>NC_135335.1:58931460-60235199 GCF_023851605.1 Tamandua tetradactyla
CCTGAGTCTTAGGTATCACCGAGATACTCGAAGTTTCAAAGAAATACCAGCTTATACAGATATAGCTCAGTGTTTCAGGGTTTAGAAAAATACTTACAATTTCGAACTAAATGTGGCTGCTGTAAGAGGTTACAATGTAGGCTCCAGTTTTCTTATAAGTATTTTCTGAGAGAAACTATAGCATAATTGTTCTTTTGTTTGTGACTTGTTTTGCATGACACATTGTCCCCAAGGTTCATTCAGTTTGATGTCATTCTTTTTTGTACCCTGTGTGTGATATTTAAGGAAAATAGTTGGGATTGGTTGAGAAACACTGGGATGCCTTGCTTTCTTAATTAAAAGAGATTTGGGTTGCTTTCTTTGATATTGTAGGCATGCCATTGGAGGGATAAGCCTATTTATCATTCATATCTTAATGCTCACGGGCTACTCCTGAGGTGATCAGGTTGAGTTGGACTACATTCTGTTGCTGGGCTGCGAGAGGTTTAAGTGCTGGGGCTGGGGTGGGGGAAGGAGAAGAAAATGAGAATGTTTTGTTTCCCTTGGCACTACACTTTTATTTTCCATTACTCCTAATATCTTCCCACTTCCATTGATCCTTTCCTTTGCAGTGTTATTCCACAGAATTTTCTGGATTAAATGAAATGTTCTGGACGCTCTTGGAATTTTTTTTATATTCACTATAGAATTCTTCCATAATAAAATTTTACTTAAAATACCTTTTGATTTGTTAAAATTTGATTTATATAATAACATACATCTGTCTTATACAAGATATGTATAAAGTTAAAGTTACATCAAATTATGTGGTCTTCAACTGAACTAGATACTATCTGGTATTGTACTAGGGTAGTATATAATGATTCTAGATTAGTGTCTTATTTCATGACTTAGCATAGCTGGCTGTATAATGTTGGGGGGCAAATTCATTTCGTTAAACACTTGCAGGCACTCTGTTTATATTTGTGTTAAGACTTTGCTTTGACTTGAGAAACAATTAACCGGTTGGAGGAATGCTTCTGGGTTGATGGATTCAACCACTGGCTTGTATTCAGTACAGATTGCTCTGTTAACCTGGAGGAATTTGTCTCACATCCTTATTCTAATTTGTTTTTTCCAATGTTTTAGGTTTACGCAAATGGTATCCGGAATATTGACCTTCACTATATTATTCGTAAATTGGCAGCTCCAGTGATTTCTGTGCTCTTGCTTTCCTTGTGTGTACCTTATGTCATAGCATCTGGCGTTGTTCCTTTACTAGGTGAGTAGTGCTGGCTTGTGAAACTTAGAAAGAGCACTCGAACATCGTTATCTTCTTGTCACTTCTAGGCATCACAGGCTGTTTGACTTCAAATTCTTTATTTGTAAATACAAATTCAGTTAAAACATAAATATATCATCCAATTGAAACAATGAAAATTTCCTTTTCTTAGATTTGACTATTCACAGTATGATTAGGAGGGTCATAGAGCCCTTTGGTACGTCTTCTTTCTAGCCGGGTTGATAAAATAGTGAAATAAAGACTCCCCTAAAAATAGGTAGGAGCAGATTTCCTTCGAGATATCTTCTGATGGGAAATGCTACGATCGTATACCTATACAATCAAGTGTGAGTATTATATTTAATTTTTTCCAAAACATTCTTTAGCATAAAAAGAAAATCAGAGAGGTGAATAAACCTCAGGTGCTAATTGGTAACACTTTTAACAACTGGAAAAATATATCTTATTGTTGTATAGTGGAGAATTCTGATGGGATCAGCACAAAGTTTTCTGCTCCAAAGCATTTTCTTCTGAATTCCTTCCTATAGTGAGTAGTGTTGCTTAAGTCAGAAACCTCAAGAGGTCATCAGTGTCATCTCAGACTCTGCTCTTCATACTCATTTGGTCTCCAAGTCCCAATTTTCTGACCTCAAGAATCTGTCTTCTCTGTTGCCTTTCGACTTACCATCTCCGTCATCTCTGATCCGAACTTTAATAGCCTCCTGTTTGGCTTTCCTACTTTGAGCCCCCATGACACTAGGCCATGACACTTCTTGGCACTGTGGCCATAACAACCTTCAGAAGAATGCCTTTCATTGTTCCCCTGTGGTCTTCTTTTTCAGGGGGTTCTCCATGGTCTTTAAAATATAATTCAAGGATGGTGCAGTGGCAGAATTCTTGCCGGAGACCCAGGTTCAATTCCCAGAGCCTGCCCATGTGAAAAAAAATAATAATACAATTCAAAATCCTTGGCATAGTTTATAAAGATCCTTCTCTTGATTTTCCCTAGGGTTCCAGTTTGGTTCTCACCTCCCTCCCCCACACCTTGGCCCAAACTCCATTTCTTATATTCCCAAGTTTCAGTTGGCATCTTCTCAGGCATCCTGTGTTCTTCCCCCCTTTGCTCCTTCATTTGTTTGATCCTTCTGTCAAAAAAAATGTTTTATTAACTCCATCTTAGAGAGGAGGAGAGTGAGGTTTACAGAGCTTGGGAATCTTGCCCAAAGCTTGCTTTTAAGGAGAGGGACTAAAATTCAGCTCCAAAGCCCTTGTCCTTTACACCAAGCACACTGTTGCTGGTGTTTGAGAATAATCCAGTTGAATACATTAATTTTGTAATATCCTTCAATGTACTTCTGCTTTTAAAACCTTTTCCCCTCAAAGGAAGAATTAAAACTCTTGAATTAAATGTAGAAAAATAAATATTTGGATGTTCTAATGGTTTCAGGAACAGATCTTTCATTGTAGAAGCACAGTTTTGTGTTTTTTTTTTTAATTATGAACATGATTGACATATAATTGACACCACTCTTTCTGAGCATTAGAGGCCTGAAGTGTTTGAACTGGATGGGATTTTAGCAATCATCTAATCCAGCTCCTCTGCCTCACTGAGGAGTCAAGTGGTTTTCAGCAATTCTAGCTCATGCAGATTGTGGTATTGGAGGCCAGACTGAAGCTTGGATGCTTCTCTGGAATGCCCCTTCTGGTCTGACAGCACCCTCAGTTAGGGAACACACATATTTTCATTTCACTGCTATCTTGCATATATTCAGAGTTCCTCTTTTTTGGTTTTACAGGTGTTACTGCGGAAATGCAAAACTTGGTCCACCGGCGGATTTATCCATTCTTACTGATGGTTGTGGTCTTGATGGGCATCTTGTCCTTTCAGGTCCGCCAGTTTAAGCGCCTTTATGAACATATTAAAAATGACAAGTAAGTTTGGAGTTCCTTTTTGTAGCCGTTCTTTTTAAGATGTTCTCATTTCTTAATTTTTATGCTTATTATAAACTGCAGGAGGGAAAAGTACTCAGATCATGGATATATTTTTAGATAGAACTTGCAGTATTTGCTGACAGGGTTGGATGTGGACTGTGACGGAGAATGGAGGTAAGGACTCCATTGGTCTGAATAACTGGCAACATGGAAATGGAGAAGACTGGGAGAAACTGATTTGGAATGAAGATTGTTAATGCCCATGCTACAGTAGTTTTTCTTTCTGTTTTCTAATGTTTTGGTGTACAAGTATTTCAGACCAAAGCATATTCTCATCGTATCTTGATGTGTTCTGTGATTACTCATGTGTCAGGTAGTGCTATGTATATTACATTAGGTATTGCTCATTTGTCATTTAAAACATTTGCAAAATCCTCGGTTTGAAAAGAATTTTTCAGTTGGGAATGGGTCAGGTAAGCAATGGCTGACTTGAGGAAAAGAAATTAGTAGGAGAAAAGTAAATGGATTAAACTATGAGATCATGAATAAAGAGACAGTAGGATTAGAGCAATTTTTAAAAAGTAAAAGCACATTGCCAACTCTAGCATTGTCCTCCAGGGGTCTTGCTCCCCAGGCTATTGGTCCACCCCCAGGCATTGTCCCATAGTTAGTGAGGCAGATCATGAGCTGATTTTCCTTCATTCTTGCCACCATCATGGGAGGTTTCAGTGTCCTTGTGAACTGTCTCTCCAGCCTTAGCATTCCAACCACAGTAACCTCTGCTACTACAGTCCTGCACCCTTTACCACAACCTTCTGCCTTTATCACATCTGAAATCTTAAGAACACTTAATATTCTGTTGCGGGCCATGACCTGTTATCCATATGCACTCATTTCCAACCATCTCCCCTTCAACCTCATTGGGATCTTGAATCCTTTGATTTCTCCTTTTCTACCAGGCTACTAGAGCTTTTCAGGTCTTACCATCCTCCTTTCCAGCTTTCTTTCATTTCTATGTATTTTTCTCATGTGTGTCTACTGTCTTAATGTGAAATTCTGCAGATAAATAAATCCTCTGCATAAATCTGCTCCATCTTACCCGCCTGGCCTCTGAGTTTGAGCTTTTGAGACCCCTTAACCTACAGTGTGGAGCCCATGCTTCATCACACAGCATCTGCGTCCTCCCTGCTTTTGGCTTCTGTTCACATTCCTTCCCACAAATCCAGACCTCTCTTCAATGTGCCTGACTTTGTGCCTTTTGCAAGTATTCATTCCAGCATTCCCCCTTTCTACTTAACCTTTGCAGAATTAGTAGGAGTAAGATGATCTAATTTGCATTAAAAAGTGTCACTCGCTGCTCTTGGGAAGGACGTTTTAGCATGTAAGATCATACTTTTATTTTTACAGGAAATTAACTACTCTGTTTTTCCTATCTAGATACCTTGTAGGGCAGCGCCTTGTGAACTATGAACGGAAGTCTGGCAAACAAGGCACATCTCCGCCACCTCCACAGTCGTCCCAAGAATAAAGTGGTTGTCTCAAGTATCTTGACCTTCCCTTTGCCTTTACGTGTCCTTTTTTGTGGACTTCTCTCTGGAGATTTTCCCCGGTGATCTCTCAGCATTGTTTTTAAGTTAAATGTATTGACTTGTATTCTCGGCCTTCAGAGAGCAGCAGGTTAGGGCTACCCTGCTCTCCCTGCATCCTCCGACATCTCTGCTGTCTGAGATCTGTATATGTGTAAATAGAAGTTCCTTGATGCCCTAAAACCTCGGATTAAACAGAATGTGCATTGTACATCTTTAAACAAAATGTATATTAATTTATTAAATCTAGTTGTCACTTTATTTTGGACCTGCTGTGATCTTGACAGGAAACGTGCCACAGAGCAGTAGTGCAGAGGCAAGACTTTTTAATGACGTTTTTTTGGAGCCCAATTTAAGGGTGTTCCTAGCAGTTCTTTTTAAGTAAACTGTACATTCTGTCTTTTTGGCTGTTCAGCCTTTACCAAGAACGTAAAAGGAAACAAGTGTAAATCAGCAGTGGAATGTCTGTGGTAAGAAAATCGAACTTTGTGCTTCACTGTTAATCGTTTTTGGAAGTTATTTTGTATAACACCAAAGCTGTTGTACGTTTTCTACTGCCTAATTTTTTTCCCCATGTGTCTGTATTTGTAATAATTGTATAGTATCTTGTGCTAGGTAAGGAAATTATTTTTGATTTTGATAATTTAATATTCCTGGTGATCAGCATTGGGAGTTGGGTTTCTGTGCTTATTAGAGGCATGTCTGTACTTAGAAAAAAAGTCAAAATGAAAATTTTTATTACCTACCCCTCCATTCCCCATCTTTTTTTTTATTATTCTTTTTGACAGCAGTGGCCAAAAGTCATACAAGAGAGATCATAAATCTTACAGGTAACGTCACCAACAATACTGCATCTTACTGGAATTAGCACATTGTGAGATGTTTGCTAGCTGGAGATGTAGTTTGTGGCCTTAGATTGATGGCATTAGAGAAGACCAGTTCATACTCCTAGTCCTCCTGGTTAGCACATCATTGGCTGAGCCTAGGGATTACATCTCTCCAGGTTTTCCATCAGGAAATCCCAACATTTCCAAAGCTTTTTGTTTACAGAATAAAACTACAAATAAAACCAACTTGATTTTATTTGTCCAGAAGGAAACTCGGTGAGCTGGCCTTAAACATAGGAGCAGAAATGTATTCATTGGAAATATGCTGTGAAAGCTCAGTGAACTGAATATTAACAAACCTGGTTTTTCCTCATAACTAAAACTTCAAGTTAGAAGTTTAGAGAACTAGTGAGCATGACTGCACTTATGATCCAAGTATGTAATGGTTATGGAATATTGTAAGGGTAGCACACTTGTTTTTGAGTGGTAATCTTGAGATTTGCATAGAAATGGATAGCATAGGTCTTGAGGAACTATAAAAGAATTCCCATATAGTATTAAAATCCATAGATTAAAATCTGAAGACTGTTTTTATATGAAAGTCAGCCAAACATAACCCACCAAAATCAAGGGCAACATGTTCTGGTTGTTTTTATATTTCAACAATTTTTTCCCTAAGTGGTAAGCAACTACTTTACTCTAAAATATATTTCAAAACATCAGTATCAAAAAAAAAAAAAAAAATCTCGACATAGGATTCAGTGTTACATACTATTTGGCACTTTGTAGTAGCCCAATCTCTTGTATTTGAAATAAGGAATTTACTTGCCCTACCCTTACCTCAAATATTTGATCCTACTGTAAAAAAAAAAACAAAAAACACCACACACAACATTTAAAAATATAATACCAACTGTCATGGTATTATTTCTCTATATAGATTATTTTCTTTGGGAGAAAAGTACTGAATTGAGCACATAACTGATTATTAATTTAGGTTTCTTTTTAAATTTTTCAAAGCGTTTGTAGAACTTGATATAAACTCATTGGGACACTTTATCTGTTTTAACAGTAAGAGATCTAGGTGGGCACCATAAAAAAATGAAAGGTTGTTACACTACAAAATTTTTTTTTTGCATGGGCAGGCACTGGGAATTGAACCCGGGTCTCTGGCATGGTAGGCGAGAACTCTGCCTGCTGAGCCACCGTGACCCACCCATGCCACAAAATTTTAAATGAATCTTATCAAGATATATTTTGTAAAAAAAAAAAAAAAAAAAAAATGAGTGGCCAAAAACTTGCCCTCCATTTCAAAAACTGTCAGGAAATTTTATATTTTCTTAAGAATTTCTCCCTGTTTTTTCTGTTGTGCATTGTCCTATTGTTTTCAAGAGATAATTTCATTAGGGAAACATTTGCTGGTGTAATATTTATTACTTGGGGTAGCATCCAGATTTTATTAACCAGTAGTTTCATAAATATTTAAAACCCATAGTTCAAAAAGTGCTAGTATTGCTGCCCTTCTCCTTGTAGAATTTATTTTTTTAATCATAGTGTAATCTTGTTTCATTTTACATTGGGCTAAAACTGTCTTCAAGGAAGTTTATTAGGAAAGATGGCCTTTTTGCTTTATTTTTAATGCAATTCATAAATTGAAGACAAATCAACATTTAGAGTCAGTTTTACATGACTGGTCATCAAATTGTCATGTATGAAGTGTGCTGTTGTTCATTATTAGCAAATTATGTTTGATTTTTAACCTATGAAGTTCTAATAGTTGAGATGAAAACTGAAGAAAAATGCCAATGTGAAGTTTGTGTATAGCTAGCCTTAAATGTAGCTTCATGTTTTTAGGTTTTTTTTTTTTTTTCCTGGAAGTTAGGTCTCTAGAGAGACAGTGAAGATTGGACATCTTAATTCCAAATGTAAACAAAAAGTAATTTTTATTTCAACATTTAATATAATTGTTATTACTGTGAATTCTTGTCTTGTGTTTTTTTTTCACTTATTCAACTAATAGAAAGTAACCTTCCTTCAAATGATTTTATCTTAGATACACTATTTCTGTTGCATATTGGCAAAATGCTACTATTAAAGTGTAATTCTTGATTGGAGGTTGAATTGATGACTTTTAAAAACCACAGAAAAGGAACACTGGGCAGTTTTGCATTGTAATTTTCATTTGCAAACACATGCACTCACACACATAGGAGAATGTAGTGCCGTTATAAGAATGCTGGCACTTTTTAAAATTTTGCAAGTTAGCCCCTTCATCTCATTTTCAGGGTTGAGTGTTTTAAGCTCTTTACTTGGTGTGGTAATTGTTTTCCATTGTAAAATTAAATGATTTTTTTTTTAAATACTCCAGTTTAGAATGCTTAACTGTTCTGTCGTAATGAAAAGACAAGAGTGAAAACCCTTAATGCTAGAGTGAAATATTCTTAGGAGCATCCTCTATGGCGATCTTCTGGCTTCCTTGTTTAAGCTGTCTTGTATAGCACTGTTTAAATTTGCCCCCTCCATCAGATGCTTTCTATTTAGTGTATTGCTCGCCTGTGCCATTTAAAAAAAAATTTTTTTTATTTTATAACATATATGCAAAGCAAAGAAAGAAAAAAGCAATAGTTTTCAAAGCACTCTTCAACATGTGTTACAGGACAGATCCCAGAGTTTGTCATGGGCTACCATCCTATCATCTCAGATTTTTCCTTCTAGCTGTTCCAGAATATTGGAGGCTAGAAGGAATAAATATTTTATCACAACTTTTTTTCCTCTTTTTGTGAAAAATAACAAAAAAGCAATAAATTTCAAAGCACAGTGCAACAATTAGTTGTAGAACAGATTTCAGAGTTTGGTGTGGGTTACAATTCCGCAATTTCAGGTTTTTGCTTCTAGCTGCTCTAAGATACTGGAGACTAAAGGAAATATCGGTATAATGTTTCAGCAGTCATAATCTTTTGTTAAACCCTACCTTCTATGTATAACTCCACCATCACCTTTGGTCTTTCTCCCACTCTTTAGGGGTATTTGGGCCTTGCCCATTCTAACCTTTTCTTGTTGGAAGGGGCTGTCAGTAATATGGGGTAAGGGGATGGAACTAGCCTGATATTCTGAAGAAGCTGACTCCTCTAGGTTTCAGGACTTGGAGGCTGTAGGTTTCTGGAAAGTTACCCTAGTGCATGGTGCGTCATTTCTTTTTTAGACAACTAATTTGAGTAAGGGCTTCTTTCACATAATCCTCAACAATGTCTTTGCCACTGACACAACCTAGAGATAATACAGTGTGTGTGTATGTATCAATTTTAAAAATTTTTTAATTCCTGTTTGTTTTGTATGAGTGCCTCATGTTATAGTTGTGAAAGTAGCATAGTATTTTACATGGGAGTTCAATGATGGTAAGGGTAAGGAGTGACTGTTGTGGGAGCTAAGTAGAGCATTTTATTATCTGGGACATTACTTTTCTGTAAAAGCACACACTTGAGATACCCAGACCTGATCACTGTATACCTATTCTAAAATCCTCCTTTTTTAATGTGGTTGGTTGTTGTCTAGAACAAAGTTGAATAAAGTGAATGTTAGTTGTAGCCTAGTTTTTTTGGTTTGTTTTTGCTCTTTGCAAGATTTCTTCAAAATTATAGAAATGTGCATTAGTCAGCATAGGTAGATAACACGTGTATTTGAATATATAGTGATTATGTGGGAAAAGCATCAACTCCCAAGTTGCACGTGATCGCAGCCCCTTCCTTCTGTTTTAGTATAAGTTTAGAAGTATAGTTGCAGAGGTCATCCCACCCATTCCTCCCCCTCCCGCAACATAACTGTAGACCATCTTCATTAGGAAAAGCAGAACCTACCTCTGTGCCCTACTCCTAGATGTGAAACACTTAGGCTTCATCAGAGTGGTTTCTCGTAGATTGATACTTTGATAAGAGCAAGATCATTAAATTCATCTTTACACAGTTGACCCATATTTTGCAGAGTAAAAAGGAAAGAATTACATGAGGTATTTTCCTTCTAAGCGCCCTGTGCAAAGAGATCCTCATGCTTCATACTTTCTTGCTTCAAACTGTTTCTGTTTCCTTTGGTTTTAGATTGACTTTCAAATTTTTTCTATGATATTTTTTCATTTAGGTATATTTTAGCTTCTTTTAAATGTAGGGGTGATAGGGGAAATGCTACTTGAGTTATAGGCCATCTTTAACGTGTGGGATTAAAATTTTTCAGCAGAGGAAATTATGTGGTGAAACTCAGAACCTGGTCGTGATTCCCCCGGCTCCAGCTGAAAAACCAAAATCTCAAGTGTATTAAAGGTTTAAGGAGGTAATATCCTCCCTGCAGGTGTGTTTGGGTGTTTGATATGTTTCTGACATTATATTCAGTACTATAGTTAAATGAGCCTTCAAGGAGCTCAGAGTGGAAATGAAGAGAAAAATGAGTGGGGCATGAGAGAGAAATGTCATGGGGAGCTCAGAAAAGGACCCACCAGGCCAAGTCTGTGATGACCATTCTCTTAGTTACTGTTTTGTATAAATATAGGCACTTCTTCCCCGACCCATAATTCCTCTTTCAACCGTAGTCTAGTTCCATTCAGTCCCATACTTCATTTAAAAACATCTGTATGAAAACAGCCAGTTAACCTAGTTTGAGGTTGCTTTTTACATCTTTTTGAAACTTCTTCCTTTACATATGTAAAGTACCCTTGCCTTCCTGCTTGTTCAGTAACTCCTCTTCAGAAAAAGAAGGTTCATATTCTGTCCAGGAACTTCCTTGTTCTTTGTTCAATCTGATCAGCCCCTTCTGCTGGCTGCACAAATCCACTGGTCTGATGGAGCAGAATAAAGACTCCAGAAATAGATCCACATATATGTGGACAGCTGATTTCCGACAAGGATGCAAAAATCTTCAACAAATGGTGCTGAATAATTGGACATCCAGATGTAAAATTTTTAAAAATTGAATCCATGCAAAAATTAATGTAAAATGGATTATAATCCTAAATGTAAAGAGAAAACTAAAATTTGTAAAAGAAAACAAAGAAGAAAATATTTAGGCAGAGATTTCTTAGATAAACTATGCTGTCAAGCCTAAACCCAACTTTCTTCCCAACTTTCTTCTGACCTAACTAGAGAAACTGAGGAAACTGCAACACTCAAAGCACAATGGATAGAAGAAAACGTTGAATTGGACTTCATCAAAAGTAAAAACTTATGCTCTGAAAGAGCAGACAAGGCATAGAACAGGAGAAAATATCTGTAAAACATAACTCCTGATGGGCATGTATCCAGAATATACAGAGCACTCCCAGAACTCATTAAGAAGGTGGAAGCAACCCAAGTATCCATCAGCATATGAGCGGAAAAACAAAATGTGCTACATAAGTAAAATGGAATATTACACAGGTTTAAAAAGGGATGAAGTTATGTTATATGCCACTATATGGACGAACCTTGAGGAGATCGTGTTGCTTGAAATAAGACCCAAAGAGGGAGATATTGTATAATACTACTTATATGGAATAGCTAGAATATGCAAACTCAGAAAGGCCAGGTGTGGGGTGGGGAGGAGGAATGGGGAATTAATGCATAAAGGGTATAAGGTTTCTGTTTGAGTTGATGGGAAAGTTCTGATAATGGATGGTGTGAGGGTAGCACAACATTGTGAATGTGATTAATCCCACTCAATTGTATGCTTGGGTTGAGATGGGAAAGTATATGTTGTATATGTATTTCCACAATTTAATAAAAAAGCTATCTAAGGCCACCTTTGCTGGGCCAAGACATATGTCTGTGCAGACTGTGCACATCTCCTTCAGAGTGTGCTTTGCCGTTTGTATTGGCAGCCATGTGAAAGGTGGCCCCTTGTCTAGTTGTGAACTTCCAGAGCCCTGTAACCCTCCACTGGATCACTAGATAACACCTGCCAAGTGCTCTACAGTTCCATCCCTCTCCTGCATCATCAATGTCTCTTTGTTGCCTCATTTCCATCATCATTCAGATATTGCTCTCCTTTCTTCCACTGTAAACAAAATCTTGACCCCACTTTCTCCTCCAACAATTGCTCCATTTCTCTTTGCTTTTAAAAAACTGCCTTCAAAGAGTTAACTGTACTCAATTGTTTCCCATTCATGCTCTCTCATTCTCTTCCCAACCTGTTCCATCCAGGTTTTTGCTCCCACTATTCCACTGGAATTGCTCTTGTAAAGGTCAAAAGTGACTACTACTAAAAGTCTCAGGTCTCAACTTGTCTCATCTGGCACAATTGTTTTCTCTGTCCATCAAACATTTCCCTTGGCTCCCAGGATGCCACACTCTCCAAATTTCCCTCCTACATATTTGGACTGAACTCCTTTGCTAGCTCCATCTTGTCTTGCAACTGTTTTCAAGGCTCTGGGACTTAGTCTGGACCCTCTATCCCATCTATACCCTTGGACTTGGGGCTCTTGCTCAGTTTCATAGCTATAGTGATGAAGTGTACACTGATGACTCCCACATATGTATCCTTGTTCCCTGACCTCTAGACACATCCATCCAGACAACTGCCTACAATCCCATGAACAGGTCCAAAATACAGCTTTTGATCTCCCACCACCCCAAACCTGCTATTTTTCTCAAACTCCATCTCAGTTGGTAAGCAACTGGATGGATTAGAGTTGCTAAGTCAAAAATGGTGGGAACACTCTTGACCCTTCTCTCATACACTCCGTATCCAGTCCGACAGCAAATCTTTTCTCTTAAAAATCAGGAATCTAATTCACACTATCTCCCCTGCTGCCTCTGGGTGCCTAGCTCCATCATCTCCTGCCTGGAATACTGCTATTTTTCCTGTGCTCCCTTGCCTCTGCCCTTGCTTTCTATTCTTTTCTCCATCACTGAGTCCAGAGTGAACCTTAAGACAGAATTCAGATATATTAGTCCTCTACCCAGAATCCTTCAACAGCATAAGCCATTGTGTGTGATGATGATATCACACTCAAAGCCAGAGTCCACAATGGCCTTCAAGTTTGGGCAAGACTTGTGGCTCTTCTTTTTCTCTTCATAACAGCATCAATACCTTCTCCCCGTACCCCCACCCAACAGCCACCATCACACACGCACAACTCTTGCTGTGCTCTAGCCAGCCTTTCTGTCCTCACATTTGGTTGGGCCTCAGGGCCTTTTCACATGCTGTTTGCTGTGCCTGAGTGTTTTTCCTCCGGCTCCTCCAACCGAATTTCTTGACATAAGTGTCATTCTCAGTGAGGCTTATCTAAAATTGCAGCTACTGGAGTCTTCCTGTGTCCCTGTCTCCTGTAGTTTTTTCTTTAATATTATTAAGCATACTATATGGTTTCCTTATCCTGTTTATTTACATTTTTCCCCCTTTAAATGGAAGCTCCAGAGATTTTTTTAAAAAAACTACTTGGACTACTGCTATATTCCCAGAATCTAGTAATAGTCCCTAACATTTATCAGTGCTCAGTAAGTGTTGAGCAAGTAAATAAATGAATGAATTCAGGGGGAAAAAATGGCTAAATGGTTAAAATAAAACCCCATGTCATCAGCGTATTCCATTAATGGTTTACTGTACCCTTGCAGATTTGCTTTATGTAAATAAACATACATTCACAGAATCATTTTATCACAATAAAGGTGTCATGCTAACTGGTAGATTTGTTCTTCAGGAAGTGTTCTTCACTTTGTATGTTAACTGGCATCTGATACCAGTCCATAAATAGCTGCTCCATTTTTAAATTTTGGGTGTATTGTATTCTATTGTGTAGACAGACCATGATTTAAGTTTTCTGAAGACAGTTGTCCCATTTTATTATATTACAAACTATGCTTTAGTAAACATTCTTTTCCATATAACTTTGAACACTCAGGCTAGTATTTCCACAAGATAGTTTCCTAGAAGATTGCTAAGTCATCAAAAGGTTTTATAGTGCCAAATTGTCCCCAAAACACACTAATGACACTCCTATCCAGTGTATAAGAGTCCTTATTTTCCCATACCTTCATCAACGTTGAATATTGATTATTTTCAGTTTTACCAATGTTGTTAACTTGGAAATGTGTTGTGTGATTCATTTGTTGGGATGTGGACCAAAAGGAAAGATCGGACCAACTTCTCAGGTAAAGAGCCATCGTGGGGCTTGATGCAGGGCCACGTTCATACATTGTGGGTGTTAAGGATAGCGGCTGGAGCCAGCCAGGACTCAAACCCTGCATGTGGCCTGGTCAGCACCCATCCGAATAGATCAGAATTACGTCTATGCAAAGCTACTGCAATAGAAGACAGGTGGCTCATTTCCTCCTAGGACCCAGTGTATTAGCTCAACCACCATTTCTTACTTAGGACAAGTTAAATGGAATCAACTTCTCTGTATCTAAACTCCAGGTGGCTTTTTTTTATTATTTTTAAAATATGCTTTTACTTAGTCAAATTTTCAACTTGAAGTTGATTATATTGTCCATTACAGTAATATATTTTCTAATCTTAAGAGTTATAGAAAGAAAATATAATGAGAGACTCTTATTTAGATCTGGGGTAAAAAAAAACAGTAAAAATACATTATTGATTCGTTTAGGAGAATGTGAATATGAAAGGATATTGATATTAAGAATTTTTTTTTTTAACATGGGCAGGCACCGGGAATCAAACCCGGGTCCTCTGACATGGCAGGCGAGCATTCTTGCCTGCTGAGCCACCGTGGCCCACTCAATATTAAGAATTTTTATGAATTGTTGGTTTCAGTGGCCTATAAATTTTTAATTTACTTTCTAATTTATTATGTAGGAAATTTTGGTATTAAAATTACGAATGAGATGTAAATTATTGATAGGAATGCCATCATTCTAGGTTATGTTAAAGAATTCAACTTTATACTCCCTCTAATACCCAGAAAGAGTTTGGAATGGATGATATAACAAGACAACTAAATGTTGAAAACTTTTGAAGCTGATTTTATGGTATAACGAGGTTCATTTTGTTTTCTCTAGTTTTCAGAATGTTTCAAATTTCCATCTTAAAGTTTTTAAGGAAATAAAGTATACTTACATTGCTGGGAATTTTTTTTTTTTACAGTGTTACTTTAAAGCCATTGCTGGTTTCATTTTGATCAAATATATGTGTATTTGGTCCACATATTCATAAGTAAGATTGTATTATAGGTGCTCCTCCAGCCCTATCCAGCTCTTCCAGATCCAGGTCAGTTTTCTCCCTCTTTTCCCAAAAAAAGTGATCACTTGCGTGAAGAGCATCCCCTGGGTAACAGTTCTCAATTCCGGGAAGATTATAATCTACACTTTTGTATAAATGTCCCACCTCGGAGAACCCGAGTCACCTTGCCCCTAAGCCTCGAGTAGCCACAGCAAGGGGAAAAAAGGGACTTTGTGAGTATGCCGCTCACATGTGGCTGTGGAAAATCGATCAAAAGGCCCTTTTCCGCTAGAAATGTGCAACTTCAACAGCTCTAAAGCCCGAGCTAGCGGAGGAAGGACTAGGGAGTCAGACTGGGCAAGCCCACTGCCTGGCCTAGCCGCCTCCTATGTGTGCGCATGCGCGGCGCCCGGACCCGCGCGCGTCCCGGTTGCCTGGATACCGATGCGAAACAATCGCTGCTGCTTGCTGGGGAGGGGCAAGGTCCGGTGTGTCGCTTGCAGGGACCGTTGGGCTTCATTTCCCTAGGATCCGGAGGAAGAGGCGGTAAAGCCCCCCGCCCCGGGACCCCAGCTCAGCCTCAAACCCGGGGGTGTGCGGTGCCTAAGCCCCAATGTGGTCCCGGCGACCGCAGAGCCCCGAAGCTCGGGGAACCGCCCCCCCCCCCTCCTTTCCTGTCCTCTCCTCTCCGCAGCCACCCGTGATTCTTCCCAGGCTGCTTCGTGGTCTTCGGGAGAGATGCCGCTGCCCGACACCATGTTCTGCGCGCAGCAGATCCACATTCCCCCGGAGCTGCCGGATATCCTGAAGCAGTTCACCAAGGCTGCAATCCGCACCCAGCCCGCCGACGTCCTGCAGTGGTCCGCGGGGTAAGCCCCTCGGCCGCGGCCTGCAGCCTCCAGCCCTACTTACGTGCCGGGACACTCAGGGGTCGTGCGTCTCTCGAAAGTACCTTGGCGTGTGACTGCCAATCAGAGCAGAAGTTAGGGTAGAACGCGCGCTTAGCTACAGAGTGACAACTCAGTTGTTGACGAGTGGTGTTTAAGACAACGGACCACAACTTGAAAGTAACTGCATTGGATATAACGTTTCCACCTGATGTTATAAATTCGGACTATCACAGTGTAATAACATGTAATAAAGGGTTCCTCCTTGTAACTTGATTTATGCAAGAAGGAATCCTTGATCTGTTCCCAGTCTCAGAGAATCCTGGTTGAGTTTATTAGAACTAGAATGACTGAGGTCATGGGGTCAACCGCCCGCACCCCACCCCTCCCAGGCTGCGAAGATGCCTCCCTACCGGCAGCTGCACAGGAAGGAAATTTCACAGTTTGTTGCAACAAACATTCTAACCAATTTGCAGTAACAGATATTCATAATCCCAGAGTTTCAGGACAACTGAATCTAGAGCTGTTGAAAGAAATTTGATTTTATGGAAGGGTCCTTGCCCTTTTATTGATAAACATGCTTAGATGAATGGAGGCTCACTTCTATGAGGACATAACTCAAGTCTAAGTATAGATGTAGCTTACTTTTTAGTTTGTCAGATTTTAATGACCTTCTCTGAACTTTCTAGCCAAGATGTAATCGTTTCCCAGAGCTGCTGTAAAAAATTGCCACAAACTTTGTGGCTTAAAACAATGATAATTTATTCTCCTGCAGTTCTGGAGCCCAGAAGTCAAGTCCAAAATTAGTTTCACTGAGCCCAGGCCAACTATTGTCAGGGCTGCGGTCCCTCCAGAGGCTCTAGGGGAGAGCCCCTTCCCTTGCCTCCTCCAGCTTCTATAGCAGCCTTCCTTGGCTCATGGCTTCTTCCTCTGTCTTCAAAGCCAGCAGGATAGCATCTTCATGTGTCCCTCTCTCTCCCTCCTATAGGGGTGTGATGGCTTGTGGGCCTCCTGGATAATCCAGGACAATTTTCCCATCTCAGAGTTCTCAGTCATACTACAAAGTCTCTATTAGCATATAAGGTTCCAGGGGTTCCAGTCTAGATATCTTTGGGGTCCACTATTCAGCTGCCCATACAAGGCTACTACTAGGTAATACAGTGCTTTGCCTTCTGAAAGGGTCCTTCAAGGTTCGTATCTGCCCCCCCCCTAAAAAATAGTGGCATCTGGTTTTAACTGTTAGTCAAGCCCAAATAAAAGATTGTTAGGACTTAGATTTGATTTCCATTCTATAGAAAATTTCAAGATTTAGTAAAGTTTTTTCCTGGAACATTAAAGAATATTTGGTAATATTTTATAGACAACTATTTAAAGCTTCACTTTTTGGGGGGGGGGGGAGGGGTATGCTTACAAATGAGAAATGTGTTGTTTTGCAGTTCCAGAGGCTGGAAGCTCAAAAGCAAGGTGTTGGCAAGGCCATGCTCCCTCTAAAGTCTGCAGGGTTCTGGAAGTGACTTGCTGGCAATTCAAGGCATTCTTTGGCATGCTACATAACTCAACTCTGCCTCTGCCACATGGCTGCCTTCTCTCTCTGTCTGTGTCCAAAGGTCTTTTCCTAGTAAGGACACCAGTCGTTGGATTTGGGCCCATTCCAATCCATTTTAGCCTCATCTTAATGATTCACAAAGACCCTATTTCCACATAGGATCACATTCATGGGACCAGGGATTAGAACTTGAAACCAGCTTTTGGGGGGACACAATTCAATCCACAATGAGGAAGTTACAGTCAAGGTGCATATAATGCACGTGTGATCTCATTAATGCGAGAAACTAATTGGTGTTATAAATCATAGATATGCAGCTGTCTCTGTGTTGGTAAATTGTCCCCAGCATTTTTTCACTCCTGGAGAGTCTAAACTTCACTTTTAACTTAAAAGGTTAAACTGAGAACTTTCTGAATGTTCCTTCCTTGCCATTCCTTTTTCTCAGGAACAATTTTAGAGTTTTAGAGTGAAACCAAGCATTAGTCATTAAGCAACACATTAATAACTCAAGTTAAGGTGGAAAGTGGTCAGCGTATATTAAAGGGTCATGGGATTCAGAAGTGGGTGATTGTGTCTGTGAGAAATTCTGAAAGAGACTGAGGCTAAGGCAGGGCGGTGCGGTATTGTAGGATGGGAAAACAGCATCTGGATAAGGGGAGGGTGAGAGGGAACTGTAACAATGAAAACAAAAAACAAGAACTGGATTAGGCCTCTTTCTACAGGTGGTGAAGGCATCAGAGGTGAGTGAGCCTTTATCCCAAGCCTGTCTGCTGTGCTGTGATGGAACAGTTGGTCCACTGTCCCTTATGATGTCATCACATAGCACAATGGAGGCTTGATCTGGGCGAGTGTCAAAGGCAGCTTTGGCTCACTTGTGCCTGGAGAGGACAAGCAGAGTGTAACACAAGTCAGCTTCCCCTTTAAATCAGGGTTTCCCACATTAGGCCCTTGAAAACCCTTTGGTTGGGGGAAGGGGCTTTTGTGTGCATTGCAGGCTGCAGGGCAGCATCCAGGCTTCCATCTAGAGGTGCCAGGAGCACCCTCCACCGCAGTTGTGACCATCAAAGATGTCTCCAGGCATGGTTAAATGCCCCTGGGTGGGATGAAGACAAAATGGCTCGCTCTGGAGATCCCGTGCTCTAAGTGCACTCGGAACTGGGTGACTGATGGGTTGTGCAGAATAAAATCAACATGGTGGAAACCCTCCTGGGAGCAATATGACAAAACTAAGCACCCCTCCAGCTCAGCCCTGGAGATTTCATCAGCCAGTGCTGACCCCAAAGTTTCTAGGGCCCTGTTTGTCTGACAGCTGCCTCCGTTTTACTTTTCCTTGCATCTGGAAGTTCAACCCACAGAACCCAGCTGGAGCTCTCTTACAAGCATGAAAACGAAGTTGAATTTGGGAGCTGAATTTGGAGAAAGAGAGGGGGATGAGCTATGAAACGTCCTTTTAGTCCTCTCAATCATCTACCCCCATTTATCTGTTACATTTGCAGAGATGTTCCAATTATTCATACGTTGTTGGTTACTGCCTACCTGTGGCTCTGCTGGGTGGGCTAGTGTTCATTTTCCTGGTTCTGTGGGTCCTTTTTGTGGGCTGAAACCTCTAGAGCTAGTGATGTGGCTTCAATAGGGGAGTCACCTCTGGCCCACGGGTGTTTGTGGAAGACCCTGCCTGGCACCCCCACAGTTGTGGAGACTGGGTAGGGGCCCCTCTTGACTTGCTAGCCCAGACCTCTTATCACTGTCAGTGTCCCAGAAAGGAAGAATCAAGGATAAAAATATTAGTCATGTAGTTGCTTAAATTTCAAGTCAAGCACCTCAAAAGGAGGTAAGGCCAAGTGAAGGGAAGACCAAGCCCAAACAGAAGCCAGATACTGCAGTTCACCAAGGCCCAAAACCTTCCATCTCCTTTAGCAACATCCAGAACCACTCGCAGCATCTGCTGAGCGAGAATGGCACATGGTAGGGCACTGTGGGTCCTGTGCTCAGGCCCTGCACTCGGTCCCCAATGGGGCCTGAAGGCAGGGACTCTCCTGATCTCTGTTCTGCACAGAGAGAAACTGAGGCAGAGAAAGGCTAAGCCAGAACTCTGAATGGAGGAGCCAGGACTTTTAAGCCCAGGCATGGGGTACCTGGAGCTCTCCTTCCAATCCCCGCGTGCTCCTGGCTTGAAAAAATCCACATTTACACAGGGCGCTCTTGGTTTATCCATGGTCCTTCAGAGATGTCTTTCATTGTTAGGTATTTTTCAGCTTTGTCAAGAGGAGATCCACTTCCTGTAAAGGACAGAATCGAAATGCCTGTGGCAACCCAGAAAACAGACACAGGCCTGACTCAAGGACTCCTCAAAGTTTTGCACAAACAGGTAGGGGAGGGTCTGTGTCTGTTTTGTTCATCATTTGTTCTAGCTCTTATTACTTGATGATCAGTCTTGACCCATCCTGTAAAAGCAAGACAAACCACAAGGTCATCCACAGAAGTCCTGCTTCCCTGCCAGGCCTTCAAGGCTTATTCAAGAAGAAATATCTCACATGCAGTAGCTTCACACTAGCTTAAAGGACCCAAAATAGCTATTTGTGATTGGACTGTAGGAAAGTGACATGTGATTTCTTATAAATAACATTCCATAGACCAAATTAAGACAAAATTCAATGATGATGGATTTAAAAAAAGATCATTGTGAAAATATGAAATTCCAGAAACGGAGGTGGCAGGTCCCTTCTTGAAATATGTGTTAAGTTGATGTCCATGCTAAAGTAGAATCTGTTTTCTATTTAATCTGCAAGATGGGATTGTTGGACCCACGTGGGCCAGCAGAGGGGTCTGGTCCCTCCTAACAGAGCCTCCTGGGGGGTTTGGGGAGAATCTTCCTATACACGGCCTGAGACCTGAGACCTCTACCCAACCCTCTAGCCTTCCTTCTCCTGATGCTCCTTCACATTTTTAGAAAAATGGGTAATAGAAAGCATTATGGAGCAA
Organism: Tamandua tetradactyla; assembly: GCF_023851605.1. Lineage (NCBI taxonomy): Eukaryota > Metazoa > Chordata > Mammalia > Pilosa > Myrmecophagidae > Tamandua > Tamandua tetradactyla. Next base: position 58,951,620 of record NC_135335.1, read on the forward strand.
GGCCTGGCCTTTGTAATTATTGAGCTATATTGCTCACAGTACCCATCAATGGTATAACTTTTATTTTAAACTAATGCAACCCCAGATAAGTTTTGAAGTATTCTGCTTCTGTGTAGGATGCACTGATTTTGAAACTTAAGACTTTCCCCCATGGTTCTTTATCAGGGGAAAACTAATAACCATTTAATAGTGCAGTTTGGGGAAAGACATGCTAAAATTGCTCAGAGTTTTTTTTTTTTACACAGGATACTAGCAGATCTCAGAGGTTACCAGTTTTCACAAATGGTTCAAAATAGTAGAAGGAATACATTTATTTGAGGTTCAAGATTTCTTCCACTTAACTATTAACATGTTTAGGGGCTTTATTTTATTAAATTTACTTTTTGTTATAAAATACTCCATACAGATAGCAGAGGATGATGTACCCTGTGTCAGAACAACCCCTTAGTCAGGTCACGGCATTATGCCATATTTGCTTCAGAATCCTTTTTTTTAAGAAAGAAAATGTCACCCGTACTAGCTGGCCACCCCTCCCCGCACCCCCAGGGACCCCAGGCCCAATGCATACCATCGCCATGCTAACCTGTCTCCTGCTCCGTGGGCCATTTGTTAAATGTTTAAGTGTTCCCAACACTCTATTGTTTTGCAGGTTTTAAAACTTATATTGTGTCCACCTGTGTTTCCCAAATAGTGTAGCCACAAGCGGTATGTGGAATTAGCAGATCTTGAGCAGAAGTGGAAAAATTTGTGTCTGCCAATCGAAAAATTCAGAGCTATCTTAGATTTGGATCGTTGCGAAAACACAGTGGAGTGGATGAAATTTCTAGCCCTTGGATGTAGCACACTTGGTGGGGTACGTACCTATAAATAGCATGTTACTTCTGAGTGGTCACAGGGCTGTCTTACAAATAATTTAGGTGCAGGTCACTGGGGGTTGGGTTGGCATGTGGGGGGTGGGGAGTTAACACTTAACTGGGCCAGTGTTTCTGTTTGGGGTGATGGAAAAATTTTGGTAACGGACAGTGGTGATGGTAGCACAACATTGTATATGTAATGAACACCACGGAATTGTTTAGATTGTGGTTAAAATGTTAGGTGACATATATACCACAATAAAAAATTTAAGTGTTTCAGTAACTGGAATAAACACTTGCATTACCGTATCAGCTTTGTGAGAAAAGCAGTTTTTTGTTTGTTTTTTCCAGTTGCCTGGAAAAAACTATCTTTTTGGCCTTATAGCTGTTTGAATTTATGTAGCTAAATCCCCATGAATGCCTCAGTTTAAAAGATGTGAAGAGTAGATAAAATACATAAACACTATTAAAAATTGTTTAGATCCGGGTGTTGAAAGAGAATGCACCAATGATCTTAGTAAGCTGCACATCATTTCGTTGAAGTATCTTCTTCTGCCTCTGTGGAAAAAAACCACAAAATTACTTTTGACTTTACTTATAATCTAGTAATAGTAACTAATAGATTTCATCGCAACTTAGCCTGTGTCTAGTTAGTTATGTGAGGTATGTGAAGACACAGGCAATCCTCCAATTACGAGGTGAGTGTGTTGGGAGGAGGCCAGGGGTGGTGGTGGGGGGTTCTTGGTCTAGAACCTTCTTCAGCTGTACTGTTTGAGTCCCTCTGTGAGATTGGGGGACTAAGCAAAGGGAAAATTATCACTCTGCACCATGAAGAAAGTGAGTGGAGAAGAGAGAACTAGCACCTTGCCTGCAGAGGTGAATTTTTTGCTTACACCCACACCCTCCTTTCAATTATTGGACCCAGCGCCCATAGCTGGATCACTTCTAATCCTTGGATCATGGTGCACACTCATCTTTGGTCTGTGCATGAGCCTCTTTGTTTCTATCTTAATTTTTAAAATTATTTTTTGTTATATGCACCATGAACCACTCCCCAACACGAGCAAAACAGTGACAATAACTTAAAGCTACTTATGTTCGCCTCTTCCTTCTGGACACTGAGTCCTTGCTGGAAATAACAACTGTCCTGAATCTCATGCTTTTATATCCTGAGAAAGGCATTATTTAATTTTAGTTGGTTTCAACTTTACTGAAAAGAAAATCATGCTGTTAAAATCCTTCTGGAACTTTTTTCCATTGCAGATTGTATTGCTCAGGTCTATTCCCCTGCATTCTTACAAATCGCTGTGGCTCATTCTTTTGTTTCTGCTGTGTAATATTCCATTGTGTGAATACCCGGGAATTTACTTGTTCTCCTATTGGTGGCCCCAGTGAGAAAGTCTGCATCCTCAGTGAAGTCAGATGTCAGCTGATGGTTGCACAATGAGCTGTAGTTTTTTGAGTAACGGCCCAAGGCAACTTAGGAGCCTCATTTATGGAGAGGGCAGCAGCTATGGGGTGCTTATCATAAGGACCCTCCTGTAGCAAAGACAGGGCTCAGATTTCACCAGGGAATTACCTCAGTGGGGTATTATTTGGAAGGACAAGGACTTATTAATTTAACTATTGGAGAAAATTTTGTTGCCTCTTGTATAGTTTGTTAGCTGCTGGAATGTGATATACCAGAAGCAGAATGGCTTTTAAGAGGGGGGGATTGTTAAAGCTGCAAGTTTACAATTCCAAGACCGTGACAATGTCTCAATTAAAGTAAATCTATAAAAATGTCCAAATTAAGGCACCACAAGAGGTTACCTTCACTCAAGAAAGATCAATGAAGTTCAGGGTTTCTCTGTCAACTGGAAAGTCACATGGTGAACGTGGTGACCTCTGCTAGCTTTCTCTCCAAGGCTTCTTGTTTCATGAAGGGACCCTGGAGACATTTTCCTTCTTCATCTGCAAAGGTCTCTGGCTGCGTGGGCTGTCATGGTTCTCGTGGCTCTGTTTTATCTCTGCTGCTCTTTCCAAAAAATATTTCCTCTCATAAAGGATTCTAGTAAACTAGTCAAGACCCCCCTGGAATGGATGGTGTCACATCTCCCTCTAATCAAATATTAATACCCATAATTGGGCGAGTCACATCTCTGTGAAGATAATCTAATCAAGTTTCCAACCTATAGTGCTGAATAGGGATTAAAAGAAATGACTGTCTCCAACAAGATGGATCAGGATTAAAACATGGCTTTTCTAAGATATGTAAACCTTTAACACCACATACCTCATTAATCTGGAACTTGGTGAAAGCAGGATTTTAATAATGACACATTATCTGATATTGACTTAACATTTATGGTTTCTGCCTCTAAATTCAATCATGAAAATCTGACCTAACAATGATGAGAAAGAGTAGGCTATTTCATGCTTTGGGATCTCATGTTTGTCATTTTTACCTCCCTAACCATGACAATTTAACACTAGATTTAAAGCAAAGCTGAATGTTTGGAAAATAACTCTTGTCTGTTGATAGTGCATGACACTAGATGGAGACATTTTGTTAAGGATAGAACTTCACCTTCTAAACTGAATAGGGAAAAGAATGCAGAAAACATCTATTCTTTAGTTTTTCCCTGTAACACAGCAAGTGCTTTGTTCTTAGAACATAAACATGCCCAGAGACGCACCTTGGCCAGCCCATGTGGCTTCTGCCTTTCTCCCTGACCCTCACACCCACCTTTGCAGTAGCCTGTGTGTTTGCCTTTGGCTACATCCATTGGGCTCGTGGCCACTTTTCTGATGTGGACAGATGAATTGGACATGCTTGCCTCTTGCCCAGCTCTGGACTCGAGGATCAGCTTCCAGTGTGGAGGCAGATTCTACCCCCACGCCCACCCCTCCAAAGTGCCTGGTCCCTTCCCTCCCCACACCTTGCTCATCCCCTCTGCAGATTGTCTGCCCTCTGCAGACCGCCCTGCGCTGGGCACTGTGCAGTCAGGGAGGCTGTCCTGCACACCAGCCCGAAGGTACCACCGTTGTCTGTGCCCGTCCGAGCCGCAGTCGCCATGAGAAAACCCTCTGTGACTTCTAGGAAGTATTTATTCACGTACTTTGGCATCAGAGCATTAATTTTTATGCTGTAAAAAAAAAAAAAAAATACCTTCAAAAGAGAGGAAATGAATTCCAGCGAGATGACGAGAGGCAGTTATAATGGATTACTGCCTGTGCCATTTTTTTTTTCACGTAGGCCATCTGTAAAATTGGTATCTGGTCTCTGTCTGCATCAGCATAATTGATGTTGTCATCGGCTGCTGACATCCATGCACAGACTTGGCGTGGCTTGACTCGAGCCGGATTAATCAAATTTAACAGCTCTAAAAAGACCGAAGAACCTCTGCTTAAATTTGTGAGTTATGTGCATCATTCATTCATTCCTTCATCCATTCCGTATACCTGTGGAGCACTCCTTTACCTTCAGCTCTATGCTGAGGGCTGAAGATTCCAGAGTGAGCAATGTTTTCTGACGTCCTTGAAGTGCTGAACCCCACTCCAGTCATTGCACCGAAAGCCACAAGTTTTGGTTAAGAGGTGTCCTGGTTTCCTAGGGTGGCTGTAACAAAGTCCCCAAAACACAGCAACTTAAAACTAAGGAAATGGGTTGTCCTACAGCTCCGGAGTCCAAAAGTCCAAAATCAAGGTGTTGGCAGTGTCCTCTTCCCTCCTGAGGCTCTAGGGAAGACCCTGTTCCTTGTTTCTTCTGGCTTCTGGTGGCTCCAATCCATAGCCTTCCTTGACTTATGGCTGCTTCATTGTCCCATCTTGGCCTCCGTCTTCACCCCGATGGGGCTGTGTCTGTGTCCTCATCTCTTTTCATAAGCACATGATCATTGGGTTTGGGACCACTGTAATCCAGTGTGACTTTGTCTTAATTACATCTGCAAAGACCCTCTTTCCAGATAAGGTCATAGTTTGAGTTTCCTGGCTGCCAAAGCAATACCGTGCAATGGGTTGGCTTAAACAATGGGACTTTTGTTTGCTCATGTTTTGTGAGGCCAGCAGAAGTTCAAATCAAAGCATCACCAGTGTGATGCTTTCTTCCCCAAAACTGGTGTCCTGGGGCTGGTGACCAGAGATCCTTGGTCCTTGGCTCCACTGTAACATGGCAATGCTCATGGCGGCCTCTCCTGGCTTCTCCCTTCTCTTCCAGGTTCTGGTGACTTTCTGCTTCTGGCTGCTCCCTCTGGATTTCTTTCCCTGTGAAGGTCTACAAAGATGAAGGCCCATCCTGATGGAGGTGGGCCACGCCTTAATTGAAATGGCCTCATCAGAACAACCTATTTATAAGGGCTTACCCCCACAGAAATGGATGAAGTTTACCATGTTTTTCTGTGGTACCTACAGCTCCAAGCCGCAGCATAGTCACATTCTGAGGGTCTAGGTGTACATGAATTTGGAGGCAGGGGTCTCTGTTCCCTCACTACGGGGGTGGGCATGGGAGCTGCTCCGGGAAGAGTGAATGTGTATGTTAAATCATCGTCCAAGTGTTTCTGTGACTCTGGCATCTTTCCCAATGTCTTGGCACACTTGCCCCGTGAAACGGGCACATTGCTAGATTGTGAGGACTTAAAATGGCACCATCAATGAGCCTAAATGTTAAGGCACTGGGTCAAGGTGGCTTTAAGCATGAATGTCTCTTTTTAACACAGGAAAATTTCATGAACCAAAACCTTCATGCCCCTATACACCCTGATTAAAAAGCTCCATAATGGCAACAAACGGGATGATTTAGGTCCGACCTGTAAATGCATTTGCACTTCGTGAACTTGCCGATTGCCAACGTACGTATGCATGACACCGTTTTCTGATAATCTTGCTTACAACCATAGTCATCCTTTTTTGGGTTCTTGACCATGTGCCGGAATGTTCAGAGCCCTTTGTGGATACTCTCGTTAATCCTCACAACAACCCTTTGAGGAAGGGACCATTTGCCGAATTGCAGGATGCTGAGCTGTGGCAGAGAGAGGTCAGGGAACTTGTCTTGGGTCAGTTATCTTGGGCGTGGTAGAAACGGGATTTGAGCTGAGACCACTGGCTCCAGAGCTGCTCCTGACAATGCCTCAGGCACGTGGGGATAGGTGGGACCTTCTCCCACCCCCAGGAACTCCGTGGCCCCATGGGACCTGCAACCTGCAGTTTGGGGCCACCTTATTAGAGTTAACACCTGAGGTGATCTGTCGTGGAGAAGAGCAACTTTTGAAGCGCTGACCTTGGAGTTCATAGAACAGTATCCACCCAGAGCTGTGCTCAGCATGTTGGGTTGGTGACCTGGCCCCATCACTGTACCCTCTTGACCCAAGAGAGCCACCTGTCCCGGCTTATACCTCCCCTTCCACTTTTGATTCAGGTTGGAAGCCTATTCTAAGATGTCCAGGAGGAGTCTGAGGCCAACAATTCCTTTCATCCCCTGGGGTCAACGAAGAGGTGCTGTTCCCCGCCCCGGGTGAGAGCCTCGGGGGCAGATATTTTCAGCACCTGTGGAGCTGCCCTTGGGCCCTGGGCTCACCCTGCCCCCACCCCCAGCACCCTCCCCACTCATTGCTTCCCTGTCTCCCTCTGTGGGAAGGAGGAGCGGGGTGGGGTGTGCCCTCTGCCAATCCAGCTGTCCTTAGGGCCACACCCGGTCCATGTGGACCGTGGCCTGCCTCTCGCCCTCCCAGGCTCATGTGGGCACCGCTTTCCTCTGGGCCCACCCCCAGCAGCCATGGCTGCTGCCCCTTGCCTGCTGCCCCTCGCCCTCCGCAAGCCCCAGCAACGTGTTTTAAATGAGAAAACCTCCAAGGATAATGAAAGGAAGTGAACAAGGCTTTTTAAAAGTAAAATTTGGGGCCAGTCCCATGCTCAACTCGGTTCCTGGTGCCACGCGCTCCATCCTCCTGAGGCCAGACTTCCCTTCTTACTCTGCTGAAACGGGTTGAGAAGCGGGTCTGTATTGTAATTCCCACTGCAGCTAAGAGGTGCATTTGGGGCCTGTGAACCCGAGATCAGAGGGTGTGTGCCATCACAAGACCCGCTGGGATTCGGGCTTTGTGCAAAACCCCACTGAGCGGGCACACTGAAAATGCTCAGGAGAAATAGCAGGTACCTCCGTGATTATTCTTCAGCTTTGGTATGGGGCATGATTTCTTGGTTAAAAGCGGGGCGTTTCCCCCAGGAAGCCCCCTCTTTGCATTCTGTACGTGAGAATGAACGGACGCCAGGCAAGCGGCGGGCTGGGGGCCCCCTGCTGGGGAGAGGGCCCCAGGATCACAGGCCCCACCGCCCGCAGCCCTTCCAGACGGAGAACGATGTTTCTAAGGTGCTCGACTCTCAATACAAAAATCAAGTAAGCTGTTTTATGAATCCTTTCAAATATGAAAATTGCTGCAATTCTTATTGTCAAAAGCGATGGCTTCGGGTGGTGCAATAGTGGCTCAGTGGCAAGAATTCTTGCCTGCTGAACTGGAGACCCTGGTTCGGTTCTAGGAGCCTACCCATGCCAGAAACAAAAAAAGGGGGGGATGGCGTTGGTAATGTCGTGATGGCTTGGTAGAAGGCTTGGATTTACTCTTTCCTTAAATACTGTCTCCTCTGAAGCATCTGAGTGCCTTGCCAGGCAGTGCTCATGTGCGGCCTCCTCTCCCTGACTCATCCTGGCCCAGGCGCCGCCAGCCTGCACCTGGCGATGACTTCCTTCCGCTTTTGTAAAAGCAAATTGTAAAAGCAAATACTAACCTAACAACCTGTCTTTAGAAAGTTTCCCACAATGAAAATGGATGGTAAGACCCACAAGTTTGGTTTTAGTGGGTCCTGTCTCGGAGGAGTGACTTGTACCATTGGGTCCATTGTCCTTAGAGAAAATGTCTGCAGCGCTGCAGGAGGGACTCGGTCATTCCTCCTAATTAGGGCGCCGTATCCCCCCTCAGAGTCAGACTAACATCGGGGCTGGGCCAGACCCCGCAGCACCACCACAGAGCCAGTGCCCAGCCGTGAAGCCAGTGCGCGGCAGGTGGGCTTCCAGATTGAAAATGGGGGGTGCAGACACCCCCAGTCCCGGCTGAGCAGCCCAGAGGCCCCAAATCCTGGCATGTAGGGGCATCTCTGCCCCGTCCCTCACCCCATAAGCCAGCCCAGGGGCCTTGGAGCTGGTGGAATGAGCTGGTGGCCCTGGTGTGCCAGTCCTGGCTGGTCTGCTGGGCTCCCATCCCCCAGCCCCGCTGGGCCTCTCAATCCTCACCTGTGCACGGTGGGCGACACCAGCCTGCCCCGCTCCTGGTTACCAGGTGGAGGAAAGAGAGCAGTGATGCCGAGCTCTGGGGGTGCCTGGTCTAGGGCAGGTGCCGCCTGCAGCTGAGAGCCTGGCTCCGAGAGACAGGACACCAGGTTTGTATCCCGCTGTGGTCACAGCTCTGTTCCAACAGGTCTGTATGTGACTGTGCCTGACACCTTCCCTGCACCCGCAGCTTTCCTGGGGGGAATGAGCCTCTCACCCACCCACCCCCATCTCCCATTTTTATTCTTCTAAGCATAGCTCTGGACTCATCCTCCAGGAAGCTTCCCTGGGGGAGTCTGGCCTCTCTTTTGAGTCTTGCTGCAAATGTGAACTACGCATTATTTGTACCCTTTCCACTTCCCAAGAGTCGGGGAGTGTTTCACAGCCTGCTCTCAGTGGGAGGAGCCCCGATTTGTTTCCATGGTGAAAACACTCCTCCTGGGGCTGACTTGTGGCCACCAGCGGGAGATCAGCCCCTGGCTGAATCCCGAGGGATTCAGCAGCCAGCTCGCGAGGGCTGGCACATGCCACAGTGCTGTTGGCGTCCGGCTGCGTTTGCTGGGGGCGCGGGCTGGGTGGCCCAAGCAGCAGGTTCTGGAGGCTACAAGTCTGGAATCAAAGCATCGGCAGGGCAGGCTCCGCTGTGGGGAAGGATCCATTCCCTGCCTCTCCCCTCACTTTGCGGGGGGCTAGCTGGCAATCTTTGGTGTTTCTTGGCTTGTGGCAGTTTAATAACTCCCTCTATTTCCTCCTCTTAGAAGGACACTGGTCACGTTGGCTTAGGGCCTGCCCTGCTCCAGTCTGACCTCCTTTTAACTGATTCCATCTGTAATGACCCTATTTCCAAATAAAGACACTGGGGGTTAGACCCTTGTTTGGGTTTGCTAAAGCTGCCGGAATGCAACACACCAGAAATGGGCTGTCTTTTACAATGGAGGTTATTAGCTTACAAGTTTACAGTTCTAAGACCATGAAAATGTCCAAATTAAGGCATCAACAGGGCAATTCCTCCTCTGAGGAAAGGCCTTCAGCATCTGGGACACCTCTGTCACATGGGAAGGCACATGGCCGGTGCCTGCTGGTCCTTCTCTCCCAGGTCTTGTTGCTCCCAGCTTCTGACTTCAGTGCCTTCCTCTCAGCAACTCTAGGGGCTTTTTCTCTGAGCTTCCTTGGTTGCATCTCTTGGTGTCCCTGAGCTTTTTAATTTTTATCTTTTATCTTCTCTAAAAGGCCTCCAGGAAAAGGATTAAGACCCATCTTGAACGGGGTGGGTCGCATGTCCATGGAAACAACCTAATTAAAAGGTCCCACCCACAACACGTCTGTACCCACAGGAAAGGACTGAAAGAACATGGCCTTTTCTGGGGTGCATACCTTCAAACCAGCACAGACCTCAGTACTTCTATTTTGGGGAACATGACTCAACCCATATCAGCATCTGCTCACAGCTAAATCCCTTGCCATAACAGGCACTTGGCAAGCATGGAGCGAATTAATGATTGCATGTCTTTCTCTGTGTATATCGGGGGTTGCGTGGGGCGTGCATTATCTAACCACGGCTGTATGTTTTCCTTCATTCACTGGGTTGATAGGACAGACAGGTGGGGAGCCTGCACAGGGCCTGCTCGGGCAGACATCAGCAGGTTTGTCCGTCCACCCTGCCTCGGGTTGGAAACAGCTGGCCCTGTACCCAGGCCGGCCACTGGGCCCGAAGCATCTGAACGGTTCTGCTTGGCTTAGAGTTCTGTCTTTCAAGAAAGCGACGCTTCCTCTTTTTGCTTAAGAGTCATACCCACTTGAATATTAATATAATCTGTGAATTTAGAAAAGAATAAAAAAGGTTTTTGGACCATTGGCATCCTCATCCAAACCTTTCCTTTCCTTTTTATTTCATTATGGCAGTTGTAAATTCACCTGGTTCTTAATTTAGAGAGAGAAGGTACATGGTGGAAAATTTTTGTAAACCATGCTGGAGCGTTTGAGGCCCTGCTTTAAGTGTTCATGAACCCCAGGAGTGATGGGCTCTCCTCTCTTCCATTTGCAGTCCATCAACACTGCCATGAAGCACCTTTGCGAAATCCTTACCGTGGACCCGGAGGGCGGGCCAGCTCGCATCCCCTTTGAGACTTTTTCCTACGTCTGCCGGTACCTGTCGGGGTTAGAGGGGGCTGTCCTGCCAGCGGACACCGAGTCCTACCTCGCCACGTTGAAGGAGAACGTGTAAGTATGAGCTGCCGTCAGGACCCAGGTGTATGGATGGCAGGAGAACTCCCTGTTCTCTCCCCCAAGATAACTCTTCCCCCTGGTCCTGCCTGCAGAGGTAAGACCCAGGTGCTGCACTCGGAGAGGTGCTGCCTGTCAAAGTCACCAGCAAAAGAAAGCAAAGCCCCTGGCTGCGTCCTCGTGTGGGATTCAGGGCAGCACGGGGTTCAAGTTGGGTTCTTTCCAGACTTTGCAGGGAGAACATTGATCCTGTTAGAAAGAAAAGTTTAGCTTCATTTTTTCTTGATTCTCAAGTTATAGTATGTCCAGTGGTTTAAAAGCTGATGGTTAAAAAGGGTAGCATGTTCAAAAGTAAGAATTTAATTCTCAACCACGAAGCACAGAAATGGATCTCAGCCGGGCAGACAACGGGGAGGTAAGTACCACTGAGGCCACGTTGCCTACAGAAATTGTAAGGCCCAACCCTCACAGGCCTCTGCCAGAATTTAAAGCTAGCTATCATGCTCCAATGTCCACCCTTCCCATACTCTCCTCTCTTGCACCCCTCTTCTTCCCCTCTTCCTCAGAGATGCAGGTCCAGCAAGTCCACTGACTGGCCTGCTCTGGGGCTGCTGGGTGATGGTGGAGGAATTTGCCCCACTGGAGCTGGCCAGTCTTACTCTAAATTCATATCCTCCTCCCTGCTTGCCTGGCTGGTACTTCCTTGGCATCCAAGCTAAAGCTCAAGGGTCCCCTTCTCTGAGACCCTCATAGAACAGCCCCTCCATCTCCTCTTCCTCCATCTTTGGAGATATCTTGTGTGTTTATTCAAGGAGTGACCTGGCCAAATGGAGCAAATGGTGTCTTGTGCTCTGAACTGGTGTCCATGGGGATGTGTGGGGAAAGTGGACAGGACTTTGGGCGAAGTGTGGGAGGCAACACAGCCGGTCCAAGGAGTTCAGATGGTGCCTCGTAGCTGTGAGAAGCCACAGAAGGGTCTTAAAGAGGGAGTGTGGTGATGCTTTTTGGTTCAAAGGTGTCTTTGATGTAAGGAAACTAATTAGGAGGTGTATTAGTTAGGGTTCTCTAGAGAAACAGAATCAACAGGGAACACTTGCAAATATAAAATTTATGAAAGTGTCTCACGTGACCATAGGAATGCAGAGTCCAAAATCCACAGGGCAGGCTGCAAAGCCGATGACTCCAATGGATGGCCTGGATGAACTCCACAGGAGAGGCTCACCAGCCAAAGCAGGAATGCAACCTGTCTCCTCTGAGTCCTCCTTAAAAGGCTTCCCATGATTGCATTTAGCATCACTAATTGCAGAAGACACTCCCCTTTGGCTGATTGCAAATGGAATCAGCTGTGGATGTAGCTGACGTGATCATGACCTAATCCTATGAAATGTCCTCATTGCGACAGACAGGCCAGCGCTTGCCCAATCAGATGAACAGGTACCACAACTTGGCCAAGTTGACACCTGTCCCTAACCATGACAGGAGGCCTCTGCCATAGACCAGACAAGACGTGATAAGGAAGGGAGGGCTTTTGCACCATCTTAGATTTTGGTGACTGACTGTATGTGGGACTAGAGGAAGAGAGAGGCTTCCAGGGCTGCTCCCACATGGCTGGCAGGGGCTCTTGAATAGACCTTTATGTCTCTCCCAAGGTAGGAACTTGCTGAGTTTATGGGCCCTTGAGACAGCCCAGTGGAGGGCTGCAGTGAGCAGTGGGCTGAGTGTGTGTGTGTGTGTGTGTGTGTATGTGTATGTGATTCAGATCAGAACTGGCAATCTTGATCTGGACCCTCCAGATTGGGTGCTGGCTGATAGGCAGATGTGGATGGGCTGTCCTTGGAAGGATGTATGTGGTGGGGGGAGAGGGCTGAGGGTGCAGCGGTAGGGACTCCAGCCTTGAGGAGGAGGGCGGGGAGAAAGGAGTAGCTGGGGAGGAAGGAATCCAACTGTGGGGAGAGTAACGTCGCTATGAGAGTCAGGGTGTGCATGGGGGGGCATTGTCCCACCCGGCAGAGCTGCCCCTTGAATTCACCACGGGTTATCACTGTCGCCCTGGGACCCCATGATTTCAGGGGGTAACGGGTACAGAAAGCAGACCGCGGGGGATGCCTGGGAGATGGCAACGTGTCTGCTGTGACTTCCCCAGGCCAGCTACCCGGGGTGAGAACTCGCAGGGCGCTGGGTTTGACAAAGAACTTTGTAGAAGATGCGATGAGTAGAACGTCTTTATGTTGAGGGAAAGAGTTCCTAGAGAGGAAAGGGCTGAAAATAGACAGGGAGGGGTCTGGGTTGACAGCCTGGCTGCCCCCTGCAGCTCTTCATCTCTAAGTGTTCACAGTGGGAAGCCACTCGGCAAGTACAATTCCTCTCGGCTGCTTTTGGGGTCAGCTATGGTTACTTGTGTTCCTTTTACTTTTGACACGTGAGCCCTAAACTTGGTCCTCTGTTTTTCTTTTGACATTGAAAATGAATTTCTCTGTTTATTTTATAATTTCAGAGCATTCTTATAGTTTGGTATTTTTACAGTCCATCTACTGATATTGGCATTATATTTACTAAGGCTTACTATCTTTTAGGAAATAAAAATATCTATAAATAAAGAGAAAATTAAAAGATACATTGTTAATGACAGAGTTTTGTTGCCTTAAGACAATCCTTTGGGTTTTACTGGACCAACTTTTAGATGGAAGAATATTTTCATTATGCTAGTGACTAGTTTTGAGTTTTCAACAAAGTAAAATCTGTTAATACTGTTATTGATCTTTTCACCTAAAAATAAATGCCCATTTTGGTCAAGAAAATAGGAATGCTTTATTTTTACAGATATAAGTGACTGTAAATAAGAGAGAGACCATAAATAATCAAATTTTTAGAACGTTTAAAGTTCATTGCATTTTATAAACACTTTATTACATGTGCTATGAGAAATTGCTAATAAGTGTCTTATCTATTTTTAATCTAGAGACACCAGAAAGAATGGCATGATAGGACTTTCAGATTTCTTCGTTACAAAGAGGAAAGTTTAAAAAGCCTGGAAAATAAAATCTCAGAAGACATAGCTTATTAATTCAGAAAAGAGCACATTTTAAAGTTGAAAAAATGCTTTTAAGACCTTGCCACCAAATACAGCCTGTCCTTAACCACATACATGTGTCATGTGAGTTTGTGTCTTAATGGAAACTGAATAAGACTGGTTTTCCTCCCCACATTATATCTTTATGAAAAAACCTCTGCATATAAAAAAGTCACAGCCCTACAATAATCTATTTTAGAACTAGAGACAATGGAGTAGGAAGATAGGATGGGCAGTTTAAAAACTGGCCGTTCTTTTCTTCATTCAAACTCTCAAGGAGCAGGAATGCAAATGAAAGTGCTCTTTGCCCCTGAAAGGTCAAAGCCTCTGGGGGAGAGGCCTGGGAGGGCTTGTTCTTTGGAGGAATATTTGTGACTGGCAAGTGTATCGGACAAGCAGTTTGGACCAGTGTTTGGTCCATTGGAATGGAACTAAGTATCAAAGATCCTTTATTTACTTTCCTTTTACGAAGGCTAAAATATGACATTGCCAGTGAATACATTTTAGCTTATTTTTCAGAGAACAGGGAAACCTTAGTTTTCCTGCACTGCTATCACTAAAGAGCACACAATGATTGGCTTAAGCAGTGGCAATTTATTATCTCATGGTTTCAAAAGTTTATAGGGTGGCAATGGTGGCTCAGTGGCAGAGTTCTCACCTGCCGAGCTGGACACCTGGGTTTGATTCCCGGAGCCTGCCCATGCCAAAAAAAAAAAAAAAAAAAAGTTAATAGATTTGCCGGGGCTGGTAGCATGCTAGTACTGGCCACTGGCACCTGGTGGGATTCTTGGCTTGTATCTCTGCCTCCCATCATATGGCCATGTCCTCTCTTTTTTTTGCTCCTGTCACTTCTGGGTTCTCTTTATAAGACCGCCAGTAATCTGAATTAAGACTCATCCTTATCAGTTGAGCCACCCATTATCTAAAAAAATAGCATCTTCAAGAGTTCCCATTTCTGTGGGCTCACACCCCAGGGATGCAGGAAGATTAAGAATATATCGAACTCGGGGTACATAATTCAGTCAACCACAGTTTGATTTGTTGGTTCTCTGCCGATTTGCCTCCGACCTAATAAATGTTAATGCTACCCAAAGAATTGTGTAAAAACAAATTCTGGGAAACATTTTGCTGTTATCAGTGTTTGGTTATATTTACAAGACTTGCACTGAGATGTGTAATGTCTATTTTTTAAAGTTTTTTTTTCTGTTTTATTTTTTATCTAGATGTTAAACTACATTATTTGATAGGATCCCTTGCCTGGACTTTTGGTGGCCTTCCCTTAGGACAGGTGATATATATATAGAGTATTCATAAAAATGCAAGTAACTTTTCAGCATTAGAATTCTTTTTTTTAATTGCTGAATTTCACTTAATTTTTTTTCATCACATGGCTGTATATTCATCATCATGATCATTTCCTAGAACATTTGCATCAATTCAGAAAAAGAAATAAAAAGAAGACAGAAAAAAACTCATACATACCATACCCCTTACCCCTCCCTTTCATTGATCACTAGCATTTCAATCTACTAAATTTATTTTAACATTTGTTTCCCCTATTATTTATTTATTTTTAATCTATATGTTTTACTCATCTGCCCATAAGGTAGATAAAAGAAGCATCAGACACAAGGTTTTCACAATCACACAGTCACATTGTGAAAGCTATATCATCATATAATCATCTTTAAGAAACATGGTTACTGGAACACAGCTCTACATTTTCAGGCAGTTCCCTCCAGCCTCTCTGTTTTGTCTCATTTCTCTCTTCCCCCTTTCGGTTGAGAAGGTTTTCTCAATCCCTTGGTGCTGAGTCCCAGCTCATTCTAGGATTTCTGTCCCACGTTGCCAGGAAGGTCCACACCCCTGGAAGTCATGTCCCACGTAGCCAGGGGGAGGGCGGTGAGTTTGCTTGTTGTGTTGGCTGGAGAGAGAGAGTCCACATCTGAGCAACAAAAGAGGTTCTCTTGGAGGTGACTCTTAGGCCTAATTTTAAGCAGGCTTAGCCTATCCTTTGCAGGGTTAAGTTTCATATGAACAAACCTCAAGATTGAGGGCTCAGCCTATTGCTTTGGCTGTCCCCACTGCCTGTGAGAATATAAAGAATTCTCCACTTGGGCAAGTTGAATTTCCCGCCTTTCTCACCATTCCGCCAGGGGACTTTTCAGCACTGGAATTTTAAAAACACTTTTACTATTATCAATTTGCTTTAAATATTCTCAAAACTTTCCTTTCTTATGGAATTTAAAATGTATTTTTTTCTAACTACAGTGCCCCAGTACATGGGGGGATAAAAATAAAAGGAACATTAAGTGCTGGAGAGGATGCGGAGAAAGAGGCACAGTTATCCACTGTTGGTGGGAATGTCAAAGGGTGCAACCACTGTGGAAGGCAGTTTGGCGGTTCCTCAAAAAGCTGAATATAGAATTGCCATACGACCCAGCAATACCATTGCTAGGTATCTACTCAAAGGACTTAAGGGCAAAGACACAAACGGACATTTGCACACCAATGTTTATAGCAGCATTATTTACAATTGCAAAGAGATGGAAACAGCCAAAATCTCCATCAACAGAAGAGTGGCTAAACAAACTGTGGTATATACATACGATGGAATATTATGCAGCTTTAAGACAAGATAAACTTATGAACCATGTAATAACATGGATGGACCTAGAGAATATTATGCTGAGTGAATCCAGCCAAAAACTAAAGGACAAATACTGTATGGTCCCACTGATGTGAACGGACATTCGAGAATAAACTTGAAATATGTCATTGGTAACAGAGTTCAGCAGGAGTTAGAAACAGGGTAAGACAATGGGTAATTGAAGCTGAAGGGATACAGACTGTGCAACAGGACTAGATACAAAAACTCAAAAATGGACAGCACAATAATACCTAATTGTAAAGTAATCATGTTAAAACACTGAATGAAGCTGCATCTGACCTATAGGTTTTTGTTTTGTTTTGTTTTGTTTTGTTTTGATTTTACTATTATTACTTTTATTTTTTTCTCTATATTAACATTCTATATCTTTTTCGGTTATGTTGCTAGTTCTTCTAAACCAATGCAAATGTACTAAGAAATGATGATCATGCATCTATGTGATGATGTTAAGAATTAATGATTGCATGTGTAGAATGGTATGATCTCTAAATGTTGGGTTAATTTCTTTTTTTCCGTTAATTAAAAAAAAAAAAAAGAGAAGGGATAATTGGAGATGAAGGGATACAGACTGTACAACGGGACTGGATATAAAAACTCAGAAATGGACAGCACAATACTACCCAATTGTAATGCAATTATGTTAAAACACTGAATGAAGCTGCATGTGAGGTATAGGTTTTTTGTTTTTGTTTTTTTTGTTTTTTTTTCTTTCTATTATTGTTTTAATTCTTATTCTGTTGTCTTTTTATTTCTTTTTCTAAATCGATGCAAATGTACTAAGAAATGATGAATATGCAACTATGTGATGTTATTAAGAATTACTGATTGTACATGTAGATTGGAATGATTTCTAATTGTTTTGTTAATTCTTTTTTTAATTAATAAAAAAAATAAATGAAATAGAGCTAAAAAAAAAATAAATAAAAGGAACATTAGATTTTACATAAGTGCAATTGTAAGTCATATAGAATTAATGAATTTGCAACATGAAAGTACCACAGCAGAAAGAAATGCACAAAAAAACAAAAAAGGTGCAAAAAAAAAAAAAAAAAAGGAAAACCTGCCCAGTTGCTACAGACCTAAAGAAATGTATATAGAAGGTTTTGTGTTTTTTTTCTTTTTGCCAGAAAATCAACCACCACAGGAGCACATACACAAAGTTGCTTTTTTGTCCTTAGGATGTTCGTGTTTAATGAAGACAGACTGGCCACAGTCAGTAGTCAGGGTCTGGACAGGAAACAGTGGAGAATTCAATGTAACAAATTTTAACTGGTAAAAGATGGCTAACCCCTAAAAAAGAAGAGGTACAAAATAACAGGTCCTCCCTTTGAGCTGATAGAGAGGGGGCAATGAAGGAACCAGGCACCAAGGAGAAATACCCCCACCTCTCCCCCAGACCCCTGTCCAAGGCTGAGATTCAGACCTTATCAAAGACGTCATGGCTATTCCAGGGCCAGCCTGCTGGTGGTGAAGGAAATTGCTTGAGCACAGTGGGCGCTGCCCTGTAGCTGTGACTACTGTTGGAGAGTTGGACCAGCTGAAACTGCCCGGAAGTGCCCCTGGGTGCAGCGAGCGGGGTATGAGGGTACAGCCAGAGCCACCATGGAACTGGTCACTGAGTAGAGAGAGGGGGCCTGAGATGCTGCTGGAGCTGGTCTGTGGAGTCTGAATAAAAAAAGAGTTGCAGACTCTGAAAGGGAAATGTCTTCTTACCACTGCCTCCTTGCACTGTCCCTCCGGTGTTAGACTGCTGTCAAAATCTAACACTGTGCCAGCTGGCCAAAGAACTTTCAGGTATAAAGGCCAGAGAAACTCCTTTGAACAGGCAAGTATCAGTTCCAATGAACCCTTCCTTCCCGAGTAATCTACTGAGTTTCAGACAACCAGTGACATTGGAGAGGCCAACATATGAAGTCCAGTGGCGAGCATGAAATAGACATTTGTCTGTGAAACTAAGATGTAAAGATGGTCATAGGGCATCCAGCCAAGTGTAGGAGGGCTATATATTTTTAACAAAGTAGGCCTGTGACATCGATCAAAACTCCAGAGAGTGGGGAGTTTATAAGAAAAGCAGAATATATTTTCTGATTGCCTTATAATTAATTGGAAGTAAAATAGTGTCCCTATCAGATATTGGGGGAGGAGAGAGAGAAGTTCCTAGCTAATTGCAATACTAATTGTAGTACAGAACCAAGATATGAGAGCCAAAGAGATCAAGGATATTAAATAAAGAGATGGATGCTACCCATTAGAGCAAACCCAGCAGTAAAACTAAGGACAAGCAAATAAACATAGGATTTAGACTGATGGGTCCCTCAGATCAGGGGAAGAAGGTAGGGGAGGCAGTTGGGGTAGGCAGCTTGTTGGGGGTGGTACATTTGTGTGATCAAAAAACATCTAAATTGGTAAAATAGACATGGGCTATGAATGGACCCATGAAAAGAGTGTGCCGACACCCATAATGGTAACATATCCGAAGGTGCATACCTGAGGTCCTGTGTGCCTAAGGTAGAGCACACACACCAACGTTTGTGGTTGTGTAGGTGTGGGTATAGGTTATACTTCTGTAGTTAGTAATAAGTTCCAGTGGTTGGGGAAGGGGCTCCAGCCACCTCCCTCCTGGTACTTACCTAGTGTATTAGTTGGCAAGCTGCTGGACTGCGATATTCCAGAACTGGAACAGCTTTTACGAAGGGGAATTTAGTAAGTTACAAGTTTACAGTTCTAAGCCTATGGAAATGTCCAAACGAAAGCATCCAGAGAAAGATACCTTCACTCAAGGAAGGCCAATGGGTCAGGAACACTTCTGACAGCTACGTAGTCATGTGGCTGGCATCTGCTGGTCCCTTGTTCCTGGGCTCTGTTGCTTTTAGTCTCTGTTCCTGTGGGGGTTCCTCACTTTGCTTCTCTGGGGCTGGCCTTCGTCTCTTGCCTTCCCTGAGCTCCCTCCAGGTTCTAGCTTGATTAACATCTTTGGCGATGTCTGCTGGGCTCCAAGTGTCTCCAAACATTCGTGTCTCTGTTCCCCAAGTGTCTGCATCTGTGTCAGCTCTGCTGTGAAGTTTCCGTCAGCTCTGAGGCTTCTGTCATTGTACTAGGCTCTGTTTCTGATGTTTCTCCAAAGTGTTTCCTCTTTTATTTTTATTTTTTATTTTATTTTTGTGTGTGTGTGTGTTTCCTCTTTTAAAGGATTCCAGTAAACTAATGAAGACCCACTTGGAAGAGGTGGAGTCACATTTCCATCTAATCAAAAGTTAATACCACAACTGGGTGAGTCACATCTCCATGGAGATAATCCAATAAAAAACATCAACCTCCAGTACTGAATGGAAATTAAAAGAAATGGTTGCTCCCACAAGATTGGATCGGGATTAAAACATGGCTTTTACGGGGTACATAATTTTAAACCTGCACACCTAGTAAGATGAAAACTTAGGTCCAGGCAGAAAATTGGATGTGAGTGTTGATATAGCAGCTTTGTTGGGATTCGCTAATGCCTAGGAAACCTCGACTGGGGAATGGAAAACAAACTGTGGTTTCAATCTCAATAAAAACGTTATGCAGAGTGAAAGAAGCCAGGCTCATGCAGTTATGCACCTTATGATCCCACTTCTGCAGCATGTTGGAAACGGTGACATAGGATGGAGACTCCATCAGTGGTGGCCAGGGCCGAAGGGCAGGGCATCTGGCCACAAAGGGGTGGCGCAAGGAATTTTCTGCAGGCATCTCTATGTATTTGCAAAAACTCGTAGATTTGTACCCCAAAGTCAGTGGCTTTCACTGGGTTAACTTGCTGTGTGAATGTGCTGGGTAAATTTTTAAATAGATGAAATGTAAAAATAAGATCCATTGATGGGCCCTAGAAGGCGACATTCTCCTGGGAACATGGCATCTCCATTTCCATGTGCATTCCTGCTTTCCCTAGAGGACCTTCTGTGGGCTGCTTCTGTGGGCTTTGTTCACTACGGGAGCGACCTGCCCTGGAGACCTCCCGAGACCTCCTTCTTTCACCAGCTGAGCCTGCTCTGCTGGACTTGCTATCCCCAAGAGCTGAGCCTCCAGGGCAGGTGGGAAAGCTGAACCCCAGCTTTCTCTGTGCCCTGGCTTACCCAGCCTCTGGACTCAGGTGACACTGAGCCCTGTTCTTCTGCAAGGCCATGCAGCCTCTTTCCCTGATGGCCAGGAACAGGGGGGCACCCACAGTCCACCAGGCCAGGCTCTTCCCCTGGTCCCAGGCCCTCCTTACCTGGACCTCTGATGCCAGACTCCACTGCCCAGCAAGCCCATAGTCTCTGCTCTCCTGGGCAAGATGCTGGCTCTTGCCCTGCTCTGCTCATCTAGGGCTTGGTGTTCAAATCCCCACAGGGCCTGTTTTGGCTTGTTAAATGCTGCCAGAATGCAATATATCAGAAATGGAATGGCTTTGAAAAAGGGAATTTATTAAGTTACAAGTTTGCAGTTCTAAGAGCATTAAAATGTCTGAACTAAGGCATCCAGAAAAAGATACCTTGACCAAGAAAAGCCAATGTCTGTTACGTGGGAAGGCATGTGGCTGACATCTGCTGGCCCTTGTACCTGGTACTTTTGCTTCCAGCTTCCGATGCCAGTAGTTTCCTCTCTGAGCAACTATGGGCCTTCATGTAGCTCCTCAGGACACAACTCTGGGTTCTGGCTTGCTTAACATCTCATGGGAAGGCACATGGTGATGTCTGCTGGGCTTTGCATCTCCAAAAGTCCATGTCTATGCATCTGCTCTCTCTGGTGGCTCTGAACTCTCTCCAAAATGTTTCCCCTTTTAAGGAACTCCAGTAAACTAGGGATGCATCTTGAATGGGTGGAGTCACATCTCCATCTAATCAAAAGGCAACACCCACAATTGGGTGTGTCACATCTCCATGGAAACAATCTAATCAAAGGATTCCACCCTAAACAATAGGTCTGGTCCCCAAAGAGTGGATCATGATTAAACATGGCTTTTCTGGGGTACATAATAATTTCAAACCAACACAGGTCCCTTTACTGCCTGGAGCAGAACCCCTGTCCTCACCCTAATCCCTCTACTCTGCATGTTCCTGTCCCAGGGCTGCCCTAACAAATTAATGCAATGTGATGACTTAAAACAGCAAATGCGTTCTCTCACTTCTGGAGGCTGGAAGTCCACAATCAAAGGGTGGACAGGGCCAGATTCTCCCTGAAGCTCCAGGGAGGACCTCTCCTTGCCCCTTTCAGCTTCTGGTGGCTCCAGGTGTTCCTTGATTTATAGCAGCGTCACTCCCGTGTCTGCCTCTGACTTTATATGGTCTTCTCCACTGTGTCCTTGTCTTCTCCTTTTCTGTCTCTTATAAGAACACTTGTCACTGGATTTAAGGCCAACACAGTTAATTGAGAATGATCTCATCTTGAGATTGTTAATTATATCTGTAAAGAACCCTTTTTCTAAATAAGGTCATATTCACAACATGGGACAGTTAGAACATGGACATATGTTTTAGTGGCCACCATTCAAACCACTCTCCCTATTTTCACCATTTGTCTTTAACATCATTGTGCAACTCCATTGCACACTCTCATTGCACACCCTCATGGCATACCTTCATGGCACAGCATCATCACACACCCTCATCGTACACCCTTCTCCCATACTCTTCTTGCAAACCCTCATGACACATCTTCATCACACACCCTCACAACACACCATCATTGCACACCCTCATTGCACATATCACACAACCTTATCACATACCCTCATTATAACCCACAGAATACATCTTCATTGCATATCCTCACAACACACCATTGCACACCCACCTTGCACACCCTCATGATACATCTTCATGGCACACCCTCATCACACACACCATCATCACACCTGCTCTTCACACACCCTAACTGCACACCCTCATTGCACACCCTCCTCACACACCCTCTTCACATGTCTTCATTGCAACCCTCATGACACATCTTCATTGCACATCCTCGTTGCACACCATCATCACACACCCTCAGTCCTCTTACTGTGTTTTGACTACATCCTACTTTTCATACCATTTTGGAATTCTCAGGCCTGTGTCTGCAGTACATGTCAAGTTTCTGCTCAACCATCCCTCCCAGCTGGGAGCATTTCTGGTTAATCCTTCAGCCAACACTAGAAGTTGGCTGACTTCAGTCCTAACCATACATGAGTCTAGTTTGGCTGGATAGCTGTAGTGTCTGCCAGGGCTGCTTGCCAGGACAAATACCAAGCACTTGTTTGGTTTAAACAACAAATTTATTGTCTCACAGTTTGGAGGCTAAACATCTCAAATCAAGGTCTCGGCAGGCCATGCTTCCTCTGAAGTCAGTGGCGTACTGGAGGGTCTCCATCTCTGCCTCTGCCATATGGCCCTCTGTCTCCTGCTGCCTCCTCCTGCCTTCCCCTCTGGCTTTTCCTCTCCCTGTGCAGCCATCTGCATCTCCGTCTAGTTTTCTTCTCCCTAGAGGGTCTCCAGGCTCTACAGATCATGGCCCACCCTGATTCAGTCTGTCCTCATCTAAATAGGATCAGTGAAGCTGTTCTGTATTTTAACAGTCCTGTGGTGGTCTTTGAGGACCATCTTTGGTGCATTTATAGGTAATTTAGAAACACCCATTTTTGACCCAAGTATTTCAGGTCTTCTTGTACTTCTTGCACTTGTCTTCTTGAAGTTAAGCCCTCTTTAGAGTCAGCCTTCTGGAGTTGCAGTGGGATTTATGTGGTGCTCTCTGTCACAACATACCTTTCCACAATTTGACCTCAAAAGAGAGAACCATGTCTCAATTATCCCTGGAGTTTTGCTGAATTTCTATACTCAAGACAATCATTAAAATGCTAATATCCTGGGTGATGTGATGGTGGCTCAGTGGCAGAGTACTCGCCTGCCATGCAGGAGGTCTGGGTTCGATTCCTGGTGCCTGCCCATGCAAAAAAATAAAAGAAGCCAATATCCCTGGAAGGGCAAACTGAGCACCTAAGACTGTAACTGATGTTGGAGACAAATGTCAGACCCCCATGGCAGTGACCCGCAGTTCTCCTCCAATGTCCTGCTGCACCCCATGATGACAAGCCAAGCCCAGTGTAGCCTCAGGAGTCCTGCAGGACCAGGGCCTAGTCCCCGCTGAGGCCCCTCCCACTGGTTTTGGGATTTAAGTGGAATGGCAGGAGGGTGTTTTCTTCTGCTCTTGAAACTTGGCCTTCCCAGGGAGCTCTTTTCTGAACCAGAATGGCCCACAAGCTAGACGTAAAGGGGTAATTGACTACTCTGTTTTCCCTAAACCCCACATGACCCAAGGAGCAAAGGGTCTGCCCTGACCTCAACAGTGTGGCCCCAGATGCACGATGGAGGCTGCTAGAAAGACCCAGGGATCTGTTTGTGAACAGGTGGTGGTATTCATGCCTTGAAATGACTTTCGACTTGAAAGGCAGGGCTGGGGCTGGATTTGTCTTGGAAGCAGAGATAGCATTCACTCCTTTAAGAAAAATACCCTGGGTGCACAGGTGGCTACATGGCAGAATTCTCACCTGCCATGCGGGAGACCCAGATTCGATTCTCAGCCCATGCAGCACCTCCCCACCGCAAAATCCTGCTCCTCCCCTAAATTATTTTGGCATGACTCAGGGAGTGAGGGCCTTGCCCCAGAAGCTGACCTCTCCTTTGTCTACTTAACGCCATCTACACACACCTGGCACTCAGGGACGTGACCGAAGTGAGGTTCTAGTCTTCCTCATCCAAGGAACCAGACCCAAGCTATGTTTGCAAAGTGCTCTGGAGTCAAAGCAGGGCTAGAGGTGGATGCCCTGTGCCCTAAGGCTTGCCCACTGTCTGCAATGAGTACAGTGACAAGGATGCCTGCCCCTCAGATCCCACCATGTCCACATTCCCCTGCCTGACTCTCTGTCCCTGCCCCTCCCCAGGATGATTTCGGGAATCTTCCTTTGATCCCTCTTGAAACTTGGCCTTCCCAGGGAGGGAAGCTGGTCCACCAGCTCAGCCCCATAAGACAGCCAATGGAAGTGTGGTTAACTGTCTTTGGCACTTGGCTTAATTGGTTTGATTAATACCTGCAAGCTTTGCTGCAAGTCACAATAACTAATCAATGTGTTGGATAAAAGTACACTGTTCAAAGGATGGTCTGTTTGCACACGAGTGCTCAGGGCGGAAAGCCTCACAAATGCCCCTTTGCTGCAATCATTAGGTGCTTGGTGTGGGGAGGGGCACTCTGCTCACTGTGAAGCGAGGCAGGTGGACCCCAGATTTAGCACCTGAAGAGTCCAAGAAGGTTTTTAAAAATAGACTGACAATCACGGAATACATGCATTTTCAAAAAAAAAATCATTGGTGTTTGCAAGGTGTGGGTTTTTAAACTATCTGTTTTCTCTGGATTTTGGGGAAAGAGGTGGGAAAAGCAGGCTTGGAAAAGGCATAAGACACAAAGGAGCCGGTGGTGGCTGTGGTCTTACTGCTCCACTAATTGTCCCATTGAAATCCTCTGTTCCTGAAGCTGCATCTAACTCTACTTGTCATTTCTGTATTTTTCGTCTCTGGACCAAGCGTCTGTTTTTTTTTTTCTTTTTCTTTTTCTTTTAAAGTATCTTCTGTCCATATTCATGGTGTAAGAAAAAGTAAAGGTGGAAGTAGGAACAACTCCAGAAATATGCAGTCCTCTGGGATTGATGGAGATCTAGGTGCTTGGGCAGGGCTGGTCCCAGGCATGGGAGGATTTTATAGGGTCCTGCCAACTCTTACTGGGTTTGGGGTTGGGGGGAACCTCATATCCCATCATTTAATGTGTTTTTTTGCTTTAAAATTTTTAAATGATTTTGCTTTTAAAATCGTTTTGCTCCAAGTAGCTCCTTTTGTAGGATGAGTTGCTACAGTGGTACTTTGTGGGAACACAGGCTCATCATGGACACGACAGAAGCTTCCAGCAAAGGATTGCTTTGTTACTTACACAGCTCAAGAGCAGGGGAAGGGATCCCATCATGGCTGGCCTCCCGAGTGGCTGAAACTGCTTGGGTCCGGGATGGTAGACGGCAGCTCCACATGCTCCACTTTGCGTCGGAGAAGAAAGACCACTTTCTATGTTTGAGTGTGGTTTTTAATCCACTTGGGGTGGGACAGGGGCTGCCACTGAGAATTCCTGTTCTGACAAGCATCTGTGGTTGCTTGTTCCCAGGTTCAAGGTCTGGCTGGGCCTTTTCATTAGATTTAGCATCTCTCTTAGGGTGTGGGACGGCACACAATAGAGAAGGAGGTGGAGGTTGTGGGAGGCCAAAAGGGGGCCACTTAGGGTGTGTTCCTGATTCCCCCAGAGAAGGAGGTGGGGGTAGGTGAGGTCTGGGTGATGGTCACCTAATATATGACTTTGATTCCCCAATACCTTTAACTTACTAATAGCTATTATTTCTTGACAATCACTGGGCATTCCTTTGAATTCCTGCAAAGTGAGGAAATCAAACTTATTAAATGGTGTTCAAATGTAGTAAGATTTTTATAAGCACTCAATTTAACAGTTAATGAAAACTGACCATATAAATTAAACATTTATTGGGTTTGATTTTGTTAATTCCATAATTCACAGCCAATATACATATTTCTAAGTCTTCAACATTTCAGTGGTCCTTGAAACACTTTTAGGCCTGAGGTTCTGTGCCTTAGCAGCAAAAGAATGAAGCATGATCAAACCACTCTCTAAAGAAAATTGCAATGTTGTGTTTGTAGAATTTTTTCTCCTTGGTTATGAAAGTGGGTCCTATCAGAACCCTGTGAGATGGGCTGCAGAAGTACAATTAAACCCCTTTTAAGGGTGTCAACCAGAACTAGGGTGTCTGTGGCTTCCCAGGGCCTCTTCTTGCCTCCAGGGCTCAGGCCCACCCACCTAACCTCCTGTTTTGTCCTCCCCAACTCTCTCCACATCAACAACATTCCTTGTGACCTGCCTCTCCTGGCTCTGGCTTTCCACGCGATACTGAGACTGCAGGTAAAAATAGACTGAATGGGTGTTGACGTATCAAAGTACAACCTTTCTGGAACATTGTGGCCCTTCCCTGAGGCATCATGGACAGCTGGTGTGTCAGCCCTGCCAAGGTGAAACAGGAGTTCTGTACTCAGGCTTTCTGGTGCCCTGGGAAGGAGATCAGCTCCCTCTTGGGCAATTGTCCCAGGTGTTCACCATCCCAGCCCCAGCCCCACCCTCTGATCTAGTGCAGTTAACAGGGTGGCCATGAAATGCTCCCAGGCACAGGGCAGGACAGAGCAAGGGCAGGAATTCTAGAGAAAGAATGGAAACTAGCCAGCACCCAACCATCTGTGTGGAAAATGGGGTAGAGAAATTTATATTTATCTCTTTACCTATCCATAGGCATGCCTATAGATGCATAAATTAATTCTGTAATGATGCTCAGTGGTAGAAACTTCTGAAGAGGCGAAATGAGGAGAAGGTGCCCCATGTTTATTGTGTAACTTTTTCTCCTAATTGAGTTCTACCCTGTGTTTGCACTATGTATCAGTCCATCTGTTCTAGTTTGCTAGCTGCTGAATTGCAATTCACCAGAAACGGAATGGCTTTTAAAAAGGGGAATTTAATGAGTTGTTAGTTTACAGTTCTAAGGCCGAGAAAATGTCCCAATTAAAACATGTCTGTAGAAATGTCCAATCAAAGGCATCCAGGGAAAGATACCTTGGTTCAAGAAGACTGATGACGTTCAATGTTTCTCTCTCAGCTGGAAGGACACATGGCAAACATGACGGTGTCTGCTGGCTTTCACATGGCTCAACCAAAAGGGGACTCTCTCCAAAATGTTTCCTTTTTTAAAGGATTCCAGCAAGCAACTCCACCTTCAGTGGAGACACACCTCCATGGAAGTCATCTAATCAAAAGTTACCACCCACAATTGGGTGGGTCACATCTTCTTGGAAACAATCAAAATGCTCCCATCCAGCAATATTGAATGAGGATCAAAGGGCATGGCTTTTCTGGGGTCCACCACAGATTCAGACCAGCACACCATCCATCAATCATTAGCAAGAATTAGTGTTTGAGTTCTTCTGACTTGAATTGTAGCCAATAGGATTATACATGTTCTCTAGGCTAGATCAATCATAGCATTCCCCTCCTGGCCACAGTGATTTGTCCAGGGGAGTTGGCACATGACCTATGCTCAGTGAATCACAGCCTTCCCTGAGTTTTTCCAGCCTGGAGTTGGGAGTGTGCCAGCCTTTTCCTTTTCCTCTTTAAAGAGCCATTAAGATGGGGGCATAGATCCACAGGTGGCAATAATATAGCTACCACATATATGACACTTGCTATTCAGTTAAAACCTATGTTACTGATAATCTCCATTTTTCACCCCCCCCCAAATGGCAATTTAATCTACTTTGACCTAATCCATGCCAGGAACTCAAAAAGAAGGCTCTACAAGCCAAGAACACTAGGGCTGGTAATCTGGGGGCCAGTTTGTAATTCTGCCTGTTTTCCATACCATAACTCATTTAATCTTCATGATGACTCTATGAAGTAGATAGCATTATGATTAACCTCATACTGCAGAGGCAGTGAAAGCAGAGGTCAAGTAACTTGCTTGTCACCATACAGTGGAGCCCCAGATCCAGGCTCCTGCTCACTTGAAACTCCCCCTCTATTGGGTGTCCCAGTGGCAGAGAAGCATGTTTGTATTGGGAGTGTGGTGCTGAAAGGAGAGGCTGAGCAGAAGGACCCTGGAGGTTTTCGCATCCCTTGTTCTGGTCCTTTCCAAGGGCAGTGCCTCGTCTGCCCATCTCTTGACTTAGTCACTGCTATCCAGTCCAGGCCCTGCCATGCTTACTCGAGATCAAGGTGAAGATCTGTCCTTCCAGTGAACATAACCAAACTTCTAAATCAGGACATGTTTTCCCATTGCCTCTTTTCTTGCAAAGTGTACAAAGGGACATCAGAGATGGTAGAAGTCTATGTTGATCTGAAGCAAAATCTGGATTTGGTTTTCTGTTGACACCAAAGGAGAAAGTCCTTTAAGGATTCCAGAGTTGGGAAGGGGTGGGGATGGTGAGAGTTAAAGAGTAGTGAGGGAATATTAAATCATTTAGAGGGTCAGAGAAATTTCTAGAGTGGGGAGAAGACAGGTCTGCTTGAGATACATTTTCTAATTTTCACAGCTTTCCTATGAATTTCTGTGGTAGGCAGAATTCTAAGATGGCACCCAAGATTGTGCTCCACCACCCTTCACCCAGCATATAAACCCTGCATAATCCTTTCTCCTTGAATGTGGGCAGATCCCGTGAGATGATGGAAGAGTCACTCCCTTGATTATGTTATATGATATAAGACTTAGTCCTAGCAGATGAGAGAGATTCTCCTGCTGGCTCGAGGAAAGTAGCTATTCTAGTGAGAAGGCCAGGGGATGAGGACCTGAGGAGGCTTCTAGGAGCTGACAGCTGACAAAGAAATGGGGACCTCAATCCTACAGTCACAAGAGCTGAATTCTTCAGCTAAATGTGTTGGAACTTGATACTGAACCCCAGGTGAGGTGGTTGCCCTGGCTGACACCTTAAAGAGTGTACTATCCTCATGGGCGAAGACCCAGCTGACCCTCACTCAGACTCCTGACCCTCAGAAACTTTGGGATATTGAAAAAAAACATTGTTTAAGCCACTAAGTTGTGGTAATTGATCATGCTACAATAAAACACTAATTTTGGTATATTGCATTCCAGCAGCTTTGGCAAAGTAAAACAGATTTTGGTATCAAAGAAATGGGGTGCAGCTGAGTTTGCAAATATCAAACATGTTGGAACATCTTTTTAAATGGATAAGAGGGAGAGTCTGGGAGAATTATGAGAAGCTTAATAGGAAAGGCCTAGATTGTTTTGAAGAGACTCTTGATAGAAATATGGATTCTAAAAGTACTTCTGTTAAGGCCTTAGAAATGATGAATATGTTATTGATAACTGGAAGAAAGGCGACCCTTGTTTTAAAGTGGCAGAGAACTTGGCAAAATTGTGTTGGATGGAAGGTAGAATTTGAAAGCCACAAGCTTAGATATCTAGCTGAGGAAATGTCCAAACTAAATATGGAAAATGCAGTCTGGCTAGCAGGATAAATTAAGAACTGAACTCTTGGGCACAAAGAAACCAGAAATTGATGGCTTGGAAAACTCTAAGTTTCTGGAAAGCAAGTGCCCAGAGAATAGAGCCCCAGGTGAGGATTTAACTAGATAGCCATATCAGGACAAGATAGGATTGGAAATGTAGTTATCCAGAAAGGATTTGTGGAAAGTCCTATTGTCTGATTGTTGGGACTCCCGTGTGTTCATGCCAAACCAACACATTTTTGCCAGATCTGTTTGAACAGAACCACTGCAAGTCTGGACTAAAAGGGACAGAGGGGGTGGGGATTTACTTCAAAGGCAGATCTATGGAAGCTAAGACCTGGAGCTCAGGCACCTCAGGCCAGGAGAGCAGACCTACCCATGTACATGGAGAGGGTGAGTTTGCCCCAGGGTCTGCAGAGGATGGGCCTTCCTTTCTGTTCAGGTGCTGCCAAATCAGGGCTCTCAGATGCCTGGGGAATTAAGGGAAGGTTGGCCACCTCATTCTTCAGGAAGAGTATTGCTGCCCCAGGGCTCACTGAGGGTGGACCACATTCCCCGGTGATTGGGGAGAGCCTTGCCATGACCACACTGTTCTGAAAGTGTGAGCCTGTGCCCTGCAGATGGCAGAGAGTCCAGGTGCCTCCAAGATGCTTGAGGAGGTTAGAATGGAGAATAAGGTGGTCTCCACAATGCTTGGAAATGTTAGAACCCTCATCCCAATGTTAAAGAGAGCAGAGCTGCTGTGTAAGCCCTTGGAGAGGTTGGGACTGCCATTCTCTCAAGCCCTGAGGATAAAATGTCTTCCTGTAACTGACTCTCAGACTTTGAAATCTAGTGGCATTTTCCCTGCAGGTTTTCAGAACTTCTTGGGACATCTGACCCTTGTTTTCCTTCCATTTCTTCCCATGGAAATGGAATGTGTATCCTGTGACTATTCCTTCTTTGTATATTGAAGGCAAATAACTTGTTCTGAGTTGCACAGGTCCACAACTAGAGGAGACTTTTGCCTTAGGACAAACCATACCTGTAACTGATTTTGATAAGAACCTTTACTTAATACTGTTACTGAGCTGGTTTAAGGCTTTTGTGATAATGTGATGAAGTGAACATATCTTGTATATGGAAGGAATATGTCTTTTGGGGGTCCAGATGGTGGAATGTGCTGGTTTGAGCCTGTCTTGTAACCCAGAAAAGCCATTATCTTTTATTCCATCCCTATGTGTGCAGGCCTATCGTGGGTGGGAACTTTTGCCAAAGTTGTTTCCGTGGAGTTGTGACCCAGCCCCTTCAAAATAGGTCTTAAATTCCCTTGCTGGGGTCCTATATGAGAGGATAAAAGGCAGGGAAATTTTGGAGAGAGCTCAGAGACATTTGGACAGACATGATACCAAGAGAACGACATACAGAGAAAGAAAATGCTTCAGGAGAAGCATAAAGTCCCACAGAAACTGAGAGAGGCATTTTGAAACCAGAGCCCAGGAGAGAAGTAACAGCAGATGTCATCATGTGCTTTTCCATGTGACAGAGGAACCCTGGATGCCAGTAGCCTTTCCTCAAAGAAGGTATCCCCCTCTTGATGCCTTAATTTTGACATTTTCATGGCCTTAGAACTGTACATTTGTAACCTAATAAATCCCCTTTGAAAAAGCCAAAAAAATAAAAAATAATAAAAATAAAACACTAATGCCATTTCTGACCAAAGTTTCTTCCAAATTGTAACTGAACAGAGGCTGCTGAGCTTCAGCCTTGATTTTGCATGTTTTATGACCCAAAATTTAAAAAGCATGTATATTTTTAAGTTGTACTTTGAGATGAGTCACACATTAGTTAAAACAATGTGTGAAAGTCTCTAAGGAAATGGAGAAAAGCTGAGCAAAAGTTGATGTCTGGTTGCACATTAATGTATTCTAAATGTCTGTGGTGACTTCATACTTTACTGTTCATTGCGCACCTCAGAGGCCAGCAGCACCCGGAGGCCAGCAGCTTCTTTCATAACTCCCTTCTTGGGGGTTCATAGCAGGTACCTCTAGTGAGATACCTCTCTGTGAATAGCCTTCCCCAGCACCCTTGAGTCCAGATTACTGGCCAGTTCCACTGGCATGGCACCGCAGCAACTTCTCTGCCATCCAGTGAGCCTCCACCATGCCCTCTCTCCATAAGGTCTGGCTCTCAGCCCTGGGAGACTCTTCCTTAGGGTCTGGGGTGATTTGAAGCTGTACATACCCCAGAAAACATGTCCTTAAATTTAATCCATGCCTGTGGGTATGAACCCATTGTAAGTAGGACTTTTGATGAGATTCCTTCTGTTAATGTTGGCCCGACTCAATCAGGTTGGGTTTTAATCCTATTATTGGAGTCCTTAGTAAGACAATGAAATTCAGAAGAGAGAAATCCACAGGAAGCAAGAAACTGAAATTAACAGAACTTGGAAGATAAGTGAGAGACTGGGAGATGCTACCACATGTCTTTCTATCTGACAGAGGAGCCAAGGATCACTGGCAACAAACCCTAGAATGCCGCAGTCTTTGGGAAGAAAACATTGCTTTGATGATGCCTTGACTTGGATTTCTTTCAGCTTCAAAATATGTAAACTAATAAATTCCCATTGTTTAAGCCAACCCATGGTATTTCATGGTATTTGCTTAAGAAGCCTAGGAAACTAAAAGAAGCCATGTCCTTTGGATATCGGCTGCTCCTTTTAGCTGCCATTCATATTTTCTTTACAGTTCTCTTTTACTTCATACTAGCCAATTCCTCATTACCCAATCCACTGTCATAGTAACAGATTTTTTGTTTGTTTGTTTTTTGTTTTATTTGCATGGGCAGGCACTAGGAATCAAGCCCAGGTCCCTGGCATGACAGGTGAGAATTCTGCCACTGAGCCATCATTGCACCATACAGTAACAGATTTTTTATATTAAGTTTTCCCTGTTCAATTTACGGTGTGGTTTCTCTCTCCTGATTGGATCCAACTGGATGCACTGTTTCTCATTCACTGGACACTATATCAGAACTGGGTGAATTTGCTCAGAGACTGAATATGTGGGCTTCCTACAAAGAGTAAGCATGACACTGTGTTAAGTGGACAGAAACTCTATAGTTCTACAACTGCCTAAGAATGGGATTGAGAGGAACCACCCAATCCTTCAGTTTCACCATCTAAACTGACAGCAATGGACTGACTATGGGGTCTTTGTATTAGCTAAGAGCAAAACTAAGCTTCTAGAACAAACCAACCCAATCATAGGGTTGCTTAACCAACATAGAAGTTTATTCTCTCTTCAATGAGAGTCCTGTGGTGAGTGGTCCAAGGTCCACTCCAATGGGCATTACCTGCTCAGGGAACCAGGTTGTGGTCATCTTATAGTTTCTCCATCACAGGTGCTCCCCCCATCTATGTAGTTGACTCTGAACAGTGTGCACCCCTGGGTTGCAGTCTGCAGGATGGAGAAGAGCATGGAGGAGCACACACTCGATGCTTTAAGGCCCAGACTTGGAAAGTTTACCTGTCATCTCCATTTGTCCTCAGGTGAGGATGGACTCAGTCATATGAACACACCTAAGTGCACGGTAGGCTGGGAAATAGAGCCTCTAGCTGAGCGGCCACATGCCTAGCCACCACTCAGTTCCACCATCCCCATAACAATTCTACCTGCCTCCTCCATGCATCACAGAACAGGACTCCATATAAGGCACAGCTACCATCAGTCAGACGGAGAAGAACAACAACTTTGTCTATGTAGGAAACCCATTCCTCATCATTCTGCTTTTGCATTTTAGAATCAACTTTTGTAGAGCTTGAGAAAAAGTTCTTTTAATGCTGAAAAGTAAGAAGGTGGCAGATGTTACTAACAAAACTAGTCCTTGAGCATCTGCTAGGGGATGCAGACTTTTTTTTCCCCCTCCAACATAACAAATTAGAACCCATCTGGGATTTCAGAAGCCTGAGCTGAGATTTCCCGGATCTGTTTGCATATGGAACAATGATGAAAAGTGAAGAAAATGATAAGTCACTTTTAAAGAACTTCTCTTGTGTGAACAGCAGAATGAAGGCTCAGGGATGCTATACTTTTCATTCTGGTATAGAAGGAAAGTAATGTTTATTTAAGGATTTATGGAGACTGAGGATTAAAATAAAGATCTGAAAATAATTGAACACATCCATGGCACTTTTATGTGCCAGACACTGTTCTAAGAGTTTAAAAATGACAGTTCATCTAATTCTCACAATAGCATTTTTTTTATTAATTAACGGAAAAAAAAAAGAAATTAACCCAACATTTAGAAATCATACCATTCTACATATGCAATCAGTAATTCTTAACATCATCACATAGATGCATGATCATCGTTTCTTAGTACATTTGCATCAGTTTAGAAGAACTAGCGACACACCAAAGATATAGAATGTTAATATAGAGAAAAGAAATAAAAGTAATAATAATAGTAAAAAAAAAAAAAAAAAAAAGCAAAAGGGAGCTCCTTAAAATTAAACACTTTTGTGCATCAAAGAACTTCATCAAGAAAGTAGAAAGACAGCCTACACAATGGGAGATAATATTTGGAAATGACATATCAGATAAAGGTCTAGTATCCAGAATTTATAAAGAGATTGTTCAACTCAACAACAAAAAGACAGCCAACCCAATTACAAAATGGGAAAAAGACTTGAACAGACACCTCTCAGAAGAGGAAATACAAATGGCCAAAAGGCCCATGAAGAGATGCTCAATGTCCCTGGCCATTAGAGAAATGAAAATCAAAACCACAATGAGATATCATCTCACACCCACCAGAATGGCCATTATCAACAAAACAGAAAATGACAAGTGCTGGAGAGGATGCGGAGAAAGAGGCACACTTATCCACTGTTGGTGGGAATGTCAAATGGTGCAACCACTGTGGAAGGCAGTTTGGCGGTTCCTCAAAAAGCTGAATATAGGATTGCCATACGACCCAGCAATACCATTGCTGGGTATCTACTCAAAGGACTTAAGGGCAAAGACACAAACGGACATTTGCCCACCAATGTTTATAGCAGCGTTATTTACAATTGCAAAGAGATGGAAACAGCCAAAATGTCCATCAACAGAAGAATGGCTAAACAAACTGTGGTATATACATACGATGGAATATTATGCAGCTTTAAGACAGGATAAACTTATGAAGCATGTAATAACATGGATGGACCTAGAGAACATTATGCTGAGTGAGTCTAGCCAAAAACTAAAGGACAAATACTGTATGGTCCCACTGATGTGAACGGACATTCGAGAATAAACTTGGAATATGTCATTGGTAACAGAGTTCAGCAGGAGGTAGAAACAGGGTAAAATAATGGGTAATTGGAGCTGAAGAGATACAGACTGTGCAACAGGACTAGATACAAAGACTCAAAAATGGACAGCACAATAATACCTAATTGTAAAGTAATCATGTTAAAACACTGAATGAAGCTGCATCTGAGCTATAGGTTTAGTTTGTTTGTTTGTTTGTTTTTGTTTGTTTGTTCACAATAACATTTTGAAATAAGGACTATAATGCCCATTTTACAGATGGGGAAATGGAGGCAGTGAGATGAATAACTTGCCCAAAATAACACAGCTGCTAAGTAGCAGAGCCAGGGTTTGAAGTTATATAACTGTGCTCCAAAGTCTATGTCAGGAGCCAGCAAACTTTTTCTGAAAAGAGTCAGATAGTAAATCTTTTCAGCTTTGTGGGCCATGTGGTCTCTATGGTCTCGCCACTGTCGCAGCCAAAAAGCAGCCACAGGCATTGGACATTGCCTAAATGAATGAGTGTGGCTGTATGCCAGTAAAGCTTGGTTTGCGGACACAGATTTGCATTTCATATAATTTTTGCAGATCATGAAATATGAGTCTTCTTTTAATTTTTTCAACTATTTAAAAATGCAAAAACCATTCTTAGCTCGTGTGCCACAATTTGCCTCTACACTCCATGGATTCCTGAAGATATTAATAAACATTTCCTGGGCACGGACTGTGTCAGATTTTGGACTAAGGCTTTACATGCTTTTTAGTCCATGGATTTGTTGCCTTAATCTAGCAGGAAGGTCCTATTATTCTAATTCTCACTTCATAGAAAGTGAAGTTTATAGCAGACCTGAGTCCTAAAGTAGGAGATTAGATAAGGCCAGGTAGCTGGTAAGGGGCAGGTCTGAGACCCATTCCTGAGTCTGGAAGGAAGGATTTGGGTTGGCAATTCTGGTGGTTTGGAGCTGTCTGTGAATCTGGTATATTACCATGGGTGTGAACCTATTGTAAGTAGGACTTTTTTTTTTTTTTAAGTAGGGCCTTTTGATGAGGTGACTTCAGTTAAGGTGTGGCCCACCTCAATTGGAATGAGTCTCTCTCTTGCTTAAGGTTTTGTTGTTGATTGGCTTTGTGTTAAGGCTCTTCTTTAATACTTAGTCCAATTTATTATACATCTTTAGAATTGCCTATATTTTCAGATTTTTTTCGATTTTTCTTCATCTGATTCTTGCTCTGGGTATGCGATATAATTTTAAATATTGCATCATTTGTGCAATTGTTTCACCCCCAGGGGAAAGCTTCCTTCCTTCTCCAGGAATTTTGGCCTGTTCTGCTTGTTTCTGTTTTCCTCTATAGTCTTCCGTTTGTTTGCTTAATTCTCCTTTGATTGCCATTAGCTACTTTCGCTTTGAGGGAAAATTCTGGGAGTAGGGTCACCCTAGAAACGACTTTCCCAAGTCAGGATATCCCAGCCAAAACAGGGCCAGGCACCTATGAAGGGAGTGCAGAGC
The DNA here is from genome assembly GCF_023851605.1 of Tamandua tetradactyla. Taxonomy (NCBI): domain Eukaryota; kingdom Metazoa; phylum Chordata; class Mammalia; order Pilosa; family Myrmecophagidae; genus Tamandua; species Tamandua tetradactyla. The sequence goes on from NC_135335.1 coordinate 58,987,623, forward strand.
AGTTCCAAAGAGCTCTGGGGAGAGGGTCAGGAAGGATACCAAAAACCGTTTTTGACGGCTTCCCGATGCTGCGCTTTCCTGGCCTGACCAGTAGATGGGCTCTTCAGTGCATTTTACCCATAGCCCAAAGGAGGCCCTGTGCCTTTGAACTCCCACTGCCTTCACCCCTCTCAGGGGCAGGGTTGAAATAATGGCCAGGCAGACCTTGTCCGGGGTGGGCTGAACCCACAGCTGAAATCTGGGACACAGAGATCGCAATTTGCTCATCAACAGCCATGATCAGTACTCGGCCAATCCTCCCCTTTCCCCACCCATTCTTGAGGAATATAGCTTCCACATCCCTCTCTGTCCACTGCTCCAGTCAAGAACCAGACTGGAGGTGGCCAGCATCTAGAGTGGGGTGGGTGCTGGCAATTGCTGCTGAGCACTTTATTCACAGTTCTTTACCACAGTGTCCCAGCCTCTTCATCTTGCTCTTCGCTGGATGCTGGATTTACTTCCCCAGCCTCCAGAGCCCCAGAACAGTTGTTTCAGGCAGTTTCTCCCTGTCCACTTGCTGTTTATGGAAGAGGATTGAGTTCTGGCAGCTTCCTACTCTGCTGTTGTCCTTGGAAGTCTGAGACTGGGTCTTGATCCTATTGCTGGACTCATTTATAAGAGAATGAAATACAGACAGACAGAGAAAGGCATAGGAAGCATGAAGCTGAACATCAACAAAACCCAGAAAAGAGAAAGACCAGGAGATGCTATCAAGTGCCTTGCCATGTGGCAGAGGAGCCAAGGATTACTGACAGCCAGCCCCAGAATGTCAAGGTCTTCCAGGAGAAAGCATCACTTGATGATGATTTGATTTGGACTTTTCCCCAATCTTAAACCATGAGTGAATAAATTCCCATCACTTAACCTGACTCATTTCATGGTATTTCCTTCAGCAGCCCAGGAAACTAAAACAGCAATCAAGACCCTATAGGACCTGAGAAACTGATGGAAAACTCACTCCATTTGTTATCTGGGATTGAGAGGAAAGGGGCTCAAGCACCACATAAGGATGGGAGAAAGAGGACACTTATGCTTAAAATTCTTGATAATTCTCCATGGCAAAAACTCAGTGTTGAAGGAAGTGTGTTGTCCAAAGTGACTGTGCTGTCAGTTTGCATTGCCATGTTTCTGCACCTAGGTCTCTCTTGAGTGTGGTCAGATGATGCTTCTCTTTCATGGGTGTATCCAGTGATGTGTGGGGTGATGGCATCATCGGGCAGGAGGTGGGTGGGCAGGGATAACCAGGTTCTGCTAGTATCATGACTTCACCTTGCTGGTCCTTGCAGTGTTCATTTCTTGGGATGGATCAGCTGGAAGCAGAGGTGCCCAGGGTCTTCCCCAGATGCTCCAGCTGCAGCCCCCCAAGAGTTCACACAGCCTCTGTGAGTGCCCTTCTGTGCCTGCTGGCTCCTGGTTTCCTGGTTCCCCACCTCACCCAAATATCAGTAATTTTCTCATGCCTAAAGAAATGCATTACTTTGAGAGAATAAGTATAGTTTTTCTTCTCATTTCAAAGTGAGGAATGATGGTGAAATGAAATAAACAATTCTGGAAAGAATTCACAGTGCATTGTAAATATAGATGATGATGATGATGTTTTCACTAATATCAGCTGCTTCCTGTCCTCACAGGGGCAATAGGAAGAGTAGTGCCTTGTGCATTGTCTATATTCTAGTATGATTTCCATTGCTATTATGACCACCCTTGGTATGCCTGTTTTTAAAATGGGCATATTAAGAAGATTTCACAAAGATTAAACTATAAATTGGTCACTTTGGAGTGTGCAATAACTCTTTCCAGTTCCGGGAGTAGAATTGGGGCAGGGTGTGTACAATTATTATTTTCATGTTATTGTGGGAGAAATTGAAACCCAAAAAATCAAAGACACACTCATGTTCTTAGAGTTAGTCAATGCTAGAAAAATCTTGAACCCAACACCCCAACTGTGAAGTCTATCCTCTTTAAAATATTTTTAGAGAATTGAGATGGGGGTCCACATGTAGCCTGAATGCCCAGTGGTTTTCAACCAGGGGCTTATAAACTACCATTGTTCACATTAGCTTGGCAGAGGTGCAAATTCAGGGAGGAGATGCCAGAGTTAATTCCCACATGTTTCTCTCTTAAAGTCAGAAAGAGATAGGTGGAGGTTGGACACGTCATACCTGTATCCCCAAAGCCTGATGGAGAGTAGAGGGGATCCACAAAGGCTGGAGACCTCGGACTTTTGCTGTAAGGTTGCTTGTAGGGAGAGCTCACTCTTCAGGGACACTCTTACTGCCTTGCCTGCCTTGTAAATATTTCATGGCAGCTGAGGGAGAGGAGGCTGCTTTCCTGAGTTGCTGCTCCCACTGTCTCTTTTTGTTGAATGCATGACATGATTTTGCAGTAATAGGCTGTGAAATGTCAAATTCTTAAAAGAGCTTGAGGAAAAAAAATCCTTGTCTGGGCATGGGAGGTCTAAAAATAGGAACTAGTGTTCTCTTAGCTTCCAGAAGAGCAGATAAATGAATAAATAGGCCATAAACAAATGTAGTTTTTACTGCAGAGAATTTTCTTTCAATTGTCCCCCAGGGCTGCACAAATATATTAATACTTATGGATAGATGAGTTCATTCAAAGAACTCCTATTGGACCCCATCAAGGAATAGAACATCAACTAGTTCCACCCCCTACCAAGACTACCAAGAGGCTGGCGGTAGCTTGAGGTCAATCCTCCCAGAGTTGTTGGAGAAGAGTCTGGGTCAGGGCCACCCAGGGACACTGTGCTCTGTTCCAGAAGAGTCTTAGGATGTCCTAGGAGTCATAGCCTCTAGTGTCCCAATTTAGCTGAATGAATCCATGCTCTGGAACTGAAGCTGTGGGAAGGGTAAGCATAGGAAGGGGTCAGTGGAATTCGATATGGGATGGAGTGATCTGGGTCGAAGCTTAAGGATGTCCTCCCACCTACTCCCTGCCAGGCTTCCAGTAAATGTGAGTGTCATGTTGAACATGTCCTCTAGACCCTTGCCTCTTAAAGCGGGGCCCCAGTTCTGAATCAGAATCTGCCTTTTAACAAGTTCCCCAGACAGTTTGCATGCACGTTAAAGTCCAAAAGGGCCTGTTCTAAAACTCCATGATTGTGATGGACAAATTTCCCTCTGACCTCAAACTTCTCCACCTTGTGGGGGAGCCTGAGAATGCTGCTGCCACTGACCACAGCCCTTTGAAGTAGGGCCCACTTTTTCTCCTACCCCATCTGGCCTGCAGTAGATATCTTCTTTCCTCCAAGTTCTTCTTTTCCCTTAAAACACCATGGTTCCTGTGAAGCACAAAGTAGTAGCATGTCTGGGTTTTGTCAAGAACTGTGAGGGTTCTGAGATTTTATCCTACTCATCAAGCTAACAAGTTGGCCTGCTACTGCTTTATGGATGCTGGCAGAAGAATGAAATTCCTGGATCAGAAACAAAGGGCTTTATTACTCACAACACAACAAGATGTGTAAGTTTCATGTTTGCCACCCAGCCCCACTGGGGCAAACCCAAGGATCCCAGGTAGATGCTGAGATGCATCAAAGCTGGAGAAGCTTGAACTCAGGGAATGTGAATATTGTATAATGGGCAGTAAGCAAACATACCCAACCCCTACACCAGAGAAAGACACTATCTTTCTTATACTAGACAACAAACAAAGCTGCCCTCTCATCTCTCATCTTCAGGGACACACTATTTCTGTCCTCCTCTGGGGCTGTTTTCTATACAAAATCCTAGAAAAGATGGTCTGGAACAAAAGGGCAGGTGGTACCTCTGCTCAGAAAACAAGCAGAAATGCTAGAGAGCCATGGACACTTGTGTCCCCATGGGTCCCACTTGCTGGTGGTCCTCCCACCACTGCCCTCAACCAGTTCATGCTCTCACTCCTTGTTCTAGCTTGCAAGTTGCTGGAATACAATATACCAGAACTGGAACAACTTTTAAAAAGGGCAATTTATGGGGACACCCTGATCAAGGGGTCAAGCCCTTGATCTTGAGGTTTGCTCTTTGTGAAGCTTATGTATGTAGTGGAGAAGCTTAGCCTACCTATAGGTATATCTAAGAGTCACCTCTGGAGGACCTTTTGTCCTCTTGTTGCTCATATGTGGCCTTTCTCTCTCTCAGCCCAACTCTGCAAGTGAAACCATTGCCCTCCCCCCTACATGGGACATCGCATCCAAGGGTGAAAGTCTCCCTGATGGCATGGGAGATGACCCGCAGGGATGTGCCTTGTCCTGGCACCATGGGATCAACAATGCCATCCTGACCAAAAGGAGGAAAAGAAGTGGAAAAAATAAGGTATCAGTGGCTGAGAGAGTTCAAATAGAGTCTAGAGGCTACAGTGGAGATCACTACTACACATGCTTCAGTTAGACATTGATATGTATCATAGCTTGCTAAACCTCAACCGAAACCATTCCTGCCAATCCCAAAGAACACCTAAGATGCCACATGGGATTCTGCGAAGGTTCCATGCACTAGGGTAACTCTCCAAGGCCTCCGGCTTCCGGATGGGTCCCTGGGCCAGATGGGTCTTGGAGTGCAGAGGAGTAGCTTATCTAGAACATCAGCTGGTACCATCTGCCTGTCCCATGTTGCCGGCAGCTTCTTCCAACATGAGGGAATTAGAGTGGGCACAGCCTGAATACCCCTAAACCATAGGAGAAAGATCAAGGGTGATGGTGGAGTTACAATTAAAAGTTGGGTTTTAACAAATGAGTATGACTGCTGAATCATTATATTGATCTTTCAGTTGGTCTCAAGTGTCTTGGATTAGTTAGAAGAAAAAACAAAAAATCGTGGAACTGTAACCTATATCATAATTTAAAATCTGTTCTATAACTATTTGTTAAAATGTGTTTGGAAATGTATTACTTTTTCGTATTTATGTTATATTTTGCAATTTAAAAAAATGTTTAAAAAAGAAGGAATTGAATAAATTACAAGTTTACAGTTCTAAGCCTATATAATTGTCCAAACTAAGGCACCAACAAGAGGTTACCTTCACTCAAGAAAGGCTGATGGTTCAGGAACACCTCTGATAGCTGAGACGTCATGTGGCTGGCATCTTCTGGTCCCTTGCTCCTAGGCTCCATTGCTTTCAGCCTCTGTCCCTGAGGGGGTTCCTCACTTTGCTTCTCTGGGGCTGGATTCATCTTTTGGCTTCCCTTGGCTCTCTCCAGGTTCTGGCTTGCTTAATATCTCATGGTGATGTCTGCTGGGCTCCAAGCACCTCCAAACATCTGTGTCTCTGTTCTCAAAGGGTTGGTATCTGTATCAGCTCTGCTCTGAAATTTCTGTTGGCTCTGTTGTTTCTGACTCTCTCCAAAATGTTTCCTCTTTTAAAAGATTCCAGTAAACTGATCAGGATCCACCTAGAATGGTTGTAGTCACATCTCCATTTAATCAAATGTCACACCCACAATTGGGTGAGTCACATCTCTGTGGAGATAATCTAATCAAATGTTTCAATCTACAGTATTGAATCGGGATTAAAAGAAGGAGTTGCCTCCACAAGATTGAGTCAGGATTAAAACATGGCTTTTGTGGCTTACATAATACTTTCAAACTGGCACACCCCTCATTCAGTTCATTCCTTATGAAGAAATCCTCACTGGGCACCGATTATACATACAAGTCTTTCTCAGTGCTGAGAACACCATTATAGACAAGACAGACAGGGTCTCTGCTCTCATGGGGTTTGTGTCACGATGAAGGAAGACAAGAAACACGTAAACATGGGAGATACAAACTTTTAAAATAGTGCTGAATGCCATGAAGAGAAGGTAACAGGGTGATGAGATAGAGAGTGATGGGGTACGATTTGGAGGTAGGGGTACTCAGGGAAGGCCTCGCTGAAGAGGTGATATTTGAGCTTTCCTGAAATCTAGTGGTTTTCTCAAAGTATGCCACCTGGACCAGCAGCATCAGTATCTACCTGGGAACTTGTTAAAAGTGCAGCATCACCCCAGGTCTGCTGAATCACAAACTCTGGGGACGGGGCCAGCAATCTATATTTAGCATGCCCTCTCCACCCACCCACCCCGCCCTGTCTCCCGCAGTGATTCTGGTGCAAGTGCAGGTCAAGCACACTGGTGTCATCCATTCTCCACCCAGTAAGTAGCCGAGTGAGGTTCTGAGGTTCTTATTAATCACTGGCCAGACCCAGCTTCATTTGGCTCATGCCCACCCCTCCAGCCTCCTGCTGAGCTGGCCCTTGCTACTTGCTGGGTCCCAATCACCTTGGCTTCCTCTGTCCCAAGCTCTCTCCTGCTCTCCTCTGCCCAGGACGCTCCCTTGTAGCTCTCTGCAGCCAGATGCTATTACACCTTTTGGGTCTCAGTTCAATGTTTCTCCAAGAGCAGCTTTCCTGAACCCCCATCTGACATGGCTCCCCAGTCACTAACTCTGCCATCACCCCCTCTTTCCTTTGTTTTGCTTACCGTCTGTGCCAGCGTCTTGCTTACTTCTTGTCTGCTGCTTTATTGGGCATCTCCCACAGGCTGACCACGCGTGCAGGCCCTTGTCCGTCTGGTTCACTGCTGTCTCCTGTGGCCAGCAGGGTAGGAAGCCCTCAGTATTTGTCACATGAACAAATGAATGAGGGTGTCACATTCTTCCCCTAATTCCCTGTACCCATCTGTGATGGTTTAAAGCCATACGTACTGGAGAAAAGATCATGTTTAGAAAAGATCAGTGAATCCATTCCTGAGGGTGTAGACCTATTGTGGGTGGGATGTTTCGATTAGGTTATTTCAATGTGATGTGGCCCATTATGCTGGTTTGAAGTTTCGGAAAAGCCCTGTCCTTTAATCCTCATTCAATATTGCTGGGTAGGATCTTTTTTATTGTTTCCATGGAAATGCGACCCACCCAATTATGGGTGGTAACTTTTGATTAGATGGTTTCCATGGAGATGTGTCTCCACCCACTCAAGGTGGGGTTGCTTACTGGAGCCCTTTAAGAAGGAACCATTTCAGAAAAATCTTTAGAGTCAGGATAGCCCACATAGACAGAGACCTTTGGAGAAGAAAGAAAATGCCCTCTGGGAAGCCATTCAAGAAGCTGGGAGAGAAAGCTAGCTGATGTTGCCATGTGTGTTTCTCATTGACAGAGGTGTTCTGGACCCATTGGCCTTTCTTGAATCAAGTTATCTTTCCCTGGATATTTTAGTTTGAACATTTTCACATCCTTAGAACTGTAAACCTGCAACTCAATATATTCCCCTTCTTAAAAGCCATTCTGTTTCTGGTATATTGCATTCTGGCAGCCTTAACAAACAAAACCACTTGCCTTATTCAAGCTGGGTCTTAATCTTCTTGCTGGAGTCCCTCATAAGAGAATAAAAGGGAGAGAAGGCATAGAAGAAAATGTCCCAGAGAAGCTGAGAGAGACAAAGACAGAAGCTGAAAGAGAGGACATACAGAAAACAGAGGGGAAGACAATGAAGCCAGAAACCAGAAGCCACGAAACCTGGGAGAGAAAAGACAGACCAGCAGATGTTGCCCTGTGACACATGCCTTGATGTTTTGATTTGTTCTGGGGCAAGGCTGTCCTATGAGGCTCTGGCACGGAAGCAGGGCTGGCACTCAATGACAGCCTGGCACATGGTAGGTATGCTGGTTTGAAAGAATGTCTGTCCCCTAGAAAAACCATGTTTTAACCTAAACCCCATTTCATAAAGGCAGAATAATCCCTATTCAATACTGTATGTTTGAAACTGTAATCAGATCATCACCCTGGATATGTGATTTAATCAAGAGTGGTTGTTAAACTGGGTTAGGTGATGACATGTCTCCACCCATTTGGGTGGGTCTTGATAAGTTTCTGGAGTCCTATAAAAGAGGAAACATTTTTGGAGGATGAAGGAGATTCAGAGAGAGCAGAGAATGCTGCAGCACCTGAAGCAGAGAGTCCATGAGCCAGTGACCTTTGGAGATGAAGAAGGAAAATGCCTCCCGGGGAGCTTCATGAAACCGGAAGGCAGGAGAAGAAGCTAGCAGATGATGCCGTGTCCGCTATGTGCCCTTCCAGATGAGAGAGGAGCCCTGACCATGTTCGCTATGTGTCTTTCCAAATGAAAGAGAAACTGTGACTATGTTCACCATGTGCCTTCTCACTTGAGAGTGAAACCCGGAACTTCATCGGCCTTGTTGAACCAAGGTATCTTTCCCTGGATGCCTTCAATTGGACATTTCTATAGACTTATTTTAATTGGGACATTTTCTCGGCCTATAACTGTAAACTAGCAATTTATTAAATTACCCTTTGTGGTAGTTAGAATCAGTTGTCAACTTGCCAGGTGAAGGCACCTAGTTCTGTTGCTGTGGACATGAGCCAATGGTATGTGAACCTCATCTGTTGCTGATTTACATCTGCAGTCAGCCAGGAGGCGTGCCTGCTGCGATGAATGACGTTTGACTTAATTGGCTAGAGCTTAAATGAGAGAGTACAATGTAGCACAGCCCAAGCAGCTCAGCATACCTCATCTCAGCACTTGCAACTCAGCCTAGGCCTTTGGAGATGCAGAAAGAAATCACCCCAGGGAAAGTTGTTGGAACCCGGAGGCCTGGAGAGAAGGCCAGCAGAGACCATCCTATGCCTTACCACGTAAGAGAGAACCTAAGTGAAAAGTTGGCTGCCTTTCCTCTGAAGAACTAACAAAATAAATCCCCTCTTATTAAAAGCCAATCCGTCTCTGGTGTGTTGCATTCCAGCAGCCAGCAAACTAGAACAGTAGGTGTTCGTGGGCTTGGAGAACATTGATTCCACATGTATTTCTTTCCCATAAAATCTGGGGAATTCTTAGATGGCAAGTGGAGTCCCTGGAATGGGAGAACTTCCAATTTGGAGGGCACATGGGACCAGCTTGAGCACAGGAGAGTATGAGGAAGGGATGGAGGCACAGGGGGAACCCATGGGGCTGGGATCCTGGAGAACAAGGAGGAATGAAGAAGGGGGCTGACTTGGTTTCCTTGGGCTTCTGTAACAAAGTATCCAAAACTGGGGAGGGGCATTGTAAAGCAACCGAATTGTATCATCTCAAGTTCTGGAGGCTAGGAGTCTGAAATCAAGATGTTGGCAGGGACCCTTCCAGCCCCTCCCCTGGCTTCTGGTGGGTGTCCAGCGAGCTATGACATTTCTTGCCTTGTGGCACGATGCAATTTCTTCCATGCCTTCATATGACCGTCTTTCCTCTGGGTCTGTTTGTCTGTCTAGTTGTCCACATTTTCCTCTCCTTATAAGGATACCATTCATACCAGATTTAGGGTCCATCCTAATCCAGCATGACCTCATCTTAACCTGACTAATTTGACCTACAGTGACCCTTTTTCCAAATATGATAATGTTCTGAGATTCTGGTGGAAATGAACTTGGCGGGAACAGTATCCAATCTAGTACAGGGATTAAAGTAGTCAGGTTCTCATTGTTCCAGGTGTCAGAAATCTCAGCTTATCTGCTGAGCAAAAAAAGAGAGTTCATTGGTTCCTGTACCTGAAATGTCCAGTGAGTGTATGGCTTCAGACACAGCTGGAGGCAGGTGCTGAGAAAAAATAATTTAGACTCTTCTTCTCTCCATCTCATGACTCAGCTTGAGTTTTTGGCTTTATTCTCACCAGGTTGTGGCAAAGGCTGAAAGGTTTAGCAAACTCAGGAACCTCTCCTTGGCCTGGCCTTACGGGTCTTCCCACACCAGGCCAGTCACAGCAGGCAAGGAGGAAGGGCTGTCCAAGAACCAAGCCTGGATCACATTCACTCCCTTGAACTGAGACAGCAAATGAGGGTGCTGTTACTAAGAGAAGGAAACAGGGATAAGGATGGGCAAAAACTACAGATGCACATGACCAGGAGGCACCCCAGACTTCTGATGCCTTGTCCTTCCCACCAGCAGTTCTGGCACCCATGGGTGGTATCACTATCACTAGCAATGCTCAGAATAGTGGGATTCAGTAGGACAACCCAACTGTAAGGAAGCCACACTCCAGATGTCCTACATGCGCTGACCTCAGGTCTCACCAGGAAAGACCCTTCCCCACCCTGTGCCCTGACTCAGGGGTCCAGGGCTGCCCATGAAGAAGACAATTTAATGATCTGAAAGCCATGCTCAAGCCTACCTGGTCTCCCAGGTGTCCAGAGTCACTAGGACATGGAAATAAATCCAGGTGGTCAGTGCTGATTACTCATGTGTTAAATTTTATTCACCAAATCTGAATGAGGGGAATACGCCAATTAGAGTGAAAAGATGTCGCACAAAAGGAAAGGAGTTCATTTGAGGGACTCTCCCAAGAGAGTGTCTGGGAGCCTAGATCACCTGACTAGAGAAAGCTCTAGATTACAGGATGGGGTTGAATAGTGTCCCACTATTTCACAACCACCTCAAAATGTGACTGGATTTGGGAATAGAGTCTTTGAGATGGAATTAGTTAGGATGAGGACATTCTGCTTTGGAGGTGTGCCCTAAATCCAATGACTGGGGTCCTTAAAAGAAGGCCATGTGAAGACAGAGAGAGGCACACAAGAAGAATTCTAAGTGGCTATGGAGGCAAAGATTGGGGCGAGGTATCTACAAGCCAAGGAATGTCAGGGATGGCTGGCTACCAGAAGCTAAAGGAGAGGTAAAGAAAAGTTCTCTCTCTGCCCCAGAAGGAACCAACCTCACCAACACCTTGATTTCAGACCTCTGGCCTCCAAAACTGTGAGAACTTAAATTTCTGTTGTGGTTGTTTGTTACGGCAGCCCCAGAACACTGAGACAGGTGGGGTGGGGGGTGGAATGAAGAAAATGGAGTTGTAGGGACACTTCCTCTATTTAGGTGGAATCTCAGCAGATCTTCTCAGCTGCCGAAGACTCAGCCTGAGACTGCGGTGCCCGGGGCTGCCCTCTGCTGAGACACATGGAAGATATGGAGGAGAAGAAGAGAAAGAAAGGGTGTGAGGAAGGAAGAGGACATGGAGGAGATAAAATGCAAATCGTACAAGCAAATACTCTGAGAAGTTTACAAGATGCCAGGTACAGTCCTCAATGCTTTCTGGGCACCGAGAGGCCTCGCAATAGCTCCAGGAGGCGGAAGCCACTGATTGCCCCATTTTGCAGAGGCTCAGAGCACAGGAGCCATTGGTCCCAGCCATGCAGCTGGTGATCGTGGTGCTCTGGTGTGGCCCTGTGACTGCTACCTGTCACCAGACAGTGTGATCCAGCCTAGATGGCCCAAGAGGACACACTCAAGGACAGCTACTGGTGCCCAGAGCTACTGGCTGCCTGCCGGTACCCACAACAGCCCAGGTTCTGTGGAAAGAGCTGGGGAGAGCTCTGCCTGCTGGTGGCATGAGGCGGGGAGGGGTCTCCTGAACAACATGATGTCTCCTGAACGACGTGACTGTGACATTATAGGAAATTGACTGTGACAAAGGTAGGAAAGAAGGACCTTTCATTTCTTCTCCCTGCCCCCGACATCCAACTCTTCGCAGATCTGGTTCCCTCCAGATTCAGGTCAGACGTGACCACAGTTTCAAGGCCAGGCAGTCCCAGAGCCTCACAGGCTGAGGGAGGGGTACAGTCCCAACCCCTCTCAGGACCACCCTGCTTTTCTTCAGCACTGGGAGGGGCTGGGTCTCAGGCCCCTCCACATCTATTTGCCTCAGTTTCCTGCTCCGTCAAATGAGGATACTAACAGAACCTTCTTCACAGCCATAGGGTTTCTGGGGATCCCGCAGCAACGTCTTTCCACGAGGCGGGAGGCAGAGACCCGAGGCCCGTCACGCAGGCGAGTAAAACAGACACGGGTGTCAACACATCTCTCCTGGTTTCTGTCCCATGGACAGCGCTTCTTTGAGGGATGACAAAAAGAAACGTATGTGCACTGGTTGGTTGGTTCTGCCTACAAGACGGCCTCTGCAAGGCGTCTGAGAACTGCCTGCCGTGGATGGGACAGTGGCTGACATGGCAATCTCCTGGGCCCCGAAGACCGTCGCATGGTCAGTGAACAGGCGCATGGCCAGTGATCGTGACAGAGGCCACGGGCCAGGCCCCGTGCTGACGGCTCTGTAGGGGAGGAGGCGGCCAACCCTGTCCTCTGTGACCAGCGAGCGGCTCCGCGTGGAGGGCACGCGCAGGATTTTGTCACAGACGAAGGCAGGGAGGGGACAAGCTTCCAGGGAGAACTCAGACCTCAAGGCAGGTGGAAGAACTGGAGTGAGAGGCCTGGCCAGACCTGGATGGTGTCTTTGGAAAGACATCTTTGAGAAAGATTTTCCAGGGAGGGTAGATGGAGACACGGTGACCGACCGTCCTGAGGGTTTTCCTGGGGTGCTGGGCACTCTTTTTTTTTTTTTTTTTTTTTTTACTGTGAATGCGTTTTTTTTATTTTATTGATATATATTATACATTCACATACCACGTACTCACCCAAAGTGTACAATCAGTGGTTCACAATATCATCCTATAGCTGTGCATTTATCACCACAGATGACGTTTTTTCTTTTTTTGGGGGGGAAAAATAATGTATACAAAAAAAGCAATACATTTCAAAGCAGATCCTAACAATTAGTTGTAGAACAGAGTTCAGAGTTTAGTGTGGGTTACAAATCCAGAATTTTAGAGTTTTACTTTTATCTACTCGAAGATACTGGAGACAAAAAGAAATATCAGTATAATGATTTGGCGGTCATACTCGTTTATTAAACCCAGACTTCTCTGCATAACTCCACCATCACTTTTAATTTTCTCCCACTCTTTAGGGTTATTCTAACTTTTTCATGTTAGAAGGGGCTGTCGGTAATATGGGATGGGAGATGGAACTGGCTAATGTTTTGGAAAGGCTGGCCCCTCTGCATTTCAGGATTTATCTGGTCCAGGGACCCATCTGGAGGTTGTGGATTTCTGGAAAGTTACCCTAGTGCATGGAACCTTTGTAGAGTCTTATATAATGTCTTAGGTGTTCTTTAGGGTTAGCAGGGATGGTTTTGGTTGGGGTTCGGCAAGTTATGCTAGGTAGCAATGTCTACCTGAAACTTGCATAAGAGTGACCTCCAGTTGTAGCCTCTCGACTCTATTTGAACTCTCTCAGCCACTGATACTTTATTAATTACACTAATTATTAATTAATCACTTTAATTAATAAAGTAATAGTAATTACTTTATTAATTCCTTTTTCCCCTTTTGGTCAGGATAGCATTGTTGATCCCACGGTGTCAGGGTCAGGCTCATCCCTAGGAGTCATCTCCCATGTTGCCAGGGATACTTTCACCCCTGAATGTCATGTCCCATGTTGGGGGGGAGGGACATTCGGTTTTAAAACCAGGACAGTGCCAGACAAACCTGGAGATGGCGGTCACATGAGATGGAGGTTGCCAGCCCCAGAGCCTGCAAAACTGCCAGCAGACTCAGAAATCCTCAGACACGTTTGTGGAGAGCTCCTCAAGCTCAGCCTCCATAGGGGCAGGCATTGCAAACTCTGCCTCAGGCCTAAACCAGGGAAACTATTTTAAGCCCACAGTGACAGGCCCATGTCCTGTCTCCCACCAAGGCCTGGGGTGCTCTCAGGGGCACCATATATGCTCGTTTCCTCATCCTACTGCAGCCTGAGGACACAGCATCGTTTCCTGAGGTACAAGAGTTTCTCCCTGCTCCACTGATGAAATATCTAATGCCCTCTGTCTTAAGTTGGGGTTATTTTCATTTGCTAAACTGCTGGAAATGTTGGCAAACTACCGAGTGGATTGCTAAAGCCTGAAGAGAATTTAGGCAACTGGAAGTACGGTCAATGAGGCAGTTTATTGCCCATCTGGCAATACTTGCCAACAAGCACTGAAACACAATATGCTCAAGGACGTGGAGTTCAAGAGTCTGGACAGTCTTTGGGCAGTATTTGTTAAGCATGTTCTCTAATTCTGGAGGAAATGACACCCAAAGAAGGCAAGGATGAGTGCCCCATCTCAGGAGGGAGCACACAGATGCAAATCATTGCCATGCAATGGGATGGTGCTGTTCTCCAGGTGTGCCCACTGAAGGACTAGGAGGAAACAAAGGGTCTGGCTGAGCTCAGCAGATGCCTGGAAAGGCCCAGCAGATCCTAGCTGAGCCCAGAAAGCACCTGGAAAAGACCAATGGTCCTAAAAGACCGCAGCAGGCACCTAACAGAGCCCAGCAGGTGCCTGGAAGAGCCCAGCAGGTCTTGGTAGAACCCAGCCGATGCCAGTATTTTGAAGAGTTCCCAGTGGAGGACTTTAATTTCCATGGGAGAAAGTGGAGTTAGCTGGGAGGATCTCTGAAAGCCAACAGGAGAGGTGAGATCCTGTCCTGGCCCCTGGGCAGCCATCTTGATGGGCATGCATTAATCAGGACTTTTTCAGTTGCAAAGGACAGGAACCAAATTCAGAGCAGTTAGGGAGGGAAAGGAATGTATTTGAAAGACTCCAGGGAGCTCAAAAACCCCAAAACTCCAAGGACCTTAGGACCTGGAATGGGGTTTTAGAGTAGAACCAGGGCTCCTTCCTGCTCTTGACTTTGACCTAGGCTTTTTCTTGCCTCATGCAATTCCTCCCACTGCACAGAGGCATTCTTCATGTGACAGGGAACTTCTAAGTGGTGGGACAAACCACGTGTGGCAGGGTACCATGGAGGCAGCCTCATCCAACATCATCCCAGTATAGAGATCCCTGAAGAACAAAGCAGAACTTTGTTTCCCAGCTTGAGTATGAAAAGCCCCAGGGCAGGGCTCTGATTGGTCTATTTCAGTCACAAGTCCAATAGGGGCCCAATCACTGTAGCTGGGGGCACAGAGCATTCTCCATGGGCAGGGCCTTGGTCATGTGATGCCATGTGAGCTGGGCCAAATGATGGATGGAGGTGGGATGTGAGTAGGTGGCAACTGGCAGCTCCCTCCCAGGGCAGAGATCTTTTCTAAAGGAAAGGGAAGAGATGCTGGATAGGCAAACAACAGACGTTCACTGTAGGGAGGGAGCAGATCAGATTGGGTTTAGAGATTACAGGGCAGGCAGCCAGGGAAGGCTGGGTCTGAGGCCGGATCTGGGGCCCAGAGAGACTGGAGGCAGGCCCATAAGTCAGAGAAAGGTTTCTTGACTTTGTTAAACACAAGCCTGGCTACCCCCACCCCTCAGTGAGAAGAACTACTCAAGCCTTTAAAAAATGTTATTTGAAATTCAAAGTAGGTAAGGTCTCAGGGAAATAAATAAACTAAGGAGCACTATTTTACTTCCAAACCACAATCCCATTCCCTTGGGAGGCAGGCAGCCCACACTTTCCTGTTGGGAGACAAGAGGTGGATACCTAGAATGAGCTAGGGAGGAACAGTTGTTTGGGTGAGAAGAGACAACGTTACTTGGGATCTTGTTACGGTGTAGGTTCTGATGATTCTGAAGGGGGGCACTGGGCCCCGAGCTTCTACCTTCCCCCGAGCTCCCAGGGGGGCCCAAAGCTGCTTGTGCTCACTTTGAGCAGTGAGCACTTGGAATAATGAATCATCAAGACTGGAGAGAAACTGGATGGGAGCTGCCAGCTGGCAGCCCTGGAAGCCACCGAGATGGCAGAGTTGGGTCATTCCATTACAGACAGGCTGTTTCAGTGCCTGCTTCGAGTAGGACAGATAAACCTTCTCTGGGCCTGCTCCAGTCAGAACATTCCAGCTCCCCTGCTAACACACACTCCTGGGTCCACAGGAAACTTGCATGAGTTAGAGTGGGCAGGGAGTGGATCTGCTCTCACTTGGTGCCTGGAGCAGAGCCCCAGGACCTCGGTGGGCGTACCCAGCGGGGGCAGGGGAGAGGTAGATGGACAGCTTCCTCCTGGGACCTTCACACCAGCCTGGGCTGCTCCACTCTAAACCCTCTGTAACAACGTGAATAGCGCCCCAGAGACATCAAGTTGTAATCCCCGGAACATGTAGATCTTTCCTGATATGGCAAAGACTTTGCAGATGTGAATTAATTAAGGCTCTTGAGATGGAGACATTGTCTTAGATTTCCAGGTGGGCCTTAAATGCCATCAATTACATCCTTAGAAGAGGGTAGCAGAGGGAGATTGGATGCCCACAGAAGAGGCGGTGGCAGTCTGACCATGGGGGCAGAGAATGGAGTGATGAGGCTACAAGCTAAATAAGGTGGCAGCCACCCGAAGCTGCGAGGCAAGAAATAGACGCTCCCTTAGAGCCTCAGAGTGCACGTGGTCTTGCTGACACCTTGATTTTAGCTTCTGGCCCCCAGAATTGTGAGAGAATAAATTTCTGTGGCTTTGGGCCATCCAGTGTGTAGTACTTTGTTACAGTGGCCTCAAGCTATCACCGAGATCTCTTTCGGGCTCTCTCTCAGGGGCTCTTGGGAGGGGGGGCCTTTGAGTGTCCTCATCTGTTGATAATGGGGGTGTCCCCAGGGGGCTGAAAAGCCCAGGCATGGAGGGGGTTTGGAGGATGAGCCACAGGGGTCCCAGGCAGCCAGAGATGAAAGAATAGCATTGGAGGCTGCTCCGTGTCCCCTCAGGGATGACAAGGCTGTGCCCACCAGCTCCGCCTTCCCTGGCTCCCACTTAGCCACCCACCCTCACTTCTTCTCCCTGACCTGTGACCACTCCAAGCCTCCAAGGGTGCGGCCTGTCCTCATGCCCAGAAAACTGCCATTTAAACTGATGTGGGCAGGAGCCAGGTAGCCCCCTACCCATCTTGTGATTTGATTCAGACATAAACTGCCAGCACTGGCTGTTTTATTTTATTTTAAAAATTTTATTGTGGCAACATATACATAGCAGAAAATGTGCCACTTTAACAGTTCATAAATGTACAACCAGTGGCATTAATGACATATATAATATTGTGCTTCCCTCACTATCATCCATTACCAAAACTTTTCCATCACCCCTAATAGAAAGTCTGTAGTCACTAAACTATCACTTTCCATTCCCTCCTCTACCCACCCAGCCCCAGCCCCTGGGCGACCTGTAGTCTATTTTTTTCCTCTATAAATTTGCTTATTCTAGCTATTTCACATAAGTGAGATCATATAATATTTGCCCTTCTGTGCATCTGGCTTATTTCACTTAATATAAATGTCTTCAAGGTTAATCCATGCATCAGAGCTTTATTCACTGTTTAGGGCTAAATAATATTCCATTGTAAGGATATGCAGTACTTTCTTTACCCATCCAGCTATCCATGGATACTCTGGTTGCTTCCACCTTCTGGAGCATTTTCCCTTTCAATTCACAAGAGCCTGGTTTGTAAATTCAAAGCCCTGTCTTCTAAGTGTTCCCATTTGCATTCCTGTGGTAAGGAGCCTGTGGGAAAGAAAAAGTGGAGAATAAAAGCATAAAAATCACATTTCAAGATCTTCTGGAGTCCAGCAGATTGGATTTCCCAGAAAGGTCTTGCTTGAATGGAGAGTTGTACAGGTACAAATAGTAACTGAGCACCAAAGATTGGGGCATGAAGCTTAATTCACACTAGGCTAGAAGAAAGGGGGACAGAGGTGGTGCCCCTCCCTTGCCTGGCTCTGCCCTGTGCACCTGCCATGGACTGCCTTGGTGCGGGGGCGTGGGGGGTTCCACAGGTGGGGACCCTCTTGTTCCTCCTTGGCATTCTGAGAATGAGTGATCACCATTAGAAGAATGGGTCAGGGTGGAAGTCAGGGAACGAGACAGTTACCCTTTTGCCAAGTGAATGCGGCACCATGAGAAGCTCCAGGCTCTTCTAGAACCTGGCAGCTACCCACATGAAGCAAGTAGGAGCATCACATCACTGTCACATTTTGATTCGTCTCTACTAAAATGGAGCTGAGCCCAGTCACCCAGCTCAGTCACCGACTCGTTTCTCCACGAGTTTTGACAATTTTCAAAACCCAACCTCAGATGAGGAAGGTTAAGGGCGGCCCTTTCAGAGGACAACGGAAGAAGAGCTCACAGTTCTCTGGGTGTCCACTTCTTAGCCCCTGGCCTCCGACTGCTGGGCTTCTCTCCTGACCCTGTATGGTCTCAGAAATAGAGCAAACGGCATTTCCTTTTGGTTAACATCTTTTTCGTATCTTCTTTTTTCACCACGATGCAGAAACTAGCCCATCCTGAGACAGTCAAAGGAAGTTCATACATTTGTTCCCCCCTAACTGGACTAGATTCCTTCTAATTCTTCTAATAGGAATGATCCAAAAATTCCCACAGAGCTTCCACACCCGAGTTGCCCTACTATTGGCTTCACGTTAATAGAGTTTAAAAAATATTTTTGTTGAGATATCTTCATGCACCGTACAGTCCATCCAAAATAAACAATCAATGACCCACACTAACATCACATAGTTGTGCATTCATCACCATGATAACTTTTAGAACATTAGCATCACTCCAGAAAAAGAAATAAAAAGAAAAAACTCATATTTCCCGAACCCCTTACCCTCCCTCTCATTGACCACTGGTATTGCAATCTACCCAGTTTTTTTCCTGTTATCCCCTCCTTCCGCACTATTATTATTTTTTTATCCTTGTTTTTTAAATCATCTGTCCATACCCTGGATAAAAAGAGCATCAGAAACAAGCGTTTCACAATCACACAGTCACACTGTACAAACTATATCATTATAGAATTGTCTTCAAGAATCAAGGCTACTGGAACACAGTTCAACATTTTCACGTACTTCTCTCTACCCACTCCAATACACCATAAGCTAAAAGGAACATCTAATAATGCATAAGAAAAACCTCCAGGATACTTCTCGATTTTTTGAAATCTCTCAGCCCCTGAAACTTTATTTTCTTTCATTTCTTCCCCCTTCTGGTCAAGAAACCTTTCTCAATCCCATAATGCCAAGTCCTGGCTCATCCCTGGGAGTTCTGTTCCATGTTGCCAGGGAGATTTACACCCCTGTCCCACATCGAAGGGGGAGAGCAGTGAGTTCACCTGCTGAGTTGGCTTAGAGAGAGAGGCCACATTTGAGCTGCAGAAGAGGTTCTCTGGGGGTGACTCTCAGACATAATTTTCAGTAGGCTTAGCTTCTCCTTTGCAGGAATAAGTTTCATAGGGGTGAACCCTAAAATTCAGGGCTCAGCTTACTGAATTGTTTGCAAGAATATCAGGAATTCCCCAAGTGGGGAAGTTGAATATTTCCTCCTTTCTCCGCAGTCACCCTAGGGACATTGCAAATACTGTTTTATTCTCTGCCCAGATTATTCTGGGATGTATCGGTGCATCCAGTACCTGTACAAACCAACAAGATCTCACTTTCTATTCAAGATCCTATTCAGGTAATCATGGTGTTTGAACAAACTGACCATACAAGTTAAATTAGGTAATGTGCTACCCAAAATATAAATTTTGCACCAAATGAACATCTCTTTCTTTGTTCTCACACAGGAGTTGACATTTTAAAATACAAACTGTATCATCCATTACCCTGTATTGATTTACCTTAGTCCTATCCAGAGCAGCTTCATTCATATCTCTAGCTGAATTGATCTTTTTTGGGTTTGACTTCTTTGGTGGCTGAATTCAATGTAGCAGAAGATAGAAACTTTACACATTACCTAAAATCATAATTGTCTGAGAAATAAATACTCTTTACTGAGACCAACAAATGAAAGACAACATTTGGACGGCAGGGAAGCACAAGTTTCCGACAACTTTTTGCATCAACCTCTCTGGACTTCACCTTCTCATTATCCAATAATGACTTTGGGGTGGAGTGGGGCTTCTTGGACTGGAAAGTCCATTTGAATCACTGATTTGATTTGTAGGTCCTGGGTGGGGCCTGTGATTCCGCAGACACCAGAGGCAGTCAGACGGATCCTAGGATTGGTGTCCCTGGGAGCCTGTCAGACGTGCAGAAGCTCAGGCCTCCCCCAACCTCCTGAAGCAGAGCTTGTGTTATAACAAGATCCCCAGGTCCCTGAAAGGCACAGATGAATGTGGGAGGCCTTGCAACTCTCTCGGAGGGAGATTCCAGCTGCTCACCTGGGGGAGCTTTGAAACTCCCAATACTTGGGTCCCACCTCTGAAGCTTCTGATTTAAATTGGTGGGGAGTGGCCTGGTGTTCTAGTTTGCTAGGCTGCCAAAAGCAGATACCATAAAACGGATTGGCTTTCAGTAATGGGGATTAGTTTTCAAGCTTACAATTCTGAGGCCATGAAAATGAACAAATCAAGGCATGCTCAAGATGATGCTTTCTTCTCGAAGACTGGCTGCCAGCCATCTGGACTCCTCTGCCACATGGCAAGGCATGTGGCAGCATCTGCTGGTCTCTCCTTTTCTTCTGGGTTTCGTTGCTTTCAGCTTTTTGCTTCCATGGCTTTCTTTTTCTTTGTCTGAATTTCTCTCTTTTATAAAGGATTCCAGTGAGAGGACTAAGACTCACCCTGAATGAGGTGGGTCACATCTTAAAATTTTTTTTTGGCGGGGGACAAGTGGGAGGTAGTGCATGGACTTGGAATTGAACCCGGGTCTCCCTCATGGAAGACAAGCATTCTACCACTGAACCACCCATGTACCCCTCACATCTTAAGATCTTATTCACCAAAAGCTCCTACTTACTATGGGTCCATACCCACAGGAATGGGTTGCTTTTAAGAACATACTTTTCTGGGCTACCTACAACTTCAAATCATCACACCTGGATTCTTCTGACACCAAGAATTTCCAGAACTCCCCAGCTTATTCAAATGGGCAGTAAAGTTTGAGAACCACTAGATTAGAGGAGCCTCACGTTTCAATCAGTGAAGGTATAGATTTTATTTGGGTGATTCTTCCTAGCCAAAGCAGGCCATGAAAGGCACCTGAGAAATACATAGGTGTCTATGGAGTTCTCCCAAATCATCCCAGCATGCTCAAAAGGGACCTGGTTCATAGTATATAATGAGCCGGCCCTCTGCAACACCATGCATGTATGTGTACTTTATGAACACATTCTCTCCTCTCATTTGCTTTGTCTGTGGGTCCCTGCAAACATCTGAGGCCTAGTGGCCCCTGCTTTGTGCCCTAGCCTGACCTTATGAACCCCACTCTCAGGAAATGGCCTCCTGTCATCCATTCACACTTTGGTGAAAATTTAAGTCAACGGGTTGCCTCCTCCAGGGTATCCAGCTGTAGAATTAAAGAGGACAGCGTGGAAAGCAAATGGGCTCTATACTCTCACCTGTGTTTGATTCACAGGTCTGCCTTCATGAGTTAGGAGGCCCTGAGTACATTTCCATCAACCCATCAAGGGCCTCTGTGTCCTTGTGGGTAATGCCCACCTCCTGGCCATGGGAAATGGACCCAGCAAATAGGAGGCCCCAGTAAATGTCCACTTCCTTCACTTCCCCACCACTGTCTTATAGTTTCTGGAGAGACAAATTCTGGCTTCAGAGCACCTGAAGCAGGTGTCCTGGCACAGAATTGTTTAAACCATTTCTCTGAGCAGGGAACAAGGGTTTCGTTGATCCCCAGCAGCAAACACATTAATCAGGGCAATGAATACTGAGAGTGGGTGTGTCAACTGGAGAGTCTCCTTCGGTTCACAGTACACCCTTCCCTCCATGAGTTTGATTTCTGGTGTAATTACCACTGTTTCCAAATCAAACTTTCTTCATTGGTTAAAAGTGAATTTTTTTGCTGACTCTGTTATGGGCCAATGAAATGAAATGAATTTAGAAGCCTTTACAGCAGCGGTTCTCAACCGGCAGGGGGAGGGGAAGGATTTTTGCCCCCACCCCTGGCATTGTTCGGCAATGCCTGGAGACATTTTGACTGTCATGACTTGGTAATGGGGTGCTGGTCCTGGTGCCGAGAGGGGAGAAGCCAGGGGTGCAGCTCCACGTGCTACAGGCACAGGGCAGTCCCCACGGCAGAGAATCATCCAGGCCAACCGGGAAGCCACGCTGAGGCTAAGAACCCACAATAGACCCAGGGCAAGAGTGAGTAGACTCCCCTGTTCATATCTGCTCTTATTTAATCAAGCAATCAATGCCTTAAAATGATTATCAGATCAGGAAGATCCTGAGACTCCACAGGTCTGTGGAGGACAAATGGGGAGGCACCTGGAGCTGTCCCTTGTCCATGTTGGAAGGTCTGGCCATGCTCCAGGTGACCGACTGGTCCCGCTCTGAGGTGGTGGTCTCCAGAGAACAGAGTGCCCACCCCAGGGGCTGGGCAACACTCAAATGTGGTATGGGAAGAAAATATTAGAACTTCCCCTAATCAGGGTTCAAACAAACTCCAGGCTCTCCCAGCCCCTCCTCCATCCTTACCTTCTGCAGCATTCAAAGAAGGCAGTCGCCCCACGTGCACTGAGTCGGGGAACTCCAAAACCTGTGGTTGACTTCCAGCAGCACCTTTGGGAGCCTGCAGGTGAGTGAGAAGCATAGCATAATAGGTCTTTGCGAGGATGGTCGTGAAACTGAGGTGGCAGCTGACTTAGAGGTGGGGTTGTGTGGAGAGGAGAGGAGGACATCTCCACATGGAGGACCTCTGCTTCCTGTTCCACCTCCTTGAGGCCTGGCTGCACTCATTCCTTAGCCTGGAGCTACGATGCCCACTTCCTTCTCCAAGTTTTCTCTGCTCTTGTTTGAGCAGGTTGGCAAGGGTTGTTAATTCTTCTCTGACCTTCAATCTTGGAACCACACTGCACCAGCAGGGTTGGCAGAAAAAACACAGGACTCCCAGATACATTTGAACTCCAGGTAAACAATAATTTTTTCAGTAGAAGCATGCTCTATATATTGCATGGAGCATACTTATTAAAATATATTCATTTGATGCTTACTGAAATTCATATTTAACTGGGTGTCCTGTATTTAATTATTTCTGCTAAACCCAGCAACACTGTTCACAAGGTAGGAGGAGCAACTGGTGACTGGGAAACCCTCAAGGACACCCAGGCTATGTTACACAGACCCACAGTGGCTGCCAAGAAGCTGCTGGGATGGGGAAGGCCTGTGGTTTGTAGGAAACCACAGTTTCTGTGTAGGCTATTTCTGGGACTGGCTTCCTGTTTCCTGTCCAGTTTTCAAACTTTTGTAGAATAGGAAATGCCATCATCTAACACTGAAAAGGGTGTGCCTCAGGCATACACAAATGACCCGATTTTCCCCTGCAGACGCATTATGTCATCCACCCTCAGAGAGATGCATTACGTCATCCACCCACGGAGAAATGTATTACATCCACCTGCAGCATTATGTCATCCACCTGCAGCATTATGTCATCCACCTGCAGAGATGCATTAAGTCATCCACCTGCAGAGAGACCCATTAATGAGAATACAGCCTCCCCTCAATCCCTTTCCCACAATTCTGAAACTCAAAAACACTGCAAAAAAACCTCTTTTTTGGCGGGGAGGGAGTGGTAAATTTGGAGACAAAAGCCATTTGGCGACACAGTTGGCCTGAAGGTGCATGGGTTATTTATAGACATACTGTGTGTGAACAGTAGTGCTGCGTGTGGCTGTGGGGCTCTACCTACTGCCTGCCGTGGATTGCAAGTGAAGCTCAGGATATCTTCTCTGTGACCCACTCAGGACCTGCCCAGCATGGACTACACAGTGTCTCTAGCCCAGAGCTTTTGGATAAGGCATTAGTGCAGCTCTAGCAGCAGATAGTTCCTGAGCTCTTAAGTTGTGGGAGACACCACTAAATGCTTTATATGTCTTATCTCATTTAATCCTCACTGTCTGGGAAATGCACACTTTTATTTTGGGTGCATTTTTATTTTATTGACTATAACACACCTGCAAAAAAGGACGTAAATCAAGTGTGCAGCTGGAAGAACTATTACAAAGTGATCGTAACCCCTGAGCACCATCCATTCTGTGCACCCTAAAGGCTTCCTCATGCCCTGTCCTGGTCATTAACCTCCAAGGTGACCACTAATCTGATCATCACCAGAGATACGGTTCTTTTTTAATGCTATTGTTTACTGAGCAGTTACAGTGTGTCAGGAACTACACTTATATTACTTCTCACATTGGAGTTATCACAGTGGATACTTTTATAATTTCACTGTGCAAATGAAAAGAAACTAGAACCTAGAGAGGTTGTGGAACCAGCCCTAAATCATTGTGCTAATAATTAATGGAGATGGGATATGTTCCTTTTCCTTGTGTGCAATACCCAAGCCAAAACAATGCACCTGGCCAAAGGCAATTACAAATAGGCATCCAGGGAAAGATATCTTGGTTAAAGAAGGCTGATGACATTCAAGGTTTCTCTCTCAACTGGAAAAGCACATGGTGAACATGGCAACCTCTGCTACCTTTCTCTCCAGGCTTCTTGTTTCATGAAGCTCCTCCAGGACATTTTCCTTCTTCATCTCAAAGTTCTCTGGCTGCATGGGCTCTTGAGGCTCTAAAGTTTTTCCAAAATGGCTTCCTCTTAAAGAGCTCCAGTAAGCAACCCCATCTTGAATGGGTGGAGACACGTCTCCATGGAAACCATCTAATCAAAAGTTACCACCCACAACTGGGTGGGTCACATCTCCATGGAAATAATGAAAATGCTCCCACCCGGCAATACTGAATGAGAATTAAAGGGATATGGCTTTTCTGGGGTCTACAGCAGATTCAAACCCTCGCAGAGTGATTATTTACTTTTAAAAGATGTCTTTGCCTTATAAAAAATGTTCACCATTGTATTTCCTGAGATAGCCTAATTAGCTGTTATGTTTACAATATAATTTACGTTTTGAAATTTGGGTCAGACCTGCCAAACCCCAACCAGGATCATTCCAGCCAATCCTAAAGAACACAAAGGACAATATATAAAATTTCACAAAGGTTCCATGCACTAGAGTAGCTTTCCAGAAACCTACAACCTCCAGATGGGTCACTAGTCCAGAAAAGTCCTGAAACCTAGAGGGCCCAGCCTCTCCAGAACATCAGATAGTTCCATTTCTCTCCCCCATATTAGTGACAGACCCTTCCAATATGAAAAATTTTAAATGGCCATAGCCCAAACACCCCTAAAGAGAGGAATGAAGAGATCAAAGGTGATGGTGAAGTTATACAGTGAAGATGGGATTTAACAAAAGAATATGAATGCTGAATCATTAAATTGATATCTCTTTCAATCTCCAGTATCTTAGAGCAGTTAGAAGTAAAAACCTATAATTATGGAATTGTAACCCATGTCAAACTCTGAAATATGTTCTACAACTAATTGTGGTGCTGT
This sequence comes from Tamandua tetradactyla, assembly GCF_023851605.1. Taxonomy (NCBI): domain Eukaryota; kingdom Metazoa; phylum Chordata; class Mammalia; order Pilosa; family Myrmecophagidae; genus Tamandua; species Tamandua tetradactyla. The sequence goes on from NC_135335.1 coordinate 59,012,799, forward strand.
GCTTTGAAATTTATTGCTTATTTGTATATATGTTATTTTTCACAAAAAAGAAAAAAAAAGTCAATTGTGGTGATTAAAAAAAAATATTTAAGCCTTCTATTCTCCCATGTTCTGGAGCAGCTGGGGGGAAAAATCTGAGAGGATCATGTGGTGGCCTGTGACAAACTCTGGGATCTGTCCTGTGGCTACTTGTTGAAGAGTGCTTTGATAGCTGTTGCTTTTTTATTTCTTTGCTTTGTATATATGTTATACTACACAATAAAAAAGTTTTTAAAAAGTTGATTCAGAAACCATCTAATGCATGATTTGTTATATTTCTGAATGTTTGAAGTGATCGTAAGAAAATGACTAAGAAAATAACAAAAAGTGAGCTGGTTCTGGTCAGAAAACCTTGATGCATATGTGACCCTAGGCTAATGACTAAGCATTTGCCCTCTCTGGTTGGGTTCTGTGGAGTAGCCATAATGAGAAGTAGAGGCCGAGTATGTCTGGTTTCTTGCAGTGCTCATCTACTAGGCCACCTTCCCCTTCTCACCCTGTGGCACAAAACCAAGGTCAAGGATAGGCCAAATCATCCTTCTAGGGCAGTGAGGACTTGAAGCCTAGACTGAAGAACATGTATTTTCTTTGGCTGAAAGCTTGCCTTCTCTGGAGGTCGCTTAGACCCAGGGAATTTCTCTGGACAGTTGAGAAGAAGATTGGACTCCTTCCTGGGGTTTGAGCTCACATTCTCCAGTTGAAAGTACAGACTTAGGATAATTGTTTCCTAACTGCACATAACCCAGAACTGGGGTAAAACGAATGTAATTTCTGAAAATTACACAAAGCTTTGGATACAGAGTATTTTCTATTTTGAGTAATTTCTTACTAAAGTAACTTTGCAACATTTAAGGATCTCTTGCTCCATTTCCCTGAATTTTGATAGCCGTGTCTTAGAAATGTAATGAACATTTGTGTATTAAAATACTCCCTATTTATTGTGGCTTAGCCTAGTGTAAGTTTATTGCATATTCGTCATATTCAGATTGAGTGATACTGATTAGCAGGTGGTGATCCTGTATGCAGTGCCTCCCATTTTGTAGCTGCTCCATTTTTCACATGGGGCTTCCATGTTCATCTCTATTAAGACCAAAGAGGAAGAAAGAGTTGGAAAACCGGGTGTGAGCAGTTTTAATGGACCAAACTGGAAGTGTTGCTCGTTGCTTCCACATGCTTCCATTACCTAGAACTTGACCACAGGGTCACGTGTAATAGCAAAAGGAGTTTGGAAGTGAAGTCTGGCTGTGTACCCCAGAAGGAAGAAGCCAACTGGGGGAAGAGGTACAGCAAAGACTAGTCATTCAAGATGGCGCCCAAAAGAGAGCAGGCTCATCCTAGGTTGGATTTTCCTTTTAGCTTTTCCTGATCTTGTTCTTCTCTCCATCTTGATAAACATGCCTGGTCTCTACGTCAGCAGTTTGAGTCCAACACCACCAAGATGTAAACAGAAAAGGAGCATCTCCCTTTTAAGGGAGATTTCTGAATGGATGGAAACTTTCAAATCCTAAAGAAATGTGCCTTTGGGGCTGTTCTTAATGGCCTAAGTGAATCTAGACAATCCAAACTGGAGCCCCATCCAGTGCTGGCTGGAAAGTCTACGTCTCCACGTGTTGGCGCTGGTGGGACGTAGTACCCCTCTCCCTTGCGGGAGGAAGCTGATGGGCTTGGGGACAGTCCCTCTTGCTCAGAGAAGGGGCCCTGGGTTCTGGCAACCCCCAGTAAGCTCTGGGATCATCTCCTGATGTGCTGTTTAGATGGTGCCACCCAGCCCCTGGGACAGATTAAAACTCACTCAGTTGTCTCTTGGCCTTGCCAGTGTTTCCCAAAAAGATAGCCAAGGACAGATTGAAACCGGGTGTTAAAAAATAATAATAATAAAATAAAACCAAATAGAAAAATACCAGGGTGCCCAGCACATTATTGTTTGTAAAACTCTGATTTCGCTTTATATGTAATAAATTCTACGTTGTGCTGTAAAACATCTCCTACTATGGTTTGCAATGAAGTTTGAAAGTCACTGGTGTGAATGGAAATACATGAGAGTGAATTATGAAAATACAACAGGGAGGTGATAACTCTTTTCTGGGTTTCAGAAATGCTTGGGGCCTGCTGGCAGGAGAGACGGTGTGACATGGAGGAGGAGATGGGTCTGGGTTTCAAATGGGGCTACACCACCTCATTCCACTGAGCCTCCATTGTCTCATCTGTAAAATGGGTTAAATCGTTACCTGGAGGATGAGGAGGAGTGCTCACTTATTGAGTGTTCCTTGTTCTGTGCATTTTTCGGGTATCATCTCGGTCCATCTTTATTTCTCTCTGTGGTCAGTGCTAGTCTTATTACGTTTATTTTTACAGATAAGGAAATGGAGGCACTGAGAGCTGAAGTTAACTTTCCAAGTGAGTGGAGGTATATGAAAATGCCTAACTGTGTTGGGCACATAGTAAGTACTGAACAAACTTTATTTTCCTTACCCTTAGGTCTTGTTTCAAAGGAGTTCAAAGAATCCTTCAACATAAGCAGATAGATATGCGGGTGGAAGATGGTGTGAGGGACTGGCTAGCAAACAGCCAGAGAGCCAGCTTTCACAAGGCCTTGCATGTGTAAAATGATTTTCCCTTCCAGGGCACATTTGAAACAGCAGCCACTTGTGGCAGAAAAACAGAGGGTCTCTGCTGCCTTGCCGGGAATAGCCTTACTGTTCAAGGCTCCCTCTGGCCCTTGGGGAAAAAAAGTTTGGCAATGGCTCCTGGAAAGAAAGATAATCATGGGGCATTTCAATAAGCCTCATGCCCTAGGGCACTCTGAATGCTAACTCCAAGGAAAAGTTCTCTTTTTGCAGGGCAAACAGAACCTCAGGAGCTTCCTACCTGCATTTCCTAAGAGGGTCACTCCCAGCAATTCCAAGAAAGAGATGGGGCAGCCCCCTCCTACACCCTAACTGGCTGGAAGCCAGGGGAGAGAGAGTTGAGTCTTCCTCAGAGGCATCAGATAAGTAATTAAGCCAAACTGCAAGAGGCAATTAACGCCTTTGTTTCTCAGAAATTATAAACAGAGAGCAAAGAGAGCATTGCATCACACATCCCCAGGCCCCTGGGGCATTTTCTCTGAAAGCAAAAGCTGGGTCACATTTAAACCACAGTGGGGCTGTGAACCAGCTCTACTATCAAGTGAGGAAATGTTTAATCAACAATTGTTGATGGAGTTCAGAAAAGGCCCTCTTAGAGAGAAAGTGCTTCCATTCAGAGAAACTTCTTAGCTTTGTTCCACTATTTGCTTGCTCTATATGGTGTTTCTGTGCCATCTGAACTATATAAGGTGCTTTATACCATATTTTAATAGAGTTATCCTTTTATAGAACCAATAACATGATTTGGTTTCTTCAACAAAACTCAGTAATTTACCTTGTACACTGCTTGGCACATATCAAGCATGAGATAAATGTTCTCCTGAATGGAAAACTTAAAATGATATCCATAATTATAAAAAATTATAGTAAAATAAAGGCCAACTTGTTGGAGCCCTTGCTTTGTGCCAGGAGCACTTTGCCCTGCATTCCGTACTGAGGCCTCCTGTCTTGCCCATAAAAAATATCTCAGTGGGTGTGTGGAGGCCTGGGAACAGTGCCCTCTCCAAACATCACAATCTACAAATGTCACTGTCTTCTAGGGTGGAATTGGAAGGCTCACCAGGCTGGAAAGGGTGATCTTGTGGGGTCCACAGTGCTCCTTAATTCGTAGCTCCTGAAGCCTAGCTGCTTGGGTGGGTGGGTCAGAGGGCAGGTAGGGATTCTGAAAGAAAGGGGTGGGCCAAGAACTTGGACTAATAAAGGGGTCTTTTAATTTGCCATTTCCCACCTTGGGTCAGCCTTGCTCTCTTTGTTTCCCCCATATCCCCATAAATCATTGTTAATATTCTTACAATCACAGTTGCTGTCGCCATGGGTGGAGTCTGTGATGGTTAAGGTCCCATGTCAACATGCCTGGGCGCTGGTATCCAGCTGCTAGGTCAGACACTGGCCTGCTTGTCACTGCAAAGCTGTTTTATAGATGGGATCTGCATCTACAGTCAGTTGATCGCATCTGTTACCAACCAGGATTTCCCTTGTCAATGTGTGGAGTCTCCTCATCCAATCCACTGAAGGCCCTAAGAGCAAAAACAGAGCTTTCTTGGAGGAGTTCTGCCTCAAGACTGCAGGACCAACTCCTGGGTTTCCAGGCTGCTGGCCTGCCCAAAATTTCTGACTTGCCAACAGACACCACCAGAATGCTATGGACTTTGATGAAAGCATGGCCTGCCGCTACCTTGATTTTGGACTTCTAGGCTCCAAAACTGTGATGTAAGTCACAGTGGGTGGCATTTGTCACAACAGCCCTGGTGGACAGAGCAGTGCTGAGAGCTGCTCACCCACAAAGTTGGGGTGTGAATATCAGTCTCTGCAGTCAGGCTACCTGCTTCCAAAGCCCTGGCCTTCGGGTGTGTCTATAGGTGCTCTTTGTAACATCAGCCTGACCTCACCCCTGCTTTGGGCCCCCAAGTTCAGACATGTTATGAGGTGTGGGAGGGGAGGGGTCAGCATACATGTCATGCCTGGAGAGGGAAATCCTGGTGAGTGAGTCTGCTTTGGCCCCACTTCCTGTCTCTGTGCTCTGGATCACAAGCTGAGTGGACCAGGGAGAGAATCTTTCTATAAATCATCTGCAATACACCACAGCCTCATTAAAAGGTATTCTTTTGAGAACATATTACTCTGATGTTTATTCTAGAAGATGTTAAGATGAGTATTCTGTGGTTCTGAATTTGGAGCAGCATGCAATAAGCAGTAAAGAACAGTACAGAATTAGAGACTGAGTTGGATCAAAAGAGAGAGGGATAGAGAGGGAGGAGGCATCATCACAGGCCCCAGCTGGGATGCATGTTGGACTTAGAAGAGACAATACGGGTCAGCTTGGGGGTTCCTGGCAGGAAAGAGCTAGCGTTCTCAACAGGAACACCTCCTATATTTGTGAGAAATGGAAGGTCTGTTTGGCCAGAGTGGAGAGTTGGGGGAGTGAGTGAGAAGACATTGGGGGCCCGGCTTCGGGGTCAGGGCTGGGTCTGGGGGACTTGGGCAGTCCCAGAGGACTTTTGGGTAGGCTTGAGCCTTACCTGAGTTGAAGAGGGTGCTGTCCATGGTACCAGGAGATTCCTCCCTCTAGAGGTAGTGAGGGCTCAGATGGGAGGGGAAGGGACAGATGAGCAGGTACTGCACCGCATTTCGGTGGGAACTAGGACGGGGGAGGCTGGGATGGAGAGAGGAAGCAGTGGAGGAGAAACACAACTGAACAGTTCATCCAAAAGTCTCCAAGAGAAACAGTCTGGCTATGTGCCAAGAAGCCCATGCTGGGGACACCAATGGCTGATAGCTTACTACCTGGTATTGACACAAAGCCAGTTCCTTAAGAGTCTCAGAAACCAGAACAAGAACAAAGAATGGGGCTCTGGGCCAAGCAAACACCTGAAACACTCTTTTCATCCATTTAAAAGAGGAAAACAACTTTCCAGTGTCTTGCAAAGACTACTGGGCTTTGTGCTTGTCAGATGCCCAAATTCTGTCCCCTGCTATCATGCACCATATGGGAGGGGCTCTCACAGCTAGTTTAAATAGGGTGTGAAGGCAGGGGCGAGGGCTGCATGGCTTTGACCAATTTAAGCCTCCAGGAACCAAGAAAACTTTACTCCTAGCACTGGTGCTTCCATCAAGACGGCCTCTGCTTTCACAGCCTGATGCCCTAAAACTTGCTCTCCCTGGACCAGGGCACAATCCAAAATGACTTCTTCCACTTCAGTAGAAACTAAGCCTGTGGGCACTGGAAGGCTTACACCCTGGACTCTGCTGACATCCCCTCCCTCCTATATACTGGGGGCTCTGTTCCCCAAACCCTGCTTGTTATAATACAATGAATTTTAATGCAAAGGAAATGATTCCCTCTCCCTCAATATTGCAAGATTTCTCTGTTTAGTTAAAAAAAATTTTTTCTATCTATTTCAGAAAAGTTAGAGACGTGGAAATGCTAACTTGTGAAAGATCCCCCCCTAGTGCAGCCTGCTTAGAGGAGAGAAGAGGCCTGATGTGAATTTTCATGTGTCATGTAGAAAGTGGCAAGTACTTTCACCCTTCATGTGGCACAAATACAGTGAAATAAATGGTGACCCAGTGTATCCATTCTTCCCAGGACCCATACCACATGGGAGGCATATTTCTACAAAATTCTGGAGGGACAAAGAAGAAAGAAGGTGAGATCTCCATTACTCAGTGGAAGGAGATAACAGATGAGAGAGATGTACAGTGGAAACTGGAAACGCTGTCAGCAATTAATGACATAGCTCCTGGGACCAGATGCAGAAATTTTCCTTTCAATCTAGCTAAGGCCTTGGAAGTCACACAGAAGGGAAGACATTTAACTTGCAGTGAATCTACCAACTCACTCATAATCCAGTGTTCTGGGTCAGAATCTTAGCACAGGAAGACACAAAATTCAGATTTAGTGACAAAAAGGGGGGGGGGGGGCTTGAATCCCTTAGCTTCCTGGTGGTGTGAGCCAGATTATGGCAATTGTTTCACATTTTTGACATTTTTGTTCTGTACCTCCAAAACGGAGATAGCACCACCTGCCTTACAGGATACTTGTGATGATTAATTCAAATGACAGCTGCAAAGTAGAAAGCAGAAAGTGAAATTTCTCTCTTCTTTTGGCAGAAAATGGGTGTTAATGTTTTGGGCATTTGGTCTTCTAGGCATTTTCTAGTGCCTAGAGATATTTTTATTAGGAGATGGTGAGATAGCTAGGTTCCTGTGTTACCTCGGCTACATTCTGGTGTCCAGTTGTTTGGTCAAGCAAGCACCAGCCTGATCGCTACTGGGAAGGTATTTCACTGATGGATTTACACCATTAGACTGTTGATTGCATCTATGGCTGATTGTATCTTCAATCAACAAAGGAGATTGCCTTCAGCAAAGAGAGCAATCTCCTCATCCAATCAGTCTGAGGCCTTAAAGCAAGAATTTAGGATTTCACAGTCAGAAAGAAGAATTTCTATCTCTACTTCAGCCTGCCAGCTTCTCCTGGGGGAATTTGTTGCCTCTATCAGAGTTTCTGACTTGTGGTCTGCCTTATGGAATGCGAATTTGCCAATCCCCATGATCACGTAATTCAATTCCTATAATATATCTCATAATATTTACATATATCCATCCTGGGGTGGGGGTGGGTGGGTTCTGTTCCTCTAGAGAACACTGACAAATATAAATGAGATAGGATTATATATCATATACATTGCTTGGCAATCTGCTTTATTTATTTCAAGATATTCCACAGATGTCTTTCCAGGTCAGCACATCTGAATTCACCTAATTTTTTTGAGTGATTACACAGTATTCCTTTACATGGTTACTACATCGTTTGCAGCAGGAGTCGACAAATTTGTTCTGTAAAGGGCCAGGTTGTTAATACAGTTGATCCTTGTTATTTTCAATATTTATGTGCTATAAAGTCACCAAGTATGTTGAATTAGTGAACATTCAACCATTTTCCTAGGCGGAGCACAGGTTTAGCTTCCTGCAAGCCTCTGGTTGCAGTATTTTTGCCAGCCAGTCAATACGTAATCTTGTTTCATGTGTGTCTCTGTCTAAAGATACCATATTTAATATATATTGTTGATTCATTAACATTGAATTGACAGCTAGCAGCTCTGTAAGTCCTGCTTGAATGCAGCTGATCTAACACACAGATCTTCTCCACATCACAGCCTTCTTGCACTTAGGACCACTAGTCAGCTTTTAGCACTATAGCTGGTGGCGGAAGAGGGCATTTTAAAGAGCAAAATCATCAACAAGAAGCACAGAAAAGAGGGAAATGTGACACTAAATATACCATGAAAAGACACTGGTTTACAGTGTGAGAGCTGAGACAAGGCAGAGCCTTGCCATGTTCAACCTCAGCTGGGAACATGCATGTTAGTTGATTCAATTTTTTTTTTTTTTTTGTCACTCTGCACATGTCCATGACTGACTGTGAAAGCACCATAAGTATTGACTTGAAGGTTACAAGTCAATGTAGGTCAGTTCTCAACTGTGGAACCCGTGCATAATGAGGATCAATTGTGTGCTCGGCTTTGTGAGTCGAACCATCTTGTCACAAGCCCCCAACTCTTCTGCTGTAGTTTCAAAGCCACAGACAATGGGTAAGCGAATGTGTGTGTGACTATGTTCCAATAAAACTTTATTTACCAGAACAGGCAGCAGGCAGGATTTGGCTCACAGGCTGCAATTTGCTGATCCTTGATCTATGTACTGAATTGCCTATTAATAACTATTTGGTAAGTAGCATCATTACTAACTATTCTGCAAATAACCCTTTTATTATATACCATGTACCGTTCTGCAGTGATTTCCAAAAGAAAGAAAGGCACAAAGTGGAATTGCTGGGTAAGAGGGAAACTCTGAGAGAGGATACCGAATTGCTCTTCAGGAGAACTGCCTTGCAAAGGTTTGCCTGGGGACAGCTAGCAGAGATTTGCCTCATCACCACAATCTCCAAAGCCCTTCCTATTCTATTCTATAACACAGGCTCCCTCCATACCATGTGAAGTGCTGTGCAAACTCAGTTTCCAGCTTCTTCTAGAAACGACTGTGTCGAGGATCCCAAGACCACCCTCAGTTTTCATGATTTACCACCAGGACTCACAGAACTCAGAAGAGCTACTATGCTCATGCTTGCAGTTAATTATGGTGAGAGGACATGGACTGAAATCAACAAAAGAAAGACTCGGGAGAGACCAGGAGTGAGGTTGCATTTGTCCTTACTCTCCCAGTGGAGTCACATGGACTTAATGTGCTTAATCCTCCCAGCAACTACATGTGACAACACGTGTGAAGTGTGGCTGACCAGAGAAGCTCACCTAAGTCTGGGTGTCCAGAGTGCTTATTGGAGGTCAGTCCCAAGGTTATCCTGTGCCCACGCAACTAGTCTAAGCTACTCAGACCTTGGCCTTCCAGAAATCCAACTGATGCAGTGTGACCCAGGGTCTCAGGCGTACAAAGACATTCTTAGGCAGGAAACTCCAAGGGCTCCAAGTGTCTCCCAAGATTGCTCAAGGGCTGGCCTTGAAGACCTTTGGAATGTGCAGGGTTTGTGTACCCAGGCCTTTCCTGGGCAATCACCATCCTTAAGTCCTTCCAGCCAGGAATTTCCACTGTCAGTGCCAGGTGCTATCAAACTGATTCATTTTTTCCAGTATGATTTGCAAGAAATGATATACTGTTATGATAATTTTCATTTATTTGATTATAAGTGAAGCAGAACAACTTTCCACTTGCTTCTTGTTTGCATAGGCATTTAATCTAGTTCAACATTGGTACAATAACTTCTGGCTTCAACTGCAGCGCAATCCTGACTCTAGCTACCTGGAGTTAGGTCAGTTTGCACAGATTAGACGTTCACCACGTGATTGCCCTCGCTTCCATCAGTAGCTGGCTGTATGGGGTTTCCTGGGCCACCTGCACTTCTGACCAATTGGCTACAAATGGGAGGTTCCCACACACACACACACACTCAGTTTGATAATTTGCTAGACTGAATCACAGAACTCAGGAAAACACTATACTTATGATTATAATGTTTTATATCAAAGAGGTCACAGATTAGGACCAGCCCAAAAAGAGACACATAAGGCAAGGACCAGAAGGACCCTGTGCTGGTTTGAGGCTGTTGTGTACCCCAGAAAATCCATGTTCTTAATCCTAATCTAGTTTTGTGGGGGCAGACTTATTGTTTGGGTGGGATCTTTTTAACTAAGTTGTTTCCATGGAGTTTTAACCCACCCAATTGAGGGTGGGACATTTTGATTAGGTGGTTTCCATGAAGATGTGTCTCTGCCCATTCAAGGTAGGTCTTAATCCCCTTACAGGAGTTCTTTAAGAGGGAACCATTTTGAAAAAAGCTCAGAGCCAACACAGACAGAGATGTTTGGAGATGCAGAAAGATAACACACCTGGGGAGGCTGTTTGAAACCAGAAGCCAACGGACCAGCAAATGCCAGCTACATGCCTTCCCAGCTGAATGAGGTGTTCCAGATGCCATTGGCCTTTCTTGAGTCAAGGTATCTTTCTCTGGATGCCTTAATTTGGATATTTTTATGGCCTTAGAACTGTTTATAACCCCCCCTGTATAAAAGCCACCCATTTCTGGTATATTGCATTTTGGCAGTGTTCTAGTTTGCTAGCTGCCGGAATGCAACACACCAGAGACGGATTGGCTTTTAATAAAAGGGGATTTATTTGGTTGGTTCTTCAGAGGAAAGGCAGCTAACTTTCCACTGAGGTTCTTTCTTACGTGGAAGGCACAGGATGGTCTCTGCTGGTCTTCTCTCCAGGCCCCTGGGTTCCAACAACTTTCCCCGGGGTCATTTCTTTCTCCATCTCCAAGGGCCTGGGCTGAGCTGCAAGTGCTGAGATGAGGAATGCCAAGCTGCTTGGCTGTTGTTCTAGTTTGCTAGCTGCTGGAATGCAATATACCAGAAACGGAATGGCTTTTAACAAGGGGAATTTAATGAGTTGCTAGTTTACAGATCTAAGGCCGAGAAAATGTCCCAATTAAAACAAGTCTATAGAAATGTCCAATCAAAGGCATCCGGGGAAAGATACCTTGGTTCAAGAAAGCCGATGAAGTTCAGGGTTTCTCTCTCATCTGGAAAGGCACATGGTGAACGCAGTCAGGGCTCCTCTCTCGGCTGGACAGGCACATGGCGAATACGGTATCATCTGCTAGCTTTGTCTCCTGGCTTCCTGTTTCATGAAGCTCCCCGGGAGGCGTTTTCCTTCTTCATCTCCAAAGGTCGCTGGCTGGTGGACTCTCTGCTTCGTGGTGCTGCAGCATTCTCTGCTCTCTCTGAGTCTCTCTGAGTCTCTCATTCTCCAAAATGTTTCCTCTTTTATAGGACTTCAGAAACTAATCAAGACCCACTCAGATGGGTGGAGACATGTCATCCCCTAATCCAGTTTAACAACCGTTCTTAACTAAATCTCATCAACCAGGGAGATGATCCCATCACAGTCCCAAATACACAGCATTGAATAGAGACTATTCTACCTTTAAGAAATGGGATCCATATTAAAACATGGCTTTTCTTAGGGGGCATACTTCCCTTCAAACCAGCACATTCCACCCTCTGGCCCCTAAAAAAGACATGTTTTTCCCAAATACAAAATACATTAATTTCATAACAATATCAGAAATCCTTAAGCCTATCAGTAGCAATACAATGAAGTAAAAAATTAGAGACAGTATAAAATCTCATCAAGTCAGTTACAGGCATGGTCTGTCCTAAGGCAAAATTCTCTCCATTTGCTCTGGACCTTTGAAAACTCACAACAAGTTATTTACTGCCAACATACAAAGGAGGAACATTCATAGGATATATATATACATTTCCATAGGGAGGAAGGAACACAGGGGTCACCTGACCCATACAGTTTCAAAAACCTGCAGGGCAAAGTCCATTAGATTTCAAAGTCTGAGAGTCATTTATCCCCAGGGCTTTAGAAAGTGGCAGTCCCACCCTTTCCAAATGCCTACGCCTGCCTCTCTCTGAATGCAACCTTGGGGGATATTGGGGAGACCACCTTTCTCTCGGCTCCACCCTCTCCAAGCATTGGGGCCACACCCGGGCTCTCTGCCATCTCCGGGGCACACGCTCAGCCCCTCCATGTGGTGGCAGCCAGGCTCTCCCCCAACCCCAAGAAACGTGCTTCACCCTCTCAAACGCCTGAGGCGGCATGACTCTTCCACTGCAATGAGGTGGAAGGCCCATTCTCTGCCTTTGGGGCAAACTCACCCTCTCCACGGGCTTGGGTGGGTCCACTCTCCTGGCCCGAGGCTTCCTGACTTCAGACCTCAGCCTCCACGGTTTTGCCTCTGAAGTTATTTTTCCTCCAATGTGTCCCTTCTCTGAACCCCTCAGTCCAGACTGGCAGCGGCTCTGTTTATACAGGTCCCAGAGCACTCTCGTTGGCTTTCTATGCAGTAGCCTTGGATCATGCCCATCAGACATAAGGAGTTTCCACAAATCTTTCCTGGATAACTCCATGTCCGATCCTGACTTTCTCTGAAATGGCTGGCTGGTTCCACATTTGGTTAAATCCACACTATACTCTGTAGTCACCCTTTCTGTAGGCCCAGAATTTTCCAGGACCTCAATTTCTGGTTTCTTTTTACTCAAGAGTTCAGTTTTCAGTTTATCTCTTTCCTGTCGCATTTCACTATAAGCTGCAAGGAGAAACCAGACTGCACTTTCGACATTTAATTTGGAGATCTCTTCTGCTAAATATCCAAGTTCATGGCTTTTAAAATCTGCCTTCCAGCCAAAACTACCAGTCAATTTTGCCAGATTATATGCCATTTTAAAACAAGGATCGCCTTCCTTCCAGTCTACAATAACACGGACCTCATTTCTGTCTAAGGCCTCATCAGAGGTATCTTTAGAGTCCACATTTCTACCAACAGTCTCTCCAAAGCATTCTAGGCCTTCTCTATCAAGCTTCTCACAACTCCTCCAGAATCTTCCCCTTATCCAATTAAAAAGCCGTTCCAACATGTTTGGTATTTGCAAACTGCAGCAGTAGCACCCCACTCCCGGTACCAAAATCTGTTCTAGTTTGCTAGCTGCTGGAATGCAATATACCAGAAACGGAATGGCTTTTAACAAGGGGAATTTAATGAGTTGCTAGTTTACAGATCTAAGGCCGAGAAAATGTCCCAATTAAAACAAGTCTATAGAAATGTCCAATCAAAGGCATCCGGGGAAAGATACCTTGGTTCAAGAAAGCCGATGAAGTTCAGGGTTTCTCTCTCATCTGGAAAGGCACATGGTGAACGCAGTCAGGGCTCCTCTCTCGGCTGGACAGGCACATGGCGAATACGGTATCATCTGCTAGCTTTGTCTCCTGGCTTCCTGTTTCATGAAGCTCCCCGGGAGGCGTTTTCCTTCTTCATCTCCAAAGGTCGCTGGCTGGTGGACTCTCTGCTTCGTGGTGCTGCAGCATTCTCTGCTCTCTCTGAGTCTCTCTGAGTCTCTCATTCTCCAAAATGTTTCCTCTTTTATAGGACTTCAGAAACTAATCAAGACCCACTCAGATGGGTGGAGACATGTCATCCCCTAATCCAGTTTAACAACCGTTCTTAACTAAATCTCATCAACCAGGGAGATGATCCCATCACAGTCCCAAATACACAGCATTGAATAGAGACTATTCTACCTTTAAGAAATGGGATCCATATTAAAACATGGCTTTTCTTAGGGGGCATACTTCCCTTCAAACCAGCACAGCTGTGCTACATTGCGTTCTCTCATTTAAGCACCAGCCAATTAAGTCAAACGTCACTCATTGCAGCAGACACGCCTCCTAGTTGACTGCAGGTGTAATTAGTAACAGATGAGGTTCACGTACCGTTGGCTTATGTCCGGAGCAACAAGACTAGGTATGCTCACCTGGCCAAGTTGACAACTGAATCTAACTAACACAGGCAGCTTTAGTAAATTAAAACAGTCCCCAAATGTTAAGTTTCTGTGCCCTCTCCCCTTGGAGTCAGAACACTTCACCCTCCTAGCACATTAATATGCCTCACCAACCACAGAAGCTCATCTGAGCTTCGGTGTCCAGTGCTATTATTGGGGTTTCATTATACAGGCACAACTGATTGAATCAGTGCCTTCTTTGTGGACTTGATTTCCAGCCCCTTCTGCTCCACAGAGGTCAGGGCTTTGTGTAAAATATAAAGCCTATATTTTAGTGTAAGGAAGTCAACCATTGAACAAAAACCTGAAGAGATGTTGAATCCTCCCTCAAAGAATAAAGAAAAGGTATGTGAATTGGAATTCCAGGACAGAATCCAACCCCATGTACAGGCTTGTCTTTTTGATTGATGTATAGATTACTGTCGACATTCCCATTGTTCAGGTGAGAAAACAGAGTCACGGAAGGGAGACACACAAGCCAGGGATGCAGGCAGGTAGTAAAAGTTTGTTGCCCTGGAGGGCAGCCTAATAGCCATGTCCCAGCGGCAGCATATTTTTATAGGTTCACTCAGTAGTCTTACGCCTGATTTTATGAAGGGGAATTTGAAGCTCAGAAAGATTATCTGGCTATTTGATTGTCTGTAAGAATAATGCTTATTTCACAGTGTCTCAGGGAAACCCTTAGGGTCCTCAACATACAACAGAAGCACAATAAATGCTGAACTGTGCTGTGAACACCTGGGATAAGATCCCTAATTGGTTGGGACCCCTCTACCTGGGAAAATGAAGAGACCAGATGCCTGATGATGTATTTTTTAATTTCTCTCATTGCTTATGTTCTCCATCCCCATAGCTTATAGCTTTTTATATTGAAATAATTTTAGATTTACAGAAATATGCAAAAATAGTACAGAGGGTTCATATATATCTATGGTGTTCTGAAGCTATATGTACCCCAGAAACACATGTTCTTAAATTTAATCCATTCCTGTGGGAGTTTGAGCCACTGTAAGTAGGACCTTTTTTTTTTTTTTTTTTTTTAAAGAGAGAGGGAGGAAGGGAAGGAAAGACAGAGAAGGAAGGAAGGATGGAAGGGAGGAAGAAAGGGAAACATCTTGTTTTTATTATATTTTGTTTGTTTGTTTGTTGTTTTTACATGGGCTGGGGCCGGGAATCGAACCGGGGTCCTCCAGCATAGCAGGCAAGCACTCTTGCCCGCTGAGCCACCGCGGCCCGCCCTGTAAGTAGGACCTTTTGATGAACTTACTCAGTTGAGGTATGACACCTCAATCAGGATGGGTTTTAATCCTATTACTGAAGTCCTTTAAAAGAGAATGAAATCAGGCACATGGAAAGAAAGCCACAAGAGGCAAAAGGCTGAACCAGGAAGAGAAGGGAGAAACCAGAAGAGGCCTCCATGTGCCTTGCCATGTGATAAGCTAAGGACCAAGGATCACCAGAAGCCAGCCCCAGCGCTCCACAGTCTGGGGAGAAAGCATCTTGATTTGGACTTTCTTATAGCCTCAAAACTGGGAGCTTATAAATGCCCATTGTTTAAGTTGACCCATTACATGATATTTGCTTGAGCAGCTTAGGAAATTAAAACAATATCCTTTACCCAAGTTCCCCTAATGTCATCAACTTACATACTATGTTACAATGATCAAACCCAAAATCAATATCAATACAAGACTATGAACCAAGTTATAGCCCTTATTTGAATTTCACCAGTTTCCCCCCAATGCCCCTTTTTTGTTCCAGGATCCAATTCAGGATTCTGCATTGCATTTGCTTTTTCTGTCTCCTTAGTGACAGTTCCTCAGTTTTCTCTTATTTTTCATGACCCTGACACTTCTGATGAGTACTAGTTATTTTGTAGAATGCCTTTCAATTTGGGTTGGTCCAATTTTGCTCATTATTGTGTTGAGATCATGTAATTTTGGCAAAAATGCTGCAGAAGAGCATTCTGTCAGGGGGTATCAAGGGTTGAATTGTTTCCACCAAAAGGACATCTCTGATACTGTAAATGTGACTGTATGTGAAAATAGGGTCTTTGCAAGTGTGATTAAGTTAAGATAACATCATAGAGTTCAGTGTCAGAATGCTCACCCCAGGTTTGATTCCCGGCCCATGCACCCCTCAAAAAAAAAATAATAACAATAAAAAAATGAAAAAAATGAGGTCATAGAGTAATCCAAGAAGAAGGATTAGAGACACATAGACACAGAGGACATGCAGGGAAGGAGGCCAAGTGAAGGCAGAGGCAGAGATTGGAGTGATGCATCTACAAGTCAAGGACTGCCAAGGATTGCCAGCAAACATCAGAAGCCAGAAGAGGCAAGGAAGGAACCTTTCCTAGATCCTTCAGAGGAAATGTGGCTGGACTGATTTATTGATTTGGATTTCTAGCCTCCAGAGTTGTGAGAGAATGAATTTGTTTTTGTAAGCCACCCCATTTGTAGAATTTGGTTATGGCACCCTAGGAATCCAATACAGGTACCATGGATTTTTAAGGAGAAGATGACTTCAACTTCCCAGTCCCTGCAAATCTCCCTATAAGTTAGAATTCCTTACTTCCCTAGCCTTCACTTATTACACAGGCTCCTAATTGACCATCACGCTTTCCCCCATAGACAGAGGCCCTTGTGCACATGGTGGTCACTCCTCACATTGTGGTCCCCCGCTGCTGAGTTGGGCTGGGAGATCGCTGGAGCAGGGCTGTGGTGGGCCTCGACTCCTCTGTCTGCACAGGAAAGTTTCCAGCCTCCTCTTGGGACATGCAGCTTCCTCCCCCCATAACCACATTGTGTTGATGGGAGGTGCCATATCCTTCCAGATTCCACAACTCAGCCACCACTGATTGGTCAGAGCTGGGTACCTGACTCCAGCTGGGCCAATCAGAGCCCTTCCCTGGGATTTCTCAGCTGGGGAGGGTGAAGCTGACTGCAGTTCTCCTCTGGCCTGAAGTAGGAGAGAATGACCTCAGAGCAGGGTGAGATAAGCACTAAGAGAAAAGCATGGTCCCAGGTGCCTCAGATGGCCTGCTATACTTCTACCTTTCCTGTAAAGGTCCTAACTAATATAAAGACTTTACTTTGTCCACTCTGATTCCCCAATAGGAGGCAAAAAGCTGGGCACATACTGCACCTCAAATCTTTATTGAATGAATGAAATAGAACAGCACCCAGAGATATGTAATCAGCATTACCTTCTTTCTCGGGGCTGATCTTGCCTTCATATTCCTACACATGGA
Organism: Tamandua tetradactyla; assembly: GCF_023851605.1. NCBI lineage: Eukaryota > Metazoa > Chordata > Mammalia > Pilosa > Myrmecophagidae > Tamandua > Tamandua tetradactyla. The sequence continues at coordinate 59,029,643 of NC_135335.1, forward strand.
ACTTGGTAAATCAGAACCAAATCTTGGCTGTGTTTCAAACACGTTGTATGGCTTTCACTTTAAGAAGCACCTTCGAGAAGACTATCCGGTGATGAGCAGAAACAGTCTTCTGACCTAATGAAATTAGAACAGCTGACGTTTTCCATTCTATACTCAGGGATTACTGAGGAAAAGCCGATGTAAGCAGGGCACGGGGTTAGCGCAGCTGTGGGATGGCAGCGAACAGATTGCACAGATCAGCACAGCCCCAAGGCAAGAAAAGTCAGAGGGGAAACAACCCCAGGTGTGAAAGGAAAAAAAAACAGTTGGATTTTATTTCCAAATCAGCTCATCTCACAGAATTTAATCATTCAAGTCAAAATGAATTGGTTGGACAACAGCATAATTTCACACTCTGTGACTACACTAGGGGCAGAAATGGAAGCTGGCATAGAGTCTGACAAATGAGCATCTCTTATTTTCTTATGTGAAATAAAACTCATCTTCTGGTCATAAAACACATAAGTGTGTTTGAGGAATATTTGCGAAAAATGAATGGATACAAGGTATAGGGGGCTTGGGCTCTGGGTGAGGGAAGTCGGGTGGTGAGTGGATGGGTAGGCAGGCTCAGCTTGCACCCATCTCTGGGGGGGCCATGTTTGGGGGGCCTGGTGGGTTGGTGGAGGGCTCACTGGACCCCGTCCAAGGGGCTCCCAGGAAGGGAATGCACCCCAGAGAAGAGGGCCTCGCCCTTAACAACCTCGCAGTTGTTGGAGCAGCCGGGAGACTCCATGCGTCAAAACTTCTCTGAGAGCATGTTGCAGAAGTTTACACAACACAGATCATGGGAAGAGGCTGCCACTTCCGGGGAGTGGAAAAGGGTCTGGTGGGACCCTACCAGGCTTAATGGGGATCAGGGAAGCCCCCACAGTGGCTGTAAGATATCTCAGGGGATAGATTTATGGCTTTGCTATTTTAGACCCTCACACAGCTTTGGCTTTGAGTTTGGTGCCCTAAACTCAGCTCTACCAGCAAACTAAGATGGGGGCCTGTCTTGTTCTGCTGACTGCTAAATACCATAATACAAAATAAATACCACACAATGGGTTGGCTTATACAATGGGAATTTATTGGCTCACTGTTTTGAAGCTAGGAGAATTCTAAAACTGAGGGACCAACAAAGTGAAGCTATCTGCCTAAAGATTGTGGCATTCTGAGACTGGCTGCTGGCGATCCCTGGGTCCTTGGCTTTTCCATCGCATGGCAATGCATATGGAAACATCTTCTCCTTTTTCTTCCTGGTACCCTTGACTTCCAGCTTCTTCTCCTCCATGTGGTTTTATCTTCCTAAAACCTCCAGCAATAAGAGTAAGCCTCAGGCGGTACAACGGTGGCTCAGTGGCAGAATTCTCACCTGCCATACTGGAGACCCGGGTCCGATTCCGGTGCCTGCCAATATAAAATAAAAAAAAAAAGAGTAAGCCTCACCCTCATTAAGGGTGTGCTAGACCACACCTAACTAAAAATAACATCTTCCAAAGGTCCTATTTACAATGGGCTCACACCCACAGGAATGCAGATTAAGAGTAAGAACATGTGTTTTTCTGGGGTACATAATTCAACCTCCCCCAAGTCTCCTGCCTCTGTGGTCCCTGATGGCAGTGCCAGTTCCAGGGAGTGGTTTTATGGGGACATCTAAGGCAGTAGCTTTGGTGGGGCTGTGTCTTAAGCCCTCACTACACCCTGCACTCTCCTTTATAGCACTTATAACAATTCAAATGAATAAATAACTGAAATTTGTTGTTTAACGTCTGCCTTAGCAGAAGGAATTTTCCCAATTTGCCCAGGACAGAGGGGATGTTTGAGTTTCTGTGAGTGCTCAAGCAAATACCATGAAATGAGTTGGCTTAAGCAATGGGATTTTTTTTTTTTTGGTTCACAGTTTGAGGCTAGGAAAATTCCAAAATTAAGGCATTAATAAAGCAATGTTTTCTTCCAGAAACTGGCATTCTGAGGCTGACCGCTGGTGATCCCTGGGTCTTGGCTCTTCAGTCAGATGGCAATGCACATGGTGGCCTCTCCCTTCTCTTCTGAGGATGTTCAGCTCTTGCTTCCTGTGGTTTTTCTCTCTTTCTCTCTATCTGAATTTCATTCTGCTTATAAAGTACTCCGATTATAGCATTAAGGTCTGTCCTGATTGAGTTGGACCACATCTTAACTGAAGTCACCTCATCAAAAGGTCCTACTTACAATGGGTTCACACCCCCAGGAATGGAATAAGTTTAAGAAGATATTTTTCTGTTGTGCATAGCTATAAACTATCAGAGTCATTCCTGGGATGCAGGCCTTCAAGTGCTAAAATCAGGTAAGTCCTGGGCAAAGTGGAGGAGTTGGGCACCCTTCTTAGCAGATGGATCTCCATGAGTAGGGACACGGGGTCTGCCTAATCTGCAGTACCCCTGTAGCCCTGTTTGTACATGGGGTCTTGCATGGAGTATACATCCAATAAATATTTGCTACTTATGGCTAAGTATTATTGCAAACACTCAGTAAGACTTTGCTAAATGACTGCTCCCCTCCAACAACTGAAAATTGGCTTCAATATTTAATGTTTTACTGATAAATGGGACAAATTGGATTTGCAGAATTGTCCAAAGAGCAATAGAGACTTTGTGCAAGTCAAAGGTACAGAGTAGGGCTAGATAAGCATTGCTAAATCCTCTCAGAAAAGATCAGCAAATGTCCTACAGGGATTTGGTGGATGCTGATTCCCTGAATCAGTCTTTATGTAGAGATTATGGATTCCTTGATTCTCTCAGAGATGAGGGGCCAAAGCAGGAAAGGCAAACAATTGTCAGACAAACTGACAATCAGTAAGAGTCAGAACTTATATCATACAACACTTAACGGAGGAATTGCACAAACATTCCACGATTTAATGAAATTACCTGAAAAGTGGCTGTTATACATTATGCCTCAGTCTAGGAGAGGGCATGTGATTTTCTTAAGGACACACACAGTGGATCTAGGCTCTCAGTGTTGCCTCTTCTCCGATGTCACTTTCACCAGGGCGACAGCAATGAAGCCCAAAGGCCAGAACCTGCCCAAGCTCCAGCCTTCTAGATGAATCTGTAACTGCAAGCTGGTGACCAGGGGAGAAAGTTAAAATGATAGGAAAGAGTCATCACTGCAGGTCTGACACGCTCTCTGCATGTCTCCAAGGAACCCTGGAACATGGGTGACCTTGGCCAACCCTTGGGAATGTGGCATTCAGAAGAGTCTTTATGTCAGTGATTAATAACTTTGTTGTGTACAACTGGAGGAATAGACCATGCTGTACTAGCTTATCAGGATGCTTTGCATAAGCATTAAGATTGATGATGTGTGTTTGGCTTCATTATTAGGGTGCTGAGTTTTGGTTGCCATGGTCAGTTGCTAGCAGGGTATGCCTGTTTAATACTATTATGTATCCCAGAAAAATCATGTTTTAATCCAATCCAATCTTGTGGGGCCAGACCTATGTTCAAGGTGGAAACCTTTGATTAGATTGTTTCCATGGAGAGTGACCCACTTAATTGTGTGTGTGACGTTTTGGTTAGATTACTTCCATGGAGATGTGACATACCCAACTGTGGGTGTGGCCTTCTGATTAGATGGAAATGTGACTGTGCCCATTTAAGATGGATCTTGATTAGTTTACTGGAGTCCTTTAAAAGGGGAAACATTTTGGGGGAAGCTCAGACCCAACAGAGATACAGACATTTGGAGATGCTTGTAGTGACAACAGAGAGATGCCCAGACACAGACGTTTGGAGATAGGGGGAACCAAGAATGAGGGCCAGCAGATTCCAGGAATGTGTCTTCCTATTGACAGGTGTCGGCCTTTCTTGAGTCAAGGTATCTTGTCTGGATTCCCTAGTTTGGACATTTTTATGGCTTTAGAGCTGTAAACGTGTAGCTTCATAAATTCCCTGTTTAAAAGATGTCCCATTTCTTATATATTGCATTCTGGCAGCATTTAGCAAACCAAAACACTGTGCAAAAAGCCCCTATAAAAATCATGGGCCTTGAGAGCTGCATGGGCTCCTTTTATCCCGCTGGAGGCTGCCCAACCCTGAGACCCAGGACCATCCATTTTCCTGCCCAAACTGATTCTTTCCTTCAGGTTTGGACAAGGAGTGTGAAAGACAAGGTTCAGAATAGTTCCCAGGGAACCAGAGTTCAACTGTTAACCCCAATGGAGGGGGATTCCATCTTTAGCTCATATTTACAGGGCACACCCACCTGGAAATTGTGGCAAAGAAGCCTGATGCCTCTGTGGCAGATGGGGTGGGAGAGGGAAGGCACCTGGGAAGCATGTTTCCGAGGTTGATTGACTTTTGGAATCCCTGGGATTTGTGGACTCTGTTTAATTTATGTAACTGGAGTCAATGTCATGAGGATTTCCCCGGGCCTCTGTTACTTATTACAGGATCAGCCAAGCAAGTACTTTTGGCCAAAGTATCTTCCAGTTTAGGAAGTTCCCCTCAGGTGTGTGCATATCTCTGTTTCATCATCCAAATCCATTTTTTCCTCTCTTGTTGTCTATCTATCACTCAACTTTAGTATTTTATATACAAAATGATCAGCATAAATATAGAACAAATGCCAATAAAACAATTAAGAAGTAAGATAACTGAACAATTGCATGTTTTAATTTCCAAGCTTCTAAAACAAACACCGTCAAATGGATTGGCTTAACAGGAATTTTTTGGTCTATGTTTAGGAAACTAGAAGTCTTGCTTCCTCCTGGGGTTGGAATCTTCTGGCTGGCTCTTTGGAGTTCCTTGGCTTTTTTGTCACAAGGTGATGTACATGGTGGTATCTTCTCCTCTCTCTTCAGGGTTCCATTGACTTCTGGCTACTCCCTGTGGCTTCTCTTTCTCTCTGTCTGACTTTCAGTTTGCTTATAAAGGTCTCAGATAATCCAGATTAAAGCTTTTGATTCAGTTGGCCCACATCTTAACAAAGCAGCATCTTAAAGAGGTCTTATTTACAATGGGTCCATGTCCACCAGAAGTGTACCAAGTTCAAGAACATGTCCCAACTGGGGAGCACAATTCAATCCACCACTATATACCCTTGCTAATCACAAAAAACCGGCATTGGTTTGCATCAGAGATGAATGGCTTACCTTCCATTAGCCAAAAGAACATAGTCCTCTCCTGTTCTCCATGTTTCCCCATTGTTCTAGTTTGCTAGCTGCCGGAATGCAATATACCAGAAATGGAATGGCTTTTAGAAAGGGGAATTTATGAGTTGCTAGTCTACAGTTCTAAGGCCAAGAAAATGTTCCCATCAAAACAAGTCTATAGAAATGTCCAATCAAAGACATCCAGGGAAAGATACCTTGGTTCAAGAAGGCTGATGAAATTCAGGGTTTCTCTCTTGGCTGGAAGAGTACATGGCAAGCAAGGCATCATCTGCTAACTTTCTCTCCTGGCTTCCTGTTTCATGAAGCTCCCCAGGAGGCATTTTCCCTCTTCATCTCCAAAGGTTGCTGGCTCATGGGCTCTCTGATTCTCGTGGCTATGTCATTCTTCTCTGCTCTCTCTGAATCTCTTATTCTCCAAAATGTTTCCTCTTTTATGGAACTTCAGAAACTAATCAAGACCTACCCAAATGGGTGGAGACATATCTCCCCTAATCCAGTTTAACAACCACTCTTGATTGGGAAACATCTCCAAGCAGATTAAGAATGGTCAGAGACAAATCTCTTCGAAAATCACTTAATCAAATGTCCCACCCACAATTGGTTGGGTCACATATCTGTGGAAACAACTTAGTCAAAAAGATCCCTCCCAAACAATAGGTTTGCTTCTACAAGATTGAATTAGGACAAAGAACATGGCATTTCTGGGATGCATAACAGTCTCAAATCAGCACAATAATGTTGTAAGCACACAAATAATGAGTACGTAACCAAGTCAGTGGAGGATACAGGCAAGTTTCCTCATAGTCTAATATGATCGTGTAGAGTCAGTATCTTGTAATGAATAGTAGATTTAGAAAATCACCATCTTACAACTACAATAGTAATCATCAATTCAGGCAAAAATCCTGAATGAATGCTCAGACTCTGGGGGGAGAGTATGGGGAGGCACAGCAGAGTTTCCTACCCTCAAAGATTACTAGGAAATACCATGGGAAGGAAAAGAATACTGTGAAAGAGACCTGCAGACAGCACCATCCCCTCAAGTCAAAATTGTCAATGAGTGAGACAAAATGGGCATCTGCAGAGGATGTACTGAGAAGACCACTCCGTGTACATTCCTACCAGAAATGCACAACTGGAATCCAGTGATGAGGGAACCTCAGACAAGCCACACATCAGTGAATCCGGTTGAAGGATGTACGGGCATTTTTATGCTACTCTCTTACAATGCTTCTGTAAGAATGAAGGAGTTCAGAAATACTAAGCCTGTGAAAAATAAAGTAAGGCTGAGAAACAGCACCAGATTAGAGGAGAATTAAGAGCCTTGACAGCTAAATAGGATGTGTGGTCATGGTTTGGATCCTGAATCAATTGGGAGAAAAATTTATAAGGACACTGGGGTACTTGGTAGTTAGATAATAGTGTTAATGTCAATGATACATTTCTTGGCTCAATGATTGCAGTTACATGAGAAAATGTCCTTGTTCTTAAGAAAAATATATGGAAATATTTAGGGGCAAAGGAGTATAATGTCTGTGTGTCAGTTTGAAACTGCTGTGTACCCCAGAAATGCCATGTTTAGTCTTCAATATTGCTGGGTGGGATCTTTTTTATTGCTTCCATGGAGATGGAAGCCCAGCTGTGGTGGTACCTTTTGATTAGGTGGATTCCATGGAGATGTGTCACCACCCATTCAAAGTAGGGTCCCTTAATGGAGACCTTTAAGAGGGAACCATTTTGAAAAACGCTTCAGTGCTGATAGAGCCCACACAGCCAGAGACCTTTGGAAATGCAGAGGGAAAACACCCCCAGGGGAAACTTATGGATTGAGAAGCCAGGAGAGAAAGCTAGCAAATGTCATCATGTGCCCTCAAGCTCACAGAGAAGTCCAGAAGCCAGAGACCCCAACAGACACCAGCCAGGTGCCTTTCCAGCTGACAGAGGTGTTCCAAACAGCATCAGCTTTTCTTCCCTTTTTTTAAATTAATTTTTAAATTAAAAAATATATATTATAAGAAAGAAACACAAACATTCTTAACATATGATCATTCCATTCTACATATATAATCAGTAATTCACAATATAATCACATAGTTGCATATTCATCATCATGATCATTTCTTAGAACATTTGCATCAATTCAGAAAAAGAAATAAAAAGACAACAGAAAAATAAAACAAAAACAGAAAAAAAAATACATACACTACCCCTTACCCCTCCCTTTCATTGATCACTAGCATTTCAAACTAAATTTATTTTAACATTTGTTCTCCTTATTATTTATTTTTATTCCATATCGTCTACTCATCTGTTGACAAGGTAGATGAAAGTAGCATCAGACACAAGGTTTTCACAATCACACAGTCACATTGTGGAAGCTATATCATTATACAATCATCATTGAGAAACATGGCTACTGGAACACAGCTCTACATTTTCAGGCAGTTCCCTCCGGCCTCTCCATTACACCTTGGATAGCAAGGTGATATCTACTTAATGCATAAGAATAACCTCCAGGATAACCTCTCGACTCTGTTTGGAGTTGGAGCCATTGACACTTTGTCTCATTTCACTCTTCCCCCTTTTGGTCGAGAAGGTTTTTCTCAATCCCTTGATGCTGGGTCTCAGCTCATTCTAGAGTTTTTCTCAATCCCTTGATGCTCAGTCTCAGCTCATTCTAGGATTTCTGTCCCACATTGCCAGGAAGGTCCACACCCCTGGGAGTCATGTACCACATAGACAGGGTAGGGCGGTGAGTTTGCTTGCTGTACTGGCTGGAGAGAGAGGCCACATCTGAGCAACAAAAAAGGTACTCTAGGGGGTGACTCTGAGGCCTAATTTTAAGTAGGCTTGACCTATCCTTTGTGGGGTTAAGTTTCATATGAACAAACCTCAAGACTGGGGGCTCAGACTATAGCTTTGGTTGTCCACACTGCTTGTGAGAATATCAAGAATTCAACTGGGGGGAGGGGTCGAATTTTCCCCCGTTCTCACCATTCCCCGAAGGGGACTTTGCAAATACTTTTCCATTCACTGATCAAATCACTCTGGAATTCATTGGGGCATCACTCTGGACAAACCAACAAAATCTCACGTCCTACTCAAGGTTCCATGTACTTATATTGTTCAACCAACTATCTACATAAGTTATATTAGGAGATACACTAGTCAAAATATAAATTTTATACCATATAAACATTTTTTGCTTTAGTCTCACACATAAGTTGAAATTTTAAAATATTAATTACCATCAATTTTCAGCACCCTGCGGTAATGATATTCCTTTGTTCTTTCTCATGCAAAAACCTTTTTTTAGCTCTTCCTGCTTTGGCTGGTGAGCCTCTCCTGTGGAGCGTGTCCAGACCCTCCATCAGAATCATCAGCTTCACAGCCTACCCTACATATTTTGGACTCTATGTTCCCATGATTACGGAGGACTTCCGGAGAAGATGGCGGCTTAGTAAGACGCATGGATCTTAGTTCCTCCTCCAGAACAGCTACTAGGGGAGTAGAAATGATAGAGAACAGCTCCCGGAGCCACGACAGAGATAAAAAAGACAGCATACCACATCCTGGAACGGCTGACTGGCTGGGAGAACCCGCTCCGGTGAGATCGCCGAGGGGCGCGGGCTTCCCTGGGCCGGGGTGGCAAGCGGCCGGAGTCCCTCCCTTCCTCCTTCCCGGGTCAGCTGGGAGAAGTGGACAGGGGGTCCCCTCAAGCTGTGGCGGCTGGCGACCCCCCCACGTGCGGCCCCCCAGACCAACTGGGAGAATTGGATTGGAGATCCCCAGACCACAGAGAACGGTGACCGGGGTCCCTTCCAGACACGTGACTTCCCAGTCCGGCTGGGAATGCTGCACTCTCCTGGGCTGCGGTGGCTGACGCCCTCCCACCACGCTTGGTGACCCGGGCCGACTAGGAGATTCGGACGGGCGCTCTCCCAGGCTGCGGTGGCCGGCGACCCTCCCCACGTTTGGATCCCCGGGTCAGCTGGCACTCTTCCAAGCTGCTTCGGCTGGCGAACCTCCCCCACGGCGAGAGTTTTCCAAAGTTAAAGGACCCACAGCACCTTTTACTGGTGGGACCCGCAGACAAACATGTGCCACGAGCATCACCTACTGGGCAGGATAAGAAAAACAGAACCCAGAGATTTCACAGAAAAATCTTTCAACCTGTTGGGTCCAACACCCAGGGAAATCTGACTAAATGCCCAGACGCCAGCAGAAGATAACGGATCACGCTCAGAAAATTGAAAATATGGCCCAGTCAAAGGAGCAAACCAATGGTTCAAATGAGATACAGGAGCTGAGACAACTAATGCTGAATATACGAACAGAAATGGAAAATCTCTTCAAAAATGAAATTCATAAATTGAGGGAGCTTATGAAGAAGACATGGGCTGAACAAAAAGAAGAAATAGAAAAACTGAAAAAACAAATCACAGAACTTATGGAAGTGAAGGATAAAGTAGAAAAGATGGAAAAAACAATGGATACCTACAATGATAGATTTAAAGAGACAGAAGATAGAATTAGTGATTTGGAGGATGGAACATCTGAAGTTCAAAAAGAAACAGAAACTATAGGGAAAAGAATGGAAAAATTTGAACAGGGGATCAGGGAACTGAAGGACAACATGAACCGCACAAATATATGTGTTGTGGGTGTCCCAGAAGGAGAAGAGAAGGGAAAAGGAGGAGAAAAACTAATGGAAGAAATTATCACTGAAAATTTCCCAACTCTTATGAAAGACCTAAAATTATAGATCCAAGAAGTGCAGTGCACCACAAAGAGAATAGACCCAAATAGGCGTTCTCCAAGACACTTACTAGTTAGAATGTCAGAGGTCAAAGAGAAAGAGAGGATCTTGAAAGCAGCAAGAGAAAAACAATCCATCACATACAAGGGAAACCCAATAAGACTATGTGTAGATTTCTCAGCAGAAACCATGTAAGCTAGAAGACAGTGGGATGATATATTTAAATTACTAAAAGAGAAAAACTGCCAACCAAGACTCCTATATCCAGCAAAATTGTCCTTCAAAAATGAGGGAGAAATTAAAACATTCTCAGACAAAAAGTCACTGAAAGAATTTGTGACCAAGAGACCAGCTCTGCAAGAAATACTAAAGGGAGCACTAGAGGCAGATACAAAAAGACAGAAGAGAGAGGTATGGAGAAGAGTGTAGAAAGAAGGAAAGTCAGATATGATATATATAATACAAAAGGCAAAATGGTAGAGGAAAATATTATCCAAACAGTAATAACACTAAATGTTAATGGACTGAATTCCCCAATCAAAAGACATAGACTGGCAGAATGGATTAAAAAACAGGATCCTTCTATATGCTGTCTACAGGAAACACATCTTAGACCCAAAGATATTTCATGCAAATAACAACCAGAAAAGAGCAGGAGTAGCTATACTAATATCCAACAAATTAGATTTCAAATGTAAAACAGTTAAAAGAGACAAAGAAGGACACTATCTACTAATAAAAGGAACAATTAAACAAGAAGACATAACAATCATAAATATTTATGCACCGAACCAGAGTGCCCCAAAATACGTGAGGAATACACTGCAAACACTCTAAAGGGAAATAGACACATATACCATAATAGTTGGAGACTTCAATTCACCACTCTCATCAATGGACAGAACATCTAGACAGAGGATCAATAAAGAAATAGAGAATCTGAATATTACTATAAATGAGCTAGACTTAACAGACATTTATAGGACATTATATCCCACAACAGCAGGATACACCTTTTTCTCAAGTGCTCATGGATCATTCTCAAAGATAGACCATATGCTGGGTCACAAAGCAAGTCTTAACAAATTTAAAAAGATTGAAATCATACACAACACTTTCTCGGATCATAAAGGAATGAAGTTAGAAATCAATAATAGGCGGAGTGCGAGAAAATTCACAAATACGTGGAGGCTCAACAACACACTCTTAAACAACAAGTGGGTCAAAGAAGAAATTGCAAGAGAAATTAGTAAATACCTCGAGGTGAATGAAAACGAAAACACAACATATCAAAACTTATGGGACGCAGCAAAGGCAGTGCTAAGAGGGAACTTTATTGCCCTAAATGCCTATATAAGAAAAGAAGAAAAGGCAAAAATGCAGGAAATAACTGCCCACTTGGAAGAACTGGAGAAAGAACAGCAAACTAACCCCAAAGCAAGCAAAAGGAAAGAAATAACAAAGATTAGAGCAGAAATAAATGAAATTGAAAACATGAAAACAATAGAGAAAATCAATAAGACCAGAAGTTGGTTCTATGAGAAAATCAATAAGATTGATGGGCCCTTAGCAAGATTGACAAAAAGAAGAAGAGAGAGGATGCAAATAAATAAGACCAGAAATGGAAGAGGAGACATAACCACTGACATCACAGAAATAAAGGAGTTAATAACAGGATACTATGAACAACTTTACGCTAATAAATACAACAATTTAGATGAAATGGACAGGTTCCTGGAAAGACATGAACAACCAACTTTGACTCAAGAAGAAATAGATGACCTCAACAAACCAATCACAAGTAAAGAAATTGAATCCATCATTCAAAAGCTTCCCAAAAAGAAAAGTCCAGGACCAGACGGCTTCACATGTGAATTCTATCAAACATTCCAGAAAGAATTAGTACCAACTCTCCTCAAACTCTTCAAAAAAATCAAAGTGGAGGGAAAACTACCTCATTCATTTTACGAAGCCAACATTACCCTCATACCAAAACCAGGCAAAGATATTACAAAAAAAGAAAACTACAGACCAATCTCTGTAATGAATATAGATGCAAAAATCCTCAATAAAATTCTAGCAAATCATATCCAACAACACATTAAAAGAATTATACATCATGACCAAGTAGGATTCATCCCAGGTATGCAAGGATGGTTCAACATAAGAAAATCAATTAATGTAATACACCATATCAACAAATCAAAGCAGAAAAATCACATGATCATCTCAATTGATGCAGAGGAGGCATTTGACAAGATTCAACATCCTTTCCTGTTGAAAACACTTCAAAGGATAGGAATACAAGGGAACTTCCTTAAAATGATAGAGGGAATATATGAAAAACCCACAGCTAATATCATCCTCAATGGGGAAAAATTGAAAACTTTCCCCCTAAGATCAGGAACAAGACAAGGATGTCCATTATCACCACTATTATTCAACATTGTGTTGGAGGTTCTAACCAGAGCAATTAGACAAGAAAAAGAAATACAAGGCATCAAAATAGGAAAGGAAGAAGTAAAACTATCACTGTTTGCAGACGATATGATACTATACGTCGAAAACCCGGAAAAATCCACAACAAAACTACTAGAGCTAATAAATGAGTACAGCAAAGTAGCAGGTTACAAGATCAACATTCAAAAATCTGTAGCATTTCTATACACTAGTAATGAACAAGCGGAGGGGGAAATCAAGAAACGAATCCCATTTACAATTGCAACTAAAAGAATGAAATACCTAGGAATAAATTTAACTACAGAGACAAAAAAACCTATATAAAGAAAACTACAAAAAACTGTTAAAAGAAATCACAGAAGACCTAAATAGATGGAAGGGCATACCGTGTTCATGGATTGGAAGACTAAATATAGTTAAGATGTCAATCCTACCTAAATTGATTTACAGATTCAATGCAATACCAATCAAAATCCCAACAACTTATTTTTCAGAAATAGAAAAACCAATAAGCAAATTTATCTGGAAGGGCAGGGTGCCCCGAATTGCTAAAAACATCTTGAGGAAAAAAAAACGAAACTGGAGGTCTCGCACTGCCTGACTTTAAGGCATATTATGAAGCCACAGTGGTCAAAACAGCATGGTACTGGCATAAAGATAGATATATCGACCAATGGAATCAAATAGAGTGCTCAGATATAGACCCTCTCATCTATGGACATTTGATCTTTGATAAGGCAGTCAAGCCAATTCACCTGGGACAGAACAGTCTCTTCAATAAATGCTGCCTAGAGAACTGGATATCCATATGCAAAAGAATGAAAGAAGACCCGTATCTCACACCCTATACAAAAGTTAACTCAAAATGGATCAAAGATCTAAACATTAGGTCTAAGACCATAAAACAGTTAGAGGAAAATGTAGGGAGATATCTTATGAAACTTACAATTGGAGGCGGTTTTATGGACCTTAAACCTAAAGCAAGAGCACTGAAGAAGGAAATAAATAAATGGGAGCTCCTCAAAATTAAACACTTTTGTGCATCAAAGAACTTCATCAAGAAAGTAGAAAGACAGCCTACACAATGGGAGACAATATTTGGAAACGACATATCAGATAAAGGTCTAGTATCCAGAATTTATAAAGAGATTGTTCAACTCAACAACAAAAAGACAGCCAACCCAATTACAAAATGGGAAAAAGACTTGAACAGACTCCTCTCAGAAGAGGAAATACAAATGGCCAAAAGGCACATGAAGAGATGCTCAATGTCCCTGGCCATTAGAGAAATGCAAATCAAAACCACAATGAGATATCATCTCACACCCACCAGAATGGCCATTATCAACAAAACAGAAAATGACAAGTGCTGGAGAGGATGCGGAGAAAGAGGCACACTTAACCACTGTTGGTGGGAATGTCAAAGGGTGCAACCACTGTGGAAGGCAGTTTGGCGGTTCCTCAAAAAGCTGAATATAGAATTGCCATACGACCCAGCAATACCATTGCTAGGTATCTACTCAAAGGACTTAAGGGCAAAGACACAAACGGACATTTGCACACCAATGTTTATAGCAGCGTTATTTACGATTGCAAAGAAATGGAAACAGCCAAAATGTCCATCAACAGACGAGTGGCTAAACAAACTGTGGTATATACATACGATGGAATATTATGCAGCTTTAAGACAGGATAAACTTATGAAGCATGTAATAACATGGATGGACCTAGAGATCATTATGCTGAGTGAGTCTAGCCAAAAACTAAAGGACAAATACTGTATGGTCTCACTGATGTGAACCGACATTCGAGAATAAACTTGGAATATGTCATTGGTAACAGAGTCCAGCAGGAGTTAGAAACAGGGTAAGATAATGGGTAATTGGAGCTGAAGGGATACAGACTGTGCAACAGGACTAGATACAAAAACTCAAAAATGGACAGCATAATAATACCTAATTGTAAAGTAATCATGTTAAAACACTGAATGAAGCTGCATCTGAGCTATAGGTTTTTTTTTTGTCTGTCTGTTTGTTTGTCTTTTTTTTGTAGTATTATTATTATTTATTTTTCTCTATATTAACATTCTATATCTTTTTCTGTTGTTTTGCTAGTTCTTCTTCTAAATCAATGCAAATGTACTAAGAAATGATGATCATGCATCTATGTGATGATGTTAAGAATTAATGATTGCATGTGTAGAATGGTATGATCTCTAAATGTTGGGTTAATTTCTTTTTTTCCGTTAATTAAAAAAAAAAAAAAAAAAGAGAAGGGATAATTGGAGATGAAGGGATACAGACTGTACAACGGGACTGGATATAAAAACTCAGAAATGGACAGCACAATACTACCCAATTGTAATGCAATTATGTTAAAACACTGAATGAAGCTGCATGTGAGGTATAGGTTTTTTGTTTTTGTTTTTTTTGTTTTTTTTCTTTCTATTATTGTTTTAATTCTTATTCTGTTGTCTTTTTATTTCTTTTTCTAAATCGATGCAAATGTACTAAGAAATGATGAATATGCAACTATGTGATGTTATTAAGAATTACTGATTGTACATGTAGATTGGAATGATTTCTAATTGTTTTGTTAATTCTTTTTTTAATTAATAAAAAAAAAAAAGAATATACAGGAAAAAAAAAAAAAAGAATTACTGATTGCCTATGTAGAATGGAATGATTTCTAAATGTTGGGTTAATTTCTCTTTTTTTCTTTAATTAATAAAAAGAAATCTACTTTAAAAAAACATTTTTTTAATTTGTACATTTAGTCACTATCATTATACACTCTAGGCATTCCTAGATTATACCATCTCAATCTTTATCACTGTTTTTCTTTGTGATTTCATTTATGCCTCCAGCCCTCCTCCTTTATCATTCTCACATTCAGCTTCATTCAGTGTTTTAACATAATTGTATTACAGTTAGGTAGTATTGTGCTGTCCATTTCTAAGTTTTTATATTCAGTTCTGTTACACAATCTGTATCTCTTCAGCTCCAATTACCCAATATCTTACCCTGTTTCTATCTTCTGATGGTCTCTGTCACCAACGAAATATTCCAAGTTTGTTCAGTAATGTCAGTTCATATCAATGTGACCATACAGTATTTGTCCTTTTGTTTTTGGAAAATCTCACTCAGCATAATGTTCTTAAGGTCCATTCATGTTGTTACATGCTTCATAACTTTATTCTGTCTTACAGCTGCATAACATTCCATTGTATGCATATGCCACAGTTTGTTTAGCCACCAGTCTGTTGATGGACATTTTGGCTGTTTCCATCTCTTGGTAATTGTAAATAATGCTACTATAAACTTTGGTGTGCAAATGTCCATTTGTATCCTTGCCCTCATGTCCTTTGAGTAGAGACAGCATATAGATGGGCCCTGTTTCTTAATCCATTCTGCCAGTCTATGTTTTTTGATTGGGGAGTTTAATCCTTTAACATTTAGTGTTATTACTGCATGGGTAGTACTTTCTTCTGCTATTTTGCCTTCTGGATTTTATATGTCATATCTAATTTTCCTTCTTTTTACCTTTACTCATAGTCTTCCTTTCTACACTCTTCTCCACACCTCTCTCTTCTGTGTTTTCGTATCTGTCTCTAGTACTCCCTTTAGCATTTCTTGCAGAGCTGGTCTGTTGGTCACAAATTCTCTCAGTGATTTTTTGTCTGAAAATGTTTTAATTTCTCCCTCATTTTTGAAGGAGAATTTTGCTGGAAATAGAATTCTTGGTTGACAGTTTTTCTCTTTTAATAATTTAAATATATCATCCTACTGTCTTCTCGCCTCCATGGTTTCTGCTGAGAAATCTACACATAGTCTTATTGGGCTTCCCTTGTATGTGATGAATTGCTTTTCTCTCGCTGCTTTCAAGATTCTCTCTTTCTCTTTGACCTGTGACATTCTGATTAGTAAATGTCCTGGAGTACGTCTATTTGGATCAATTCTCTTTGGGTTACGCTGCACTTCTTGGATCTGTAATTTTAAATCTTTCATAAGAGTTGGGAAATTTTCAGTGATAATTTCCTCCATTAGTTTTTCTCCTCCTTTTCCCTTCTCTTCTCCTTCTGGGCCACCCACAACACATATATTTGTGTGCTTCATATTGTCATTCAGTTCCCTGAGTCCCTGCTCATATTTTTCCATTTTTTCCCTATATTTGCTTTTTCTTGTAGGATTCCAGATGTTCCATCCTCCAGTTCACTAATCCTATGTTCTGTTTCTCAAAATCTACCATTGTAGGTTTCCATTGTTTTTTTCATCTCTTCTACCATGCCTTTCATTCCCATAAGTTCTGTGATTTGTTTTTTCTTTTTGTTCATTCCTTGCCTTCTTTATATCCTCCCTCAATTAATTGATTTGGCTTTTGATGAGATTTTCCATGTCTGTTCATATATTCTGAATTAATTGTTTCAGCTCCTGTATCTCATTTGAATTGTTGGTTTGTTCCTTTGACAGGGCCATATCTTCAATTTTCCCAGTGTGATTTGTTATTTTTTGGTGGTGTCTAGGCATTTAATTACCTTAATTAGTTTATTCTGAAGATTGCTTTCACTTCTTTTTCCTAGGGTTTTCTTGCTGGATGAATTTTTTGTCTGTCTGTTCTTTGACATTCAGTTCAGCTTTTTCTGGACCTCTAGCTTAGATTTTGTTTAACAGAGGAGAATTTTTCAGTTCTTGTTTTCTTGTTTCTTGCCCTTTTGTGCACTGCCTTTCCCCCCCCACACACTTAGGAGGGTCTACTTAGGTATTATAGACCCCAGCCAGATTTTCTCAGACCAAACTCGCCTCCTATCAGGAGGAAAGAGTCACCTGCATCGGTTTTCCCTGAGGATGAGACCCAGTAGATTGAAAGACTTTTCTGTGAAGTCTCTGGACTCTGTTTTTCTTATCCTGCCCAGTATGTGGTGCTTGTCTGCCTGCAGGTCCCACCAGCATAAAATGATGCGGTACCTTTAACTTTGGCAGACTCTCCCTGCTGGGGGTGTGGTGGAGACGGAGGAGAGGTTGTAGACTGGTTTTAATGGCTTCAAATTACCAAGCCCTGGGGTCTGAATTCCTTGAGGGAGGAATTCCACCTGAGTTGGGCCTCACCCTTTCCCTGGGAAAGGCACAGGCTCCAGACAAGCCTTCAAACGAGCTTGTTTCTGCCTATGCCTGGGGCAGTTGCAGCCTAAGAAACCCTGCCGCTGTATCCAAAGGCAATCAAGCCTTTGTAGAAACACAGGCACAAAAAACTCTTTCCTTTTTTTTTTTTTCTTTTTCTGTCAGCCCTATCCCCTTGGCGCCAGGGCAAAAATGAGTAACCTCCACTTTGACCAGGTTCACCTGAACTGGGGGCCTATTTTTAGTAGTCAGAATTTGTTAATTAATTCCACAATTGGCGTTTGGTTGGGCTCAGCCCCTGTTGCTGGTAAAGTCTCTTTCCCTTACCCTCTAGGAAGCAGCCTGTGGGGGAGGGGCTTCAGCCACCAGGGCTTGGGGAACTCATGGTTCTGGGGTGGCTTGCAGCTGGTCCAGCTGGTCCAGACTGGGGTACGCTGTGTATCCGGTCACTGACATGGCCCCAGGAGCTGTTCTGTACTGTTTCTGGTTATTTAGTAGTTGTTCTGGAGGACAAACTAAAACGTGCAAATTGCTAAGCCGCCATCTTTGCATCAGCCTTTCTGGAATGAAAATAACCTCTTGTTGGTGCCTTAATTTGGACATTTTCATGGCCTTGGAACTGTAAACTTGCAACTTAATAAACTCCCTTTTTAAAAGCTGTTCTGCTAGACAGAGCAAGAACATTCCAGAGGTCGCCAGGCTTGGGTACTGACAGGTGTGGACACCGGACAACGCTGGGACAGCCTCTCCCTGCTGCTCAGCAATGGCACCTGGCTTGGCCACTCCTCCTCTGCACCTCTATCTCCTCCTCTACTGCTGCTGCCTTGCACTCTGGTTTAAAACGCGCCTCACTTCATCCCAGTCCCGGGTGAACAGCGTTTGGTTTGTGTCTTTATTTGATGAAAACGAGCTGTTGTGCAATCTTAGGTACCTGTATTGGGGAAACATAGCATACAAGCAAGAAGCTTACAGCCTCATGGCGAAAATTTTTTCATGTCAGAGACTGAGAACCCTTGTAGTTGTTTATGTCATCCCTTCTTCTCCAGACAGAAGATGCCAAAAAGTTGCAATCAAAGATCTCTTCATCTTATTAATAAAGCCACTAATAAGCCAAAATGTCTGCCAACATCAACCGCAGCATGTCAGACCAGTTCTATCGCTACAAGATGCTCCATCTGATCACCGATGTTGAGGGGAAAGGAAATGGAATCAAGACAGTTATAGTCAACATGGTTGACGTTGCAAAGGCACTTATTCGATCTCCAACATATCCCACCAAATATTTTGGTTGTGAGCTGGGAGCACAGACTCAATTTGATGTTAAGAATGACCATTACATTGTCAATGGATCTTGTGAGATGAATAAGCTGCAAGACATGTTGGATGGATTCATTAAAAAATTTGTTCTCTGTCCTGAGTGTGAGAATCCTGAAACAGATGCTGCATGTCAATCCAAAGAACCAAACAACAGGTAATTCTCGTAAAGCCTGTGGCTATCAAGACATGTTTGACACACGTCATAAACTCTGCACATTCATTCTCAAAAAATGAAATTTTTTTTAGTGAAAGTGGCACAGGAAAGAAAGAAAAGGAAAAGAAAAATAGGAAGGGCAAAGACAAGGAAAATGGCTCCATATCCAGCAGTGAGACACCACCCCCACCACTACCAAATGAAATCAGTCTTCCTCCACATGCTATGGAAGAGAAGAGGATGGTGACTGGGGAAAGACACAACTGAGGAAGCTCAAAGGCGCAGAATGGATGAAATTAGTGACCATGCAAAAGTTTTGACGCTCAGTGATGATTTGGAAAGGACTGTTGAAGAGCGAGTCAACATCCTGTTTGATTTTGTTAAGAAAAAGAACAAAGAGGGTATTATTGACTCATCTGACAAAGAAATTGTTGCTGAAGCAGAAAGACTGGATGTAAAAGCCATGGGCCCTCCTGTTTTGACTGAAGTTCTTTTTAATGAGAAGATTAGGGAGGAAATTAAGAAATGCAGGTGCCATTTCCTCCAATTTTCTCATAACAACAAAAAGGCTCAATGGTACCTCCTTCATGGTTTGGAGTGTGTGGTAGCTATGCATCAAGCTCAGCTCAGCTCCAAGATTCCACATATCTTGAAGGAGATGGATGATGCAGACCTTTTGGAAGAAGAGGTCATCATCAGCTGGTTAGGAAAGGCCTCTAAGAAATATGTCTCAAAGGAACTTGCCAAAGAGATTCGTATCAAAGCAGAACCATTTGTTAAATGGTTGAAGGAAGCAGAGGAGGAATCTTCTGATGGAGAAGAGGAAGATGAAGATGAGAACATTGAGGTGGGGTATTCAAAGACTGCCAGTATACCCAAAGTTGAAACTGTGAAGTCTGACAACAAGGATGATGACATTGACATTGATGCTATTTAAAATGATGGATGCAACCTAGCTTAACAGTGTCATACTGCAAAGTTTTCTGCATTATCAGACAGAAGTGGAATATGTATGTGCAAAAGCTAAAATGGCTTAACATCATGCTACACTTTACACTAAAAATGTTTTGCTGTGAGTGGTTTGTAATTAAGCCCAATGAGACATCTAGGGAGTCCAGACACCTCAGTGGGCAAATGTAGTTTGCTTATATAGCATGTCTCTTTTTGAAGAAACCGGTGGTGGACATGGATCACACTTATACAGTTATAACAAATAAAGATTTGCTTTTGGTCATTCTTCAAATTTTTGGCTTTGAATGACTTAAGTAAAATGATTGGCTCCTTTTTAATCTGTGGTACCATCATTTAACCTGCTAGGATTTGGGGGCCTAATAGATATAGTATTGTTTAGACGCTGAACTGTGAAACAGTCTTCAGCAGAATGTTAGCCTAAACTTATTTGTACTTAATTACTGTATTCAGGCATTCAGGAATATAGTTGGTTTTAATTTTTCTCTCTAATCCCTCAAATTGGCATATCGTAATGTACATTCTTTCCATGCCA
Organism: Tamandua tetradactyla; assembly: GCF_023851605.1. Lineage (NCBI taxonomy): Eukaryota > Metazoa > Chordata > Mammalia > Pilosa > Myrmecophagidae > Tamandua > Tamandua tetradactyla. The sequence goes on from NC_135335.1 coordinate 59,050,127, forward strand.
AGGTGGACTGAGAAATCAAGTGAAAGTGCAACACCTTTATTGTACTGAGAAGTAATAATGACCTAAGTGTCCTATTAATAATTTTAAGGGTTTCGTTTTCAACTTGTGTACACTTGCCCCAAATTGTAGTCTTGGAAGTCATGTGTGTTGCACGTTAAAAGAGCCAAGGAAACTATTACGTTAACAAATTAGCATCTTATGTGTATGTAGCTATCACTTTGTACTGAAAGAAAACACTCAAGCTTTTGGATATGATTAAATAGTAAGCTCTGTGATTTTGTTGGGGAAAGCAGGAAAAGGTGCACTTAATTAATCCCTAGCAAAAACAGCATAATTTTTCAGTTTTTACCTTTATGATTTAGACTATAATTTCAAGATGTTTAAGACATGCATCGTTTGTTCACTGTTTCTTTCTTTCTTTCTTTTTTTTTCATATTATGGTTCTTTAATGCCTTTTACATTTTGGTTGCTACCTTGCCAAAAGAAGTATTACTGTGTCTCTAACTTGATTTTCTCCCCTCCCCCAAATGTCTTACTTAAAAAAACAAAGCTAAAAGCTTACTTCTAAGTCAAAGCCTGTATTTTGGTGTAAGACTAGGGGTATTTTTTGCTTTACAGTGAATATAGTCAAGTACCCAAGAAATCTGTGATGATGGTCACTGGTGCAGGTGGTAGGTCCTGACCCAGCCCATTCAGAGTTTAATATCTAGACAAGTACAAACCGATAAGGTCATTGCCCAATTATCTAAACTCACTTGGTATGGGTTCTGACTATATCTTAGCGTAGTATCTTTTACAAGGTGAAAACTTACTGCATTTATTCCTTCCCATAAAAAGTGCACTGTGGGAATCAAATCCATAGGAATGTTTTTGTTATCTGATGCATTTCTAGCATTCACCTCTCTTCAATCCTTTGTGACCTATCTCACAGATTTCAATGAGACCGTAATAACAAATTGTACTTAAAAAAATATTCACATTGAAATTATACAAACATTTGATAGGCTAAAACCTTGTTAGTTTGATATTTTTAAGGAATTGAAACCTAGCAGTCTTACTGAGAAATAAGAATTGGTTCCCAGCTGCCTTTTGAGAAAATCTGGTAAGACTAGGGTGGGGCTGAACCTGGAGGGAATGTGCATTGCCACACCAAAGATAAGCTTTGTAAATTCATATCTCACTTAGGTTTCAAATTCTTTGCTGCATTGCCAGTTTGCTTTCATAAACTGAAGTTCTGTAGGAGATACTGGTGGCCTAAACTAAGTTGTACTCAAAATACCCAGATTCTACTACAGAGCCTTTCTTTTAGTCTGAGGGTAAAAATGTTCAGTACTTCTAAACACTAAGAAAATATTGGCTTAGACCAGTGTTCAGTCTGGTGCCAAACTTCAATGAAATTCAAATTCACATAACCTGAGTTTTACTCACAGATGTTATCTTGAGAGAGTAATCCTTTAGTTTGCTCTGTTCAACTGTTTTAAAAATCCTGTTTCTCAAACAGCTATGTTACTTGATTTAAACAATGTTAAAATTAATTTAAAAAGCCGTTCTGTTTCTGGTATATTGCATTCTGGCAGCTCTGACCAACTAAAAAATTTGCAACCAACTCTCAAATGGAACAGGGGAAAATAATAATAATGTGTATTTATATAGGGAATGAATGATGATGTTGCAGATGTTAACAATTGGTAATTCTGAGTGAAGGGTAAATAGGAGCTGTTTCCACTATTGTTACAATTCATCTGTAAGTTTGCCATTATTTAAAAATAAAAAGTTAAAGAAAAGAATTTCTGCCATATTAATTTTAGAATCATTACCTTTGCATTAAAATAAAAAGCAAACAAAACTGTAGGGATTCGTAGAAGCAATTGCCAAAAGGTGGAAGCAACCCAAGTATCCACTGCCAGATAAATGGATTAACAAAATATTTTCTCTCCATACAATGGAATATTATTTAGCCATAAATAGTATTCCATTATTGTCATTCTGATACGTGAGACAACATGGAAGAAGTTTGAAGACATCATGTTGAATGAAATATGCCAGATACAAGAGGATACCTACTGAATGATTCCACTTAAATGAAACATCTAAAATAGGCAAATTCATAGAGACAGAAAGTAAATTAGAGGTTATCAGGGGCTGGGGGAGAAGTGCATGGGGGAGTTATCACTTAAAGAGTACAGAGTTTATTGTCAGGGAGACGAAAAAGTCTTGGTCACGGATGGTGGTTAATGGTAGCATAACATTATGAATATGATTAATCCCCTGAAATGCATACTTAAAAATGGTTTAAATGGCAATTTTTACATTATATATGCATTGCTATAATAAAAACAAAATAATGTATTAAAAAGACTTTAAGGATTAATGTAGCCCCAGCCCTAGGGGATGGTGTAGCTCCCAGCTGCTGCCCGCCCAGACCAGGTGGGGCTGGGAAAGCAACAAATAGCTCCTGGGCACCAACACTGGCTGAGTGTCTCTGAGGCCTGGGGTCTGCCCGAGAGAGAGCAGAACATTGCTTCCTGGCAGAGGAGGAGAAGGAGAACTAAGAAGTTTCTGGAAAAATCCAGGAACCCAAAGGCTCCAAATGCGTCTTCATTGTCAGAGGCCAGCTGTGACCATTCCAGACCCTTCTCCTTCATAGACCCAGCAATCAGAGTCACATCATTTCAAGCCAATGTGCATGTCTTCTGCTCCTATTGTGTGTAAAAGCCACTGGAGGTGGGGAGGCCACAAGGGGTGGTTTGAGTGTGTGTGAGCATGTGTGTGTTCACATATGTGTGTATTGGGTGGGGCAGGACAAGTTGTCAGCTCTTTGTGCAAGAGTATGGGTTATTACTAAATCGGGGCCAGCCTGCAACTTCATTACTCCATGTTTCAAAATGCCCTAGCTAAGACGGGTGAGTGCTGGCTTGGATAGAAGAACGGTTAACACTTCTTAGTGCTTACTCTGCCATGGAACATTTAAATATTCCACCCATACTAACCCTTTTAACCTTCATAGCAACACAAGGGGGAAGCATTATTGCTGTCTCTTGTTTTACAGATGAGAGGTTATGTAACTTGATCAAGGTGCCATCTTAGTTTCCCAGCAGCTATGACAAACAGCACATATTAATTAGCTGAACAACAGGAATTTATTGGCTCATCATTTGGAAAGTTAGAAGTCGCAAATCAAGGTGTCAGAAAAGCCATGCCTTCTCTTGAAGTCTGTAGCATTGTGGCACTAGCCTGTTGCAATCCTGGAGGCTCCTTGACTTCATCTCTGATGGCACCTGACAATCTCTCTCTCCTTGTCAGTTTCTACTGACTTCTGGCTTCCTCCTGTGGCTTTCTCTTTACAAGGTCCCCAGTAATTTAGATTAAGGTCCACCCTTATTTATTCTGAACATGTCTAAATAAGATCGTAGAAGATCCTATGTACAAATGAATCCACACCTTAACTGACAATACATCTCCAAAGGGTCCTATTTCAAATGGGTTTACATCCACAGGAACATGGATTAAGATTAAGAACAGGTCTTTTGTTGGGGGACATGATTCGGTGATTACAGTCACATAGCCAATGACAGTGGAAACCAAGGTCAGAGACTCTTGGTCAAATCTGAGATGGCCTCCTGGGCACTTAAACATATAGCTTATGCATCTTGGCCCTCTCCTTATGGAATGTGACTTGGGTTGCCTACAGGAAGCAGGCTCAACAGATACGCAACTCTCTGCTCAGACCACATATTCTTATCACGCTAGGAGAAAATAGTTTTGAAACTCTATGGCTGCAATCCTGCACAGAAAGGCGGCCCTATCACCACTTGGGCAATATACTTCACTTCTCATGGTTTTATTGCTCAATTATGAGTAAATTGCTTAAACTTGGCATTAGTGAGTTTAATACCAAATTGGAAAAAAAAGAAGAAGATTGGTTTGGCCAGTTGACATTTTAGAAGTATTCAAAATATTTATATGTGCTGGCTCAAGCCTTTTAGCATTTTCAACAAAAAAAAGCTGTAGTCAACTTGTTTTGAGTACCATTTGTGAGTACAAATCATCCTGTCAACACTGCTCAAGCTCTTGGGAAAGGAAAGTTGGAGGAGAGAACTTCAGGAGCATCATTTACAGACCAACAGTTCTTTGAAGAACGCTCTTCACTCTTGACCCCATTCCTCGAGTTCTTATATACAGTTCTAGCCACACAACAAGTCTATGGCTCAGTTCTTTGTCTAAGGGTCACCACAAAGTAATACACAGAACAAAACAAATGGAATCCACACCGTTTTTATTTTCTTTTTGGTACAAATAGCTGCTTGTCCTTGCCAAGGGGTGAGAGACAACCTGGTTGCTCAAATTCATTAAGAAGCATTTGCTGTGTCAAGGAGCCAGTGAAAGGATCCCAAATCTACTTGGCTTCTGGAGATTGCTGCTGATCTGTACAAAGATCACAAAATATCGTCATCTAAAGCAGGCATCTTCACAGACCAGTGTACAGTAGCATTAGCTGGTGACCCTGTAAAAACACCAATTTTGGCCCCAGTTCCAGACCTATTGAATCAGGCTCTCTGCGGGTGGGACCTGGAGGCTACATTTTCAGGGAGCTTGCCAAGCAGCTGAAACTGGAGAATGGATCTGGGTGTGAAATACACAAGATCAATGAAAGACAGCCATGTTTTGTCTTCTGATCATTCAACTGTTAGGAAAGGTCCCAGGGCAGCATGAAAAAGAGGCAACAATCAGGAGTGATTGGGCTTCCCTGACTAGTCCCAACTTTGTCCCCATTGTTACCTCTAGGGCATCAGGCAACCCAGGCACCATAAAATGCTCCTATTACCCAACCACCCCTGCAAAAAAGCTCCTGTTACCCATAAATGGAAGTTTCTCATTTGCTAATTGAAGTGAGATGTTAATACTGACCTGAAGGTCTACTATGATTGGGTCAGAGAAGTCTCTGGAGGAGGTAGGCTTGGGTTAGACAGGTGTATGGCAGGTCGCATTTTCCAAAGATGGCCACATCAGTATCGCCCATCTCTCAGGCAAACTGATTTTCTCACTCCCCCATTGTGGTAGTTTGGAGCTGTATGTACCCCTAAAACATGTTCTTAAACTTAATCCATTCCCGTGGGTATGAACCTGTTGGACATAGGACCTTTTGATGAGGTTATTTCAGTTAAGGTGTGGCCCAGGATAGGTCTTAATTCTATTACTGGAGTCCTTTATAAGCACAATGAAATTCAGACACAGAGGAATAAAGCCAGGGGGAGCAAGAAGCAGGAATTCAACAGAATCAGGAAGAGAAGGGAGAGGCCAGAAGAGGCTGCCATATATATACTTCTATGTAACAGAGGAGCCCAGTACCAAGGGTCACCAGCAGCCAGACCCCAAATGCCAGTCTTCTGGAAGAAAGCACCACCTTGATGATGTCTTGATTTGAACTTTCTTTTAGCCTCAAGACTGTAAGCTAATAAATTCCTATTGTTTAAGCCAACCCATTGCATGGTATTTACTTGAGTAGCCAAGGAAACAAAAACGCCTGGAGTCTTTCTTCTCCTCTGGAATCTGGGCTGGCCTGATGGTTCACTTACAGCGAGTAGGATGTGCTGGAATGGCACCACGTGACTGCCACGCCTAGGTCAGAGCAAGCCCTGAAGCTTCTGCCTGGTTTTCTTGGAGTGTTTCTTCTAGGAAGAATGCTCCTTCTCAGAACCCAACCACCACAGCCCCAGCTGCAGATGGAAGCCCCATGCAGGGACTCGGTACACAGTCTCAGGGGAGCTCAGCTTTCAAGTCACTCCAGCCAAGATGCCAGATATGAGAGTAAAGAAGCTTCCAGGTGAATCCAGCTATAAGCCATGCATTTCTTTCCAGATGCAGCTGCAGAGGCAAACAATCCCTCTGGCACTCTCAAAGAACCCTTGAGCATAATAAAAGAGTTGATGTTTTTCATGTCATTAAATTGGGGATGGTTGTTACTTACCATTGACAACCAGAACAGCAGGAATATCCAGGGTAGTGGGGATTTCTGGGTAACAGAATTCTGGGAATGGGACTCTTGTGGTGCCAGTTAAGAAACAGATTATAGAGCCAGGCTGCCTGGGGTTGAATCCTGTCTCTGCCACTTACTAGCTCTGTGACCTTGGGACAGTTACTTAACCTCTCTGTGCCTCATATTCTGTCATCTGTGTACTGGGGATAGCACTAGTACCACCTCACTGGGTGGTTAAGAGGATTAAATAGGTTAGTACATGAACAGTACCCGGCGCACTGGAAGCTCTCAGTAAATGTTTGTGTTTCAGTTTCCTAAAGCTGCCAGAATACAATATACCAGAAATATATTGGCTTTTACCAAAGGGATTTATTAGGTTACAGTTTTATAGTTCTAAGGCCATAAAAATGTCCAAATTAAGGCACCAACAGAGGATACCTTCACTCAAGAAAGGTGCTCATATCCGGGGTTCCCCTGTCACATGGGGAGGCACATGGCAATGTCTGCTGGTCCTTCTCTCCTAGGTTGGTTTCAAAATGGCTCTCTCACCTCCTGTGGGTCCTTCTGGCTTCTGCTGGGGTGTTTTCTTTCTTCAAGCACCTTTCACTTGGTTTCATCTCTGCTGTCTGTGTCGGCTCTGGGCTTTCTCTATGCTTTCTGTCTTTTATCCTCTTCCTAAAGGACTCCAGTAAAAGGAATAAGACCCATCTTGAATTGGGTGGGTCACATCTCCATGGAAATGACCTAATCACAAAGTCCCACCCATAATAGATCTGCACTCTCAAGAATGGATTAGAAGAACATGGCTTTTCTGGGGTACACAACAGTTTCAAACCAGCACAGTTTACAATCATTTCTGATTTGCACAGACAGACCTAGGCCCAGATTTGAGTGATGGAGGATTTGGCTTCTGGTCTACCGGGTGCTTGTCCTTGGAAAGCAATCATATTACTTCATCTCAGAGCCTGGTGGGAAAGACTGAGATTGTCCATCTGCCCCTCATTGTCTATGCACAAGGGACCTGTGGCATGAAGAAAAATGGCTTATTCAGACTGGAAGGAGTGGGAGGGTTCCTAGAAAAAAACACCCCAGTGGAATTGAGAATAAAGCAAAACAGAAGAGAAGCTGGTGAAGATGATGGAGGTGAAAGAGCCTGGCCTGGGCAAGTGGGTTTGTGCTGTGCTGGTGTGGGTGTGGGTATGCATAGGGACAGAGGTGGGCCTGGAGAAGGACGACCAGATTTAGACAATGAAAGCCTTGTATGCCACTCGGCGTGATGGACATGCCCCTGGGATTTAGGTATAAAGGATTTTAAGCAAGGCCATGGTAGGGGAAGAGGGCTACCCTCTTGTAGAAGGGCCGTGGAAAGGAGGCATAGAAATGGCCTGGGCTGCCCCAGAGGTGGGACCACCCTCACTCAGTTCAAAGAAGACCCTCTCCCGTCTTTCCAAGCCCCCTGAAGGACTGGAGACTTGGTTTCCGATGGAGGGTCATATCTAATTCTCTGTATGTGGACATACATGGCCATGGGATTGAATACTGGTTTAATTTTTCTTTTGGCTTCTCCCTTTCCAGGTGAGTGAGCTGGCCCGGAGCCCTTGGTTTCACTTGTCACAGTTACCAAATCAGAGAAATTCCCTGGTAGCGTCCCCTTAGCATCTGCTGATGGTAACGGCATCAGACGCTACACAAACACTATTCAGGCATGTGAGAGGCTGTCCCCAGGGGGCTATCTTTGGAGTGGTAAAGACTTTAAAATTGCTTTGATGAAAGCACTACTTAGGCTAAACTCTTTTATGCCTATAAATTGGCGTGTGCCATCTGCCTTTACTAAAGATGACGACTTGGTGGCTTTCTCATAAAGAAGCCCGGACCCCACTCCTGGGCTCTGCCAAAACACAGACTTGTATTATAATCATGCTTGTTTCCCAAATAGTTAAGCGTTGGCGTGCCAGGACGTGGCACACGGTGGGCACTTAATAAGGGTTTGTGGGCTGAGAGCAAGTGAATGTGGGCAGTTATGGGGACCTAATTAAAATTGTTCTAATTTAAATCTCCCAGCCTGGAGCGGCAGTGATGTGTCACAACCAGAACAAGGCATATGCTCGCTTATTATTCGGGTTTTACAAATGGGGAGGGAAAAAGAGCATAGCTGGGGACTGAGTATTGAGCCGCCCTCCCCATCTCCAGCAATGCAATTTGCTTGTCCTCTCCCCCATGCAGGTGGTCAGGGGGCCCTAGCGATGGATTCTGTAATGTAAAGTATGTTTCTGAGAGGAAACATGTGCCATAAGGTGCAGACTGGCATTTCTGGAAGCCGGGCCGTCTTTGACCTTTCTCCCATCCCTGACCCCGTCTGCTGGCAGCTCCTGAGGCCAGGTGAGCTGTCATGCCCAGCCGGGCTGCTGGCTCAGTTAAGCAGTTTAGGTCAACATGATCCTGTGGGTTTGGGGACCCCACCTGCTGGGGGGACGCTCACCTCTTTCTGTTTCTTTTGCGAATTCCATCGAGCTTCAGACGCTGATTTACTCCTTAAGCTTTACTCTGCGCAAGTGTGGACCTTCATTGTGGACAGACAGACCTCCCCTGCAGCCAGGGGAGTACTCACCACCCCATTCCTCACCCAGAACATCTAGGGCCCCCAAAGCAGTCACCTAGGGAATCAGGATGACTATTTCAGTGTCCCAGCCATTTGAGTTGTCTTTCGAACTTTGTGACAATTTTTTTTTTTTTTTTAGAATATCTTCCCACTAAAAACAACAGCAATGAATTTCCTCCAGAGTGATCCAGAGCCAAATGTGGGGAGTAAGGTGGGTGATCAAATTTGGATTAAGCATTTTTAGGGGAAATGTGAAGAGTGGCTTTAAAACTATGAGACTGATTTCCACATATGCCTCTTTACTTGAATTGGGTAAGAATTGCATAGAAGTCTTGGGCTAAGGCATCTCTGTTGTTTTAAAGTTTTATTTCCTAATATCATGACATTTGCATGGGTAGGCAAATTCAGGAGTGTTCCTATTTTTAATTTTTTTAAAGCCAGCCTTATTCATCTGTGTCACAATAAGTAGTGATGGAAAACAAGTGTGAATAAACTAGATTGAGGAAGGAAAGGTCCCCGAAGGACATGAGACCATTCTGTAAATGTGCCCTTGTGTTAGAAAGCAATAGAATTTTCTGTCATGCTGACTGTCCCCTACTTTCTTTTCTTTCTGACTTCACAAAAGTCACAGAGACCCCTTGGTGGCACAGCTTCCCAGGATAGGATTAGCCCTGGTACCTATCATCTCACCGAGGTGCTGAATTAGAATTTATTTGCTAGCCTAGACCCTGCATGATTGCACTCAGGGCATTTGGAGTTTTATGGAAGACTTCTGAGTAGTCCCACCACCATCCACTCCTCCCCTATTCCTTGCTAACAGAATCCCCATTTGGCTCAGCAAACTGCATTTCCTTGGAACCAGAGGTCCACTGAATGAAAGCAGAAGTCGATTGATTCCTGCAAAATCTTCAGCAGATGGACTGATAAAAGGCAAAGACGTGACTGTAGATATCTCTTTCCCTACTTCTTGCTTCTTGAAGGTGAACACAATGTTTGGAGCTTCAGCAGCCCTTTTGGAATCAAAGTGAAACAAGCTCGAGGATGAAAAGCCAACCTGCCAAGGATGAGGAAGAGCCTGGGTCCCTGGTGGCATCAGTGAGAGGCAGAAATTAGGCCAACAACCTGCAACTTCCAGGCTTCTCAGAATGTGAGACATGTCAGACCCTCTGCTATGCCACAGAGTGGGGATATCTGCTCCTAGCAGTCAGATGCAGCCTGATCTAACACGCAGACCATCCCTTTATTCAATAAACACCTGGCCAGCCCAGCTGGACATTAGGCAGAAATGGCTACCAAATGCATTTCCAGACCTCAGCTAAGTCTGTTCATTTATAGGAAGGCTGGGAAGAATCATGGACTTTCCAGGCTGATAAAAATTATTGTCTTGAGATAATCTGGGAATCAATAGTTCTAATATAATTTTTAGATTTGTACATAAAATGCTTTAATGCAATGATATATGACTATTTAAGATTTGCAACAGACTCATGTGCTCGGTAAGCCATGATCTTCTCAGGGGAGGCAGGAAGGGAATTGGATGCTGGTTGAGATCCTGCTCAGGGGATGGTGGAAGGGAGGCAGTGATCTGGAATGCTGGCTGTGTGCTGGCATGCACAGGAAGCTCCTCCTGCACCCTGTTAATTCACACATCCACTTTGACAAGGAGATCTCACTGCCTCTCTTTTGTACGTTTTGAACTCGATTCTCAGAAAATTTGAGTAATTTGTCCAAAGTCACACAGCTGGTAGAGCAGGTCTCATTTCCCAAGCTTTCTCCTATAGCCCCAAACCCCATGCATCCTGCGTCACCAGGCTTGAATCATGATTTCTTGTTGGAATCCTATCAATGAAGAGCCCACCAGTGACTCCCCCCACTGCCCAGAATGTTCTCTGCCCTTTGCAACCTTGGACGCATACGGCTCTCTGTGTCTCTGCCTTTCTTCTCTTTTATGGGGGAGAAATACCTCTGATATATTAACTTAGGGAAATGTCTGTGTTGCTCTCCAGAATATTTTGAGTGAATGTGAATTAGGAACCGTTGAAAAAGACCTTAATAGATGTGAAATGTTTGTCATGATTAAACTAATGCTGTGCTCACAAGAAACAGACTGAAGATTCCATCTGTTTAATTCTCTCTTCTGGAGAGGATATAGCAGAATTATGATCGAGTAAACCCAGGGACATTTGCTCAATAATCTTTCTGATGTCAAATGCCTGGAAAGACAGCCCAATGTCAGAGTTTTAGGTATTGCATAAAAATATCCCATGGGTCTAAGGTCTTTTTAATTGGCTTCATTTCTACCAGAAGAATCTTGAACTGTGTTGTGGCCAAGTGGATACATTTAGGGTGTCTGTAGGAAGGTGGGTGAACAGTAAGAGCTGAGCAAGCCCAGAGCTCCATCTTCTTACTCCATCGTCTCAAATAACTACCCCCCCAGAGGAAGCCCTGGGGGAAAGAAGGGCAGTAACTTTGCCCCCAGTAACGTGGGAATGGAATGGTCCACAGGTGACTGATTTGGTAACTGAAAAGCTGCAGAGTGCTTTCTTGGTAGGAGAGGTGTTTGTTTATTTCTTTGCTTGTTCTTCCTTTGCTAAGGGAACACAGATGCGGCTCTTGGCACATGCCCAGCCCTTTGGGGAGCAGACAGCACCTCTTCTGACCTCCACGGGTCCTCAGTGTTAGGGGGAGATTGTGCCCCACTCCCTGGTGTTTATTGAAAACTGTCTCAATGCTGGATGTTAGGTAATTTGAAAAGTGTGTATTTGTGTGCGTGTAATCAAGAGTATGTATGTGTGTATATATATGTAATTTGCGTGTGTGTGTGAGCAGATGAGAGCGGTGTGTGAAAGTGTATCTGTGTGTGGCAGTATGAGAGTGTTTTGGGCATGTGTGTGTGACTGTGAGCAGGTAGGAGAGTAGGTCATGCAGGGACTCTCACAGATGGCAGTCAGCACAGTTTTTTCCCCCCTAATTCATTTTTTTAAAATGCAGTTTTATTGAGATATTTTCACAAAGCATAGAAACCATCCCAAATATACAACCACTGGCTCACAACATCAGCCCATGGTTGTGCATACATCCCCCATGATCAAATTTAGAATATTCTCAATACTCCAGAAATGAAATAAAAAAAAAAAAAAAGAAAACCCTGATCCTCCCAGCCTCCTTATCCCCCTATATTACTGACCCAGAGTGTTGGTGTGGTACATTTGCTAACTGTTGATGAAAGAGTATTCAAATATTGCAGTTAAACTTTAGTCCACAGTTTGCAATAGGTACATTTCCCCCATACAGCCTCTATTATTAACTCCTTATAACAGTGTTATACATCTGCTATAGTTCATGAAATAACTTGTTTATGTTTGTACAGTTAATCACAGATATTGTCCACCACAAGATTCGCTGTATTATACCTCCCCATGCTTTCACCTCCAGCTTTCATTCTGGGTGTCAGCAGGTTTTGTATCCCAGCACCCTGGAAGTAGAGGCTGAGTTCCCCATTAGAGAAAGAGAAAGCATTGTAGGGTTTTTGGCCACACGAAGATAAGGCCGAGGTCTTGCTGGGCCTGGGAGAAGTTTGGGACAGCTGAGGGTCTGCCCCTTGGGAAGGGCAGAGTGTTTTCTGAGCGCTGGGCCCTGGGCTGGGGAAGGCCGCAGAGATGGTCCAGCCCTCCTGGGGCAGCCACTGCACTGGTCTTGGGGAATGTATTCCCAGGACTTGTACTGGCTGAGAAGAGAGGAGGCCTCCTGCCAAAGCATTTTTCTGTTTTAATGTTTTTATTATAAACAATGAACTGACATGTCAACATTCTTGACATACAATCATTCTTGACATATGAACATTCTTGACATGGTTACAATCAATGGCTCACAATACCACATAGTTGTGTATTTATCACCATGATCATTTTTTTGAACATTTGCATCTCTCCAGAAAAAGAAAGAAAAAAGAAAAAAACTCATACATGCCATACCCCTTACCATTTCCTTTCATTGACCACTAGTATTTCAATCTACTCAATTAATTTTAATCTTTGTTCCCCCTGTTATTCATTTTTTATCCATATTTTTTACTCATCTGTCCATACTGTAGATAAAAGGAGCATCAGATCAAGGATTTCACAATCATGCAGTCACATTGCAAAAACTATATCCTTTTACATTCATCGTTAGGAAACATGGTTACTAGTACACAGCCCTACAGTTTCAGGCACTTCCCTCTAGCCATTCTAACACACCATAAACTAAAAAGGGGATATCATATAATGTGTAAGAATAACCTCCAGGATAGCCTCTAAACTCTATTTGAAATCTCTCAGGCACTGATACTTTATTTTGACACATTTCTCTCTTCCCCATTTTGGTCAAGAAGGTTTTCTCAATCCCTTGATGCTGAGTTCCAACTCATTCTAGGATTTCTGTTCCACATTGCCAGGGAGGTTTACACCCCTGGGAGTCATGGCCCACATAGAGGTGGGGAGGGCAGTGAGTTTGCTCGTCATGTTGGCTGAGAGAGAGGCCACATCTGAGCAACAACAGAGGTTCTCTGGGGGTGACTCTTAGGCCTGATTTTAAGTAGGCTTAGCCTAGTCTTTGCGGGGATAAGTTTCATAGGAACAAACCTCCAAATTGAGGCCCTGCCAAAGCATTTTTGCAAGAAGAAAACAATGGCAATGACCTCATTATCCACAATTGGGGATAATTTAATCAATTATTGTACATCCATGTATGCAGCCCTTGAAAGTTGTATTTGCAGGAACTTGAAATGCCTTCCAAAGCTGCTTGTGATGGGTGAAAAGCATCCGGGTTCAAACCCACACCTGCGGTACCACTTCCTTGCAGTTTCTGGGTTCATAGGCGGGCACACCTCTTGCTAGCTGTGTGCCTTGGGCACATCAACTCACCTCCCTGCCTCTGCTCCTTCATCTGTAAAATGGGAACAGCGTCCAGCCCCATAGCAGAGGCGTGCTGTGAACACATTGTCCTGCACCAAAAGCCTCCTTTCCCAGCCCTGGCTCGTTTCTGTGGGGCAAATACTCTCATAAGGGCCAACTTCAACCTACAGCCAACTAGCAAAATTTCTGAAATTCCTTAATGATCAACCCTTGCAAAGCATGTAAAGGCTGATCCCAGCACACTGGCACTGGGGTTATTTTGAGAATTAAATGAATAAATGCATAAAAAATAAATGGAGCAACTCTTGGCACAAAAACTAGATATCAGCTAGCGTTGCCGTTGTTACATTTTGAAGTCCATTACTAAAGAAATTAGCAAAATAGAAGAGCAATGCATGTACAGAAATGACATGTGCAGGCCAGGGGGGTCAGTCATACAATCCTGTGCACCCGAGGTCCCAAAATTCATTTCAAAACGTGGGTAGGGCTAAAAAGAAATTTGCAGAAACGCTGAGAGTGGTGGGATTGTGGCATGATTTACAGGTGCCTGAATTTTCTGGAGTTTTACAGAATCATCTAATGATAAAATAATAATTTAAGTTAATTTAGAGGTGGGGGGAGTGGTGTTCTCGGGGTGAGCAGAGGGAGTGGAGCCCCGGAGGGGTAGGGGAGGCCAGGCCTAGTTAGAGGAGAGGGCCAAGGGAAGCTGTGGGGAAGGGCTGGCCTCTGCAGCCCTCAAGAGATGGCTGGTGACACCTTTACTCCCTCGGATCTAAAGGGTACTCAATGGCTACTGCCTACCTTTGGACACAACTGGAAACCAACCTCCTTCCTGCATGGGCTGCAGATGTTACTATTTCTCAGCTGTCTTTGGCCAGGGCTGCCGTGACAGATACCACATACAGGTAAGCTTCAACAATGGGAACTGATGGACCTGCAGGGGACCAGAAATCCAAAATCCAGGTATCAGCAGGACGTGCCTTCTGCGAAATTGGCAGTGTTGTGGCTATCAGTAATTCAATCTCTGCCTCTGCGGGTGAACTCACTGCCCTCCCCCCTATGTGGGACATGACTCCCAGGGGTGTAAATCTCTCTGGCAACATGGTACAGGGCTTCTGGCGATGTGTCGGGACCTGGCATCAAGGGATTGAGAAAGTCTTCTTGGCCAAAAGGGGAAAGAGAGAAATGAGACAAAGTTTCAGTGGCTGAAAGATTTTGAACAGAGTCGAGAGGTTATCCTGGAGGTTATTCCTATGCATTGCAGAGTTATCTCTTTTTAGTTTTCTGGTGTTTTGGAGTAAGTGGAGGGAAGTACCTGAAACTGCTGAACTGTGTTCCAATAGCCTTGATTCTTAAAGACAATTGTATAATGATATAACTTTTTCAGTGTGACTATGTGATTGTGAAAACCTTGTGTCTGTTGCTCCTTTTATCCAGGGTATGGAAAGATGAGTCAAAAAATAAGGATAATAAGCAAATAAATAATGGGGGGAATAAAGGGTAAAAAATTGGGTAGATTGAAATACTGGTGGTCAATGAGAGGGAGGGGTAAAGCGTATGGGATATATGAGTTTTTCTCTTTTTTCATTTTATTTCTTTATCTGGAGTGATGCAAATGTTCTAAAAATGACCATGGTGATGAATACACAATTATGTGATGATACTATGAGACACTGATTGTACACCATGTATGAACTGCATGGGTATGAAGATTTGTCAATAAAAATATTTAAAAAAAAAAAAGCTCTGCCTCTGTCACATGGCCATCTGTCTCCTTCCGTCCTCTTCCTGCAGCTTGTGCTTCTGTGTCCAGATTTCCTTCACCTCCAAGGACCCCAGTCCTACCAGATCAGGCCCCATCCTCATTGGTTTGGCCTCATCTTCACAGGATCTTTGAAGATACTGTCTACAAATGGGTTCATTCCCAGGGGGCTGCGGTCTACCCCATTGACCGAGGCTGGATACCCTGGCACAGCCCGAGCACAGCTGGGCTCTCAGCCGTACCCACCCCTGGAGGGCAAAGCTGGGGGGCATTGGAGCCCCAGTTCAGTACTGTCCTAATAGATACCAAGGAGTGCAGTGGTTTACATTTGCAGCAGGAGTCAGGGTCAAAACCATGAGCTTTCTGAGCACATCTTCCATTTCTGCCCAAACCCTCAGGTTTGCATGGAAAACACACCTTTCCCAATCAGTGGGGCAAGGGTTTTGAAGGGAGGAGGAGGTCCCCCAACCCCCGGCACCTCAAGTCTGCAAAGAGAAAGAAAGAAAAGAAACCTGAGCTTGAAAGGTTGAATGTTAGATCCCTTGGGACGGTGGAAGGAAGGGGCCCCGGAGAGTGGGGGGAAACGAGTTCTGGTGCCAGAAGCTGGTGTCCCTCTCCAGGGAGTGGTCGCAGCAGTGCTACCTTGTCACCTGGGCCTGGGTGGGCTTCCTCCTGCCCCTTCTGCAGGCTCAGCTGCTGCCTCTCTATGCTTTCACCAACCTCCTCCTCCATCCTCTTCCTCTCCACTCCCTGCCCCCCCCACCCCGCCCCAGCTTGTCAAGGATGATCTGCACCGTGGATGCACCGAGAAAAGTCCCAACCCAGCAGCTTAACTGTCACTGCAGAACTAGACCGGTGGAAGATTAAGGGTTGCTAATTTGGAACCAGGGACTGATGTTCTATAAAAAGCAGAGAGGCTTTAGGATCTGTGAGTCTTTGAAAAGTAAGCCGTTTTAGAAGCTCGTCCTACGCACAAAAATGATGAAGCAAGGGGAATTTGATTTCTTCACCCTTCTCTGTGCAGCCACCTCTTCTCCCTCAGCCCTCTCCCAACCCCTTGGCACCCCTGCAGTGCCCCTGCCAGAAGCTTAGGGTGCCGGGGTGGGGGTCACACCCAGGCCCCTCTGCACAAGGGCAGAGCCTTCAGAGCAGGCATGCCCCGTCCTCCCCCGGGAGGGAGGGACCAAGAGAAAGAGATGGGTGAATGGGTGGGCTGGCGCGTGGGCTGCCCGCAGTGACAGGCAGTGCGGGAGCATGTGCATTTCAGAACCCCGAGGCAGGGAGGATCCCCAGGAGTGACTACCCGGGACGAAGCAGTGAACCCCGCCGCAGAGTGTTTGGCGTCAGGGACCCCTCAAACTGCACTGCAGGGGCCCTGTGGAAATCGCCCTGAATACTTGCTCAGAGACTCACCTGGGGTCCCTCTTGAGGCCGGGCCTCAGGGTCTGGAGCCAGCCCAGCCCAGGACTCCCTTCATTCCTAGGTAACTGGGATCTAAAGGGATCTCAAGAGAAGGTGGCTCTAGGCTGCGAAAGATCAGAGCACTGAAAACGTCTGATGAAAGGAACTGTACTTACTCTCTTATCCTTCTCCATCTGACAGCAAGAAAGCAAGCAGAGCCCTTCTGACAGGCAGCTGTGCTAAAAACACATGTGCACAAACCTCCCGTAGAGAAAATGTCTGGTTTGCTCAGCTGGCAGGTTATGTAGTTCCTTTCTTGGTGGCGGAAAATATGTACGGTAGCTGCTTGTTTGTGGTTCGGTGGAACTCCTTCTTTTGCATAAACCAAGACATCCCTCTCCTGAAAGCTCCTTCTCTCTGCCATGGGTTCCAGGACATCCAGCAGGGCAGGACGCCTGCCGTGCAACTGTCGGGAGCGGTGATGGGCAGCCGTGGGGACAGGAGGCCAGCAAGGAGGCCGGAGCGGCCCGCGAACGGCCACCGGGGACTGTGCCTTTTTGATGATTGTCATAACGGGCGTGGGGACTTCTTCATATCCTTGCCACTCCCAGATCTGCCCCACCCCTCACCGCTGAGCCAGGAGCCTCCCAGCCTGGGCTGTCACAGAGCTTGCTCATGGGAGGTCCCTTCGCAGGGAACAAAAGGGGTGTCAGGCTGTCCTGAGGCCAGTCAGTCCTAACCAGCCCCCTGACCCTGGTGGTGCTGAGCAGGGGTGAGAGGGGATACCTAGCTCTGGGCAACGGGGCCATCCCATAACCACCCCACCCTCCGGCCTTTTTCCTTTTTAAAAACTTTAACTCAGTTTATCAAGGTCTAATTTACATACACTTTCTATTGCACACAGTCTATGATTTTTTACAAATGCGTACAGTCAGGTAACCTCCCTGACAAAGGGGATGGAGGACAGACACCTCACTTCCCCAAATCCATGCATTGTTGTCCTGGTTTGAAAGGATGTATGTACCCTAGAAAAGCCATGTTTTAATCTAAATCCCATTTATAAAGGCAGAATAATCCCTATTCAATACTGTATGTTTGAAACTGTAATCAGATCATCTCCCTGGAGATGTGATTTAATCAAGAATGGTTGTTAAGCTGGATTAGGTGATGACATGTCTCCACCCATTTGAGTGGGTCTTGATAAGTTTCTGGAGTCCTATAAAAGAGGAAACAGTTTGGAGAATGAAGGAGATTCAGAGAGAGCAGAACAGAACGACATGGTCACAAGAAGCAGAGTCCACCAGCCAGCGACCTTTGGTGATAAAGAAGGAACATGCCTCCCAGGGAGCTTCATGAAACAGGAAGCTAGCAGATGACGCCGTGTTCGCCATGTGTCCTTCCAGATGAGAGAGGAACTCTGACTGTGTTTGCCATGTGCCTTCTCACTTGAGAGAGAGAACTTGACCTTGAACTTCATTGGCCTTCTTGAACCAAGGTATCTTTCCCTGGATGCCTTAGATTGGACATTTCTATAGACTTGCCTTAATTGGGACATTTTCTCAGCCTTAGAACTGTAAACTACCAACTTATTAAATTCCCGTTTTTAAGACCCATTCTGATTTTGGTATATTACATTCCAGCAGCTAGCAAACTAGAGCAGATTTGCATATCTCATCTCAGCACTTGCAGCTTAGCCCAGGCCTTTGGAGGTGCAGAAAGGAATCACCCTGGGGAAAGCTGTTGGAACCCAGAGGCCTGGAGAAAAGGCTAGCAGAGATCGTCCTGTGCCTTCCCATGTAAGAAAGAACCTCAGATGAAAGTTAGCTGCCTTTCCTCTGAAGAACTAATGAAATAAATCCCCTTTTATTAATAAAACCAATCTGTCTCTGGTGGGTTGCATTCTGGCATCTAGCAAACTAGAACAATCTTCCTGCCCCTTTGAGGCTCCACTCCCCCCAGCACCAGGCCCTCGCAGCTGCTCCCTCTGTGTTCTGTCCCCATTGCTTTTCCTTCTGCAATTGAAAGGGGGTCCCTGGAGATACAGGTCCTGGGTCCCTGGATCTCCAGCATGGAACTTTCTCAGTGATCCTGTCCCTCCCCTACTATGCAGATTTTTATTTTTTCAAGTTTAAATATATAATTTATACCCAAACCAAACTTTATCATAATTTTACTTTCCTGGCTTTAATGGCATCAAACTCACCCATAATATTTTGCAAATATACCTCTCAGCATATGTCCTTTGCAACCGAGAGGGCTGTCACGTTTGACAACTTACCATGACACGGTGACAATCTTACATGATTTTTGATGAGTTTTGGTTTACTAAACTGCGAATCTCAGGACTTCCCGATATCTGGCATTTAAAGAAAACATATCGCGGTCCACTTGCAGGTTAGCTAAAACAGCGCTAAGCAAATTTCGCGGCTCATCTCATGCCCCTAAGGACCATCCCATTACTCTGTCTCCAGAGCTGGTGCTGAAGAGGCTCCCCTTCCTTCCTTCAAGGGGGGCCCCTCCGCCACGGGTCTGGTTCGGGGGTGTCCTGAGCCCAGACGGCTCTCATCACTGCTAATTAAAGAGCTCTCGTGGCAGGCCACGCCGCTAACCAGAAAGCACGGCGGACCCGACTCGGAGCTGAAGCATCTCCTTTTCTTTTCTTTTTATATTTTTATCGATAAATCTTAACATACAAGCATTCCATACATGGTATACAATCAGTGGCTCACAGTATCATCACATAGTTATGTATTCATCACCATGATCATTTTTTGAACATTTGCATTGCTCCAGGAAAAGAAATAAAATGAAGAAAAAAAGCACATACATACATACCATATCCTTACTCCTCCCTCTCACTGACCATTAGTATTTCTATCTACCCAATTTATTTAATCTTTGTCCCCAATTATTTATTTATTTTTATCCATATTTTTTATTCACCTGTACATACCCTGAATGAAAGGAGCATCAGACACAAGGTTTTCACAATCACACAGTCACATTGTAAAAGCTGTTATCATATAATCACCTTCAAGAAACAAGACTATTGGAAAGCAGCTCAACAGTTTTTTCAGGTACTTCCCTCTAGCCACTCCAATTCACCATAAACTAAAAAGGTACATCTATATAACACAAAAGAATAACCTCCAGGATAACCTCTCAATGCTATTTGAAATCTCTCAGCCATTGAAACCTTATTTTCTCTCTTCTCCATTTTGGTCAAGAAGGCTTTCTTAACCTCTTGATGCTGCTTCCTGGTTTGTCCCGGGAGATTTATGCCCCTGGGAGTCATGTCCCACATAGGAGAGAGGGCTGTGAGTTCACCTGCTGAGCTGGCTTAGAGAGAGAGGCCACATCTGAGCAACAAAAGATGACCCTCACTTCTAGAAATGTTCTAGCATCCTTGCTTCTTGCAATATTCTCGCTTCTTTTCTTTTTTAAGCAAACGCTTATATAGCCCTGCATTGCTAGGTGCCGGGGCCTCTTGGCCCATTTCTCATGTCAGCTCAGGAACCTTCTCTGGAAGCCTGGGAGGTGGGCACAGTCCTGAAGCCCGGTGGGTGGCAGCTGCCCTGGGGACTCTGGGTGGCATGGGCAGTGGAGCAAACGGTTCTGGGGCTCCGAGTTTGCTGCGGGTTGGGCCTGGCTGCCCGAGAGGATGTTAGCTTTTCAGCCCAGTGAAAGTCTCCTCCACGGCTCCGAAACAGGTCACGAGGCTTGGGGGAGGGAATCCCAGCCCATCCTGGAAGGAGGACCTGGCCCAGACGCACACTGGAGACAGGGCAGGACCAGCGTCCAGGTGGGGGTCCCGTATCCAGGTGGAGTCCCCAGGGCTCTGGCCTTGTCCATAAAACAGGAGTAAAGTGGAACTCTGCCTCCTCCTGCCCCTTTGATACCCATCCTAGGGCGTATGAGGGGCTGAGAGGGTGGGACTTTGAGAGGGGAAGACTATAACGAAGACATTTCATCAGGAGGGACCGGCGGGGTCTGGGGACCCCCGACTCAGTGGTTCGGCTGGAGCAGCAGCGGAGGGGAGGCGAGGCGGGGAGAGGCTGGCGCTGTGCCCTGGGGCAGGGCTGGGGACCTCCTGGGACTCAGGGGGAAGTGGGGCCCCTGACCACGTCTGTCTCCTGCTCACAACCCTTTCCCGATTCTTTGTTACCTAATGAACTAAATGATGGTTTCAGTCAGTGGGTGAAAGGATTACAGGGGAAGAGGTCAGAGGTCCAGTAAAGAAGGGCTGGGGCTGGCAGTGGCTGTGAGATTGGACTGGAAGGAGCAGTAAAGAAGGAAGCATTAGCCAGACCAAGTGTCTACGTGGGGTCTGTGGGGTAGATTCGAGGAGGGGCTCTGGTGCCAGGAGCCTGGAGCCGGCTGTTGTGTGTGCACATGTGCATGTGCATGCGCTTGTGAGCGGTGTGCATGTGTGGTATGAGTCGTCCTGGGGCTCATGGGGCCTGGGCCAGGGTCATCAGGCTTCCCCATCTCCCACTGCGGGAGCTGGCCCCATTCCGGCCCCTTCCCTCACCTCTGGTGCTTGGCCGTCTCTCCGCAGGTGGCTACCTCCTACGGCAGCCCCGCTGGGAGCCGGTGCTGGGTGCGCTGCTCCATCCCCACGCCCCGTGCAGCCTGGTTCTAAGACAGGAATAAACTACTTGGTAGAAGAACATGCTGTGCAAGGTGGAAAAGGAACAAATAGAAACTCCCCACACCTCCCACGCCGAGAGGGGCTCCTGGCAGGGAAGCGTGATGAGTGATCGCTGAGGCACAGGCACAGATGAGGGGAAAACCTCGAGTGGAGCGCATATGACTTTAATTAATGGTATTGCTTATTACTTTTTAGGTTGTGCTTCTTCCAAGGAGCCACTGTAAACATTAGCTTCAGGATGACACGAGTTCCCTGCCCCGCCCCAAGATGGAAAGCAACTCATTTGAAAAACAGACTGATAAATCCAGTCTGGAAAAGAATAATGACCATTCGCGTGATTTTATAAAAGCATGTCCTAGTGAAACAGGCTGAACTGGGTCCAGCTTTTCCACAGGGGAAGTAGTTGGGTGAAGCATTTGCACGCAGACTTCCTCATGTTCCCCACGCAGGATGAAGTCCACCTCCTGACGTCTCTGGATGAGTTTCAGCTGCAAATTGGGCAAGCTTGTCTCCCCTGTCTTTGAGTTGACCTGCAAACCCTGCTGCTGGGACACCCACAGCGCTGGCCCAGGGAAATACCTTCCTAGACAGGCTCTGCTGACCCTGTTGTTGGCTGAGGGTGAGTTGGCCAAAGGCGGTGGACTCTCAACCCAAAGGAGACCCACACGGTGGCCTGCAAAGCACTTGGGCCAGTAAGGAAAGGACTGGGACAACCAGCTTCCTGGTTTGGAGAATTCATTAGAGTCGACCCGGAAAAGATCGCCCATATGGGGAGCAGGCCACGAGGCATCGCCGGCTCGACCACATCCTGTGGGTGGGAAGACGCCATGTGTTCGAGAACGGGTGTGGAGTGGAGGGTCAGGAAGTGACCGCCGCAGGGAAAGGGCGGCCGGAGCGAATCAGGCACAGAGGTGGACTGACTCATGGCAGACACCTCAGAAAGTCCAGATCCGTGATGCCTCAGAGGCCCCACCACCATAGTTCCAGTGTTCCAAAGACTGGACCACCCCCTGCTTCAGTGTCTGGGACTTCCAGGGGGTCCTGACACCCTTACCTCCCCGGAGTACAGTAACTCCACATCCTTAACTTGAGAAACCTGGGAGAGCCTCATCTCTTGAAAAATGGGGGGAAAAAACCACTGAACTAAATCAGGCTTCTGCCAAGTAGGTTTAAAGTGTGTGGTAGGACAGGGCCAAGGTCAGAACCCCTGGGGGTGGGGGGCTCAACCAGCTGGCCACTTCCAGTCATGTGGTCCTGACTTCCACTCACTTGCTAGCAAACAAGTGGTTCTATTAACTACTAGGGAAAACCAATTCTATTGAAAGTCTCCAAACATTTATTAAGCGTCCACTGTGTGCAGAGCACTATGTAGGGGCTGGGGAGGTTTGGGCACTGAAGGTATGATGCCAGCCCTCTGTTGGAGAAGATTGGGAAGATTCAGCAAAAATGACAGCAAGGATCAAGGAAGCCAGGACAGCCCCGTGGCCACAGCAGCCATCAAGGTATATTCTCACTTCCATTTTTGGGATCTGCTACTATAGAAACAGATGGTGGAGAAATCTGACAAACACTCAGTCAGCCATGGTCAGGGCCAAGATCAATGGTGATGAGTCGAGTGGACTGGATAAACCCTCGACATGATGCGATGGGAACGGCACTTCACCTCTGTGCCCTCCCCTCCTACAAAAAAAAATATCCAGAGCCCCTCCCCAGGTAATCATGAGGAAAACATCAGGCAAATTCTGATAGAGGGGCATCCTGCAACCTACTGACCGGTCCTCCGCAAAACTGCTGAGGTCATCAAAAACAAGTAAAGTCTGAGAACCTGTCACAACCAAGAGGAAGCCAAGGAGTTAATGTGACATGGTATCCAGGATGGGATGCCAAAATGGAAAAAGGACAATAAGTGCAATAAGGAAATCTGGATAAACTATAGATGATAGTTACTAATACTGCATCATGGACTATAGTTAACAGTACAATTATAAAACTGGGCTTTCACCAATTGTAACCAACGTACCACACCAATGCAAGGTGCTAATAGTAGGGTGGTATATGGAAATCCTGTACTTTATGCATGATTTTTTTGTAAATCCACAATTTCTCTAAAAAAACAAAATACGACATCGATATTGGTTCATTAATCATGTCAAATATATCATATGAATGTAAGATACTAAACATAGAGGAAATTGTTTGAGATGTATGGGAACTTGCACTATCTTCTCAATTTTTCTATAATCTAAAACTTCTTTTTAATGCCTATTTTTTAATAAACAATGCAAAAAACCCACAACAGTGAGGTGTAGGATGACCAGACTGTGGTCTTCCAGAATTTGGGTTCTCCAAGATACTCAATACCCCTTACTAAATCCCCTTTCTGCTTAAACTAGCTGCAGTGTGAGTTCGTTTATTTTTAACCAAGAACCTAGACTAATACCTGCACATACCTAGTTACACACAGCTTTTACAATGAGAGACGGCTGCAGAAGACTTGGTATCATTTTTCATATTGAGTTGCAATCATTTTAACAAGGCAGGATAATGTGTATAAATTATCCAGGGATAGAATCAGGACTAATGAGATAATATCTGCAAAATGCTCTGAGTTCCCTGGAGCTACCAGAGAGTAAGGTACAGGTATTATTCTCATTAGAAAAAAACAGGCTTTGAAAATTGGCCAGCAAGGCGGATAATAGTGGAAATCAGTTCAGTGAATTACTCTTGCCTTTTGAAATATGCAAGTTCTATAAAAGTTAAGGATAAGTGATTTCTTTCTTTTTGGTAAATCAGATTCTTCTTTACTTCCTTTTGTCAAACATTATTGTTCTATGATCTTTCAATTATTTTTTGTTGAGTTTCCTTTGATAATATAGCCAAGCAGCTTCAGTTGTCCTGTTTCCAGATTCTCTGGCAGAATAAACTTCAAAATCCATTACTGTTTTGAGAAAAAATAAAATCACATGCTTTCCTTTACTGTTATTTGAAATTTCAAAGAGATAACACTTTGATTAAAACACACCAGCACAAAGGTAATCCTAGAAGAAATATTATTTTGATTTTTAAAGATTTCAGTTGATACAAATATTGAATGGCTTGGTCTCTTCAGTTTGCCCTTCTAGGGAGGAGATACAATGACACTTTTACCATCAATTCTGTGGTGCTGATTTGCTTTCAAAGCCAGTAGTTCGTAAAAACAAAATATGCATGGGTAAAAGTGGGATACTGATAAGAATGCTTTCCCCTTTGTTTGGAAGGGAGATATTTTACCTAGAAATTCTCCAATGTTATTATATCAGCTAAGACTCTGTTGTAATTAAGAAAACATGGAACTCCAGCTGACTTAAACAATAAACAGGAATTTATTGGCTGTCTGATTCCAACTGGACCACCTTCAACACAAGTCGGTTTTCTTTCTATTTTGAAACCTTGTAAAATAACCCAAAATTTAGCTGACACATTCCAGACATTTCCCACTAAGTCCCTATTTCCCAAGATATAATTGAAAACAGGTTAATCAACAAGTTTGCAAACATGTCAGAAGAATTGCCAGTATCCCAACTGAGCTGGTTTCCTGCCTGTTCTCTGGCCGCTTTAATTGTTTAGGGTTTCTGATTTGCAACACCCCCCTCCTGGTACTGAATCACATTCAGCAAAGATTCCTTATGTGACCAGGACTTGGGAACCCAGCCCAACCGAATCTACCTTCAACCACAAAGGGGTTTAGCTCCCATAACGCCAAGTGCAGAGGTGGGTTCAGTTATGGAATCTTGGAACCTATCTGTCTTTCTGCTAGTACTTCTGTAGGAACAGTTTTATCCTGAAGCCTGCTTGCTTTGCAGACCTCAGAAGTCAAAACCATCTACTTCCTGGAAAATTTCCACCTAAGAAATCTGTGCATCACTTGATTGGTCAATTTGAATCATATGATCACCCTTGGACCAATTACATGACCAGCCTCTGTGCTGTGCTGATTGGCCAATGCCAAGCCCGGGAATGGGAGGTGGTAATAAGCCCTCCCTTGTCTCCCTTCCCCAACCCATTGCCCCCCTTCCCTACCCACCTCTCCCCCCTACCTGATTTTCTGGAAGTTATCTTTGGCAAAAGTCTGAACTTTAAAATTTCTTCCTGGAGATGTTTCATAGCACAGATGGAATCATAGGGTGAAAAGGGGGTTTCTTGATAAGCCCTGAAATGGGATTTTTTTTCATCCATGACATCTAGAAATTAAAGTCAGTCTTTACAAAGAATCTAGTCTGTGTGCATGATTTTATTTTTTTCCTTGACATTCTTTTTAAAAACCTATCCTTGAAAGTTTTAAGTTGGAGGAGAAAATCCAAAAGAACAATGTAGCTATAATTTCCAGCATTTAAGGCTTGATTTAGGCTTTAAATACTATAATCAGAGGAGTTTATATTCAGACTTTCAAATATGGTTGCTGTTATGGGTTGAATAGTATACCCCCAAAAGACATGTCCGCATTCATAGCATCAGCCCTGGAAACATGACCTTATTTGGAAATTGTTGAGTATTTGAAGATGTGATTCCTCAAGAGGAGGCCAAATTGGAGTAGGGTGAGTCTTAATCCAAGAGGACCAGTGTCCTTATAAGAAGAGGAGAATTGGATACAGAGAGACAGACAGAGGGCAGAAGGCCATGGATGACTGAGGCAGAGAACACCATGGGTTGTTGGCAACACACCCCAGAGAGAGGCATGGCACAGCTCCTTCCCTGCAGACGTCAGAGGAAGCATGGCCTGTGGACACCTTGGTTTGGACTTCTGGCTGCAGAACTGGAGACAGTAAATTTCTGCTGTTCGAAGCAACCCAGTGGGTGGTACTTTGTTGCAGCAGCCCTACCTGGGAGATGCAGTAAATTGGCTGAAAGATAACGTTTTCAAAACTTTAAAGCCACGCCTCCTTTCTCTAGCATTCCCAAAACAGGACACCTACCTCCTTCAGCACACAAAAATGTTTATTTCCCTCTGACAACCAGCAAACCTCAGGGGAAAAAAAAACCTTCCTGATTGGCATTCAAATCTTCAAGCAGAACGAGGTGAATCAGTTGGGAGTTGGTGCACAGCTTTTCATATAATTGGTTACCTTTAGCTGAGGCTTCCTTATCAATTCCTGGGCAGAGTTTGAAAGGTACCGCCAATGGTGCATGACCCAGCATGTGCCAGGAGGGAGTGCTTTCCTTTGCTTTTTGCTCTGTATCAGCAAAGCCCAGCATTTTGGCAGCACCATCCAGGCAGAGCTTCATTAATCCATTTTCATATCTGGGCAATTTACTTTGAAGAATTCTGACACAGTTTTTAAGATGATCTCCAAGACCTGAGAAAACCGCATTTCTCTTTCAACAGTATCTCGGGCCATTGTGCCTAAACATTGGGCCATTGTGCCTAAGTCCATTTTTTATTTTTTTTTGGTTTATTCATCACAAGTAATAGGGAGAGGGGGGTTTTAAATCGATCTCTTGCAAAACTAGAAGTTGGATGTCCTAAGTTAAATTGGCAATTCATTATTTGATTGTAAGATTGTGCAGGCTTACACAACAAATCTGAAATTCCTTCTCAGATTCGTCTCCAAAGAATATTTTGGCAGCAATCAGAATACAAATCTTCACCAGCATTTTTCCACCCTGAAAGGACGTTGTTTGTTTTTTTTTTTTGAAAAAAATTCTCGGCTGCTGAAAGTGCTGAATCATACAAAACAGCCAGTACTTTCTGGATTCCTGATATTATGTCTTAGTACTAACCAATCTCATGAGCTGCACAGAATTCTGCTTTGCAAGAAAAACAAACGTGTAAGCATATGAAAAATCCTCTTGAGATATTTTGATGATGATATCATTTAAATAAAAAATTTCTGGCATAATTACACAAACATTTTGGGAAATTCAACACACTGGGGAAAAAAGTATTCTGTCCCTTGCACTAATCCATGTATGATATAAGTGCCAAAAAATCTTGATGCCATCTTTGGCCACCCAAAAGAAAACACAGTATGCAAAAATGAGAGGTTTTGACAGAAACACCAGGTCCCATACTTGGAGAATGACAAGGGGTGTGGGTGGCAATTCTAGTACTTAGTCATGTCTGAAACCCGGAATTCCAAGACCATCTCCGGTGACTGGCACCTTAGTAAGATTTCAATCTCTCTCCATAGCCTTCCCAAGTTCTCCTTCCCAAGCCGAGAATTTTTTTCAAAAAAAAAAACAAACAACGTCCTTTCAGGGTGGAAAAATGCTGGTGAAGATTTGTATTCTGATTGCTGCCAAAATATTCTTTGGAGACGAATCTGAGAAGGAATTTCAGATTTGTTGTGTAAGCCTGCACAATCTTACAATCAAATAATGAATTGCCAATTTAACTTAGGACATCCAACTTCTAGTTTTGCAAGAGATCGATTTAAAACCCCCCTCTCCCTATTACTTGTGATGAATAAACCAAAAAAAATCAAAAATGGACTTAGGCACAATGGCCCAATGTTTAGGCACAATGGCCCGAGATACTGTTGAAAGAGAAATGCGGTTTTCTCAGGTCTTGGAGATCATCTTAAAAACTGTGTCAGAATTCTTCAAAGTAAGGATGCAAACTAAGCCACAGCATGGACAAAAGTTGGTCTATTTTTTAATACTTTATTATAATGACTACAAAATCCAGTGTAATTTTAGAATACATATGCATTTGATGGTGTGTGAATAAATCACAATAAAACTGCATTTTAATAAAAGGCATTCAGAAGATCCATTTGATTGTAAAGGATGTTCTCTCACTGCTGAAAAAACTTGCTCCCAAGAAAAGAAATATGTATGAAGTTTATTCCTGATGTCTCCTGAGTCATCCTTCCCCATGTCATCGAGCGCCCCATGCTGAGATTAGCATTCTCTTCCCCAGGGAGCTCCCCAATCTTGCATATTCTGTTTATGTGAGGGAAGGCTCTACCTCCTATAGCACTGTCAGACCAGGGTTCAAAAGAGAGATCTCTGAGCAAGTCACTGATGGGATCTACACTGACATGTCATTTCAGGAGAGCAAAATTTGTCTTAAAGGCTGCCATTGCTGGAAATTCAAATTCCTCAATTCCCAAGGTATTATATCAAATTATCCCACACAGCAGCTTCTGCCATAACCGCTCCCAATGCTATCTCCAAAACTAAGGCAACTAACTAAATAAAAGAAATGTTTGTTTTTCTTTTTGTCTTTAGGTCAGCAATTCTCCAAGTGTGGTCTGGGAACCCCTGGGTGTCCCTAAAACCCTATCAAGGGGTCAGTGAAATTAAACTTCTCATAATAATCCTAAAATTTCTTTGCCTTTTTTGCTCATTTTCACATGACTGTTATATTGCAGCAGATTGAATGAAGAAACAAATACAAGAAACCAGCTGTCTTCTATTAAGTCAGACATTAAAGAGATCTGCAAAAATGTAAAACAATGCCATTCTTCTCACTAAAACTTTTATCATTTTGAAAAATACAGCTAGTTTTCTCAAAATATGTTATTTATGCTAATATAAAATGGATTTATTGCAATTTTAAAATGAATTAATAAAATAATTTTTTACTTAAATATATATATGCATATCTGTGTTAAAAGAAATGAAAACTCACATGCTGTGCAGTAGAAAACAGCAGAATAAATGACATTTTAGGCCCTGGTGAAAATGCACTTTGGACTAACATGAGTTCCCTCTAAAGGCTTCCTTGCTAGATTTTGTTTAGCTCCACTAATGGTGGGTGGAATGTGGGGAGGTGCTCTTTTTAAGATTTGCTGTCTGTTGTCTGTATTATAAAATAAGTAATTTTTACTTTACAAGCATAAAATTAGATAAGGATATTTAATGTTTCATCAGATTTCACACCACTGCCTTCCATATTCTGGCATCCCCCACTCACCTCCCAAATAATGTCTTCCACCAGAAGGGGCATGAACTGGGTTTAATTGTATCCCAACCCCCAAATCCATGTCTGGCTGGTACCTGTGAATGTGACCTTATTGGGAAACAGGGTCTTTGCAAATATAATTGAGTTAAAATGAGTTCCTGTTGGAGTAGGGTGAGCCCTAAATGCAATATGGCTGATGTCCTTATAAGAAGAGGGAAATTTGGACACAAGGACACACTCACAGAGGGTGGTTAGCCAAATGAAGTTAGAGGCAGACATGGGAGTGATGTATCACAAGCCAACGATAGTCAAGGACTGCCAGCCTCTGTTACCCAACAAAGGCCAGAGATTATTTTGCCCGAAATGTTCAATAACCAATTCTTGAGACACCAGGTTTCAAAAAGAGAAAGAGTTTACTACTAGGCATGTAGTAGGAGAGCAGGTGGCCTATTAGCCCAAAGTCTGTCTCCTCAAACTGCAGTAATTCTGATAGTTTTTTTAGAGGAAAGATGGGCTGGTTTTAGGATAACAAGCAGAGTGGCCCCAGGTATTGCAATTAGAAGTAATCAGATTATTGAGCATGCACAGATTGATTATGTGCTTAGTCAGAGAACATATGTAAGAAAATGGTGGAATGAGGTTTAGGTGACTTGTAGGTTAAAGTCTAAGGTACTGCAAATCTCAGGTGGGCCCATTTTGGTTAGATCCAGTCTTGGTTATCAAGATAGCTTTGGACTTGGGGTTGGGTAAGTTCTGGGCTGACCCAAGACCCTTCATGAATAAACATTAGGGGCTGTTTTTAGTGATTTCCTAAAGTTGAAAAACAGGATAGCTGGGTACAAATGAAGGTTAGTCACAAGGTTTTTGCAATCACAGGGGCAGAAGATAAGGGCTGTACAATCACTATCAGAGATCAAGGCAGCAGCTGGATTACAGCGTAGAGATTTCAGGTGTTTTCCCTCTGTCTTTTCCAATATACCAGAAAGCAAAAAGGAATATCCATATAATGATTCAGTAATCAAAATCACCCCTTAAATCCTCATTTCTTGGTTATACCAAGGACCACCACTGGGTACCAGGAAGAGACCTGCCAGATTGTTCCCCCAGAGCCTCCTGAGCAAACAACCCTATTGACACCTTGATTTCAGACTTCTGGCCTCTTCAACTGTGATAGAAGAAACTCCTGTTGTGTTAAGCCACCCAGTTTGTGGAACTTGTTACACAGCCCTCGGAAACTGAGACAGAGGGCTCAACGTAGGAACGACCTAATAGTCAATCTCAGAGAGGCAGGAATTGTTTTGTGCATCTCCATTAAACTGACCTCCTGATGTGGACATAAAACTAAAATATTAAAACAGGCAGTCCTCAGTTCGTGAACGAAGATATGTATAAAAATACTCTTTGTCAGTCATTTATTCGGAAAGTTATAAATGGTGGCTCACCAAGGTCCTATAAACATGTAAATGGATTTATAGTAATCAAATGACTTATGATATATTTAGATTCAGGTATATAAAAACCAGTCTAGGGCTGTGTGATGGTGGCTCAGTGGTAGAGTTCTCGCAGGCCATGCCAGGGACTCAGGTTTGATTCCCAGTGCCTGCCCATGCCAAAAACAAAACAAAACAAAACAACAGTCCACCTTCATGTTGGGTGTTGTCACCTAGGAACATTATGAATTCTCTGTCTCCAGCAGAGCACCTGGTCATCTGAGCATAATCTTTCACTAGTAAAGAGCCCTTTAGGGCTTTTTTATGTCTCAGTAAGTTGTAGGCAACTGATAGCAATGCAAACTAATTCTTGTTTATAGACATGCAAATTCTGTCTTGTTCAGAAGATGTTCAACTGACTTCTCTCTTCACCACCGTGAAAACCCCACTTTGTTTCCATTTGCACATTCATTTCAATTTTTTTAGTGTGTAAATGCCTCTATTCTTCAGTCTCCTTTCAACAGTTTAAAGAGGAGCTTCCTGGCTCCTTCAGCAGTTAAATAAAGTATTTCACAAGCATTCATTTGTAGATCTGTATGAGAGTCACAACTTTACTTTTTTTAATTTTTAAATTGTCTTTTAAAAGTGAAGAGAGGAGGTAAAAGAAGCACAAAAGAATTAATTCCCTTCCCCTTTTCTAGGCTCTGGCCAATGTTGGAGTATGCCTAGGCTGTGTTCAGCAATCTTCTGTACCTTCAATTCAAGGCCAGCTTCAACCTCCCCAGAGACACCTTCTCAGGTTGTCCATTTATCCTGCACCCCAAGGTGTGGCGTCCTCACCTGGGGTCTGAGCATCTGATCTAAGTGCTTTCTCCTGAATCAAACCCATCTTTTCCCATCCAAAGGCCATTAATCCTCATTGGCCCCCATGTGGGCTATGGTTGGGGAGAACTGACCTACCTCCCCCACCAAGCCCCACCACCACCTCCTGCCTTTTAAATGTACTACACTTACAGACCCAATTTAACCACTGCTCAGTATGATTTCAGGTCAGATAAATGAAACCCTGTTCCTACTTTACCCAATTTCTTCCTGTTTTACTTCTGAACTTACATAGTGTATAAAGCTTCAGTTTTATTTTATTTTTTATAATTACTACCCATGGCATAGCATAGGACTATACAATTCAAAGCTCTACAACCATTAAGAGGGCTACAGATGTGTATTTGTTAGAATGTAAAGATAACATTACCGGACAAAGGCCGTGGATTCTTTTGCCTCAATAACCAATTCCTGAGATGCTGGGGTTTCGAAGAGAGAAAGAGCCTATTACCAAACATGTAGTAGGAGAGCTGAGGGCCTATTGGCCTAAGATCTGTCTCCTGGAACTGGAGTTATTTGGATAGTTTTATTAGAGAAAAGATGGGCAGCATTTAGGATAATGAGCACAGTGGCCCCAGATGATGTAGTTAGAGGTGATCTGACTATTGATCATGTGCAAATTGATGACATGCTTAGTCACTCACAGCATGTATGGAAGAAAATGGTGGGATGAGGTCTAGGTGACTTGTAGGGTAAAGTCTAAGCTACTGAGCATGTCAGGCGGGCCCAGTTTGGTTAGATCCAGTCTTGGTCATCAAGATCACTTTAGTTTTGGGGTGGGTTAGTTCTGGGCTGATCCAAGACCCTTCATTATGAAACATTAGGGGCTATCTTTAGCAGTTACATGACTTTCAAGTTGAAAAAGTGGATAACTGCATACAAATGAAGGTTAGTCACAAAGTTTTTATAATCACAGGGGCAGAAAATAAGGGCTATACAACCATTACCAGAGATCAAGGCAGCTGGATTTCAATTTAGAGATTTCAGGAGTTTCCCTCTGTTTATGCCAATATGCCAGAAAGCAAACAGGAATATCTATATAATGATTCAGCAATCAAAATCATTCCTTAAATCCTAATTTCTCAGTTACAGTATCTGTAATATATTCTTAAGTAGAAAGAGCTGTAAGAAGATCGCTTGCAAGGTACCATCTCACTCAACTATGGGAAAAGGTCTGGTGGAATCCCAGAGGTTGGTGGGATGACCAGAAGCCCAGATGAACATATTAAGAATGGGTTTTAATGGAGAAGGAACTTGTGAACCTTTTCGGGTGTTTTGTAGCATAGAAAAAGAGTTAAAGTTAAGTGACTAGATTTTGGGTTTGGAAGGCCTCAGTGATGTAAATATTCACTTCAGACCAAGAAATATTCATGGCTAGGCCTCAAGTCGCTCTTCAATCTTTAGGGTTGGGAATTAACCCTCTGGTGGGAGAGGTTAGGATCTGCCCCAGGGGAGGGTTGTCTGGGGGTGGAGGAAGTTTCCTTGAGACCAACTTCCCCAATCAAAGGCTGAGGGTAGGAAAATCTGGTGGACTTTCCAGGTGTCATGGGGGAAGGGAGCTAGCAGTTCCAAATCAGGACCATGCTTGTAGAACTTTGCACATTCTGGAAGCTTTCATATTTGTCCCTCCCATGCTCCTGCCTCAGGCCACAGGGAAACAAGACCATCAGGTTAGGGTAACAGTGTTCCACTGCACAGCTGCAGTAGGCGCCAGGTATGGAAGGGCTTCGGGTGGTTGTGTTCAGGAGGGAAGGCAGCAACTGACTCCCTGGGCTCTGCTCGAGGAAGGGAAGGTTGCTGGGGTAGCACCGAGAGACTGAGGCAGCCCTGGGTCTTTCTGAGGTGGGCCCACTCTTGCCTTGGCTTTGTGGGACTTAGCGATTCTGATGAAGAACTTCCTTCCAAACCTTTTACCATCTTTCATGGCTTGGATTTCAATCCTCCCAGAGGCCTCCTGTGGAACCCCAGAGTAGTACTTAGGGCTCAGGAGGGTGGGACCCTCTCTAAGCTCCACTTTGCTTCTCTGAATTCTTCTCCTGGGCAATGGTACCATGGAAGCCTATTTAGAGCAGAGCACCACAGCCCATCCTTCAGGACAGTTAAGCTGGAGAGACAATGTGCTTGTGTTCTAAAGGACAACCACCGTCATGCGAATTCCAACACTCATGTCATACCTGTTATGTGTGCCAGGAGTTGCTGTAAGCATTTTACATAAATTCATTTATGTACTTCTCAAAAACAAAAAGAAACCTAAGAGGAAGGCATTATTATTACCTTCACTTTTATGAACGGGGAAATTGAAGCCTGATGAGATTGAACAGTAGCTGGAAGAATTTTCTATTTTTAAGAGAAGTTCATGGGTTCCCTTAGCCTGGTTTTCATTATGTCCCCCCAAAGAAAGTTGATGCTGCAGAACAGAGTTTGTTTCTAGTGGGCATGTGGATTGAGGGTGATGGGGTACTTTGGTCATCATCGATGTCATTCTTTGGATTAAAACATGCAGCCGTAGGTCCAAGGGACACTGGGGCAGGCAGTCCTCAATCACTGACCCACTGAGGGGAGTGTGGGGTAAACAATGAAGTGAGTAATGATTAAGTTCCAGAGCCAACCAGAAATGCCTAAACAAGAGTGGTTCTAGAACCGGCCCTGAACTTTGAGGGTCTGGAATCCCCTCCTAGAGGGGTCTGGAGCTGGACTGGGCGAGGTCCCTCCGGACACCCTGGGGGTAGGGGCTGGGGGGTGGGAGTGGGATGGGTTGGCCAGGAGGGGTGGGCAGGCATTCCATTCTCAGTGAGAGGGTGGAGGTGGGGCTCCAGCATGGAGGGGCTTTCCAGGATGCCTTCTGTAGGCGAGGGGCCTCCAGCTACAAGGACTAAAGGGATTTCTTGGCTGGGGAGAGAGTTTCCTTCCACAAGCATTTACTGGTGCAAATTAATAATAATAGTTCACATAAAGAAAGCACTTATTCACTTTCTCAATTCCAGGTGCCATAGTAATCTCTTTCCAGGCATTATTTTTCTCAATCTTCCCTTACAACTTAATGGGGAAGGTATTGCTATCCTTGGGGAGGGATATTTAACCCCACAGAGGTGAATAACTACCAAATGATATCAGTACTAAACTTTTAAAAATAATTACTGAAGTGTTGAATACATTTGGAAAAGTACAGAAATCGCTGTGTATGGATTGATGGATCAGCTCAATGTGAACTCATCCGTAACTTCTCTTGGGTTAATAAATAGGCCATTCCCAGTTCCTCCAGGCCTTGCTTGTCCCCAATTCCAATCCCTACCTCCTCCCCAAAGTATGCCCTATCCTGATTTTCAGCTCTGTAGACTAGCTTTGCCTGGTTTAAAACTTAATATGAATGGAATCATATGCCATGGACTCTTCTGTATGTGGTTATGGGGTAACAGTGTGTGGGTGATATTCATCCGAGTTGTGGGTGGAAACAGTTGGATCATTTTCACTGCGGTGCAGCATTTCATTGTATGAATAGACAACTAATTTATACATCTACTGTTGATGAATATTTGCTTTTCTACCTTTTTTTTTTTTTTTTTTTGCCATGAGGAACAAAGCTCCTTAGACTATCCCAAGACCTGTCTTCTGTGGAGCACATTGTTTCAGTTTGCTAAAGCTGCCAAAATGCAATATACCAAAAATGGAGTGGCTTTAACAATGGGGATTTAGTAGCTTACAAATTTATAGTTCTGAGGCTGTGAAATGTTCAAATTAAGGCATCAATAGGACAGTTCCTTCTCTGAAGGCAGTTTGTTGGCATCTGGGACACCTCTGTCACATGAGAAAGCATGTGGCTGACATCTGCTGCCTCTTGCTCCTGGGTTTCCTCGCTTTCAGCTTCTGGTTCCAGTGATTTCCTCTCTCAGCTTCTGTGGGTCCTTTCTTAGCTTCTCTGGGACTTTTCTCTTTGAGTTTCTCTTAAATTCATCTCTTAGCTTTTCTGAGCTCTTTGGGCTGTTTCTGTGTGTCTTTTATCCTCTTACGAAGGACTTTAGTAAGAGGATTAAGACACACCTTGAATGGACTGGGTAACATCTCAATGGAAATAACTTAATGAAAAGGTCCCACTTACAATAGGTCTGTACCCACAGGAATGGATAAAAAGAACATAGCCTTTACTGGGGTAACCTCTTCAAACTAACACACACATGTACCCATTTCTGCTGAGTCACAGGGTTGGTGCAAGTAGGATTTTGAACCCAGATGTGTTGACTGTAAAATCTGTGACCCTGAACAACTGCACTTTATGCCACCATATGCCACAGACAGTGCCAGGCCTGGGATCTGGAGGCAAAGTGACAGATGTGCCCAGTAAGGAAACAGACCTGACATGGCAGAGGGAACATAGAGGGAGAGGTCCGAGTAAGACAGAACAAGCAGCAGGGTCCTTCCGGGGGGGGGGGGGGTGAAAAGAAGGATGGGATCCAATGTGCTTCCTTGTTTCCTGGCTTGAGTTCCTGGGAAGAGGTGGTGTCACTGAACAAGGTAAAAAGCCAATTTTGTGGGACCAGATTGAGTTTGGCACAGGAGATGTTTCCTAATGCCACCTCCAGGGGGTGCCATCCAAGATGCTGTCTGGCTATGCTCTTCTTCCTCCTAATTAACTCAGGGCCTATCAGTGTGGGGAGGCCAGCAATGGAGATCCGATGCTGTGAGAGGACTGCACAGAGAGAAGAGCCTCTTGGACCCCAGTTTGGAGGCTGAGGCTGTCTGCTGAGTGCATGGAGTGGGGGAGGGAAAAGCAGTGATGGTTCGGAACAACAAGATGGGGTACAAGAACGGTAGAGTGGCCTGAGAACCTCACTGTGGGGGGACCACACCCCCGTTGTGAATGCCTTTCTTTCTGCTGACTCGGGCCTTCGCTGGGCAGCCCCACAGCATGGGTTATGTTGCTGAAGAGCAGGGGGTGGGTGTGACCCCAGGGTGGAGGTGAGCTGGCTGTGGGCAGTGCAAAGTCAAGGAGACCAAAAGAGCAATGAGAGAGGAATTTGGATGAGACCCCATGGAATCCAATCAAGGCAGAAAAAGAAAAATAAGCAAGAATGAGAGCGTGATATTAGGTGATTGAAGAAGGCATAGAGGGATTGCAGAATTTGTCAGTCACAGCAAGGTCAAATGGGGCACAGATCCAGTGAGAGTCAGAATAGAGACCAGTGGAAAATATGCAATCCCTGAAATGTTGGCCACTGGAATAAAACAAATTCCAAATTCACAATTCACAAAAAAACGCCAAAGTGTAGCATTCCATGATCTCAATTTTAAGTGTCTTTTACAACCAATATTTAAATCCTTTAGTGTAGTTGCTATTTAGAGGCCAAGTTCTCAGATGACCAGCTGGATGAATGAGTACAAGTAAATATTATTTTAAGTCCTTAGAAAGAGACAATTGTGCTTCGTTTGAGAGCTCAAGTGTGTTTGTGTGAGTATGTATGGGGTAGACAATATTGGTGATTTTATATTATACAGATACAGTGATATCTTCTGTTGGTAAGAGTTTGCATGGTGAGATTAAATGTACAATAATCAACAGTGGCCCTGATGTCTGGCAAGTCTGAGAACCCCATCAGGATGGAGAGGGCAGAACTAGGATTGAGGCTAGGTGGGAAGGTTCAAGAAGCAGCAGTAGAAAGGCGAGCCCAAGATTTGCAGGCAGCATGTCAGAAGATGGCCTGTAGAGTAAGGGAGCCTCTGAGAGAATATCTGAAGCAAAGGTTCTGGAGTGCTTCACTTGGAGCTATTATGGAGATTTGGGGAAAAAGTATTTTTAAAAGTAGGTTGATGTAGTTCAGAAACCTTCATCAAGCAGCAGATTGTGGAGCCAGATGGAAAGATAGATTTGGTCCCTTTCCTCTGATAATCTAAGAGTGGGTAATTGGGGCCCAGGAACCTGGAACTCAAAGGAATGGAGATGGAGGTAGCGGGCAAGGAAAAACCCATACACAGTAGAGAGAAAGGGAATAATTATTTTAAACCCAACTGGCTATGTTGCTCTGCCCTCTGGGTATACGTGTGACATGTTTTTGCCAGTGGGAACTAAAGCTCTTTTGGAAGAGATAGGTTGGGGAGGGACTGAGGTGAGAGCCAGGGCCCATCAGCCATTATTTAGCAGGAGGCATTAATGATAACTCAAATAAAAGCAAATAGGTAACCTTTCCCAGACACCAGCACCAGCACCCCGATGGACACACATTTCTAGGCTCTAATGAGGGTTAACATGTGTTCTAGTTTGCCTGCTGCTGGAACGTGATACACCAAAAACAGAATGGCTTTTTAAAAGGGGAATTTATTAAGTTGCAAGCTTACATGTGAAAATGTCCAAATTAAAGCAAGGCTATAGAAATGTCCAATCAAAGACATACAAGGAAAGATACCTTGGTACCAAAAGGCTGATGACATTCAGGGTCTCTCTTTCAACTAGAAAGCCACCTGGTGAACATGGTGATGTCTGCTAGCTTTCTCTCCAGGTTTCTTGTTTCATGAATTTACCCTGGGGGTATATTCCTTCCTTATCTCAAAGGTCTCTGGCTGTGTGGGCTCTAAAGCTTTTTCCAAAATGTTTACCCTTTTAAAGAATTTCAGGAAACTCATCATGACCCATCTGGAATGGTGGAGTCACATCTCCCTCTAATCAAAAGTTAATACCCACAGTTGGGCGGTTCAATCTCTGTGGAGATAATCTAATCAAGTTTCCAAGTCACAGTGCTGAACAGGGATTAAAAGAAATGGCTGCATCCAGAAAACAGATCAGTATTAAAACATTGCTTTTGTAGGGCACATAATCCTTTCAAGCTGGCACATTCCACCCTCTGGACCCTAAAAAAAAGACATGTTTTTCCCATTTACAAAATACCTTCATTCCATAATAACATCAGAAAAGCCTAAATCATTTCATTGACAATACAAATGCAATACAAAGTCTGAAACAGTACAAAATCTCATTAAAGTCAGCTAGAGGCATGGTCTGTCCTAAGGCAAAATTCTCCTCTGGCTCTGGACCTGTAAAACTCAGAACAAGTTATTTGCTTCCAACATACAAAGAACTGACAGTCATAGGATACAAATTCCCATTTCCATAGGGAGAAATTGGAAGGTAAACAGGGATCACCAGACCCAAGAAGTTTCGAAACCATTCAGGGCAAAGTTCATTAGATTTCAAAGTCTGAGAGTCATTTATCTTCAGGGCTTTAGAAAGAGGCAGTCCCACCCTTTCTAAGGGCTTATGGAGCAGCCCACCTCTCTCCCAATGTCTCTTGGGGGACACTGGGGAGACCACCTTTTTCTCAGTTCCACCCTCTTCAAGCATCAGGGCTGCACCCGCTTCATTGCCATCTCCAGGGCACACACTCAACCCCAGCATGTGATGGCAGCTAGGCTCTTCCCAATCCCCGAGGAATGTGCTCCACCCTCTCCAAGGCCTGAGGCTGAACAACTCTTCCACTGCAATGAGGTAGAAGGCCCATCCTCTACCTTTGGGGAAAACTCACTCCTTCCAAGTGCTGGGGCGGGTCTGGTCTCCTGGTCTGAGGTCTCTTGACTACAAACTTTAGATTCCATAGTTCTGCCTCTGAAGTTATTTTACTTTTACTTTGTCCTTTTACTGAGAGTTTTAGTCCAGACTGGCAGCAGTTCTCTTTGTACAGATCCCATAACATTCTTGTTGGCTTTCTGTGCAGTAGGCTTGGATCATACCCATCGACAGAAGGTGTTTCCACAAGTCCTTCCTGGATAATAACATCTCCAGTCCTGGCTTTCTCTGAAATGGCTGACTAGTTCCACATTTGGTTAAATTCTCATGTGGGGTACTGTTCTCTGGGATCTCCCTTCCTGGAAGCCCAGAATTTTCCAGATTATCAATTTCTTGTTTCTTTTACTCGAGAGTTCAGTTCTCAGCTTATCCCTTTCCTGTCAGGTTTCACTATAAGCTGCAAGGAGAAACAAGGCTGCACTTTCCACATTTAATTTGGAAATCTCTTCTGCTAAATAACCAAGTTCATGGCTTTTAAAGTCTGCCTTGCAGCCAAAATCACTAGTCAATTTTGACAGATTATTTGCCATTTTAGAACAAGGATCATCTTCCTTCCAGTTTGCAATAACACATCCCTCATCTCTGTTGACAGCCTCATCAGAGGTATCTTTAGAGTCCACATTTCTACCAACAGTCTCTTCAAAGCATTCTAGGCCTTCTCCATCAAGCTCCTCACAACTCTTCCAGAAACTTCCCCTTATCTATTTAAAAAGTCATTCCAATATGTTTGGTATTTGCAAACCATAGTGCCGCACTTCTCCAGTACCAAAATCTGTTCTAGTTTGCTAGTTGCCAGAATGCTATATACCAGAAATGGAATGGCTTTTAAAAAGAGGAATTTATTAAGTTGCAAGTTTACATGTGAAAATGTCCAAATTAAAGCAAGGCTATAGAAATATTCAATCTAAGGCATCCAAGGAAAGATAACTTGGTTCAAGAGGCTGATGATGTTCAGGGTTTCTCTCTCAACTGGAAAGGCACATGGTAAACATTTCGACGTCTGCTAGCTTTCTCTCCAGGCTTTTTGTTTCACGAAGCTCTCCCGGGGGTGTCTTCCTTCTTCATCGCCCAAGGTCTCTGGCTGCATGGGCTCTGCAGCGTTTTTCAAAATGTTTACTCTTTTAAAGAATTCCAGTAAACCAATGAAGACCCACCTGGAATGGTGGAGCCTCATTTCTGTGGATACAATCTAATTAAGCTTCCAACCTACAAGTACTGAATAGGGATTAAAAGAAATTGTTGCATCCACAAGATGGATCAGGATTAAATCTGGCTTTTCGAGGG
This sequence comes from Tamandua tetradactyla, assembly GCF_023851605.1. NCBI lineage: Eukaryota > Metazoa > Chordata > Mammalia > Pilosa > Myrmecophagidae > Tamandua > Tamandua tetradactyla. The sequence continues at coordinate 59,090,442 of NC_135335.1, forward strand.
TATATAATCCTTTCAAACTGGCATAAAATGAAATGAATTGAGTCAACCTTTACACATTCTCCCAATCCTATTGCTCTCCACTTGCCTTAACAAATTCAGTAAGCCAGCAAACGTTAGCCACTGTCTACCTACTTCATTTGCATTTTCTGTTCTAAAGACTCTGGCCCAGCTGCTTCCCTCAACAGTTGTATTCTTTCTGCTTCAGTATCTATGGTCAAAAATTGTTTTAAGGGCTATCTCAGCTTCCTGAGTCGGACTGCTATAATGAAGTACCACTTGCTGGGGGGGCTTAAACCAACAGAAATTTATTCTTTCACAGTTCTAGAGTAGGGAACCCAAAAGCAAGGTGTCATCAGGGCCATGCTTCCTTCATGACCCCAATGGAGGACCCTTCCTTTCTCTTCCAGCTGCTGGTGGTGGCTGGTATTCCTTGGTGCACCTTGGCTTGAGTGCTTCAGTGTCTGATTCTGTCCTCCGATTGCCTTCTTCCCTCTGTGTGATGTGTGTCCAACCTTTGCTCTTCTTCAAAGGACACTGGTCATATTGGATCAGGGCCCATGCTACTCCAGTTTGGCCTCATTCCAGTTTGAAAGTATTATGTACTCCAGAAAGGCCATGTTTTAATCTGATCCAATCTTGTGGGGGGCAGCTGTTTTTTTTAATCCTGATTCAATAATATAAATAAAAAACTTTCATTAGATTATCTCCATGGAGATGTGACATATCCAATTGTGGGTGTGACATTTGATTAGATGGAGATGTGACTCAGGTGGGACTTGGTTCATTTACACACATCCTTTAAAAGAGTAAATGTTTTTGGAGAAACCTCAGAAATGACAGAAGCCTCAGAGTCGACAGAGAGAGATGTAGATGTTTGAAAAATAAATTTCAGAGAACAGAGTCACAGATGTTTGGAGATGCTTGGAGCCCAGAAGACATTGCCATGAGATGTTAAGCAAATCAGGACCTGGAGAGAGCCAAGGGAAGCCAAGAGATGAAGGCCAGCCCTAGAGAAGGAAAGTGAGGAATCTCCACAGGAACAAAGGCTGAAAGCAATGGAGCCCAGGAGCAAGGGACCAGCAGAGGCCAGCCACATGACTACCCAACTGACAGAGGTGTTCCTGACCTATTGGCCCTCCTTGAATTAAGGTATCTTCTCCTGGGTGCCTTAGTTTGGATATTTTTATAGGCTTAAAATTGTAAACTTGAAATTCATTAAATTCCCTTTATAAAAGCTGTTTCAGTTCTGGAACATAGCATCCCAGCAGCTTACAAACTAACATAGACCTCATCTTAACTCATCACACCTTCAAAGACCCTATTCCCAAATAAGTTCATATTCACAGGAAGGGGGATTAGCACTTCAACAAATTAGCCATTTGGGGGGGACCTGATTCAACCCAGAACAAGTCCTACCTAAATCCCACCTCTCCAGCAAAATCTTCCCAACCTATCCATAGCCCTGGACGGGACTTATTCTCAGGACACTGCCTAAACACACAGCAAGTATGCTGGCCTGAGCAGGGTCTCATCTTCACGAAGAGTTGCAAGTGTTTTCAGAGTGGAACCATGCTAGAATACTTTTTGGTTTCTCCCAGAGTCTGGAGTTGACATCTGGAATAAATACTTCAGTGGCAAATCAAGCCTCGCCTCGGTTAATAAATACTATTGACCAAGAATGTAAGGGGTTTGAGAGGAAGAGATTTATGCTCATAAAGAAGAAACCAGCAGCCAGGTCTCAAGGAAGAGATGCTCCTGCAGGCTCTCTGCAGCCTGCAAATGGTGAGGGGGCCGTGGGAGCCAGCTGCTGCCACAGGGACCGGGAGTGAGTCACAGGGCGGGGAGGATTTTGGGGAGGAAATCTGTGATAAAATGTGCATCTTGAGAAGCGGAGCCTGCATCTGCTCCACTCGGAAAACCGGTTGACTGAATAACTGCAGATTAGGAGAAGGAAGGAAAACACGTTGCAATTTGATCATTGCAAATGTGGGATATTTTTGGTCCCAAGAATAAAATACCAAAACGTTCTGGTGAACTGTTTGAAAGAACCAACACCAGCAAAATCATGGAATGAAATGCGGTCATGTTCGAGGGCAGAAATGGGCCCATAAAAGTGTACTGGAGCATCAAAATAGCATGACCTGTGTGCAAGGCTGAGGTGGTGGGACAGAGTCTTTATGAAAGGTGGTGGGCAAGGAGGTGGCCGTCTTAAGATAGAATGGGTGCGCTCTTCCCTTCGTCTTGAGTAAGGTGCACACCTCCTCTTCCTGAGGAGAGGGGAGCTTTAGATGCAGGATCATAGGAAAGCTGGGGTGAGCTACCATCCTCCTTTATTCATTCATTCATTCTGCATGGAGAGCAGGGATGGGGCAGGTGGAAGAGACCCGGATGGGCTGGTTGAGGCTGGGGATGGGAGGATGGTCTGAGGATTCCCAAGAAAGAGGGCTTGGGGTTTGGCTGTAGGGGAGGGGCCTCTTCCACTGTCAGGTCAGAGGGTAAGGATGCAGAAGGGTCTTGGTGGGGGCCCAGGGAACCTTAGCCAGAGGTGCACGGCCTCATGTCCTGTCTAAGGCACCTGAGGAGGGAGGTGGTGGATCGGGCTTGAGGTTTGATAAGGCCACTGTGGGGACAGGGAGAGGGACAGTGGGATAGGGCAGCAGGGCCAGCGCCCAGGGAGGCAGCATGGCTGGAGCCACGGTTAGGTCAGGGAGAGGAGAAGTGACAGCTCTTGGGGCTGGGAGGAGAGGGATTATGGGATACTCCCCCGATAAGGATGAAGTGAAGGCAGGAGGCCAGAATGAAGTGGGGCCCCAGGGCTCACAGGGCTAGCTCCCCACCTTCCTTCATTCAAAAGATAATTCCTCTGTGAGATCTTCTCTGGCCCCCTTTTCTAAAATTGCAACCCCTGACCCTTCCCATTTTCTTTCCCTGCTCTATCACCTTGGCACTTAACACTATTTAACACACTGTGCTTTCATGGATTCATCTTGCTCATCCCCCCAAAGAATGGAAGTGCTGCAAAGGTGGGCAAGTTTAGCATTTCATTTTGCATCATTTCTTCCTCCCTTCCCCCTTCCCTCTATTCGCCCATTTTCTCTTTCTTTCGTTTTGTTCGCTAGAACAGATCTTGCACATAATGGGCACTCACTGAACACTGAATGAATGAATCAAGAATACAGTAGATTTACCCTACGGTATCACCTCTTACCCCTATTCTCCTGTCCTTAGCTTTGTGCCCATGGCCACATTTTGACCCTAACCTGACCAAAGGGCAAATAGGTCAGGTGCTAGGCAGAAGTCAAGCAATGCAGTACCCACGAAGGTCAATGTAAAATTTAGATTTACTCTTTGCTTTGATTATAGACTTTGTGCTAAGTTAGGGAGGGCGATGGGGGCGTCACCCAGGGGGATTTATGCTCAGGCGCCTGTGGGTCCCCGCCCTTTCTGCTTACAAGAAGCACTGCCAGCCCTAGTTGCTCCCAGGTCTCCACGCTTTGTGCCAGCAGCAGTCACCTGAACACGAAGGCCACGTGCAAAGATATGAATCCAGCTTCAGAGGGCATGGATGGGAGGCAGAGGCTGGAATGGGTTCTCCCGCCTTAGGGTGACGCTCGTGTGCGTTTTAATTCCTGAAAGTTCAAAGACATGGAGGCTTAAGTGGTTGAAGCTGGTGCCCAACTGCTCTTGGATGGACTCAGAAGGTCTGGTCTGGAGGGTCACATCTTCTGTTTTTGTCTTGGAGGGATTTACTGAGCCTCAGCCAAGATGGAGAGGCACCCTCTGAGAGGCTGGAGAGTAAAAAGAAGACGAAGGAGCCTCCGACCCTGCATTTGGTCTGCTCTCAGGGTACACTGGAATCATGCTGTCAAAACTTATTATAAAATAAGAATAATACAAGCATCTAATGGGGGCAGCGAACAAAGTGGTGGTGGGGAAAAGGGTGGAGTTTGTCTGGTACTTGGGGGTGGGAGGCCAGGGTGGGGTCCTGGAGAAGTCTTCTGCTGGGGTCGTCTTTAAATAGCTTTTCCTATCAACCAGCCTCATTCAGACAACTCCAGGCCATTGTTTCTTAGAGGAAAGGCAGTTTCTATAGGTACCCCCATCCCACTTTTGCTAATTTCCAGGAATAAAGGTGGGGCCCTGTGCAACGTCTACTCCCAGGGCGATTCTGCAAGGGGTAAACCATGCATCAAGGGGTCTAACTAAGTGCAGGTTTAGGGTTTAAAGAGAAGGAACAAGGCAGAAGAATTGTCTCATATACATCCATGTATAGTTTTTTCCCAAGTATTTAAATCACAAAGGCAGAAATCTTCCCCAAAGGATAATGTTCTTATATCACACTCATCCAAAATATAAAAGGAGGGATATCCTTGTAGTCAACTGTTTTAAGAGTTAAGGCAAAACAGCATCTAATTTCTTTTATTGGGGAGATGAAGAAATCCCCAAAGGAGATTTTTCTTTGTATTTCTAAGCAGAACAGAAGGGTCATCTGGTCAGCGATTTGGAATGTTGACTTTGGGACACTCTAAGTTGCTTCCACTTATTGCCACAAATCAGGGAAATTCACAAAAGTGCTAAGACAGTTCATTTTGATTTACTTAAACTGATTTTCAAAGAGTGATCAAAAGAGCTCCCGTGATCCTCCACCGCTTCCACTTCTCAGCTGGGAGGTGTGCGTGCTGGGGCCCTCGGGAGACAATTTCTGAGAGGAAGGTGATTGCTAGAAAGCAGAGCATCTCAGAAGGAGCCGAACAGGCTCCCAAACGGATCTTCTCAATCCTTCACTGGTTCAACTTTCCTGCCCCGAGAACAGTTTGTACACATTTCTGAAGTTTCTTCCTCGTGGTACCATTTTGAATCCGACAGTGAACAAAACACTGGACTCTAAGAAGCTCAAGTCACTTGATGTAGGGGGTTTTTCGAGGGAAATGTCTGGAGAAGGATGCATTTGTGTACACAAACAAAATGCTGGAAATATCCTGAACGTCAAAGAGTGGGATATGGGTCAAATAAGTAGAGGTATGCCTGCAGTAGCAGACATTAAAAATCCAGAACTCTTATGGTTGTAACTGAATAGCAGTAGAGCAAAATTGAAAGGCAGTTGATAACCACGGTCTGTTACTCTTGACCCCAAGCTTCTCCTGCCTTCTGTATGAAAAATAACATGCATTTCTCATTCATCTTATTGCAAATAAAGCAATAAGTCTGGGAAAGGCAGCTCTGCGGGGCAATTTACATAATCGAAACAATGGATACTTTAGTTTTAATATTTAAAATATTTAAAGTGGGCTAAATTCCAGGCAATGTGTGAAGTGCTAACGCGCTCTCCCATTCAATGCTCCCTCTATTCCTGGGAGGTGCTGCCCCTGCTACTCTGTATATAGTTGGGTGGGCTTGGGTTTGCCTTACCCGTAGGAAGGGGTGGTGAGGGGACACTCAAATATCTAACTCTGCAAAACAATAAATACACTACCTGTAATTTTTAAAGGATCATCTCCACCTTAGGTGTTAAAGGGTAGCCTGTTACGGAAGCATAACTGAACTAGTGCTGATTTATTTTTCCGTTCCAAAGACAAAATATTCACCTAAATAAATAACCTGTGTAATTGCTAAAATAAAAAAGTTAATTAAAAAAATAAATTAAAATATTAAACTGAGCAGTCTTGGATAAAATACTATTTTGCAACATGCTATTGATTTAAATGTTATCTTGAGTGAGTTGGCAGTTTTGATGAGCAACTTTGGCCTTCCTATGTAGATTTTGTAAACATAATATGTAAACAGTGACTTTACTAAAAATAGATACACCTGTCTTCTGCCTTGGCACCCATCTTACTTTGGCTGAGCCACTTGCTTCAATACTGACCCTTGGTCTAATTAATAAGCTGCTTTACAGCCCTGGGGCATAAGCTCCCCCAGAATCCAAACAAAGGGCTACGGCTGTCCCTACACCACCCACCCACCTCACCCCAAACCTATAGGTGGTCCCAAATGCTAAGCCCCCCCATTCCCACCATCCTAGGACCCCCAGGCCCCTTCCCTTTTTGCTTAGGTTTGCTTTACACTAACTGATCTTCAACTCCCACTGCCAAGGGAAATCTACTAACCTCCAGCCCTGGAGCCCAAACATCTTTTCTCCTGCGTTAGAGCCTCAGTTTACACTATGTCACACTTGAGCCCCACCCGAGCTCCATCTAGACCCAAATTTAAAACCCAATGTAACTAACTTGAAACACTGTCTTTGTATTTTTTTTAGCCTATGTTCCAGAAACGTGGAGAATCTATTAGATTGTCTTGGTGATAAAATAGGGTATATTTTTAAAATGCAGGAAAATGATCAATCTTGGGCTACAATCTGACCGCTTACATATGGGTACTTCTTACTTGGAGCAGGGTCTGTTCCATTCCAGTTTATCATCAAAGGAAAAACCACTCGCATGCTATTTGGACCCAAATTTCTAGGAAAGGAAAAGAGGAAGTGGTGACCTCTGAAGATAAAGCCTGAGCTCCCGGCTTGTAGACTTGAGTAATGAGGACAGCAGGGCTGTGGGACTCCAGAAAAGAAGAGCTGTGCCTGGCTGGGGCTGTGTTCCCTTGGACGACCCTGGCCCCCACCACTGGGGGACCCCTACACGTGCCTGCTGGGGTTCCTACCTTGCCAAGAGCCAGGGCCATGCCTGGGATAGGAGAAGACAAAGGCTGGCAAACCAACCCACCCTTGGGGGGCAGAGGAAGGACTTCAACCTGTAAATCCCCTTCTCAGGTTTAACAGACCTCTGAAGACGCCAAAACAACCACCATTAGCCCAGACGGGAGATTCCCAATGGGAATTTATGTAAATACAGCTAGTTACCAAAAAAAGTGAAACGCAAACCATGTTTTGGGGAATTTTTGGCTTCAGATATAAAATCTCGAGTACAAAAGGAAGCCAGCAGCCCAAGTTCAGCATGTGCTCAGGGCTTCACAGAAATCCCCTCCGCCTGCAACCCACACCCTCCCCCACCCCGCAGATGCCCAGTCCTGACCAGCCGGGAGGCCCCTACCCGCAACACTGGAGGGCCAGGTGACCCGGCCATCTGAGGGCCCCGGGGAGCGCAGTGTAATCCCAGATGCTGGAGCAGCTTCGTTCAAACCTCGCTCAGGCCCAGACAGCCCACCCGGGGGTATTTTTTTTGACCCTGCTGCCCCCTGCACCTCTAAGTTTGCCAGGCTGGGCCAGCTGTCTCCAAGCCCAGTCCCAGGGGGCTGCGTCCGCCCGGCTTTGCTCACCTTTGGGCCCTGGGGACCTCCCCAAGGGCACCTGGTGGACCCATCGTCAGGACTGGTGGAACGAAGGGAAGGAATTAGGGGAACAGACGGCCCAGTTGGTGACTTCGGGTTAACCCTGCAGCATCTGCGGCAAAGGTCACAGCGGCGTGCTTCCCGCCGCGCCTCCCCACTCAAGTCTTTTCCGTGAGGATTTGGTCCACGGCGCACCCCAATTCCGGTGTCAGGGGCTCCCCGTGGCCAGTTCTCACCCTGGCGCCGAGCTACACCGGGCTGGCCAGGGCCAGCCAGTCGCTTGCGGTCCTGCTCTCTATGGCTGGCAGCCTCAGCGCCCTGACTCGACCTCCCCAGGTTAATCCTTCACGTCTCTGCAGTGCCGGGCACGGTGACCTTGGCCTCGGCGTGCGTGGGGAAGCCCCCTCACTGCTCTGCCCAGTGCCGACCCTCCCCTCCTGAGTGTCTTCCCCCCCTGGGGGGGCTGCCATATCCCCAATCCCCTTCCCTTCTTTTCGGAGCAACCTTAAAGATACTGCCTGCACGGGTTCTGAGGGTGGCGAGGCCGTTCACCCCGGGACTCAGCGAATCTCCACCCGCTTGGGGCTCCAGCTTGGTATCCACTGACGCCCAGTTCACAGGAGCGCGGGCTAACAGGGGGCGGGTCCACCGCAGCTCCCTCACTTCCCCAGCCCGGGGCTCCCTGGGTGGGCACCGCCTCCCGCGCCCCGGGTTGTCCCGGGGATCCCCCTAGTTCAAAGGCTGCTCGACCGGGGCAGGGTGGAGAAGGAGGGCTCGGCGCCTCCTACGCGGTGGGAGAACAGCTTCCCACCCAGGTCGGGCGGCGGCCTCGGAGCTCAGATGCGCCGGGCGGCGGTGCCCAGAGCTGAGCCATGTCCTCGGACCCCATCCCCGCCCATCCCCCGGGGCGGGCGGCTGGGGCGGGACAGGGTGGGGCGGGTGCCCGCGCGCAAGACCCTGACGCTCGGTGCTTTAGTTATTTCTCCCGCTTTTCTCGCGTGCGGGTTTACGGCCCAGGGCACAGCAGCCGGGTGCGCGCCACCCCCGCAGCCCCGAGAGGCCCCAGCTTCGCGGCGAGCTCCGCCGGGCGCCCCGCGCGGCCGTTTTCTCTCCCCAGCTGGCGCCTCCGCCCGCAGCCTGCCTTCCTCCCCGCCCGCCTTCGGCCCGGCCCCGCCCGCGTCCGGAAAGCCCCCGCGGCTCCTCCCACCCCCAGGGGCTTTTCTCCAGCCGCCCGAGACTTTTCTCCACTGCCGCCGCCGCCGGGCGCTGGTTTCTGCCGAGCTGGAGCGCGCGGGCCATTGCTTTGCTGGGTCCTCACGGGGCTTGAGCCGGTGACCACGGCGCGAGGCCCCAACTCCGGGCCACGGTCCCGGGCATGGTGCTACTGGCCGGGCCCGGGTCGGAGGGCGGCGGGGCGCACTGCGTGTCCCCGCGGCCGCCGTCCCCGTCCCGGAGCGCGCCAGCCGGAGAGGACCCCGCCGAACCCCAGGACTACGAGGACTTCACATGTCTGCCCGACACTCGCAGCGTCGCCTCGGACGATTCCTTCTACCCGCCGGGTGGCGAGGAGGAGCATGGCTCCGCTAGCGAGGATAGTGTCCCGGAGGGCATCCCGGAGGCGGTGACCCTCCTGCACGCCGCCCGCACCAACGATGTGGGACTGCTGCGAGCGCTGGTGCGGCGGGGGCCGAGCGCTGAGGAGGTGCAGGAGACCGACCGCAACGGCCGGGTAAGCCGGCGTCCCCGCAGACTTCGGGTGCCCTCTGATCCCTGTGCCGCGTGCCGCCCGGATTCTGGCTCTGCCCGGGTCGGTCGACCACCCTGCTGCCACTGGGGCGCCTTTTCCTTGCTCTCTATGCGCAGTGCGAGCGGAGTCAAGGGTGGCCTGCCCTTCCCAGGCCGGGGCGAGGGAGGGAGGCGGGTTTCATCGGCCCGGAGGTCACAGCACCACGGGGGACCCCGCCAGTACCTCCTCTTCACTGCATGCATCCCCTTCATTCTCTTCCCTGGAGTCCTCCTGTCCCCGAGTCCGCCCTGGGGGAAAGAGCCTGGATCCGGGGTTAATGCCTCTCGCGGGGTCTTTTCCACCTGGGACCCCCCTCCCCAGGCCATTGGCCGGTGACCCTGCGGTCCCATTGGCAGGGGCCAATTTTTCCTGCCCGGCGTCCCGTTTGTGCCCTTCGGTCCCGCTGGCTACCATTGCCCTTTCCCTAACGTGCCCAGGAATCGGATGCCACTCTGTCCTCCCCGCCCTGAGCGCCCCGCCCCCCCGCAGCGCCCGGTGGCCCGCGCGGCGCCAGGTCAAGGTGATCCCGCCTCGCGCGCCTGCACTGTCCGCGACGCAAGTTTGTGGCAATCCGCCATGACCCCAAGGGGCGTGCACCCACCAGGACGGCTGGGGGGGGTGGGGACTCAGGGGCTTGGGCTATCCATTAGCTACGCCAGGATTCGGGGACAGCGAGAAGCATTTAGAAAAGGAAAGAAAAAGTTGGCTTGAGAAGACTCTAAGTGAGGCGGACTCACTTGCTTAACACAACCCTCCAAGTACTTAGGGAGGAAAACGCAGAGTCACCCAAATGACCACGTCCCCATTTGTCCGTGCGGCTCGCACAAACGGCAGCGGTCTCCCTGGTTCCTGTGTTCCCCAGGGCTCCCAGTATCTGCCAGTCAGCCAAGCCCAAACCAAGAACACACGTGGCTTCGCTCAGGAGCCCACCCAGAAGGAAAAAGAGTTTGTTGACTTTGGGGACCCCAGTTCCCCGTGCCTGTTAGTTTATCCCAAGGGGCAGAGTGGTTTGTCCCGGACTGCTTCGGGACCAGGCTTAGGCATATCCGAAGTTATGAACGTCACTTTTTGCTTGTACATGTTTTGGGCTCATTCAACACAGCTTTTGAACTTGGAACGGTTTGTGGTTATTCTTGTAATTTATCTGGTGACGCGGGCTTAGAGGCGGTGAGGCACTGGGAACTGAGGCTCCCCCTACCCAGCAACACCTCTTCCCACCCCGGGGCAGCGTCACCTTCTTACCGGGCAGTTTCCTGTGAGGGAGGTGAGGGTAGAGGTTCTGCCCCAGCTTTCCCCAGGTCCCTGCCCCCCAACGCAGCTGTCAGGTCATACATGCCACCCCAGGCTTAGGAGCCTCCTCTCCAGCTCTACTTTCAGTTTTACTAAGGTGCGTTTTCACCCGCAGGTGTTTATATCAGAAACCTCACTTTTCTGATGCAGGCCACCTGGGTGCGTTTTAAAGGACCCTGCCCCCCCTAACCCACAGGTCACAGGGGTGGGGGTTGGGGGTGGAGGTTAGCTTTCTCTCCTGCCCTGTGTAGCCCCCTGGCCTCCAAGGAGCTGGAGTGGGTACCCAGCCTGTCACTGTGCTGCGCATCATTGAGCCCAGATTTATATTTCCTTTGTGGGGGTGGGGGGTGGTTCTGCTACTGAAAAATGAAAGTTTGAAAACAGCTGCATTGACACAAACTTAGAACAATACAAGCTATCCGCAGGAGGTTTGGGCCTGACTTACTATGTTCTCTGGCTACCCTGAAAGGCCCTCCCCGGCACGACATTGCTTAACCTCCCAGCCTCACTCTGCCTCAGTTTCCTCATAGGAATGATGAAGTGTGTACCTGCTGGGGCTCTGAGCATGCAATGCCCCCTTCTGCCCAAACACTCACACACACACACACACAGCATTTCCTGGCACTCCGAGGCCCTTGCTTTCTCCCTTGTTCCATTTCTTGCCTTCCCCTTGCTTGGAGGCGAGCACCCTCCAGCTTTTTTTTTTTCCCTTCTGACCAGGCACAGGGTTTCTTCTCTTTTTACTGTGAGGGAGACTTGCTTAGGAAGAGTGAGCCCCTGCCATCTTCCATGATTTCGTTTCTCTGCTTTGGGTCTCATCCTCTTTGCTTGACACCAGATAATGAAGGGGAAATGGCATGTGGCCTTAACGAAGGGAAAATGGCACATGGATTAAAAAAAAACAAACAAACCCTGGGCGCTTTTATCTCGTGTTCAGAAAGAACAGGGCTTGGGTTCTTTGCTTTGAGAGGAGGGAGGCAGGAGCCTTCAGCCTTCTCGTTTTCCTCTAGATGTGATTGCCCTAACAGCCCCCGTCTTCCTGAGAAACTGCTGTAAGAATAAAGTGTTGCAAAATCGATGGTGGCAAGTGGAGTGGCGAATCACTGCATAAGTATTTACTGCACACCTGCTGGGTGTAAGGCGCTGGTTAGTACTTTAACAGACGTGAAGTTGAACAGTCTTTGCATTAAGCGTTCTGACCTTTTAGATGAGCAGAGAACTTGAGAGCAAAAGGGGAGAGGAAGACTTGGATCAGATAATGAGAGGCCAGCCTGGAGTAACTGGCCGAGTTATAGAAGATTGAGAAATGAACTGGTTTCAGCATGCCGGTGTCTAACGTTGGAGTTGTGATGTGCTTCCCCAGTGATCACACGGCTCGCTCCCTCATTGTCTTCAGGTTCTTTAAGGGCTCCTTCTCCAAAAAGCCTTTCTGGCACACCTCCCGCACCCCCCCCCCCCATCTAAGCCACCAGCACCCAGAGCTGGATAAGGGCAATCCAGGTGTTCAGGGACTGGGGGCCAAAATTGTAGGTAGGGTGGTCATTTGAGAGAGAGCGGGTGACATTTGAACAAAGATGTAGAGGCGGTATCTGAGAGAAGTACATTCCAGCAGAGGGAGTGCAGAGGTGCTAAGGCCACCACCCTGTTCCTGCTTGGCCTTCAAGTTTAGGATTAGTGACTGTGAAAATCCATAGTGAAGCGTATACTGCTTCTGCCAGGGGAGGGAGACGGGAGAATAGAGAGGTGATTGTGTTACCTAAGGAATGAACAGGTTTTATGTGCCACCCACCACCATCTCTAAAGGCTTCATGACAGCTTCTGGTCAGGTAAGAATGGAGCCCTCCCAAGGCTGACAGGTGTTCTCACTGTTTGGGTAAACAAGAATCTGATGTGTTTTGTTCAAGAAAACGTCTCCTTTCTTGGTTCCTGAGATTGTGGTTCAGCACACAATTTTTCCTCCTAAAATATTCATTACTCTAAAAGGATTGCATAATTTAATATTGTAAATCATGTAAATATTTGTCAAATAATTCTCTGGTAACATTCAAAATGTGTTCTTATTGAATTTTTGATTTATACATTTTGTTCACTGATGGATTGGGGGGAGGGGGCCTCAGTGAAAGCTGCCATAATTCTTTTTCTTAATTCTTCCCTTCTACTTATTGCCTGAGGTTTACCTTTATGCCTTTGACAGCTCTGGGGACATCAGTGAGAACAAAGGAAGCACTTTTGCTACTTTAATTGCTGCAGAATGACAGTTTGAATGTCAGATAGCTTTTGAACCAAATGAGGCCCAATTATGCAAACTTTAAAATTCTGCTCTCTTCCTTTGATGTCGTTCTGCTTATTCATGTTTAAATTCCAGGACCTCTCTGAAATTTACCAGAGCCCCTCCGCCCATTTGTTTTATTGAAAAACACACTGCACACCCAGTATGGGGCTGGTCCCCTTTGCCTTTTGGGGTGCTTAAATGTTTTATGGATTTGTAGCTGCGGTTGGGATCTTTTTCTGGAAGTATACAGGAGAAAGTTTTGTTTCTTTGATTTTGTTTTTGGATTTTTTGAATGCCGTAGGAAGATTTATGAGCTTTGGTATCCCCTTTCCCTCAAATGAAAATCACCTTACTGGAATTCCCCACGTCTACTAGGCCGAGCTGCATAGTATGGTGGGTGAATTCCCTTGCTAGTCACTAGAGAGAGTGAACTCTGACCCCATCCTCCAGGTTTGTTGGATTATTTGCAGTTGACTGTAAACCCTCAGAAGGCCCACCAAGCACCAGGGAGGCTTTGCTTCTTGCTCCGCTGTTTGGGAGTGCACTAGTCTTTCAGTGAAGAACCCAGCAGGGGCCCTGACTCACACTTTCAAGAGCCAGGACAGAGAAGTCAAGCTCATGGGGGTTTGGAAAATCTCAGGCTTGGGTGCACCAGCCATTCAGTGGTAGAATTCTCACCTGCCATGCGGGACAACTGGGTTCAGCTCCTGGCTCATGCCTCCCCCCTCCCCCTGAAAAAGGCAGTACATTGTGATCAAAATTCCCTATGATATACATATCGCATGTCTGCCTCTGTGTATGTATTGACTCATTAAAAAAAAAAAACAAAAAAACAGAAAACCCAGGCTTTTGCAGGCAACTTCAAAGCTTTGTCTCCTTCCTACAGTTCCGCTGACCTGGGAAGAGGGGGCACTCTGGGCCCAACAGCAGGAGAGGCCCAGGTGTATCAGTTATCAGTGGCCACGATGCTGCTGCTTAACGACCAACGACAGGACCTCAGTGGTGTGCAACAGTGAGCAGGTGGGGCCTGGGCAGTTCTGCGAACCTGACCCGGCTCAGCTGGATTTGCCCCTATGCGTTCAGCCGGTGGTTCTGCAGCAGGCTTGCCGGGCCTTGTCCACCACGACGGAGGCAGGGGTCGAAGACCACCGGCAGGGTGGACAGGGCCTCAGGAGGCTTCAGGGTTCCAGTGTCACTTCTGCTGAAGCAGTTCCCAGGGCCCAGCCCAGATCCAAGGGCTAGGAAAGTAGACTCCTCTTCTCGGCGGGAGGGGCTGCAAAGGCACCCAGCGAGAGGTGTGGGTAGGGAGGGTGGGGAGAGTTTGGGCCGCTTTTGCAGGGGAGCTACCAGAATAAGGATGAGGCTTTGCTTTCCCCTTGGTGCATCTCAGGCTGAACACCTGGCTGTTTGGATGTGTGCAGTGCGCTTTTAGCTCTGAGTCAGTGGGGCTGGGGAGTGGGTTTACTGGAGGCAGCGAGAAGTTTGAAGGTCGAGGATGTCAGGCGGGCTGGCGAGAATCTTCTGGATGATCCAGTATTGTCGCTTTGTCGGGAATTTCTTCCACTTACTTTTTAATGAGATGCTTTAACAAGGTGAACTCAGACACCCTTTTGGTCATTTAGGATTATTATTTAAGAAGAAAAAACAGGTATTGCGTCTCTTTTTTTGTAAAAGGCCCTTAATAGTGTGTTTATGTTTATAATCTTATCTTATGTAAGGGTTAGCTACTAAATATAAAAACAAGTAGAACTGATAACCAAATTCAAGTCAGTACTTAAAAATGCTGCTTCCTCCCATATTCTAGAGATGTGTCACTGGTCTTCAGTCTGAAATGAAGAGGTGCTCTCCTCCCTTTGGGTTTCCTGTGCATTTATGTGAGTGAATGGGCGCCTTCCCCTGGGGCTTCTGTATGGACCCCAAAGTGTGCTTGTTTTCCTCAGTGCTGCTCTCCATCTCTGGATCTTTTTTTCTTTTTTTAAATTTTATTTTTATTAAGAAATATTTGGGCGGGCCATGGTGGCTCAGCAGGTAGAGTTCTCGCCTGCCATGCCGGAGACCCAGGTCTGATTCCTGGTGCCTGCCCATGCAAAAAAAAAAAAGAAATGTTCACACACATACATTCCGTCTCTGGATTTTTAATAATTGCAGAAATATCCATTGTCTTATGATGTTAATCATTTTCTGAAACAAAAAACAAAAATGCAGGTAAATTTGAAAACAAGGTTTTAGGAAAAGAAAGTCAAGATTTTGGAGGCACCTTTTTGCCAAGTGAGAATCACTGCTTAGGACCTTGCTACTCAAAGCTACCCATATTGGCAGCACCTTCCCTGGGGAGCTGGTTAGAAATGCAGTTTCTCAGGCCCATCCCAGGCCTCTGAATCAGAGACTGTGTTTCCACATGATCTCCAGATGACCTTAATGTAAAACATTGCTTTCTACCCTCCTCCGCAGGAACTCCATGATAGAGAAAGGGTTGTCTTTGGTTTCCAGGTTTGGGGAAGTGCAATAGTTTCTCCCAGGTTATAGTGCTCCGCTGGCCGAGTCCCGCTCCACTGTCTGGCCACAGGGTTAGTGTAAATGAAGCCCTCTGGGCCTGCACCCCCATCCGTGGATGCCGGAATATGTCAAAGGGCACGAAGAGCCTTTGGTTGTTGAAGGATTATGGCCCGGAAGGTTCCTTAATTTCCAGTAGAAACAACTATGAAATTGATATTATCTGTTCCCTGGGAAACTATAAGAAGATGTCAAATTTAAATATGTATCACTGCCCCATCATATTTTAATAGTGCTGAGATGATCTGGTTCAGACCTCATTTCTTTAAAGTTTTTTTTAAGAGCTGGAAAGATGTTTGTTCTCTTCATAAAATTTCAGCACTTTCGCTCTAAAGAACAAGAGATCTCAATTTTCTAGGTCCTATTTATAACGATAAGGCCTTGTTCTTTCATTATGGTATAGCATTAGAACTGAGGCGAGCAAATAATAAATTCAATGAAGCTGTGAAGTGCGAATGTGCTTTTACTTGTAAAGGATTCCACTTACTACCCCTAAGCTTTTATTTATTTATAATAAATTTATTTTCATGGTGGGACACTTCATCTAAGTATGAAAGCAGAGGGAATAGTACTGGGAATCACCCAGCTCAGATGAGTCCCAGCTCATTAATGGGAAAGGTTCACAGCGGATGCCCCTTGGTGTGTTTGGTGAACAAGGATGTCAGGAATGGAGTATGACCTTCCTTCTAGGGTTTTAGTGCTGGAGGGGGCTTTGAATGTGGAATCCCATCATTTGGTGGTTGAAGGTGCTGGGGCTCCGAGGAGAGGAGCCTGGTGGGGCCAGGAGAGCTGGTGATGGCTCCAACCTTGAGAACTCTGGGACTGCCGTCTCCTCAAGGGGCGCCAGGGCTTTTGGCTTTACCTCTCCTGGCTATACCAGGCTGAGAAATGGGAGAGCTGGAAATGGGGTAGGGTTTTGAATGTACCAAACTCAGGGCATTTTTTAAAAGCATTTTAAATTGTGAACTACAATATTTACAAAGAAAAGAAAGAAAAAGCAATAATTTTCAAAGTATACTTCAACAAGTTGTTATAGAACAGATTTCAGAGTTTGTCACAGGCTGCCATTCCACTGTTTCAGAGTTTTCCTTCTAGCTGCTCCAATACACTGGAAGCAGTGTTGTGAAATAGCAATAGGGACTCAGAGCCATACTCTCTTAAATTCTAGTTTCTCTATTATACCTCCTCCTCCTTCTTTGCTCCCAATCTTTAGGGATTGGGAGCAAAAAAAAAAAAGTCAGTGCCCACTCTGACTTTTTCATGTTGAGGAGGGGTGTCAACACTAAAGGATAAGGAGATGTAATTAGTTGATAATCTCAGAGAGGCTGGTCCCTCTGGGTTTCAGGATTTATCTGGCCTAGGAACCCTCTGGAAATTATACGTTCCAGGAAAGCAAACTTAGTGCATGAAACTTTTATAGAGTCTCGGTGCGAGCCCTAGGTGTTCTTAAGAGTTAACAGGAGTGATGTTGGTTGGGATTTAACAAACCATGGCAATTAGAACTATCTAACTGAAGCTTGGAAAAGAGCAGCCTCCAGAATAGCCTCTTAGCCACTGATGCCTTATTTTATTACACTTCTTTTCCCCCTTTTTTTGGTCAGGCAGGCATTGATCCCATGATGCCAGGGCCAGACTCATCCCTGGAATCATGCCCCACATTGTCAGGGAGACTTTCACCCCTGAATGTCATGTCCCACATAGTGGGGAGGGTAATGATTTTCTTTGCAGAGTTGGCTTAGAGAGAGGCAGGCCACACCTGAGCAACAAAAGAAGTTTCCTGGAAACAACTCTTAGACCTTGTTTTAGGTAGACTTAGCTTCTCCCCTACAGAAATAAATAAGGGAAAGCCTCAAAATCAAGGGCTTGACCTATTTTCTTGGGAGTTCCCAGTGGTTGAGAGGGTACCCGGGGTTTCCCAGATGAGAGAGTTTAATAATTCCTTTTTTTCTTTTTTTTGCTTCAGACCCTCAAGGGACTCTACCAACACTTTTTTTTTTTTTTAACTTTTTTGATTTTATAATATAATGTACATATAAAGCAAAGAAAGAAAAAAGCAGTAGTTTTCAAAGCCCTCTTCAACAAGTAGTTACAGGACATATCTCAGAGTTTGTCACAGGCTAGCATACCATCATTTCAGATTTTTCCTTCTAGTTGCTCCAGAGCATCTACCAATACTTTTTAATTATCTGCCCGCTATAGTCTGAGATGTATCTTGCTATTACATTAAGCTAATCAGAATTACAAGGCCTCGTTCCTGTTCTGACTCCAGGAGTTTGAATTCTTTAAATGAGCTATCCAGACAGGTTGATTTAGGTTGTATGTTACAGAAAACTTAGGTTCCAAAATAATAAATCTCTCTGCCCTTGGCCTCATATACTAAGTAGAGCTCTAGAGTACATACACTATCATTTTTTACCTGTGTTTTATTTACTTTAGTCTTAGACAGATTGGCTTCATTTTTTTTTGTATTTTTTGGGGGCGAAGGTGCATGGCCCAGGAATTGAACCCTGGTCTCTTTCATCAAAGGTGGGCATTTTATCACTGAACCACCTGTGCACCCCAGATTCATTTTTATCACTAGTTGAGGCCTGATCTTTTTTTCCTTTACTTTGACTGTTATTGTATGTAGCTATGCTAACTTTCAGCCCTGCAACACTCCATTTCTGGGTCTTAGGTGTCCCAGAGTTACTCAAAGTTCCAGGGAAATACCAGCTGGTACACATGAAGCTCAGCGTCTCAGAATCCAGAAATTCACTTACAATTTCAAACTAAGTGTGATTGTTCTACAGGCTTTACAATCTAGGCTCCAGTTTTCTTATAAGTATTTTCTGAAAGAGACCTTAGCATATTTGTTATTTTGTTTCTGGCTTATTTTGCACAACACATTGTCCCTGAGGTTTATTCCGTTTGTTGTGTGCCTCTCGACATCCTTCCTTTTTGTAGCCAAACCATATTCCATCGTCTAAATGTATCATAGTTCACCATTCTGCTTCTCAGTCATTGTACCCTTCAGCTCCTTCCATCCATTGGGTATCATGGGTAATGTCCAAAATAAACCATGTCTTACAGTATCCTCATTTGGTTGTGCAATCAGCAGCACTCTCAATCTTAGACAATTTTCACTGGTCCATAGAGACAAAGGACCAACAAGCACAGCCTCACTAAATATCAAATCAAAACTATCCCTTATCACTTGCACAACCCCCCACCCCCACCCCGATAGTTGCTCCAGTAGTGCTGTGGAACTGTTGATGTCCTCCTGTTAACTATTGGCCATAGTGTGCATTTTTAGTTTTCCAACTCAGGACATTTTTCACAGATTTCCTTTTCATCCTATGCTCATAAAGGAAGGCTAAGGGGGCAGTGTTAAAGCAATCTTAAAATATTAAGGGGATTTATCAGCTCATTTGGAATATCATTTACTACTCTAATATTCCTATCATATTATGCAAGCTGTTATTGAAAATGATTTGCAGGGATAACATTAGTATATGATTATGGAACAATAAAAGCGAAAAATAGTATGTGATGAGTTGTAAGTTACTAGAATTCAAGTCCTATCACACTTTTGGGTCAGTCATTCTTTGATGGTTATAGAATGTCTTAGTTTCTTATGGCTGCTGTAACAAAGTAACCCAAGCTGGGTGGCTTTAAACAACAGAAATTTACTGTCTCACATTCTGGATGCTGGAGGTCTGAAATGAACATGTTATAGGGCCAGCCTCTCTCCAAAGGCTCTAGGGGAGGATCTGTCCCAGGCCTCTCTCCTGGCTTCTGGCCATGGCTTGCAGCCCCCTGGCCATGTCTGCCTCAGTCATCACAGGGCCCCCTCCCTGCTGTCTGTTTGCAAATTTCCCATTCTCATGAAGACAGCTGTCATATTGGGTGAAAAGTCCACCCTGTTCCAGTGTGACCGTATTTTAACTTGCCTAATTTCAACTGTTAATGACCCTATTTTCAAATAAGGTCATGTTCTGAGAGACTGGGGATTAGTATGTCAGCATATTTTTTTGGGAGACACAACTCAATCCATAACATAGGACTATTTGGATTTTCTCTTTCTTCCAAGTCAGATTTGGTAACTTCTATTTTTCTAAGAAACTGTCTCATTTCCCCCCCCCTCAGTTTAGCAGTTTATCAGTACAGAGCTTTTAGAAAGTTCTCTTTTTAGTCTCTGGGGTACCTGTGTTATATTCTTTTTTCTGTCATTTTGAATTCATGCTATTTCTATTTTATGTGTTCAGTGTTGTCAAAAATATTTTATTAGTCTTTTCAGAGAATTGCCTCTTGGCTCTGGATCTGTTCCTTTGTTGACTCATTAACTTCTGCCTTTCTATTTATTTCTTTCCTTCAGTTTTATTCTTCCAGTAAGTTTCCCTCAAAGTACCACTTTTGCTTTTCCTACAAGTTTTGATATATCGTATTTCAATTTATTTGTTGCTCTGTTCTCATTTACAATACAATCTTTGTTTTGATCTAGGGGTTATTTATAATAGTGTTTTAAGATTTTAAAGTAGTCTACAAAATTATATGTAAGAGCAATTTTCTAGAAATGCCCCACAGGTGGTAACACTGTAACAAAATTATCAAGTTCAGCATCAGTATGGTCCTGTTGGATCTGTGCAATCACTAGAAATATAACAAGTAACTCAAAAGCTACTGTAACGCTTGCTAGAAAATTGTGCCCAGTCAGAGCCTTTCACCTATTTTTCCATCCACATTTCTAAGATGGAGGTTGAAAAATTGGATTGATTTTGGATCTATGGTGAAGATAATACTCCCAAATCAGCCCTCCCGAGAGATCCTGTCTTCAGTGAAGTTGCTTCATTACTTTTTCTGGGTGCTCATTTTGAAAGTGCGCTTGCTGCAGTGTTCACCACTTAAGTTGTACACCTATATTGAAGTTGCTTTAAAAAGTCACTGAGATATCCATTGTTTGCTTCAACTGCAAAAAATTGCATAGTTATCAAAAATTAACATATACATTCTTTTTCTGTAACTATGTTTAATGAGAAATAAAGAATGGCAGGACTATTGCTTTCATTAAAAAAAAGGTATTCTTAAGCTTTGTTTTTTAAAAAAAATTCAGCCCATTTCAGAGAACACTGTTTACTGTACCACTACTTTGGAATTTATTGGGACTGGCTTTGGGGCTTTATCTAACTGGGTCAGTAATCCAAAATCCTAACCAGGTGACATTCTCGGGTTTCTTCAAATGAAGTATAAACAATTACAAGTGTAAAATAGTATGTCATTCCCTTTGATTAAAGCAGATAAGAGAGATGTGGAAAGTCATTAAAATACATGAACAAAGAATATATGTTTTGTTCAAGAAGGTTGGGAAGTAAATCTTTTCGACAGCCTGGTGGACGATGGTGCATTTGTGTCTCGTGCATGCACGTGTGTGTTTGGTGTTTGTGTTTGTGATATTAAGAGGGGATTCGTGTGCAAAGGGAGACGTTGATGTTAACCAGAAAGACCCTGATGAGAAGGGGGGAGAGGCTGTGGGGCCTGGCTGTGGCAGAGTGCCCGATGGGGTACCTGTTTGTAGAGCCCATGAGGTCAGGCTTTAAGATGCTGTGGGAGGTGAAGACTTCCTCGTATCGCCATGTGTATGCACATAAAAGAATTTTTAGAAGAGATTATTTTTACATGGTGTGCCTGAATTCGAAAGAAATTTGAGGACCGGTTTTACTCATTTCTACTAAGTCAGATCCAGAAATTCAGGTGGAAGTGAAATCTCGTGTGCCATTCTGCTCGGTGGCACAATTGCCGTGGAGAGGTGGGATCTGAGAGCGGGTTTCAAAAGGACAGATGTGTGCCTCTGAGGGCGTATGAGATGCCAGTGCTGAGTAAATGCAAATCGAAAGTGTGGCGGGGAATGAAGCATTTCTCTGGGGCCTGTTTTTGAGAGGTTTGGCTGGCTCTTGGTTTAGAAAGCATGCTTCTGGCGAAGAACATTCCAGCTGAGAGTCAGAGAGGATATGCGGAGGAAGAGGCTGGAGGAAGGATGGTTTGCCTCCGTGGGGGCTGCCCCCAGGGCGATGCCATGAAAGGTGTCCACAGGGCATTTCATAGCCCGTTTTCTGAGACAAGGGAAGGCAGGGAAGTGGATTTAAAAGTAAAGTCCAGGCCGGGGAGTCATGCTGAGCAAAATAAAGCTAATCTCAACAGATCACATACTTCTTTTTATTGCTGTTGTTATTTCAAATTAGGGCACTTGTAGGTTTAAAGAAAAATCATGCAGGGCGGGCTGCAGTGCCTCAGTGGCAGAGTTCTTGCCTGCCATGCCGGAGACCTGGGTTTGATTCCTGGTGCCTGCCCTTGTAAAAAAAAAATCATGCAGAAAGTACATAATTTCCATGCATTCCACACCTTCCCCTTTTCCCTGTTGTTACAGTTTGGTGTTATAGTACTTTCATTATGGTTGATGAAACTATATTATGATTATATTATTAGTTATAGTCCATAGTTTACGTTAGAGTTCACTCTTTGGGTTGTATGGTTTTATGAGTTCTTATTTCATTTTTGTTATTTTTTATTTATTAAACAACATACAAACACAAACATTCTTACCATATGATCATTCCATTCTGCATATATAATCAGTAATTCACAATATCATCACATAGTTGTATATTCATCATCATAATCATTTCTTAGAACATTTGCATCAATTCAGAAAAAGAAATAAAAAGACAACAGGAAAAAAACACATGTATACCATACCCCTTACCCCTCCCTTTCATTGATCACGAGCATTTCAATCTATTGAATTTATTTTAACATTTGTTCCCCCCATTATTTATTTATTTTTAATCCATATGTTTTACTCATCTGTCCATACCGTGGATAAAAGGAGCATCAGACACAAGGTTTTCACAGTCACACAGTCACATCATTATTCAATCATCTTCAAGAAACATGGCTACTGGAACACAGCTCTACAATTGCAGTTCCCTCCAGCCTCTCCATTACACCTTAACTAACGAGGTGATATCTATTTAATGCATAAGAATAACCTCCAGGATAACCTCTCGACTCTGTTTGAAATCTCTCAGCCATTGACACTTTGTTTTGTCTCATTTTGCTCTTCCCCCTTTTGGTCAAGAAGGTTTTCTCAGTCTCTTGATGCTGAGTCCCAGCTCATTCTAGGATTTCTGTCCCATGTTGCCAGGAAGGCCCACACTCCTGAGAGTCATGTCCCATGTAGAGAGGGGGAGGGTTCTTAACATTTTGATTTTAGTAACATTTATTTGATTTGGTGATAAACTCAAATTTCCCATTTTAACTGCTTTCAAGTCTGTGATTCAGTGGTGTTAAGAATATGGTATTGCATCACCTTGACCACCATCCATTATCAAACCTTTTCTCATCGTCTCCCAGGTCCCCACCCCCACCCGGCCCCTGGGAACCTGGACTCTAATTTCTTACTCTATGAATTTGTATATTCTAATTATTTTATATACATGAACTCATACAGTTCTTGTCCTTCTGTGCCTGGCTTTCATCACTCAAGATGATTTTATGTAATGTTCTTGCAATAATGCAGCTATAGAGATAAAATGGCATAGAACCGTGTGTGCACACGCACACACGCTTGTGTGCTTGGGGAGCTGTGGGCAGACTCTAGGTGGCACCCATTTCAGCTTCATGGGGTTGCTCTTGTGCTATAATTGTGCAAGATGTTAACAGTGGAGAGGAGGGGTGGAGGGGGGTTATGGCCCCCCTGGATGTTATTTTATAACTTCCCATGCATCAATAATTATTTCAAAATCAAAAGTTAAAAAGAAATAGGAAGGTATGCACTACCCTCATGCTGTACCCCATAGTCCCATAAATAGCTGTAATTTTGGAAACTGAAGCAGCTTAGGCCTAGTGAATACTCTGGAAGGGACCAACTGGGAATATTGGGCATCTGAACCCCTTGCTACCTAAGGTGTGGGTTACTGGCTAGTAGGATCGCATCCCCTGGGAGGGTTTCCCAAATGCAGAGTCCCAGCCCCCTCCCCACACCTCCTGAATCAGAATCCGTGTTGTAAGAAGGTCTTGGGGTGAGTTGCATGGACCTTTCCAGGGTAGAAGTTTCCTTGGAGTAGAAACCAAGTCTGGTTTAGGGTGCTTATGTGATCCTGGAGACATCACAAATACCATTTCAACCACAGTGCCCCCGAGATCCCACCTGGAAAATGGGGAAGTTTATTATATGGATAATATATAATTATATTCTTCACAGAAGTTCAGGGCAGATGAAAGGAGTAATTTATGTCAAGTGCTTGCCATCTAGCAGAGCCCAGTAAATAGCACTGTTGCTTCCAAGGGCAGGTTAGGCACCAGGGTCTGGTTTTCAGGGCTGCTGCCTCAGTCTGCACCTGGGTGGGTGTGGGAAGCAAGACGGGTATTCAACCAAAGAGGAGTCATTCAGAAGGTGGTGTGTTGGCCTGGAGAGGCTTTTTGGAACCCCTGTGAAGAGGGCACTGGGAGCTATGAGTTGAAGAGCAGGGTGCCCAGGGCACATTTTTTAAAAAAACATTTTTAAGATTAAGAAATATTGCATATATACAAAAAAGCAATAAGTTTCAAGGTACATTGAAACAATTATTTATAGAACAGACTTCAGAGTTTGGTACAGGTTACCGTTTCACAATTTTAGGTTTCTCCTTCTGGCTGCTCTGTGATGGGTAGGTTCTGGTGTCATCAGGGCCAAGGGATGATGCCCAGTTGTCTGGTCAGGCAAGCCCTGGCCTGACCCCTGCTGCAAGGATATTTTGTGGCTGGTTGATAAACCAGAAGGCTGCTGTATTAAATCATCAGTCAGTTGATTGCATCTGTGGCTGATTACATCTGCCATCAACTAAGGCATGTCTCCCACAAAGAGATAATCCAATCAGTTGGAGGCTTTTAAAGGAGAACAGAGACTCTTTCAGCCAGAGAGTCTCTCCTGTAGAGTTTGCCAGACCCTTCCTTCATTGGAGCCTCCAGCTTCACAGCCTGCCCTACGGATTTTGGAATCTTCCATTCCCACAGGTGGGTGAGACACCTTTATAAATCTCATATTTAATATATCTCCTGTTGGTTCTGCTTCTCTAGAGAGCCCTGATGAACACATGCTCCAATACACTGGAGACTAAAAGAAATATTAATATAATGATTCAGCAGTCATTCATATGTTGAATCCTATCTTCTCTGTTATAACTCCTCCTCTTCTCCTTTGATCCTTCTCCCAGTCTTTAGGGGTATTTGGGCTATGCCCATTCTAACTTTTTTCATGTTGGAAAGGGCTGTTGATAATATGGGTTAGGGGGAGGGAGCTAACTAGTTGATGTTCTTGAAGAGGCTGGCCCCTCTGGGTTTCAGGAGTTATCTGGCCTAGGAACCCATCTGGAGGTTGTAGGTTTCTGGAAAGTAATCATGGTGCATGAAACTTTATAGAATCTCAGTTGGAGCCTCGAGGGTGCATCTTGCTGTGTCTCTGGAGTGGAGGAAGAGCCCCAGTCTCAGCAAATGGAAAAGGATTCAAAGGTCCAGAAGCATGGAAGCCGAGTAAAGGGAGGGCTTCTAGGGGGGCAGGGGTGGCCTTGAGTACAAATCAGTGCAAAGCGCCCTGGAGTCAGGGCTGCCCTGGGACTTCCTGGGGCTGATTCTGCTGTGCCCTGCCCTCCTGGGGCCTCAGTTTCCCCATGTAAGTGGAGGCAGCTGCACTGGATCTCTGAAGTCCCCTTCTGTTTCTCTTTCTTTTTGACATTGCCCAGCCAGGCATTTCTTAAGGGCCTGACCCGCCCGTCTCACATCGGGGGAGTCTGTACCATTTCCTTCTAGACCTTCCAGCTTTTGTATTCTGAAACGTGAGGGACAATAGTCATCTGTTAAAAAAAAAGCAGCCGGGCGGGCCGCGGTGGCTCAGCGGGCAAAGTGCTTGCCTGCTATGCCGGAGGACCTCGGTTCGATTCCCGGCCCCAGCCCATGTAACAAAAACGGAGAAACAGAATACAATAAAACAAGAAAATGTTTAAAAATGTTTCCCTTTCTTCCTTCCTTCCTTCCTTCTCTCTGTCTTTCCTTTAAAAAAAAAAAAAAAAAAAAAAAAAAAAAAGCAGCCGTGGCAGAGCTGCTGGGTCAGTTGGGTTGGACTGTGAGTGAGGCTTCTTTCCTTTGATACTGGTGTCTAGGAACTGAGCTCCTAGAAAGCCTGGCTAAATTGAACTGAGGTGAGGAGACTTTGAACCTCGGTTGCTGGGTTGTTACTGGGAGAAGCGCCATCCCGCTGACCCCGCGTGCTCAGGGGTCCCAGATCTTTAGGGGATCTGTTTCTTTTGGAAGGAAAGGTCCATGGGATACAGAGAGTATTTTTCAGAAAGCTGGTGCAGGCTGTCACCGGCACGGGGGACAGGAAAGGAACTGACCCTGGGCACGTCTTGTCACCTGCACGGCCTCCTCCGTTTAAGGGTGGAGTGGAACAGACCTTCTCTGAGTTCCCACCAGGCCCTGCCAGGTTCGCCATCCATATGCTAGTAAGGGTGGGGAGGCTGCTTTCCGTGGGCATGTATTGGTCCTTTAGGGTGACCAACTTGTTCAGCTTTGCCCAGGACCTGGATAGGGTTTGGCATGGAAAGGCCCTTGTCCTGGATTGGGATTGCCCACAAAGTGATACCTAAGAGAGAACGAAAGACCCACCAACCCCAGATCCCAGCTTGCGCTGGTTCTGAAACCCTGCCCTGGAGTAAAGCTGCTGTTCTGGGTTTAAGATCTGGCAGGGAAGCTCTAGCCTAAACTAGTTCCTTAGACTGGGTTTTTACTACGGAGAACTGTTACCCAGCCTGGGTGGGGCCTGACAGGGGGTACACAGCACCACGGCAGTTTCTTGGTGGACTTTTGGGGTTAAAGGGAGGCCTGGATCAGGGACAGTACATGGTGGAGAAAATAGAATAAGCACCGTTTACTTAAAAAATTCAGTTACTTAACACACACTGGGGAAATTGTGAATTTTTTTTTTAATGAGAAATAATCATTAAATTTTTTTCTTTGGAGTAAACAAATTGGAATCCTTTGGGTTTCTTTAG
The DNA here is from genome assembly GCF_023851605.1 of Tamandua tetradactyla. NCBI lineage: Eukaryota > Metazoa > Chordata > Mammalia > Pilosa > Myrmecophagidae > Tamandua > Tamandua tetradactyla. The sequence goes on from NC_135335.1 coordinate 59,116,684, forward strand.
AATGAGGCACAAGTGTATTGAGTTAATTAAAAAAAAGGTTTCATCTTATTTGTTAAAGGCAGAGTCTTACAGTGACTCTACTAAGAATTTCTGTTGGGTCCCCAAATACTTAGACACCATTAACTTATTTTTACTCCCTGATTTTAATATAAAAACTTATAGAGTTGAGAAGCTACTCTGGAGACTACTCTTATGCAAGCTTCAGCTGGACATCGCTACCCATCACAGTTTGCCAAACGCCAACCAAAATAGTTTCTGCCAACCCTAAAGAACACCTAGGGCTTTATATGAGATTCTGCAAAGGTTCCATGAACTAGAATAACTTTCCAGAAACCTACAACCTCCAGATGGGTCCCTGGACCAGATAAATCCTGAAACACAGAGGGGCCAGCCTCTCCAGAACATCAGCTAGTTCCTCCCCCCAACCCATATCATTGACTGACCATTCAAGCCTGAAAAAGTTAGAAAAACCCTAAAGAGTGGGAGAAAGATCAAAGGTGATGGTGGAGTTATGCAGAGAAGGTAGGGTTTAATGGATGAATATGACTGCTGAATCATTACATAGATATTTCTTTTAGTCTCCAGTGTCTTGGAGTAACTAGAGGTAAAAACCTACAATTGTGGAACTGAAATCTATACCAAACTCTGAAATCTGTTCTACAACTGATTGTTGCAGTGTGCTTTGAAATTTATTGCTTTTTTGTATATATGTTATTTTTTTACACACACGCATTAAGTCGATTGTGATGATGAATGAATGCCTATATGATGATACTGTGAACCACTGATTGTACACTTGGGATGATTACATGGTAAGTGAATATATAATATAAATCAATAAAATTGCATTAAAAAAAAACTTACATCAACCTTTTGTTTGCATCTGGCAGATTCCTTTTTACCAGTTTGCAAATGGGTTGATTTCTGCTGATGACTTTTCCCATATACTTAAAGTCTGTTTTTCAGTCAATCACATAGTAACATTAGGAAAAAGTTTCTCTTGAGTAATGGCTTTTTTCAGAGGAGTGGATATTCCTGAACTTTTGCTTTTAAAATACAGTAACAAATGCTGCATGAATAATAAAAGCAGTGGTATTTAAATTGTCTTTCCACTTGCAGAAGAGATAGCTTTTCAGTATCTAAATAAAACCAAAGGGGCATGACTCCGTAAATCCCAGGGTCTGTCTGGAAAAATGAATGGGTTCACAGTTAAGTGATTTCTAGCCCTCAAAATGTAGAATTCTAATATTCTGTGATTTTTTTTCCATTCAGCATTTAAGTAAAATTAAATAACTAAATTCAAATAATCACAGGATGCCTAGGAAAAGAAATATATATACGGAAGGGAAGCTAATTTAAACCTTTTAAGTCCTTAGTGATGGGGAATTCCCAAACTGCAAAAATAGAAGAAGTCATTGCAAATGGAAGATAAAGATATAATTCACAGACCATAAAATTCATCTATTGAAGAGTCCAATTCAGCGGTTTTTAGTATATTCACAAATATGTGCAGCCATCCTTTTTATCATCTCAGAAAGAAACTCTGTACCCTTCAGCTGTCAGTCCCCCATCTGCAACCCCTGGACACCTTCCATATCTGTTGCCCAGTTTTATGAGAGGACAGCGGAGAAGGAAGAAGTAGACCCTGTTCCCTTGCCGCAGGTCTGGGGCTAGCATGTGTTCCACCTCAGGCATAGGCTCGCCCTGTCTTCCACTATCTCACCGTACATTTCCCATGCGTTACAGTGCGTGATAAGGAATTAAGATTTTAAGAAATTATGTCAAGCCCCAAGCTTGACCCATTTTACACGTAGCAGCTGAGCCCCTTATGAGTCTCCTGTTGGTTTCGCTGACCTTGAATGTCAGCGTGTGCCCCGCCCCCAACCCCCCTGCCTGCTCAGCAGCACCCATATCTCGGGGGAGCCACTCAGACCTCCGGTCTCTAAAACTGGGGTGGGGCCAGCAGTTTGTGTGTCATGAACCCCCCCGGGCGGCTGATGGTGCTGGAGGTGCCTCCCTTCACTTCATCTCCCCCGGGGCTTGTCTCCACTCCGCCTGGGCAGGTTTTCTCACCACCTGGCCTAGCCTGGCCTTCTCCTTTCAGAGGAGACCAAGGTTGGTTTCGCACAGCCCTATCAGGTCCCTCCCTTCTTTACCTGGCACTTGCTGTGGGAACAGCAGGGCCCTGGGCTCTCAGGCGGGTCTCAAGGGGCGGGGGGCTTGGCTAGGGGTGAATCCACGTCCGTGGGACCCAGGGTGACCCACACGCCTTCCTGGCCACCGCGGGCGCTGAGCCCAAAGCATAGGTTTCCCCCCCACCAGCTCCTGCCCCTGCACCGTGTTCCTCAATTGCCCTCCCTCCCTGGTCTCTTCCACCTTCCCCTCTCTGCTAGTTCTGTTCTTATAAACATTTGCATCCCTCCTGTAATTAAAAAAGTGAAAAAAAAAAAAAAAAGACAGCCCAGCCCTAAAGGTCCCTGCCAGTTGGGGTGGGCTCTGACCGGCTCTCGGGATGCGGGGAGGCATGTTGAATCATGTCCCCCCCAAAAGGCGTGTTGAAGACATAGGCCCCCCCTACCCCCGTACTTGTGAGTGTGAAATAGGGTCTTTGCAGGTGGAATGAAGCCAAAACAAGATTGTGCTGGAGTGCTGAGTAGATCAGGTGACTCGTGTCTTCAGAAGGAGAGGGACCATTTAAACAATCCAAACATGGGGAGCCCACAATGGGAATGAGAGTTGGTAATTCTATAGCTTAGTGTAATGCCCAGATACATCCCAGAGCATGTTGGGTAGATAATTAAAAAGTATTAGCGGAGTCGCTTGAGGGATGGGAAAAAAAATGGAACTATTAAGATTTATCACTGGGGCTCTGATGCTACCTTAAACAGTAGGGACTCCCAAGTCAATAGGCCAAGCCCTTGATCTTGAGACTTGCTCTTGTAAAGTTTATGTAGGTAGCAGAGAAGCTTAGCCTACCTATCGGTATGCCAAGAGTTACTTCTGGAGGACCTCTTTTGTGGCTCATATGTAGTCTCTCTCTCTCTCTAAGCCCAACTCTGCAAGGAAAACCATTGCCCTCCCCTTTACATGGGACATGACATCCAAGGGTGAATGTCTCCTTGGGAGTGGGAGATGACTCCCAGGGACGAGTCTGACCCTGGCACTGTGGGATCAACAATGCCATCCTGACCAAAAGGGGGAAAAGAATTGCAACAAATAAGGTATCAGTGGCTGAGAGAGTTCAAATAGAGTCAGCTATTCTGGAGGCTAGTCTTGTGCAAGCTTCAGCTAGATATTGCTATTTACCACGGATTGCCAAGCCCCAGCCTACACCATTCCTGCCAATCCTAAAGAACACCTGAGGCTTTATCTGAGCTTCTACAAAGACCCCCCACACTAGGATTACTTCCCAGACACCTACTAACCTCCAGATGGGTTCCTAGTCCAGAATAAATCCTGAAACCCAGAGGTACCAGCCTCTCCAGAACATCAATTAGTTCCACCACTGTATCCCCTATCATCAACAGCCCCTTCCAACATGAAAACGTTAGAAACGGCGTAGTCCAAATACTCCTAAAGATAGAAAGAAAGATCCAAAGAGAAGGTGGAGCTAGAGAAGATAGGACTTAACGCTGAGTATGACTGCGCCATCATTACACTGATATTTCTTTTAGTCTCTAGTGTCTTAGAGCAGCTAGAAGGCAAAACCTAAAATTGTGGAAATGTAACCCATACCAAACTGTGAAATCGGTTCTACAGCTAATTGTTGCAGTGTGCTTTGAAATTTATACTTTTCTTTTACATATATTACATTTCACAATAAAAAAAAAGAAGGAGAGGGAGATTTGGGGACACCTGGTGTAGAGAAAGGCCGGTTGGCGATGTGGGGGACAGTGGAGAGGGGCGGCGGCCAGCCACCGGGCGTCCAGGATTGCCAGGTGCGGCCGGGAGTGGAGGAGGCAGGGAAGCGTCCTCTCCCGGCGCCTGCAGTGGGGGCGCCACCCTGCCCACGGTGTGATTCGGCTTTCTGGCCTCTGGAGCTGCGGGCTCGCAGGTGCCTCTCCTGCTAAGCCTCCCGGTTGGAGATACTTTTCCACCGCAGCTTTGAACTCTGGACAGCCACCTCTGCCAGAATCGCGAGACGACGTTCCTTCCCGGGGCTGGTGGCGGCCCGGTAGCCGGGGGTGGGGTTGGTGCGGAAGGCGTGGGTTGCGCTTCATCCCCCCTCACCCCTCAGCCAGATGCCCTGGTAGCGAGTGGCCTGCGTGGTGCCCGCGGCAGCCCTGCCCTCCGGGCTTGGCGACCAGCAGCCCTGGTGGAAAGCTCTGCAGCTGGGATGCTGCCCGCAGCGCCCTCCTCCTTGGACCGCCCGGGCCTCTGAGTGCTTCCCGGACATGGCCCACTTCCTGGTCTCACCTTAGTCACCTGGGCCTTCTAGGTTCTCGTCCTTGGCCCTCCCCCTGAGACTCTCCTCAAAGGCTCGTCCCTCTCGTCCCTCAGGAGCATCGTCTGCTGGCAGGGCCTCCCCACCCCGGCGCAGCGGGTGCAGCTGGGAGGGCGGCCGGCCTGCCCTGGGCCTCTTTCCCCGGAGTCAGATGCGCATGTGCAGTTGTGTGCGGGATTCCCCCAGCTCACCTCCTCCCCCCTTCTTATCTTTAGCGTGTTTGAAAATGGCTCAGCACCCCTCCCGGGCTTCCCTCCCGGGCTTCCCTCCCGGGCTCGGCACCCCTCCCCAACGCCCTGCCATAGGTGGTGCTGTCTGGCTCAATGCTCAGACACTGCAGGACCTGGGTCCTTACCCGGCATGACAAAAGTGACTCGTCACACGGGGTTTGGTTGCAAAGGAAAGAGATTTAATAGCTGCGGAGTCTGGGACCTCTTGGTCTCAAACAAACCTGCCCCCAAGGCCTGTGAAAGCTCTGTTGATACACGTTGGGATCAAAGAAAATTAGGGAGCACTGGAAGGAAAAGCTGGGAGAAGACACTGATGGATTCTCTGCCTGATGAGAGAAGCTATGGAGAACAATCAAAAGTTCTGTTTGGGTTAACAAAACGGCTTCCAGGTGACGGAAATGCAAACATTTGGTCCGGAGACTCTTTGGTCATTTGGTCAGGGGAACATTTGGTCAAGGTTTGAAAGTTTGTTTATTGTTTATGTGGATCAGTCCTCCCTTTGTCAGAAAGAGTGGCATGACTGGGAAGGAGTACAGTTTAACTCGGTTTTAGCATAGCCGGGAGCTAAGAAACGTCAGAATAATGAAGTTTTAATGCCATGTTCCCCTTATCGGGGATGGGAGGTGAGGAACCCAGTTGCAGGAATAACAAAGAATACTGCATGTTCCCATCCTCAAAGATGGGAATGGGGAGAACTAGTTGCAGGGGCTTTTTCACCATGTGATGATATCGTGAGCCAGTGATTGTACACCATGTATGGAATGTATGTGTATGAAGATTTCTCAATAAAAATATTAAGAAAAAATAGCCAGAGGGAAATACCTGAAATCTCTGAACTGTAATCCAGCTGCCTTGATCTCTGATAATGATTGTATAGCCTTTATCTTGTGATTGTAAAAACCTGTGAGTGACCCACGCTTATATCCCTTTATCCTGTTTTTCAACTTCAGAGTCTTATGATCACTAAAGATGCCCCTCATGTTTATTAATGAAAGGCCTTGAGTGAGCCAGAACTAATCCAACCCAATTTCACATCATTTCTAGCCTCATCATTTTGGGCCATTGGGCTCATTATTCTAAAACCTGCCCATTTTTTATACTGTGAACTATCAAAGTTACTGGAGTTCGGGGAGGCAGATTTTTAGGCTGGTAGGCTGTCCCATCTCCTGCTTCACGCCTAGCAATAAACTCTCTCTCTCTCTCTTTGAAACCCCGATGTCTCAGGAATTGGTCATCTGAGTACATCAGGCAGAGAGCTCACTGCTTTTGATCACTATCAACTCTTTGCTTCAAGGCCAGTCTCAGCTTCTCCCTTTCCTCAAGAACTTTTCCCGTGCCCCTTTGCTGATGGCGTCTCGCTGACTGTGGATTCTTATCACAATTTGGAATTCTTTTATGAAACTCTTTTCATTCTGCTTTGTTTTGAAGTGATTTTCCCATCTTGATTTTCTCTCTAAGTTTGGACAGCTCCCCAGAGGGACCATCCTTTGAGGTGGTTGTACATACTAAATTGGGGTACGTTGTCCAGCTGCCAGTTATTATACTTTTGATTTTGAAAATACCCAAGAACAGACCAGGGTTTCCTCACCTTCAATGCTACTGACATTTTGGGCCAGGAAATTCTTTGTTGTGGGGAATGTCCTGGGCACTCTAGGTTGTTGAGCACAACTCTGATTTCTACCCACTAGAGGATTGTAGGACTCTACTTCCCCAGCTGTGACAACCCCAAATTTCTTTAGATACGGTGAAATACACCCCCCCCCCCGCCAGGGTGGGGGGTGGGAAGAGACAAATTGCCCCTGGCAGAGAAGCCTTGAAACAAATTGAAGCAGAATTGTAGGAGTTGTGAATATGGGAAACATTTTTATATGGAGAAATTCTTAAGGTCATATAAGGATCTGCGGTATTTGGCATGACTGGTTTCTTTTTTCTGACTCTTCCTTACCAAGCATTTTGTCAGGTATTTATTTAGTGATAACCATTCTACATGTTGTGGTAGGAAAATTGAATTTAACTAGCTCCTCTAAGGTGCTCCTATTCTATAAAATGGGAATTCCTGCCTTGAAACAGCTTAGCACTGTAGACATTTCCTGGTTTCTTACTGGAGTACATTTCTCGTCGCTGTTTCTCTTGGAATCTTAGCCTTTGACTGTATTTTCCTCTTGGAGTCACCAAAGGGCTGGTTGTGCTTTTTAAAGTGTAAATGAGATTAGCCCCAAGAGGCATGAAATTTCCACTCCACATTTCACAGAGTTTGCCTTTCAGGATCATTTCATATTTATCCGGTGCCAGGAAGAACTGGCAGTAAGTAAGCATGGAGGCAGCCACCAAATGCTCAATGAAAACGTAATTGGTAATGAAGGGACTCAGAAACCAGAGATGACACATTCCCATGTCTGCTAATAGTGTGTGATATGCATCTTACCAAGAACTCTGTACCTTTGGTTTTGATTTTCAAAGGCATTTTTATTAACATATAATACTTTGAGCCAATGCTTTCTGGGCTGCAAATCTTCCTTTAAAAAGCAGTATCACAAAACCAATTTGATTATGTATGAGGTGCCTTCTTTTCTGTTTAATTCATTTGCTTATTTAGCAATGATTTATTGAGCATGTATACCCTGTGCCAGGCACTGCTCTAGAGTACTAAACAAAGACAGAAATTTGTGCTTGAATTAAGCTTATGTGCTATTGGGAAAGAGACAATAAGCAAGTAAACTATACAGAGTACTTAGCCTGTGGGACAGTGGTACATGCTAAGGAGAAGGGATAAAGTGGGCAGAGTATGGGGTATGCACCGTGGGTGGGCCGCATTTTTGGAAGGTCTCCCTGAGATGTGAGCCTTTCAGTAAAGATCTGATGTGAAGGGTCTAGCCCTGCAGATGCCTCCAGGAAGAGAATTCCAGGGACTCGGAGCAACAAGTGCAGAAGTCTGCAAAGTAGGAGTGTCTGGAATGTTCTAGAACAGCCAGGAGGCCTGTGTAGCTGGAGCAGAATGTACTGCAAGAGGCGGGAGGAGATGAGGTAAGAGGTGACTGATATGATCACTTTAAGAAGAAGTTCAGAGTTGGGCAACAAGAGTTAGAGGCGAAGGAAAAAAAGACCCATTTCCACTCACAGGCAAAAGTTTTTGTAAAGTGTTATTGAAATTTGGTGCTCTTTCAATTGTACAAAGCAGTGCAGGCTGGAGGCTCTTAGAGACTGGTTGTGGTGAGCTGGAATCTTACATTCAATTTAATTAGATGAATGCCATTTCAACATTCATTTAACTGAATCAACACAATTTCCTGAATGTCCTCTACATTGGAAATCAAGGTCCTCAAAACATTGGCCTTGATTTATAAATCCTTATTTTGGGCTAATAATCCAGAGACCCTAAGCTTTGGTGTTTGAAGTCTGACTTCAAGTCCAAGTGGTCATTTCCATTTGCATAGGGAGTTTTAGCATAGCAGTGAGTCCTAGTTCATGGGTTATTCTCAGGTCATTGTTGCTGAACTGATTTTTTGTTGCTGAAACAAAATTATTATTTTAGCTTTCTTGCATTAGCCCAATTTCAATCATCTGTCCAGAGGAAAAGACAGATGAAATGTTTGGTAAATGCACAAGGAGTCAGGGAACCAAGTCCCCTGGTTTCTTGGCCAGGGCCTCAGTTTTTTCTAAGCCAAGACCCAAGGAGAACTGCTCCACCAAATGTCTGTGTCCATGAGTGTGGGAAACACATTCTGTTGTTGACCTGAAAGTGACCATGCAGTTGTAACAAATGACCAGAAGTCTAGCAGCTTAAAACAACGCAGATTTATGATCTAGCCCAGGAAGGCAGAAGACCCAGATGGGTCTCCCTGGGCTGAATCAAGATGTTGGATGTGTTCCTTCTGGAGGCTGTAGTAGAGTGGGCTCCTTGCCTTTTCCAGGTGCTAGAGGCCGCCTGCATGCCTGACTCATGGTCCCTCCCTTTGTCTGCAAAGCCAGTAATGACCAGTTCAGTGTTTCTCACATTACAAAGCTCAGGCTCTGACTTTTCTTCTGCTTTCTCTTCCACACGGACCCTTGTGATTACATTGGGCCCACCTGGATAATCTATTTCAAAGTCGGCTGATTAGCAGCTCATTCCCTCTGTAACCTTCATTCCCTTTTGCCTAATGTAACAGAGTCACAGGCTCTGGGAATTAGGACGTGGGCATCTTTGGTGCGGTTGGACCTGTTACTCTGCCTATCACAGATATGCTGTGTGCACCAGGGATACTAATGTCACCTTTGTGTAGGGCATGCTTCATCTGAAGAAGGTCTGCCCTCTGGAGGACATGGGGGCTGCTCAAATTCAAGAGGACAAGAGACTTAGAAGGTTTCCAAAGATAGGGATCGGGAGCATAGGAGGAAACCTATTGGTCATGTCCATGAGTTAGAAGGAGCCTGTAGCCACTGAAAAATTCACCTCTTCCAGGCAGTTTAGTTTGCTTATTTATTCATTCAGCAACTGCTTATTGAGGACCCATGTGTCCCAGGCATTGCTCAGTGTTGTGGGCATATAATGTCAAACCAGATGGACAGGGGTCTTGGTTCTCAGGGGCTTACAGTCTGGTGAGCAGTTGGGATGCCGTTGAGGAGATTCAAATGACCCACACAGTAAATGGTCTTTCAGTTGTGTGATTACATGAGTCTGTCGAGCATAAGACCTTGCTCTCGTGAAAGAAAACCCATCGAGAAATGTCACAAAGCCATATGATTCTGTATGAGGTGCTTTCTTTTCTGTTGAATTCTTTTGTTTATTTAGTAATAATTTATTGAACATGTATACCCTGTGCCAGGCACTGCTCTAGAGTGCTGAACAAAGATGGAAATTCCTACTTGAATTAACCTTATGTGCAATTGGGGGAGAGAGACAATAAGCAAGTAAACTATATAGAGTGCTTAGCCTGTGAGACAGTGGTACATGCTAAGGAGAAGGGATTAAAGCAGCCAGAATGTGGGGTGTGAGGTGTGGGGTGTGCAGCATGAGTGGGCCACATTTTTGGAAGTTCTCCTTGAGATGTGAGCCTTTGAGTAAAGATCTGATGTGAAGGTCTAGCCCTGCAGATGCCTCTGGGAAGAGAATTCCAGGGAGATGGAGCCACAAGTACAAAAGGTTGCAAAATGGGAGTGTCTGGGATGTTTTAGAACAACCAGGAGGCCTGTGTAGCTGGAGCAGAATGTACTACAGGAGGTGGGAGGAGAGAAAGCACTTCCTGGGGCACTATGGCTTCCTCTGCCAAGCCCTGTGTCCTGACTGCCCAAGACCTGGCTGGCTGGTGTTTGTGCTGATGATGACCTGGGTTGCTGCCCTGCCGTGCACCTCCACAGAGGAGGAAGGGCTGGGCTGTGGGGTTTGAGGGCTTCCATGCATGGTTGAGGTGCTCTTCTGGAGACAGGTATGAGGCTAACCTCTGAGCTCCACCGCTGTGCCCCTTCTCTCCCTTGTCATCTGAAATGAATCCATCCAGCATCCCTCCACTCATCTCCCCATGCCCTGACTCAACCTATCTTTGATCACAGCTTCTCCATGCCAGGTCCTCTGCTGGAGCCTGGAGGCCAAGAAAAGTACCAGTCACAGGGCTCTCTCCTTGAGGCTCTGATGGACAGTAATGTGTGTGGTCAGCACCTTGAATTCTGCATTCACATGGCTTCTGAGAGTTTCTCCATCAGCTGTGCTCATTGCTAGCTTGAGTAATTGTGCTGGTTTGAAACTGCTGTGTACCCCAGAAAAGCCATGTTCTTTAACCCTGTTTAAGTTGTTTCCATGGAGATGTGACCCACCCATTGTGGTTGGGACTTTTTGATTAGCTGGTTTCTGTGGAGATGTGTCTCTGCCTGTTCAAAGTGGGTTGCTTACTGGAGTCCTTTAAGAGGGAACCATTTTGGAAAAAGCTTCAGAGCCCACATAGCCAGAGACCGTTGGAGATGCAGAAAGAAAACACCTCCAGGAAGCTATTTGAAGAAGCTGGTAGAGAAAGCTAGCAGATGTCACCATGTGCCTTCCCTTTGGCCCAGAAGCCAAAGACCCCAGCAGACACTAACTATGTGTCAGCTGACAGAGATATTCAGATGGCATCAGCCCTTCTTTTTTTTTTTTGAACATAACAACATGTAATCATGAACATTCTTATCATATGATCATTCCATTCTTGGCATATAATCAATAACTCACAATATCATCACATAGTTGTATATTCATCACTATGATCATTTCTTAGAACATTTGCATCAGTTCAGAAAAATAAATAAAAAGAAAAAAGAAAAAAACTCATTAATACCATACTCCTTACCCCTTCCTGTCATTGATTGCTAGTATTTCCATCTACCTGATATATTTTAGTCTTTGTGTCTCCTATTTTTTTCTGTACCCCGTATCATTCCCTTTCATTGATCACCAGAATTTCAATCTACTAAATTTATTTTAACATTTGTTCCCCCTATTATTTATTTATTTTTAATCCATGTGTTTTACTCATCTATCCATACCATAGATAAAAGGAGCATCAGACGCAAGGTTTTCACAATCACACAGTCACAATGCGAAAGCTATATCATTATACGATCATCTTCAAGAAACATGGCTACTGGAACACAGCTCTACATTTTTAGGCACTTCCCTCCAGCCTCTTCAATATACTTTAACTAAAAAGGTAATATCTGTATAATGCTTAAGAATAACCACCAGGATACCCCTTGACTCTGTTTGAAGTCTGTCAGCCATTGACATTTCATTGTGTTTCATTTCTCTCTTCCTTCTTTTAGTCTAGAAGTTTTTCTCATTTTCTTGATGCTGAGTCCCAGCTCATTCTAGGATTTCTGTCCCACATTACCTGGAAGGTCCACACCCCTGGGAGTCATGTCCCATGTAGAGAAGGGGAGGGCAGTGAGTTTGCTTGTTGTGTTGGCTGAGAGAGAGAGGCCACATCTGAGTAACAAAAGAGGTTCTCTGAGGGTGACTCATAGGCCTAATTTTAAGTAGGCTTAGCCTATCCTTTGTGGGGTTAAGTTTCGTATGAACAAACCCCAAGATTGGGAGCTCAGCCTGTTGCTTTGGTTGTCCCCACTGCTTGTGAGAATATCAGGAATTCTCCACATGGGGAAGTTGAATTTTCCCCCTTTCTCACCATTCCCCCAAGGAGACTTTGCAAATACTCTTTTATTCACGGCACCAGCCCTTCTTGAATAAAGGTAACCTCTTGTTGGTGCCTTAATTTGGACATTTTCATGGCCTTACAACTGTACACTTGCAACTTAATGAATTCCCTTTTTAAAAGCTGGTCCATTTCTGGCATATTGCATTCTGGCAGCTTAACAAACTAAAACAGTAGTATTGTGCAGCCTTATATGAAGAAAAAAGAAAGGCAGGTGGGGGTTCCCTGGCCAATGACTCTTGATCTGGCTGAAAGTTGTCCTTTGAGTCTTGTGTACTGTGAGAATGCAATGTGGGTGGTTTCCTCAAACTCAACGTGGGTAGGGACTGCTGTCTTCTCTTTACGTTCCAGACAAGTCATATAATGGCTTCGGCCACTAGAATGGTAATACTGCTGGTCGACCATGTTTTTCCATGCGGCATCTTCATGCATTATTTATTTGGTATGTTGCTATTGGTCTCCGGTAGTCAGAGCCAGATTTAAGTGGTGAAGATCTTTCCAGTGCAAATATGGGCCTTTTCCAATATATTTACATGTCCCAGAGCATTATTCCTTTGTTTCCTGGCTTTTAACTTAACAGTAGTGCAAGCCTGGGCCTTTTCCAAAGCATTTGCATCGACTGGGACATGACTCATTCATTTGCTACCTTTTTACTCAACAGCAATATGTGCTTGGCTAAGAAGCTGGGAGAATCTTTTGCTTGCTGAATTTCAAGGGGCAGTGAGATGGGGGGTGGGATACGCGAAGCTTTCATTGTAAGAGAATGTTTCTGAGGGCTTCCTGTTATTCCTTGCGAGAGATCATATCCACATATCAGCCTTCTTGACTCTAACTTGTAACAGGAATATTTATTGTGTGTTTTTTTTCCTGCTTACATAGAAATAAATATTTATTGTGGGAAACTGAAGATAAAAAAAAAAGAAATAAGAAGAGTGGAATGAAAACAAGTCATTTATCCCAGTGGCTCCTAGAGTTAATAACAAGTCACGGTTGGGTGTTCTTTGCTGTCTGTATATCTGTTTGTCTGTGTATAAAGATGGGCCTGTAAATACCATTTTGCACATACAAAATGTAAATACAAATTTGTAAATACAATTTGGATGCTGCTCTTTTCACTTATAAGCACACTCTAAGTTTCTTTCCATGTTAAAAAAAGTACTTCTGAATATTGATTTTTAAAATTCATCTGCATTTATCATATTTAGTCATTAGTTGGACATGCTGATTGTTTCTGAATTTTTGCTATATAAATTCTGCTCTGGTGGATGTGTGTTTTAGAAAATCTCTTATTAGCACTGTGCGTATTTTGTATTAGATAAACTTCTAGAAGTTATATATTAGCCTTTTAAGACCACCCTGCTTTCTAGAAAGATTGTACCAATTTCTCCTTCAACTGTTAGGGTGTGACATTGCCTGTTTTGCTGTATCCTCATCACACTAAACATTAATTATTAAGCATATTTATGTGGCTTTGTTGGATTTTTTTTAAAAACATGGGCAGGCACTGGGAATCGAACCCGAGTCTCCGGCATGGCAGGCGAAAACTCTGCCACTGAGCCACTGTTGCCTTCTTTGTTGATTTTTGAAGATTAAAAGTCATACATGCTCACTATGAAATATTTAGATAACATAGAAAGTTAAAATGCCAGTAATGAAAATCATTGCCATTTCATGATCTAGAGGAACTTACATTTTTGAGATATAATTTTAGAGACATTTTAATATAATATGCATGTAACCTATTTTTCCTTAACAATATATTGAAAACATCTTTCTGAGTCAGTAAATAGAGTTATACATCATTATTTCTAATGACTGCAATGTATTCTATTTTCTGGATATTTTCATTTATTTAAACAATGAAATTTGGGTAGACATTTAGGTTATTTTTGTTTGTAATTTATGAACAACACAGCAATTTGAACATATCTTTACACGTTGATTTAATTATTTCCTTAGGAAAGTATTGGATCTTGAGTTTGGTTTTCAATTTTATATCGCTGTACTTGAGAACATATTTTTTTTTTTGCTTTTTTATTAATTTTTAGTTTTTTTTAAAATGCCAAAAACACCAAACAAACACAAACATTCGTAACTTTTAATCATTCTGTTCTACATATGTAATCAGTAATTTACAACATCATCACATAGTTGCGTATTCATCATCATGATCATTTTTTGGAACATTTGCATCTATTCAGAAAAAGAAATAAAAAGACAACAGAAACAAATTCATACATACCATATCACCCACCCCTCCCCCTCACCAATTGAGAACATATTTTGTATGAGTCCAGTCTTTCAAATATTATTGAGACTTGTTTTATGTCTAATATATGGTCTGTCCTAAAGAATGCACCATGTACACTTGAGAAAAATGTGTATTCTTTTATTGCTGGGTATAGTGTTTTATAGACATCTGTTAGTTCTAAAGGTTTATGGTGGTGTTTAAATCCCATTTTCTTATTGATCTTCTGTCTGGTTGTTGTGTCAATTATTGAAAGTAGAGTCTCCAGCTATTATTGAATGGTCTCATTTCTCTCTTCAATTCTGACATCTTCATGTATTTTGAAGCTCTGTGTTAGGTACTTTATGTTTATAATTATTTGTTCTGACAGATTGAACTTTATTATATAATGTCTTTTGTCTTGTACAACAATTTTGACCTTAAAACCTATTTTGTCATATATTACAACCGCTCCAACTCGCTTTTGGTTACTGTTTGCCTTTAATATCTATTTCCATCCTTTTATTTTCAACCTATTTGTCTTTGAATCTAAAGTGAGTCTTGAGTAAAAAGCATATATTTGGATCAAGAGTTTTTTAAAAATTCATTTTGATAATCTCTGCCTTTTAATTGGAGTTTAATCCACTTACATTGAATGTAATTACTGATAAGGAAGGATTTGCTTCTGGCATATGGCTATTTGTTTTCTATATGTGGTATGCCTTTTCTTTACCTCAGTTTCTACATTACTACTTTCTGTGTGAAATAGATATTTTCTAGTGTACCACTTTAATTCCTTGTAGTTTTTTTACTATATAGTTTTGAGTTAGATTCTTAGTGGTTGCACTGGTGATTATAATTAACACCTTAATTTATAATATTCTGGCTTAGATTAATACCAATTTAATTTCAATAGTATATAAAATTTTTGCTTTTATGTAGAGCCATGACCCCTTCATGGTCTTATTGTAACAAATTATATCTTTATACATTGTGTGTTCATTAACATAGATTTATAATTATTACTTACTGCAGTTGTCTTTTAAATCAGATAGAAAAAAGTAGTTAAAAAACAACAAAAATTTTTGCTGTATCTTACGTTTACCTTTTGTGCCAGTTTTAAACTGTTACGCACTCCAGAAAAGCCGTGTCCTTTTTCCTGATCCAATCTTGTGGGGGCAGCCATGTTTCTTTTAATCCTGATTCAATATTCTGGGGTGGAAACTTTCATTGGATTGTTTTCATGGAGATGTGACACATCACATTGTGGTTGTGACCTTTTAATTAGATGGAGATGTGACTCCCCATTCAAAGTGGGTCTTGATTAGTTTCCTGGCGTCCTTTAAATGTGGAAACATTTTTGAGAAAGCTCAGAGCGTACAGGACTGCAGACATCTGGAGATGCCTGGAGTGCCGACAAAAATAGCAAATGCCTAGACGTGGACATTTGGAGATGCAGAGCCAAGCAGACATCGCCATGTGCCTTCCCTTCATATGCTAAGCAAGCCAGACCCCAGAATTGTGTCCTGGAGGAGCTAAGTGAAGGCCCACAGATGCTTAGAGAGGAAATCAGGTGTCACAAGCAGTAAGCAATGGAATGGGGAACAGGGGCCTTCAGATACCAGGAATATGCCTTCCCGTGTTACAGACATTGGCCTTTCTTGAGTCACGGTATCTTTATCTGGATGTCTTAGTTTGGATATTTTTATGACCTTAGG
Organism: Tamandua tetradactyla; assembly: GCF_023851605.1. NCBI lineage: Eukaryota > Metazoa > Chordata > Mammalia > Pilosa > Myrmecophagidae > Tamandua > Tamandua tetradactyla. The sequence continues at coordinate 59,132,463 of NC_135335.1, forward strand.
ACTGTAAACTAGTAACTTAATACATTCCCTTTTTAAAAGCCATTCCATTTCTGTTATATTGCATTCTGGCAGCATTTAGCAAACTAAAGCACCTATGTAGTTACCTTTATAGATGTTCTTTGTTTCTTCATATGGCTTTGAGTTACTGTATACTGTCCTTTCAATTCAGTCTGAAGGATTCTTTTAAGCAAATTTGTTGTAAGCCTGGTCTGGAAGTAGCATACTCTCCATTAATTTCTCCTTTACTTTTGAAGGATAATTTTGCCAGATATAGAATTTTTGGTTAACACTTTTTCTTTCAGTACCTTGAAGATGTCATCCTACCACCTTCAGGCCTCCATGGTTTCTGTTGAGAAATTATCTGTTATAATTGAAGAGCACTTGTATGTGATGAATTGCTTCTTTCTTACCGCTTTCAGAATTTTTCTACTTGTCTTTGTCTTGACAGTTTGATTATGCTGTGGCTAGGTGTGGATATGTTTGAATTTAACCTGCTTGGAGCTTGCTGAGATTTTTGAATGTGCAGATTCATGTTTTTTCATGAAATTTGGGATGTTTTAGCTATTGTATCTTCAAATATTATTTCTATCCCATTCTCTCATCTCTTTCTAGCACTCCTGTTATGTGTATATTGGTATGCTTGATGATATCCAACAGGTCTCTGACGCTCTGTCTATATTCCTTCATTCTTTTTTCTTTCTCCTTAGATTGGATAATTTCAGTTGACCTATTATCAACCAATTCTTATCACTGATTCTGCTGTCTGCTGGAATCTATTGTTGAGCTCCTTTATGAATTTTAATTTCAGTTATTATACTTTTCACTTCTGGCATTTCAATTTTGTTCTTTTTTATACTTTCTCCTTATTGATATTATCTATTTGAGCAGGCTTTGTTCTCATGTTTTTTTTAGTTCTTTAGACATGGTATCCTTTAGCTCTTTAAAAATATTTAAAATAGCTGGTTTAAATTTTTCATCTAGAAAGTCTGACATTTGGACTTCCTCAGGATCAGTTTCTATGGACTGCTTCTTTTTTTTTAACCTGTAGGGGCCATACTTTCTTGTTTCTTTGCATGCTTCATTTAAAAAAAAAACCAAAACAGACATTTTAAATAGTTTAATGTGGCAACTCCGAAAATCAGGTTCTCCCCACTCCCCAGAGTTTGCTGTTGTCATTTGTTTGTTTAGTGACTTTTCTCAACTAATTCTTTCAACTCTGTAGTCCTTATTATCTGAGGCAACAGAAGTCTCTGGCCAGCTAACAATTAGAGATTTCCTTAAAGGCCTAGGAGCAAAAAAACTGTTTCCCAGTCTTTGCCAAGGGGCTCTGTGCATGCTGGGGACTCCAACATTCAGACAGACTGTTTATAACTCTCCTTTAGCGTTCATTTCTTGCTTTTTCTGAGCTCAGGGCTTTGGGCTTTCCTGGGTCTTTCCTGAGTATGAACTAGCTCTGGCTTGTGTGTGCTTTCTATATTCCTGGGAATATGTTACAGATATGGCATCTCGTTCTTTAGCCTTTCCTCCTAAGCTTTTGGTTTAGTCTCTTGTTTGTCCCAGCTGTTGCCTCTTGCTTCAGCCAGAAGTGACTAAAGCCTTTACCTTGGCTTTAGTGCTAAAACTGGGAAGGTTTTGAATTGGGTAAAATGAGATAAACCTTCTTTTAGGGACCCACCAGTTAGGTCAGGTAGTGACAGTGCATTCTGCAGAATATAGACTGTTACTTTCAATGCTGCCTCTGAGCTAAGTTGCTGGGAGTGGGACGAAGGTAAAATAAAGTGCCACAGAGCTCATGAGTCTTATCCAGCGTTGCCATTTTCTTGAGTAAGTGCTCCCCAGGTTGCTGCAAACCTTTGTTGATTTCCAGAATCCCCCCAAAATTTATTCTGATGGTTTTTGCCAGTTGTTTTGTGTTTTTTATGGAGGGGTGTAATTTTGGGGTTCCTTACTCCTCTATACTCGCTGACATTACTAGTAATTTCTTTTTTTTTTTAGTTTTAAACATTGTGTATGAAAAATTGAAGTAGCTCTGGAGGATGTTATCATCCTCTAGAGAGGATTTAATTTGCTTCTGGAAGACAATCAGGGCAGATGATTCCAGGCTACATTGTAGATTTTGTAATGTTTGGTCTATTTCTGGTGTGCCTTACTCCTGGGGGCTAGTCCTTTGGGCTCCATGTGGGAAACATGGCCTGTTTAACAGGCTCCTCCCCTTTGATAGTCCATGAACTGCGATTTTACCTCTCAAATGCTTGAGACTGCGCAAGATTCCACTAACTCCTGACACTTAGCCGCTGCTTTCTGCTTGGTTTCTCAGCCTCTCAGCCTTATGAATCAAGAAATGACTTGAGGTCAAATGTGGTAAGAATGAAGGCTCACTCAGAGCTTTGACCTTTCTACGATCTTGAACTTGGCAGTCCTTGTTGCCTTTTCTTTTTGAAATATATTCAGCTTTGTTAGCTATTCTCGATGGAAGAGTTGGTCTGATCGAAGCTAGTTTTTCATAGCTTGAGGTCTAAGTCCCTGCTATTTGTCTTCTTCCTTTGTTTACACTGTTGTTTTGCTGAGAAGCTTTAAATTTACGTATGGTCAAATTCACCCATCTTTTCCCCTTATGGTGTCTGTCTTTGAGATCATATTTAAAAATATTTTTTCTAAGCCAAGTTGATAGAAATAAAAATTTCTATCCATTGCTTCAAAAATTTCTTCCAGTATTTTTATAGTTGTATAGTTTATGATTAATTTTGGCATAAGATGTGAGGTACGGATCCAATCTTATTTCTTCCTATATGGCTAGACCAGTTGTCCAGCACTATTGAATCACCCATCTTTGCAGATCTAAAATATAATCTTTATTGTTAAGTACATGGTATCTCATCAGTATTGTAATTTGCAGTGCTTTGCTTACTAGTGAGGTTCAATATATTTCACATATGCTTATTGGTGCTTTGCTTTTCTTCTTTGATTTTTTTGTTTTTGCCTTTCCTTGCTTAAAAAAATTGTACTCTTCCTATATTTCTGATGATATTTAATGTTTTGGTTGATATTTAACTAATCCTGTGTATGTCCTATTAACTTTCATTGATGTTTTCCAATTTTCTTTTTAATTTTGCTAATTTTTTTTTTTTTTGCTTGGGCAGGTGCCAGGAATTGAACCTGGCTCTCTGACATGGCAAGTGAGAACTCTGCCTGCTGAGCCACTGTGGCCTGCCCAAATTTTGCTAATTTTTGATGTAAATGAATATTACATTTTAAAAATTAAAAATGTTTTTATTATGGATATATATATATATATAACATTTTTCCCATGTTAACCATTTTTAAGTATACAATTCAGTGGCTTACTTTTATACTGATGTTCTACTGTCACCACAGTCCGTGACCAAAACTTTTTCTACACCCCAAACAGTAGCTCTGTACCTACTAAACAACAACTCCCCACTCCCTAACCTCCCCCACCCCTATCCACACCCCCGGCCCCTGGGAACCTCTAATCTTTTCTGTCTCTATGAATTTGCTTATTCCAGATATTTCATATAAGTAGTACAATACAGTATTTGGGCTTTGGTGTCTGGCTGATTTACTCAGCATGTTTTCAAGGTTTGTGCATATTGCAGCATGGATCAGAACTATGCTTGTTCTTAGTGCTCAAGAATATCCCATTGTGTGTATAGCCCACGTTTTGTTTCCCATTCCTTTTCCCGTAGACTGTAGGGCTGATTGCACCTTTTGGTTATTGTGAATAATGCTGCGCTGAACATTGGCGCACAATTATTTGAGTCCTTGCTTTCAATTTTTATACACATAAGAATGGAATTGCCAGGTCATATGATAAATTTATGTTCCATTTGTAAGGAACCACCAAACTGTTTTCCAAGCATCTGTACCTGTTTGCAGCCCCACCAGCACAGGGGTTCCAATTTCTCTATGTCCTCACCTACACTAGTTATTTTCCATTTTTAATATAATAGCCATTCTTACGGGTATGTGAATGTTACGGTTTTATGTAGTTAAATATATTTATGTTTTTATTTTAGTCGTTGTCTTTATTCTTTTGAAGACATCCCTTATCCGAAGATCAGTTAAATATTTTAGGGTATATAGGGTATATGCAAATACTTACTTCGCTTTTAAGTCTTAAGTCCTTTGGAGTTGCATTTAATAATGATGTGTATGTATGTATGTATGCCTGTATTCTTCTCCTGCCCAATAATCATCTTTTCCAAATGTTTATCAACTAATCCATTTTCTGGATTATTTCTTTAACACACATTGACCTTTGAAGACAAGGGTCTTATTCTTAATCATCCATTTTACTTTTGCCCGTTAATGTACTTTTAAAATTCTTATTAGTATTCTATTCTTTATTTTCAATACTCCTCCTTCCTCTTGCTTTGTTGAAGTATTTCATATTTGTGATTAAAAAACAAAACACAGTCGAATCCTGCAGGTGGCCTTGTATGGAAAAGCGGCAATTACTATACGAGATCATCCCCCCGCCCCCGTTCTTCTCCGCTTTCCTTTCTTGTGGAAGGCCCCTCTGTGATTGACAACTTGCTCCTAATGCTTAGTCTTGATGATCCCTTTGGGGCTGTATTCTCAGGGCTCTCTAGGAAAACAGAACTAACAGGAGATATTTGTAAATATGAGATTTTCATAAGAATTGTCTCACACAGTTGTGGGCATGGGCAAGTCCAAATTCTGTGGGGCAATCTGCAAGCTGGGGACTATAATGAAGGTTTTCCATGAATTCCCCAAGAGATGCTGGCTGGCTGAAGTAGACTGAATTTCTCTCTTCTAACTGCTGAAATCACGAATTCTCCCTTGAAGGCCTTCAGCTGATTGGATGAGACTTCTCTTATTGCTGAAGGCAAACTCTTCAGTTGATTGTTAGAGGTACTTGGCCATAGATGCAATCACCTCCTTGATTTAAGTCCATAAAATGTCCTCACAGTAACAATCAGGCCACTGCCTGTTCGACCAAACAACAGGATGCCATAAGCAGGCCAAGTTGACATATGAACTCAACCATCACAGTCTACTCCTTGTCACCTTGGCAGCCATATACATCTCCTGAAATGAGCCCCTTGGGCAATAACAGGAGTGGCTGGGAAAGAGGCTGGCTGGTATCCACAGAACGGGTCATCTTATTCCCTTGATTATTAAAATCTTCCTCTGCTGAAATCACCCTCTGGTGAACATTCATGTGGGACTAAAATATCTTCATGGTTTTTGCCCTCTCAGAAAGATCTATCCCTATAGCTCATCCTCAGACTTTTTTGTCACCAATTTTCCAATCATATTCTGTCTAAGTCCCTGGCCATTCAGCCAAACCTTAATGACATTTCTCCTTCCAAGCAAAATGAGCAACTAGGTACAGTGCTTGACATTCTGCATGACTGTCTTTCAGGGACATCCCAGAAAGGGGCTGAAGCTGTCCACTCCTGGGTGGCATCTGTATATCATGCAGAATCATCTGTAAGCCAGGCCTGGGTTTTGTCTTCTTCAGTCAGCTGATATTAAGGAATTCCCCAAAGGGCCTGTTCTAGTTTGCTAGTTGCTGGAATGTGATATACCAGAAACAGAATGGCTTTTAAAAGTGGAAATTTATTAAGTTGTGAGTTTACATGTTTTAAGGTCTTGAAAATGTCCAACTTAAAGCAAGCCTATAGAAATGTCCAATCTAAGGTATCCAGGGAAAGATACTTTGGTTCACGAAGGCCAATGATGTTCAAGAACTGGAAAGACATATGGCAAACACGGTGGTATCTGCTCGCTTTCTCTCCTGGCTTCTGGTTTCATGAAGCTCCCCCGGGGGCATTTTCCTTCTGTATCTCCAAAGGTCTCTGGCTGCTCCGGCTCTGTAACTCTTTCCAAAATCCTTCCTCTTTTAAAGGATTCCAGTAAATTAATCAAGACCCACCTGGAATGGGTGGAGTCACATCTCCCTCTAATCAAAAATTAATACTCACAATTGTGTGAGTCACATCTCCGTGGGAACAACCAAAAAGCTCCCAGCCAGCAATACTGAATGAGGGTTAAAGGACATTTCTGGGCTCTACAAATTGAAACCAGCACAGGGCCGTAGCTGTCAGCTGGGAAAAAGAAGGTAATGTGGCAGCAATGGAGGCCATGGGCATGTGGGCCACTCCTCGTGTAATTAATTTACTTGTGCCTTCGGAGCTGCTGGAGCCCTTTCTAACCTCTATGCTACAGCACCAAGTTCAGAATCTCTGCTTCGTGGGCCCAGATCAATCAATTCAGCTCGATCCAACTTTTTATATCTTTCATCATCCCACACCCAATCCATTTTCACACATATTCCCCTGATTTCAGTCAATATAAAATGAAAAAATCATGCAGTTCTTTTGGAGAGCAGCCCACCTCTGCATGGGTCACACACTATACCTCTATTTTTTGGGACCTGTTGTGACTGCAATCTGGTTATAGGTCTGGAAAAAAGATGGGTGGTGGGGCTGGACTCCAGGTGAATTGAAAGGGCATTCTACCACAGTGTCATCTGGTGACACAAGATTAATCTCTTCAAACCGAGGAATGAGGGCTGTTTGCTCAGGGAAGGTGATTACACATTTATTTATCAGGCGCTGCAGTGTTAATCTCTTTAGGTGGAGGCTCAGGGCTGACCACTACAGGCTCACCTGGCAAAGATTTAACAGAATCCAGGGTCTCAGCGTCCCCAGGTCATCCTTATCAACCCATATATTCCCATTCAGGATCGCATTTCTTTGCAATCAGTGCCCTCACTTTAACAGCAGACACCCTGCAAGGTTGAACATTTAGTTTACATTGTATTTCAACCACTCCCGCCATGAGTGGTTTCAGAAATCTCAAGTCTGTAGCTAACACAAAATAAGATTTTTCTTTCAGGGCACACGGAGAAACTCTCATGTCTTTCATGTGGCACTTAAATTGGGAATTTTGAAGCCTTCATCTCATCCCTTTCTTTTTATAACTGTATCCAAACATCATTTTACCTTTTAGCTCCAGAAAGCTCTGTTAAGCTGTCAAAACCACTCATCCAGAGCCTAGTCTGTTTTTAGCATTTGAGCAGCCATATTCAGTGGTGATACTTTGCATATTTCTATTGTCAGCTCAAGCCACGGATCATTAGTGCCACCTTGATGGTTGGAAATAGAGTCATAAGTGCCTTTGAATCTAATCAGATTAGAGAATCAATTCCAAAAGAACCAGAGCCAATTCAGAACCCTCACCCTTTAGATTGTTTCTCAAGAACCACTCCAAGTACCAAAGCCATATTAGAATAGAACCAATGAGATATATCTGTAAATATGTCTGTAAAAAGAATGTCTCACTTGAATAGGAGAATGTCCAAATTCTGTTGGACAGCCCCAAGACGGGAACTCTGATGAATTCCCCAGGAGGAGCTCGGTGGTTGAATTCCCTTCTGACTGCTGAAGTCATCACTTCTCCTTTTAAGGCCTTCAGTTGATTAGAAGACACTTCTCCCAGTGCTGCAGGTGGTCTCCTCGGTTGATTGCAGATGCAATCGATTTACTGATTGTTTAACCCCAAGAAATATGCTCATGGTAACAATCAGTCCAGTGCTTCCTTGACCAAACAACTGGATACCATAAGCTGACCAAGTTGACACATGAATTTAGGCATTACAGGGACAATCAGTACTCCCTGGGGTGACAACTGCAGTTTTTTTGCTCAGGTACACTTACGTCTTCCCCTCTTGCCATCAGACCTACCCACAAACTTTCATATTCACTGTTCTCGTTCTGTAACTGGGCAGAAGTGGTGAGTTCTCTGCTCGATGCACTTAACAGCCAATCCATGACACTGGGGTTTCAAAGACATTGGGGTTCAATGCTACACACGAAGCAGGAGAGCAGATGGCCTATTGGCCCCCAAATCTGTCTCCCAAGTCTAAGTATTTAGGGTTTTTATAGATTCAAACATGGGGGGAATGGAGTTGTTACTGTTTAGTAAATACAAGGCTGAGACCAGGCTAGAATAATCCTTGCAATAGAAAGTGTAAACAAGGATGAGACTAGTTGAGTTTCAGTAATTTCAGGTATTAACTTTTGCCTGTTCTGCAGCATGGGGAAAAACACATCTAAATGACTCAGTAATCATAATCATTTGTTTAAGAATTTGTTAATTCTTATGTTATTTATTTTATTCAGCCTCAGTTTCTTTCCTATTAACTTTCACCAGTATTCTCAATTTCTGCTCTGTTAAATAAGGACTTGCCTAATTCCTCTTCTGCTTCATCCCACCCCATGCTCTCTGTATCTTTCCACTGGCAAAATTAATAACATTTTTTCTAATGTGTGGTTACACGTCTTTCAACTTGCTTTATAGTTTGATTCAAAAAGTTGAAAGGAAGTAACGTTTGTATTGTTATAACTATATAACATTTGTTGAAGAATCAATTCGTGGTAGATTAGTTTCTTTTTTCTCTCATGTATATATTTATATATAAATATATGTAATCTTTTTATACATATATTTGTATATATATAATATTTTTTATTGTCTATCCCCACATTTTTATGCTTTAGCTATTAACATATTATGCCCCTTTAAGGAATACTACTAATAAAAAAAGACGGACTGCATCCCTAAATAGTGGGAGAAAGGATCACAGGTGAGGGTGGAGTTATACAGAGAAGGTAGAGTTTAGGAAATAAGTATGATTGCTGAATCATTATATTGATATTACTTTTAGTCTCCAGTATAGTAGAGCAGCTAGAAATAAAAACCTAAAGCTGTAGTACATACCAAACCCTGAAATCTGTTCAACAAATTGTTGCAATGTGCTTTGAAATGTATTGCTTTTCTATATATATGTTATTTTTCACAAAAAAAGGAAAAAAATTTGATTGTGATGATAAATGCACAGCTATATGATCAGATTATGAACCATTGATTGTACAATTTGGATGATTACATTATATGTATATAATAATATCCATAAAAATAAATTAAAAAAAAAAAAGACGGGCTGTAGCTTTATAGCTCCATTGTTGAAGTTTGGATATAGCATAGGCCTTACTTTGCTTGGACGTCATTTCAGGTGTTAAAACTTTGCAGGTGAGTCTTTGGACATCCAGTCAATGGATGGGCTGCTGATTTTAGAAACATCTAGAGGCCCTGGTAAGTCTGAGTAGTGCAGTGAAACCAGAAAGAGTCCAAGGACGCCAGAGGCTAGTGGTCACCCTCCTTTTTCTTGTCATCTGGAGCACAGTGGTTGTCACGTCCCATCTTCTCTAAGGGATGATTCTCGTGCATGCAGAATTTCTCTTTAGTCAGCAGTTTGGAACTTGGAATAGAGGAGCGAACTGAAAATGGACTGCTCAGAGCTCATACTTCAGAGAGTGATAAGCCTAGGTGAGGAAGTAGGGTGTTCCCTGTGATTGATGTGGGTTGCTCTTTGATGCTAGCTGCTCAAACAGTTGGTGTCCCTTGCATTGCATTTGCATTTAGCCATTTTGGAGGAATGACATTTATTTTGTAGGGCTTTCTTTGCAAAAGTTTCTGTTCATTTTCCTAATCAGCCATGCTTTTCTGTTTTTTAAAAGTTGTGGTTACTGGGGGCTGGAGGAATAAAAGCTCAGCAAATTACTAGGCATTTTAAATACTTCCCTGCACGATACAGTTGGTTTTTAGTTTTGCAGAGACACGAAATAAGTACCTGCCATGACAACGGGTGCCATGGATGTCAGTGCTCTGAGGCTGGGATGGAGTTAATTAGGAAAAGGGTATTTCAGAGCCTGTGCGAGGTAATTGACAAGCTCTCCAAGTGGGCAGGCAGCAGGGAGGTGTCTTCTCCTCCCTACACTCATTAGCAATCGTAGCTTTTTTCTCTTGCTTCTTTTTGGTTTATCTTTCTTCAAACATAATTGGTTTCTTTCTATACATTTGAACTGATTGATTAGTTTATGTGCATTTTTATTACCTATCTCAGAAAAAAAATGACTTTGAGTAAGAAATAGTGTAGAGTAGTTTATGCAGATATTAATCTTATAGAAATCTCTATAAAAATTGTCAGTGTTCCAAAGTATATTTTCACACAAGAGCTCTTAAGGCAGGGGATATGGGTAGTTAGGATTCTGCGTATTTGGAAAAAGGAAAAATGAAAATAATATACTTAACGATGTAGCCATTGTAGCTCCATAATATGCAAAAAACATCTGCTCTCTTAGAGGGGAAAGTCTAAATTAATTATCCCCTGACAATTTTAAAGGAATGCTATTGACTTCAGTCAAATAGCCAATTAATTTACCTTAAAAAGTATTTGTATTCAGGCTGGCCAAGAGAATTTTACACTATCGACAGAACGGTGTTTGTAGCCACACTTTTTTTTCTTACATGGCAGGCCCCAAGAATCGAACCCAGGTCTCTGGCATGGCAGGTGAGAACTCTACCACTGAGCCACCATTGCCGGCCCTTCTAGACACACTCTTTATACTACTTTGGGAATAATATATATGTATACATTTATATATGTAATGTTCTCAGCTATGGAAATAGACTGTGAAGGATGCTTTGTCTACACCTTTATCTTAATAGTAAATTTTTTTCTTTCTTTTTTTTATATTGTTGCGTATCACCATGATCATTTTTTAGAACATTAGTATCATTCCAGGGAAAGAAATAAAAAGAAGAAAAAGCTCATACATCTCATACCCCTATCCTCCCCTCTCATTGACCACTGTATTTCCATTTACTCAATTTATTTTACCCCTTAATCTCCCTATTATTCATTAATTTTTATACATTTAATAGTAATTATTTCTTTGTGTACTGCATGTCAGAGGTCACGTTTCATTCTTTTTCTATGTGAGTATCCCCTTATTGCAGCACCATTTGTTGAATGTTTTTTGTTTGTTTGGTTTAGTTTTTCCTCTCTTTGTTTGCTTGTTTGTTTGTTTGAGAAGTGCATGGGCTGGAAATCGAACCCGTGTCTCCTGCATGGCAGGTGAGAACTCTGCCACTGAACCACCCTTGCGCCCTGCCAATGGTGAATTTTTAATAGTGTATTTTCTTTATGAAATTCTACCTATGTGTATAATTTTTATGAAACTAAATTATGTACCATAAAAGAAATAAGCACATTATATACTTCATATTTCATTATCAGTTATGTCTATAAATAATCTTTGCTAAAATTAAATCCTTGCACGGATCCTGGGCTGGGCTGGACCTCGGTGTGAAGGGCCGGGACAGGGTGGATTCAGCAAAGGTGAGTAGCCCGGCCGGGAGAGTCCAGGAGCCAGAGGCTATGCTTGCTTGGAGGGGTCAGGTGTGGGGCAGGGGGGCTGATGCTAGGGAAGGGGGGGCTGATGCTGGGGGATGGGGGGCTGGTGCTGGGGGAGGGGGCTGGTGCTGGGGAAGTGGGGGCTGGTGCTGGGGGAGGGGGCTGATACTGGGGGAGGGGGCTGCTGTTGGGGGAGGGGGCTGCTGTTGGGGGAGGGGACCTGGTGTAGTGGGCATGGCTGGTGCTGGAGGAGGAGGGCTGATGGGTGGGGTCTCGGTTGCCCACTGTGTTGGGCTCGCTCTGTCCGGCCACGAGAGCAGCGGGTCCAGCTACAGCGACAGGACCTGCAGCCCAGGTCGGGGCACTGAGGGCCATCATTAGCGATGCCATTGGGAGGGGTGGGCCTGGGACCCCTAGGGAGGAAGAAGGGGGAGGAGGGAGGGTAGCAGCTCTGCCCAGGATGAAGGCGGGGAGCAGTGGGGGGCCAGGGGTGTAGGTGGGAAGTGGGCAGGGCCCACCTGGGCTTTTCTTGCTGAGGATAAGGAGGGAGTTGCAGATAGGACATATTCTGTTTTTAAACTTTTTTTTATTGTAAAATATAACATATATACAAAGCAAAGAAAGAAAAAAGCAATAATTTTCAAAGCACACTTCAACAAAGTAGTTACAGAACAGATCCCAGAGTTTGTCGTGGGCTACCATACCACCATCTCAGATTTTTCCTTCTAGCTGCTCCCAAACACTGGAGGCTAGAAGGAATATAAATACAGTGATCCAGCAGCCATACTTGTTTGTTAAATCCCATTTTCTCTGTTACACCTCCCCCTTCTCCCAGTCTATAGGGATCTTTTGGCAATGTCTGTTCTGACTTTTTCATGTTGAGGAGAGGTGTCCACACTAAAGGATAAGGGATGTGACTATCCATAATCCTGGGGGGCTGGTTCCTCTGGGTTTCAGGATTTATCTGGCCTAGGAACCCTGTAGGAACATATCTTCCAGGAAAGCAAACCTAGTGCATGAAAGCTTTATGGGGTCTCAGTTTGAGCTCTAGGTGTTCTCAAGAGTCAACAGGAGCTATGTTGGTTGGGATTTAACTAACTGTGGCAATCAGCACTATCTAATTGAAGCTTGCATAAGAGCAGCCTCAGAACAACCTCTTGACCCTATTTTATCTCTCTTGGCCACTGATGCCTTATTTTATTACACTTCTTTTCCCTCTTTTGGTTAGGAAGGAGTTGCCAATCCCATGGTGCCAGGGCCAGACTCATCCCCGGAGTCACTCCCCACGTTGTCAGGGTGACCTTCACCCTGAATGGCTTGTCCCACTTAGTGGGGAGGGCTGCGGATGGACATTTTTAAGCAATAGTATAGAGCAGGTGGCCAAGCTGGGACATGGGGATCTGATGGGGTCTCTGTTGCCATTGCAGGCCAGTGGGGCACCCACCCCAGGTTGGCACCCAGAGCAGGAAGAAGGAGATGCCCCGAGAACACGGGGCTGGTGCGGTGCTGGATTGATGGCTGCTGGGTAACTGAGGGCAGGGGTTGTGGGCTCTCTTTTGCTGTTTCAGAGGCCTGAGTGAAGTTTCTGGAAGGAATGCTCCTGGGGTGTAGGGCGGGTAGAGGGGAGGCCTCTGGAGCTGAATGGAGTGTTCAGATGCCAGGTCATTGCTGCACTGCTGTCTTCCTGCAGCTCATCCCTGCACCTCTCTCATCTCCACCTTCCAGCTCATTGTCACTCTGGAAATCTCTGTCCATTTTTGCCTCCTTGATGACCGAGCAGGAAGGATGGCATGAGTCAGGAGGGAAGAGGGTAAGCCTGCCAGTGCAGAGGCTCTTCTTAGGATTCAGCTACTCAGGATAAAAGTGAAACTGACTCATGAAAAGTTTGAAGGGAGAAAGCCTGCATGTCCCTGGGGAAATGTCTCTCCTTGGCATAAAGCACACAGACTGTTCCCTGCCAGATAAAGAGAAAATAACTATTCATGTCTGCATCAGCACTCTTTAAAGTGAATTATACTTTCTAATATGACCCTCTGATTCAAGCCGAATATACCTGTGGGCCCGTGTGGGTTTTTCTTTTTCTCTTAATCTGTTTTGGATTTCTGGATCTCAGTAGGTGTCTACCAAGGGAGTTGGGGTTTCTTGGCTGTGTTTCTTTGCTTGGGGAATGACTGTGGTATCTTCTCAGGGGCCCAAGTTGGAAGCTAACCACTTCCTCCCCTCATACACCGCAGCCCCTGCTATCCTGCATGCATAGCCTCGGGGCTGTTCTCTCTCAGCACCCTGAGAGTGACTTCACCCCAGTTCCCTGTCCATTGTGTGCGTTCCCCTGTGAGTTTCCTCTCACTCCACCTTCTCAGCCCCTGTCCGGAGCAGCCTGTCCTGCCATTATGGATTAGTTGGCCCTGTGTGGGAAGGTCAGTGGAGTCACACAATCAGCACGCTGGGGTCTGGCTTCTCTCACTCAACATGATGGTTTTGACATTTATCCCTCTTCTTGTGTGCATCACTGAGTGGCTTTTTAATCTGATCATGACTTCATTGAGGTTTACATCAGGTAAAATGCACCTATCTTGAGATTACAGCTCAATGAATTTTGACAAATAATATATAATGTAAATATCATCTAAAAAAACCAAAATAATAGGAACAAACAAATATGTAAACATCATCTAAAAAGAGAAAGGGTATTTCCTTTATTGCAGAAAGTTCTCTTGGGCTCTTTTCCAGTAATTCCCCCCTCTCCTGCTGTGACTTCTGTCACTCTAGGTTAATATCGCCTGCCCTTGGATGTCCTTAAATGGAATCAGACAGCATGGACTTAGTGTCTGCCTTTTTTCACTCACTGTTCTTGAGAGCCATCTATACTGCCCTCTGCGCCGAGCAGTAGTCCAAAGTTTGAGCATAGCACAGGTTGCTTATTCGCTCTCTTGATGCTCAATATTTGGGTTGTTTTCAATTTGGAGCTGGTATGAAAAAAGCTGCCAAACATTCTTGTAAACATCTGTCTGTGAACACGGACTCTCGTTTTTCTTGTGGGTATACCTGGGAATGGAGCTACTGGACCATGAGTTAGATGCTGCTCGTTTTGCAAAGTGGTCATTCCATTTTCTACTCTCACCAGCGCCGCATGAAAGTTCCTTTGCCTCACACCCTCACCAGCTTTTGGCTTTGTCGGTCTTTTTAATTTCAGCCATCCTCGTGGGTGCGTGACGGTGTGTCACTGTGCATCTGCTTGCATTGATTTCCCTGATGACTAATGATATTGCGCATCTTCGCATTTGGAAAAGGATTAAATTTAAATTTTAACATTAAAAAAATCAAGTTAACAAACACCCGAAGACCAGAATCCCAAAGCTGGAACGTCATGCCCCACGCCCCCTCCACAGTTCCGCATTAGGCTGACAGCCGTCAGCTGCCGCGCATGTGAAATCACAATGAGTTGCCCAATCAGTTGGAAAAAAGGAGAGAGAGAGAGAGAGAAACAAGAAAGCAAGAAAAGAAAGGCACATTTTAAAAGTTTGTGTTGAAAGTAGAATGAGGAAAATGGCCAGGCTGTCTTCTTCCAGCCCACCTCCCATTGGGTAGCCAGTGCTTAGAAGCTGTCTGACCATGCCACCATGTGCGTCTGTGAGATGCTTCAGTGGCTCTCCACCAGCTCTGGATGAATGTCAGATGCCTTCACCCTCCATGGAAACCTGTCATGCCCCTCCCTGTCTCCTGAGCACAGCCATGTGGACCAGCTTGTAACTTCGGGAATTCTGAGCCTGTGTCCATGTTTGTTTGCTGCCTGGAACTCTGTCCTGCTCTTTCTGGCCCTGTGGGGCTTCCCTTCTTGGCTAATAAAGCTCAGCCTTGGTCAGTGCCAGCTCCTGCCCAGGCCTGGACCAGTTTCCAGTTCTCCATCCTCCCATGGTTCCCTGGGGCTCAGCTCAGACCTGGTCATAATTTGTTTACCTTTCTGTCTCTGTCCCCAGACTGAACTTCCTGAAGGGGGAGGACTCTTCTCATTTCAGAGTTCCTCTTTGTATTTGTAATGTTTGGTTACATCAACTTGGCTAAGTTACGATGTCCAGTTGTTTGGCCAAGCAAACACAGGTCTGATTGTTACTGATTGTGAAAATGGGTTTGCATCTATAATTTGTTGATTGCATCTACAGTTGATTGCATCTACAATGAGCAAAGGAGATTGCCCTCAGCAGTGTGGGGAGTCTCTTCATCCAATCACTTGAAGGTCTTAAAAGCCAGAACTGAGAATTTCAGAAATCACAAGGAAGAATTTCTGCTTCAATTCCAACCAGTTATCTTCCCTTGGGAATTCAGACTCGACTTCAGAATTATGTTTTTTGGAGTTTTTAGCTACAGTGTTCAAACTGGACAGTCCCCATGGTGTGTACACCAATTCCTTATAATAAATATCTCTGTGTGTCTCTATCTATTTATATATCCAATTGGTTCTGCTTCTCTGGATAACTTGACAGATGCAGATTCTTAACAGCCAAATCCAGCATGGCTGAGTCATCAGTACAGGCTTGTTGGATGTGTGAACCAATGCTCAGAGGTTGATAAAGCAAGCATTGTGAAAGCAGTGTTACCCTCCAGCCTATGGGGCACGCCTTCCATTGGATTTGCCTATTTCATGACACACACTGTAGGACTAATATTCCTAAAACTGTAGGGCAAAATACAAACCACAAAATCCTGTGATTGCACCTTCTCCCTGTGTCTGCTCCATTCCAGCCTAAATTGAGGAGTTGCCATTTGTCCTGGGGGCACCAAGGATAACTCACAGGGCCCGGGTGGGAGGCAAGACCTATTAGGAGGCATTTGAATGGGTGTTGTAGGCATGGCGGGGGCTGGGATTAGATAAGAATTTGTTTGGGTCCACGTATGACAGAGATGGGGCATGATGAGAAAAATTGATGCCCCTCCCCATTAAAAGAAAATCCAGCCAAAATGAAAATTAGTAAGAAGAGCAGCCTTGCCCTGAGATGTCTGCCCCCACTGGTAATGGGCAGTGTTGACTGTCATTCCTGAGAACCTGGGTCAGAGCGCCTCTGTGCCGGCTTGAAAGGATTAGGTACCCTAGAAAAGCCATGTTTAATCCTAATCCTTCTAGTGGAGGCAGGCTTTTCTTTTAATCCCTATTCAGCACTGTAGGCTGGAAATTTGATTAGATTATCTCCACAGAGATATGGTTCACTCAATTGTGGGTATTAACCTTTGACTAGAGGGGGATGTGAGTCCACCCATTCCAGATGGGTCTTGATCAGTTTACTGGGATCCTTTAAAGAGGAAGCATTTTGGAGAGAGCTGCAACAGATCCACGAGAGCCCGTGCAGCCTGAGACTTTTGGAGATGAAGAAGGAAAATGCCCCCAGGCGAGCTTCATGAAACAAGAAGCCTGGAGAGAAAGCTAGAGGACATCACCATGTTCACCATGTGCCTTTCCAGTTGAGAGAGAAACCTTGGACTTCATCGGCCTTTCTTGAGTGACGGTAACCTCTTGTTGGTTACTTAATCTGGACATTTTTATAGATTTGCTTTAATTTGGGCATTCTCACAGCCTCCGAACTATAAATTTGCAAAATTTGCAACATAATAATTTCCTCTTTTTTAAAAGCTGCTCCATTTCTAGTAGATTGCATTCAGCAGCTAGCAAACTAGAACAGTCTCAAACTTTGCTCCAGACAGGCTGCCCGGGGTTTTGTTAAAATGCACATTCAGATCTGGCAGGTGCGGCCCCAGCTGGAGACTCAGAGTTCCCTAGCAAGCTCCCAGGTGATGTCGATGGTTGTGATTCTGGGACCCCACTTGGCATGGCCACTGTGGCGCCTCAACCAGTCTGAACGCAGTAAATCAGGTTGTTTGGGAGGAATAAGTAGCCCCAGTTGTTGTTTCTTCTCCACTGGATTGTACTAAATCATACCATGCTTTACATTACTTGAACTAGTATTTGTGATTATATGCAAAAATTAACCACAACTGGTTGAAAAATGTTGTACAGGTCTTCATTCATCATGAGCATAGTGCACAGATGTCAGAGTGCCTGGCAGACCTGTGTGGGTGGCGGAGTCCCTACACATCCGCGTGTGTGTGCTGTGCACGTGAGGCACGCAGGGCTGAGGGGGCTAAGACGCCGCGAATCCAAACCACAGGTTTGCAGTGAAAATGACATTCTCATTGTGCGCAAAATGTTGTCTCAAAGGAAGTGGTTTTGAATTACAACCTGAGAGTTTATGAATCCTAATTCAAAGGCCTGATGCCAGGTGAGTCCCGCTTTGCAGAGAGATCTCTTGGTATATTTTACATATTCATTTATTTGTGTTAATGTTTGTTTTATTTCATCATTTAAAAATGTACTAGGCATCTCTTTAGAAGCAGAGAAGCACAAATAAAAATAAGAATCACGCCTATAATCCCACAGCCACTACAAAATTTTGTAATTTTGTAAAATTACAAAAAAAGAAAGTTAGTGTCTGAAAAAACATTGAAACTGACCCGAAATATATAAAATATATATATGTATAATATATATTATAAATATATAATAAAATATATAAGAGGGAAGTCTCTTCCCTCACAGTACTTGAAGGTGGCCAGTTAAATTTTTTAAGCCTCCTTTCAGGAAAATAAAGATCTTTTATGAACATAGCTGCACAAGAGTCGTATGCATGTTTTTGAAAAATCTGTACAATAAAAGATGGTCTCATACACCTTGCTGACCGGGGGGCTTTGGGTTTTTAATCTGTATTCTGGGGTGAAGAAGAAGAGCTTTCCTTATCAGCGCGGACATTCTGACCTTCTTCCTGTAGGGGCAACCTAGTGCCCCATTGTGTGCTTCACCAGCCAGTCACCGCGCGACGTCTGCTGGCTTGTTGCCAGGCACTTTTTTTTTTTAGAATGACTATATGGCCAGTGTTTTATTCAACTCATTAATGAGGGATCCAGTAAGATGTGCAGCTAGTTTATATTTATGATTCTGACAAAATGGCTTTTATAAAGGCATTTTGGAAAAAGGAATATAGAAGATGATTACTAGGTTATCTACAAACCTGGTTAATGTCCTCGAAGGTAATTAAACCATAACCTTTGGGCTTATTTTTCCTCCTAGACAGAAATCTACAAATTAGCTTGCAGCTTCCTAAAGTCAGAGCTCGAATCTAATAGTAAATAATATAGTCAAACATAGGGGAAATTAAATAATCCTTGGGTGGTGCTATTCAACCACATTGTTGCTGGGATTTCACAGTTCCGAGTCTTGGGCAGTGATCTCCACACACTTTTTTCCTCCCTAAAGCAAATTTCTAGAAACGGAGTTCTTGGTCTTGCTTTTGTTTTGTGTGCGTTTTGCTGTTGCTTTCAAATCTATGTTCCTCAGCCCCAGGGCTGACGGGGTTGCGAGAGTGATGCCACACCGAAAGCCAACTAACTGTCTTTGAGGTTTTCCTGGGACCTCGAGTAATTTCCTCATGGGAAGGTGTAAGTGAGATAAAGAGCTAGACTCTCACGTGGCCGTGTGTCAGTACCTCGGTCGAGTACTGTGTGAGTAGGAGGTACTGGCATACTTCAGGGAGTTTTCATGCATTTGACAAGTGCTGGGAGAGTGTCTTCTGCATGCAGAGCACTGGGGAAGCAAAGTTAAAAAGTGTAATTTCTCTCAGTGGACATCCAGGGAGGAGAGGTATGTGCAAGGTGGTCCAGTAAGGACACCAAGAGAGGGGTGGAAGAGGGTTTGAACTAAGACGTGAGGGACCTTGAAATGTGCGTGCCAGGGAGAGTGAGCTTTGGAGCTGTGGAGAGGGGGAGAGGCACTTCAGGCAGAGGGCACTGGGGGCATGAAAAAGCAAAGCAGGATTAGCACTTAGGGATGGTGCTGGGAGAACCTAAACTACAAAAACCCTAGGGTGCCCTGCTAGAGTTCAGAAAGTTGGATGGTGGCATCTCTAGCCATTAAGTGGCTTCTGGGTGGGTAGATTTGCTGATGTGTAAACTGTCTTTGGAATATGTGGACTGACTGTGTCATTAAGAATACCAGGAGAGGGGTGGAAGACGGTTTGAACCAAGACTTGTGGGACCTTGAGATGTGTGTGCCAGGGAGTCAGTCCACATATTCCATAGCTTTATTTTGTAAGCTATGGAAGAAATTAAGAAGATTATCACAGGGCAGGCCACAGTGGCTCAGCAGGCAGAGTTCTTGCCTGCCATGCTGGAGACCTGGGTTCGATTCCTGGTGCCTGCCTATGGGGAAAAAAAAAGATTATCACAGCAAATAATCCAATTTTTAAAAATGGGCAAAGAATTTGAATAGATATTTTTCTAGAGAAGCTGTACAAATGGCCAATAAGCACATGAAAAGATGCTCAACATCATTAGTCATAAGGGAAATGCAAATCAAAGGAGACCCCCACCCGGATAGCTGTTTTTTTGTATGTGTGTGTGTGTGTGTGTGTGTGTGTGTGTGCTGTATGGTGGAGGTCACATTTCATTCTTTTTCCATGTGACTATTCTGTTATTAAAGCAGCATTTGTTGAATTTTGGGGGGTTGGAGGAAGAGGACAGGCTGGGAATCGAACCTGGGTCTTCTACATGGCAGGCGAGAATTACCCTTGCACCCTCCTAGGATGGCTATTTTTTTAAAAAGTGGAAAATAACAAGAGTCGATGTGTTGCAGAGGTATTGGAACCCTTGTATGTTGTCAGTGGGGATGTAAAATGGCACAGCTGCTGTAGGAAATAGGGTCAGCTGCTGTGGGAAAGTTTGGTGGTTCCTCAAACATGAATTAAAAGCATTGGCTTCAGAAAGGGCAGGGGGAATGATATTCTACCATGACCCAGAAAGAGATGGCTAATGGGGGGACAGCTGTAATGACCACCCAAACTGAATAGTACTTGTTGTTTCGGTTTTGTCGTGTACCTTCATCAGCTCCATTGTGGACCGTCACTCAGACTTCGAGTATGTGTCCTATAAATACTAGTGCACAGGGTAAGTGAAAGAAATGAGAATTTTGTTACTGGTATTTTTAAAGGAATAATTGACACAGCAAAACATATTGAGCTTTCAACTACTTGTTTTTCTGCTGGGCACTTTGTGAGTTTTTTTATTTATAGCTTGGCATGATTGAGTCAATAATTCTGAGCAACTGTCCCTGTCTAGGAGAGGCAGAAAATGCCTGTTTCTGGCAATTTAAGCGTGTTTCAGGGTGTTCTCACATGCTCTGTGGTCTGCTCTTTTGCACATTCTTCTTTCTTCAACTCCTTCTAGTAGGACTAAGAACTGAATTTGATATCTTTAATGAGAGTTGGTAATCAGGAGTAACCAAGGCAATTTTGAAGGGGAAGAACAAGGAAGGATCCTTTCCTGCAGGACAGTGTGACTGCAGTTGTAAGTGCTGTCCTGAGACTGAGCTGGATCCCTATATCCATGGACCCAACCCCCAAAATACACTCCTGCGTTTAGGGGAAATGGGATGTCCTTGAGCATATAATGCTACAGATCAGGGGGCAGACAGCGGATGTGTCCACACATTGTGCTAGGAAAGTGGGCTCACTATGTGGAGAAAAACCAAATTAGATTTCTGTAGTATACCATCCACAGAAATAGAAATCCACGTGAATTAAAGAGCTCAACATGAAAAAACAAACTTCAAAGCTTTTTGAATAAAATAGAGAGGTACATGTTTACCGTCTTTGAATATGGAGGATTTCCTGAACAAATCACAAGAAGCATAACCATAAAGGAAAAGATTAATAACTTGATTGCATCAAAATGTAAAATTTGACTGTAAATGAAAAAGTGGGGTGGGGACGAGGATGAGGAAGGCAGGTGTCTAGGAGGCAGCATTTAGGGACTTAGGGAGGCACCAGCCCTTGCTCGCTTCATCTTGGTTCCAGCTGTGAGTAGGGCTGTGCTGCCCAGCGTGGGCGGCCACTAGCCTTTTGAGTCTCTTGAGCACTTGAAATGTGGCTAAAGTGAATTGAGATGTGTGCTAAGTATAAAGTACACCCTGAATTTCAAAGATTTAGTACAAAAGCGAGTATAAAATATCTCATTAAAATTTTTCATATTGATTAAATGTTGAAATTGCAATATTTGGGGTACATTGGCTTAAATAAAATATGTTATTAAAACACCACCTTTTCTTTTTTAATTAATTAAAAATTTTTTTTAAATATAGCAAACACGAACATTCTTACCATATGATCATTCCATTCTACATATAAAATCATTAATTCACAATATCACCATATAGTTACATATTCATCATTGTGATCATTTCTTAGATCATTTATATCAATTCAGAAAAAGAAATAAAAAGAGAACAGAAAAAAATTCATACATATCATGCCCCTTCCCCCTCCCTTTCGTTGATCACTAGCATTTCAATCTAACTTTATTTTAACATTTGTTCCCCCTATTATTTATTTTTGTTCCGTATGTTTTACTCATCTCTTGAAAAGGTAGATAAAAGGATCATTAGACACAAGGTCTTCACAATCACACAGTCACACTGCAAAAGCTTTATCATTATACAATCATTGTCAAGAAACATGGCTACTGGAACACAGCTCTACATTTTCAGGCAATTCCCTCCAGCCTCTCCATTACACCTTAACTAAAAAGGTAATATCTATTTAATGCGTAAGAACAACCTCCAGGATAAAAAATGCCACCTTTTCTTAATACAGTTACTAGGAAATTTAAAATTACATATGTAGCTAATATTTGTGGTTCCTATTACATTTCTATTGGATAGCGTTGGTCTGGAATATATGAAGAACTCAAAGCTGATCCATAAGGAGAAAGGCAAGTCTATAGAGAATGGGCAAATGATATAAACTAATCCTTCACAGAAGAAGAAGTCCGGATGGACATTAAAAGGTGCACAATTTCATTAGCAATCAGGGAAATGCAAGTTAGTACAGTAACACTCTATAAGAGTCAGATTGGCAAAAATTAAGTCTTCTGTTTTAGATTCCTAGCTGCTAAAACAAATACCATAAAATGGGTATGCAATATTTTGGGCACATTATTTTAAGCAATGAATATTTATTGGCTCCTGGTTTTGAGGTGAGGCATTGGGGAGACCAGGCTTTTCTACAAGACGGTGTCCTAAGGACTTGACTGCCAAGGCATGGTTGGGTCCTTGGATGGGCATGAGGTGGCAATGCAGAAGGTCTTGATTCCTGTGGCTTTTTCTCAGCCTGTCTTTCGCTGTTTATGACGGATTCCTGTAACTGGGGTTAAAGCCCACCTGGTCCAGTTGGGCCACACCTTAACTCAAGTAACCTCCTCAGGAGGTCTTGTTTATATGGGCCCACACTCACTGCAGTGGATTGAGAACATACTTTTCTGGGGTATGTAACTCCAAGGCACCAGGTCTTACAATATCACGTATTGGGGAGAACAAAGAGAAATGGTCCCTTTCGTGCACTGTGGTGGAGTTTTAAGTTGTTGCAGCCACCTGGGAGAGCATTTTGGCACATGTTCCACCTCCAGTTAGTCCACTTAGAGCAGTGGTTCTCACCCGGGGGCAGTTTCATCCCCCAGGGGATATGTGATGATGCCTGGAGACATTTTTGGATGTCACACAGGGGAGATGGGGATGCTTCGGCATTTAGCAGGTAGAGGCCAGGGAGGCTGCGGAACAATCCAGAATGCAGAGAACATCCCCACCACAAGGGGACCAGTGACCTGGTTCCAAAACCCTGCCTCCCAGATGCGAACACCAGGAGACCTCTTGCAGAGATGCATCAGGACACACAAATCAGCGTTTCCATTTCTGTGCTGCTCCGTGTTTACAATAGGGATGCTTGAAAGTAACTTCACTGTAAGTTTAGAGGAATGGATAAATATTTTTATAAAATAAAAATAGACACATTTTTACCATTTTTGGTAAAAAATTTGAAATTCAAAATGACACACTATCTTTAATGCATTGTTTATGGAGACATGCAGATGCAGTAAAACCCCAAAACATCATGAAGGCTATACCTCACACATAATAGTGGCTATCGCTGGGGAGGTAGGAGCAAGGCGGGGGGAGAGTACAAAAGGGACGTTCAAATCTTTCTGGAATGTTGTTTTTTTAAAGAAAAAGTTGAAGCAATTATGACCAAATAGCAGCCGTTGTTAGTGTAGCTGATGGTTATATTACTTGCCTTCTAATTTGCCTCTATAGCTGAATTTTTCCATAGTAAACCCCAGACACCCACTGCAGAGAGCCTGGTGGGCCCAGGGGCCGCTCGTGGAAAAGTAGGCTGGCAGGGATTGCACCTGTTCAGGCTGGCAGGGGTTGCACTTATTCAGGCTGACGGGGTTTGCACCTGTTGTGGTTGGTTGTCGGCATCTCCCCACTGCCCAGCTCGTGTCTGGCCTGGGGGATGTTTATTTGCGTGAGGCGGGCTCCATTGCTGTGAGCTGGCTCACACGAAATGCCCCTTGGGCTGGCGGGTGCCTGATCTGCGGGGCTGGGGCCACACCTGCAGTGGGTGACCCCAGGGGGCCCCCGTGCCGGAGACCACGCCCCAGCATCACCCTGGTGGACCAGGGCAAACTTACCATCCAAACTTCCCACAGCCTAACACAGCACAGGCTGGCTTGAGAGACAAAAAATCACATCTTGGGAGGCTTTTTTCAAACTTTTAACTTGACATAATTTCAAGCTTACAGGATAGCTTAAAAAATAATACACTCCATATGGAGAGCTCCAACATACCCTCCCCCTCCAGATCCACCAACTTTTTATTTTATTTTTTAAAATATTTTTTCATTGATAAAAAACATACAAACATGCAAACATTCTTAACATACAAACATTCCATGTATGGTGTACAATCAATGGCTCACAATATCATCACATAGTTGTATATCCATCACCATGATCGTTTTTTGAATCACACCCACCAGTTTTAACATTTTGCCACTTTGCCATATTGTTCTCTCTCCTCCCTCTCCCCAACTCACCCTCCCTCACTCCTATCTGTTTTCCAAACATTTGAGATCAGGTTGCACATACTTCTTGAACACATAATATTTCCATGTACATTCCCTGCAAACAAGGATATTCACTTATGCAATTACCTTACGTACAGTAATCAAGTTCAAGAAATTTAACATTTATATAAGGCTTACATTCCATATTCCAGTTTTTTCTTATGTGTCAGTAATTCCTTTTGAGCCTTTTCTCCTCCATTCTCAGATTCCATCCAATATCATGTAATGCATAATTGCATTAAATGCATTATCTCTTTATCTTTCTTTTCTTTAATTGTGGAAACATATATGCAACATAGATCTTCCCATCCCAACCCCTTCCAAGCACCATTCAGTGGGACTAATTACTTTCACACTATTGCAGTATCCTCACGTCTTCCATTGCTAGAACTTTCCTTCACCCCAAACAGGAACCCCACACTCTTGTGTTAACTCCCCATTATCCCTGCCCCCACAGCTGGTAATCTGAACTCTAATTTGGTCTATGTGAGTTTGCATATATGCTGATATTTTCTCTGTAGTTACCACGGGCCTTAACTTTAACATCCTAAATTTATAACAATCTCGTTTGCTTTGATACTACCCTAACTTCAATGGCATACACAGAGTATGTTCCTGTACCCCCAGGGAGACTTTTAAGTGTGTGTATTTAAAAGAAAACAGATGTTACATCATATAAACGGTAGACAAATCTGAATTCCTTGGGAGACCCTACTGGGAGGAAGTTTCCTTCCTGGGCTTTGTGGTTGAGATCACTGCAAAACCTGTGAGACCTTTCCAGAAAGGGTTTGTCTTGTACGAGGGAGGCCCATTTCATAGTTTAATGGAGAGTTTAGGAGAAGCAGTGACTGTTGATGTGCAAGCTCGGTCTTCCCTGCGAGCCGTACACCTGAGGGGCTCATCTACCCTGCGGGGGCACCCGCTCATGCTCTCTCATTTTCATGTTGGGCTGGTGAAAAGTATTTCTGCCTGTGGAGCGGGACTTGAGGCTTCATTACCCAACATTTGTCTCTAATTGGTTTGAATAACAAGCTGGTGTTATGGGATCTTAGAATTATTTAATAAAAGACGCCCTCTTTTGGATTCACATTTGAAGAATGGCTTAAATAGACAAGGTGTGACTTGGTTGAATTGTGTCCCCCCGAAAAATAAGTCAGGTCCGAACCCCTTGTCCTGTGACTGTGACCTTATTTGGGAATCTTTGCAGATATAATTCAATAAAATAAAGCCCCACTGGAGTAGGGTGGGTCCTAATCCAGCATGACTGATGTACCTATAAGAAGAAAATGTGGACACGGAGGGGCTCAGAGGGGAGACAGCCACCTGCAGAACAAGGCAGAGGTTGAGGGGTGTAGCCGCATGCCCAGGGCCAGCTGGGACCAGCAGAAGCTGAAAGAGCAAGAAGCAGCCTCGCCGTAGGTTTCAGAGGGCGCACGGTCCCCAGTGTGAGGTGAAGCGGAAAGCCACGTCCATGTGGAATTCGCCCCTCTATGCCGTTGTATTTGCTGTGACCCAATCATAGAATTTATTTATTTATTCTCAGATCTTCTCCCCCTCCCCATGGAATATTTTTTTCTTGGGCCCTTGGACATTTTAATTTGCATTGCCTTAAATTCTTTTTATCCTAATTTTTTTTACTTATCTGTCCACACCCTGGATAAAGGAGCATCAGACACAAGGTTTTCACAATCACATGGTTATATTGTAAGAGCTATATCATTATAGAGTCATCTTCAAGAATCAAGGCTACTGGAACACAGCTCTACAGTTTCAGGTCCTTCCCTCTAGCCACTCTAATACAAGATAAATTAAAAGAGGGTATCTATATAATGCATGAGAATAACCTTTAGGATAACTTCTTGACTCTGTTTGAAATCTCTCAGCCACTGAAACTTTGTCTTATTTTTCTCTTCCCCCTTTGGTCAAGAAGACTTACTCAATCCCGTGATGCTGGGTCCCAGCTCATCCCAGGAGTCCTGTCCCATGTTGCTAGGGAGATTTACACCCTTGGGAGTTATGTCCCACATAGGGGGGAAAGGGCAGTGAGTTCATCTGTTGCGTTGGCTTAGAGATAGAGGTCACATCTGAGCAACAACAGAGGTTCTCTGGGAGTGACCCTCAGGGTTACTTATAAGTAGGCTTAGCCTATCCTTTGCAGGAATAAGTTTCATAGAGGCAGACCCCAAGATCAAGCACTCAGCTTATTTAATTGGTTGTCTCCACTGCTTGTGAAAATATCAGGAATTTCCCAGATAGGGGAGATTAATATCTCCTCCTTTCTCCCCAGTCCCCACCAAAAAGGTTTTGCAAATACTTTTTTATTTTCTGCCCAGATTACTCTGGGATATACCCGGGCATCACATGAACCTGTACAAACCAGCAAGATCTCATGCCCCATTCAAGATTCCTGCCTTTAATGTTAATGCAGGGAAATGTTGCTCGGTTTTAGTTCTGGAAGGTATCTGTTTCCTAATGTTTGTCCTGACAGACTCCCTGGCTCCCAAACACTCCTTCTCCAGATTGTTGGCTGTGCTGATTACCTCTCAGCACTCTCTGACCCAATCAGCCACCCCCATTGTAAACAAAGCCTCAGGGGACCCGGAAGCATCTCTCAGCGTCTGCAAATGTTGCCTTAGGGATATGTAGGAAAGCAACGTTTGCAAAGTGATAGCTGTGGTGAGAATTGTTTAAACGTGATAAGGCAAGTAATGGTGCTGGATTATAGTTGCTGGGTATTTTGCTTTTCAGATGCCCAAGAGTGATGCCTGCAAGTATATGTACCAACCCAGCATATATGGCTGAGTGTATCCTTGGGGAGCAGGGTGGGGTTGGGGAATGTTGGGTCATTGCCTGAGGGGTCCAAACCAAGTCCATTACCACTGACCTGTGATAGTGCAATGGTCAAATCCATTTGCCTTCTGGGAAGAAACAGCTTGCCAAAAGCTCAACATTCCTTCATTTATTCAATAAGCCTATATTAGTATACATTAGCATATATTAGCAGCTATAGCTCCAGGCCTGGAGCTGGGAACAGCATAAGTCAAAATCTCTTTTGGGGAATTGACTTTCTCATCGTGGTGCTTGATCATAAATTAGATTATTGAAACTACACCTGACACATTTCACCCAACAAACTGCACGCATGTCAGCGGAATTTATGATAGCCTTTTAGAAATATATATCTTGCGAGGGTCAGAATGTTTTAAGTTCTTTCATAAAGTCACATAAACATTCCCTCTTCTGCCAGTGACATTTTTGGTGTTTTATAGAAATGGATTTTTCAAGTAAGTGAAGTTTGTTCTTTTGGTTCCAAACTTTAAAAAATTATCAGCATGAATGATGGACTTTTTTATCTGACACCAGAACATCAATACTCTCCTTTTTCTTCTGAGTGATTGGGATCATCACTCTCTTAACTGCCAGGCCAAGGGGCTGCAGGTTTGTATGCGCCCCTCTGTGTCTTGGTCTCCTCCCTTGGCTGTTTGTCATTTCTCTTTCTCCTGCTGCCTGGGCAGGCTGTGATGCCCCACCAGCCCCTCCCCCACCTCCTCCCAAAAGTCCTTTCGTTTTTCAGTTGTTGACAGTGTTACTGGACAAAGGCCATAGATTATTTCATCTGAAGCTCTCAATAACCAATTCCTGAGACTGTGGGGTTTCAAAGAAAGAGTTTATTACTAGACACATAGTAGAAGATCAGATGGCCTACAGGCCCAAAATCTGTCTGCCCGAGTTTAGGGGGTTCAAGGTTTTTAAGAATTTTAGCAAAGGAAGACGAGGTTATTTCAATTTTCAAATAGCGAGTTCTAAGTAGAAAAGGAGACAGTGATATCATTATCACTTCAATAGGAGAACTTAATCAGAAAGGAGGGGAGATAGAGCTGTACTTCAATACTAAAGGTGTGAGCCCAAAGGAAGGGAAACAATTTATTTTTTAATAGCAGAGTCTAGCTGATACGATTTATGAATGTCTGGGGCTGAAACTAGTTAATGACTGACTTCAAATTGTTCATTAGCGTTAGGGCTTTTGCCCTACAAGAAAATGACCAGATAAAGGGAGTAACAGTTCTTATAGTCACAAAGACACAAGATAAGGGCTTTTACATCATTTCAGATATCAGGGCAACTGAAGTATAATTTAGGGATTTCAGGTATTCCCTTGTCTACTCCAATATCCCAGAAAGGACAAATATATATATAATGATTCAATAATCAAAATCATCCCTTATATCCTAATTTCGTAGTTACAACAAGGTTATTATAAAACTGAATTTCCTAATGAGTGCATCATTTGTAAACCTGTGCGTGCTTGCTTGTTTCTCGTTAATTAAAATTACATAAGTTCTTCAGGTACAGCTTTATTAAAGCGGGTTCTAAGTGTATGAAAATAGAGTAAAAAGTGAAAGTTTTCTTTAAAATGTCCCTTCCCCCACACCCTCCACACTCCTTCCTTCCACAGAGGATTCTGCTGTTAATTTCTTGGTGTGATCGTTCTAGATGTTTCTGTTGCCAGAGTCATCTTTCTGGGTTCTTGGCTATGCTGCAAGAAAGAATTCAAGGGCACAGCGCAGCATAGGGTAAGCAGGCAGAAAATGTATTAGGACATGTCGGCCCTCTCCAAAGACAGAGATGAGAAAGGTGAGGGGTCCTGGCAATGTGGGGTCATTTGCTTTTATAGATTAACTATACTTGCTCTCCCTTCCCTTTCCTTATGGGGGCTTTTTCTCCTACTTTCCCTCCTATTCTAGTTTGCTAGCTGCCGGAATGCAATATACCAGAAACGGAATGGCTTTTAACAAGGGGAATTTAGTAAGTTGCTAGTTTAGAGTTCTAAGGCCGAGAAAATGTCCAATTAAAACAAGCTATAGAAATGTTAAATCAAAGGCATCTGGGGAAAGATACCTTGGTTCAAGAAGGCCAACGATGTTCAACGTTTTTCTCTCAGCTGGAAGGGCACATGGCGAACATGGTGGCATCTGCTGGCTTTCATGTGGCTCTACCAAAAGGGACTCTTTCCAAAATGTTTCCTCTTTTAAAGGATTCCAGCAAGCAACTCCACCTTCAGTGGGTGGAGACACACCTCCATGGAAATCATCTAAGCAAAAGTTACCACCCACAATTGGGTGGGTCACATCTTCATAGAAACAGTCAAAATACTCCCACCCAGCAATATTGAATGAAGATCAGCAGGCATGGCTTTTCTGGGGTCCACCACAGATTCAGACCAGCACACCTCCTCTCCAGGGCAGTAACCAGTGGTAGACAGTGCATTTGGGTGGGTAGGTTGGTTGGCTCCACCATTCTCTGTAAATGACTCACTCAGGGGGGTTCTTTGGCTCCAGATGGGTTAGCTGCTGCTGGATGTTCCCTGTAAGCGGGAAGCCCCCAGGCAGGGTGTCTGTGCAGGGCAGGGGCCGTCTGACCTTAATTGACCATCCTTGCTCAAGGGCTCTTTATCATTTTTTACTTTTCCCTCACTCCTCTCTCTCCCTGTTCCAGCCTGCCTCATTACTATTGCATTTTCCAAGGGTGATTTATGTTTACAGCTTGAACCCATTTAGATGGCGTCCATTCTTTTTTTTTTTTGTTAACTCTTTACAGTGTTAATAAATGATAAATTATAGTGCTAGATTCCAGGTGTTATCAGCTTTTCTTGCAAGCAATAGGGTTTTTGTTTATTTTGTGTTTCTGATATACACACTATAGCAGTTTTAATCAGGACATCTCAACTTATTTTTTTTCTCATTCCAATTTTTCTACTTTGTATAGGTTTTGAAAACTAGGGTTTGTATTTTGGGGGGCTGGATTTCCAAATGGGGATAGCTTACTTTATTATTTTTACAGTAATATGATTTTATTAAAAATATATATATTTATATGCTCCAAAACATTTTACTTGGGAATTTTCTCTAGAAAAAAGAAAAAAAAAAAAACAGCAACAGCAAACAATACCAGGGGGAATAAATGCAATACTTCCATAGAACTGTGTTAAAAATAATTCAGGAAGGAGGAAGTGATACTGGATAACTAGAGAACCCTAGATTCTGTGTCAAAGGGAATATCCTTATTAGAGCCAGGAAAGGAGTCCTGGAAATTCATGGAAAAAAAGTGAAAAGCAATCCAAGGATATCGTGTCAAGGGGCTCTGGTTTTTTAATGCCATTAAAATGAATCTTGGAAAGCTTTTCTATGCAGCTCACATTGTAATGAACACCAGAGAATTTGTAGTGGACTATAAAGCGAGGAGCATAATTTTATTGCGTTTTTAGCCA
Organism: Tamandua tetradactyla; assembly: GCF_023851605.1. Lineage (NCBI taxonomy): Eukaryota > Metazoa > Chordata > Mammalia > Pilosa > Myrmecophagidae > Tamandua > Tamandua tetradactyla. Next base: position 59,162,978 of record NC_135335.1, read on the forward strand.
TGGGTTCTCATCTCACTCTCCTGCATGCAAAGGAATAAGGAAAAGCTTTTAGTCATGGTCTGTACCTTACTAAGCCTCAAACAATTCACAATCCCTAGAAACTCTATAAATGCAATAAAGTGAACAGACCTTTAAGCCCCAAAGCCTATTTAACATTAGAAAATTCATACTCAGAAAGAATATACAGATTTATGGACTGCGAAAAGTCCTTTAACAGAGTTTTAAATTTTAGTAACCATCAGAATATGGAAACTGCAGAGAAGCCCAAGTGTAACAAATACAACAAGGCCTTTAGATATGGCTCATCCATTAGTAAGGCCACATTGGAGAGAAACCTTTCAATGGTAAACAAAATGAGACAGTCAGTGTAAGTAGTGACTCATTCTTTAATTCAGTATCAGAAAAGAAAAATTTTATGAATGTACTGAACATGCAAGGCATTTTGCTTAAGCTGGTTGAGTTAAAGCCACAAGGAGGTGCTCAGAGGTGTCTTCCCAACCATCCTAAAAAAAATAGAACCCCGCCTCAGCATCACGCCAGCACCTCACCTTGCTTTATTCTTCTTCATAGCACTCATTGCTTGAACACTAACCATTTATTTCTTAAATGCTTACTGTCTAACTTCCTCCATTAGTTTACAAGCTCCAAAAGGGGGTTGTTTTGCAAAACTTCATCCTCAGTGCCTGTGACAAAATCTAGCAGTAGACACACAACAAATAGCTGTTGAATGAATAAATTGTAGGACTTTCCTTACAAGAAGTATTTGCTGTCTTGAGCTAAATTCATTCTAAATGAAACAACATGCACTTAACTAGATTTTTATTTGCGTGGGCAAGCACTGGGAATAGAACCTGGGTCTCTGGTATGGCAAGCGAGAACTCTGCCACTGAGCCACCATGGCCTGCCCTTAACTGGCTTTTAACACATATTAAAAAATGTGTTTTTAGTTCACTGTTTTATAATATGCCAGAGCAAAAAGCATTGTAGACTGTAATGGTCTACAAATTATTCTCCAGTTGTGTGAGGGATGAAAAAGTTGACAACAAACACCTGGTAATACCCTCGTGATTGTGCCAACCATTCAGAGACCCGACTGGTTCCCAAGGGGTTATCAAGGCAAAGTGGAAGCCCCCAGCTTCAGAAGAGAAAGTTTTATTGCTTTCTTAGACTTGGAGTTTAAATAATACTTTCACAACTGAGACTGCACAGACCCCTATTTGCCTTGTCAGCTGCTGGTATAGCAGGCATGCCAGTTGGGAATCCAATAGCCACAACCCTGTTGTGCAGCTTTGGCACTTAGATCATGCTTCTTATTAATTCAAAAAAACATTTCTAAGTGCCTTCTAGGCATTATGGCCTATGTTAAGCTCTGTGGATAAAATAAAGATGAATTTTTAAAAATATGGAGTTCACAAATTAGGAAGGAAAATAATTACAAAGCAAATGTAAGCAATATAGCATGGGAGGGGAGGATTAAGGGAGCAGAAGCAAAGTATCATCTAATTTGACTGAAAATAGTAGAAAACCCTTTTGGACCCAATCTCATGGGAACAGATTCTTAAAGGGTAGTCGGTACTCACTTGACTACAAAAAAAAGTGCAAAAAAAGAAAAATAAATCACTCCATGGAGAAGTAATTAAATCTGCTAGGGTATTGAGGGATGAGAACACATGAGAACACAAAGCATATTTGGGGAAGGAATTGGAAATACTTGAGATTAATTGTGATGCTCCAAAGAGCATGGAGGAGAGTGTAGCCTGCAGTTTTAAAAACCATATTAAAATTTTTATATTTAGAAAGCACAAAAGACCAGCTAAAGAGCTACGTTAAATAAAAATCTTAGCTGTATAAGATAAGTGAGGGGATGGGGCAGGAATGGGGAGCTTTTCCTCTTGTCCCAAGAGGTTTATCAGAATTTTTATGTTCATGAAAATGGAGCATGGATTTTAAAAGTTTGAGGAACGCTGGATTAGAACATAAGATTACTGCAACCATGGGGGTAGAAAGGTAGGTGAGAACCAGATTATAAGACTCTATTGTGCCCTGCTCTGTGGAAGATTCAAAAGAGAAAACAAGAAGCAGAAAATGTTTTATGTGAGAGACGATGAGCTGTTAGGACATACTGAAATTTAAAATTACAATGAGATGTCTGTTTAAGTGAAGATATAGGCAGTTAGAAATGAGGTTTAGAGATTAAGAGAGAAGTTGTGCTTCAAATAACAGGTTTGGGAGTCAGCCCAATGTTTTAAGGGGTGGGTGGAACCATGGCTAGGAATAACATTGCATAAGAAGGGTATTTAGAATAAGTAAAAAGAAAAAGGAAAGGGGTGAAGAAAGAGAAAAAGGTCAGAACTCTAGGAAAGGGCAATATCTAAAGTGTAGACAGAAAACAGAAGCCACAAGGGACATGAGGGTGGCAGCAGAGGTAAAATCTGTAGCACAGATGGAGATCAGTCTTCAGTGGGAAGCAGGTTCACTCTTTTCCCCTAAAAAGAGAAAAAGCTGGTAGCAGAAGTTGACAAGTCATAGTCTCAATTTTCTCTGTGATAAGACAAAGGACCGTACATTGGGGGAGGGGACACAAGGTCTGAGAAAAGTGATGAGGTTTAGATTAAGAACACTGGGAGAAGTTGAAGAGCCCATACTACCAACAAAAGGCTTCCACTGAGGGTCCTTCTAAAGTGGAAGGGCAACATATACTCAAGCAACACTCAGCATCCCAGAAAACATGGATGGTAGGATTATGCTAGTGTAGGGTACTTGCAAAATCATTGTCTACAGAACAAGGGAAAGAAGGCTTGGATGGCACTGACAAGTGAGTGCCGCATAGGGCTAAGGTGGGGTGGGGAAGGAAGAAAACCTGGAAGGAGCTGATAGTTTGGGAGAAAGAAGGGTAGTCAACAAAAGGAGGCTGTAGGAAGCTAAAGACAGTGTAAAATGGAAATAAAGGAGAAAGAAAAAAATCAATAAAAATAAGGAGGTCAAAGAGCAGGAAAGATGAGAATTATCATTGGTTGATGGGATGCTGGCAATTAAGATTTCAGAAGAACAAACTCAGGATGGTGGCATTCAAGGTGTGGACATGGGAATAAATTGCTGGAAAGTGATAGTTACTGGTGCAGAAGTTGTGGAACTTTGCAGAGAAGGCAACAGACAGATCATGTCCTCAAGATGACAGTGGGAGTTGAGGTACACAGAAAGACTGAGCAAGATATCAAGTTAGGCTCTATGGCCTTTACTGCTCACCCTACTATTTTTTTTTTTAAATATTTTTATTGACAAGTCTTGACACTCAATACAGTCCGTACATGGTGTGCAATCAATGGCTCACAATGCCATCACGTAGTTGTGTGTTCATTATCATGATCATTTTTAGAACATTTGCATCAGTCCAGAAAAAGGAATAAAAAGAAAATAGAAAAAACTCATATATCCTATACCCCTTACCCCTCCCTCTCATCGACCACTAGTATTTCCATCTACCCAATTTATTTTACCCCTTATCCCCCCTATTATTTATTTACTTTTTTATTCATATATTTTTTTAACTCATCTGTCCACGCCCTGGATAAAAGTAGCGTCAGACACAATGTTTTCACAGTCACACAGTCATGTTGTAAAAGCTATATCATTATACAATTGTCTTCAAGAATCTAGGCTACTGGAACACAGTTCAACAGTTTCAGGTACTTCCCTCCAGCCACTCCAATACACCATAAACTAAAAATGGGTATCTGTATAATGCATAATAATAACCTCCAGGATAACCTCTCGACTCTATTTGAAATCTCAGCCACTGAAACTTCATTTTGTCTCATTTCTTTCTTCTCCCTTTTGGTCAAAAAGGCTTTCTCAATCCCTTGATGCCAGCTCCTGGTGAATCCTGGGAGTTCTGTCTCATGTTGCCAGGAAACTCACCCTACTATTAAAAGGCAAAAAATATATATATATTAAAATTTCATTACAGTATGAAAAGATGTACCCTGAGGGCATATGAGCTAGTGGTGGACTAACCTAACTTGGTTTTATCTTCACTAAACAATAGATTAACCATGCATTTTCTTTTAAATGAAACAGGAAAATAATTTTGAATTTTTTACCAAATGCCTTATAGAGTAAAATTTTAATATTAGCAGTTTGTGGCAAAATAAATACCCCTGATCCTTGCAATATCCGTTATTTATCACAATTTAGAAATAGAATCTGAGTATTAGTCATAATTTTTCATTTTGCCTATTTTTATATCCACAGTATATATTCAAAGCAATGAGGTGATGATTTTAATCTTAATTTAGAAATGGAATCTGAGTATTAGTCATAACTTTTCATTTTGCCTATTTTTATATCCACAGTATAATTCAAAGCCATGAGGTGATGATTTTAATCTCTAGAGCATGGTGAACTTCAATATAGGGAGATTACAAAGAATCTAATAGAAGAAAATCTTCTTAAAGTTAAATTTGGTTCCTCATTATTATTTGTAGGATATTTATAGCTCAGGGTGAATTAGAAAACACATGCCATTTTAAACATTAAAGAATCATTCCTTCACAAGTTTAAGAACATATAATAAAAACGGTGATGGCTCTTTAAAAAGGGTAACGAAACAGGACATCTTTATGTAATATAATGTTCTCAAATTCAGGATCAAAATGTCTTTTTTTCTAGAACTTTTCCGTTTCATGGTTTTTAGTTTGTTTTTGTCTGTTGGAAAAGGACTAGATGAACTTACCATTCATGACAATGTTGAAAGAAGTTTAAAATTTGTTTTGCAATTTTGTATTGCATTCTTGCTCTTTCAGGGTTCTTTTCCATACAGATCCATACTTTTTCAAATTTTTTTCTCCTGCTTCTTGGAAGTCCGAGAGTTCTTTGTGTGTAGTGCAGCTTGCGCCAGAAACGTCCGTTTTTACTTCATGATTTTTTGGCTGCTGATCTGCCTAATACTTCAGTCTCCAGTTGTTGCTCCTTTCTGCTCTGTACATCATAGTGAGCAAATGAATGTCTCTAAATATTCCTTCACTCAGTAATTTAGCTGTTTCTAGGTCTTCGAAACTCCTTCATTTAACTGGATAGGACTTCAGTGATTTAGCATCTATAGCAAGTAAGTGGCTCCATCAGCAAGGTGCTTTTTAAGCAATCTAGATTTTCTCATAAGCTGCTGTCTCTTCTGGGCCAGAGAATAACAATCCATATAGAGCAGGATCTCCAAAAGAGACATTCTAGTAGCTCGACTCAAAGCAGGCTGCAATGTTTAGGTGCTTATTATTTTCTCTAAACCTGCTGGTTCTGAAAGAAAACTGATCAGTTCTTCTACTTTCTGTGAAGAAGAGTCTTCAGGAAAATCGTCTTCTAGCTTGTTCTCCTTGAAATACATCATGTCCAAAATAACCTATGCATAAATTTCTAGATTTGATGGGTTTGAAAATTTTGTTTTCTCCACAAAGGAGTTTCAATTTTTCTAGAGCCGTAGAGGCCCAAATTGAAATATGATCACAAACCAAAAGCGAATTTGGCTTCAGGTTGCTGTTCGTGGGCTGGAGTGGATCCCCGAGCTCTTCCACTGGCATTACCATGCTGAACCTATTGTCACCATGGCCACAACTGGTTGCTTACTTTTTAATTGTTAATGTTATTATTTTAGTCTCAGAAATGCTTTGCTTATAATACAAAAATTAAGTTATTTTTGGCTTCAGGAAACCACCTGGAGATGGCCTTTGAGTCACTCACAAGTAGGCAATACTTGCATTTGCGCTAAGTCTGCTAGAATTCCTCTTGGGAGGACGTGGTCTGGGGTTGCCAAAGATGGTATCTTCCTTTCCTCTTTCCTTTTGGGGGCACAAGACCTGCCAGTTAAAACAGGATTAAAAATACAGTTAAACCTTAGTTTTAAAGAGGGAAAGGCCAGACTGTTGGGACAGACTCCAGAAGATAAGGATCAAGGAAGTGTGCTTTAATAGTAATGTAAGACCCCATGTGGGAAGATTGGAGGCCTTGCTGTTGGGTCTGATACTATTTTCCGCTGACTCCTCAAGTTGAGTTGTCTATATATTTTTCTGGTAGTCTACATTTCTGTCCTAAGCATATACAGAGATTTCCAAGGCTGCTTTCAGCAGAGGCCAGATGTGCATTTTGGAAACCAAGGACTGTGAGAGTGGGTGTGGGGGCAACGGTTCCAGAACAAACTGCTCACTGGTTGGGTGAGAAGTGATGCTGGCATGGTGTGAAGGCATGGGGGACCCTGAAACAGAGAGCTAATTCAAGAGCCAGGTACCTAAGTGCCCTTGAGGGCTTCCTTCTCTTATCTACCAATGGGGATCCCTCCTTTCAACCCCAAGTCCTTAAATAAAGGTTAGATTCCTGGGGTAGGAAAAAGTGGGTGTCATTTGGGACCTCTTCGAAGGGAAGTTTTGTAATATGTGTCAAAAACTTAAAAAACACTTATTTCCATTAATCCAGAAATACTACTTTTAAGAATGTAGTTTCCTGAGAAAATAAGGAATGATATATCCAAAGCCTTAGGTCTAGGGGTTTTCATTGCAGGGTTTTATTCACAGTTAAGAAAAATGGGAAACAAATAATGTAAGTGTTCAAGACTAGGGATTTTAAAAATAATTGTGATCCTACCATGCATAGAATATAATACTCTAGAAGTTTTGACACCAAAATACTTTATGGATATGAAAAGATATCGCTGATGTATTCGTGAAACATTGCAAATAATGCTATCTAGTTTTAAGAAATATGTATGTGTATATGTATTTGTGCATCTAGACTAGACATTTTTTTCTCCTCTCTGCTTTTGGATTTTTTTCTGTAATAAATCTGAGCTGCTTGGGTAATTATATAGGTCAGGAGATTGTAGGTTACTTGACAACTATTTTTTTTCCAAAGAAGTTAAGAAAGTGAGACTTTGGTGTGCACAAGGTGGAATCCCAAGTTTTCTTTACTTTTTTTTTTATGTAACTGTGACCTGCTTTAGCTGGGAGAATTGACGTGTTGATGGCAGATAGTATTTTAGTTACTCAGAGAAACTACAAGCTTGAGTAGCTTTAAGTCTCCCTGAGGGCTTTCTCCCTGCTCTTTATTCATTCAAATTAAATGATTCTGAAAAGGTTCACTTTTCATATGAGAACTCATAAAATGTTCTCTTTCAACATGTGCCTAAAGTAGGATACATTAAATAGCTTTTACTGTAGTCACAAAATTACAAATTGATTATGTTATGGTATAGGTAGGGTCAGGTGAGGCATGATCCAGCCGCTCACATAGTGCCTCTGGGACTGGCTTCTCTCTGTCTCTCTGCTCTGCCTTCCTCAGGGTAAGCTTTGTCCTCGCAGGTCCAGTGTGGACTTCTGGGCAGCAAAGGTCCTTTCCCTCCTCTGGGCTGAATGGCCACAGGAGCTTTAAACCCCACCTCCCCCCAGCAGCCATCCAGACCAAAGATGGCTCATCATAGAGCACCTGCTAAGCTTCCTTGCCTCTCATTGGTCCAGTTGGATCACATGTGCCAATCACTGTGCCCAAAGGATGGGAGGGGGGATTGGTTTAAAGCCCTGGAACTGGGGATGGGGTCAGTCGTACTGGGAATCCATGACTGGGGCAGGGAGGAATTAATCCCTAAAGAGTAATCAAGCTCTGTTAGCTTGGAGAGAGGACAGACTACTGGAGACCACCAACAACTACTGTAACCTTTGTGGACTTTCCTAGGGAAGCCTCAAGGAATCACTAGTAGGTTTCTCTGCTAATTCTGATTGATAGGCCAGTGTGTCTCTAGACCAGGGACCCTGATGGTTTTATGGTGGAGCCATTTTGTGTCTTACTGAAGATGATGATGGACCCTATGGGGGATGGGTTAGCACTTGTCCATTGGAAGGGCTCTGGCTGAAGGTGAGTCAGAGAAAGCCAGGGACCCATTATATAGATAGGGGACAAATTTGTTGTCACTCACATAACCGTCTCCCTGTCCATCATGGCTGACATGGAATGTCTAGGGGCACAGCAATTTTGAGGCCAATGCCCAGTTTTGCATCCTGGCTCCGAAGGCCCCTCACCAAGGGGCCTAAGCAAGGGTGGGGGTAATGAGGTCTGTTCCTCAGAGGATAGTGTGAGGCTCAAGAGATAGAATATAGAGGCCCAGTAGTTTGCAAGGTCTTCATGAATGCCCCTTTTGATCATCACTGAGTTGTGGTGGCCTAAGCAGGAAGGTCCTCCATTGGTAATCTCAGCTTTTCCCTCTTCCACTAACCTGCCATCATTGAAAAGCTAAATGGCCACATTGTTGTACTTCCTTTGTCTTTCCAGAGGCCGGTGGAATTGGTGTCCTGGTCTGCTTAGTCAACAGCTGTCCTGGCACCCACAATTTGCTGGCCACAGAGTCCAAACAAGAGGATGCAGAAAAATAAGGCCCGTCTCTGCCCTTATATTGTTCATGGAGCCCATGGTCAATCTTGATGAATTTGTTGGAGATCCCACATAACTGAAATTATGATTTCCTTAATGATTTGGTAAATATTTAATTAACAGATCTCCAAAACCAGTGATCAGATTGTTTATCAGTCCACCTTACACCTCTCTCTCCAGCATCACTGTCAGGTATCTAACTCTCTACCTGGCCCTCCACTTGGCTGTCCAAGTGACACTGTCAAATGCAATGTGTCAAAACCAAGCACTTCATCTTTCCCCAACATCTATGCAACCTGTAGTCTTCCCATCTCAGATGATGACAGCTATATTGCCTGGTTGCTCAGCCCAGATCTTTGGGATCATTCCAGATTTTTTTTGTCTCTCATACCCCACATTCTTTCTAACAATAAAACTACCTTCAGAAGATTTCCAGAATGAAAATAATTCTCACACTCTCTTCTCTCACCCCAGTGACCCTCTAGCTGGTTCCTCAGCTCCTGTCCTTCTTGCCTAGAGTTTCTTACCTGCCCAGCAGTCAAGGCGATCCCGTTAATGATGCCCACCTACTCAAAGCACTCCCCTTCTCACTCAGGGCACAACCCAGAGGCCTTCCCATGGCTTCTGAGGCCCTTTGTTGCCTCTTTGATCTTGGGCTTCTCCTTTCCTCCTCACTCACTTCTCTCCAGCTCTGTTGACCTCCTGGCTGGTCCTTGGATGGGCTAGGCATGGTCTTGACTTGGGGCCTTTACATTGGCTGCTTCCTCTACCAGGTCTTCCCCCATTGATAGTCCCTTGGCTTACTTCCTCACCTTCTTCACATCTTGGCCCCAGTGTCACCATTTTGATGATATCCAGCCTGACCACTGTATTTTATACTGTGATACATCCTGTCCCTATACTCCCTGTGCAAGATTCTGATATACTCTATAATTTCCTTATTGTTATGGGTTAAATTGTGTCCCTCCAAGAGATATGTTCAAGTCCTAATTCCTGGTCCCATGAATGAGACTCTTATTTGGAAATAGGGATCTTTGGAGATGTGATTAGTTAATATGAGGCCAAACTGGCTTAGGGTAGGCTCTAACCCAACACAGCTAGAGTCCATATAAGAAAGGAAAATTCGGACACAGATGTTGAGCAACATGGTGGAAAAGGCCAAGTGAAGATGGAGGACTCAGAGATTGCTGTGATGCATCTATAAGTCAGGAAATGTCAAGGATGGCTGGCAAGCACCAGAAGCTACAAGAGACAGGGAAGAGTTCTCCCCTGTAGGTCCCAAAAGGAGTGCGGCCCTACTAACACGTTGATTTTGAACTTCTGGCCTCCAGGACTGTGAGACGATAGATTCCTGTTGTTTTAAGTCATTCAGTTTGTGGTGGCTCTCAGAAACTCAGATCCTTAAGTATTACATCTACAGTTTGTGGTCATTGTCCTCCTGTTAGAAAGCAAGTTCCAGGAGGGTAGCAATCTTTGCTGCTGATGTTTCCCAAGCTCAATAAATATTTGAGAATGAATGAATGGCTGGTTGGCTCCTGCCCATCTTGGAGAACTGGACTTCGGGACTCTCCACGCTCTCACCACTGTGTGTCATCCCCCCTGCCCCATGCACCCCTTTCAGAGGTCAGGGGTGCCCTGGTGGGATCTGCGGTGCCAGCAGCTGTGAGCTCAGCCCCTCTGACCCACTCCCCTCTTCGTTTCCAGACCGGCCTTATCATCGCCTGCTACCATGGCTTTGTGGATACCGTGGTAGCCTTAGCTGAGTGCCCCCATGTTGATGTCAACTGGCAGGACAGCGAGGGGAACACGGCCCTGATCACAGCTGCACAGGCAGGTAAGACCTGGCTTTTCCGTCCACAGCCTGAGCCTCAGCCAGGAGCAATGGCTTTGCAGAGCGGGAGGTCCCAAGCATGAGGTAGTGGGGCTGGAGATCGACAGCAGCTGTGCTCTATGAACAGGTTCTGTGCATACCATTCTCTTTGTGCCTTTGGAATGGGAGAAAGTTTACCTACTAATGCAGAATTCCCTGTTGGGTGGCTCCAGCTCTGATACTGCCCAAGTCCTTCAGGATGAAGCTGGGCTAGAAACCCAACCTCATCGTGAACATGTCCACAGCATCATGCCCCACCCAGCTCTCGAGGACTGGGGACCAGCAGGGTGCCTGGAGCTCACTGGTGGAACAGGCAGCATTGTGTTTAGTAATAGCTAAAATATACAAGTAGACATGCTTGGAATGTAACCTTGTGCTTTACCTATAGACTTAAAGAAAACTCAGAGACTTCTCCCTGAGAGACCTTGTCGGTCTAATGAGGTGGGACTAAATTAGTGGGAAAGTCTTATGAAACATCTCCTTTAGCCCTGATGTCATCTGGAGAACCAGTACTTTTCTACTGCATTTTCTATCTCTCTTTTAAAATTTTATCCAGACAGCTTTTGAGGCAAGCTACACTTGTCCCCTTCATAATCACACTTCATTTGCAACCACAATGGTAAACAAATTTATAACTAACCACTTTCAAGATACTTGGCTTCCAGTATCTATGTCATTGGTCAGGTCCTTCCTCAGTTGCCAGCAAAGGAGCTGCCTCTGGCTGGATTAGGAAGAAAAGGGGCTTGGTCATTGAAGCAATGTAGCATAGGAGCTGTTGGGATGGTTAGAAAATCAGACTCTTTTTCCACTTTTCCAAGACACTAAGGTGGAGAACTTCCCAAGCAGAGAAAGTTGAGAGGCTCTGCTGATTGAGTATGCACATCACTTGTGCACACATTCCAAGTGTGAAACATTGCCTCCATTGCCGATTTTGTAGCTGTTGAAAGCCCAGGTGCACAACTTCTTGAGTAGCAAGAGTGTAAAGGATTTGAGGTGCCCAGTAACTGTGGACTCATCATTCATGGTGCACCCATTGGACCAGGCACTCTGTTAGGGACCCAGGATGCAGAAGTGGGACTGTGAAAGTGACACAGCTCTGCAGTGTCTGGTAGGAGCTCTGATGGAGGGATGCCCCATGCGCCATGGGAAAGTGTGCTCCATAGGGCCTTGGATTTCAGGACAAGAGTTTACAGAAGAGAGGGTTGGAGCTGAGTGTCAGATAAATCAGAGGCAGATTGTTCCAGCATCTGCATCACAAAGCCAGAGGTGCATGAGGGAGCCCAGCATGTCTTAGGGATAGCATTAGTTGATGTGGCTGTGGGGTTGACTCTCTCTAGGTGGAATGAGGGGTGGTCCCATGAAGAAGGCAAGCTAAGATCATGAAGGGTCTGGATACTGGGAAGGGGATGGATCTGAGTGGCATGAGAAGGAGTGTGTGGGATAATGGGAGTGGAAGATCCTGGTAGACCCACAGGAGGTTTCAGCAGGCTTAGAAGAAACAAGAGCTGAGTGGCACAAAGTACAGGTCTCAGTTGTTGTGATGTGGGCTGATTATCTGTAAAGAGGAGATGAGCCAAAAGAGATGTATTTGGAGAAACATAGTTTCCTTCTAGTCATATGCCTTTGAAACGTTGTGATCCATCCAAGTAAAGAGGTCTAACTGGCAGGTGGAGAGTCTGGAGCCTCAAAATTGGGTCTATGAAGAAATACAGATTGGGGATTATCAGGAGTTACTGACTTGTTGGAGCCATGAACGTGGATTAGGTCATGGACAGTAGGAGAATGTACAGGTAGAAGAGAGATCTTTCTTACTGATTTCTAGGTGCTTTTTATGTATTAAGGATATTAATTCTGGTTTAATACCCCTGAGATGCTTTCTTTTTTAAAAAAAAACTTTTTTTTTAGCTGTGAAAAGTAACATATATACAAAAAATAATAAATTTCCAAGTACATTTTAACAAGTTGTTATACAACAGATTTTAAAATTTGGAATGGGTTATAGTTCCATGATTTTTCATTTTTTCTTCTAGCTGCTTCAAGACACTGGAGACCAACAGAAATATCAAAATAATGATTCAGCAGTTGTACTCATCTGTTAAATCCTATCTTCTCTGTTATGCTGTTCCTTCTCTTTGTTTTGAAAATTAGCATATATACAAAAAAGAAAAAATTTCAAAGTGCATTGCAACAAATCCTCTCATATTTTTCTTTCTAGCTGCTCGAGAATATAGGAGGCTAGAGGACATAAATATTTTTTTATCATCATAATCAATTTTTTTTGTGAAAAATAACATATATACAAAAAAACTATAAATTTCAAAGCACAGTACCACAATTATTTGTAAACATATTTCAGAGTTTGACATGGGTTACAATTCCACAATTTCAGGTTTTTACTTCCAGCGGTTCTAAAATACTGGAGACTAAAAGAGATATAAATTTAATGATTCAGCATTCATTTTCATTTGTTAAATCTTGTCTTCTCTGTTTAACTCCATCATCACCTTTGATCTTTCCATACCTCTCTTTAGGGGTGTTTGGGCTACAGCAATTCTAAATTTTTCATACTGGAAGGGGCTGTCACTAATATGGGGTAGGGAGATGGAAATATCTGATGTCCTGGAGAGGCTTGGCTAGGTTTCAGGACTTATCTGGACCAGGGACCCATCTGGAGGTTGTAGGTTTCTGAAAAGTTACTCTAGTGCATGGAACCCTTGTGGCATCTTATAATTGCCCTAGGTGTTCTTTAGGATTGGCTGGAATAGTCCTGGTTGGGGGTTGGCAGGTTCTGATGGGTAGCAAAGTCTAACTAAAGCTTGCGTAAAAGTAACCTCCAGGGTAGCCTCTTGACTATATTTGAACTTTCTGTGCCACTGATACTTTATTAGTTACACTTCTTTTCCCCCTTTTGGTCAGAATGGAATTGTTGACATATTCATTTTTTAAACCCAACCTTCTCTGTATAACTGCAACATCACCTTTGATCTTTCTCTTACTCTTTGGGGGTATTTGGGCTATGTCCATTCTAACTTTTTCATGTTGGAAGGGGCTTTTGATAACTTTCTTAATCTTTGCCTATTTGAAAATGTCTTTATTTTGTCCTCACACATGAATAACTATTGTCCACATAAAACATTACTGCACTACCATGTTTTGCCTATTTTTGTTTCTCGTTTAGTGGTACAGAGGAAAAGTCTGATGTTACCCTGCTTTTTGCATCTTTGTTGATAACCAAATGTTTCTGTTTAGACTTGGAAATATCTGCCCCTCCCTGTTGACATTGAACCAAACCAAACCAAACCAAAAAACCTCATTATCACATTTATCTTTTACTTCAATTTGTGTGTGTTTTGCTTCTAAAGTGAGGTATGTTTTTAATTTACGAAACGTCTCTTTGAATCTATTGTTTGCCTTGTTGTGTTTCTTCCTTTTAGGATTCTTTCCTATATGTGGATTCAATCACTTGGTGCTATGTTCACCATTTTCTTTCATCGTTTTTCATTAGAGATTTTAAGACGGCAAACACATTTTTCCCTGAGAGTTATACATAGTTTGTTTATTTTTTTTATTTATTCCCCAGGCTTTTATTTTGAGAAAAAATAGAAAAATGGAAAGAAAAGTATAATGAACCCTCATACACTTTCTCTAAGATTCAACTGTTGTAAAATGTTTGCTGGTTTGCTTTGTCCCTAAATACATCAACATATATTTCCTAAAAAACAAGGATAATCTCTTATATTACACATTATCATTACGATCCTGAAGAAATGTAACATTGGTGGAATAAAATTATTTACTATAAAGCCTACATTCATTGTCCAAGTGTCCTCAATTGCACCAAAGTTTCCATCATAGCCTTTTTTTCCCCCCAATTTAAATCCAGGATCCAAAGCAAGCCTCACATGATTCATTTAGTTGTCATGCCCCTTTAATCTCTTCCAGTCTTGAGGATAGCCATCGAGACCTTTGTTGTTTTCATAAACAAGACCAGCTTCATACATGAGCGAGCTGTGCAATCCCCCCATGGCCTTGTACATACACCGGCCCTGTGCTGGGTGTAAGGTTCTGAAGTTGTGGTCTTTAAATTCTTAATAATTTTTGAAAAAGGGGCCCCACCTTTCATTTTGCACTGAGTCCTGCAAAGTGTGTAGCCAGTCCTGTTCATGAAATACACATTTGTCCCTAAATACATCAACATGTGTTTCCTAAAAGTAAGGGCAATCTCTTATATTACCATGCACACGTTATCATTCATACAGTTTATCTTGATGAATGTCACACAGTCTGGATTTGTCTGATTGTTTCTTCAGAGTTAGGTTCAGGTTATACATTTTTAGCAAGAACATTACACCCATGATGTTGTATCCTTCTTGGGCCATTACACCCAGAGTCCCTGAAGTCAGTTTGTCCCATTATTGATGATTCCAGATTTGATTGATTGGTTACCATGCTATCCATTGTATTTCCATTTTAAAGCTATTTTCCCCTTTGTAACTGGCAAGTAATGTGCAAGGGTTACTCTGAGACTGTGTGAATATCCTGTTATATTCTACCACCTGAAATTTAATTGCCCTGCTAGCACCAGTAAGTTTTTAAAACTCAGCTTCTATCCCAACAGGCTGGAATAGCCTGGTCAATAGAAGGACAATCAAAGATGCACAACCCTGTGGAATCAGACAGTCCTAGCAGGTCCACTAGACAGTGCCCAGTGCTCACCGTAACCACCTCAGGGACCTCCTTGCCTATTTCTGAGCCTTGAACAATTTCTCTTGACGAAATCTTCAGACTTGCCACACCTACATTGCCACACACTTCCAGCCTCCCAAGCCAAAGTCAAGATTGCTTTGCACTACTTTGTTTTCTTAGACTATATCCCACCAAAATTTGCTGATCCAAAGTACCATTGAGAGGCCATTTCCCCTGCTGCTTGTCCAAAGTGAGGCTTTCCACAGAGAGAACCCAGTGAGGACTCTTTATTTTTTAAATTAGGAAACTTCCCCAATTAACACACACTCCAAGCAACAACTCTGCCCTCCCTCCCTGTCCTAGTAACTTCTAATCTACTTACATCTTTATGTAAGGATTTCGTGATTCTCGATATGTCATCGAAGTGCAGACACCCAATATTTGCCCTTTTACCTCTGTACTGTTTCACTCAGTGTGGTGTCAGGGCTCCATCCATGCTGCAGACTGATCAGTGCTGCGTTCCTTTCTAGGGCCGTATGGTATTCCATTGTGTAGACAGACCATGTTTTGTTTACCTGTTCATCTATCCCTGGACACTTGGGTTGCTTCCGCCATTTTGCTATTGTGAATAATGCTGCTTTGTAATTAGTGTGCAAATATCTGCTTGAGTCCCTATTTGCACTTCTTCCAGGTAGAGACCTAGGAGTGGAATTGCTGGGTCCTGCACTAATTCTGTGTTTAACTCTTTGAGAAACTGCCATTCTGCCTTCCACAGTGACTGCACCATTTGACATGGTCAGTCATGTCCCATTTTGGTCCAGTTTTATAGCCAGTATTATATATCTGATCATTTCTTAATTTCAAATGTTGTAGAGTAATATGTGCTTATAGTAAAAAAAAATAATAATAAAGACACTATAGAGGTATTAAAAACAAAAAAGAAAAGTGAATGGCCACTTCTCATGCCCCGAACGCTCTGGTATATGAAGTGGCAGCTGCCATGCTATCTTTTCACATCTCCCCGGCCTCAGTCCCAAGCACACATGTGTAAGTGTGTGCACAGCCACAAGCTCACATTTTTATTTACATAAATAGGATAATTCTCTGATGATTGTGATTTTGATTTTCTTCATTCATTATCTCAAGCTCTTTCTCTGTAGACGCATGTAAGACTTACCCCATTTGAGGTATGGCTCTGTGGGTCCTTGTGGTAGTTAGATTCACTTGTCAACTTGGCCAGGTGAAGGCACCTAGTTCTATTGCTGTGGACATGAGCCAATGGCAGGTGAACCTCATCTGTTGCTGATTACATCTGCAATCGGCAAAGAGGTGTGCCTGCTGCAATGAATGATGTTTGACTTAATTGGCTGGTGCGTAAATGAGAGAGCGCAACGTAGCACAGCCCAAGCAGCTCAGCATACCGCATCTCAGCACTCGCAGCTCAGCCCAGGCCTTTGGAGATTCAGAAAGGAATCACCCCAGGGAAAGTTGTTGGAACCCAGAGGCCTGGAGAGAAGGCCAGCAGAGATTATTCTGAGCCTTCCCGTGTAAGAAAGAACCTCAGATGGAAGTTAGCCGACTTTCCTCTGAAGAATTAACAAAATAAACCCCTTTTATTAAAAACCAATCTGTCTCTGGTGTGTTGCATTCCGGCAGCTAGCAAACTAGAACAGTCCTTGTTGCTGTCCTGATTGATTTCACACCTGGAGGCATCACGTGTCCTCTGTCCTTAGATGGGAAGGAGGTGCTAAGGAAGCACATGCATTTGAAGAGGCTATAGGATAGTACGGATGAGCCCCGGTGGACTGTACTGTGGCTGTAGGGCATGTGGGTTTTTAAATACGCCTGCGATAGAGGAAGCTTGGATGTCATTTATGTCCGAGGGAGCGTTTCCAAGGAGAGCATCATTTGGGCGCTGGTCAAGCAGCAGGCGTCTTGGGGCACTAACTGCGGAATGGATACAGGGATATTTTCAGAGGCGTGGGCAGGCTAACGGACCCAAGACAGGAGGACAGAGCCCGCGGGGAGACTCCATGGGCAGGAGATGTCCCCCTAAGCCTGAAGGGGGAGAACAATGAAGGGGACCCCGATGGGCACTTGGGTTGTTTGCACCTTTCAGCTACTGGGAAGAATGCTGCTGTGGACACTGCTGAACAAGTGTCTGGTAGAGTCCCTGCTTTCCATTCAGTGGGGTTTATATGTCCCTTTTTAGAAGATGGGCAAAGCGCTTCCAGAAGCTTCCAGCTGAGTGTCCTTTGCATCTTATCGGCCAGGGTTTTGCCTGGGCCAAAACGATCGCTGACAAGAGCACATCAACTCGGTGTAGCTGACACTCACCCTGGGCAGAATCAGCGTCTTCAAGCAACTGCATGTTTGTACTACGTGACATTGCAGTTGGGCTGAGAGTCCTGACTCTGCCATAGGGTTCAGCCTCTGCAGGTGTAAGTTACGATGCAACGTTTTGGGCATTCTCTGAAAAGCCTAACCTACTTGGATATTTAATGCATAATAAAAAATACAGCCAAATCTGCACTAGGCCTTTGCAATGGAGAGAATGTGGGAATAAATCTTCAAATAATCCCTAAAACTCACCTCACCAGTAATTTCAACTTCCGTCACACCTTCCCTAACAAAAATATAAATTAAAACAACCGAAGATGTGAATGGCAAGCCTCCTGGATGGAGCTTTGTGCTCACTTTCTCTTGTTTCTTTGTTCCCCTTGTGCAGCCTGACATGAGTATGGGGAAGGGGGAAAATAGACGGGAGAGGGTCATGCAGCCTGTTTGCATTATAAGCAACCTCTGATGTGTCTTTGCAACTGGTTATTCCTTGATTTTTTTTTTCTGGGTGCACGGGTTGAGAATTGAACCCTGGTCTCCAGCATGACCATAAGATTTCTACACGGAACTACCCCTACGCTCCTTGAGCTTGTTTTTAAATTTCTGAAGGAGAAGCACCGAGGGCCGGCCTGGCATCATCCTGGCACTGACCTTGTCGGGACAGAGTGGGGGGCGGCTGGGGCTGCTGGGCCAGGCTTGGCCCGTGAGGAATTGGGGGGCGGGGGTCCCAGTTCAGAGGGAAATTCATAGCTTGGTTAGAGGTCAAGAATAGATGCCTCTTTGTTTTATCTGTCTTATTTTCCTACCGTTGCATATGGTCATGGTTTTGGTCGGCGCTCCATGCCGTCTTCGTGGAGTGGAAGTCATCTTAGTGTCCCCAGGTGGCCATAACAAAGGGCTGCAAACTGGGGGGCTTAAAGCCACAGGACTTTATCGTCGCACAGCTCTGGCGGCCTTAAGTCCCACGTGGAGGCGTCAGCAGGGCTGAATTCCATGGGGAAGGATCATCCCCTGCTGCGGTCCTGGCTCCTGGTGGCAGCCGGCAGTCCTATCCCCTTGTTTTGGGCACACCGTATTGGGGTAGGGCCCATGCTGATCCACCTTGGCCCCATCTTCACCGCCGTCACTTCTTCAAAGACCCTATTTCCAAACAGGGTCACATTCATGGGACTGGGTCTTGAGCACATCTTTTCGGGGAACACAATTCAATCCAACCCCTACCAGGGTTGTCTTTTCCCCTCTGTTTCTTCTGTTTCCAATGAGAAGGAAGATCTTTTGGCAAGCCTGAGGTTTCTCGACGTTGCCTTGTCTTTTCGTGTATCATCCAGTTGTCTGGGCAGTTCGGCTGCCTGTCCCCTGGCTGGGCAGGAGGAACCTAGGCCAGCCCAGCAGCTTGGGCTGCTCCTTAGACAGGCATCACTGCCCCCCCTCTGCCAGTGCTGTCCAGGGCGGAGGGACTGCACACAGCTCCCCTCCAGCCGGCACAGACCCTGCATCTCTAGGATCATTTTTCCCTAATCAGGGCGGGCTCCCGTCTTGCCTCCTGCATGTCCAGTGGGATCTGATATTTCCAAAGTCAACAGTTCCCTCTACTGGCCTAGTTGGGAAATCTACATTTTGAACCTCAAGTCAAGTCAGTTGAGTTTTTGGAAAACCCGAAATTGTCTAACATTTTCCATTGTTAGAGTAGTGTGGCTTGACGTATCTGTTACTTTCCTTGAATAAAGGGGTACATTTTTTACTTGTTCCAGTGTCCTTAGTGAGGGCAAGATTCATAGCCCATGATACACACTTGAGTCAATATTCAGTGAATCAACAATTAATAGTTGTGGTGTCCAGTTAATCTTAGAGGACATGTTCTTTGGCTTGATGATTGGCAGCCTTTTTTTTTGTTGTTGTTATAAAGGAAGAAGGTGAATTATAGAGGAAGGAGGTGGGTAATAGAGGAAGGAAGCAGTTTATAGAGGAAAGAAGTGGGTTGTAGAGAAAGGAGATGGGTTATAGTGGTATGAGGCAGGTTTTAGAGGGAGGTGATGGGTTGGAAAGGAAGGAGGTGAATTATAGAGGAAGGGAGTTAGAGATAAAGGAGATGGTTATAGAAGAAAGAGGTGGGTTAGAGAGGAAGGAGGTGAATTATAGACAGGCAGCCTTTTTTGATAAATGACCTTTTTCCAAGGAAGAAGCAGGGATCCTCCAGTCTTTCTTTTAACAAATATTTATTGAGCCCCCCAGAGTTTGCAGCCTGGAAGATTGTGGGCATGTAAATAGGGTGATGGTGGCTGTGGCCACATGGGGACATGGATGGTGGGACTAGGTAAGAAGTTGGATTGTGGTTGTGGTTCATTGAGTAGCTAGATAAAAAGACAAGGAAGAATATTCTCGGCAGAGGGGTAGACATGTGCAAAGGTCACCAGACTAGAAAAAGCATGATGCATTTCATGAATTAAAAGGGGAGCCGTGTGATTGCAAAGTAGAGGGCTTTGACCTTGGTGACTAGAGCTGAGGTTGGAGATGGGAGCAGGGCCAGATGACAAAGAAACTCATTAAAGAGTTCAGATTTCCTTTGAGAGCAGAAACCATTAAGGGCTTTAAGTAAGAAGTGCCTGTCATGGTCAGAAGAGGTTCTTCTTGGAGTTACCATATTGGCACTTGGGGTAGAAAAGCCAATTAGGAGAGCAGTGTAGTCCAGTGGGGATGTGTCTGGATCAGGCAGTGGAATTGGGGATGGGGAAAAGAGGACAGGTTTGGAAGATGTTTAAGAGATGGGGTTGGCCAAATTCAAATATTGGTTAGATGGAGGGAGTGGGGAAGCTTAAAGACAAAACTGAGATATTTTGGTCTTGGGAAACTGGGTGTTGGTAGGTTTCATCAAAGAGATGAGGAACGCTGGAGAGAGGAGTAGGTTGGGAAGAAAGTATTCTGGGTTTGATGTGTTGGATTTGGTTTGTTTGAGGAATACCCAAGATGAAATACCTAAGAGACAGGTATTAGGTAAGAAACTCAAAAAGAGAGACTGCACGAGAGAGGTAATAGATTTGTGAGAGTTGTTAGAGCTGATAACTGGATCCATGAGTACCGATAGGACCACAAGGTAAGAGGAGAATGCATGGATTGAGAAGAGGGTTTAGCCAGGCATCTGAGGAATGTTGGCATTTCTGGAAGGAGAGAATCTAAATCGTTCACAGTGAAACTCAAAAGGCGTGGAGTAGCCAGTGAGGTATGAAGAAAATCAAAGGGGTGAGCTATCAGGATATCTACAGAAAGAGAGTGTTTCAAAAAGGGCGGGAGAGACAAGACAAGCAGGAAATTCTGTGGAGATGCCAAGTGTGATGAGAACTGATTAATAACCATTGGATTTAGCCACAAGGCAGCCACTGAGGACTGTTGGTAGGCAGGTTCAGGTAAGTTTATAGAGATTAGGTAGCAAGAATGAGAGTAGATCACTCTGGAAATTGCACTCTGGAAAGGAGTTTAATGGTTAGTGGAGTGGCTGGAAGGTCAGGGCAAGTCCAGACGGATCATTGGTAGTTATATATTTTTTAAGATGGGAGATCTTTGGCCATGCATGTCAGTTAGTTACTGCTGCAAAACAAACAACCCCAAAACTCTAATTTAAAGCATTTTAGTGCTCATGCATCTGTGGCTTAGCTGGGGATCAGTTGATCTAGACTGCTTTCCCTCATGTGTCTGTGGGTGAGCTTGGGACCAAGGGTGTGCTTGATTGGGGTACTTCACCTCGGGCTGCATTATTCCATGTAATTCTCATCCTCTTCCTGGGACCAGTGAGGATGTTCTTTTTATGGTAAAGCCCAAGAGTGAGAGGGAATTTAACTGTATAAGTACATTTCAAGCTTTTGCTTACATCATACCTGTAAATATTCCATTGGCCCAAGTTCCTCTTGATGGAAGAACCTGCAAAGTCACATGACAAGGGGCAGGGTGAAGAACTGGGGCCATTAATGTCATTTACAGTGGCACATTTGAAAGCTGATGACCCTGCAGAAAGATTGAGGTTGAAGAGAGAGAGGTAGACATTAATAGCACAAATAAATTGCATGGGAGTGGGAGGGCAGTGGACAAAAAACACAAGAGAAGAGGGGAGTTGCATCTGCAAGTAGGAGAAGTAGGTCCCCTCCTTTTAGTAGGAGTTAAGGAGGAGAGAATGCTTGTGGATGTGGGAAAGTTTGTGGTGTGATGGTGGAAAGCTGAGGGGCTTCCCTTCTTGTGGTTCCGGGGTTCCCTCTGTGAAGTAGGAGGCACATCATCTCTGGGAAGAGAGGGTCAGTGTCAGCTAGGTGACTTAGAATGTGAATGCTTAAAATTCCCTGCATGGGGCTTGGGTACAGAATGACCCAGGAAACACAGAAGGGTTTTTGGGTCAGGTTGAGAGTCTGGTTAAGTTTGAGTAGCATGGATTTCTACCTTGATAGATTCCTCAATGGAGCTGCCACTGGCCATTGACAGCTTAGCCAAACAGTCTATGAGTCCTGTCCATCCCTTCCTCAGCAGTTCTCTGATTTGACCATTTCACTCCATCTTCCTGCCCTTCCAGGGGTCTGGCTGCCATCTTCTGTATGTTGTGTGCCCACCACAGCCTTCTGGTGGGCTTCCCCATACCACAGGTGGAGGCTGGGGCATGGTTTTGAGACGCGCCAGCCTTGCCAAGCAAGTGGCCATGAATCATCATCCTTCCCTTGTGCTCTTCTCAGATGGCCCTGTGCTAGTCCCATGCCCTTTTATAAATACACTTTTCATTTTACACTAGTTTAGATTTAATGAAAAGTTGCAAAGATAGTATAGAGTGTTTCCTTATAACCTGTACCCAGTTTTCCTTGTTAATATCTTACATTCCTGTGTTACCTTTGACATAAATAAATGAACCAATATTGATGTATTATTATTAACTTAAGTCCACAGAATATTCAGATTTCTTTAGCTTTTACCTAATCACCTTTTTTTGTTCCAGGATATCACCTCACATGTCGTTGTCATGTCTCCATAGGCTCCTTTTGGCTATGACACTTCTTAAGACTTTCCTTGTTTTTGATGACCTTGACTGTTTTGAGGAGGACTGGTCAGCTGTTTTGTAGAATGTCCCTCAATTTGGGTTTATCTGATATATATATATATATGTGTGTGTGTTTATTTACTTATATTTTGGCATGGCAGGCGAGAATTCTACCACTGAGCCACCATTGCACCGCCCTTGTCTGATGTGTTTTTTCATGGTTAGACTGGGGTTAGGGTTTTGGGAGCAGGGGACCACAGAGGTGGAGTGCCCTTCTCATCACATCAAGGTCATGTGCTGTCAACATGAGCCATCACGGTTGATCTTGACTTTGACCTCTTGGCTGAGGTAGAGCTTGTCAGGTTTCTCCACTGACTCTTCACCACCCTCCCCTCTCCTACCCATACTACAGTCTTTGGAAGTTCTTTTGGGCTGTGCATACCTAAGGAGTGGGCAATTATGCTTCTTTTCCTGGAAGACAGAGTATTTACATAAGTTACTTGGAACTCCCTGTGCTGGAGATTGATTTCTTCTGCTGAGCCCTTTTACCCACATTATCTCCTATAACTGACACCATTCTGTGAAGTTGATGTTTTTAGCTTCCATTTTATAGATGAAGACACAGAGACTCAGTGAAGGTGACTCACCTGCCAACACCACCTGATTTTAAAGAGCAGGCCTGGTACTTGAGCAGATTTCTCAAGTTCTGTGTTCTCTGCCTACACCATTGTTTATGCATCCCATGGAAACTATTTCATCCAGAATTCACTTCCTCTCTGGGTTACTTGTACCCTTTCTTAGGCAGAAGAAGGCTCACTAGGGGCATATTCTTGGGGTCTGTATAGTGAGCCCATCCTTTAAAAGGGCTTCTAAGGATTTCGGAACCAAATCCTGTACCATAAGGATTTGGAATAGTTTGAACTTGTCTCAAACCAAATTTCAATACAGTGCATGTTAGGGTTCTGTTATATAAGGAAGACTGTGTGTGTGTTATGCAAAAATATTACCAATGAAAAGGAGTGCTCCTTTAGATTATTTGCCGTGGTTTTAAAGAAGAAAGGTTAATAATGCTTGTGCATTCTTAGAAGTATCAGTTCCAACCATGATTTCCATTGAACGAGGTCACCTGAGTGCCAAGAGGATTAATTAGTCTCCCATCCTGGGACAGCCTAGTGGGCGCATCGAGTGGTTTCATGAGTCATTGAAAGCTCAGACCTGTTGTCAGAACAAATCGACTGCCTGTCGGTTTTTCTGAACTCGACATAATATGCAGAAATGATCTGTATAATGGGCAGTTTGCGTTATGCATTTTCAATTTTTCCTCTCCCTGCCTATCCAAAGCATTTAGGATATATCAATGCAAAGGACATCCCGCTGAAAATGGCAACGGACACGCTATTTCCTATTTTGAAAGAAACGAATTGCAATTTGTTTCAGTTAGGACCCTGGCTAATTCTAAATGACGCGTACAAGAAGCATTCAACAGGACTGCAAACCACACCGAGATCAAAGGGCCCTCCTTTCCCCCTGCAGTTAAGCTCAATTAAGCCCCTGTGGTCCCTGGCAGCTGGCAGTATCCTGTACCCCACCCTAACCTCACGCGGTAAATGACATGAGCCACGTGGTGCAAATGAGTTCAGAAAGTGTCAGCTGCTGGCTGGAAGCCGAGTCACACCGCCAGGGCACCTCGACCGTTCCTTTCCTGCTGACCAACCTCCTAATGCTGTTATGTTAGTCAGCAGTTCTCTCAAAAAGCTACACATTTTAGCTTTCAGTATTTGCTGTGAGCCCATGAGAGGGGCTGGGGTCAATAGTAAGCAGGCAGCGATGCTTCTAGAAGAGTCAGCTCTCCACCCTGTGCCGTCTGTTTGCTTTTAAGTTGGCATTTGATGAGAGGCCAATCCACAGGATTTAATAATTGCTTGGACAGGGGCCTGGGGTGTCTGTGCATCCCTCAAAAAAGGGAACTGGATTCCGGCCTGGACGTGTGTGTGTGTGTGTGTGTGTGCGCCCAGGTCTCGTTGGGGAGACCGAAGCTGTTCTGTGTCTGAGAGGCTTTAGCATTGGGCTTGCACAACCCCCGAGAGGGCTGGGGATGCGAAGGCCCAGGGACCTCCCGCTGCAGCAGGGGAAGGGACATGTTCAAGCCCCTGAACAGCCCAGGCTCCCTCGACCCTCCGTCTGCAAGGGCGGGTGGGGTAATTGTCGGGGGCCGCTGTTTCCAGCCTCGCGGGCTGTGCCTGCAGGAACGTTGGGAGGCTGCGGCCGCCCCGTCCTCCCACTTCTGCAGTCTCCTGCCAGTGCTGCCCATTGGAAGCCTCTGGCTTGGAGTTGGTCAGGGAAGGGGACTCTGGGACGTGGGGTTCCTGGCTGCTGGATATTGCAGAGGCTTCCTGGGGTGGGGGGTGGGGGCTGGAGGCGGATGCCGAGTTAACAGTAAACAGGGTGTCACAAGGTCCACGCAGCCCCCAGACCCGCAGTGTGAGCCGGGTCGGTGGGGATGAACGGGATTGCAGAGTGGGGTCCCCAGAGTGGGAGGGTGGCACGTACCAGCTCCTCCCGGAGCCTCTGGAAAGGGGCCAGGATGGGGCCTCCTGCACAGGCTCACATTCCCGAGGGGGCGAGCAGCCCATCAGCAGGGCCAGGCAGGTGGCAGCTAGGAGGAGGGCCTGGGGGGCCCAGGGTCGGGGGGCGCAGGTGGGCCAATGGGAGGGTGCAGGAGGAAGGAGAAGTGTGTCCCACCTTGGTGTGGTTTGCCTTTAGGTAGTGCGGTAGAGGCCTCTAGAACAGGAGGTTTCAACAGGGCAGTTTTATCTTCCCTGTTCCCCTGGACGTTTGGTGATGTCTGGAGACATTTGTGTTTGTCACAAATGGGGGTTTGTGTGGAGGGGCGCTGCTGGCATCTAGTGGTTGGAGGCCAGGGGTGCTGCAACACACCGGAGAGTGCACAGGGCAGCCCTTCACAATCCAGAATTACCTGGTCCCAAACACCGACAGAGCCCACCCAAGGACCCTACTCCAGGGGGTGGGTGAGGGGTAGTCGTTTCCTGCAGGGACTCTAGGAATGTGACTGGCTGGCACGGGGGCCTCAGGCAGCCAACAGAGCCTCTTTCTGTGGCCCTGGTCCTTGTGACTGAGGACTCTCCCAGTCCACTTGGTTTCCTGGGGCCAGCCAGCAGCATCTGCGGAGCACGATTTTCTCTACAGCACTGACTTTGTGTCACTGCCATAGGGTGTTCCCGGGCTTTGTGAGAGACCTTGGGGAAGTGGCACCTTCCCGGGTCCCCTGGGTGGACTAGTCACACCAGGGAGAGAAAGGGGAGAAACCTGTGGCTTCAAGCCAACACCCTTCCCTGCATGGGTTTGTGGCTGCGCATCTCCGGTACAACACTCTCCATAGTCCCTATGTGTGTGGGGGAGTGTGTGTTTTGTGTGCATGCAATGTATATGTATGTGTGTTGCTGTGTAGATAAGTGTGTGAGAGTATATTTGTGTCTGTGTACATCATGTGTGTATATATGTGTGTGCATGTGAGTGCATAGGTGTGCCCCTAAGTGTGAATATGCATGGTCTCTGTGTATATGTGAGTATATTATGTGTGTGTTTCTGTATATGTGTATACATCTGTATATGTGCAGTGAGTGTGTGTATGCATGCATCTCTGTACATGTGTGTATGCATGCATGTGTATTTCTGTTTGCATGTGTGTATATGGAGTGTATTATGTGTATGTGTCTCTGTGTATACATGTGCATCTCTGTGTGTGTGCATCTGTATATGTGCATGTGAACATGTGTGTGTCCTGAGCCCGAGTCGTAACAGAGGGAATGAGCGTGAGTTGGTGATATCGTATTACTGTGCTGATGCCTTTTCCTTTCCTCAAGCTCAGGAGGACTTGGAAATAGTTTTACAACCCATTTCCTCTCGCATCTGCTCGCCTCAGCATAGCGTGCTGGGAGCTGCCAGCCCCAAGGACTTGTTCCTGACCTGCCAGCACCCGTAGGATGAGAGCTTAGGGTCCTCCCTGCCCCCACTCCCACTCCCACACTCTCTCAAAAGAGCCCCCCGTTGCCAGTTTGACAGGACAGCTGATCTCCCAGGTACCTGTGCTGAAGGCAGCGAGAACGAGCAGGCAAGAGCAGCGCTGTGGCGGGAGCCATGCTCTGGCCCTTACTCTGGTTCACAGCCCCCGGGGAGAGAGACTCTTGGTGTCTGAGAGAGAAACCAACCCTGGGTGCTGGGGTTCCCAGAGCTAGATGGGGCTCCCTCTTCCTCCCTCACCAGGAGGGTCATGCTGGACCGAGCCCTGCCTCTGTGAGTGTTACCTACACCGTGTGCAATTCTCTTTACAGGCCATGCCACCATCACCAACTACTTGTTGAACTATTTTCCTGGCCTTGACCTTGAAAGGAGGAACGTGTTCGGCTTCACAGCTCTGATGAAAGCCGCCATGCAGGGCCGGACAGAGTGCATCCGAGCCTTAATGCTGGCAGGTACGTCCCACCTGTCCTGGGCCATCTCCTTGGGGCTGGGTGGAATGCTCATCTGCTCCTTTAAGAACCTGGCAGTTCTTAAATTGGCATTCTTAAGACAATACTCCCAGAGAAAACAAAACTTAGCACTTGCACCAAAGAATCATTTCTTCCTTGAGTTGGATAGGATGAAAGGGAAGGCCTGTGGAGCTGGGGAGGGAGCCAGGGGCCTGGCTACTCCGCGTGACACTTCTTGCTGGCTGTTGAGCTCTGGCAAGGGGTAGCACCTTCCCTCATCCTGTGGCCTCCTCCTGACGGCCACTCTGCCCTCTAAGCCCTGTCCATATTTTTTCTTCTTCCAGAAATGTGCCCAAGACTGTTGTTCCTGAAGGTGGGCCCAAGGATGGGGCATGGGGGGCAGGCCAGCAGCTGCTCCAGACCCCCCCTTGCTGGTGGAGGGGTAGCCTTGTGATGTGGCACACAGTGCTTTCCTTTTTCTATGCTTCATTGTGGAGTGGAAAGCAGGGGTCCAAAGCCTACTGTGCCCTTCTTCCTATCTCTTGGAGAAAGCACCTCCTTCTCTGAGCTTCTGGGGCCCCCCTCTTTGAAACAACCCATTGTCAGGATTAGTTACGATGTCCCTGTAAACTCTTGAGGGCAGCCCACATTTGAGGGCAATTGAGCTCAATTCTCCACCACTGAGATACCGCTGGTTCTCCTGGTTCTCATGCTGAAATGGAATCACTGATCCCATTTAGCACAACTTCATTGGATTAATTTTGAAAATTAGTTGAGAAAGTGTATGTAAAGCCAATGCACAGTAGCATGGCACCGAGTTTAGATGCTGCTGTTGCTGGCACTGGGTTTTATCCTTCCACATGCTGTTCTTACTTTCATCCTCGACACTGGAGTTGAGCCACTTCTCCTTGGTGTTGAGCATTCCCAGAGTGGTGGTGTTTCCTCTCCCGAACTGGTCATCCTGATGACAGAACCAAGAGTTCTTCTGGGTCTTCAGCCTAGTGTTTCTGTTCTACAATTTGCTTTTGCTATTTTTAAAGAAGCAGATGTTTATTTGAGGCAGAACCCTCAGCCCAATGCATTCTCTTTCTTATTTATGTTTATACTGTGTTGTTCCCAAGCGCATTTAAAGTGGTTTTAATGGATGATAATATATAAGAATGTAAAAATTTGATGTAGGCAAAAAAGAGAAAGAAGAAACCAAGGGACAGGAATAAGGCGGGTGCATGGAATGCTTCTTCAACATTCTGCACGTGCAGTAAGTGACCCATGAGAAGGTGTGTGGCTGGAGCCTCAGGGGA
Organism: Tamandua tetradactyla; assembly: GCF_023851605.1. Classification (NCBI taxonomy): domain Eukaryota; kingdom Metazoa; phylum Chordata; class Mammalia; order Pilosa; family Myrmecophagidae; genus Tamandua; species Tamandua tetradactyla. Next base: position 59,191,076 of record NC_135335.1, read on the forward strand.
ATTCTGGATTTGGAGGCCGCAGGCTGGGCCCTGACGTGGGGGACCCTGGACATACACCATAGAGGAAGACATGTTCCCATGGAACATTTCCCTGTAATTCTCCACATATTTCCTGCTACTGAAACAGCTTTGATTTCTTCTTAAAGATTCCTGGATTCTCAATTTGAGAATGGCTGAGGTTCTGAGCAGTGGGGCCTCATGGGAGATTCAGGCTGCTCAGTTCTTGAGAGATCACATCCCAGCCAGGGTCCATGACATGCTGGATACTATATCAAAGTGAAGAGAGCATGCACCAAGGCTACTGCCATTTTTTGGAAATCCTTCTATTTGAGTCTCAGAATCTAAGCCCAATAACTTAGGTACAGCCTTGCATATTCCTCCTTGGTCAGCTGGAAAGCTAGGCAATGCTGATGACCTCCCAAAGCTGAGAACTAGCCAAAGACTGTGCCTGGGGACTAACTGACCACACACCTTCTATCATGGGGGCTGGCTCTCCCGAGTGGCTCGCCACCCTCCCTTTTTTCCTGTTATTCTTGTCTTGAATGACATCCCATGACCAGAAAGGAGCCAGATGGCTTCTCTGTGGGCCAGTGGAGTGTGAGAGTGGTGGGGTGGGCTCCCTAGTTCTGGGGATGCTTCTCCTCCTCCTCCTCTCAGCAAGAACTGATATCCCGGGGCAGGGGAGGGGAGTGGTTGTGCAGCCTGCCTCCCATATGCCACTGGGTGCTCTCCCAGGGACGGGTCCTGCAGGGCCTCTGAATAGTGGCTTCTCAGAGGGGAGCATCTGGGCCATCTACATCCCTCCCTGGATGAGGGTCCATCACTGAGGCTGATAGGGTGTGGGGAGCTGCTTGGTGCTCTCTGCCAGGGTGTGACCGCTGGTCCCGGGGTGCCTCCTGGAGACCAAAGTCCTGGTGCCGCCCTTTTCCATCCCTGGACTCCAAGGTCCCATGGGAATCTGGATGAGCCCCTGCTGGCATGAAGAGTCCCTGGCTGGAAGGAGGAGGGGATGGTGCTGCATCCCGCTACCTCAGAGCCCAGGGAGGATAGCATGCTGCACGGGTGGCCAGGTCTGGTCTGGAGGTCAGGGGACAGAGGCTGGGCTGAGTTGAGGTAGCACAGTTCTTTCTCAGAATAGACCAGAACTCCATTAGTGGTGGTGGTGGTGGTGGTGGGGTGTAAGCAGCAGCCCTGGACATCAGCATCTGTGGGACACTGTGCAGCAGGGACAAATCTTGCTGCAGCAGCAATTGCATTGGATAAGGTGAAACTTGGGAGCTCCTATCTGTCCCCCACCCTGGCACAAGGTTTTCCCATTGTTTTAGTTTATAAGCTGCCAGAATGCAATAGACCAGATAAAATAGAACAGCTTTTTAAAAGGGGGATTTATTAAGTTGCAAGTTTACAGTTCTAAGACCACAAAAAATGTCCAAACTAAGGCATCCAGGTATAGATACCTTGATTCAAGAAAGGCCAGTGGGTCCAGAACACATCTCTCAGCTGGGAAGGCACATGATGACGTTCGCTGGATTTCTCTCCTGGCTTCTTGTTTCATGGAGCTCCCCCGGGGACATTTTCTTTCTGCAAAGGTCCCTGGCTACACAGGCTCTAAAGCTTTTTCCAAAATGGTTTCCTCTTTTTTTTATTTGTAAATTTTTAAGTTGTATAATATGACATATATACAAAGCAAAGAAAGAAGAAAGCAATAGTTTTGAAAGCCTCTTCAACATATGTTACAGGACAGATCCCAGAGTTTGTCCAAAATGGTTCCCTCTTAAAGGACTCTAGTAAGTGATCCCACCTTGAATGGGTAGAGACACATCTTCATGGAAACCACCTAGTCAAAAGGTCCCACCCACAATTGGACGGGTCACATCTCCATGGAAAAATCAAAAAGCTCCCACCCAGCAATATTGCATGAGGATTAAAGAACTTGGTTTTTCTGGAGTACACAGCAGATTCAAGCCGGCACACCCCCAACTGAGGGCCTCAGGCCTCCACCTGCTTCATGCAGCAGCGGCAGCAGGCGGGATGGCGGGGACAGCAGACAGTGTGGCAGCAGTGCTGATACCAGCACGCTCCCCTCAGTGGCAAGAGGAGGAGAGGGGGGTCCAGAGTGATGACGAGCACTGCCAGCTGGGGCAGGCCGAGCCGCACCTCCTTACCTGGGCCCCTGATGTGTCACGTGGTCCCTCTACGTTGCTTCATCACCCACGAGATCTGCTCAGTTCTGGGTGATCTTGCACCGCCAGGAACCCGCCTCCAGGACAGGCTCATTCAACGAGCCTCTCACTGGCCATCGTTGGCTGGTTCTTGACACGCCATGTCCCTAAGCTGAGCAGAGGTGCCATGATCCTATTTGAGGGTGTCCTGGGCAAACAGGGTGACATCGGGCTGTGTGTGTGCTGGCACCCTGCATGGGGACAGGCGAGGGGCAGTACCCGAGGCGGGGGCAGCTGGGCCCCTTTCAGCTCAGGGGCTTGGGGGCTCCGTGCCTTTGTGCACGAGCTGCCGCCCCAGGATGCAGCGGTCCCCCTCCCTTCAACTTGGTGTAGTGCTGCCGGACGGGCTGCTCTGGCCCCAGACAGGTAACACCAGGCTCACCTTCATCTGATTGCTTTTTTTTTAATTGTGAAAAATAACATGTACAAAAAAGCAGTAATTGTCAAAGCACACTGCAACAATTATTTATAGAACAGATTCAGCGTTTGGTATGGGTTACAGTTCCACAATTTAGGTTTTTCCTTCTCGCTGCTCCAAGATGCTAGAGACAAAAAAGAAACAGCAGTTTAATGATTCAGTAGTCACACACATTTGTTAAATCTTATCTTCTCTGTTATAACTCCTCCTTCTCCTTTAATCTTTCTCCCAGTCTTTAAGGATATTTGGGCTATGCCCATTTTTACTTTCTCATGTTGGAAGGGGCTGTCGATAATATGGACTAGGGGGATGGAACTAGGTGATGTTCTGGAGAGGCTGGCCCCTCTGGGTTTCAGGACTCATCTGGCCGAGGACTGTATCTGGAGGTTGTAGGTTTCTGGAAAGTTACCCTAGTACATGGAACCTTTGTAGACTCTCAGATGGTGCACTGGGTGTTTTTTAGAGTTTGCATGCCTTTTTTTTTTAAATATAAATATTTTATTTTGGAATAGTTTTAGTGTCTGCTATAACAAGCACCACAAACGTTTTTTGGCTTAGTCACAGGAAGTTGGTTAGGTTTTGAGGCTGGCAGTCCCAGAGTCCATTCATCCTGGTGCTGGCCTATTTCTCTGCCTCCCCTCCTTCCTCACTGCCGTGACCTCCCGGGTCTCTTTCTAAGGCCTCCGGGAAGGTGGATTAAGACTCACCTTTTCTCAGTTGGGTCCCACCTTGACTAAAAACAGCATCTTCAAAAGGCCTTGTTCCAGCAGGTTCACACCTACAGGAAGGCAGATTGGGCACGTGTCTACACTGCAGGACGTGATTCCACCTACCACATTTAGGTTTACAGGAAAGCTGCCACAACAGCTGTCCTAGTTTGCTAGCTGTCAGAATGCAATATACCAGCAATGTATTGCTTTTAAAAAGGGGAATTTAATAAGTTGCTTGTGTACAGTTCTAAGGCCGAGAAAATGTCCCAATTAAACAAGTCTGTAGAAATGTCCAATCAAAAGCATCCAGGGAAAGATACCTTGGTTCAAGAAGGCTGATCTTCTTGAAGGGTCTCTCTCTCAAGTGAGAAGGCACATGGTGAACACAGTCAGGGTTTCTCTCTTGGCTGGAAGGGCACATGGTAAACACAGCATCATCTGCTAGCTTTCTCATCTGGCTTCTGGTTTCGTGAAGCTCCCCGGGAGGCGTTTTCCTTCTTCATCTCCAAAGCGCTGGCTTGTAGACTCTCTGCTTCGTGGTGCTGCAGCATCCTCTGCTCTCTCTGAATCTCCTTCATTCTCCAAAATGTCTCCTCTTTTATAGGACTCCAAAAACTAATCAAGACCCACCCAAATGGGTGGAGACACATTTCCCCCAATCCAGTTTAACAACCACTCTTGATTGGGTTACATCTCCAGGGAGATGATCTAATTACAGATTCAAACATACAATATTGAATAGGGATTATTCTGCTTTTATGAAATGGGATTTAGATTAAAACATGGCTTTTCCGGGGGACATACATACTTTCAAACCAGCACAACAGCACAGAGTTCCTGTCTGCCACATGCCTATTTCCTACCTTGTTGACACTTACACTGCCCCGCATGCTTGTCCCAGCCGAGACGCCCTCCTCGGTGCGTTACTGTGACCTGTTGAGCTTTTCATTGGGGTTTCACCCATTTTCCTGTTAATGCCCCTTTCTGTTCTGGGATCCCGGCCAGGGGACCGCATTGCATTTGGTTGCCACATTTCCCACCTCCTCTGGTCCCTGACAGTTTCTGGGTCTTTCCTTGTTTCTTATGACTCGACAGTCCGGATTCTGGCCGGGTGTGCTGTGCCACATCCCCTAGCCCGAGTCTGTCTGTCGGCAGCAGAGGGAGTGGAAGTGAGGATCTGAGCCTTTGAAAGTGAAGATCTTGGAAATAAAAAAAAATTGTAATGAAAACAAATCCCATGGATTGTGTTTGTGATTCGGTGGCATTTTCATTTTTTAAAAACGAGGTCTGGGTTTCAACAGCTTTTAGGGCCTGCCTGTCCTGATACCAACAAGAGGTGGCTCCTCTAGTTAACTGGTGATTGTGCGAGCCTTCTGTGTTTCAGGAAAGCTTCATCTACTTTTACTACTTCTAGATCTAGCCATAATTGAGGGTAGAGCTTCAGTAATTTACTATTTCAGTCGAAAATTTATTGTATCAATCACAGCAGCGTGTTTTTCCCGATAAATTCACTGGAATTACAAGACCATTTTTTTAGGTCAATTGCCTTCTCTTCTCTCTGGGAAACGCAAGGGGCTCTGTTTTGCGTGGGATTCTGCTGTCTTCCCTAAGTCTCATAGGGGTTTCAGGCATTTATTACCGCATTCATGGCGGTGCCACACCCCCTCACAGAGCTCGGGAAGATGACAGCCTGTTCCCGGGAGCGGCTTCAGCGAGGGCAGTGTTGGTGGTGGTTTGTCCCCTCCTCTTGGTTATTTGAGTAACACATCTGTTGCTTAGATGTGTATGGTCTCCCTGTTCCCTCCTCAATGAAGATTCCCTCCCTGCAAGGTCTGGAACTATCCTCCTGAGCGCAACCCTCCTCTGTCCCCATCTCCCACCCCCCTTCCCAGCACATCCAGGCCCGACCTGTCCAAGCTGCAGAGCAGAGGAGTCAGGGGAGCCATCTCGAAACCGGGTGGGTCAAGTCACTAGTGCTCTGGCCTCGGTTTCTTCTTCTCTGAAATGGGTGAACACCAACCCCTCCCATGTGAAGCTGTGAAATGAGTGATCCAGCACACGTGGATCAGAGGAAGCCTTCAGTGACAGTGGATTTCATCATCATTATCGTCGTCATCTTTATTGGTGACTTTAAGTTCAATAATTATTTGTTAAAGGAATGGAAAAAAAGTTCCCCTCTTCTGTTAGGAGATACTTAGGTTTCTTATTGAGGACAATAACACGTAGTCAGGGTTTGTTGACCTTTGGGGTGATACTTCTTCATTGGGGACCCATCCTGTGTTGGGGGCCCATCCTGTGCTCCGAGGGAGGCTGAGCTGCATCCCTGGCCTCTGTCCCCCAGTTGACTGTTGCAATCCACAAGTTTTGACAACCAAAGATGTCTCTAGACCCTGCCATATGGCCCCTCGGGGGCAGAATCGCCTCTCTTTGAGAACCATGGACATAACTAACTTAAATAGCAAAGGCTGGAAAAGATGAGAAGAGAAACTTTCCTTCTAGTATGCATTCCAGTCTTCCATTTCATTCTATGTTTTTTTCTAAAATTAAAATGTCCCTTTGTTCCCTCCACCCACCCACCCTTTTTTTTTGTAGGGAGGTTTTGAGCTGCCCTCTTCAGCTTCGGTTATAGTGTTAAACTTCTAGGATGTTTTCATTTTCTACAATTGCTACTATGTTAGCTTCCAGCTTTTCTTCCTAGGAAGGCATGCTTCATATTTCTTTTATGGAAGGAGTATGTGCATGTTTTAAAATAAGATGTGATCAAATGGCTTCCCTGAATTTGTTGGAGAGCAGTGATCCTTGTTGAGATGTTCTAAAAATTGGCACACATATTTTAAAAATCTTACTTCCAATTAAATATATCAAGATTAAGAAAGCTTACAACGTTTAAAAATACTCATGGCCTAATAGTATTATTAGGTGGATTTCCAAGTTGCACTTTCATTACATCCAGTAGGAACCGTTTCTTTTTAGAAACGATGAATCATTGAATTGTATGCCCCACCCAAGCTGTTTAGATTTTTCCAGAGTCCATCACGTACAGGTGCACATCAGCAGTTGCTCGTATCTGCTTCACCAAGCAGAACAACAACCAAAAATAATAATGCTAGAACTATCAGAACTTTGGATTTTGGTGAAAACATAGCAGATTCTGAAAAGCTGCTGTACTGGACCTTTGGTTCTGTGGCTGCCAACACCAGTGCAGGAACAGCGTCAGTTCTGCTGATGAGAACCCCAAGGCAGGCTGTGAAGCCTTATTAATTCAGTGGAATATTAATGTCCCAGAATGACAGGTCTATTTAAATAAGTGGCTCTAAGAAGCTGTATTCAGGATGTGATTTTTTTTTTTTCTGAAGAGAGGCTGAACTCACAGGAGGTCTGGAGGTTCCGGGTTTGCCTGAGAGAACTCGGGCTTATGTCTGAAGTGAGGTATAATTACTGCTGCATTTGGGGAGCAAAAATAAGCAAACAAAAAACCCGAGCCTTCCCATGATTCCGGGGAACAAAGCAGATATAAAGAAAGGGGTAGGAGGCCTTTGAAGGGGGAATGGGGAGGAGAGTCTCTGCATTTTTCATCTTATAGCAGTTCTTGTCAAAGGCACGCCCTGACTGTGCTTCTGGAAAGTCAGATGGATGTGGTATTGATACAAGGGTTTCTTTCTGTATTTAAGACGTTTCACACACATGAGTATTTGCTAAATTGGAATAGTTTCAAGCTACTAGCCAGAAGAAGGGCTAGAAGCCAGGTTTGGCATATCATCAAGGGCAGTGTCCCTCAAAAGCAATCCTCAAGACAAGGACTTGGGAGAAGGTAGTTTTTCTGGAAGGTGACCCCAGCCAGCGGCGTGAAGGGGTGGGAAAGTGAGACCAGGAAGAAGAGAGCTAATAAAATGTGTGCCCACGAGTGGGTTACTGTGTGCGCTGCTGGGACTCAGCCCTGCTGGGACCCTCTGAAAGACTGTGCAGAAGAGAGCTCAGGGATGCCCCCCAGAGGGGCTCAGTGGCTGGGGCATCACCCTGCAGCTCTGGACCCTCAATGAGGGTGGGTGGTTCTTGGATACGTTAGTTAATCTCCAAGCACTTCCCAACTGCCCTGTACCATGACCAGCATCAGGGCTGGACTGGAATATGGGTGCCCGGATGCCCCACAGGGGCTTTTCCCTTTGACTCTGCATCCTGATCTGTCGTACCCTAGAAGTGCTTCTGATGATGTCCCAAATGCCCATGGTTCTGGCCAGAGGTGGCACAGGAGATCAAGGCCCCATGATCTCTTGTGACTGGAAAAGCCCTCAGGGTGGAAGGAAGCCCTGAGTCAGGCTTAAGGGAGTGAGTATCAGGAGCATGGGGGAGAAGGAGGGAAAGGCAGGTGCCCATTTGGGGTTCTCTACCCTGCCTGACGCCCACTGGTCCATTGACCTGGCCACAAGTCCCAGGAGAGAGCATCACCCAGGATGAGCGATAGAACGTAGATTTTTTTCCTCTTTAGCACCTGTTTGGACAATAGTTCAAGAAAATAGGCATCAGTGTTTCCCACATTCTTGGAAGTTGCAAGGCAGGCAGAGCAGGCCCTGGCTCCATGAGGACAGCACTGGCCTGTCCACTTAGCCCCCCTTAACTGGTTGGCTCATCACCTCATGAACCCAAGTGCCAGATGGCATTAGGTCCCCACGAAGACATGTTGAAGTCCTAACCCCAGTCCTGTGCGTGTAGACTCATTTATAAATGGGCTCTTTTAAGATCTTATTTAGATGAGGTCAAAGTGAACCATTTTTCCATCTGTCTGGAGCCCTTGTGGGCAGAGGAGATCTAAGTGGACGCACAGGTGATTGAGCAGAAGGAGTGGAAGCCAGTGCAGGAGTCAGGAGACAGGTGGCCACGTGGTGGAGCACAGATTGTCTTGGATGGCCAACAGTCTACCACCAGAATGCTACACCGTGGAGCATGGTTCTGCTGACACCGTGATTTTGGACTTCTAGCCTCCAAAACGTTGAGACAATGAATTGCTGTTGTTGGAGACAAGCAGCCCAGGCAAACTGAGATCAGCCCCCAGAGCTCCTGGTTTCAGATCCCCATTTCAGACAGTGAGCAGCAGTGGCACTTTTATCAAGATGCAAAAACCTCCTGAGAAGCCTCACGGAGACTTCTCTTTATCTGTTCATTGAGCAGTGCTGGTTGCTTGGCTGCCCCTAGCTGCAAGAGAGGCGGGGAAAATGGGGAACAGCGTGCAGGTCTAGTCATTATGTTAGACCTGTGGCTCCTAACTGAGGGCAATGTTTGCCCTTTTGGCAATAACTGGAGGCATCTTTATGGTCACAATGGGTTGGTATTGGTGGTGGTGGGGGTGCTACGGAATCCAGTGGAGGCCAGGGAAGCTGCACAAGGACAGCCCCCTCTGCCCCCCAATGAAGAATCGTCTGCCCTAAGATATCAGTAGTGCTGAGATTGAGAACCCTTGAGTTAGACTAATCATGATTTATTGCCTGTGGTTGAGTATATTGTTGCCTTGAGTGGAATGGAGGATTCCATGCAGGCAAGTTGGAGCGCCTGCTATGGTCCTTAACATGCACCAGCTCCATTTGATGGAGCCATTGGCAGGAGCCCAATTCTTGTCTGCATGACAGGACACCGGGTGAGACAATATGTGGTTAGGAGATGAGGCTGATGGTCTCAGGGGGAGAAGATGCATACATTGGCATTTTGGAAGTTTTCTGTATTCCCAGAAAGGTCTACGTATATTATACTAATAATTCTCAGTACTTGTATTTCATGATTTCATTACTCTATCCAGGCCAATAATATTACCTCTTCTAGTAGTTTCTTGGGGAAGTGAATTTATACCATGACTCAGATTCTAGGTCAGAATGACCTTTGTTCTTTGCAGTGTATTTCCCAAGATCATTTTGCAAAGGTAAGAGAGCACCAGGAAGAGGATGCTAAGCTTTGGATAGCTGTTCCTTTAGTTTTCCATTAGCATTTGAAAAATGTCTCTTTCAAGCGGCGTTCATTAAGATTTTAATTTTGCAGTTTGTTCCTTTTTAAGTGACATGCAATTAATTAAGGTTTAATGTGTCATCTATTTTTTTACAATGACACTTTTACTGCCCCCTTTTCATTTTAGTCAGTTTATAAATTGTACTCGAGCTAATGAGTTCCATCCCAATCTCCAGCTCCAAATAATTATCACCCTTCTAATATGGCTATCCTTTAAAGTGTCACAGAGCTGAGACCGTTTCCAGGAGGGCTCAGGTGAGCTGGGCACCCCTGGCCATGGGGCCACTGCAGGCTGGGAGAGTAGGGAAGTGGCTGAGCGCTCCACATTTTCGGTTCAGCACAGATCGATCAGCCAGTGCACATTAGACCCTCGGGTCTTCCCGGGATATAAATGCAGAGGCATCGGTCGGGCCCAGTCCCCAGGGAGTTCATGGACAAGATAATTGCCCTAGTTCTCTACAGTGCTTTGCCAGTGGGACTTGCCATCCTGAATGATTTTTAACCGCACAGGAGGCTGAGATTGGACCAAGGTTAATTGAACAGAAACTGCTTATTGGTTTCGATGCTACTGAGCTCACATTTATGAAAATTTCGCCAAGTCGAGTTGACACATTTGCAATATTTGGAGGGGAGGTACGGAAAATGGGCAGTGGGTGGCGTCAGGCAGCTTTATTAAGGAAGCAGGCAGTATAGCAAGAAGGTAAGAAAGAGGCCTGTCCTCCCAGGTGCTGGAATGTGCATTGGGCTGAGGTTGGGAGATGCAGGTTCAAGTCTACTCTCCCTGTAACTAGCTGGGTGGCCTCAGCAGGTCCCTCGGCCACTGGCCGCGTCCATTCTGTAAGGAGCCATATTTACCAAATCCCTGCAGGATAGAGGCGTTGAAGAAACCAAAATGAGAGAGCCACAGCCTCTGTCCTAGAGAAGACTGGGAAAGTCTGATAAAAATGTCAAACTAAGAACCAACTAACTACTCAGGGTGAGAAACAGAGGGAGGGAAGGAACCCACCTTTCCTGCAAAATAAGGCCCACAGCATCCTCATAGGACCTCTGTGAGGGAAATGTGGCGCCATGGATGGACACCAAGTGCCTTGCAAGTGACTGGTCTTCTCGGTGTTTTCTAGAACATTCTAGTAGCCCCGTTCGGGTGTTAACAAAGTACCTTTGTTGTCTCTGTCATCTCTCCGTTGCTGGAAAAGCAATGGAATCTCATATCTTTCAAAAGATATTTTTTTCTTACCTAGAAAAGACAAAGAATGAAGTGGGATATGTCACAGGGCTTTGTTTTGTTTTTAATCATGGTGGTGTATCATCAAGTGACCGTCAGATATGGCATTGGGTTCACTGACACCCAACAGTGGAGTCTGCTGTTAGTTGTGGGATGTCTCACGTTTGCCCCATTCCTCGTCTTTAGCTTTCTGCCTGTTGAAGAGGAAAGTCCTTGTTGCACCCACCCACGCCAGTCTGTCTTCTCTTTTTTCCAGGGGCAGATGTCCACGCCAGGGACCCCCGCCGCGGTCTGTCGCCCCAGGAGTGGGCTGCCTACACGGGAAGGTCGGAGGCTGTTCGCCTCATTCAGAGGCTGCTGGAGCGACCCTGCCCGCAGCAGTTTGGGGACAAGTATAGGCCGGAGCTGCTGCTGGCTCCTGAGGCGGGTCTGAAGCCTGGGGGCTCCAGAAACTGCTTGCAGAGGCTCGCAGAGTTTGTGCGGTCCACTCTGACCTCCCGCTCCAGCGGCCAGGGCCCGGAGGATGGGGGCGTCCTTGACCACATGGTCAGGGTGACCACGAGCCTCTACAGCCCTGCCGTGGCAATCGTCTGCCAGACCGTGTGCCCCGAGAACCCCCCGTGTGTGGGAAAAAGGCGGCTGGCGGTGCAGGAGATCCTGGGGGGTCGGGGGGCCAAGGTGGAGGACACCGAGCAGTCGTTCCGGACCTCCCAGGCCGAGGGGCTCTCCAGAGAGGGGCCCCCGAGAGCCGGCCTGCCGTCTCCCCACCCGCCAGGGGCCCAGGTGGCCGCTGCAGCCCCGCGGAAGGCCAGCCTCCTGCCCCTGCAGCTCCCCAAGAGGGGCAGCGTGCGCCCCGGCCTCGTCATCCCGCGGGTGCGCGTCAGCAAGGCGCCCGCGCCCACCTTCCAGCCGGAGCGGCCGCCCAGGAAGGGGAGCCCCAAGGACAGCGCCCACTTGCAGATCCCCAAGTGGCGGTACAAGGAGGCGAAGGAGGAGAAGCGGAAGGCGGAAGAGGCGGAGAAGCAGCGGAAGGCAGCGGCGCAGAAGGAGAGGCGGGCGCCTCCCTGGAGGAAAAGGACGTGAAGGCGGGCTGCCACCCAGGAGGAGCGGGGTGCTGGACACAGCCCCACAGCCGGGGTGCGGGAGCACGGCCCGGGCACCTGGGGGGCGGCGTCGAGAAGGGTGCTCCTTGCTGGCGTCCTGGGCCACGTCTCGAGCGCGCGCATTCTGGCATTAACACTCCCCTTCCGGGGGACCCAGAAGCCGTCCTTGTTGGTCTTTCCAAGGTGTGCCCAAGAGCGAATTGGGAGTGACACAAATAGATTTGCCTAAAACCAGTTCACCTACTGATGGATAAATACATTTGCCTGAAAGTCTACCTTTGACACCTCGGTTAGGGATTCTTTTTTAAGATCAAGTTAGCAAAGGGCGTTTTCTGTATAATTTTGCATTTTTCATCATTATTTATCAAATTTGCAGTACTTTATGAGTGACAGGCTCTACATTTAAAGCTGCTGTTTTAATACGTTTGTCTGAAGATCCTTTGTTTAAAATATTGTTTCTAGCAATAAATACTCATGATATTTGTATCATTTCATGCAGAGTTCGTGGAATTCTCTCCTTTCTTGCTGATTTTGTGGTGTTTGCCTTCCTTATCGTGGTTGCCGTGTGCACTGTTTTTATTAATTCAATTAAGGGGTGGATACTGTTTCCGTGAGATGGAGGCATTGGCGTTACAGCCAACTGATCCAGTAGGACAGAGAGATCAGATCCTATCATGTCCTGTTTTCTGAGCTCCCTGTTCTTACGATAATAATAATGAAGGGACATATACATATATTGTTAAATTATGAAACTGCATAGATAAACGTGTTTATTGCTAGAGCTAGACTGATTAAGCAAGGGACTTGAGATAAACTGGATATAAACTCCTTAATATATTAAAAAATAGATACAATAGTGAAAACAGTATATTTAATAAAAATGGAGCAAATTTGATGTGATTAACAAAAATGCAATATCAAGTCATATGTGCTCTGAGATAAATTAAATCCAAATATCCCTTAACATACAGAATAAATGTAAAAAGAGTAAGGAGCCTAGAATGATACATAACTACTAAAATGGGGGGAGGAGGTCATTTTTAGAGGAACAGGTTATTAGGATTGAATATTAAGTGAACTTGTTTTAGGCAAATTCTTGTGGGGTGGGCAGGGCAGTTCTCTCCTCCCGACTCAATTCCAGAGATTTCCTGCGGTGGATATTCCTCTTCCTTGATGTTCCGTTTATCCTCATGCCAACTGCATAAACTTCCCAGGAAGGGGGGGCCTCTGCAGGGCGTGTACGTGATTGATCCCGGCTCCAAGCTCTCAGCAGGAGTTTTCCCTCCATACTTCAGTGTCCACAGCCCTGAGAATTTGTAATGAATCTCTGGCCATTACAATTGACAGCACCATATTTCAAGCATATCCTTCTTGGAAGTCATGGATTTAAAATAAACGTGACCAGTTAGGAAGCTCTTTGCTGCAACCCCGGATCACGGTCAGATTGTGCTGCCTGCCCTTGTGATGTGGGCAGGAGGCGCTGCTGCTTGCTTCTCCTTTCCTTCCCACGTGGCCTCATCAGGGATTGAGTGCCTCTCCCCAAACCAGACTGCAGTAGGCAACGAGCTGCATCCCGCCTGCCGGGAGATGGGCGTGATGATGATGATGATTCAACTTTTTAAGTCAGATTTTCACGAGTTCTGCCTTCCTCCTAGAAAGGCACCACGCTGATGCCCCAAAAGGCCACAGTTGGAGAAGCCCTGATGTTGCCTGGCTGTGGGAAACCTCTGTGGCCTGTTAGGATCAGCCACATTCCCTTGGATGAAGCTTCCTGTGGGTGTTTGGATGGCGTATCTCCCAGACCCCCTGCCCTCCAGCTACCCTGCGTCCATTATCCACCGCATCACCAGGCCTGACGTGGGCTCCGCCCTCCTCTCTCCCAGCCTCGGACCCAGCCAGGCAGGGGGTCTCTGCTTCAGGGCCCTACACCCTGGTTGCCCTTGAGAATCGCCCGGGAACTTTTAAGCAATTCCAAGCCCTGCTCTTGGACAGAGATTCTCATTTAATTGGCCTGGGGGCTGGGTTTTGTTAAATTCCCCCAGGTGATCACACTGGGCAGCGGGGGTTGAGAGCCACGGCTTTCACCCTAGGGCGTCCAAGAGGTCCCCTCTGCTCTTGAAGGACTCGTCCCAGTCGCCCACCCACAGAGACCTCCCACCGCAGAGAACATCTCATTGTCATTGGAGCAGTGAGTATTGATTGGGTGGTTTCTGCCTGGGTGGCTTGGTGGCCCCTCTCCATGGATTGCTCAACATTCCTGACTGCATTGGGAGCACGTACTGCAGAGCCCCTCACTTCTACCCCAAGTCTTGGGTATTTATCCTAGGATGGATCAGAAATGTATATTTCTGGCCCCACCCAACCTTCTACCTCATCACAACCCATTTTGAGTCTTGAATTACAAGTAGCATATTGGTGCTGTGACTGCAAGGTTCTGGAGTTTTCTTCAGATCCCAAAGCTGCTCTGAATCGGACAAGTCGAGGCCTTACCTCCTTCTTGCCCAGACCGCGTTGGGGTTGGCAGGCGGCTCTGCAGTGATGCTCCTGGCTCAGCCTGGAAGAGGGACACGTCCCCAGAGCGTGTTAGGCTGGCCAGTGCAGGCCAGGCTGGCACTTTCTCTGGAAACCTGAAGGCGAGTTTGCTGCTTCACCCGTGAAGGTATCACCTGGGGAGTGTCAACAAAGAAGGAGAGAAACAAGTGCGCTGGAGAGTTGAGGCAGCGGGATGGGGCCGCCTCTCTCCTTGGAGAGCTTTTGTGTGGGCGCCCCCGGGAGAAAGATTCTGCTGAGAAATCCATAAGTGCAGGGGGGCACCCGGTTCAGACGCAGACTTCTCGCCAGCCCCTCTTGGCAGAATCTGTGACTGTCCCCAAACAGCTTGCGCAGCGGTTCCCTCTTCTGCCGTGTGCAAGCAGATCTGCTGGTAGAGGCATTTTCCCAGTCAACACAAGGAAGGGTCTGCCAGGTTTTCTTGCTCAGCAGGGGATGCTTTCAGTCCTTGTTTTCTCTCTCAGGAGTTGGCAAGAGGAGAGGCTTCAGATTTCCTGGTTTTGCCTGTTTTCGTTGCTTTGATCATCTGCGTTTACTTGCTGGGTCATCCCCCCCGCCCCTCTCCCCCTCCTCCAGCATCAGCCCAAGAAGGAGGGGACCTATGAGCAGGGCCCCCCATGACCTCTCTGGCGTCCTCACTACGTTTCCTGCCTGCTGGACCCCTTCCCCCCTCCTCTCCTGTTTCCCGCTTGCCTTTTCTTCTTTCACCTGCCTCCTCCAGGTTTGGCTCAAGTCCTGGTCCCCCGACTGTGAGATCTGAAGAGGGCAGAACAGCAGGGGACCTGCGTGCTGGCAGGACGCATCCTGCAAAGGATGATGCCGTGGTCCCCATGTGGCCCGGCCTCGTGGTGGCCCGGCATCCCTCCCCTGTGCCCTCCTGACACATGACGGCACCTCCAGGTTGTACAGACTGTGCCCAGGACATGGGGGGTCGGTTGGGGTGTTGTCTTGCACCCCAATAGTCAGGTTTAAGTTGAGAGATTCCTTCTCTGGGATTTATATATAAATAAACTTCCAGGGACAGCTGAAGTCTACTTTTTCAGAGCTTGAGTGGACTCTGGTTAAACTGGACAGAAGAAACCCTTCTCTGATGCTTTCCTGCTGCTGTTTTCCACTGAGACGACTGGGGATCGCCCCTCAGTCAAGATTTCCCTGGTTATTGGAAACACTGGACTGTGATGGCTGAAATGGCTTTGGGATGTACATGAAGTCACGTTACTACCTCTCCGTTGCCTCTTGTGGGTGGGAAACCCTTGTATTAAAAGACAACCACTGGGCAGGCTATGGTGGCTCAGTGGCAGAGTTCTCGCCTGCTGTGTCGGAGACCTGGGTTCGATTCCTGGTGCCTGCCCATGCAGAAAAACAAAACAAAAACAACCACCACCTCCATTTAGCAGAGATGGCCGCTAGAGAACACAGATGGCCCCCTCATGACTTATCTCTGGAACTGGTGACCTCTGCTCTGAGATTAGGGTGTGTCCTGAGATGCACAGTTCCTTTGATTTGCTCATGTGAACACAGTGCTCCACCCAGGAAGGAGGACAGAGAGGCCTAGAGAAGTTCTGGAATTATCTGGTGTGCAGCCATCAAGCTTTCTTGGTGCCTTTGGCTCCCCTGGAGAAAGGCCCCACCTAGCCCGGAGAACCTCCTTTCCTTTCCCGGCTCCTTTCCTTTCCCGGAGCTCTTCCCTGCAAGCTCCTTACACTAGATACCTCAGGAATTGAAAGATGGGACATTGCAATACCTCTCTCTCTGCTTTGGACATGTGTGAGACGCGAGGCCCGTTTTGTGGACAAAACATCCCGTGTGTGAAAATTTGCAAAATTTTTTTTAAAAAACAATAAACTGATCAAAAGAATTCACAGTAACTGAAATTAAACATTTCATATGGAGTAACTTAAATTTATCTAAAACACTAAATATATCTTTATACACAAAATTTTTGTAGCAAAATATAGCTATAAGTGGCTTAAAGACTCTAGTCTTCTCTGAAGACACCTTTAAACATTTTTATACATAGAATATGCTAAGACAATACATTTTGCTGAACGTTAGGCAGAGTGCATTATTTTTAAACACAGGTAGCATAAATTAGGTTCTTCACACTGACCACACACATCGTGTGTGAAAATTCGCAAAATTTTAGATAACCTGGAAACCCCAGCCCTAAGGTAATCTGTTTGGGTTAAAATTATCCTGAGTACTACTCAATGTCTACAGGAATCAAATCAAAGATTAGGGAGGTGTTAGGGACGTGGGTGGCTGCAGGGCAGGTGGGAATGCCTCTGCCCCTTTCCCTCCATGCTGTCAGCCGAAGTCAAACGTCCGAGTGGAGATGAAGCTGCTGTCGGTGAAACCGCACCCCTGATATGGGGGAAGACTCTTATCCTAAGAGGGATGCAGAGCTTGCTGTCTGCAGGAAGTAGAACGGATCACGGTGCCAATTTATGAAGACATGCACCCTGGGGAGATAAGTAAATGAGCCCAAATTAAGAAATGAGGATGATTTGCTCTTTGCAGCTGGGTGGCAAGGGCCCTGCTTTCCCCTCCTTGTCTACACTACAGGAAGAAACAAGTCCATCTTCCTTGGCCTTCTTGGTTTTGGCCGCTTGGTTTGTTTTGTGAGATCAGTCCCGGCTCTGGAGTAAGCGTTGTGTTGTCCCACCTGCCAGGTTCATCTTGAGATTTGCCACTGGCTCCTTTTGCCTTCTAGCATGGTCCAGGGCTGAGACCTGTTCTGAAGGATATTAAACTCCTAGCTGGAATCAGTCTTTTATTTTATTGTTTTATTATTTTTAATATTCAACAATTTCGCTGAATGCATTTATTACCACTAGAAGGTTTCTTGTGGATTCTTTGAAATGTTCTATATTTAAGATTACATCTTTTTTTTTGAATATTTTTATTTTAATTTTTTAAATGCCAAAAAACACCAAGCAAATGCGAACATTCCTATTTTGATCATTCTGTTCTACACATATAACAAGTAATTCACAATATCATCACATACTTGCACATTCATCATCATGATCATTTCTTGGAACATTTGCATTATTCAGAAAAAGAAAACGAAAACAGAAAAAAAAATTTATACATACCATACCCCTCCCTTTCATTGATCACTAGCATTTCAAACTAAATTTATTTTAACATTTGTTGCCCCTATTATTTATTTTTTGGAATCGGTCTTTTAAATGAGAACGTGCTCGCCTTTTTCCCTCTTTCACAGTAACTGGAAAAGTTTGAACACCCCCCAAGAGTTTGCTCAGCACCCCTCTGCCTGCTTGCAGGTCACTGGCGCCTGCACCAGGCTGCACTCCCACCTGGACGCCCCCCGGGACCCCTCTTCTCTGTTGCCTCGCCCTGGTCTCCCGACCAGCTGGCCGCCTTGGCCCCTCCCCACCACACCATTCATTGCCTGGGCGACCCCGATGGTGACAGAGCCTTCTCAAAACACACATGCTCACGGCAGGGGGCGAGTTGTCAACCCCCAAGAACAGCTAACAAAGGCACTTCCTCCTAAACGCTGGCTGTCGCCTTCCCCCTGGCACACCTCTGTGCACTTAGAGCTTGTTTTCTCAGCCCCAGTGACTGAGACAGCAATGCTGTGTCCCTGAATTCACATGTTTCTTCATTAACATTTCAAATCAGTGGCTAAAAAATTCCTTTGGAGGTTGTTTTTTAAAGTAACGGGGAAAAAAAAGTCCCCACTCCCTGGGTTGATTTAACTAGATGTTGAGGGACAGGGTTGCATGCACGGTTCCCTCCCTGTACCCAACCTGAGACCATATTTTTACGCAAGATGCAGCCCCTGCTGTGCTCTCAGCACCCCTCAGAGGCTGACGCTTCCAGAATGGACCATGCATCAGGGTGAGCACACGTGCGTGCACACGTGCACACACTGAACTGAAAGGGAAATAGGCTTTGTGCTTCCCGGTGGCCCCTGTGGAATGTCAGATGTGACCTGCTTCCATGATTTATTTAGTTTTTTTATTTTTTGGGTGCAGGGGCCAGATATCGAACCTGGGTCTCCCGCATGGCAGGCGAGCATTCTACCCTGGGTGCACCCGTGCACACTTTCCATGATTTATTTTTCATAGGATTGGACAGCCCAGCCCCCACCCAGGAGCACTCCATCTAGGGTGATGAGTAAAACATGGCCTCAGTTGTCATAACCCAGGACTATTCACTGGGGTGCTCCATTGCGCGACCAGTTTACCCGCACAGGCTGGGGGCTGAATTCCTTGAAATTGCGCACCAGGTTATGTAACCAGAGAATCAGTATGTTCTGCTGAGGAAGCTCTGGGATTTTTTCCAAATCTGACAAATGTTAGATGCTCTAATTAACCAAAGCTTCCACAGTTGGGTTTGTGAGGGAACTCGTTTACTTATAATGCTGCAAAGCTTCCACAGTTGGGTTTGTGAGGGAACTCGTTTACTTATAATGCTGCATCCTTATATTGCTTTTCAAAGGAAACGTAGGAGGGAAACCAAGAAGCTGACCAGCCGAGGGTCAACAGAGGCTCGTTGGAACCTGCTGCTCCATGGAGCTTGGGGAGGTAGAATCGAGGTACTGGAATGCCACTTGTTTTCCCAGTAGATGTTCTGGAAGCTGATTTAGAAGTGCCAAGCTTATGTATACATGTCATGACAACAATAAAGGGGTAAGGCAGACCCAGAAGCATTACCATCCACCCAGCCAGCCTTTGGGGCTCCCTAGGGAATTTGGGATAATACACTCCATTCAAATGAACACAAAGAGCTCATGTCACTGGAATTCTCTGCGTTCGCACTTGTGTTCTTGCCTGACATTTCTTGGGGATGTGAGAGTTTGTCTTTTCATCAACAGTAACTTTAAGATGGTCTAAGAATTGTAAAGACTTCCCAGAGGGCTCTGGGTTTCAAGTTAACTCATTTTGGTATTAACTCTGCTTTCTGAATGTAAAGCTATTTTCATTGTCATATTTAAAAGGCCGTAGGATTCTGGGTATGGTAAAAATGTTGACTATGGATATAATAATGTAAATTTCATAATATTTTGTTTTGATGTAATAGTTTTGTTACTGTTTATAAAAGATATTTTCCTATTTAGACCTCAGGGCTATTCTGGGACCTCCAAATTCCGGTGACCCCACAGCAACTTCAATTCTTGATATTGAAAAGGTTAATAAATTTTAGGTTAATATTATGTGATATTATTCAACAGAAGGAATGTGTTTTTCCCTTTTAACTTCTAACAAATTCTGTATCTCATATTTTAAAAATATAGAAGAAAAGATGTACAGTTGTGGGAAATTATGGCTAAAGAATTAAAATCACTTGTGAAATAAACATATTCTTATTGCACACCGTCTGAGATTTGAATGCTGAGTGTATAAATTACAAAATGATACCATGAAACAAGCCAGTATCTCTGATGTCACTTATTTTAATTGAAAAATATGTGCATGTTTTTATTTCAACACACTTTCATTTTATTTTTCAAGGATAAGATTTTAAAATTTTTACTCATGAATACTTCCTCAAGCATGAAAATAGTCTCCTTACAGTCCTCCTTCTCAGAAGTAACCTATTTTAGTTTGCTAATGCTACCAGAAATGGAACACCTTTTATAAAGGGAATTTATTAAGTTGCAAGTTTACAGTTCTAAGGCCATAAAAATGTGCAAACTGAGGCATCTAGCACAAGATACCTTGACTCAAGAAAGGCCGATCTGGGAAGGTATGCTGCTGGCATCTGCTCATTCTTTGGCTTCTGGTTTCAAACAGCTTCCCCGGGAGCATTTTCCTTCTGCATCTCCAAATGTCTTTGTCTATGTGGGCTCTGTGCTTTTTCCAAAATAGTTCCCTCTTAAAGAACTCCAGTAAGCAACCTCACCTGAATGGGTGGAGACATCTCCATGGAAATGTCTGCTAGCCCTTTGCTTCTGGGTTTTCAGCTCCTGGTTCCAGTGGCCTCCTCTCTGAGCTTCTGTCTATCTCCAAACATCTGTCACTTGATTTCATCTCTCTGTTCTCTGTGTTGGCTCTGAGCTCTATATTTCTGCCTTTTTATTCTCATCCTTGAGGGCTCTGTAAAAGGATCAAGACCCACCTTGAATGGGTGGTGTTCTAGTTTGCTGACTGCCAGAATGCAATACACCAGAGATGGATTGGCTTTTAATAAAAGGGGATTTATTTTGTTGGTTCTTCAGAGGAAAGGCAGCTAACTTTCCACTGAGGTTCTTTCTTATGTGGAAGGCACAGGATGGTCTCTGCTGCTCTTCTCTCCAGGCCCCTGGGTTCCAACAACTTTCCCCAGGGTGACTTCTTTCTGCATCTCCAAAGGCCTGGGCTGAGCTGCAAGTGCTGAGATGAGGAATGCCGAGCTGCTTAGTCTGTGCTACGTTGAGCTCTCTCATTTAAGCACCAGCCAATTAAGTCAAACGTCACTCATTGCAGCAGACACGCCTCCTAGCTGACTGCAGATGTAATTGGCAACAGATGAGGTTCACGTACCGTTGGCTTATGTCCGCAGCAGCAAGATTAGATATGCTCACCTGGCCAAGTTGACAACTGAATCTAACTAACACATGTGGGGTCACATCTTCATGGAAACAACCCAATCAAGAGATGCCTCCCACAATTGTGTGGGTCACACCTCCATGGAAACAGCATAATCAAAAAATCCCACCCAACAATACTGAATCAGGATTAAAGAACATGACTTTTCTGGGGTGCACAACAATTCAGACCAGCACATTCCAGTGGAAGTTCAACACCCATCCAGGAACTTTTCCATATGTATATAGAAACCAAAATATACAGTTTTAGTTTTGTTTGTATTTGTTTTCCTAAATGGCACACTGTATATGTTGTCCTTCAGTTTCTTTACTTAAAATACGTCTCAGAGAACTTCTTAAAGAATTTTAAATTAGTTATATTTTCTTTAAACAGCTAAAAATGTAATATAAGAACATGGGAGGAAAAAACTAAATCCTATAAAATCATCTCAAATGAAGAGTGATTTATCTCCCTTCTGTGTGAGTCTCCAAGGCAGTCCCTCTGATCAGTTCTTTGTTCAACCTTCTAGAAATGTATTTTGTTGTGTCCTTCCTTTTATGTGTTATAAATACAAGATCCCATTAATATATGATTACTTTCACCACTGTGTTTTAGGGAGGCATGTTAGATCCCCCTCATTGCTTTTATGTTTTAAGTTTTTTTCACATACCATATATCCATTCTAAGTGTACAATCAATGGCTTTTTGTATAATCACATAGTTATGCATTCACCACTACACTCTGCATGAGAATATTCCCATTTCTTCTGAAAAGAAAAATAAAATCCCATGTCCCTCCTTTTTTTAGCTGACTTTTCCTTAATTGTGAAATATAACATATATATATATAAAATAAACAATCAATTTCCAAGTACACTTTAACAAGTAGCTGTAGAACAGATTTTAAAGTTTGGTATGGGTTGCAGCTCCACAATTTTTTGTTTTTTCTTCTAGCTGCTCCAAGATACTGGAGACCAACAGAAATATCAAAATAATTATTCATCAATATACTTATTTGTTAAATCCTATCTTCTCTGTTATACTCCTCCTTCTCTTTAAACAAGAGAGTAGCCTCTCAACTTTATTTGAACTCTCTCAGCCACTGATACCTTATTTGTTATAATTCTTTTCCTCCTTTTGGTCAGAAAGGTATTGTCCAATTCCACGGTGCCAGGACAAGGCTCATCCTTGGGAGTTACATCCTACGTTGCCAGGGAGACTTTCTTCCCTGGGCGTCATGTTCCACGTAGTGGGGAGGGTAATAATTTCACTAGCAGAGTTGGACTTAGAGAGGGAGAGATCACATCTGAGCAACAAAAGAGGTTCTCTGGAAGTAACTCTCATGCATAACTATGGGTAGGTTAAGCTTCTCCGCTAAATGAATAAGTTTCACAAGAGCAAGCCTCAAGATCAAGGGCTTGGCCTTGACTTGGGAGTCCCTAATGTTTGAGACAGTATCAGAAGTTTCCCTGGTGGTAAACTTTAATAGTTCCATAGTTTTTCTCCTGTCCCTCAGGGGTCTTTGCCAACACTTTTTAATTATCTGCTCGACAGATAATGGGATGTATCTGGGCATCCCATTAAACTGTACAGAATTACCAGCCCTCATGCCCATTCTGGGCTCCCTGTGTTTGGGTTGTTTAAATGATCTCTCCATACAGGTTGAGTTTGATTATGTGCTACAGAAAATTTAGGTTCTGGACAAAATAAACCTCTCTTCCTCTGGTCTCATAGACTAGGTGAAGTTCTAAAATACTATGTCTTTCTTACCCCTGTATTCTCATTTATCTTAGTTCTGACCTGATCAGTTTCATTCTTATCTCTAATTGAAGTCTGACCTCCTTTTCAATTTCTTTAACAGTTATTGTATGTGGCAATGCTGACTTTCAGAATTGCAGAACTCCTACTCTCAGTCTTAGGTGTCACACAGGTACCCAAAGTTCCAGAGAAATACCAGGTTATGCACATATAACACAGCCTCTCAATATCTAGAAATACCAATTACTGCTTCGGACTTAATGTAGCTGCTATAGGACCTTAAAATCTAGCTCTTGTAAGTATTTTATAAATGAGACCACACAATATTTGCTCTTTTGTTTCTGACCTATTTTGCCTCACATAATGTCCCACAGGTTCATGACAATGTTGCATGCCTCACAACTTTGCTCCTTTCTGTAGCAGCGCAATATTCAATCATATATGTACACTACAGTTCTCCATTTTACTTCTTAGTCAGTGTATCCTTCATCCACTTCCATCAATTGAGCATCACATATAATGTCCAAAGTCAACAGTCCATAAACACTCTCAGTTCTAGATAATTTTCATTGCTCCCAAGAGAAAACAGATAAACACACCCTTACCAAATAGAAATCCAAACCTCCCTTAACTCTTGTCCTTCCCCTTCCCCATTATTTACCCTTGGTATTGCTGTGGTAGTGTTGATGTCTTCCTGATAAACATAACCCATAGCATGCAATAATAGTTTTCACCTTATATCCTGATATTATGAACTCTTTGTACAAAATTCAAACCTTTGAAGCAGTTCATGCAATAATTTATTTATATTGTAATGTTAACTGGTGGGATACATGTCTCTATACAACCCTTTTAATCATGTTCGCGTTCAATATGGCAATATTACTTACAGACCCACCTATGAACTGCCTTCACTTCTATCCATTACCTTATATTTAAGTTCAACCTCATCAGCTAACCATTCACCCATCTCATGCTTCTGTGTAGCTCTAGGTCCCCTATGTTCTATATTATAAGCCTCTGGGTTTACCTTTTCCAAGATCATGAAAACGAAATCATACAGTCTTCATCCTTTCATGTCTAGCTTATTTCACTCAGCATTATGTCACCAAGGCTCATCCATCTTGTCATGTGCTTTAAGACGTCATTTCATCTTACTGCTGCAAAATATTCCACTGTATGTATATATCACATTTTGTTTATCCACTCATCTGTTGATGGGCAATTGGATTGTTTCCATCTTTTGGCAATCGTGAATAATGCTGCCATGAACATCGGTGTGCAAATGTCTGTTTGTGTCACTGTTTTCAGCTTTTCTGGGTATATACCAAGTAGTGCTATTGCTGGGTCATAGGACAACTCGATATTTAGTTTTCTAAGGAACAGCCAGACTGTCTTCCATAGCAGCTGTACCATTATACATTCCCACCAGCAGTACGTAAGTGTCCCAATTTCTCTACATCCTCTTCAATACTTGTAGTTTCTTGTTTGTTTAATAGCAGTCATTCTTATAGGTGTGAGGTGGCATCTTATTGCAGTCTTGATCTGCATTTCCCTTATATCTAATGAAAATGAGCATCTCTTCATGTGATTTTTTTTTTGCCATCAGTATTTGCTCTTCAGAAAAATGCCTATTCATGTCTTTAGCTCATTTTATAATTGGGTTGTTTGTTCTTTTGTTGTTGAGTTGAATGATTTCTTAATGTATAAAGCATATCAAACGTTTGAACAATGTGTGATTTCCAAATATTTTCTCCCATTGAGTACTGGCTGTCTCTCCACCTTTTTGACAAAGTCTTTTGAGGTGCAGAAGCATTTGATTTTGAGGAGTTCCCATTTATCTATTTTTTCTTTTGTTGCTTGTGCTTTCAGTGTAAAGTATAAGAAGCTACCTCCTATTATTAGGTCTTGGAGATGTTTCCCTACATTTTCTTCTAGAAGCTTTATGGTACTAATTCTTATATTTAGGTCTTTGATCCATTCTGAGTTAATTTTTGTATAGGGTGTAAGGTAAGGGTCCTCTTTCATTCTTTCGGTTACTGGTATCCAGTTCATATCAATATTGATATACTGGTTATTGATATCCAGCCATTTATTTGAACAGACTATTTCATCTCAGTTCAGTGGATTTGGGGACCTTGTTGAAGATCAGTTGACCATAGTTTGTTGGTCTATTCCTGCACTCTGAATTTTATTCCATTGGTCAATACTTCATTGATTTAAAAAAAAATATTTTCATTAACAAGCAACATATAAACACAAACATTCTTAACTAACAAACATTCCATACAATCTGTGGCTCACAATATCATCACATAGTTGTATATTCATCACCATGATCCCCCTTTAGAACATTTGTATCACTTTAGAAAAAAAAACAAAAAGAGAAAAGAAAAAACTCACACACGTCATATTTCATTGATTTTTGATGACTGTAGAATATTCCACAGAAGAAATGACTGTGCTTCATTTAACTATTTTCTCATTGGTTGACTATTAAAATGTTTTGGCTTTTCCCATTTGCAAGTAATGGAGCGCTTTGTACTTACCTATTTGCATACTCACAATAAAATGAGTAAATTTTCTCTAAGATAGGAATGCAGAAGTGAGATTTGCCAGGTTTAAGGGTATATGTCTTTTAAGTTTCAACATATATTGCCTCGCTGCCCTTTTCAATGGTTCTGCAACATACCCCACACATGCCTGCAGTAGCTGAGTGACCATTTCTTACAGTGGCGACTCCACTTGCTGCTTATCAGATTTTGCCAATTTAGTGGTTTAAAAATTGTATCTCATTTAGTTTTTACTTTTTCACCATTTTTATTCTCCCTGTTTCATAAGTTTCTTATAAATAAATTTCTTCCCATTTGTGTATTTTGGGTGGTTGTTTTTACTGATTTTTAGGAACTTGCTATATATTTCGGATCACAGTTCTTTCATCTATATCATGTATATTTTCTTTCATTTTATCACGTATCTTTAAGGTATCATGTATAAAAGTTTTAGATTATGATTTAGTCAAACTTGTCAAACTTTACTTTTTCAAGGTATTTGTATTTTGGGTTTCCTTAAGAAGGCCTTTCCTACTCCAAGTCAGGATTTTTTACTTCTACATTTATTTCTAATGATTGACAGGTGTTTTGTTTTTTCTTTGTGGCTCAAAAAATGTATGTAAGGGGTTCTTTGGTTACTTTTGATTGGACTGAAAATAAACAGCTCCTATTTATTTGGAAAATGTTAGTCCACATTTTAGAAATCTGAAGTCCACCTCATTAAAAGTCATAATCCTACATAATTACCAAGGAAGGCCATAAATAGGAAATACATTTTTAAAATAAAACTTTGTTCTAGGTCAGTCTCCTTTTTGTTGGAGGTTATTTTTATAGGCTGTTTATGAAAGAGCAGATGATGTTTGTATGTGTTGTGTGGAAATATTATTAAGTACGGGATTGCAATAGATATGGTTCCTCCCTATAAAACAAGTCTGAGGACTGGAATCTGGAAAGTGAAGACTGGTCTTTTTTCTTCCATTGTCCTGATGGAAAATACCTGGGGCACTGGGAAGTTCTCAGTTCCCTACCATGGGAGCTGGGAGTGTAGGGGAAGTTTGCATGGAAACGGCTGGTCTTTGCAGTTGCTCAGGGTACCAACCCCTGTTGGGCATCCCGTTGTCCATAGGTGGTCCCAGTGGACCCTTGTTGCTCAGCTGTCACCAACAGGCTGTGAGGAGCCAGGCCTAGAAGAGAGTTGGGTTGCACTTTGTAGTTCAAGAGAAAACAATTATTAATTTGGAGCAATGAAATAAGCCCTTCATTGAGGCAGCAACAGATATTTACTGTTGTGTAGCTACTTTGCATACTCTGAAACAAGGGCTGGGGAAATCTTCCTCTCACAATTAAGAAGAAAAAGATTTTTGCATTATTTAGTGGTAAAATTGCATGTTTTAAGGCACAGGTCAGCAAATTACAATGCATGGGCCAAATTCAGTATGATTTTGTATGGTGTTTTTAGTTTCCTGGATGCTAAAACAAATACCATTCAAGGGGTTGACTTAACAATAGGAATTATTGGCTCACAGTTTTAGACTCTAGAAGGCTTGCCTCCTCCTTGAGCTGGTATCTTCTGGCTGGCCGGCAACCTTTGGGTTCCTTGGTTTTTCTGTCACATGACAGTGCATATGGTGGCATCTTCTTTCTCTTCTGGGTTCCATTGATTGCCAGCATCTACCCATGGCTGCCCTCTCTGTGGCCTTCTCAATAAGGCTTCTCATAATAGGATTAAGACCCATCTGGATTCAACTGGGCCACACCTTACCTCCAGTCATCTCACCAAAAGCTCCTATTGCTAATGGGTTCACACTAGTGGGAATGGACTAAGATTAAGAACATGTTTCCTTTGGGTTGCTATGGTAGCTCAGTCCCTCTGTTGCCTGTTTTTTTTCTTTGTGGTGTACTATCCAGCCATCCCTCATGTTCTCAGCCATCTTGCGCACATTGCTTGTGACTCATCCTTTTCTCTCTTTAAGAATCTGCACCTTTGGTTTGGGTGGCTGTAGGCCTGTGCAGGCAGGACAGGAGGGCAGGACCCCTGAGAAAGTAGCACAGTGTGTTCCCTCAATACTCCATCCACCCAAGGGTCTTGGCAGCAGCACCTGTTTGCTCCAGGGTTGTTGCCCGCTGAGGACTGGGATTTTGTGTGCAGTGCTGTTCGCTGTCCCTTGCTCACCAAGTGCCTTTGTGTGGCCACCAGTTCCCAGCAGTTGCACCTGCTGGCTCTTGAGGATCAGGCTGGTTCTACACGTTGGGTGGGGGTGGGGTGGGAGTCCATGCAAGGTCAGAGCCTCCAGTCTGCCCACAAAACAGTTTTTGATGTGCAAATTGCTCAGGTAAATTGTCAGCTGGCCTCCAGCTTCCTGACTCCATGGGATCGCTGCTCCAGCAGGGTGGGACAGACTGGCTGGAGAAAGGTGTGAGGGGCCTGGCAGGGGATATTCCCTCTGTCTCCTGCCCACTTTTGCTTCTTCCTACCTTG
This sequence comes from Tamandua tetradactyla, assembly GCF_023851605.1. NCBI lineage: Eukaryota > Metazoa > Chordata > Mammalia > Pilosa > Myrmecophagidae > Tamandua > Tamandua tetradactyla. Next base: position 59,218,626 of record NC_135335.1, read on the forward strand.
AGGTTTGCTTGTCTCTGCCCAGGCTCATTGTGGCTCTCACATAACATATCAACCAAGAAACCAACAACACTTTAATACATTCTTTTACTCTTTGCACCTCTTCTAGACCAAACTCAGGGCCAGGAGGCGTGGAGATAGTTCCCAAACCAGCAGTTCCAGAACCCTCTGCAACCTCTGGGCCCTGCTGCCTGACATCCACTCCCTGTTTTATCTCACCTGGCAGCAGCCTCCTGCCTGCCAGACCACTGATGGTCAGGAGCCAGTTTTGATCTGGAGCCTATTCTCTGCCCTCCCTTCCTGGCCATCCCACAGTCCCTGGCTTTAGCCATTAGGGCTGTGAACTACCAACTTAGGTTTTTTAGCTTTGTACTTGACCATGAGATCTAGATCAGGTGTCAGCAAACTATGGCCCACATTCTAAATCCAGCCCAATGCCTATTTTTGCAAATAAAGTTTTATTGGAACATGGCCTCACCCATTCATTTACATATCTCTCTACTTCAAAGCTACAGTTGAGCAGTTATAGCAGAAACTCTATGGCCTGCAAAGCTGGAGATATTTACGAAGTTTGTGGGGCCCTGCCTGGGTTCCAGCCACATGGGCACTGGCCATTTCTGCGTAGATGTCCAACGGGCATTGCAGGAGCATGCAGAAGGCAGCTCCTGATTTCCTTCTTGCCCTGCTTCTCCAGCTTCTCCATCTCTTAGATACCACAATACCTCTCCAGGTGTTCAAGCCTAAACCTTGGCGTTTTTTACCTAACTTCTTCCTTGTCTTGTTCCCAGCACCCCATCTTGCAACAAATCTGATTGGTTTTATTTGCAAAATATACTTACTATCCTTCAACTGTTCTCTGTTACCAGCCTCGTCTGAGCACCCTGGCAAGCTCCTTGTTAAGCTTTCGAGTCCCTTCTAGGCCAGTCTTCCCCAAGCATGCAGAATGATTTTGTAAAAGTGTAAATCCAATCCTACCACTCCCCTGCTCAAAATCATCCCATAGTTTTCTGTTGCCCTTGGAAAAATCTCCAGGCTCCTCTCCAGGGTCTCTGGAGGCCTGTGTGGCCTGGCCCCAGCCTGCCTGTCCCCAGGTCCCCCATATTCGGTGAATATAATGATCTCATTCTCAGCTCAGAGCCTCAGGTTAGCTGTCTTTCAGCCTGGAAAAGATCTTCCTGAGGTCTTCTCCTTACTTAGTCCTTAGACAAATGAGAGCTGGGTCCTTCTGGGGCCACCTCCCCTGAAATCCCATTCCCAGACTCTTTCTACCCACTCGATCCTGTTTTATTTCCTGTGTGGCACTGTCCCCATTGTCCTACTGGGCATCCATCTCCTGCCTTTTGTAAGCTGGGCCAGGGCTGTGCCAGCTTTGTCAGGCTGCCATAGCACACGATGGTCTGCTTAACAACAGGAATGTATCAGCTCTCAATTTCAGAAGCTAGAAGAAGTCCCCAGTCAAGGCATCAGAGAAGCAATACTTTCTTCACAAAGTCTTTAGTGTTTGGAGCTGACTTGCCACTGTCCTTGGGGTTCTTTCGGGTTCTGCCTCCGGTCAGGTTGTGAACGCCTTCTCCTTGTGTCTGCTCTTCCGGTTTCCTCTGACTTCCGGCTTTTGCCTGTGTGGCTTTTTCTGACTGAACTGTCCCAATTTCTTCTACTCTGTAATACACACTCTGATTCAGTTGGCTCATCTCTTTACTGAAACTAGCATCTTTGCAAGGTCCTACTAACAGTTCAACCTGCCCCTGGGCCTCTCTGTCCGAGCCACTGAGGCCTCCCAGCATGGACGGGGCTGGGCCTAGGCATTCGTCCCTGTTGGATGGGAGGTGAGCCGTATGCTGACTTTCTTACTGGGACCCGAGGGCCTTCTAGTGGAGGTAAGAGCTGCTGACCAGTTCAGCCCCCATTCCTGTGAGGCTTCCTGGTGGCATGCGGAGAGCTTGGACTCATCCCTTCCAGGCTGTGGGCACCTCGGTAGTTACTCACTCTGCTCTTGCTTCAGTGCCCTCAGGTCCCCCATGTTCAGTGAACAAATGAGCTCATTCTCACCTCATTGCTTAGAGTGGGGGATTTTCCTGGCTTGAAGGGTTTTTCCGACAATTGCACGAAATGACACAGAAATTGTGCTGAGGGCTTTGGAGAGGTTGACACAGAGGCAGCCACTAAAAAGGCGTTTCCCACCTTCATCCACCATCCAGACTAAACCATGGACAGCTGAAGAGTGTACCGGCTTGAATAGCAGCCCCCCATTTCAGAAGGTGGCTTCATTTGGAAATGAGTCTTTGCCTCATTTAATCTCATCTAATGAGATGTAATTAGATAAATTAATACGAGGTCATACCTAAACCGCAAGGCTGGTGTCCTTAAAAGAACGCCACGTGATAGCGAAGGCAGAGATTGCAGTGACACACCTACGAGCCAAAGAGCACGAGGGACTGCTGGCAAACCACCAGAAGCTAGGAGAGAGGCAGGGAGCAGATTGGCCTTCAGATGCCCCAGAAATAGCCAACCCTGCAAATGCCTTGATTTCGGCTTATAACCGAACTGTGAGAACACACGTTTCTGTGGTTTTAAGCCACTCAGCTTGTGGTTATTCGTTATGGCAGTCTTATGGCAACCGGTAGATTAAGAAAAAAATGCAACTGACATAAAATGTAGGGATAACCCAGGGACATCTGCTTTCTGGGTTTAGGTTAGACTCCTCGAGAAGTGAGAGTGACTTGAACTCCCCCGTCCCCATCTTCCCCCACCCACCCACTCACTCTCCATCAGCTCAGGAAGTGGCTCATTGCCTTCACAGAGGTCACAGCTGTATCCCGCTGGGCCTTTTAATCCTGAAACTAAAAGAATCATCACATGCTGATACCTCACTGAGCGCCCGCCCACAATGACCCCTGGACAAAGTTCCCCAGTGAGATGTAGCAGCAGGGAGAGAAGGGCCTCACTTCATTTTTCCATCCTTGGGACGGCCTTGGAGGCTGATCTGCACTTCCATGCGCGGACCACATGGGGGTCGTGGCTCCCCTCCTCACCTGGGCTGCAGTGCTCTCTGAGCTGCATGCTCTCTGAGGTGGGGGGTTCCTGGTGTGGGGTCCTGTTCTTAGGAGGGTGTGATAGTTGTTGGGTTTGTTGGGTTCATGTGTCAACTTGGCCGAGTGATGGTGTCCAGTTGTTTGGTCAAGCAAGTGCTGGCCTGTTACTGTGATAATATTTTATGGATTTAAATCATCAGTAAGTTGACTGCATCTATAGCTGATGACATCTACAATCAACTAAAGAGATTTCTTTCAGCAATGAGAGAAGTCTCATTCAATCAGTTGAAGGCTTTAAAAGGAGAAATAAACACCTCAACAGTCAGAAGAGAACTTTCATCTCTACTTCAGCCAACCAGCTTCTGGAGAATTCTTCAAAAACCTTCATTGGAGTTCCCAGCTTGCAGCCTGCCCTACGGAATTTGGACTTGTATATCTCTACAGCTGCATGTGACAATTTTTATAAAATCTCATATTTACAAATATTCCTTGTAGGTTCTGTCTCTCTAGAGAACACTGACTAATACAGAGAAGTACAGTAGCTGCTGGCCACTGTTCACCAGCCCGAGTGTCAGAAAAATGGCCTGCTGATCCTTCTTATCCCTGGTACAAGGGAGGATAGCCACCCAGGTACCAAGTGTCTCCCAAGATGTTACTGATCAGGCTGTTGGCATTTGGAAACCAGCACATCATCTTGGTGGTGGACAGCAATGTAGAAAATACTCTGCTTTATTAGAATCAGCCTGATTCATCTCCCAGGAAAGACTACAGGGAAGATGATGCTTAGCTTGCTTTTTAAACCACACAACAATATACATATTCTATTCTGAGCTTCGTGGGGAAGGGTCTTTGAAGGCAGACATGCAGTGTTCCAGTCCCAGTTTTGCTATGCATTTTCTTTAGGTCCTGGGAACTATTAATCCTATCAGTATAGAATGCAGCATATGCTGCCTGGTGCCAGTCCTGAATAGAGAGATGCTGCGGGCCACTCTGAGCATAGGCTCATAACCAAGGTCAATAATCTTCAGTGGTTCTCCATCTTTTCTTTGCTTCCATGTCCTCCAGGTGTCCAATGCTCCCTCATCAGGAGTGTCTCCCAAGACCCCCAGCAGTGCTTGATGGAAGATAACTCAGCATAACTGGGGCCTGAGAAGAGTGTGTGCTTTAAAGGATGTCTGAGTGCCTGTCCCCTGTATTGGAAGGTCTTCTCTGGGTGAACTGGTTCTGATGCACTGCCTCAGACATTGAAAATGTCTCCCCAGCTCCTTGCTGCAGGGCTGTGCTTCAATTGGTGTGTCTGGTGGCATTACGATCCATACTTGGTTTATCTGCTGTGTGTGTCGCCAGTGCTAGGCATGTCCCAGACCATCTGGATCAAGACCTCTCCAAGCATGGTGAGATGTAAGGAAGGGTGGCCCTCAGGGAAAGTCCACCATTTATCCCAGAGCCAGAGTGGAGCTTGCTCAGGAGGCCCATTCTCAAGCCTCCTGACAGCAAGGGCCCCTCTGAGGTGTGGTCCACCCTAACTGCCTTGGTCCTCATCCAGCCACTGGAAATGGGAGAAAAGTAAGGCAAAGAGGAAGGGTGGGATTCCACATAGCAGTAAGAGCCTTTGATCTCAGCCCTAACACACTGCTACTATAACCCCAAAACAATGGCCTGGCCACCAACTAGCTCAAACTCCTAGTCCATATACTCAGGGTTAGAGCTAGGGAAGGAAGAGCCTTCCATTGCCCCTAGAAGTTAGAGAATGTAGCCAAAAAATTACTTAATTACTTGAGTTTCTCTTTTCACATCTTTAAGCTGGTAAAATAATGCTGCTTTATTAAAAAAAGTTAAGGACTTCCGGAGAAGATGGCGGCTTAGTAAGACGCGCGGGTCTTAGTTCCTCCTCCAGAAAAGCTACTAAAGAAACAGAAACGGTACAGAACAGCTTCCGGAGCCACAACAGAGACCAAAAAGACAGCGTACCCCATTCTGGAACGGCTGAACCGGCTGGGAGAATCCGCTGCGGTGAGATCCCCGAGGGGCGCGCACTTCCCTGGGCCGTGGCGGCTGGCGGCCGGAGCCCCTTCCTCCCTCCTTCCCGGGCCAGCTGGGAGGTTTGGACAGGTGGTCCCCTCAAGCCATGGCAGCCAGCGCCCCTCCCCACGCGTGGATTCCTGGGCTGGCTGGGAGATTTGGACAGGTGGTGCCTCAAGCCGCGGCAGCCGGTGCCCCCCCGCCCCATGTGCGGATTCCCGGGCTGGCTGGGAGATTTGGATTGGCACTCCCCCAAGCTGCGGTGGCCGGTGCCCCCCCACCACGCGCGGATTCCTGGGCCGGCTGGGAGATTTGGAGCGGCACTCCCCCAAGCCGCTTCGGCTGGCGACCCTCCCCCACAGCGAGAGTCTTCCAAAATTAAAGGAGCCACAGCATCTTTTACTGGTGGGACCCACAGACAGACGAGCGCCACATACTGGGCAGGATAAGAAAAACAGAGCCCAGAGATTTCACAGGAAAATCTTTCAACCTGCTGGGTCCCACACCCAGGGAAATCTGATTAAATGCGCAGACGCCAGCAAAAAATAGCGGATCATGCCAGGAAAATTGAAGATATGGCTCAGTCAAAGGAACAAACCAATAGTTCAAATGAGATACAGGAGCTGAGACAACTAATTCTGAATATACGAACAGAAATGGAAAACCTCTTCAAAAACCAAATCAATAAATTGAGGGAGGACATGAAGAAGACATGGGCTGAACAAAAAGAAGAAATAGAAAGTCTGAAAAAACAAATCACAGAACTTATGGGATTGAAGGACAAAGTAGAAAAGATGGAAAAAACAACGGATACCTACAATGGTAGATTTAAAGAGACAGAGGCTAGAATTAGTGAACTGGAGGATGGAACATCTGAATTCCAAAAAGAAACAGAAATTATAGGGAAAAGAAAGGAAAAATTTGAGCAGGGGATCAGGGAACTGAATGATAATATGAAGCGCCCAAATATACGTGTTGTGGGTGTCCCAGAAGGAGAAGAGAAGGGAAAAGGAGGAGAAAAACTAATGGAAGAAATTACCACTGAAAATTTCCCAACTCTTATGAAAGACCTAAAATTACAGATCCAAGAAGTGCAGCGCACCCCAAAGAGAATAGACCCAAATAGGCGTTCTCCAAGACACTTACTAGTTAGAATGTCAGAGGTCAAAAAGAAAGAGAGGATCTTGAAAGCAGCAAGAGAAAAACAATCCATCACATACAAGGGAAACCCAATAAGACTATGTGTAGATTTCTCAGCAGAAACCATGGAAGCTAGAAGACAGTGGATGATATATTTAAATTACTAAAAGAGAAAAACTGCCAACCAAGACTTCTATATCCAGCAAAATTGTCCTTCAAAAATGAGGGAGAAATTAAAACATTTTCAGACAAAAAGTCACTGAGAGAATTTGTGACCAAGAGACCAGCTCTGCAAGAAATACTAAAGGGAGCACTAGAGACAGATACAAAAAGACAGAAGAGAGAGGTGTGGAGAAGAGTGTAGAATGAAGGAAAATCAGATATGATATATATAATACAAAAGGCAAAATGTTAGAGGAAAATATTATCCAAACAGTAATAACACTAAATATCAATGGACTGAATTCCCCAATCAAAAGACATAGATTGGCAGAATGGATTAAAAAACAGGATCCTTCTATATGCTGTCTACAGGAAACACATCTTAGACCCAAAGATAAACATAGGTTGAAAGTGAAAGGTTGGGAAAAGATATTTCATGCAAATAACAACCAGAAAAGAGCAGGAGTAGCTATACTAATACCCAACAAATTAGACTTCAAATGTAAAACAGTTAAAAGAGACAAAGAAGGACACTATCTACTAATAAAAGGAACAATTAAACAAGAAGATATAACAATCATAAATATTTATGCACCGAACCAGAATGCCCCAAAATACGTGAGGAATACACTGCAATCACTGAAAAGGGAAATAGACACATATACCATAATAGTTGGAGACTTCAATTCCCCACTCTCATCAATGGACAGAACATCTAGACAGAGGATCAATAAAGAAATAGAGAATTTGAATATTACAATAAATGAGCTAGACTTAACAGACATTTATAGGACATTACACCTCAAAAGAGCAGGATACACCTTTTTCTCAAGTGCTCATGGATCATTCTCAAAGATAGACCATATGCTGGGTCACAAAGCAAGTCTTAACAAATTTAAAAAGATTGAAATCATACACAACACTTTCTCGGATCATAAAGGAATGAAGTTGGAAATCAATAATAGGCGGAGTGCCATAAAATTCACAAATACGTGGAGGCTCAACAACACACTCTTAAACAATGAGTGGGTCAAGGAAGAAATTACAACAGAAATTAGTAAATATCTTGAGGCGAATGAAAATGAAAACACAACATATCAAAACCTATGGGACGCAGCAAAGGCAGTGCTAAGAGGGAAATTTATTGCCCTAAATGCCTATATCAGAAAAGAAGAAAAGGCAAAAATTCAGGAATTAACTGTCCACTTGGAAGAACTGGAGAAAGAACAGCAAACTAACCCCAAAGCAAGCAAAAGGAATGAAATAACAAAGATTAGAGCAGAAATAAATGAAATTGAGAACATGAAAACAATAGAGAAAATCAATAAGACCAGAAGTTGGTTCTATGAGAAAATCAATAAGATTGATGGGCCCTTAGCAAGATTGACAAAAAGAAGAAGAGAGAGGATGCAAATAAATAAGATCAAAAATGGAAGAGGAGACATAACCACTGACCTCACAGAAATAAAGGAGGTAATAACAGGATACTATGAACAACTTTACGCTAATAAATACAACAATTTAGATGAAATGGACAGGTTTCTGGAAAGGCATGAACAACCAACTTTGACTCAAGAAGAAATAGATGACCTCAACAAACCAATCACAAGTAAAGAAATTGAATCAGTCATTCAAAAGCTTCCTGAAAATAAAAGTCCAGGACCAGATGGCTTCACATGTGAATTCTACCAAACATTCCAGAAAGAATTAGTACCAACTCTCCTCAAACTCTTCAAAAAAATTGAAGTGGAGGGAAAGCTACCTAATTCATTCTATGAAGCCAACATCACCCTCATACCAAAACCAGGCAAAGATATTGCAAAAAAAGAAAACTGCAGACCAATCTCTCTAATGAATATAGATGCAAAAATCCTCAACAAAATTCTAGCAAATCGAATCCAACAACACATTAAAAGAATTATACATCATGACCAAGTAGGATTCATCCCAGGTATGCAAGGATGGTTCAACATAAGAAAATCAATTAATGTAATACACCATATCAACAAATCAAAGCAGAAAAATCACATGATCATCTCAATTGATGCAGAGAAGGCATTCGACAAGATTCAACATCCTTTCCTGTTGAAAACACTTCAAAAGATAGGAATACAAGGGAACTTCCTTAAAATGATAGAGGGAATATATGAAAAACCCACAGCTAATATCATCCTCAATGGGGAAAAATTGAAAACTTTCCCCCTAAGATCAGGAACAAGACAAGGATGTCCACTGTCACCACTATTATTCAACATTGTGTTGGAGGTTCTAGCCAGAGCAATTAGACAAGAAAAAGAAATACAAGGCATCAAAATTGGAAAGGAAGAAGTAAAACTATCACTGTTTGCAGACGATATGATACTATACGTCGAAAACCCGGAAAAATCCACAACAAAACCACTAAAGCTAATAAATGAGTACAGCAAAGTAGGAGGTTACAAGATCAACATTCAAAAATCTGTAGCATTTCTATACATGAGCAGTGAACAAGCTGAGGGGGAAATCAAGAAATGAATTCCATTTACAATTGCAACTAAAAGAATAAAATACCTAGGAATAAATTTAACTAAAGAGACAAAAAACCTATACAAAGAAAACTACAAAAAACTGTTAAAAGAAATCACAGAAGACCTAAATAGATGGAAGGGCATACTGTGTTCATGGATTGGAAGACTAAATATAGTTAAGATGTCAATCCTACCTAAATTGATTTACAGATTCAATGCAATACCAATCAAAATCCCAACAACTTATTTTTCAGAAATAGAAAAACCAATAAGCAAATTTATCTGGAAGGGCAGGGTGCCCAGAATTGCTAAAAGTATCTTGAGGAAAAAAAACGAAGCTGGAGGTCTCATGCTGCCAGACTTTAAGGCATATTATGAAGCCACAGTGGTCAAAACAGCATGGTATTGGCATAAAGATAGATATATCGACCAATGGAATCGAATAGAGTGCTCAGATATAGACCCTCTCATCTATGGACATTTGATCTTTGATAAGGCAGTCAAGCCAACTCACCTGGGACAGAACAGTCTCTTCAATAAATGGTGCCTCGAGAACTGGATATCCATATGCAAAAGAATGAAAGAAGACCCGTATCTCACACCCTATACAAAAGTTAACTCAAAATGGATCAAAGATCTAAACATTAGGTCTAAGACCATAAAACAGTTAGAGGAAAATGTAGGGAGATATCTTATGAAACTTAAAATTGGAGGCGGTTTTATGGACCTTTAACCTAAAGCAAGAGCACTGAAGAAATAAATAAAGAAATGGGAGCTCCTCAAAATTAAACACTTTTGTGCATCAAAGAACTTCATCAAGAAAGTAGAAAGACAGCCTACACAATGGGAGACAATATTTGGAAACGACATATCAGATAAAGGTCTAGTATCTAGAATTTATAATGAGATTGTTCAACTCAACAACAAAAAGACAGCCAACCCAATTACAAAATGGGAAAAAAACTTGAACAGACACCTCTCAGAAGAGGAAATACAAATGGCCAAAAGGCCCATGAAGAGATGCTCAGTGTCCCTGGTCATTATAGAGAAATGCAAATCAAAACCACAATGAGATATCATCTCACACCCACCAGAATGGCCATTATCAACAAAACAGAAAATGACAAGTGCTGGAGAGGATGCAGAGAAAGAGGCACACTTATCCAGGGTTGGAGGGAATGTCAAATGGTGCAACCACTGTGGAAGGCAGTTTGGTGGTTCCTCAAAAAACTGAATATAGAATTGCCATACGACCCAGCAATACCATTGCTAGGTATCTACTCAAAGGACTTAAGGGCAAAGACACAAATGGACATTTGCACACCAATGTTTATAGCAGCATTATTTACGATTGCAAAGAGATGGAAACAGCCAAAATGTCCATCAACAGAAGAGTGGCTAAACAAACTGTGGTATATACATACGATGGAATATTATGCAGCTTTAAGACAGGATAAACTTATGAAGCATGTAATAACATGGATGGACCTAGAGAACATTATGCTGAGTGAGTCTAGCCAAAAACTTAAAGACAAATACTGTATGGTCCTACTGATGTGAACCAACATTTGAGAATAAACTTGGAATATGTCATTGGTAACAGAGACCATCAGGAGTTAGAAACAGGGTAAGATAATGGGTAATTGGAGCTGAAGGGATACAGACTGTGCAACAGGACTAGATACAAAAACTCAAAAATGGACAGCACAATACTACCTAATTGTAAAGTAATCATGTTAAAACACTGAATGAAGGTGCATTTGAGCTATAGTTTTTTTGTTTGTTTGTTTGTTTGTTTGGGTTTTTTGTTTTTTTTCTTTTTCCTTTTTTATATATTTTTTCTATTTTTTGTTTTTATTATTATTTTTATTTTTTCCTCTATATTATCATTCTATATCTTTTTCTGTTGTTTTGCTAGTTCTTTTCCTAAATCGATGCAAATGTACTAAGAAATGATGATCATACATCTATGTGATGATATTAAGAATTACTGATTGCATATGTAGAATGGAATGATTTCTAAATGTTGTGTTAGTTAATTTTTTTTTTAATTAATAAAAAAAAGTTAAGGACACACAAGATAGTTCAAGAAATCAGGGTTGAGAAATGCATGTCACGTCCCCCCCCCAACTTCCTCTGTCTCCTAGACTACACTAAAGCTATTGCCCCAACTTCCTCTGTCTCCTAGACTACACTAAAAGTATATGAGGGCATCTAATTGAGATTTCCTGCTTAGACTAGATATAGAAAAGCAGTCCTCCCAACCCTCGGGGCTTCTCCATAAAGAAATGGGGGGCCAAGGGGACCACATGGCATTTCATGGCGGGGTCCTTTCTTCTGCTTCCCATAGGATTGTTGGTGTCCCTGGCTTCTGGGTCAACCAGTATCAGATTCCATTCTGTCCATATCCTTGACACTAGTGGGCCTGGAAAGTGGGAGAAAAGCAAGGCAAAGAGGAAGGGTGGGATTCCACATAGTAGTAGGAGCCTTTGCTCTCAGCCCTGTCACACTGCTATTGTACCCCCAAAACAATGGCCTGGCTGCCATAGCTCAGACTCCTGTCCACATACTCAGGGTTAGAGCTAGGGAAGAGAGAGCTAGACCATGCTGTGATTGTAGATGCAGAGAAAACAGCAGATCTACAAAAAGAACCAGGAGCTTGTCTCTAACACTTAGGGATGCAGGTTTTATGAAGGTTTTAGGAGCGGTGGGGCATGAGTCGGTCATATTAGGCAGAGCCAGGACAACATCACCGACCTTTCCCAATTTAGGCATCTGTGCTCCACTCTGGGCATTGTCCCTGTTCCTCAGTCTTGGGGTGATCTCTCCTCCCTCCCTTCCTCTATTTTCCAAAACTTGGTTGCTAACTTGGCAAAATTTAATCTGGTAGTTACTGAACAGGTCACAGGTATTTTGCAAGTGAATGCCTCCTTGGAAAGTCACCTCTAATTTCCTGACCCAATAGACTCTATGAGCAGCTCCTGAAAGAGTGAGGGGACTGATAGTGACTCCTTTGTTTAAGGTAAAACCACCCCTCATTGACTATGTGAGGGTGTGTACCAGGAGGGTTTAGGTTCAGTTGAATAAATCAGAAAACCCAATAAAGATAATCATTGTTATCACTGTCATCATCATCTTCATCATCATTGTCATCATCATCATCATCACTCACCCTTGTAAAGATTTTTACTATGCATACTCTGTGGCAAGCACAGAAAAAACAGGGTTTTCTGGACTTTGCAGATGGAAAAACTGAGATACAGAGAGGTCAAGTCGCCTGATCAAGGTCTCAGCCCTAGTGGTGAGGGTGCTGAGATAAACCCCAGGCAGTCCAGCTCCACTGTCTGTGTTTTGAACTCTGTTGTGTGCAAGAAAAGAGGGTCGTAAATATGTAAGTCTGTTTCTCTGAGCTAAGTGAGTCTGGGTGCTGCCATGGTGGTGTTACTGTCTTCAGGAACTCAGGCTTCTTTCATCCTTCTGCTCTGAAATCCTTGACAGGGCCTTTCATCCTCTCAGTTTGCCTCATGATTCAAGCTGGCTTCTGGCATACAAGCTATCACACTTATTTTGCAGACAGGAAGAAGGGGTGAGGGGCAAGACAGAGCAAATGATCTGGAGTGTCAGTTCCCTCATCAGATTATATCCTATTCATTGGTGCTCAGTCATGTGACTGCACCTAGTTGTTAGGTTGGAAAATGGACTCATAGAATTGGGCTCATTGCATGTGTAAATGGAACTACATTATCAAAGAGGAAGAGGGGAATGGCTACTGGGTAGCAACTGGAGTCCCTGAAGCAAAGCAGTAGAAAGTCAATTTCTTCTGTGGGACTTCTGCTTTCAATTATCTCCTAGGGGATAAGAAGGAGGAGGTTCTGTCCTCTTGACCACCCAATTTCTGCAGACCCTTGCTGTTCTAGACCTGTTCACCCCACAGAAATTTTTCTTCTTCATTCCCTCCTCCAACCCTGCTGGAGATCAGCACCATCAAAATATGCATAGGGAAGGAAGGTCCTATTTGGTGCTGAAGAGACTGGGTCTAGAGCTTAGAGTTGATTTCAACCCAGTGGAAACAGCTCTTAAGTCTAGTCTTCAAAGATCTCCTCCCTCTCATGATCTGGCCCAGGGAATACCTTCAAGAAGAATGGGTTTCATATTTCTCTCATGTTACCCATCCTGATATTAGGGCTTCTGGATGTCTGAGACCTTGTTTGATTGATCTGTATGTTTGACAACAAGAGGGCCTAGCTACTCCTTCCACTCTCAGGTCCTACGTCCACTTGGATGATTTATGCTGGTTGGTGGGAGCCATGTAGTCAGAGGAACATCTGAGTTCCTTTGTGGGGTGGGAGAGGGCACCAGAGATTGCCTGGGTTGGCATAGGGTGGGGATGGGAATTATAGTGGTGAGGGACCAAGAGTGGAAACCTGCACCTTCAGATTGGTGGTGGAAAGCATAGAGCTTGGTGTCAGATGGATTTTAGCTTTACCACCTTCTGGCTATATGAATTAAGAGAATTACTTTACCATACTAAGCCTCAGTTTACACATCTGTGGAAAAGCAATAATAGCAATGTGTGCAGGTTTGAAAGGATGTGTGTCCCCTAGAAAAGCCATGTTTTAATCAAAATCCTATTTCATAAAGGCAGAATAATCCCTATTCAATACAGTATGTTTGAAACAGTAATCAGAACATCTCCCTGGAAATGTGATTTAATCAAGAGTGGTTGTTAAGATGGATTAGGTGACGACATGTCTTCACCCATTTGGGTGGGTCTTGAGAAGTTTCTGGAGTCCTATAAAAGAGGAAATGTTTTGGAGAATGAAGGAGATTCGGAGAGAGCAGAGAATGCTGCAGCACCATGAAGCAGAGAGTCCATCAGCCAGCATTTTGGAGATAAAGAAGGAAAATGCCTCCTGGGGAGCTTCATGAAACAGGAAGCTGGGAGAGGAAGCTAGCAGATGATGCTGTGTTCGCCATGTGCCCTCTCAGATGAGAGAGGAACCCTGACCGTGTTCACCACGTGCCTTCCCAGATGAGAGAGAAACTCTGTGTTTGCCATGTGCCCTTCCACTTGAGAGAGAAAGTCTGAACTTCATTGGCCTTCTTGAACCAAGGCATCTTTCCCTGGATGCCTTAGATTGGACATTTCTATAGACTTGTTTTAACTGGGACATTTTCTCGGCCTTAGAACTGTAAACTAGCAACTTATTAAATTCCCCTTTTTAAAAGCCATTCCGTTTCTGGTATATTGCATTCCAGCAGCTAGCAAACCAGAACACAATGTCTACCATATAGGAATGCTTTGAATATCTATCACATAGAAAGTGCTCATTAATTGTTAGGATGATAGTAATGGTGATGATGGTGATGATGGTGATGATGGCAATGACAGTGATGCTGACGATGATGGTGATGGTGAAGATGGTGAGGACAGTGATGATGATGGGGATGATAGTGTTGATGATGAGGATGATGGTGATGAGGGTACTGGTGATGACAGTGATGATGGTGATGGTGATGATGATGGTGATGACAGTGATGATGACGAAGATGATGATGAAGGTGATGGTGATGATGGTGATGATTTTGATGGCAGAAATGATGATGGTGATGATGAAGGCCATGGTGATGATGAAGGCAATGGCGGTGATGATGATGATAATGGTGAGGGTGATGATAATGGCAGTAATAATGATGATGATTCAGGCTGAGTCTCCTCCAGTAGGATATCTGTTCACTTTGTTGCCTTTGTGATTGACGCAAGATACTATAACTCTGATTAAGTTTATATGGTTTGAACAAAGTATTCATTAGTAAATGTTCATTAATCATTGTCTTACTATGTTCAGGCTATCTGAGTGTCCTGGAAAATACTTATCTATTGAATAGGTCAATTCTTTTTCTTCGACATTACAACATTTTTTGCCTGCAAAGTAATAATCCTTTTTGTTTTGCTGTTGCTGTTTCCTGGCTTAAATAGAAAAAAAAAACTAATGTTAAGGCAGAGAAACCCAAACAGTAAATATATGAGGGACTTCCTCAGCTGTTTTAATTGGCGTGATGGGTCTAGCACCATGTTAGGACTCTTAAATATATAAAAAGTGACATCATAAAGTAATAGAAGGTGTTTTCCTCAGTATGACTTATGAATGTCTGACTTACTGCTACTCGAAACACTGTTTCTTGGGCTTTGTTTTATTTTACTTTTTGTGATTGTTGTTTTGTTCAGTGATTTTTTTCCACTTCTAAAATCTGTCCTCTTGGGCATAGCTTACTCCTGCCTGAGAAGTGGTTTCTCACAATGGCCACGGGTCCTGGGAGGATGTTCACCCACACTGCCCTGGTTCCATATTACAAATATCTTCAGAAGATCTGTGGAACACAAACATTTTGCGAAGCTTCTAACCTTTCTCATTTCTGGTATGAAACAATGTCTGATTTTGTTAACCAGAATTGCGATGATTGTTAGCCTAATAGAAAGTGCTGCTTATTTGTACCAAATGACTTCTTTCACCACCCAGGGCTTCCCCAGTGAGTGACAGCACCCTGAACTAGTGCTTTTAAGAAGTGATTGAACTTGAAAATTTCTAGCCAAGTGACAGACAGGAGGTGGGGTTATCGTTGGTATAGAAGATGAAGATGTTTGTGATAAAGCATGTGACTTTTGTAGAGTTCTGTTTCATCCAATGCTCAAAATTTGTCTTTATATACCTTGTGATGTGGTCTAGGGGTCTATGTTATAGCTAAAGGCAGAATCAGCTAAACTGAACATCTTCAGTGCCTAAGGGATATAAAGGATGCCAGAGTTTCAAATCTAGAATCTAATTAGCTTGGAGTTATGGGTAAGTGTCAGGGTTAAGATTGGCCATTTTCTATAAGATATCACGCCTCTTTCTCCTGTGATAGAAGCAAGGCTTTGTTGAGGAACTGCGACGGCGGGGCTGGGTAGAGTGTGGAGGGACTCTGCTAGGAGACAGGGGTACAAGGTCCCTGCTGAAGAAGAGCTTTGACTGGCACAAGTTTCTTTCCCCTCCATTTTATGTTCAGCTGCTTGCTCCACACAAAGATACTTATTTTCCTCTGTAGCCATTCTCCTCAGTGCTGTGTATACCGATAATTCTGAGGTTAATCAGCTTGAGGCACACACGGTACATTTTGGAAAACGGGCTGCAATTGCTTGGAAAGAGGCTTCTGGATATATACATATACATTTTTGGGGGGCGGGGGGAGAGTAGGGGAGACTTTAAATAGCCAAACAGAAGCCCTTGTGCGTGTCCTGCCTGGACTAGGGGAGTGTGTTGGGTAAGCTGCCAAAGGACATTTATCTCTGCTCTCCTTTGTGTCAGTGACTGCAAAAACAACCAGTATGTCGTAGAACCACTGCATACTCTCCCTGAAGGAGAAGACAGGGTTTATATAAAATTTCCCACTGCATCTAGGAGCAACTCTGCATTATAACAATTTTCTACTTTTCGTTTCAGGAACTGAAAAGCAAACGCAAGCTTGAGCTGATTTAGCTGCTTCCGCTAAATGTATCCTTGTCATAGAAACACATGTAGTATTTCTTCTAGATTCTGGGATGAGGAGAACTTGGCTTAGTTATTTAATTGCATTATTAACCATCAAAGGCTTCTAGAACTGGGCCCATGGGAGTTACTCTGGAAAATTCTCTATCATTGGGTTGTCCTGTGCATTGTAGGATATTTAGCTGCATCCTTGGCTTCTATCCACTAAATATTATCCATTAGCACAGCCCTCCCAGTTATGGCAACTGAGAAGACTCCAGACATTGGCATATGTCCCCTGAGGGGGCCAGAGTGCCCCAGGTGAGAACCGCCCCTTACAGATTAGGAAAATCATTATAAGTACTTGTATTGAGGTTCTCTAGAGAAAGAGAACTGACAGGAGATACAAAAATATATGTAAATATAAGGAGCTTTATTATAGGAATTGGTTCATATCACTGTGGGGATTGGCAAGCCTGAATCCCATAGGGCAGGCCTGCAAGTTGGAAACTCTGATGAAGCCTCCCCAGGGGAGGCTGGCTGGCTGAAGTAGAGGTAGAGATTCTTTTTTCTGACTGCTAAAATCAGCAGCCTTCCCTTTAAGGCCTTCAGCTGATTGACTGAAACCTCTCTTTGCTGAAGGTAATTTCCTCTGTTGATTGTAGATGCAATCAGCCATAGATGCAACTGAGGGACTAGGGATTTTAATTGATGAAATATCCTCACAGTAACAATTAGGCCCGTGCTGGTTTGACCAAACAACTGGATGCCAGAACCTGGCCAAATTGACTCATGAACTATTTACAGTACCCTACACACATTCCGTGTTTCAGCATGTCTCTAAAGAATGTGGTAAGTGGGTTTCTGGTAATTTCCACAGAAAACCAAATCCTTGTGCTACAGAATTTTAGACGTTCTCCTTTAAGGGACCCTGGGCTACACAGAATGACGATGCTGAAATGTAGCCGAAACTTCATTCAGTCTGCTCCGTGCAGCTCGAATCCTCCAGGTTGTACCAGGTCTTCACAGCAGTTCATGATAGGTTGTTGCCAGGTGACAGGTTTGAATTTTTTTTCTGAAAGCACGGTAGTTAGATTTATAATAATATTTAGGGTTAAAGAGGAAGCTGAAGGGAAAATTATTTTCTCCTTTTATGAATGCCCTTAATTATATTTCAGAAAGCCTGTTTGCAAGGGCATGATAAATAGAAAGAATGTTGTCAAGATCCTTTAACGTGGTTAAAGTAAAAACTGTTCCATGGTGCCTTGAGGACCCCAAGGAAAATGAGCTGAAACGAACTCAGGTGAGGCCATTTCAAGTACTCACAGCTCCTGGTTAGCAGCCAAACCCCCCAGCCCCCAGCCCCCAGCCCTCTCTGCTCTCCAGGAGCATACGGCTCTCCACGGCCTCCTGGGAGGGTCACAAAAAGCCTGTTTTTTGTTTGTTTGTTTGTTTCTGTTTTATATTGCAGAGGCCAGCAGGATGGCAAGTCTGGGGGGAAAAAGTTAGGTTTGGGGTTTGGGAAAGAAACATTTAACCACAGCAGTGGGTCAAGTTTGAAAAGCTGCAGAACAGCAGAACACTAGGCCGTTCAGGCAGGGGCAGAGGATTTAAGATGATCAAATAATTCACAACCTGCTGGGTCTACCTTGCCCCAGCCCCCTTGGCCCTGTCCTTTCTCTGCGGCACTCACCTGGGTGAGCCTGAGCTCTCCGTGTCATTCATTCACTGTTATCCTGGCATCACACAGCCAGGGTCTTGGTTAAGCTGGGAGTGGGGTGGTGGCGGAGGGAGAGGGAGCAGGTTTTATGCCCCACAGCTGCCCTCTTTGGGGGTTCACTCTGCGCTACACCCAGTCTTCTGATAGAATCAGGGCAAGCACTAAGTTCAGGGTTGTGTGTGCACTTTAATTAGGAATTAAATATTAGGAATGTAACCCTGGGTTGTGTTTAAGAAGCTCATTTGGAATGCTTTTGCCTCTTCACCTGCTCCTCAGTGTCTTCTCTGGATTTGCTTTAATTAGGTGGAATCTCATGGCCTCACTGCTTCTGAGCTTAAATTAACAAAAACAACAATAATGGCTGTGCTGGATTAAATTATGTCTCTCCCCTCCTCCCCCCAATTCACCTCCACTTAGAACCTCAGAATGGAAATAGGGTCTTTGCAGATATAGTAAGTTAAGATGAGGTCACATGATTGGGGGAACCCTAACCCCGTGAGTGGGACCCTTATAAGAAGAGAGAACAGAGACACCAACAGACACAGGGGAAAGCCCATATAATGGTGGCATGGGTTCTGGAGTGATGGGTCTCCAAGCCAAGGAGCACCAGGGATGGGTCTCCAAGCCAAGAAGCACCAAGGATAGGTCTCCAAGTCAAGGAGCACCAAGGATGGGTCTCCAGGTTCAAGGAGAACCACAGATGAGTCTCTAAGCCAAGGAGCATCAAGGATGGGTCTCCAGGTCAAAGAATACCAAGGATGGGTCTCCAAGCCAAGGAGTACCAAGATGGCCGGCAAACACCAGAAGCTGGCAGAGGCGAGGAAAGGTTCTCCACTAGAGCTGTCAGAGAGCCAGGCCCTGCTGAATCCTTGATTTCAAATTTCTGGTCTCCAGAAACTTCTGCTGTTGAAGCCACCAAGCTTGTGATAGGTCATTACAGCAGCCCCACGAAAGTCATACAATGATGCCAAATTAAGTTCTATGGCACATTTACTGCATGTGAGGGGCTTTAATACCCACACAGCCCCATCAGAGGGGTTCTGGAAGCTTCCCTATTTCTTGGTGATAAAACGAGGCACAGAGAGAGAAAAGCAAGCTGTGCAAGGTCTCAGGGAACTTGGGCTTGCACCACCTGGGCACAGATGACTGCAGGCGTGAACCCCACCAGAGACAGATTCTCATTGGAAGTAGGCTTTGAAATGGGTGGGTCTCCATTCATAGATATAGGCTCGAGGCAGCCGAGGAAGACAAGGATAAATTTTAATATGGCTTCTGCCCAACTCCCTAAACCTGGTAGAGAGAGGCAGCTGGGTCCAAAGAGAGGAATCGTCACAGGGTTTCTCACCTCTCCAGTTGGATGAGAGGGTAGCGGGTAGCGGGTGGGATATGACTTCCTGCCCACAGTCTCCAGGAGCCGGGCTGACCCCTCATGGCAGGATAGGGCAGGGCAGCAGTAGGTCTCTCAGGGGCCTAGTGCTGGCTGGGGGTGGGGGGCAGTGTCTGTTTCTCAGGCTGCCCCCAGGGGTAGTATACAGAGACTACATATCCACTGGGCAGCAGTTTGATGGGAGGGGGGTCCAGGAAGGTGCTGAGTTTCTCTCCAAAACCCCTCAAGCCTTGAAACACTTCACTAATACTTGTAAAATTTAAGAGGCTGAGCTTTGCACTGGGGTGATATGAACCCAAGAAATGGGGGTGGGGGGTGGGGAAGTAGGAGCAGGAGGTACAAGCCAGCCTCACTGACCTGTGGGCCCCACATGGCTCTTAGCGCACCCTGAGAGTCCTTAGCAAACCCCCCCAGCCCCACTCTGCCAGTCAGTGAATGACAAGAATGAACCCTGTTTCTACCGATAATGCCCACCATTGACCAAGAATTTCTATTCCCCAGATGCCGTGCCAGGAGCACACACAATTTTGGTTTGCTAAAGCTGCTAGAATGCAGTATTCCAGAAATGGATTGGCTCCTACAAGGGGGATTTATTAGGTTAAAAATGTACAGTTCTAAGGCCATGAAAATGTCCAAATTTAGGCATCAAGAGGGAGATACCTTCTTTGAGGAAAGGCTTCTGGCATCCAGGGTTCTTCTGTCACATGGGAAGGCACATGGTGACATTTGCTGGTCCTCATGATCGTGGCTAGAAAAGTCCTAAGATTGAGTGGAACGAGTCAACTACAGAGTCATTCTACTCATTCTTTCTCAACTCATTCTTTCTGAGGCTCAGACAAATTTTTTCTCATCTTTATTTGGCCCTGTGTTACTCTCACCTCCCCATCTTTCATTGCCCAAGGCCTTCTCTGCTGAGAAGATGCATGCTGAGTGTATGCATCTGAAGTAAGTGCCTCCAGCTGTCCTCCTCCTGACCTTGCTCTGGCTTTCCCAAATCCATCTGCTTCTGTTCTGGTTCTCTTGCCTTTTTCTCAAGGTGCACCTTTGGTGCTGGCCCATGATTCAGCCACTCTTTGGCTCCACCAGCTTTGCCATCAACTAATATCTCTTCCCTTTTTTCCTGCATTAAATCATCACAAGCATGCTCAAGTCTCCCTTTAGCTCATGCTAAAAATGATGCTTTCTTCAAAACTACCTTCCTTTCCAGCTACACCTTCTCATTATGGACAAACTTCTGGAAAGAGCAGCTTTTCTATTTGCTGCCATGCCGCACCTTATTATGCCTGTAAAATCTGAGTTCCTCTCTCTCTGCTTGTTTGCTCCTGGGTTAATGGGTCTCTTGGTGTTGGAATCCCACTGCCTCTCTTTATTTCCAGATCCTCCTCAATCTTTATGTCTTTTCTTCTGGAACTTTCCAGAACTCCATGACCTAACACTCTTCTGGCTTGCCTCTCTAACCTTCCCTTGTCTGACACTTTCTCTGTTCCCATTTGTGTTTCTGAAAGTTTGCCCCACTCCACATTCTCTTCTGTATTTTGTCAATTTGATTGGGTCATGGTGTCCTGCTGTTTGGTCAAGCTAGCACTGGCCTGACTGCTACTGTAAGGGTATTTTCTAGATGGCTTTGCATCTATAGGCACTTGATTGCATCTGTGGTTGACTGAATCTACAATCAACAAAAGAGCTTGCCCTCAGCAGTGTGGGGACTCTCTTCATCCAGTCAGTTGGAGCTCTTAAAGCCAGACCTGAAGATTTCAGAAGTCAGAAGGAAAAATATCAGCCTCTACTTCAGCTAGCCAGCTTCCCCTGGGGAATTCAACTTCGCTTTCATTGGAATTACCAACTTGCAGCTTGTCCAACTGTTTTGGCTTGCTAGTGATGCCAGAATGCAATATAAAGAAAGAAATGGATCAGATTCTATAAAGGGAATTTATTAAGTTATAAGTTACAATTCTCAGGCCATGAAAATGTCCAAAGTAAGACATCAACAAGAGGACACCTTCACTCAAGAAAGGCCAATCACGTCCAGGATTTCTCGGTCACATGGGAAGGTACACAGCGACATCTACTGGCCCTTTGCTACTTGGCTTTGTATTTTTTGGGGGGGCGTGGGGAGTGCATGGTGCGGAAATTGAACCCGGGTCTCCGGCATGGAAGGCATGCATTCTACCACGGAACCACCCATGCACCCCCTCCTTGGCTTTGTTTTATCTCCTGGTTCCGGTGGCCTCCTATCTGAGCTGTTTCCAAACACCTGTGTCCTGGTTTCATCTTTCTGCTTTCTGGGTTGGCTCTGAACTCTCTCTGTTTTCTGCCTTTTTATTCTCTTCATAGAGGACTCCATAAAAGGATCAAGACCACCTTGTATGGTTGGGGTCCCAATTTCATGGAAACAACCTAATCAAAAGATCCCACCACAACTGGGTTGGTCACATCTCCATTGAAACAACTCAATCAAAAACCCCACCTATAATAAGTCTTCACCCACAAGATTGGATTACAAGAGCATGGCTTTTCTGGGGTACATAACAGATTCTCACCTTGTCAAACCTGCTCAGGGGCTCTGCACGGAGGCCACATGGATGCCTCAGTCTCTGCCCAGGGGTGGTGTTCTCAGAGAACAGGTCCACTCTTATGTCGAAAGGAGGTGTCTGCCTGGTGCTTAGAGATTCCAGAGGAGTGCTGCCACCCCAGTGCTCAGAGAGGGTGCAGCCTGTGCCCCAGTGTTTGCTGGGAGCTTGGCTACCACCCCGATGCTTGGAAAGGATGAAGCCGTCACCTCAGTGTTTTGAAGATAGCATGGCTGCTAGGCAAACACTTGCAAAGTGTGGGGCAGTTGCTTCATCAGGCCAGGAGAACAAACATTGTTCCACAGATGACCCTCAGATCTTGAAGTCTAATGGAGTATGCCCTGCAAAGTTTTGGAATTGTTTAGGGCATGACCCCTTTTTCCTTCCAATTTTTCCCTTTTGAAATGGAAATGTTTATTTTATACCTGTCCCCCCTTTATTTATCAGAAACAGATAACTTGCTCTTTAGGTTTCATAAGTCCACAGTGGGAGGGGAATTATGCCCTAGGACAGACCACACCCTCAACCGATTATGATGAGACTTGCACTAAGCATTATTTCTGAAATTACTTAAGGCTTTTGGGATATTGTGATGGAATGAATATATTTTGTATATAGAAAGAACATATCTTTTGGGGGTCCAGAGGGTGGAGTGTAGTGGTTTGAAGCTGTATGTACCCCACAAAACATGTTTGTGGTAGTTAGGTTCAGGTGTCAACATGGCCAGATGAAGGTGCCTAGTTCTGTGGCTGTGGACATGAGCCAATGGCATGTGACACTCATCTGTTACTGTTTACATCTGCAGTAGGCTAGGAGGCGTGCCTGCTGCAATGAATTATGTTTGAATTAATTGGCTGGATGCTTAAATGAGAGAGCGCTCAACACAGCATAGCCCAAGCAGTTCAGCATACATCATCTCAGCCCTCGCAGCTCAGCCAGGCCTTTGAAGAGGCAGAAAGGAATCATCCTGGGGAAAGCTGTTAGAACCCAGAGGCCTGGAGAGAAGGCCAGCAGAGATTGCCCTGTGCCTTCCCGTGTAAGAAAGAACCTCAAATGAAAGTTAGCTGCCTTTCCTCTGAAGAATTATATGTTTTTAATGAAATAAATCCCCTTTTATTAAAAGTCAGTCCATCACTGGTGTGTTGCATTCTGGCAGCTTTGGTAAACTAAAAGAATGTTCTTGAATTTAATCCATTCTGTGGGTGTGAGCCCATTGTAAGCAGGACCTTTTAATGAGGCTACTTCAGTTAAAGTGTGACCCACTTCATTCGGGATGAGTCTTAACTCTATTACTGGAGTCCTTTATAAGTGGAATGAAATTCAGATAGACAGACAGACAGAGAAACCCATAAGAAGCAAGGGGCTGAACATTGAGAGAGACCAGAAACCATGTGCTCTGCCATGTGACAGAGGAGCCAAGAATTGCTGGCAGCCAGTCCCAGAACGCTGCGGTCTTTGGGAAGAAAGCATCACCTTGATGATGTGTTGATTTGGACATTTTCCCAGTCTCAAAATCATGAGTGAATAAATTCCCATTGTTTAACCCGAGCCATTTCATGGCATTTGCTTCAGGAGCCTAGGAAGCTAAAGCAGTACCTTCCCTACCACTCTGGCCCTCCAGGCTTGCAATCACAGCATCATTTTGGCCCTCTTGCCCTTCACATCAAAACTGCCTTCTCTGATCCTGTGCTGGCCACATCTCTTCCTACATGGGCTTTCTGCTCTTCGGCCCCACAGCCACAGGCCAGGAGAGGCAAGAGGTGCTGTGACGTTGGTCACAAGTCAGACAATCTGCATGCACGTCTCAGCTCTGCCACTTGCTTACACTGACTTTTGACACTGGACGTGGAGCTTCATTTTTCTCATCTGTAAAATGGGGACAACCACAGCCAACGGAACACCAAAAAGGAGCAGTGGGATCTAGAAAGACAGACTGTGTGTGGAGGGTGTAAAATCAAGCTGCAAGCCCCCAAGCTCCTGGAACCTGGATCAGACAGTGCCCACAACCCAAAAGCCCCTGTCTCCCACCCTGCCATCTCCTCTCCCCACTCATGTGCTCAGGCTTGGACTGCCAGTGGCCGGCGATGCTGTGTTGTGAACTCTGTGGTGGGTAGGGCATTCTCCTGGCGAAGTTTCTTTGGAAAAGTACTGGTGTGGACTTTCTGGTTTGTAGCTGGCTCTGATGCTAACAGTGTGGCCCGCTTTGGGTGGCTCTCTGCTGTGAGCTGGCCTTTCTCTCCACCACCATTTATTTATTGAGCATGAACTCTGAGCTGCACAATACAAAATACAATACAAAAATGAGCAAGATCCTCATTCCCATCTGGCAAGGCAGATGGGCACGACAGTATAAATAGCAATGCGAAGAGAGCATTTTAAGGCCAAAGGCCAGGGACGCTGGCACTGCAGATACAGCACCCTGTCTTTCCTTGATGGGTCCTTGATGGGTAAGGGTCCCCTGCCGGCTCGCATTCTAAGATCTGACTCCAGACCTCCAGGCTCAGAGTTGCGACTGTTTAGTCACCATATTCAGAAGGGACACAGGTGTTCTTTGGATAAAAGCAAATGCTTTGCACGTCAAAAGCAGCTTACAGGAGCCCAAGTCTCCCACTAAAATACTCTGTCAAGCCTGTTCCCCAAGAGCCTGCCTAGCACAATGGCCAGCGGCTGGGCCCAAGGAAGATGTTCTAATCAACATATTAAGCTTTTCCATTCTATGACATTTAAAGTAGATGATTAGACCCGAGTTGCCTGGTGCCAGGACTTCAGCTTGGTGTTCAGGAAACAATTTGTAAAAACATCAGTCACATAAGTGTAACAGTATTTCTACTGAAATCACCTGGCAACTTTAGTAAAAGGTAAGACAGAGATCTTGGAAATATCAGGAAAAACATTGAAAAGAAATGCAGGAGCTTTATTGATATCATTATTCTTGAAGCTAAGAATTGGTAACTTCACCAAAGGAAACATTTTGCATTCAGTGATCAAGATCCCACAGATGTGATTTAGGAAGAGTAGAAAGTTCCTGAATGATGTACCTTTGGAGATGACCTGGCAGTCCTGGCTGCAGAACCGCAGAGCACAGAAGCCACAGTAACTGCCCAGGCCTGGCCTGGCACAGCTGGTCCCTCCCCCATTGCCACTGCAAAATTCCTTCCCAGGGGTGCACAGGACAAGCCTGGGTCACCAAAAGCTAGTGTCAGCTTAGGTTGAGGTTTTAGTGACTAAGAAATAGGAGGCCTGATGATGTGAGATGGACCCAGTTTTGCACCAGCTTCCAGTACATCAACTAAATGAGAAAGCAAACATTATCTTTAAAGTGTGAAGCAGTGCTGAGCTTCTGCTTCAAGGGAGTGGGACAGAGATGGCTCTGGCTAGGTTTGCAGCTACTTTGACCAGTCAGCAGATGTGGGCTTGAAAACAGGGCCAGAGAGGCTGGTGGTGATGACAATCTCACACATCACTGCAGCCCTGCAGCAAATACAATTGTAGAAGCCTCTGGTCAGGGTGGCCCCTCCCCAAGTGTCTGCTCTGGAAGGCTGCAGCACCTGATGAAGGAGCCCTGGGCCTGTCCAGCGGGACACACTATAGCCACTGTCCATCCCTGGAGCACTCTAGGATGTCTTGAGGCAGGAAATGTACAGAGGAGTGTGGGCAGCCTGATATTTCCAAGTGAACCTGGCCCGGGCAACTGTGCAGTGTGAGAGGAGTCCTGGACAGTTAGGTCAACTGACAAAATGGGTTTTTCTAGCAAAAATGGAATGCTCTCTTTCTATTTGCCAATGCAATTAATGTCCCCAGGTTGTGTCAACACAAAAGGGATTTCCTAATAAACCCTGCAGGTTTTTATCTGGTCTTTACATGCTTTCAACTCCCTTGCTCAAGTGTCCCAGAATCAGCTGCACATCTGTTTCTCTACCCTGGTCAGCAATCATTTCAAGATCCCAAATGCGGCTCTGGATGTGATTTACCAAAAAACATGCCTGTCCCATTTCCCAGGTAGAGCCCCTCTGCATAACGAGGCAATCTCCAACTTGGGGACTTGACACCAAGAGACCTCGTTTTGGAAATACTCCCTTTAAACCAACAGCCTAAATCCTGATTTTTCAGCAAGATGATTCTGGGAATAAAACAGCCACTTCAAAGATGTGTGCTTTTCTCCTGCTTTCTGAGAGGAAAGCTGTGCCTTTCCTGTGTGTTTGGCTTGGCATCACCCTGGCAGGCACCCCAGGGGTGGGAATTCAGTGTTGCCATGGCCTGTTTAAAAGCCTTTTCTACTCTGCCTTCCCCAAACCTGCAATTTTAATTAACTCTCTTATTTCTTACTCTCCAGTAGGTGTTAAAACTATTGTCCTCTTTTTAAGAAGATTGAAATGATTGACCTTCTCCTCTAAACTTAATCTTTCCTTTCAAATTCGTACCCTATTGTTCTTAGGATTAAAGGTGTGGACTTAAGGCAATTACTGAAAACAGAACTAAAGCTAAACTTTTAACAACATCACTTTACTATGGTCTTGGCAAATTTTGATAATGGCACCTCTAGATCAAACTGTGGGGGAGGATACAGGGGTAGGGTGGTCCTTTCCTTGAATGATGTCCAACCAGGACTGGATGTAAACAAGGTTTGGGGTTTGATTCATTTCTATAAATATGGAGATTTAAAGCAAAGGAAGGAGCCCTTTGCTTTGCCTTAGATCTCCCAATAGAGCAGTACTTCGAAGATGATGCCAGTTCTTTGGTTGGGTAAATATCAAATGTGGGAGTGCCCGGGGTGCTGCTGGGAGGGCCCAGGATCCGGACACTGGTTCACTTGCGAGGCTGCTGGATGTGCTGGGTCCTCGGGGAAGGGTGCTTATCCATGGAAGCATGGGGCTTCTGGTGTGCCACTTGTGCTGCGGCCGGGGGGAAGTCTTTGTCACCCTGTGGGAGACATGGGTTGCACAATTGGTCAGTGCAGACTTCAGACAACCAGGTTAGTGTATGAAGCAGCTCCCCTCCTGCCCCATCCTGGTATTCATACAGCCGTCCTGCAGGGTGAGTGGGTACAGTGAGGGGGTGAGGGGACAGTGCCCACTCAGCAGGTAGGAGTACCCCTCGTGGTTAGTGGCCTGGGGAGCCTACAGCTGGCAGAACCAGGAAGCTGAAGATGGCACCCAAGGTCCAACGCCATTCAAAAGGGAGAGTGCTCACTGCCCACGCCAGGAGATACAGGCAATGGCACACCTCGTTTGGGGCTCAGGTGGATGTTGGATAGCTTCTTCTGACAGAACAGTACGTGAGCATTTGAGCTAGGAGCAACAAACAGTTAGGCACAGAGTCTGACTGAGGGGCCTGGCTAGGAAGGGAGCACACTGGACAGGGCTGAGCAGCAAGCCAGCGTGCGTTCTCCTGCCTACACTATGGGTGGGATATGAGGCTGGGACTGGGGCCTGACCCATGACAGGTGGCGAGAAGCATGGGCATGCAGGTGACCTTGGACTTGGGCTGGCACTTCATTTCTTCATAAGTAGTTGGTATGTTGTTCATCTTTCTCAAAGTCTCTGTGCCCCAACAGTGAGCTGGCCCCTCAGTGGCATTTATTTAGATATCATGTGATGAGGAATTGGGATATGCTGGGAACAACAGAGCCTAGATGCTGTAACTCTGCTAACTCCAAACCGTAGTTTGCTAGTAGGGGGTCTGTGGTTACAACAAAATGTTGGATCTCACCAGAAGTGGGGGCTCTTGGAGATCTTGGAGATAAAGGGGATGACAACCCATGACTAAATAAATCCATGAGTTTATTTAGTCCAGGGGTTGACAAACGTTTTCTGTAAGGGGCCAGATGGTAAATATTTTAGACTTTTTAAAATGCAACTATTCAACTCTGCCACTATGGTGTAAAAGCAGCCATAGACAAAACCAATGAATGGTGTGGCAGAGTGCCAATAATGCTGTTTTCATGGACACTGAAACTTGAATTTCCTATGCTTTTCAAACAGCATGACATGCTATTCTTATTGTGATTTTTTCCCAACTATTTAAAAACATACAAATATTTTTAGCTCAGGGGTCATTCAAAAACACTTGGCCTACAGGCCACTGTTTGTCAGTCCCTGGCTTCGCCCAAAGAGAAGGGATCTGGGTGAGGAAGGAGAAGGGGAAGGTTCTTTGGCATCAGTTCAGATTCTGTCCAGACTGTGTGCTCCGTATGAGGAATGATTTCATAAATCCCTAACTACAAACACAGGCTCCATGGAAATGAAAAACCCAAGAGAACGCTGGAGCCCTGTGAGGTGAACGGTGCTGTTCAGTCATTCTCGGTGGAGCTTAACACAAACAGAAGGACTCCAGAGAGCACCGGCCTCTCCCACATGCACTACGAGCTCTCAGAGGGAGAGGGGTTCTTACCCGTGCGATGACACCTGAGATGAACACGGTGGGTTTAGGTGGGCTGGAAAACAAGAAGGGAGAAATACTGATTTAACAGGCTGTTGACAGAATTGCACAGCAGGCTATGCAGATGTGGATGAGATGGGTTTTAGCGGAGCATAAACCCCGGCCATTTGGCCATCCTGAGAAGAAAAGAGGAGGGAATGGGAAGTGCCAAGAGGCACCACAACCAGGCTATGGGGCCTGTTACTTCTCCTGGAGTTAGCCCAGGGCAAAGGGCGAGAGAGAGGAAACAGAGAGTGGAACAAACAGCAGTTGGCTAAAAGCACTTTGTTTTTGTTTTTATTAATACTTGGGTTGTAACTCGTGTCTTGGGTTTAACGAGACTGTGGAAGTAGGTGTCTTCCTGGAGTGGTAAAGGGCCGTGTAGTGCTGGGTGAATATGGAGATGCCCTGTCTTTGATCTACAAAGGTATGCCCTCATTTTGGGGCTCGAGCTTCCCCTTTCTTTGTGTCCTCAAAGACTGCCCGACTCCCTTGCAATTCCTAATGGGTGAAAGCAATCTCCTGTATTCTGTGGATCTCCAGATATTATAAACATAAAGTCCCTGTGAAGCTACTGCCTCACATCTTAACTCATATTGAGCTCACCAAAACTGTCAGTGGCACTGAGGGGATGGAATATAAAAATAATGCACACTCACTGCTGAAAAAGCAAACACACAAGCAAAAAAGTTAAACTCACCTGTAATTCTAACTCCCCTGCCCCCGGGAGATAACCACTATTTAGGCTTTGGCTATCCTTCCAGCCTCTCCTTTTATGGATATGCATGCTTGTTTTCTGGTTGAAATTCTATTTTTCTGACAAGAATAGACACATTGTTGGGTAATCTGCTCTCTGAACTTAGAGTATGGTAACCCTATTTCCACATCATTATATACTCTTGTACATTGAAAAAAAAATAGCTGCATTTATCATAGTTTAGAAATATCAGGACATAAACAGCCTGAGGCAGAGCCCAGGGAAGGTCCCCCAGAAATGCCTTGAAAAGAGGTCAGGAGACCCAAGAGCAATAGATTAGGGGGGGCAATGAGAGGAGGTGGGAGGGAAAGGTTTGCGAAAGACTGGTCCTGCTGGGCAGATCTAGGAAGGCCTGAAGTAGGAATGGTTCCCCTCCGATAACTAATCATACAGTAGTATCTTCCTTAAGGCACACCGTCTTTTGGCATCAGCAGTGTGTGATTGCTTCAACTACCTCCCCTGTTAATTCCTTTTTTTCCCTAAGTAAAGGTTCTGAAAGACAAAATTAAGGGACCCTTCTCCCCAGAACTTGACGAGAAAGTCATCCACAGAGAGTAATTCTAGCAAGAAAAAGTACCTAACAAGAGATTAGTGACCTGTCCGGTGTCCAATGGTGTCTTGGGGAGCTGCACCGAGGCTGCAGGTGGTGCCGTCTGGTGACCCCAATGCCACCACCCTGCTCCAGTGGGCCCCCATTCACTCTGCTGGGCATGGTACCAGGGATACGGCAGGGTGGTGCCCCGGCATTGGGACTGAGGACACAAGGGGAGATCACTCTTGCTGTCATGTGCACCCCTAGCCCAGAGGCCGGGGCAGTAAATGGACTCAGTGGCCAGCTTCAGCCAGAAGAGGCTGCAGGCAAACAGTAGAGCTAGGGAGGGGGGCGTTAAGCCCTCAAAGACTGCAGCCTGCACTGCTGTTCTCAAATGCCTCCATCTGTTCAGTGCTAGTAAGAAATAAGGTACCAAAAGAAATAAGGATGCAGCCTGCATGCCAGCACATCTGCAGGTGAGTTTCTTGCTTTAAGAATGCACTTAAAACAAAAAACAAAACACACAGCAACATTCAAGAGTCACGTTGCACATGCAGTCTAATCTAGCTGGAGAGGTGAATCAGCGAGTGTCCACAGGAGCATCAGCAGGAGCTCGGCCTGGTTGGCTCCAGGTCAACATTCCTCCTAAGACAGAGCTCTGGCTGGTCTCCAGGCTCTCTACCCTCCTAATTTGGCTTTAAAATCCCAGCAAGCTCTGCAACTCATTTTAGGAACGAGCTTCCTTGCCACATGAAATCTTCACGGCACCTATGTATACTGATAATTCACTCAAGAATCCCTACAAGCATGTTTTCTTCATGTCACTAAAACTAAGAAGGACATAATCTACTTTAAGTCCC
Source organism: Tamandua tetradactyla (assembly GCF_023851605.1). Taxonomy (NCBI): domain Eukaryota; kingdom Metazoa; phylum Chordata; class Mammalia; order Pilosa; family Myrmecophagidae; genus Tamandua; species Tamandua tetradactyla. The sequence goes on from NC_135335.1 coordinate 59,249,234, forward strand.
TTTGGCAGTCACCTGTGGGAAGATGGGGAGAGGCTGGCCTCTAGTAGATGACCTAACAGCAACAGCTCTTTTCATACAGCCCTTGCTTTCACGAAGCACATGTTGAGTTGCAGGCTTTTGTCAAGTTTGGCCAAAAGGACTTCAGGTTAAATATTTCTTGTCTAAATGCCCTTTTCCATCCACAATTAATACATCCTACATTGGCAAACAATTGTTTATGACACTTACACAGTAAACACTTTCTATACTCTTTAAGACAAGGTAGCTTAAGCGAAAATTCACATAAGGAAACTGCAGTAGAGTCCTCTCACAAAGCAGTATTTGCAAAACATGAGTATTTTAAATTCCATTAGGGTCCAGGAAAAGGACAAGCTACACTTCCAAGATTCTATAAACTGTGATAGCTGCTTTCAGAATGTATTTAATCTGATGGAAGTCTTCTGATAGATGTTGTTTTGAAGATGCAACATGACTTTATCTCAGCAAAGGCAATGAAGAATATTATTCCTGTCCTCCCACTTTCCCAGGCCTTTCCAATTTCAAAAGACCACACTTATTGAAATTGAAAGGAACTGCAGGCCAAGGCAGTGTCAGCCAGGATAAAAGTTGTGCACTTCCTTTAGATCAGCAGAAACTGCCGCTCCTCACCTGGAACTCTGCAGCCAACTGCATCTGCTAATGGCAGAGAGTTAAGGACCACATCCAAGTCTTAACGGGATCACCTGTCCTTAACGCAAGTTTCCTAGTATTTATTCTGTACATTCCCTTTATGAACAAGGTTTATACCCTATTAGCATTTCATGAAAACTGCAGACAGGCAGGATTAGGTGTCAGAAGTGCTGTCTGCATGAAGTAACGCTGTGACTATTGTCAACGAGACTGACTCTGACCACTGAGGGTCCCACATGTGCTGACTCAGGCCTTTTCCCCATGTGCATGCCAATGCCCAGGCCCACACATGACAGCCCAGCAGTGTCCAAGCAGCCCAGTGCCTGCAAGTCAGCTCTGCCCCTGGGAATGAAGATATGGTTCTCCCCAGGCTACTGAGAGCAAGCTCAGCCTGGGGACCTTGATGTTGGCTCCTTGGTGAAGGCCGCAGGGAGCGCCCATGGTCAGGCATCTGCTGCTTATGCCAGCTCTGCTCTTCCTGGCTAGTTAGGTGGGGGTCCTTCCCTCTCCTTTAACCCTGGGGGATCACTAGCTTCTGTACCCATAGGAAAATGCAGGACCCCTCCTTCATCCAAGAAGTGGGAATGAGTCTATCGCCCATCTTTATAGCCTGCCTCTTTCTTCCCAAGCATCAGGGAGAATCCACCCAAATCCCTGATCCAACTGAAGCAGACACAACGGCAACAAAGGCATTATAGAACAGTTCTACCCAGCAGAATCATTTCCACGTTAGCAGTTTTGATCTGGCTCAAGGAACTTCACTCAGATGATCTGCAAAGGCTTTCCCCTCTTCCTATAAATACACTCTGGAAATATCAGCGGGAGATGTGTATATGGAAGTTGGGGGTGCCCAGATTCAATGTGCTGCTTGCTCTTTCCTTTCCCTAAAGGATGGGGAATGATCCTGGATGATAATATCTGTTCACTGATCACAGGCGCTGAGTGAGTGCTTTACATGTAATTGTTATATCCAACGCTTGCCACACTATGAAGTAGGAACTATTATTTCCCTTGTACACACAAGGAAACGGTAAATCCGAGTGGCTCAGTAATTTGCCCCACAGTAGATTAGTGGGGTGGGGGGTTGAAGCCAGACTGCGAACAAGGGTAGCCCAGAGCCCTGATCTTAGCCACCAGCCCGATCCCCTCTGTTTTGCAGGACAGGATCAGTCACCAGCAGTGTCTGTTTAGGTTCTGTTTAAAATGTATGAATTAGAGGTACAGGTTTGTAAAGTAAGTGATCTAAATGTAATACAAGAGTCAAGCAGCCTGGATTACATATTCAAATCTGCCTAAATATTTACTTTCTGACTTGATAATTGATTTTTCCTTGAAAAAATGTCATTTGTGTCTATAGCACTTATTACACATAGCACTTGCACTAAATTAGGAACTCATCCAACTCTCTAAGCAGGTATTGTCTCTATTTTATAGACGAAGCAGTAAAGTCTGGAGGAGCTGGAAACTCGTGTGCGACCATAGAGCCGAGCCTGGAAAGGAATGTGGTACCGGGCTCTTAGGTCGGGGCTCTTGGTCCCCCCAACTCAGACATCTCAGCTCCTCTTCTGATGGGATGGTGGGTTACTGCCGGTTCTGAGGTACTGCCCAATCCCCTCCCACCTCAATAGTGACTGAGCCATTCCTGTGTGCCTGCAGCGGAGGGCAGGAGAGCTGGTGCCTGTAGGGAGAGCACAGCGCAGTGCAGCGGCCAAAGTGCTCAAGTACAGAACTACAAATGATGATGTGAGCCGGGAAGGAACAGGTGCCATGCTAAAACATCCTTGGGGAGGGGCGACTTCGTGAAGGGACTGATGCAGATGCTGAGGTGACACTTAGGCTGACAGCCATGTGTGGGAACGTGCATGTGTGCACACACGTGTGCCACAGAAGGGCTTAGATGCCAGAGCATGGTGAGTGGGAGGAAGGAACACAACGTCATCCATTTGCCAGCACAAGTGAATGGGGTCTAAGGTGGCATGATGTTCTTTAATTCTTAGAACTATGGAGTTGGGGTAATTTGGGTCTTAGCCCTGCTGGCACAATAATTACCTGGAAAAAGCAGCTCCTCGCCATCCCTTCTTATGAAAGACAGATCCCTTAAGACACCCTAGAGGCAAATTCTGCCATCGTATATCCACTTTGCTCTGAACCAGTGGCTTTGTTTTCACGGAGTTTAAGGAAAAATATATACGCACCCGGGGTATTTTTAAACACATTTCCTAGTAGGTAGCTGGAAAACAAACCCTTTCTGGCCTTTTATGGTTTTTGAAATATCTTTCTGGCTTGGTCTTAATTAATTTGGGTTATTAATTTTCTGGACACCAAAATAATACGTAGCATGGCTGGCTACCAGAGGGAAACATCTCACTTGACTGCACCCAGACATTTCTTTGTAACACCATTCTTTAAAGTCTGACAATCAAGGTTGTTTCCCAACGTCCATCTGATTTCAGGGACCGAGAACACTGCCACAAGATGGCACTGCTGACCCTCTCAGCAGGTGGCTCTGCCAGGCAGGCAAAGGCTCAGCTGTCCCAGAGGATGACTGGATGCTGTCCACTCTTGGGCAAACGCCACTGGCACCTGATCCCTTCAGAAGAAAGTCCTGCCCTCTCCCCACCCCAGAATAGTTAATCATCAAGTGAATCTGACTACAGGTGAGTAAACCCCAATTCAAGTTTTAAAAATAAAATCCTAACCCCCAGAGAAAATAATCTGGAACGCAATTCCTTCTAAATTTGGTATTGGACTTTATAATCCTTTTCTAAAGGACAGGAGCAAAAGTACTCTAAAAAGGAGAACTTTTGAGCTCATGCTCAAACCAGTCAAACTGCACCCTATTTTCAATGAGAAAACTGTGGGTTCATCAAAATGGTACCAGAGTCTTCAAATCTTTCACTGAACAGACTGTGCCTTTTGAACTTGATACTTCTCTTCTTCTCAATAGCTTCAGGACTTGAGGGACTCTGTGATCTTAGGATAACATCTCTCTCCAGCCTCTGCTTTTTAGTCTGCCTTAGGGTCTCTGGGTGGGATGCTCTTGTCTGGGGATTCTAAAATACTTCTCTCCAGATAACTCTCCCTCTAAGATATTTGGCTTATTGCTGAGCTTGGCATCAGCACTTCATCTGTCCATTCATTACATCAGAGAAGGCTAGCCCCCCAGGTACCGAGTGTCCAGGTGAATATGGCTTATCAATAAACCAAATAGTTACTGGGTTGTTGTGTCATACAGACAACTCATCACGGATAGTAAAAGCTATTGGCTGTTTAACAGAGGCTAAGAAACTGTATTTCATTTCTGGATGTTTATTTCCAAAAAGCCATTCTAAGCTTAGTACTCTTTACAAACCAGAAAATCTCATCATTTTGCTTCTGGCTTTCCCCTTCTTCCTCCTTCTGCTCTTACCTTATTTCCCCTTCTCTGGATACAAAACAGATAAACACAGCAAGACATCCAATGCCTCAGCTTGTTTTTTGGCATAGTCAGCAACTGCCCTGGGCAAAAGGGGAGTCTCTGCATTCATCACCAGAGGAATGACCACATCTGACAAGGGAAACTCAGACCAGCACCCTGACAGCGGGCAGGTGAGGGTGCTGGATGTCCACATGGTTTGGAAAATCCAAACCATTCTGCTGCTATCTCTCTAGAGTTTAGAGGAGATTCAGGAACCCCTAGGAAAGCAGGGCAATGGAGCAGTTGAAGACCTGGACTTTGGACTCAGATGGTTCTGGGTTCAAATCTCCATTCAGACAGATTAGCCTCTCAAAGCCTCAGAGTTCATCTGTGAAATGGGCACAATACCCATTTTATAGAACAGCTGGAATTAAAATGATATGTGGCTGAACTGAGCATGTTGTCCTGCATTTGTCAACTCCTACCTGGAGGTAATGAATCCTGAATTGATTTTTTTTTATAAAACAGTCCAGAAGATGTTATTTTGTCTTTTGATTTGAACTTTAAAAATTCTTTTTCTTTCTTTTTTCCTTCCTAAGGCTGAGAATTCCTAGGTTCCTTCAAGCTTTATTGAAGAATGCCAGGTTCCTGTTTCTAAGTGCCATATCATGCCGGGGGGGGAGGGGGCTGGATTTGAGGGCACTGCAGAGAGAAAAGCTTCCCTGAGTGCCAAAGATTTTGAACCACACACTCCTTCCCAGCCTCCTGTATGATTCAAATGGTAGAGGATGAGGAAAATGACAGCAGGGAGAGGACGCAGCCTCCTCACTCACTTTGTTAGATGACCCCAGAGAATACAAACACACTTTTAGGAAGAATGTAGGTTATTCTTAAAGGAAAGGTTTGCGTTTTAAATGAAAAAAACATTTATTTTGCTTTAAGTTTTACAGTATGCACAGTAGAAGATGCAGAGGGAAACAAAAAGCCTGCCTGCTGGTTAACTCCAAAGCTATGCTGTAGGACAACTTAGGCAGTAGGTGGGCATGGCTCTGCTCGGGCTAACCCTGGCCACAGAAGCGCTCCTTCGGCTATATTCATGACGGTTCCCAGGCACTGCCTAGGAAGTATGTGCATGAAGTGCTTCCTAGGCACTTCACATCAGCTCGTTACAGTAGAGAAATGCTCCATTATCCAGCAGAGCCAGAGGACAAGATACAAAATTATCAGGCAACCTGCACAATAATCACAGATGTAAGATTGCCATATGTTAATTGGTTTTGGTAAGTAACATTTACACTTGAAACTATTCCATCTTGGGTTCTGAACACATTTAGGTTTTAGGATCATTCTTTCTAATTTCACTTGTGGGGAAGTACCAATTACCAGGTAATGTGGATGAAACAGGTGACAACACAGTCTTCACTGTCTACACTTGAAATGAGATATGATTGGGCTGTCTTCAGGTTCAAAGGCACGTTTTACAATGTCAAGGTTTTGGGGAGAAGGGTATCTACGGTTCAAAGTACAAAGCATGCGTTTTATAGAAGTTAACTATTACATTGAAAAAGGCAAATGATTTTTTAAGTACAAAAATCTGACAAGACAAACTGCTAATAGAATACCTATTAGGAAAAATACACCCTAATATGAAATCAAATGCAGAGGGAAAAAAAAAGCCTCAAATGCTCTGAGACTACTACCGTCACGGAAGGGCAGACGACTGACTGTATAGGACTAGCCATTACTAGAATGTTTTTGCATAGAACCCAACAATAAAAGAAGAAAGGTGCAGGATTAACTTGCTCTCAGGATACTTTCAACTGGTTCTTTCCTCTTAGGCAGGGGAGCTGCACAGCTAACAAAAGTCAGAACACGGCCCTATAGGACTAAACATAGCTTTGGATAAAGTAAAGTCAAGTCACTGAAAGATGGACAAGAGCTTTTTGATTTCTCTGCTGATGGCTTTACTGGTAATTCTTAATTCTTGCCTTAATTCACCTTCCACACACATGGCAGGCAAGGGATGTGGGAAGCTGATGGAGCCAGTCACTCCAGATAAGCTTTTGTGTTCAGTGGTTCCTGGACTTGCAAATTCAACTGCTGCCGGATGGGAACACGGGCTCTGTGGATCCTCCTTGGATCACAGCCCACCCTTCTTCCTTTCCCTGAATTAGCAGATCAAGGGGAGCAAAGTCAAGAACACAGAGAACTGAACCCACCCCCAATTCTGCTTACTTTTTAAAACCAGCTAGGAGTTAGGATAACTTCTATTCAGTCCAAGAGGCTGCCCTCCTCCACATGTTTGGAGCATGCACTCCAGAATATTCCAATAGTAAGAGAATACACTGTGGTATAGACGAGCATCAAAATCATTAATGTTTGGGTTTTGAGACATGCCCTCTGAGCACTTATTACAGTCTTCACTTCCACCCTAACACTGATGAGCCAAGATGCCTCGATCTTCTCCAGACACCAATCACGCCCCATGTAAATTATTTAGCACTCTAAGCATCATTAATGGTTTACTTGTCTGTTAGTTGTTTTATGTCTTCATTCAACAGATACTTATTAAACGCCTACTCCAGCAGGCTTTAGAATTAGGAAGCATTTGTGGCTACACCTGAGAGGCTCCTGCCTGCTTCCTGCCCTGCTCAGTGGCTGGAGGACGCAGAGGTGGTCCCTGCTTCGCATTACCGTTGTACCCGATTCCTATCTGCCTTCTCCACTAACAAGCATTCAGCACCCACCTACTGCACAGAGCACTGGGTTGGGGCTGAGGTGCAGATCAAAGATGCAGGAGAGCTGCTTCCAGCCTTTGAGGGGCCTCGTGAGTTCCCTGAAACAGGGCTACCCCTTTTTGATGTGCCCAAGCCAGGAAAATGGAAAATGTCTTTATTAACGTGCAGAACTTGCACAAGACTGACCCTCCGTCAGGGATGCAAATGTCCCCACAGTCGTTACCCTGGACCGGTGGTGGTCCCCAGAACGCCTTCGAACTTGGCAAATAAGGATCTCAAGTGAAGAATGAAAGAACAGGAGCATGAACCAAAGCAAATGTCAAATGTGTCCTACTCTGGTACCCCATGCCCAGAGCCTTCACTACCACCTCCCTTCTTCCACATTTCTCTTTTGGGCATCTTCTTTCTTGAGCCCTTTCCTTGGCTTTCCAAAGAGACGGCTGTAGTAATGTGCTGTTACCACCATGTCACGCCCAAGTGATCTGTGTGCCTTATTATATAACAAGTGAGAAGGTAGACAGCTGAGAGGCAAGGTGGTGACAGGGCTGAGAGAACGGGATGGAGACGTCGTCTATCTGACAGTCACATGGCAGAATCCATGTCTTCAACTCTTTGAAGTTCAGTTTCCTCATCTGGAAGGAGATAATCCCCTCCATAAGATCAAATGAGCTTCCATATATTAGGTGGAGACATCTAGGCATGCTGCAGAAACACATGACTCAAGGAAAGAACTGCTGTCAAGTTAGGGTGTAAATCACAGTAGATTTATATAGGCCAAATTACAAGCTGGGGCAAGAGGAAGAACTGATTGTGGCTATAAAAATCAGAGAAGCATCAACTTCACATATGAGGAATACTCCAAAATCCGTATTCAGTGGCAACACTTTAGGACTGTGAAACGGCTCTTCTCTGAGCTCTGGGGAGAAAACTGCAACAAGCTATGCCCTGGAAAGGTGCCTCTGCCAGGCTGAGCCACACCCGGGGAGACTGTCCCAGGACTAATCACAGGCTATCTTGGGGTACAGGGAGGAAGAGATAGATAACCCCGGGCCTGGCCCCTTACCCAGTTGGACATGATGTGCTTCTAGGGAATATCAGAGCTAAATGCCAACTTGTAGGTTAAGAAGTCAAAGGAGAGCTTCTCGTTTACAATCCCTCACTTTGAGAAGGCATGTTTGAATAGACCCCCAACCCGGACCTTCCTTCTTTCACCACAGCTGGACAGATAAACCCATCCATCTTCCTGCTAAGGCCCATCAATTCTCTGAGCGACTGCAAGTATAAGGACAGCATGCCTGCATTTCAGATGCAAGCAAGAACTGGTGCCACAGCAATCGTAAATGACTTGGAATACAAACTAAGGTTGGGGGGAAAGGAGGAGTAGGAAGGCTTTTTTTCTTTTAATATTGACTATTATGGGTTAAATTGTGTTCCCCCAAAAGACACGTTCAAGGCCTAACCCCCAGCCTTAGGAATGGACCCTTATTTGGCAATAGGGCCTTCGAAGATGTGATTAGTTACGCTGACACCAAACTGGAGTTAGGTGGGGCCTGATCCAATATGACCAGTGTCCTTATGAAAAGGAGAGAACTGGATTCAAGCAGGCAGACAAGAGGGGTGGATGCCATGTGATGACGAAAGCAGAGAAAGGCTTAGATTGCTAGCCGACACCAGAAGCCAGGAGAGGGCGTGAACAGAATTTTCCCTATAGTCCTAAGAGTGTGCCTGCCGGACTTTTGGACTTCTAGCCTCCTGAATGGGGAGAATAAATTTCTGTTGCTTTAAGCCACAGGGTTTGTGGTACTTTGTTACAGCAGCCCTAGAAAACTGCGACAGAAGGGAAGGAGGGGCTAGAGGGTCTTTTTTTCTTCTTTTAACACCAACCGAGCCCTGCAGGAAGGAGAGGTTTTGTCAGGGTAGAGAGAAAAGGGCGCTTTGAGTGAAGAATGGGTTCTGGCTGGTCAGCTGGCACTGAGGAGATTCTGGGGCAGCCCACAGGCCAGGGCCCAGCATCAGGGCACAAAGGTACTCAGACCTGTGACGTCCCCTCACCCACTCTATGCCTCCAATTGAATCAATGTTTACTGAACAGCTACTGCATACTGGCTGCAGTGCTGGGGGCTGGAGACCTGGCTGCGAACAAGCCAGAGGAGGGCCTACCGTCTGGAAGCCGGGTTGGTGGGACTCAAGGAAGGCTTGGCTTCTTTTGTGAACTAAGCCAGGGCTCTCATTTCTATGGGTCGTATGCTATTGATAAGCTAAACCTATGGTTTTGCATTTTGTTATCCCAAATCATTCAAACAGAAGGACAATGGAAGAGAATATTTAAAGTCAGAGCTATTCAGAAAAGAGTATAAATTGCCTGTGCTTGCTGCTCCACCTGCTCCTATTAATTAATCAAAATAGTGATCTGGGACCTAGTAAGCCAGAGGCAAGGACCCCAAGGGAAAGGGAAACCCAGGAGGGAAATCTGGAAAGGTGTGGGGGGAAGAAGTCTGGCTAGGGTAAGTGGATACATGGCGGAGAGATCAGAAATATCCATTTGCTATGAGGATTTCCCAAGGAAACAAAGGCAATATTTAAAGTGAAATCCATGAACAAAGCAACCAGATAAAAATAGTTTCAATCTGTATTGTTTCCTAAAGGCAGGGTGAGAGAAAACAACAGTAGCACGATGAACACTGTTTTAAAAGATGTTTTATCAAGTACAAAGAACTCGAATTGGAATTCTTTTCAAGCTCAGGAGACAATTTATGGTCTTTTCTCAGTATTTGCCTCAATAAGGTACCGATTTGCTTGTAAAGAAAAAAATCCAGCATGGTTACTGGTTCAGTAACAGGCGGTGAGAGTCTGATAATGATTATTGGTGACGAAAGTACAAACATTTCATGCATTGTAGTCTTCAAAAATGACTGCAATGGTAAATGGCATCCTATCTTTTCCTTAAAACAAACAAAAAAGCAATGACTTCTCTGCTGTCTCCCCTCTGACACTGGGGGTGGGGGAGAATGTCCTTTGTCCTGGAACTGGGTCTCACCGTGTCCCTAGGATGGCTGGCCAGTCTTGGTTTAGGCGGGTTGCCCACAGGTAGTTATTAACACTGCTTCCCTTTGCTCTTAAAGGGGTACCGATGTAAATAAGGTATATGATCACTCCAGGCTGAGACACCAAATTCTCGGATGATTCTCGCCTTTACTGGGGCTCTGGGTTTCATTTCGCAGTGGAGACATGCTGGTGCTCTGGGTTTCATTTCGCAGTGGAGACATGCTGGTGTTCCCTCTGCCTACACGACTTTAACCCTTGAGCCAGCTGGTATACCCCAACTTTGAGGGCTGCTAAACCATTCTCTCTCCACTACTTGGCCTGACCCTCCGGACAGAACTCACTCTATTTCAGCGATGTTCCACCAGAACTTCCTGCTTGTTGCAAGGCAGCCGAGGCTCTGGCAGTTCTCCCCCCATAAGGCTAAGGACCATGGCTGAACTTGCTATGTCCCCAGCTTGGAGCATGAGGCCTGGTGCAGAGGAAGGGGCAGTAATTACCCAACCTGGTTCATGGCTCACTTCTTAGGAATGCACAGAACTCCTGCACGGTGAGCCTCAAAAGCTTACAAGACTGTGATTAAAGAGATAGATTTATTTCTGCCAGATCCTCTGGCCAAGAGACAACCACCTGGAGTTCTCAAGTAAACGGGCTCTTCCACCAGCTTTTGCCAGACTGAGCTTGAACACAGGTAAACAGTTTCTTCTCCTAAGAGGGAACTGAGGCTTTGGTACTTTTTCCATCAACCCGAGAATGATGACAGAACCCCGAGTTATATCTTAAATGGTAAGGACAGGTAGCTGGGGGGTGAGTGCCTTGTCAAAAACTACTCTGGAGTCTGAGAGAAGAAATTTAACAGGAAAAAAAAATCTACTTTCCAGATGGTAACCACTGGCATGAAAAATGGGATGGATTTCTTTACAGGGTTCTTGCCTTATTTCCCTGAAAATGTGGAATGGTTCTGACACTACAGGTGACCAGACCAAGGCCCTGGTTCAAAGGGACCTCCTAAAAAAGCATGCATCTTTTTTATGTGTGACTTCACTCAGGACAAAAAGAGACTCAATACAAAAGGAATCTAAATGTAAAGGCATTCTTTGGAGCTCTGGAGCAGATAAAGATGTGCAGATACAATTCACAACCTCAACATCGACCATCAAGCATACTTCGCTTCTCCAACTCCATTCTGAAATACCTGAAGGATGCAGGTCTTAATTATGGAACTTTCTCTTCCTACCTTCAGCCTCCCCAATTCCCACGTTCAGTCATCTGTACATAGTATCAGGAAACATAGCATGTTTCCATTTATTTATATTGATTGCCAAGCACCTAAGAGCATGACCAAGGAATGATGCTCTGGGTGCAGGCCATACTTATGGAGGAGGATGCTCCAAGAATAAGGAGGCCAGCTGTGAGTACCCAGAAATAATATTTATGATACTTGTGTTGCCCAGCTGCTTCATAGCCACGTAACCCAAACATTCGACACTAAATGCTAGTACCCCAAATCTTGGCTGGCTGGTCCCACTGTTATCGCTGTCTTGGGGATCAGGTAGGTGCCAATCTCTAGATGGTCCATTCAATTTACTGCATACTGGGGACTTTTAACTTAGGGACAGCTGTGTGGACTTCTAGTCTAGAATTCTGGAAGCATCACTGAAGTTGGTTCTAAAATGACTGCTTTTTTCCTAACAATTAAATGAGTATACCAGAGAACCCAGAGGGATGAGTAAATTAATAAACTATTAAGAAGTTGCTCTAAATATGCAGTGCTAATTCAATAATTCATAATGGACTGGCACAACAAGAGTTTTCAGGCTCATAAAACACTGCTGCCTTTGGTGGCAGCTAGCCTCCTGGGGAGCATGCCGACAGCCTCTATGCAGGCAGCCTGGGTGTGGGGCTGTGTGGGAGCCTTCTCCCTGCCTGGCCTCCCCCAGGACCCTGCTGCGGACGTGCTGCCTCCTCTCAGTGGTTTTGGGAAGGGGGAGTGGGCAGAAGAGGCTCTGTGGTGCCCACGTGGCTTCTCATCAGAGGCCACAGGGTGCCAAGTGGCACAAGGGTGCAGAAACCAGGCACTGAATCCATGGACAGGACGTCGTGCTCCTCGAACATGCGGGCCAACCTAAGAATCCTCTTTTCATGTGTCTCTGAAGCTTGGAGTTTCCACCAGAGTCCCTGGTACCACACTGGGAACCCTGGGGCCAAAAGGTCTTCAGCATGCAGAGTTTTCCAGGTTTTATAAAGGCAATGTTACATACGTCATCTATCATGATCACTCTCAGAGGGACCAAGGGCAGCACGCCACATTCAAACTCATTAATTTGTTCTGCAGCAAAATGTATGAATTTTACAGTAAGTAGGATAAACAAGGATTAGGACAGCCTCACATCAGTTCAATTTTTGCCACCATAGGAGTTTTAGCATGAAAATATGAAAATCTCTGCAGTTTTGAGAGCCCTCCAAGCTGTCTATTTGTTTGCCCTGTGGACACTTTCCACTCACTACCTCATATACTCCTTTAGGCTGTGGCACCCTCTATGACAAGGATGGAGAAATAGATTTTGAGTAAAGACAACAGTAAACTTATCAGGGGGCTAAAAAGAACCACAGGTATTACTCTGCAATGGCATGGGGAAGCTACGGTGGGTTCTCTCTATCCATATGGGGTAAAATTTGATTCATTCATTCAGGAAGAGTCAAACAAATGCAACTGGGGAATTTCTTCCCAATTGGAAGTCCCATTTCTACTTTTTCTGGATTGATAGAGCTAAATCCCATCTTATATGGCCTGGCCTAGAGGATAATCTCAAACTTCTTTTACCCACAACCCTCTGGATTGTGGCCCAGATACATCCCATCCATCTCTACTCTTACAATACAATTTGAGTAATCTGTGGCCAACTAAAGTTTTGGAAACCCTACCTACCTCTGCATCCTCCTCTCAGAGATTAAATGAACATTAATATATTTATGAAACTCATGTCTCCTAAACACTTTTGAACATGGAACCCAGTGCTGATGTGTTCCATCAGGCTTTGGGGTTCCTGACCCATCTGGTAAACCCTGCCAAGGACTGTGAGACGCTTATGGAAGGCAGAGTTTCAGTTGAGCTCCACATTCATACAGAGTTGGAAGTGGCTTATTCATTTTGGAAAGGTTTTCACCTCAAAGGCTGTAAGAGACTCCACATGCTTATTGAGAGACCCTTAACATACTGATGACATTGGAAACAATTTACATGAGGAGTTTCTTATAACAGTTTATGAGACAAAATGAAGATGGGATTTTATCAAGAATGCACTTTTACTAATTTAAAAACAGTACTTAGGGCCATGAAATGCTTATCCAAATTTAATATAACAAACTGCACCTAATGAAGTTTATTATCCAGGCACAATGGATTAGTACCTGTAAATCTGACACGGGCGGTCAGAAAACCAGGCTGGAGGAAGCAAGCAGGGCTCTGCGCCCGCAAGACCGCACACAACAGGAAGCCGCGAGCCCAGAAAGCTCTTCCTGTCCTTCAGGAACAACACAGAACACAGACGGTGACCTTTCTAATCTTTACCAAGTGGTTTCTCCTTCCTTGATGTCGATTCCCGCAACTGTGAGATGAAAGGGTGGGGTGGGGCTAAGGGTGCTAGGGTTCAAACCCAACGGAGAAGCCAGAGGGGCTCAGCCAGCCAGTCTGCGGATGTCGGAGGCAGCTGTGGGCCCAACACTAAATGAACAGTGAGAAATTAATTACAGGCTCACATTTAGGCGAAGAGCTGCGAAGGCGCTGCAGGAGCACACAGCAAGAGGACTTAACCACATTTGGAGGAAGGGTGAGATTCGGGCTGAACAGTATCGAGGACTTGTCACTGCAAGGGGGCTGAGGCAGGGGTGGGCCAGCCACGGGGGTGGGCGGACACACCCAGGACACTGTCTTTTCTCCGGACGTCATTACTCTCTCCCCCCTCTTCTGACACTCACTGCTATGATAGCAGCACATTGGGTTATACCTGAGTAATTTAAGGTCTTGTATTCAAAATACCCAACAACATGGAATGTGGGCACTGGTCAAGGGTTGGCCACTGGTGGTGCAATGCATGGGGCCACTGCTGTGGATCCTCTTCTAGACTAAGATCGCCACAAATCCCACTAGCGTGGGGCCTCGCCCTGTGCTGCCCTCCTTCCAGGGGCCTCCACGTCTTATTTGGTCATAAGAGTTGGACCTGGTGACAAGTTATAAAAAGCATGGAGACCAGTTAACCTAAAAATCCTTTCTTGAGGGATGGTATATAAGCTCCAGTTATAACCTCAAGGAGGAAAAGTTTAATCTTAATTGATGAAATATTCTCTATCCTGGAACTGTTTAAAATATCTCCTAAAAAATGGCTTTCACATTTTTGACCATGATGCACAATAAAAACTTGGCCCATCTTACATCGGGAGCCAGCACACACAATTAAAATAAATAGTTCTGACCTTTATACCGCTTGGGATGTATATTTTCTGCTTGATTCTATTCCATTAAAAAGAAAATTGCTGACTAAACTGACCTCATGACCCATGAATGGTCTAGAACCTACAGTTTGAAAAATACAATTTACTCTGAGGAAACGCAGCAAACGATACAACTTTCCTGAGCTTTCATTTTTTTTCTCTGAACGTCACAGTACATGAAGGCTGCTGCACGGCTTTGCAAGTAAACCCTGACACTAGTGATCTGTTAGAGCAGAGTCTGGAAATGGACAAAAGACTCTGACCAGTAGGAAGTGTTCTCCAGCTTCGAAAATGAAACTCCACACCAGAATCACAGGAGCAGAGGAGAATAGCGTATTCATTATCAGGTGAATGCATTTTCTAATTGAGTAAAACCTAGTTGGTTGGATTCCACTCTCAAGTTTCTGTTCATTGGAAGAAAGGTTGGGCAAATAGGCAATATAAATAAGACACTGGAAAGAATAATTAAAACCCTTTAAGAAAAGTAAGTTTTTCGAAGTAACTCAAGACATCTTATAATGAAAATATATACACATATGACTGATGTGTTATCACAAATAGTTCTTACTTATGCATTAAATCATGCCTCCACTGTGGGGAAAATTTATTAGCAGCAATCCATTATGCAAGTTGGGGTTACAGTATGTCTGTAAAAGTAACACCACATTTCTCTACAAATATTTTATGATTTGGATAGAAAAAAATATATCAGACTACCTACCATTCCCTCTAATTAATTCAGATTGGTGAGGTTCTACTGGTTGAGTTAATGATTTAGAAATGGTTTTAAGTTCGCTATTGGGAATATGTACCCATCTTCCTATAAATCTCCAAGATACCTTCTATCCTTGGGATAGAAGATAATGGCTAGAGGTCCAATTCCACACCACCAAGGGGGCAGTCCAGCAGGTTTGGTATGAGCGCCTCACAGGGTGCAAGATAGAGGAGCCAGCTCAGCAGGACAAATGGCCCCATTTGGGGAGGTTTGTGACTGTTCATGTCCCACCTCACTGCCCAAAGGATTAGGTAAATGTTGGGCTGCCTTTTCCTCAGGTGCCTGTGAGTTCCCAAGGAGATGGGAGCAGGGAGCTCGCCCAACTGAGCTCACCGTGGGACTTGTGTTGTCTTAAGAGTTCATGGGCAGGACTGGCATGCTAGGAAGGAGGCATGGAAACACTACACAAGGAGCCATCCCACACTTCACAGTGCAGTTGAGTGTGGCTAAGGTGAAATAACTGACATGCAGCTGCTCGTGAGGTGTCCAGGTGATACTCTCACACTGGAACAGAGTATATCTATTCCTCTGCAATTCTAATTTAGGACAGTGCTGCCAAGTAGGGTGCCCAGACTGCAGCAGCACTGTCAATTCCTGGGGGGCCCAGCCTGCCCAGGCCTCCTCCAGCAGCAGGACTGGCTGGTCCTGGTTCTGACAGCCCCAGGCACTGGTAATGTCCTCATGAGGTTCAGCTAACTTCACTCTCAGAAGTAAGTTGGGGTAAAATCACCTCCTCTCGCTGGCCCACTTAGGGCAAAGAAACATTGAAAAGAGAGTGAAGTGAAAACCCTGTCCCCTCCCTCCCCACTCCCCTCCTGAAGAGTCCTGGGCCTCAGCTGGGCAGCGGCAGGCACCCCAGAAGGAAGCCTTAACCAACTTTTTTTTTTTTTGTATGCTGTATGGTGGGGGTCACATTTCATTCTTTTTCCATGTGATATCCTGTTATTGCAGCACCATTTGTTGATTTTTTTGGGGGGGCTGGGAGTGCTTGGGCTAGAATCAAACCTGGGTCTCCTGTATCACAGGTGAGGATTCTACCACTGGACTACCCTTGAACTCCCTCTTAACCAGCTTTCATCATGTTAAATCCCCCCAAAAATCCTATGAAAAAGACCTTACTGTCCCATCTTCAAGGTGCAAAGTGAGGTGCAAAGCAGGTAGCTCCATGGCATGGAGCGATGAGAGGGCCTGGTGGGCTATGGTGCCCCAGGGGAGGGGACCTGGCGCGCAGGGGGAGGGTACTGGGTGCTGACCTGGGCGAGCGGGGCTGCAGCATGGGTCACCTCGACCAGATTTGCAGCAGCTTCAGCAATGAGCTGAGCAGCGCAGCCCAGTGCAGCTTTGGGGGCCTGCCCTGCAGGGTTAGAGGCAAGGCCCCACTGCCCGCCGCCCACCTCTGTGCCCCTACCCAGCCTCTGCTGATCCATCCTCTCCTAGGGGGACCTGCCTGTGACCCGGGGCAGCCCGCCCCAGGGCTTTAATCTGCACCTCCTTCAGGGCTCCACACACAGTGAGCGTTCTGTGAAGGAGGCCATAAATAAAAAAATGTAACTTCAGCATGCTGTGGCTTTAAGGAGGCAGAAACAGGGTTCCATAGAAGTCCAGGAAAGGGACACCCTGGGAAGGAAGTTGAGGCTAGTGTAGGGGTCAGCCAGGTGAAGAGGTGGACGCTCCTGGCATTTTTTAGGTTGGTCCTCAGAGCACTGGAATGGACAGATGCACGGGTGATGTCCCAGGGAGCTCCCATCTTCCCTAAGTGAAGAGAACCTTCCGGACGTGAGAAGCTGTGCAAAGGTACCCAGGAGGAATGAACCTTGGGTTCTGATTACTGAGACACCTGGTACCTGAATTCATGGAAGGAAGTGGGAAGTGGAATGCACAAGGAAGGCTGAATGGAGAGAGGTGGGCCAGGCCTGGGATGACAGGCGCCAGGGAGGAGGGGCCCAGGAGAACAAGGTGGCACAGTGGGGAGTTACCAGGTGGGCAATCCAGGTGGTTCCATGAATTAGCCTTGATGCCTCGGCTCTGTCAGCGCTTAGCATCTCAGACCTTCTATTTAATTCCAATATGAAGTTTTTGAATTCTAATAGTCATTATTGATAGAAACAATCAATGACTAACATTCATCCAGGACTGTTTCTTGTACAAAGTCTGTATGTTTTCACCCTGGGAGGCATTATTTTTATCCCCATTTAATCCCTAGGAGGGATTTAGTCTCAGAAACTGGGACTAAAGCTCCCAGCTTCTGCCCTGCGCCCTTTGTGCCCCGTCACACTCAGGAGTTGGGGTGAAGCCAGACACCGCAGAGGTGGGGTTCAGGGTTCAGGAGGTAGCCCTCATCTGGGTAATGACTTGAGCAGGAAAACATGCAAAGTCTCTAATGGATGGTGAGCAGAAAAAATAACAGGTCTGAGGGCTCTCAGAACCCCAGGGGATACTCACTGTTTGAGGGAAAATCTCATCTGTCTACCCATGCATTTCTTTTGCTATTTGTTAAATGAAAAGGATGATTAGGATTGGCAGCAACACAGACTTGCAACTGAATCACTTAAACTAAGCCATGGGTTCTTTCCACCTTGAGGATTTAGCATCCTGAGAGTTACACTGCCATCGAGATCTTTCCAAAACTGCCTTATGTGGTAGAAAATCAGAGCAAAACAACATACAAGTTTAGCACATATGTTTTGATATAACATGGCTCAAAGAGGTATAGGATAAGGCTCAACACGGGATTCATGGTCCCCAAAGGTCCAGAAATAAAACAGGGCACCTATGACTAGGCTGGGGGAAAACAAACAAAAAGCTACAGTTTTACTTTCATTAACCTCTGACTGATACTTGGCATTTCCTTTTGTTTGCATCCAGGCAAAATGCCACAGTGGTGTCAGCAGTACCCGTGACTATGTCATCAGTGGAGACCCCAGAGAACTTTATATGATATCACGATTTCAAAATATCATTTATATTCATCACTGCTTCAAAATGGTGGCAGACATGAGACCTATCACAAGACCTTGTTATTCAATGTTTAAAGAAACGAATATACTACAATTTAATATTTTGAGAACTGCATTGAAATCCCATAATATGAGTCAACAAAAACAAAATCAGGAAACATTTCAAACGGACTTGAAGGATAGGGAAGTAGATCTACAGACCACAGAGGTGGCCGGGTTCCTTCTGCCGGGCCTCACTGTGGCTGACCTTCTCTCAACTTCCCAGTCAAGAGAGCCGCAGGAGCCACGGGAGCTGTGGGCTGCTATTTTTGGAGAAGAGTGTGGGGTGGGGGGCCCTGGGTTTGGTACTTAGAAGGATATTGTTGTACCTGTTACTACAGAGTGTTCCTGAAGTGACAGGCATGGTGGCAAAATCAGCTGCTCTAACTAGAGACCGGGGTAACTCCCCACCTACCCACCGCTAGCATTCCTACCCAACAGGGCTGGCCCCCACTGCCCCTCTTCCCACAGGGATATCCAGTGGGAGGTTCCCATCCAATATCTTAGAATAGCAGGGAAGTTGGGCATCATCTGTCAGGCAGACTTCTTGAGGGCCCAGTGAAAACCCTTATAACTCAGCTGTGTGGTCACTTCTGGGTAAACAGTACTCCCTCCCAGAAATCAATTCATTAGAGATGCACTGGGGAGGAAGCAAGAGAAAATGCTGAGAAGAAGGAATGTGATTATTGGGAAATTAGTGGGTTAATTAAGATCTCTAGGGAAATGGGGCTGGCTTTTTGATGCCACAGAGGGCCCAGGGCAGGCCACTGCAAGAACCGGCTGTTGCGTCTCGTCCATCATCTGCACCCCTGGCCACCTAAACTCTCCATGAAATCTTGCTGGGGCACGCTGCCGGGCATTTATCACTTTCTTTACATGTCAGCTTGTCATATGCAGAAATTAATTGGATGAACTCAAATTGGTCCTGACAGGGGCCTCTTGATGATACCGCACATCTCGGGGTAGCCAGATGATTGCCATTTCTAATTCTTGCAGCAGAGGATGCACGAGTAAGCCCTGGGTCGCCTTCCATCAATTTCTACCCTGCTCAACTCTGCTCGCACCTCATGCCAGCACCATCCCTGGAAGGGACAGCTGTGGCCCATTTTAGGAGGTATGATGGCTCTTCACCAGGGTTCCAAGACTGCTCCTGGATCACTTAAGAGTTTTCAGACGCTAAGAGGATGTGAGGGGGAGATGCAGAAGTTGAGTGCAATCAGTGAGAATCAGTGGGAAAAATGGGGCAGAATAAGTTATGAAACTATGTAAGTTAGAAAATAAAATGTTATTAAAAGAAATTATGATTCCCAGTGAATTTTTCAGGACCATCTCTATTATACAAAGTAACCGCCCCCC
Source organism: Tamandua tetradactyla (assembly GCF_023851605.1). Taxonomy (NCBI): domain Eukaryota; kingdom Metazoa; phylum Chordata; class Mammalia; order Pilosa; family Myrmecophagidae; genus Tamandua; species Tamandua tetradactyla. The sequence continues at coordinate 59,268,698 of NC_135335.1, forward strand.
CCCCCCCCCCCTTAAAGACTATACATCTGTGGGTAGGAAAAAGAAATAACCTTTTTCCTCCATCCCTGGACCCCCGCCCAAAGCAGGTGCTAACTCTAAACTTGTTCGCTGCTGCATGCAGGTGAGTTGCTGGTTACCATTCCACATCTGGTCCCAGATGCCATGGAATGTGCTGGTCCCTGAATGGAAACCACCTACAGGGCGGGTGGCGGGGCGGGAATGACAAAATCTCAGCAAGAGCCTCTAGCCGCTGAAGGCTGTACCCTTCTCATGCCCCACCACCTAGTGGGGCCATGCGTGCCAATTCTTTCTGGAGATTACTATTCACCACCATCCTTTAAGGACTGCAGTTAGGAGGGAGCCTACAGAACCAAACATCAATCTCAGAAGCCGCATAGCAAGACATTCAGTATTCGATGTACCAAAAAATTCTCTCTCCATGTCTTTATGCTCCCAGCCCTGCGGTCGGAGAGCCTCTGCCATTGCCATGAGAAGGGACAGCCATTGCTCAGAGCTGCATCCCATGATGGAATGCCAGTGCCAAAGAAACAGAGGCAGGTGTGACTTCCATATTTGCTGCTGCTCCCCCCTTTTGCCATTGTTCTCCTCAAATAGGAGTTAGCAGTTGTTAAAAAAAATGAATAACTAAATGTTTAGTCCATCTAACACAGTGCAGACCCTTCAATTGACAGGAGAGGGAAAATACTGTGTTAATAACCCATTAGAACTGAAAAATTAGATAGAAACATTAGAAACCATGGAAATGAATTCAGTTTCCTCTCTCCATCTTCCTTCCTTCCATCTATCCATCAATCAGCTACCTCTGTCTGTCTATCTACCTACCTACTTATCTAAATTTCTTTTCTTTCAGGAAGCTAGTGGCACTGCTGGGCCAACGCAGGTCGTCTAAATGGTCTCTTCCACTTCACCACAATAACTGCTGAGAAGAGCTCAGTGGCTCTACAACCTTGGAAGCAGTACTTCACTTCTCTGGGTCATCCCATCAAAATCACTATTGTTAAGCTCTGTTCCCTGGGACACATGGGAAGAAATGACAGATGAGGAATCGAGGGGCCTATACAAACAATCATGAAGAAAAATCAGATAGGAGATAAAACAAAGTAGTTCTTGCACTTGCAAAATTTTTCATAAAGAGAAAGACAGCATGCTACAGTCACTAATTAATAGGCGGCACTTTGTGAGGAGAGATTATATCTCAGGCTGTGGGCCAGATACTAAAGCAAAATATTAAATGTGTGAAACCATGCTCCCTCCTCATTAAAAATTTCTGGTCTGAGTTGGTTGGCTATACATTTTATTATATGTCATTATCTGAATTCTCATTATAAGGCTGAGTTGTGACACTGGTGTTGACAGAGCTCCCAGGATATATGAAAAGGAGTCTGGTCTCTCTCCCTCTGTATCTTGAAGGGGGGTGGGGGTGGGTAGCAGAACTCTTTGTATTCTGCATGCATTTGCCAGGCATCCATTTGGACCATTATTGAAACAAATGCCAAAATACAATTAGTGCATTGTTGGGTGCAGAAAAGGCACATAGCACAGAAGTAAACCCCTGAGATTTTGTTCAATGAGCCAGACAATAGGCATTCCGTTTCCTTTTTGCTATCCTAAAAATGTTACATAGTAATTTCTAGTAGGAACATTAAATTAAAAAGATTTAAAGGCACAGCACCTTTAATCTTTTTTAAGCTTGAAATGATTAATAAATACCTAGCCAGGAACTGCTCTACCACCAAATGAATGCAGACTGCCCAGTGAGGGCTAATCAATCTTCCTAAGTTTCTTGCGGACTGACTTCTATTTCTTATCTCCTCCAGAGTCTAGCATGGTTCCAGCCACATAACAGGAAGGCCATAAATACATGATTGTCATTAATTCATGCAGTGCTTTCACTTCTTTTCAAAGCTAACAGATTCTCAATTTTTCCCATTTTGTTTCCATCATACAAGCCCTGTAGAGAAAAAGACACATATACAGAGGAGGAAGCAGGCAACAGAGGTTAGTGATTGACCTGGGACTGCTCAGGAGTGACGGCCAGACCCTGGAGGACTCGGGCTTTTTCCATTAGCTTGTGCCTTTCCCAGCCAAAAATACTTGACACACATTTCAGGCAGAAGATGGAAGGCTGAACCGTGGGGACTACACGTATCTAAATTGCTTGATTTAATAGTCATAAATGTGGCCTAAGCTTTTTTTTTTTTTTTTTTTAAGAAGCTAAAATAACCAACAGATGAACCAACAAAACAGAAGGCTCAGCCTGAGCTGGGTCAAACTCAAGTTGCAAGGGGAAACAATTCTCTTTTTCTGGTTCCATGGTCCCTAGGCAAGGCCAGCTCCAGTGACTCAGAGGGAGGGACCCTCGTCCTGGCCCGCAGGCCTGGGTTCTCAGTGCCTCTCATTCAGAGATGGTGGCCACCTGGGCACGGTAATAAACTCAGGAAAACCCTGAAAAGACACACGGTAATCCCCTCCTGCTCCTCCTCTTCCCAGGAGGAAAAGGCAGGGGATACAATAGCTTCTCTGAATCTGAACTTCCTCTTCCTCCTCTCTCCCCTTCAGGCTCACCTCTGACTCCACAAAGGTATTTCCCTCTCCGAAATCCACCATAGGCTCAGCCTTGCCAATGCTAAAAAAAGTTTACCTTTGTTTCTAGCTTTAATCACATTTGGAATCTCTGGAAATATGGAAACAAGCTCTTTCATTCTTCAGCAGTATTTGTTTAGGGCCCACTTGGCACCACCCTTCCTATTTAAGGCTTTTTTTTCTGTAACGGATTTAGTAGCAGTGAATCATCAGTTTCTACCCTGACTCCAACTTCCTTTTATTCGTACTTTCTTGTCTGTTTTCCTTTCTCTGCAGCTGCCTCTGGGGAGTCGCCCATTTCTGCTCTCTAAAATCAAGGCGGCCTGAGTCGCCAGCTGGGAAGGCTGCGGCTCCCTCTCACTGGGCCAGTGCTCGGCCATCCTGTCCTGTCTCCAGCCTGGGGATGCTTCAGCTCCCTCTCGCTCAGCCAGCTAACTCCTCTCTGGGATGTTGTCTTTTGGTCTCTGTGGTTCCTGCTACCAAACAGATCCGAAGAAAAGCTAGGGCTCTTCAGATGATGTTATTCAGGCTGAGGGAGGGGACAGGTCCCTGGAAGCCAGTGGCACTGCAGGGCCAGGCCGACCCAGCATTGGTGCCTGGTAAAGTGGCGCAGCTTGAGCTGGCAAATGGGGTAGAAGGAAAATCACAGGAACTCTTCCACCTTAAACATGCCCAGACATACAACACTCGTGTTAAAAATGTATGTGGCCTCTGAACTTAAAAATGTGTACAATTTGAGGCTCCCCTGTTAATAATTTCTCCCCAACTCTTTGGGAAAAGACTAGTTGTCAGAATACAAATGGAGGGCAGCAGAGTGGCAAGCCTGTGGAGTCAGACACATGTGGATTCAAATCCTCTTTCTGCTAGTTACGCTACGAATGAGATGGGAGACATGTCAATGAGCCTTTCCAAGCCATAAAACAGGGTGACACCACCTCCTTGTAGGGTGTGAAGACAAAGTAAGACTAAGTACATAAAGCATTTAGTATAAAGGTAGCTTGTATATGTCATTATTTGGCCTTTAGACTAAATGATGCTGAATTATTGTTTGGTAGCAGAGACAATCCACACTCCTCATTGCTCAAGACCAATTAAGATGGTACAAATCATACACTCCACAGGCTGAGTGACAGATGGTCTCAAAATTGACTGGCATCCCATGGAAAACAAATTCAATCCTGCCCTATGGGCAGTTCTCACTTATACTGTCCCCACCCCCCATAAATATGGTAGTTAATTATGAAGTTATAATTACTTATCAACAACTAAGAGGCTACATAATTCACCTAATACCTTTTCCTCTTTTATAGTTTGAGCCATTTCTGAAAGGTATACAGACATTATTAGAGACGGACTATGTGGGGGACATGCCTTGGGTCCCCCTGCCCTGGAAGAAAACAAGCAACCATGCATCATTCAGCAGACTGACAGAAATGCAGTCTCAGGCCCCACCCCAGACTTGCTGCTTCAGAACCTGCATTCTGACAAGATCCCCAGGTGAGGAACATGCACATTCAAGAGAGAAGAGGAGACAAGGTGGCAGGGAAGGCTTCCCAGAGCTACTGAACTCTTGGCTGAGACCCGAAGGTCAGAAGGGCTGGCTCTCTGAGCTCAAGGTGGGGAATTGCAGGGATGGGTGTCAGAGGTAGTGTGGGATGGGCCTGAGGTCTGCTCATGACACTGGAGGATGTGGGCTCTATTCTGTGGGTTCTAGATGAGGGGGTTGGAGAGGGGCAGGAATACAACTTGATTCAACCCGTTACTGAGAGCCTAATGATGAGATCTAAATTTGCAGGATGTATGGCTGATCTGTGATATCTCTGGGAACAGAGACTGAGATACCCAGCAGACAGTTCTAAAACTATTCAGTAGCACACTGTCCAAGAGGAGAAAGTATTTGATACAGGAAGTTTCTTCTGCTGGAGGGTGGAGATTGGTGGCCTGCGCCAGTTAAAAAGACCTAAATGTCATTACCACCAGCCACCATAGTCCCCTCACACCTCAAACCCGTGTGCTCAGCTGAAGGCTGGCTCTTCACGTAGATACTTGGTTTGATTCTCGCAACATACCTAGGAGGGAGGTACTGTTTATCCTCGTTTGGCAGAGGAAGTGACGGAGGTTGAGAGAGATCAGATTACTTTTCCAAGTAACACAGTTTAGGTGGTGGAGGGATTGAATCCAGTTCTGCTGAATTCCAAAGGCTGAGCTCTGAAACACTGGTATGCTGCCTGTGACTATAACTGGAGCAAGGTGGAGAAACAACCCAATTTTCGCAAGCATTTGAAACTGCACTTTACATGTAAACCTAACAGCATTAAAAAAAAAAAGAAAATAAAGGAAGAACCACCAGTAATCACATACACAACTATTTTTGTGCTTGTTATTTAGTCTATCTATGTGCATATTTTTTCTAAGTAATCAAGCATATGCTAATTATCGTGTGCTGATTTTTGAAGGAACATTACCAAATGCATTTTCTCATGGTGGTACAGAGCTTCATAATTATCATTTTAATGGCTGCATGATAGTCCATGTGGGAGAGATGCCATAATTTACTCACCAAGCTCATTATTGGATATATAAAAGCTTCTACTTTTCAGCATTATAAATAACATTGGAATGAATATCTTGGTGCATACAGCTTTTATCATACTTTCAATTAGTTTTTTCAAGAACAAAATTGCAGAAAGATAGCTGTGACAAAGAACATGATTCCATATGTATAAAATCAATTTTGTTTGCATAAGGACTGTACTAATGTACAGTGTCACTAAAAAGGTATGAGACTGGGCGATGCCAGGGTAGCTCAGTGGTAGAATTCTTGCCTGCCATGCAGGAGACCTGGGTTCGATTCCCAGATCATGCATGTTCCCCCACCCTGCAAAAAAAAGTATGAGACTGAGTTGCTAGTTCACCTCCCAAGCTCAAAAAGAGAAAGTATAACTTTTAAATCTTTCTAAATCAGTAGAAAAATTGACAGAACATCGAGGTAGTTTTAGTTTACTGTTTTTGAAGTAACTTATTTTGTACTTGTTTATTAATACTATTTACTTCTGATTTGTTTGTTCCTGTTCATGGGATATAATGTTTTATCAACAATTCATATGAATTCCCCATTCATTTTTGCAGTTTGCATTAGGTTTTTAATTATCACTGCTATTTTATAAAAACATAAGTGCAGAGTTACTTAAAATGTTTGGGAAAAGCTCAAGGGATAGATAAAAAGATCTCTGATGGACAAGATTACATTTCTTTTGCCCTCTTTTTCAGCGCTTCAGGGAAATGAGAGGTAAACAGATGGATAGAGTGGTAGATATTGTGTTTTAAGAAATTAAAGAAGTGCTACTGATTTATAAACTTACTATACATATGAATGTTCTTAGAATTGTGACTTCCCACTAAGTCCAGGTAAACAAATAGAATTACTGAACTCCTAGGTTCAAAAGAATGGGAAACCAGGAGAAACCTAATTTGAATGAAACAAGCACTTTTTGATTATGACACAGCACTGGGCAAGGGAGGCACATCAAGCACTGAAGAAGCTTTGGAGAGATATACTTGCACCTGAAACTCTATGCCAAAGTACGAGTAATGGGAGAGATGGGGACAAAGCTGAGAGAAAAGGGCAGGGGAATGAAGTTCAGTCCAGCCCTCCCTCTAGCATCAGAACAGCATTTATTATGTCTTTTAAAAAATGACTGTTCATGCTGTTCCCCGTAATTGGCACAGCTTCTCCACGGTTCTGCCTATCAGAATGCTACATATGCTTCTAAGTTCACCAAGGGGCCAGTTTTCCATGTTAACTGAACAACACGTTGATAACATCTGTTGGGAGCTGAATCATGTACCCCACAAAAGATATGCTCTTAATCATGACCCATGTTCCTACGGGTGGGAAACGTACCATTTCATTATGAGTTAAGGTGTGGCCAAACTGGATCAGGGTGGGTCTTAGTTGGTATGACTGGAGGCCTTATAAAGAGAGGGCATTTGGATACAGTAAGAGAAGCCAGAAATAGAAACCAGAGAGGAAAGAGAGAGAGAGTTCACCATGGGACAGACACCTGCCGTCATCAAGAGAGACATGGCCTTGCCAACATTTTGATTTTGGACTTTAAACCTCCAAATTGTAAGCCAATAGATTCTTGTTATTCAAGCCAACCCATTGTATGGGATTTGTCATAACAGCTTTGGTAAACGAAGATAACATCCATGTTGTTAATTGTCTGAGTTTTCCTCTCAAAACCCAACCTTATCCAATACTGTAAGAACCCTTGCCATCTGTGGGAGCCTATTTGCCCGGCACTCTTCATGGCACCAAGGACACATTAGTAAGCACAGCAAATTCCCTTTTCTCACAGCACTTACAGTCTCGTGGGGGAGGGTGGGCAGCTTAGCAAGCTCCTAGACAATCAAATACATGCATTGGCTAGTAGAGTTATAAATGCTGTGAAGAAATATAAAGCAGGAAGAGGATCGAGTGTTCCTCATCTCCTAAGGAAACTGAACATGTAGGACAGCCTGATTGAATTTCCTTAACCACAATTAATGGCTACCAATGCCTTGTGTAGAATTAATGTGGCCTGAGGCATTTTACTGATGGAAAGAGAAGAAATTAAGACGACTGCTTGGGCTGCTGTCACAGGGCAAAGCTGTGCAAGACAACATCCTCAGGGGCCCACACATGTGTGTAAACTCAGCTTTATCCTGCTTGAGTATAATGGAAAACTTGGGTCCCACTATTGACTTGGGGTTGCTGGAAAGATAAGTTTTCTGCTAAGGTAAAGAACAGAGTCTTTATGGAAATGGTCCGTAAAGAGTTACGGGCAGGGATAGGGCTAAAGATTTTACAAATAAGGCACAAGCATTATGAGTTGTTTAGCATGCTGGTCAAAATGTGGCTCACTACAGCCTCCCTGGCACTCTTCAAAGCAAGGACAACTACAGAATACTAGATGAAAGAAGATGACTTTGGTATTCTAAGAATTAGTCAAAAAGTTGACTGCCACCACTTACTATTTATTCTAGATAATTTAGAACTTATGGGAAGCAAGAATAGAGATTAAAACTGGGAGATGGAGATTGCAAAAGGTACTTGTTAAGTGTTCCTTTCTAACAGGTTTTTTTTCAGTGTGATGATAATGAAATTTAGGGCAACACTGACCACTCTAACTTCAGAGAAGTAATTGCTGTTTACAATTTTGGGGTCAGGTGTGGGAGGTGGCAAAGGGAAAGGAAGGAAAGCTAAGATGAGAGTGTCGAAATATGCAAGGTCTGATGGGGAGGTCCCTATTTTCAAAGAAGGCAATTAGGGATAAAACTTAAGTCTGATTGTAAGAATACACTGATTCATCCCATTCATTTAAGCATTCCTACTTAGAAAATAGGAATAGTTTGACCATTGTAGCTAAGGTTAACTTTCAGCTACATTTGAAATTGATAGAAGGGGGACATGATGGAACAGTTTTGCAACCTACACTCAGGGATAATGCCTGGAAATCAGCTAATGGCTGCATCTAAAAAAATTATCCGAGGACAAAACTTTCCAATAAAAGTCTACTAGAAGAACTGGGGACCGTGACATTCTAGTAACTTAACCAGTGGTCTCTGGTTAGTTCTGAGATTGCCTGCAGGGACTGACCTGTAAGAAGACTTGGCCTTACTCACAAAGCCCTCAATTTTTGGTTTCAACATGTATAGCCACTTTGTATTCCACTTTCAAGTCCAAGAATACACACAGGGTCTGGCCTAAAGAGTGACTCCATGGAGAACTCTTTGGAGGGGAATCTTCCCGTGGCCTTTAGCTGGTACCAGTCATGACCAAGAGCCTGTGCCTAGATTCTGGCCTCCTGCAGGCAGCTGTGCCGGTTTGAATCTGTGGTGGACCCCAGAAAAGCCATGTCCTTTAATCCTTATTCAATATTGCTGGGTGGGAGCATTCTGATTGCTCTGATGGAGAAGTGACCCACCCTATTGTGGGTGTTAACTTCTGATTAGATGATTTCCATGGAAGTGTGTCTCCACCCATTGAAGGTGGAGTTGCTTACTGGAATCCTTTAAAAGAGGAAACACTTTGGAGAGAGCCCCTTTTGTAGAGCCATGAGAAGGCCAGCAGACACCGCCATGTTCGCCATGTGCCCTTCCAGCTGGGAGAAACGTTGAATGTCATAGGCCTTCTTGAACCAAGGTATCTTTCCCTGGATGCCTTAAATTGGACATTCCTATAGATTTGTTTTAATTGGGACATTTTCTCAGCATCAGAACTGTAAACTAGCAGCTTATTAAAACCCCCTTTTTAAAAGCCATTCCATTTCTGGTATATTGCATTCAGGCAGCTAGCAAACTAGAACAGCAGCCTTATTAGCTTGGGGCCCTGACCCCTCTAGGCCTAGGTTCTGACCTCTGGCTCTCTTTCGTCTCTGGACTTTACTCCTTTTCTTCAGAGACATGGGGTACCTGCTCGGCCCCACTATTCCAGGCCCCAGCCTGGCTTCTGTCTGGTGACAGCTTAGGATACTGGTCTTTAAGTCAATTTCACAACATCCTAGTTCACTGAAAACTGGATGTCTAAGACAATCATCACCATGTGTGAGTGAGAAATGGGCACATGACCCAATTCTGGCCAATCAGTTTTCTAAGGGCTTCAGGCAAAGATTTTCTTTGCCTTAAAGAAAGATAAGAAGAGATGCCCATTATCTTTTCCAGTACACTATGTGTCTGCATGTGAGGCCTGGGCCTGCTGCAGCCAACCTGTCCCAAGCTTGTGCAAGCCCAGGAGGAGAGCAGAGCTATGCACAGTGCAGAGTGGGCACCTGGATGGGCCTGAGGCTCCTACCTCTCCTGCAGCCAATCCTATCTCATGTGAGAAGAAGGCTTATAGCCTACACCAGTTTGAGTTGGGACTTTCTGTTGCTTGCACCAGAAAGCATCATAACATACACACTTTGAACACCTCTTCCCCCCCACTCCTAAGTGTCCTGTTGTCTCCCAAGTCCTGCAATCCTGGGTCTACAGCAAGTCATCCTGCCACAGTGAACTTCCACTGTCACAGGTAAGAAAACACAGGGGTTGGACTACAGCCAAGTAGTCCAACTATGAGGACTTCTTTTTAACATAGAACAAATTTGTGGATACAAACCCAATTCTCACTTGACTTTTAGTATTTATATTCTGGATCTTTAGCATGATATGACCCCTTACCTCTCAGGGCTCTATCCTGGTTATCTGAGTTCCTAACTCAGCCTGAGGCATACCTGGACCAGTTGACCTCTCAAGTTAGTCCAGCTCTGAATTTGATGATCCTATGAGAATTCTTTGAGCACACCATCCTCATGACTAGATTCTACATTAACTTTCCATTAATGGCTATGCAACCCTAAGACACACAACCAAAATCAAAGTAAACATCCTGCCTAGAGAGAGGTAAGGGTTCAAGAGGACCCACTCATGAAGATAAAGAATTTTCTCTACTAACATGGACCCTTATCTCATTGACCTCATTCCAGCTGTTGGAAAATAAGAAGCAATCAAGCTAATAAGGGATTATATTACCTTTTAAAGAATCAAAGTCCAAGCTAATTATCACTGACTCACCAAGTATTTTCTGAGCACTACTATTCCAAGAGAGTTGAACTTGATGGAGTTTAAGTTAAATTGAGTTTAAAAATTTCAGGCACAGTCATTTTAATGTAATAAATTCAATAAAGGACTCTTGTTTCTATCTAGCTATTATTACATATTTTATGCTATAAAATCTGACTACTAGAGAGTTGATTTAAATTCAGTTCATACGTTCATGCAATAAGAAAACACTTCTGATAAACAGTGCAGCCTTTTGAGTAACACCATAAAAACAAAAGAGTCATCACTTCCAAGAGTCTGAGTAAAGTGCAGATGTACCTAGCAGTGTCTCCGAGGGAAAACTGATAGCTCCATTTCCTTCCCTTCCTCCCTTCATCTGATAAAAAGAGCTCTCCCAGTGAGAATAGGAGTGTGACAGTCTTGTATGGAAATGCAGATCTGCGGAAGGAGAGGGTGCTGGAAGGGGCGGCTCCGAAGCTAATAAATCACACCTGGTTTTCAAATTAGTTATGGAGCCAGACACTCGACAAATACGGTCTCAAAGCCCACCATCCAACAGCTACGGGCACCGGAGGGATGCCGGGGCCTCCAGCGCTTTCCTTCTCATTCCCAAACTCAAAGAGTCCAGCCGGCCTCTGGTGCCATATGGAGGTCCATATGCTTTCTCCCTGTGAGCCGAGACTCTGATTCACTCCCTGCCAGATTCAGGCCTTCCCCTCCTGCCCATTCAGGCAGGCAAAGAAATCAGGATGGATGGAGCCCTTCCCTTCCAGGCACCAGGTGTCTGGATCCCACATTTTAGGTTCTGTATGCATGGGGCAATTTTGGGCAGAACTCTTAAAATACCCAGAGTTGCATTTCTATTGATTATCCTAAAATGCACACATCTGTAGGTTCTGAAAGAAATGTTTAGTTTATTCCATGTACAATAAAACTGGCACTGGGGCCAGACCATGAGTAATCAATCAATGACTAAGGCAGCCTCCTAGGCTTCAGCAGGCAGTCATCTCAGCGGGAAGATGAGATAAACATGCAAATCTATTCTGTCTCTATTGTTACTTTATCTAAAGAAAAGAAACAAAACAAATTAAGCTCTGCCACTATTAACTCCATGTACTGTTTCTACTCTGCAAGCCAGACTGCTTGAGCCTGGGGTCCCTGGAGAGAGGAGGGGGTCACCACCCACCAGTCCCTGTACCCCTTCATTTACTTTCACTGCTTTGAAGCATATATGGAGAGCCAGTCTGGTTAATGGGGGAATGGAGTAAATTCTTTTTGCCCAAGCACCTAGAACTGCGCTCAAATATTGTATTTACAAATCGGACCAGGAGCTTAAAAAAATTCCTGCCCCCTAAATCCTGGAGGGTGAAGTTAATACCATTAAGAAAAGGGTTGCACTCACCCTTCTGCTCCTGGTATAAGTACTTCAGAAGCCACATTATGCATAGCAACTCCTTAATCAGATTTGAGAAGCAGCCCTCCCCACCAAAACCTGAAGTTATCAAGGCCATTAGAAATTTAGATTTACATCCTGAATCACCTCAAGGGTATTTGGACCTTGAGATATTAGCTAATGATAGTATAAAGTCAATGATCAGCAAGACATTTAAAAACAGCTTATTTCATATTTATCTCGTATGTTAGAGTCCACTCTGTACATATTTTATAATTTATATAACCATAGCATAGTGCACATGTATAATTTAAAAATGAATACACAGATATTGGGGGTGGCTATGCTAACACTTTTTAATTGCTGGGGTGCATGACTGAAGCTGGGGTCGCATCCCTGGGACAGAGTGTCCACCTAGTCTGAAAGGCAGACAGAGACACAGCTGGACCTGGGCAATGGAATGTGCCGGCACTGGGGGATGATGGAGTCCTCTGCCCAGGGAGGCTCATAGTTACTGACCTGCTACTGGGTCAGCAATGGTGTTGGGCCCAGCCAACCAACCCCTCATGGCAGGAGGTACAGCTTGATTCTTAGAGTAGTGGCAGCCAGCCCTTAGGAAGTTCTACCACCATAAACTGGTGGGAGCATGGAGAGTATATTCTTCTGAGCCCTTAGAGAGAGGGCTGCAAACTCCAAGCCCTCAGGCAAAACCAAGCCTTCCTCGGCAGCCTCTTGCTCGTGACACCCAGCAAGGGCCCTTGTGCACAGCTGATGCCACCAGCTGACACAGGCTGCCGTCAGGGATTTAGGGGCCTGTGCTAGCTCTACTAACTTGCTGCTGCTCAAGCTGCTACAGGCAAAATGATAACTTTCACTCCTCCCTTGCTGACACAAATGTTAACACTCCTGTTTTGCCTACAGACTTAGGACACTGGGTCTGTAAGTCCCACTCAAGTAAACTGACAGTAAGAGCTGCCAACAGCAATTTGATTCTTCCCTGGGTTCCTGACCAAGCAGAAAGGACTGGATAGTCCCATTTCATGCTATAAAGGAGGATCTCACTTGGCCTTCGCTATAGCTTCTCTCTAGAGTTGCCGTCTCAGCCCTGCAGCAGATGACAGCAAGGATGTACCATCTCACTCAAGGCCCCTACCACATCCAGAGTCCAGCTCCACCCAGGGCAGGAGCCGCTCACAGCCCACAGCATATCAATACCCGGGTCTGCCAGGACTGCTGCGTCTTGGGCCCTGCCTGCCAGCACAGGGCCTCAAAGCAGCATGGGAGTTGGTGGCTGCCAGGGCTTGGCCTCCCCTACCCACTAGCACCTCTTCACATGTCATGGGATAAAGGATACTCCTCTTTTAAAAGAATGTGGAAGGTGATATTGGAACTTAAGGGTGATGTTGAAACTGGTTCACCACAGTTTAATTAAATCTTAAAGATCAAGGCTTTAGAGGTAAAAATCCCTGGACACAGAGATGAAATCGAAGTTGGCACACAGTTTATGTGACCTCGTAACTTTGGAGCTCTTAATCTTCCATTTCTCTATCTCAAGAATTAACTTTAAGGGAACCATTAAATATTGCATTAGATCAATTTGGATCCCGAAAGTAATTACTTTTTTCAGGCAAAAATCATCAGTGGATATTAAAAGCAGCAGGTGACAGTGTGATGAAAAATAGGATATTCCTATGTTATAATCTGTCTCCCCGGAAAACACTAATCTCAAAAGGAGAAATAGTAACTTCGTGGTGGAGGAAGTTAACATTGCCAGTTGTAGGCCACATGGGCATCGCGTGCCTCCTGATTTGATGTACAAAAGGAACAATACATCACTCGAGTCTAACCACAGAGAAACATCAGACAGATAAAACTGAGGGGCATGCTACAAATTACATGGCATGCAACCTTCAAAAGCATCCAAGTCATAAAGATATGACTTTGGGAAATGTTTTAGGTTGAAGTCTATAAGAAATTTTCTAGGCTGAAAGAAATGATAGAAGGAACACTTAATGGAATAAATATTTGGGTAAGTATAAAATAAAAATATTTCATACCTGTTTTCCTTTAAACCTTCTTCAAAGACACTATTAAAAATAGAAACAATGTAGGCAGGATTCGTACCCAGTCTGTGCTGGAGTTGATTCGATTCATACTAGCCTATGAGAACTGACTGTCAGCCAACATTAGCATCCCTTCCCAACTCTGTGTTCATGGTGGGAGTATTTACACTACAAAAATATCAAATGCTACAAATCAGGGCTTTTTTACCCCCCCAGAGATCTGGCTGTTAAGTGGTTATCAGCACACCACTCTTTGTAGTATATGTGAAGTAAAATATATGACAAGACCCCAAAGCAGGGAGAGTGGTTGTGTGCTTTGCAAGGTATATATTGCTTATGAAGTAGAGGAATATTCTTTGAAGGGAAGATTGATAAATTAAAACAGGGTTGGCAAGAGCCACAGAGTAGACGGTATAGGCTTTGCCAACTATATAATCTCATTGGGAACTACTCAACAACTCAATTCTGTTGTGGCAGTGTGAAAGCCACTCGTGTGTAAACGAGTGGGAATTGCTGTGTTCCAATAAAACTTTATTTTCAAAAACAGGCTGTGGACTGAATTTGCAGACCCCTGAGTTTAAAATATGCACACTCTAATCTCTAGAACAACCAGTAAACACACAAACATATATAGAGGCATAAATAAAAAGTCAACAGAGAATATAAAATAAATATTAAAAATATTCAATTCACCCCAAAAATAATAAAACTAAAAATATTCAGTTCACTCCAAAAATAACAGGATCAGTGAAACAAAAAGCAAATAGATCAAATAGAAGTCAAACACCAACATGGTAGACTTGCACACAATTCTATCAATAATTCCATTAAATTATGTTATATTACACGGAACTCTAACCTATCAATTACATAAATTACATTCCGTCAAATGTAAATGGGCTAAACATCTTAATAAAAGGCAGAGTGTGTCAGACAGGATTAAAAAGATCCAACTATGTATTGTTTATAAGAAACATATTTAAAATCCAAAGACACCAAGTTGAAAGTAAAATGTTTTTGAAAAAGATATACAATGCAAAAACTAAGCATCTGAAAACTGGTACGGCTATATTAATGTGAGGCAAAGCAAACTTCAAAGTGAGTATTACCAGAGATATGCAAAGAGGGGCATATCATAATGATAAAAGGGTCAAATCATCAAGAAAACAATGTTACACATGTATATACCAAAAACCAAAGTTCTCAAAAATATGAAAAATAATTTAGGATAAGGGGATGGAGCAAGACTGGAAGACAATCAGCAAGGATTCTGAGATGACATCTGAGCAGAGACCTAGGGAATATCAGGGAGAAACCCATGAGACAGTCCAGGGAAGAGTGGTCCAGGCAGAGGCAAGCATGAAGGCTCCATGGGGCAACCATGGGAGGAAAAGCAGGAGAACGAGTCAGGGGAGAGGATGGAATGATAGGTCACAGAAGAACAGGAGAGAGAAGTGAAGAGTTTTTTGTAGGTCATGGTGAGAAGCTGGGCTTTCATTCCCAATGTGGTGGGAAGCCTGGATGATTCCCATCAGGGGAGAGATATAATGGACTTAAATTGTAAAAGGATCGCTTAGGCTACTGGGTGACTCGGCAAGGGGATAGGGGGGAGGTGGATGCACCGGTCTTGTTGGGAGATGACGATAAGGATAACAGAGGCCCAGGCTGTATTGGGGAGGAAGCACTGACTGGATGTGCTGGACTTGTGATATGTGACATGAGCACACAGCACCAGGGGAAGTTGGAGAGTTCTGACCACAGAGGTGGTAGTGCATATGCACAGAGGGGCTCAATTCTTTGGCATTACTGATCACTGCTATGCAAAACACTAGCCAAAGTCTGTCTTTCTTATATGAAAAAGCATAAATGTTGATGGAGCATTTGCTTTCAACTCCAAGCAGGCTGATAACTCTTGATATTACAGGAATACTATGATTATTATCTGTCCGTAATTTAAGCAGCTTTTATAATACAATTTAAAGACAGCCCACTCACACTGACTAAGCACCTGTGACAACAAAAGGTTAATTGAGATAACCGATTCTTCCATCTTCAATTCAGGATCCAGGGTCCAAGTTGTAATGAAATGGGGCAGGTGGAATGTATAGAACTGAAAATCATATCCTTGGCTATGTAAATTTTTTTTGTTTGTTTTGCTAAAGGACAAATACAAAACAAAAGAGATTCAAGACCACAAGGCTTAGAAATTACATTTGGTATCTTCATCAAATTGATTAGCTGTCATACAACATTCTGAGCTTGTAGAATGAAAAAAGTATATACAAAGTGATACTGTTTTCCAGGATGATAATATTTAAGGGCAAAGAAAAATTACAACATAGCATCTCAGAATGCTGAAGTAGACCACTGCCCACGATCTCTGTAAGAACCCACCAAGGCTATGCATATGTGCGCCTCAGCGTGTGTATGATGTGTAAAGAGACAAAATCAATACCATCTTCTTGGCTAAGTTAAGGAACCTCAACAAGGATCTGCTGTGATGGTTGGGTTCACATGTCAACTTGGCCAGGTGAGGGTGCCCATTTGTCCGGTCAGGGAAGCACTGGCCTGTTCCTGCAAGGATATTCAGTCTGATTGAAACACTAGAAGGCTGGTGTATTAAATCATCCATCAGTTGACTGCATCTGTGACTGATTACATCTACGCTCAACTAAGGCTGTGTCTTCCATAATAAGAGAATCCAATCAGTTGAAGACTTTTAAGGGAGAAGAGAGAATTTTCACTTCTTCCTTAGCCAGACCCTCCAGCAGAGTTCGTCTAGGAACTTCATCGGAGTTGCCAGCCTCATGGCCTCCCCTATGGATTTTGGGCTCTTGCATCCCCACAGTTGCATGAGACACTCATAAATCTCATATTTACAGATATCTCTTATTGGTTCTCTTTCCGTAGATAACCCAGACTAATACATCTGTCTTACTTAAATTCCCACCCCAGCTCCTCACAGGCCACTGTCCCCCGACCATGTGGCACACAGAGACCCTTAAGATATGGCCCTGTCTCCCCCAATCTGTGACAGTTCCTCAGTCATTTGTTTTTATGACTGTGACATTTGGAAGAATACTGGCCAGCTAATTTCTAAAAATGTCCCCCAATTTGGACTTGTCTGATGTTTTCTCATGATTAGATGGAAATTCTACATTTTGGGCAAGAAAGTCATGGGTATGAAAGGCCTTTTCAGACCTGCATCACAGGGGGGTACCTGATGTTGCCGTGACTTGTTCCTGGCAATGTGAACCAAGATCACATAGTTCAAGTGGTGTCTGCTGGTTTCTCCACTGTTAAGTCACTATTTTTGTTTTGTAATGAATAAATATATTGGGGGAAATACTTTGAGACTATACAAATACTCATTTTCTTCTCAAACTTTCGCCCACTAATTTAAGCATCCATCAGTGGCTCTTGTCTGCAACAATGATTACTGAGGTGTTTGCCTCTGGTGACATTTCCTGCCTTTCTTATGCATTTATTGATTGGACTTCTTCTATAAAGAACTGTCCCTTTTCCCTTGTTTATTCATATATTCAATTCTTTGTATCAGTATGGGCTCATGGATATTTATTTTACTCTATAGGCTACAGTCCAACATTATCATTTATTTTGTTGAAACCTGCTCCAGCTTTGACCAGTAGGGACTCTTTGAGGCTGGCATCCATGTTTTTTGTGGGAGTGAGTGCATGGTCCAGGAGTTGATTCAGGGCTTCCTGCATGGAAGGTGAGCAGTCTACCTCTGAACCATCTATGTTCTTTTGACATGCTCCAATCCTTTTTTGGAGCACTTCCTGATTTTCTGGGATGACAAGGTGTTCCAGGCTCATCTAGTATTTTCCCTACCCTGATTCCAGAACTAACCAATTCTCCAACAAGTCCTGATTCACTTGAATGAGGCTTAGAAACCAAGATCTGGGTCCTGGGGACACTCATGCTACATAGGTGTCATTTCTTTTAGGTCCTTCCAGTGAACAGAGCCAGGAAATATAGTATATATACTCATCAACACTCACACACACCCCTCTACATTTATTTCTGCCTGTATGCATGTATCTATTTATCTATTATTCATCTATTCATTTATTACCATGAGTTCATACTGATACCTGCAATTCTAATCCAACACCACAAAATTCATTTAAGTCTTTTCCTTTCATATTAATTTGTGACAGTGAGAAGCTTGGCATTCATTAGCCACAATATATCTACTCATTTGTTCAGTCCTAGGATACATATGAAGTAGTTTCAGAACTGCAAGCCCATAGCCCTGTGTGAAATATATTTACTAACTGAAGTACAGCATTTATGCATACAATTTAATGAAAACACTGTTTTCCAAAGTTACTTACATTAATTAGTTCCTTTTTTCTTCAACCCCTTCAATGTGGTCATAGTAGCAATCTGCATTGCAATTCTATTCATCTGTTACACCCTGTACTCCATTTTGGGCTGCTCCTACATCCTGACTGATTTTAACTGTTTGCTTATTTTGGGGGTTTGGGGAACATTACTATGGTTCTAAGTCAGAGCTACACAAAAAGCCATGCTCAGAGGTGCTGTTTCCTCATTACGCCCTATGACCCCATTTCCATTCTCCCTTCTTTTCAACCCTCTCCCACCTACCCGCTTTAGTTTCTGGTTTACCATTCCCTGGCGCCTACTCCTTTTTCCTATCTTGTGCTTGTACTGAACCTGGTTCACTGTAGGAACTCAGTGTTAGATGTGAAACTGTTCTTTTTAGTGGCTCCCTACTGATTCCTGAAGTCCATTAGACCTTATGATTTCTCCTTTATAGAATGAAAATAGGTACTTCATCTTATTATGCTTAACAAAAGGCTTTAAGGAAAATCGCTGTTTTCCTTAACTGGATCAGTTCTGAGAAGGCATCTAGCAAGTACTCAGGAAAGGATCTGCTAATGATCCTGAAGTCTGTTATTCTGGGGTATAAAGAGCCCCAAGGTAAGTAGAACTTAGCAACATGTCAATTCTTGGGTGATATTTTCAAACTTCTGCTACATCTTATTTTTTTCTTTTTAATCTAGCATCTCAAAACAACTTGGCAGCAAAAGAATTGTTTTTTAAACCTCTGGAAAATTACAAGATTAAAGGATATAAGAGTAGCATAAATATTTGTAAGAAAAATAATTACTAGGAAAAGGTTGGTTTTTTTTGGTTACATAACAACCTCTTTAATACTCCAGTTGTTCATTTTCTCTGAAAACAGTCCTTGATTTTCCAATTAATGGGGAAGGAAGCCATCAGCAACAAGTCAACAAAATGAAAACCAGCTCTAAGTTTCTGGGATGGAAAGCAAAGGGTTTTACAAATGCAGATCTATGGCTAGGAGGAAACTGGCATCTGAGACTATGCACTTACTTTCCTATCTTGAGAACACCTGGTTCAAAACATGAACACAAATAAAACTTGAAGATTAGGTCAATGTGACTGTTAAAGTTGCATGCCATAAGACATTTCCAAGGAACCATGAAGTGTTTCACAAATTCTGCAAACAGACAGGCCTTTCCACATATAAAGTTAAACTAGCCCAGTCCACTGAAGGCTTGTTCTAAACTGACAATTAGGCCATCCCTGGCTGTGAGGCAGCAGATGGGGAGGGTGGGTACTGTAGACTTCAGAAGTACAGAAAAGGTTATGGGCAATCCCAGAAGACTCACAAGATTTGTCTTATGGTGGACCATGAGTTAGTTTAGATAAATCTATTAGCAGGATAGATTTATGTAGTCTATGTAGATATCCAAAGTATTCTGTCAATTCAGGTGGCTCCTGCAGCACAGCCAGGAGCATGGGCTTCCCAGTCAAGACAGACTCAAGGTCAAGTCCTGGCCAGGCCACTGACTGGCTATAGATCACTGAGCCAATTAACCTCTCTAAGCCTTGGTTTCTTCATCTATAAAATGGGCATTATAATACCAACTTACAAGTGGTATGAGCATTTAACCCAATGTGAAGCCCTTGGTAAGTGCCCAGCATAAAACAGGTACTCAAGGGGCCAACACAGCCTAGGGGTAAGAAGAGGGACCTAGCCGCCAGCATCAGGATGCTGGCTCTGTTACTTATTGGCTGTGTGACCTTGGAAAAAAGTCACTAGTCTCTCTGTGCCATTGAAGTGTAAGTGATGGTCTGAATGAGGGTGATAATCATAAACTAACTCTGAAATAGGGATAATAAACAGAGGGGCTATGAGGATTAAATGAATTAATATGGGCAGAACACTCTGAGCACTCTGCATTCTGTAAGAATTAACAATGACTTTTACTAGTGGCTACGATTATTGAAACATCCCACCAGCAACAGGGAAGGAGCACTTGGTAGTGGAAGTGAACTACTACACAGAATACCAGGCCGATGCAGGTTTTAGCACGTGCTATGTTGGCCACAGATATCAATAGCTGGAGAGTGTACGTAGGTGTGCCCCACTCTGTAAATGCACAGTCAAATGACTTAACCAACAGTAGCAAAGAGTAAAACAGGCCAGGAGGAATATACCCTCAAGAGCATACAGACTACAGCAACTTGGCAGCAAGGAACAAAAAAGCCTTGCCCATGTATTATGCAAACTCTGCCCTGCAGTTGGCCTGTTTCAAAATACTTGGTGCAATAAAAAATAGTCTTTGAAATGAACAAGAGGCTAAAATCTAGAGTGGTGGGGTGCTTGATCCTTTTGCTGACAACCATTCATTCTATCTCATATTTATTTAAATTGCTCATCTTCTGCAAATGCTGTATTTCATCTCAAAAAAAAATCAATAGAAAAAAACGAATGGGTTGTTTCGTTCTTATTTCTAAACATGCCAATAAATTATCATCTCTTGCTGAACTTATGCTGTTATTCGTAGCTTACTCCACTTAAACTCATGCATGTTTCACTAACTTCCCAGTTTTTTTTTCCCAAACAAAGTTTTCCCTCTCTCTCTCTCTCTCTCTCTCTCTTTCTTTCTTAAGGAAACTGTCAGATGTGAAGAGGGCAATGACATCCCAGGTTTCACTAGAAAAGGAAATTATTAAAGGCCCATAAGCTCTTATACACAATTCTGCATTCGCGTATGCTCTTAAAATTGAACACTTCCTTATAACCTGTTTGGAGGCGAAACTTCACCTGACATTTTCCTATTTCACTAAAACTTGACCTGAACTAATATAGGTCTTCAAATTTTAAAAGTGTATCCCACTTGATGTGAACCTCATACACAAACTAATTATGTTGCCTGAGACTCTTCTGGGGAGGCCATATGGTATGTGCTCTGTAGTTTGCTTGAAAACTTTTATTACCCTCTAAAATCCAAAAAATTATGAATTCTGAAATAAACTGGGCCCCCATGTTTCTAGATGCAGGATTGTGGGCCTACAGGATAATATTAATGTTGTTATGGTCCAAGCACAGAGTGGTGAAAAAGCCAGTGAAAAAGATAATTCTAGAACTTTCCTTCAACTACCTTCTTTTAAAACCAGATTTTGAGCTGAACCTTCCTGTTGTTGATCTCATGATTTAAAATGGGTAATCATCACTCCTGGGCTTCATCAGAAATTCTGTCTGCCCTCAAGTGAGTGCACCATCACCCAGACAACACGAGGTACTGTAGGGAATGACCCACGGCAGAGCACACAGCAGCTGCCATGAGGGGTACACATGGATATGCATGTCCTTTTTAAGGGGGAGCCTTTTATCCAGCCCCAACAGCTTCAAAGGTGCAAGCATGGGATTCAATTTCCTCCTGCGGGAAAAATATCACCTTCTATTCTGACTGCTGGAATGAAATAACATACCTGGCCTCCAGAAATAAAGATTAGTTTCTTTCCATACTCTCTTTTCCTTCCCACATTTTCTCCTCCTCAGTGTGAGACTTTGTCTGGACTGGAAGGTAGAAAGCTTAGTGTTCACTTCCTTACATGTGGACAAACTCACAAAGAGATACATGTGTTCACGTCCATGATTTTGTATTATGAGGTTGAAGGAAATGGATTGTATTGATATGGTTGAACCCAACTGGAAATCAGAACCTCCCAGATCAACAGGCATTAAATCAGAGGGGCAGACTGCAGGGGGATGAGCTGGCAGGACCCAGGAAGACTGCTGGGTATAGAAGTCGTGCGGACACCTGGACCCTGTGGCCTTGACGATTCTAGATTCCCCTGAAGAATCAGAGATGGCAGATGCTGTGAGCATTTCTTACATCAGTTCTCCACCCTGACTGCATAGATGGCCAGGCCCTGTCCCAGAGATGCTGATTCAACTGTATGGCAGGAGCCAAAGATCTCCAGGTGATTTCAATACACTAGCTAAGGTAGGGAACTCCTGTGCTCAGATTGTTATGGCCTGCTCCTCTGAAGAACGCAAACCTGGAGTAAAAAAGACTTGAAGGGTTGTTAAGAATTTGGGCATTTCCTTCCTGTTGGTGGTCTCTGTCTGCAGGAAGATAAAGGTGGCAGCCATGTGGTTCTCAGAGAAGCAAGGGGCCATACAAAGCTGTTCTAAAGAGCAGGGCATCTGTTCCTGCTCCGTGCTGACTCTTCTGTGTCACTGACTCACCCATGAGAGCACGGAGCAGGTGGAGGTGGGCTGCCTTCCAGCCTGTCTGCCACCCTACACATGGCCAGATGCCTGGCTATCTATGCAGCCAGGGCAGAGAACTACTGATGTAAGAAATGCTCTCAGCACCTGCCATCTCTGGTTCTTCAGGGGAATCTAGAATCGGCATGGCCTACCCTAACAGGGTGCAGATGTCCACATGACTTCTATACTTTTGTCTGCCACTCTGTTCATGTGCAGAGACAGGTGCACCAGCCCTGCGCTGGGGGCTGTGAAGCATTGAGGACTATTGGGATTTGATCAGGAAGGAGGGTGTGCATTGGGCTTCTATATCTACCCTGGGTAGGAACAAAACCCCCACCTTCCTGTTGGGAAAGGAAAAATACACAATATGAAGCCCAGGAGTTATCAAAAGCATAGAAGAGAGAACAAATGTTAATGTTTAACCAGATAATGCTTATTTGTGAAACAGTCTCAAGATTCACCAATATTCTCCCACCTGGGGCTTTCCCATTCTTGGTCATCCTTGTCTTTCTCTTCTTTGTTGTCTCCACCATGTGGGTGTTTCTGCACAATTCGCATTCCACCAGCTTTCACTTGAATGAAAAAAAAAAGGGGGGGGGGTATGATTAATGTGAAATGGAACAGCCGAGGAGTAGAAAGAGCAAGCTGGAAAGGTTTTGTTTGCCCAAGGATCATGAGTTAGTTTAGATAAATCTATTAGCAACAATTATTAACCATGGAAGGTGGGTATTTGGAGGGCATTCCACATAAGACAGCACTCAACACCATCTCTTACTCCAAATCCACTTAGGAGCTTTTCAAGGCTCTTGAGGTTGCTGGTCTCCTCTCAAGTACTTCTTAAGAACAGCAGTATAACCAGAATATAAACACGTGAAGAAAGCAGCTGCTGGTTTTAGTTCCTACACTTCTCTTTGATGCAACAAGAGCCCACTTAAACCCTGCACTGTGGTATTTTTTTCAAATACCGACAATGTTTTGATGGTGATGATACAGCTATAAGTGACAAGGAATGCCACTATACCAGAGTCCCAGAGCCCAGCCTGGAGCTGCAGGAGACTTCTAGGGCAGCCTTTCCCAAACTGGATGCTGTGAAATCCTCGGATTAATATTACTTCTGTTTAAGCAACTTTATTGATATTTAATTTACATACAGTATAAGTTACCCACTTAAAGTGGACAGTTCAATGACTGAGTATACAAATTCAATGATTCTGAGTATATTTAAAACACTACCACAATTAATTTTAGAAAACTTTCATCACCTCCTAAAAGAAACCCTGAACCCATTAGAAGTCACTCCCCATTCCCCTTTTTCCTCATAGGCCTGGCAGCAACAAATCTACTTTCTGCCTCTGTGGATTTGCCTATTCCGGACATTTCATATAAACTGAATTAGCATTTTGTGACTGCTTTCTTTCACCGTGTATGATGTTTTCAAGGTTTATCTATGTTGGAGCATGTATAAGTAGTTCATTCTCTTTTATTTCTGAATAACATTCCACTGCATGGATGGATTGCCTTTTGGTAATTTAAATTTTGAGTACTGCTGCTATGAACATTGGTGTATAAGTTTTTGTGTGGAAATACGTTTCCTATTCTCTTGCGTATCCACCTAGTAAAACTGCTGGGTCACGCTTTATATTTAACCTTTTGCAGAACTGCTGTACCATATTATATTCCCACTAGCAGTGTATGAGGGTTCCAATTTCTCAAATGTATTTGACAACATAACCTTTTTTTTTTTTTTGCAGTAATATCAATTATCACCCTCTGGGGTTACAGTGTTTCATGGAATCGAGTTGGGAAATGCTGGCTGATTGCATGAAACTCCTGCCCTACATCCAGGAAGCTGACCTGGCATGGTGGACACCAGCACGAGTCTTGGAGTATCCGGAGGTACATGGTCCTGAACTACTTACTTAGCCTCCTCAAGCCTGGTAGCTTCATCTGTAGAAAGGGGGTAGAGCACCCTCCTAGGATGGACAAGTTTGGACGGGAAGAGAGAGGCATTTGGTAGCATCAAGGAGAGTGTTTGATGGAAAGTGGGACAGAGTGAATTGCACTCACCCTCACCCCGGGTCCTTCCCTCTCAGAACAACTAATCTTAAGTCTTTTGCCCCAAAAAGGCCTTCTCATTTCATGTCCTCTCGTGTTTCAAATATGATTGGACTCCTTTTTAACCCATCTATTGATTTTCATTTCAATCATTTTTTTTCATTGATAGAGCTTATATTGATTTGTCCAATTTGTCTGGTCTTCTTTTTTGAATAGTGTCTTAAATTTATTTCTCTTGTTTTCAGTTCTTTTATATCTTTAATCATTCTATGCATACTTGCTTTATTATTTTTAATGATTGCTTTATTATCTGAAGTCCTTGGGAATCTAGTCTTGCTGTTTGTTTCTGTCTGCTGATTCTTGCTCTTGTGCTGAGTAGTGGAGGATTATGGGCCTGTCTTCAATAGTGTTTTATCTCTGGGCATCCTTTGTAGCCTGGGGTTGAGAGAGCTTCCCTCTGGAGGGATGCTGTAAATGAAAATTAGGACTATAGTTGCCAAATCATTTTTTATGTCAGTGCTCTCAGAATATTCCAAACTGTGCAAATCTGAACTCCAAACCCACGTAAGAGCAGGCCTGACTTACAAATTCTCAAGGAGACTTTTTACCCTACACCAAGCCCAGGCTGAGAGAGACCAGCTTCTTTGTCATCCCCTTGTGCTTTTGGGTATCTTACCCTCCTCTATCCTTCCACCATGACTCAGAGGAGCTTTCTGATGGGGTCTCTGGTGCCTTTCCAGGCCTCATGCAGACCCAAGGCATATGCTTACTGATTGGATTTTTGGTACCATCTTTGTTTTTGGCCCTTAGGGATCTTCCATGCTTTAAACTCAGATCTTAAAAAAAGTTTGGAATATGATGGAATATTGTGCAGCTGCAGGAAGGAATGAGGTCATAATGCATGCAACAACGTGAACGAAACTTGAGGGCATTATATTGAACAAAATAAACCAGAACAAAGGAACAAATACTGTACAGTCTCACTACTATGGACTAACTATAATGAGCAAACTTAAATTTGAGAGCACAGGTTATCAGAAGATAGAAAGTGAGCAGAGATTAGGCAATTGGTGCTTAGGGAGTACAAATCATTTAATAAAGTTGAGTGTATTATAAAGGTTCAGAAATGGATAGCACAATACCATATGATGGTAACATAATATTTTAAGTATACTGTGTGGTTATGACTGAAAGAGGAAGATTAGTGTCATGTATGTCACCAGAAAGAAAGCTAGAGGATAAAAACTGGGACTGTATAACTAGTGAAACCTAGGTGGATGACAAGGGTAGTTAACTGTACAAATATAAGAAAGTTTTTATATGAACTAGAATAAATGTATGTCACAAGGTGTTAATAATAGGGTGGTAAAGGTAAAAAAAAATACAATTAAAGCAAACTAAGGTCTATAGTCAACAAGTTAATTTGGTAGTATTCTTCCATTATATTATGTACTATTCTTTCATTATATTATTTCTTTAGCACTATACTAAATCTAAATGTCCATAACAGGAGGATATAAGGAAAGGGTATAGGATATTTTCCCCACTTTCTTTTCTGAAGAAATGGGAATGATCTTATATGGGTTGTAGTGGTGAATATATAACCACGTGATTATACCAGAAGCCACTGATTATACACTGAGGATGGATTGTATGGGGTGTGAATAAAACTGTTTTGTTTTATTTTGCTTTTTAAAGTTGGAGCCAACATTTTTAGGTATTTAAAAATAAGAAAACAACAAGATTTCCCAGGTCACATAGTCTGCAACACCATTGGAAATGGAGAGTGAAAATAAAACTCTGAAGTTATCTTAAAATAATTTCCCACTCCTTTAAAATGCACGACTAGAGAATGTTGAACGTTTTTGTTCACAGGGGGATTCTGAAAGAATTGCCCCATGGAATGTTTCCTTAAAATTCATCTCTCTCCCCCACATCTACCCTGTCCCCAGCCCATGCTGATCAGAAACTGACTAAAGGCTGCCCGTTTAAAAATGGCCTCTGAATCATTTCAACTTGGCAGACAGGGAATTTTTAAACTATACATCACAGTTGTGTTACTAAAAGTAAAAAAGGGCTGTACAACTAACTACAAAGAAAACTGATGGTGAATGTAAAGGGGCCATTTGAAATAACCAAGACTTCTTTGGTGCACCCGGAGCTGCATACCCATTCCTTTGCGATGTAAGGACACGATGCCAGAGCTCAAGCACCCAGCATTAGCACTCCCATTTAATTTAGTTTATAAAAACAATTAGCTTCATTAATACCTCACAGTATGTTGGGTGATTAATGCAGCAATAAAAAGCAACAATGATAATAATAACTCAAGGCTGGGACAGATTCATTTTCACTTGCACAACTGCCAAAAATATGACAGTATGTATTCATTTTGATTGTTTTATCGCTGTCTCTGGAACTCTTTATTTGAAAAAAATGCAACTGCAGAATTACTTTTGCAGAGATGCTGGCAAATGTAACTATTTTTATGAGCGACATTAGAAAATGTCTCAGATTTTTGTGGTGGTGGCTGTTATTCAAGCAAGAGCTTCACATCTGGAGACTAAGCAGCTTCTCTGGAGGAAATGCTGGGCAGGGGTGAAGGGCATGGACCCTGGAGCCAAACGCTTGGATTCAAGTCCTGGCTCTGCCTCATGTATATCTGGGCAGGTTCCCCTCCATGCCTTGGTGTCCTCCATTGGTGGAGAGAGGTCGACAGAGCCTCTTTCTTCCAGGGATCCTCCAAGGATTACATGAGTTAGCAGGCGTGAAATGCCTACAACACGGCTGGCACAACAGGAAGTACCCAGCTGTTAGCTGCTCTTATTCAACAGGTTCAAAAAATGGGCATTTACCTGGAAATACCCTAGAGTATATTAACCAGATAATCAAAAAGTATTGGCAAAGTCCCCTGGGGGAGGGAAGAAAAAATATGGAACTATTAAACCTTACCATCAGGGAATCCCCTAATACTGTGTCAAACTTTAGGGACACCCTAAACAATAGGCCATGCCCTCGATCAGGAGGCTTACTCTTGTGAATCTTATGTAGGTAGCATAGAAGCTTAGACTACCTATAGGCATGCCTAAGAGTTATTTCTGGAAGACCTCTATTGTAGCTCAGATGTGGCCTCAGTCTTTCAAAGCCCAACTCTGCAAGTGAGATCGTTGCCATACCCCCTATGTGGGACATGACATTTGGGGGTGAAAGTCTCCCTGGAAATGTGGGAGTTTGACTCCCAAGGATGAATCCAGACCTGGCACCATGGGATCAACAATTCCATCCTGACCAAAAGGGGGAAAAGAAGTGTATCAGTGGCAGAGAGAGTTCAAACAGAGTCGAGAGGCTACTCTGGAGGTTGCTCTTACACAAGCTTTAGGTAAATCTTACTACCTATCATAACCTGCCAACCCTCAATCAGGACCATTTCAGCCAATCCCAAAGAAAACCTAGGGCAATATACAAGATTCCACAAGGGTTCCAGGCACTAGAGTAACTTTCCAGAAACCTACAATCTCCAGATGGGTCCCTGCTCCAGATAAGTCCTGAAACCTAGCCCAGCCTCTCCAGAACATCAGATAGTTCCATCTCCCTACCCCATATTAGTGAGAGACTCTTCCAATATCAAAAAGTTAGAACTGCCATAGCTGAAACAACCCTAAAGAGAGGTATGGAAAGATCAAAGGTGATGGTGGAGTTATACATAGAAGATAGGATTTAACAAGTGAATATGAATGCTGAGTCATTAAATTGATATCTTTTAGTCTCCAGTATTTTAGAGCAGCTAGAAGTAAAAACCTAAAGTTGTGAAAACGTAACCCATGTCAAAGTTCGAAATATGTTTTCTACAACTAATCGTGGTGCTGTGCTTTGAAATTTATAGTTTTTGTATATATGTTATTTTTCACTAAAAAAGAAGGAAAAAAAGTCGATTGTGATGATAAAAAAAATATTCAAGCCTTCTAGCCTCCTATATTCTGGGGCAGCTAGAAAGAAAAATATGAGAGGATCTTATGGTAGACCATGACAAACTCTGGGATCCGTCCTGTAACTTCTTGTTGAAGAGTGTTTTGAAAACTATTGTTTTTTTATTTCTTTGCTTTGTATATATGTTATACTACACAACAAAAAAAGTTAAAAAAAAAAGGGGGGGGGGCATTTAGTATTTAGACCTCTGTAGTGCCCCAGTCCTTGGTAAGTTAATGTTTCTTTGCTGTAGGCATCTCACATATAAGGTGGGGTAAGAAGGAACAGGTGGACACCATGGAAAGCGCTTGCTCACCGGTGCCCCACCAGCAAGGTCAGTGTACCACCATCAGGACCACCATCCTTCCAGGTCCTGTCTCAGTGTCCTGGGCTGCCAGAACAAAGTACCATAAGCTGGGTGGCTTAAAACCACAGACTTATCCTTTCTCTGTTCTGGAGGCAGAAGTCAGAGATGAAGGCACCTGACAGGGCCCTGTTCCCTCTGAAACCTTCCTTTCCTCTTCCAGTTTCTGATGTTTGCTGGCCATCCTGGGTCTTTCTTGGCTTGTGGTAGCATCTCTCCAGTCTCTGCCTTGGTTGGCACATGGCCATGTCTATCCTCTTCTCATAGGGACACGAGTTACACTGGATTGGGGCCCACCTACTTTGGTATGCCCTCACCTTAGTTAGCTTCATTACATCTGCAAAGACCCTATTTCCAAATAAGGTCACATTCACAGGTACAGGGTTTAGGATTTGAACATATGTTTTGGGGGGACACAATTCAACCCATTATCCCATCTAAGTAAGGAACCATCTGCAGAAATGCAGATTCCAGATGCTTCTTCAATTTTTGCTTCTTCTCTATTGTTATCAGCAGTAACCCACAGTGGGTATTGCTATGTGCCAGACATTTGTAACATTAGACGTGAATCATCTCACTTGTCCCAAATCCCGCATCTAGTAACCAGCAGAACCAGGAATGGATCCAAGGTGATCTTACTACTATCAAGGCACCCTTACTCTTATCCTGCAGGGACTTTTTCCCTGCAGGGACTCCTGGACACTGGAGACCTTTTCCTGCAGGGACTCTGGACACTGACTATCACTGCTCCTCTGAGGAAGACAGTAATGGCCCAGATAAACAAATAGTTACCACACTATTTAGCTGAGGGAAGAAAACGCACTTGAAACTCAAAGCTTTCTGCAGAGCAGCTTCCTGCCAAATGGATAAAAGAGGAGGAAGCATTATCCATGGCCAGATATGGCAGGTTAAGCAAATACTGAGGAAGCAACTAACTATATTTGACTACCTGGCCCACATCCCTCTGGGGTCGGGGTTGCTGATGCAGGAGGAAGTCACTGACAGCTTACTAATGACTGATGAATAGCAGACTAGAAAAATCTATAGCGGGAAGACAGATAGGGAAGGTCTTCCCAGTGTCACTCACTACCCTAAGAGCTATTTGAACCAGACTGTGGTTTCCAGTGGGAACTAGGCAGGACTGTCAATTCACACAAATATCCCCAAAAGCAAAGGCTGTGGGTGGGAGAGCATGACCCATTAGCCTAGGGTTTCTATTTTCTCATCTGGAAGAACTACTGAAACATCATTCAAAAGAGAGCTACTCCACCTCAAAGAAGAAATGGAAAGTTCCAAGAATATTTCTGGTGAGAAAATCAAAAGGAAAAAAAAAAACAACCAGAGCTGTGGGTTACGATTCAACCCAATGGTCTCAGGGATAGCAATGTAGCGGCAGGTCAGTGAAGCAAAAATGGAATTTGACCACTGCTGGGATTGGTGAGATTAGGTGGGTGGTGCTTCCTCATGGGAACAGGGCAGTGGAACATGCTCTGTCTTAGTCAAGAGAGAGGAAAGAGAATTATAAGGCACACAAAGAAGACACTCATGTGCGTGGATGCTCATGGAGACAAAAGGGTCAAGAGAAAGAGAGAACCCCAAAAAAGAGAGTTTGGGGATGGGGCACTGACAGCCTGGCCTGACAGCAGACACGAGTTACGGGGAATTCTAATGAGACCACCTAGGGACTGGACAGAAAGGTTAAAGGAACCTTAGGCCTTATGCGGAAGTAAGTGCTTGTTCTAAAACACAAGCCCTGAAAAGTTCCTGAATTTGATCCCTGGCGCGTTCACTTACAAGAAAACCGAGGAAGAAATAACGGAAATTGCTATTCTGAGCTTTGAACTGTGGAGTGTGAAGATGGGAAGGTCCTTAAAGATCACACATGAACAGCCCCATTTATGACACAGAGATGGAGATGGGGTTCAGGGACGTGGTGCGATTTGCCAGCATCATGGAACTTTTTGAATCAAAATGGGGACACTCAGGTCATCTCCCATACTAGCTTGTGTTCCATTTCACAGCTTGGTTTGACCCAAAGGACAGATGGTGGTGACCGGGTCAAGATGAGAAGCTGGTTGGCTGGTGACTGGGCCAACTCCAATCTGGGGTTCAGGAGCAGCCAAATGGATATCCTCGAGTTTAGGGATGCTCAGGGGCAAGTATGATCTGGTGCCTGGAGGTGCTCCAGAAAAACGTGGCACTGCTGGCCAGTAGCGCAGGTAGAGACTGGTTCCTTTTACCAATCCCAATCAAGCCCAGCCTCCCCTGCATTTGGGCTGGGGTCATTTGACTGAGTCCTGGCTGGCAGTATGGGGAAAAGTGACTGTGGTAAGCAGAATAAGCTGCCTATGTCCTAATCTTTGGGACATGTGAAAAAATTAGGTTGTATGGTAAAGGAGGGGTTAAGATCATAGATGGAATTAAAGCTGCTAACCAGCTGATCTTAAAATAGGGAGAGGCTCCTGGATTACACAGGTGGATCCATAGAATTACAAGGGTCCTTAAAAGTGAAGTGGGAGGCAGAGGATGAGTCAGGGTCAGAGTGATGCAAGGCAAAAAAGACTAGGCCATCATTGCTGGCTCTGAAGTTGGAGTAAGGGGGTGGTCGGGTGACATGAGTCAGGGAATGTGGGCAGTTTTTAGGAATTGGGAAAGGAAACAGATTCCCTTAGAGCCTCTCGAAAGGAAAGCAGCCCTGATGACACCTTGATTTTAGCTCAGTGATACTCAACCCACAGAACTGTAAGGTAAGAAGCTGATGGGGTTTGAAGCCACTACATTTATTGTAATTTGTTCTAGCGGCAATAGGAGGCTTATACAGTGGTACATGCTACTCCCTGGGCACACACCCCCAACACAGTGAGCCACACACTTTCTCCCCTTCTGCAGAGGCCGGGCACTGAAATGGCAGTGTCATGGAGCAGAAGGAACCGGAGCCTCCTTGCAGGAAGGCTACCCAGGCGAGAAGTAAACTCTTACTGTCTTCACCCACTGAGATTTTGGATGGTCTGCTACAAGAACCACTATTAACTTATTTTAACTAATACAGAAATTTATACAAAAGTGAATATTCTCTATATAAACAAAAATATTTCTGAAATTAGAAAGGTGAAAGCATTCACAAAGCCAAGTAAGAATGCAAAGAGCACACTGTGAAGTGACAGGGAAACAAACAGATGTGAGATGGAGTATATAAGCAAAAGTGTCTAGAAAACAGAGGTGAAATCTAAAACATATCTTAGAAATGCTACACTCTACCCCCAATGGAAACTCCTGAAAAGTGCAGTAATAAAAGGGTTCTGTTTTTCTGGGCATGATGGGAGCAAAAGCAGACCTCTTTGCTGTATTCTTTAGTCCTTGATTAGCAACTAGAATGAGGACATTGGAAGTACACTTAACCAGTATGTGCCTATACAACAGAATGGCCCAGACCATCTGAAAACTTCTCTGCAGGGAAATATTTCATGGAGAATTATCACCCACAACCTTTTAGATGCATCCTTAACCAATGTCTGCCTGTCTGATTGATCAATATGACAAACGGAACTATTCTGAAGTTAATTAAAAGAGAAAGCTACGTTGTCTATTTCCCATTTTACTTTAAATAAACAAAACCGTCTTTATATTCTTATTTGACTCAGCTCCAGAGGGGATGCAAAGTATATTTTTAAAAGAAAAAGAGAAGTAAAACAAGGAACACTCAAAGCTCTCACAGATTAGATTTACAAGAACTTTAGTGACATATGGTTTTTTGGCTCCCCTGGGAAATGGAGGGAAACAGAGCCAGCAGTATGTGTTTAACAGAGATTTTAAACACATTGCTGACACAAATTCACGAAGACTGGCAGAAATGAGTAATAGTTCAGCTTATAAAGATCTCGTCTTTTCTGCTGTGGAACACTATTACTGCCATTAGATGAAACAGAACCTCGCTTAATTCTAACTCTGCTAATCTGTATGCAGTTTCATGCCATTTCTCCACATTTTGTAGTTGAGAGCAGTGGTGAGGTCTCCAATCATTAAGACTTGATTACTCTGACTGAGGACTGCAGACTGCAGACACATCTGCTAGGACATTTCACAGCCCCATTGTTCCTCATAGGTAACAAGATTTTATATCAACACGGAGCCTTCCTTCCACTCTCCAGAAGGCTGAATTAACTACCTCATTAATCTGCCATCCTAGAAGAAGGCACCTGGCAAGTGACAGGGTCCTATATTTGGAGAAGGGCTGCTGAGGTTCCAAGAGACACAGGCCCTACAGGCTGGTCACCATGGAAGTCACTGGCTCAAGAGAGTTGACAACAAGGACACTCTAAATGGTCTAGGTCAACATTTCAAGCGTCACTGCCCCAACCAGAGGTTCATTAAATGAGCTATAAGTGTCAACGGCTTACACCCAAACTGGGGTCTAAATTCATAACACTTAACAAATGTTAATTACTATTATTACTATGATTATACTACCTAAACTGACTGAGTGCCACATACATCATGGTTCTAGAAGGCAGAGTTCAGAGACGTGGGCAAGTTGCAGATCTGGCATCTACGTGGAGAAGTGAGGGGAGATAAGAGGCCTTGGAAAAATTCATTCAGGAGATATTTATTGAGTACTCTGTGGCAGGCACTTTGCTGGCCTTGGGGATAAAGACACAAGGAGCCAGTCCCAGAAATACGAAGAGAGGCAGACAGGTAGAGGTAAGTATAATAGGGAAAACAGGGGCACTGTGGGTAGAGGAGGGTATGTGGTTTGACAGCAATAAAGAGAAAACACAAAAGAACAGTAAGATAGTTACTGCGAGAGAATTTTATTATTTCCAATTGAACATTTAAACACCAGTCTTTGTTATGCAATTCACACCCGTAATGAAAGTGTGCCCAAAGTTTTTAAAGCTGTTATTTTGATTTATGAGCTGTGCTCTTGGCTATTCTTGATGATTATTCTTTATTATAGTGATTGCCTTTTTTTTTTTTTTAACAGCGACTCTGCAGAACTGCCTACTCCCTGGCAATGCCAGATTAAACAAGAAAGCCATAAGCTTCCTGCCAAAAAAACCTTTCACACAGGGCCCTCAGCAGCGCAGGGTGGGGTGGCGGGGGCAGGAAGAGGTGCTGCTGCTGAGAGGCAAAACACAGAAACCCTGAAAAGTACCTTTCTAACCTACTCCTCTGGGCCCAGAATACCAGGCCCTTCCTCCAACTCCAACCAAATAGAACCGGCCTTGGAAGATGCTGCATCGCAAACAGCTACCCTAAGCAACTCCTACCTGATTTGGTCTCCAAAGGCTGAAGGACCACCCCAGGTGTCAGCTGAGGAATTCACCAGCAGGCCTACCTGCCCCTGGGGCTCCGATCCCCACAGGGATGGACAGAGGTAGTGGAACTCCCTTGAGAGTCAGCAGCAAAGGTGCCGCGCCCTGAAACTTTCCCAGATCACGTGGCCCCAGAGCTGCATGTCACTGAAAAGGAAAACTGAGCCCTGGAGAAGTTATCTGACATGTTTCAAAACTTAGAACCCAAGTTCACTGGCACACTAGTACAAATAAACTGCCTCTTTTCTCCTTAGGCATAAATAAGCTATTTAATTTCTAATTCACAATTTACTTCTCAATTCAAAGAAAATCAGAGCCCTACGTAAAATTTCTCCTAGGGGGTTAATATAGACAGTTTATGCCTCTGATCTTAAAAAGTCTCTGTATCGACATGTCTCTACCTGCAGTTTAATTACTGCTACATGGATTCGGTATCATTTCAACAGATACACTTCAATGCAATTCACTACTGCAGGGCCTGGGGAGCCACAGGCAGCCTGTTATTGTGTGGTCCTGGAGAATTAGCTCTGCGTGGAGCGTAAGGAAGGTGTTCCTTCCTGCTCTGCTGCCCAGATCTTTATGCATCTGGACATGGACCCTCTGCTGTATGAATTAAAGATCAAAGTTATCCTGAAAGCAAATCCCTTGGAAGGCACCTTTTACTAATGCCACACAAAGGACCTCCAAACCCTATTTTCCATTACAGTGAAATGAGTTCCTAACTTCCCATGCCTCTTAAGTCCCTATGCATCAGTTAAGTCATTTTTCTTCCCTAGCTCTAGTTAGGTGGTGTTGCTGAGTCTCTTTCACCAGCGGAAACTATTACCTACTCTGGAACACATGTTTAAAGACCAGCTTCTACTGCCGGGTGAAAGCAGAGCAGTGAGGCCCTGCCGTGGGGACACGAGAAGGGTCAGTGTATTCCTGGGCATCACTAGGGGAATCGACTATAAAAAGATGGCAAGTATGTGCCACAACAAGAAAGCCAGCTTTCCCTAAGGTTTCTGTTTCTGGAAGACCCTAAAGAATCCCATACATTGGATGCCTTGACTTCGGGTCCCTCAATCGCCTCTGATTCCCTGGCCAGTCGTCCTTCCATATGGATGATTGTCATTCAAAAGGAGAGCAGAAATAGAAATGGCCCCATTGGAGCCGAGCTGAAAGAGTAAAGAGGAACTGCGCTCAGAGTGGAGAGGAGGGGCTATGAATTAGAGGCTGCTCAGAATCATATTTCCTAAAAAAGGCGGCCCCTCGGATTTAACTTCTTAGGCTCAGAAGTTTAGGACTTGTTGGGGAAAAACAACTTTTGAGAAAAAACTGCATGTGAGGAAAAAAAAAGGGTGGGGTGTAAAATAAGTCACACTGAGTGATTAAGGATAAAAATAGGTTTACACCTCTTTGGTTCTGTTGCAGGCATGACATGCTATCAGCCTACAATGCATCTTCAATACAAAAAAAACACGAACTTCTAGTTATTTTTGTGGCTAACTCGTTGTTGGTTTTAAAAAAAAGATCTGCATACTTTAAGTACTGATCACCAAACCTTTTTCTTCTCCAGGTGTGCAAGTGGGATTACTCGAGTCAATCTCATTTGCATGCAACTCCCCAACATCTGCTCACACTTGAAAGAAGCCTGTCTTCGCCCGTGCGGGACCGAGCTGTGAACAAGCCCACGAGCCGACCCGTCCCACCGAAGTTTCTCACCAGGGACGGGGCAAGCCTCCAACGCCAGCGGAACGCGCTCTGCTTGGCCAGCATCTAGGGCCCCGCGCTCGGGGAGCTCAGTTCGGGGTCCCTCCCCACGCCCGGCGCCCCGCACCCCCGCCCCCGGGCCCGCGCCACGGGTTCGAGCCCGCCCTCCGGACTGCGGGGCGGCGAGCCTCGCGAGAGCAAAGTGGAAACGACCAGTACCAGCGGGCGGGTGTCCAGCTTTAGTCTCCAGCTTCCCCTCGGGAGGCGAAGACATGGTGCGACGGGTGTCCGTGGGGCCGGGTCGGCGGCGGCGACACTCCCGAGCCCTGAGGCAGTGCGAATGCGAGTGCGAGCGCCGGGCGGGACCGACGGAGACAGGCGCGCGGGAGCCAGTGGGGCCGCGTACGGACGTACACGCCCCGCACCACGGCCGTCGAGGAGGGAGCGCGGATGTCGCGCGCCGACGTGGCGCGACCCGTCCGAGGCCGCCAACCCCGCGGCGCGCGTAATTACGTCATCGCGCCCGGTCCCGCCCCGTCGGTCCCTGAGCGCCCCGTGTACGGAGCATGCGCAAAGGGTAGCGCCACGTGGGACGCCGTGGCGGTGGGCGGAGGAGGAGGAGGAGGAGGAGGAGGTGGAGGGGGGAGGTGAGCGGACCGGTTGGCTTTGGACGGTGGCGACGGGCAGCGCTGGTGGGGGTCGGCGCTGAGCGCTATAAAAGGGACCTGCCTGAGGCTGGTGCTCGGCGGCACCGGGTCTACCAGGCCCCCAAAATAGTAGCGTGTCAGAAGGTGGGGAAGATGAGCCACCAGAGAGGGGGCGCCCGGGGGGCTACTGTATCTCTCCAGCACGCCTGCTAACTGCCCCAGCACGTATCACGCTGGAAGCACCTAATGGAGGGAGGAAATGAGACCCCGGATGGGACGTGACAGGGGGTGGAGGATAACAAGGATTTGCTAAGAGAAGACACTCCCCCAGTGAGAAAGGCTGCACTGTGAAACCTTGGCAGATTTCTTTAACGGCTGTATCTGTGTCTACACTCTCTGCCGTCTTCCTGTGGCGGTGGAAGAACCGTCCACGATTCTGCCCAAAGCTCGCACCCTCCTCTTGTTCTCTCTCTCTTAATCGTCTCTCTCTCTCCCCTTTATCGCTCTGCAATTGCATTTATCCTCTCCTGCCTCATCAGCCCCCCCCCCCTTGCTGGATTAGCATTCAAACTTGCCAAATAATGACGTCTTTAGAAAGGAAACACTGCCACCTTTCTTGGTTGTACATCTCCCTTGGACGAAAAGAAAACAAAGCAAAACAAAAACCCTCAAAGAGATTGTCTCCTCTACCCAAGCCGTTCTATCTGGTTTTATCCTCCATCTCCACGGCTGTCCCCAACCACGGGCAATTTTGTCACAGTTATTCAGAACTTCCATGTTGGCAAATCCAGTGGTCACTTGTCCAGACTCATCCTACTTGACGTCTCAGAGGCACTTGACAAATTGTTTCCTTCATTTGGAGGATGTCAGAATTGTTTTCTTTGTTGTCTTTTCCCTTGTAGTCTTCTAAACCTTTGAGGTCGTCAGGGCTCTGCACTGGCCCTTTTCACTGTTGACACTCACATAGGCAGGCCTGTGGGTATGCATGTCAGCTATATTTCTGTGAATGCCAAGTTTGTAAACCCTCTTCTCCCTAACCTCTCGACTGAACTACACACTCCCAAGTCCTATCTCGTCCTTGACATCTCCACCTGGATGTCTAAAACAGCATTGCCCGACCTTTTTTGCTTCACAGAGGCATAAAAATGGATGTTCAGTATGTTGATTCGAGAGACGCTTTTTTTCTCTGTGCACATTTCAAAATCCCTGATAACAGGATAGCTGTTGGCCAGGTGGAAGTCATGAGATGGTTGTCATTGTCTTGCATACATGTCAAAACTTGCTCACGGGTGTCAGCAGGTTAGAAAAAAATCCTGCCATCAATAGGGGAGCACCTTTAAAAGAAACACTGCATCACCTGGGTTCTCAGAGAGGCAGGGCAAGAGAAACCACAGACAGACTTGGATTATGAATGTAAAGACAATTTAGGAACACCTAACCAATTAATTTTGTGAATTTTTCCTTTGTATGTGTGTGTAAGAATGCTGTATGTTTAAAATTCTTGTCTTAAAAAACCTAAATGAATTATTTCTAAGAAGTATAAAATAAAAAATGATAGAAGAAAACATGGCATAGTTTAATTGGCAGCATTTTTTTCCTTAGTGGTACATAAAATAAAGGTGCATCTGTCAGCTTTGGCATATCAAACTCAGTGACGTCTGGGCACCCCAGGCTAGAAGAAAGAGACTTCTGAGACAAGAGCTGAGCTGTCCAGGGCCCTTGTGGCTTTCTGTCTCTTCTGGGCTGCCAAGAGGCCTGCAATGATGAATATCTTTGTGACCTGTTCTTCGGGACTACCCAAATTGGGACACTCTGCTACCACAGCTTTGTCTAATATTACATATTCAAAGCAGAACTCTTGATTCACACAACCTCCCACCTCCCTCCACTAGATGGTTTCCTATCTAGAATAGAATCAAACCATTCATTCGGTACTCAGTAGAATTTTCACTGAAAAATGTTTTTTTTGTTTAAGGAGGTAATGAATCCAGCTTGAAACACACATATACACATACACATTTCCCAGCATTCCTTGCAGCTTAGGGGTGGCCAACTGACACAGTTCTGGCCATTCAAATATAAGTGGAAGTATGTTGGGGGATTTCTGGGGAAATTTTGCCCTCTTGATGTGAGCACCACTTTTCGTTGCGGTGACTTCATGATTCTTCTTGCCTTGAATTCAGACAGAGGGTGGAAGGTGGAGCAATGACATTGTAACCACAAGACAAAAGGCTGAAAACCATGTGCAAAAGTTGGCAGAGCAGAAAGATCAAAGGCGTATGGAACTTGGGTGGCCTGTGGAAGCTCAGCACAGCAGTGGACTGCTGTCTGCGGACCTCTTTGTTGTGTGGGAAACAGACACCTAATAGACTAAATCTCTGCAGTTGGGTTTCTTTCCATGCAGAGAAACACAGCCCCTAACCATACTCTACCAGGCCCTGCCCACCTCTCTGAGCTCACCTCTCAAGACTCCCTTCAGGCCGTATTGGCCTCTCTCTGCTCCTTAAATTTGACCAGCCTACTCTTTCCCTTAGGACTTAATTAGCTGTCCCTGTACCCGTAACTACCACCCCCAGGTCCTTGTGTCATTAACTGCTTTCCAGAGAGGCCTACCTTGACCATTGTTCTAGTTTGCTAGCTGCCAGAATACAATATACCAGAAACGGAATGACCTTTAAAAAGAGGAATTTAATAAGTTACAAGTCTACAGTTCTGAGGCCAAGAAAATGTCCCAATTAAAACAAGTCTATAGAAATGTTTGATCTAAGGTATCCAGGGAAAGATACTTTGGTTCAAGAAGATTGATGAAGTTCACGGTTTCTCTCTCGGTTGGAAAGGCATATGGCAAACACAGGGTTTGTCTCTCGTCTGGAAAGGCATGTGGTGAACATGGGGTCATCTGCTAGCTTTCTCTCCTGGCTTCCTTTCATAAAGCTCCCCAGGAGGCGTTTTCCTTCATCTTCAAAGGTTGTTGGCTGGTGGTCTCTGCTTCTCATGGCTATGTCATTCTGCTCTCTCAGAATCTCTTGCATTCTCCAAAATGTTTCCTCTTTTATAGGATTCCAGTAAACTAATCAAGACCACCCAGTTTAATAACCACTCTTGGTAGGGTTACATCTTCAGGGAGATGATCTAATTACAGATTCAAACATACAGTATTGAATAGGGATTATTCTGCCTTTATGAAATGGGATTTTGATTAAAACATAGCTTTTCTAGGGTACATACGTCCTTGCAAACCAGAACACTTTGTTTTACCATTTTCATAGCACTTCGCTTGGAATCAGAACACCAGTTCCACAAGGGAAGACACCTTGTTTGGCTTGCCTACTGCTGTATTTCCACCCACAGCCATGGAGGGCACAGGAGAAGCAGTCAATAGACTTCAGCCCCATAATTCTTTTTCCAACAGAGCTCAAGTACATTTAATGTCTTACAACTGTTACCTAAATGAAAAGTAGCATGAGAAACACAGAGAATGAGAGATATACATGGTGTATGGGTAACACATGGCTGCTAATCTTTTGTGACATTTGCTTTCACTCATGAGCGGTGGGAGTCGGGGGAGGGGTTGACTAGCCCCAAGGGTCTGAGATGCAGGCACGGCAAGTTGGAAGCACTCTGTGCAGACCTGCATACTTGGTAGATATTTCTGGAATTAGTGAATGAATATTCTTATTTGAGTCTCTCAATAAGTCTTGGAGGTAGGCACGTTATCCCCATTTTACCAGTTGTCTTGGATTTCTAGTGCTGCGGTAACAAAGTTGCACAAAGTGGGTGGCTTAAAACAACAGAGATTTATCCTCTCCCAGTTTGGGAGGCCAGCTTGGCATTGAGGTGTGGGTAGGGCCAGGCTCTCTCTGACGCTGTAGGGGAGAATCCTCCCTGACCTCTTCTGGCTTGTGGTGGTTACTAGCAGTTCTTGGTATTCCTTGGCTTGTAGATGCGTTGCTGCCATCCCTGCCTCTGTTGGCACGTGGCTGTCTCTTCTTGGTTTCTGTCCTGTCTTCCTCTAAGGGCACCAATCATTGGATTAGGACTGACCCCAGTCCAATTTGGCCTCTGTTTTGGTTTGTAAGCTGCCAGAAAGCAATATGCCAAAAGTGGAATGGCTTTTTAAAGAGGGAATTTATTAAGTTGCAAGTTGACAGTTCTAAGGCTGTGGAAATGTCCAAATTAAGGGAAGACTATAAAAATGTCCGAACTAAGATATCCAGGGGAATATACCTTGGCTCAAGAGGCTGATGATGTTTGGACTGTCTCTCAGCTGGAAAGGCACATGGTGACATCTGCTAGCTTTCTCTCCAGGCTTCTTCAGCGGCTTCCCCAGGGGCGTTTTCTTTCTGCATCTCTAAAGGTCCCTGGCTGTGTGGGCTCTGAAGCTTTTTCCAAAATGGTTCCCTCTTAAAGGACTCCAGTAATCAACTCTACTTTAAATGGGTAGGTCACATATCCATGGAAACAATAAAAATGATCCCCCCCACCCCCCAGCAATACTGAATGAGGATTAAAGGACATGACTTTTCTGGGGTGCACCATAGCTTCAAACCAGCACAGCCTCTTCTGGACTAATTCCCGTGGCAGTGACTCTATTTCCATATAGGTCATATTCTGAGGTACTGTAGGTCAGGACTTCAAGCATCTTTTTTGGGGGGAGGCACAATTCAGCCCACAACACCAAGAAAAACTTTATAAAACAATCAACCCAAAATGGAGAATGAGTTTTGGTCTGGTGGAGTTCACCACTCTGGTGAGTGCAAGCTGGAAGAAGAAGGTAGATTTTTCTAAGCCCCAATCCCACTTTCCCCATTATTGGCGGACTTCTAAGTAGAGTTTTGGGAACCCTTTCCTCTTGTCCTCTAAGTAGGCTGTTTGCTAATCTCAACCAAAATGAAGGGACGCTGAATCTATGATACCACTTAACGCAAATGCTGTAAGCACTGGGAAAAACATGCCACGTGGAAACAGAAAATGTGAATCTGTTTGCCACATGTGTACTTTTTGTAACCTTGGCTCTGTCACCTACCCTTTTGAGACTGTTTCCTCATCTGCAAATGAGAGCTACTAACACCTCCTTCTGGCAGTCGGGGGAATTCAAAACTTTCACTAGGAGCTCACTGGGCCCTCCTACAGTCTGGTGATATTTAGTTTCCCGATGGGGATTCTGAGATACCAGTAGTTCTCTGCCTGTAGTTGATGAAGAAACTGAGCCTCTGAAAGACCAAGCACGAAAGCTGGCCGCTGGTGTGGAGGCAACGCGAGAGGACCCCGGAGGACTCAGCTCTTGCCACTGCAGGTTTGAAAGTGCTTCATAAACTGCCATATACTATAGAATGTACAGTTATTACTGCAGAGGGAGTTTTTCATTAGCATTCATGAAATACATGAATTGTCCCAGGATGTATGAAAATAAGCCTGAGTATCAGCCAGTCTGCTGAACATTGCTTTCTTACTCCATGCATGCCCATACTTTCTGTGTTCTTGTGCTGTTGTATGATGGATGAGAATTGTTCTCTTTTTATGCACTACACAGAATTTCTCTTCCATTGTTGGTTTTGCCTGTAAAGGGAGGGCAGCAGTCATTCTGCACTTTGGGTTGTAACATGTGGAGTATTTCTGATTTTATTATGTTGTGATGATTTTAAATAACATGAATTTCAATTTAACTTATTTGGCGCACACATAGATATACTCAAAGGAGGAAATGCATGTCCCTAAGTCAGAAATGATAGAATATCACAAGTCTTATATGCACCCACACAAACACAAACACTCATGCACACAAAGTGAGGAATCCCTGGAGGTTTTATTCGGACCTTAACTTGTCAGTCAGTCACAGAATAATTGAGAAGATCGCAGAGGCATTTTTCAAGAGAGTTGCAACAGCAAATAAAGGATACGGAGGGCAATTTTAGTCACAATTGAGGTCATCCTTTAGCTTAGGATATCTGAAGAAGAAGAAGAAAATAACCTGAATCTTCACAAAATATTCCTTTTATCTTTATTTGGAAGTTTGGAAATAGAAACTGCCAAAAAGATGAGAGTAATACTACCGTGAATACAGATTTCCTAAAGAATTGCAAATGCTATGCAAGTTATTTATGAGAAATGGGTTTCAGCTGAGAAATAGGGGTCAGGGTTAGGGATAATTTTATTTCTGGCTCTTCCACTGAGTCATTATTTGACCTTGTGCAAGCTACTTGCACATTCTGTGATTATGTTTCCATATTGGAGGCAGTAATACCTCTCACACCTGGAAATTCAAATATTCAATATTATGCCTTAGCATTTATCTGCTCATGTAAAATTTCCTACAAGGTTATATGAATTGCTGTAAGTATAAAAAATAAACATGACAAAGACACCAAGAATAAAGAGGCTTTCAGCAAGATAAAATCATCTCAAGAGGGTCTGAAACCTGAAATTGTAAAACATTTTTTAAAAACAGACTTAATTTTTTTAGAGCAGCTTTAGGTTTAAAGAAAATGTGTGTAGGGAGTTCAGAGATCCCGTACACTTCCCACCCCCACCCCCAGTTTCCCATATTATTAACCTCTTGAATTAGCTTGTTATATTTGTTACAACTGATAAACCAACATTGATATATTATTATTAGCGGAAGTCTATAGTTGCATTAGGATTCACTCCATATTGCACAGCTCTATGGTTTTAGACTAATGTGTAACGTCATGT
This sequence comes from Tamandua tetradactyla, assembly GCF_023851605.1. Lineage (NCBI taxonomy): Eukaryota > Metazoa > Chordata > Mammalia > Pilosa > Myrmecophagidae > Tamandua > Tamandua tetradactyla. The sequence goes on from NC_135335.1 coordinate 59,311,649, forward strand.
ACCCACTATTATGGTGTCATGCAGAACAGTTTCACTGCCCGGAACATGTCCGGGGCTCCACCTATATCCCTCCTCCCCCATAACCTGGCATCCGCTGATGTTTTTACTGTCTTCACTGTTTTGCATTTTCCAGAACATCACACAGTTGGAATGTTATATAGTTTGTAGCCCTTTCAGTATGTGGCCTCTTTCACTTAGCAAAATGCATTTAAGTTTCCTCTTTGTCTTCTTATAGCTTGATATCTCAATTCTTTTTATTATTGAATAATATATCATTGTTTGGATGTACCACTGTTTATCTATTCACCGATTGAAGGACATCTTGGTTGCTTCTAATTGGGGGCAATTATGAACAAAGTTGCTATAAGCCATTTTGTGCACGGCTTTGGTGCACATAAGTTTTCGACTCATTTGGGTAAATACTTAGGAGTGTGATTGTGTGGCAAACCTATGTTTAGCTTTGTAAGAGAGTGCCAGACTGTCCTCCAAAGTGGCTGTGGCATTTTGCATTTCCACCAGCAATGACTGAGAGTTCTTCTTGTTCGACATCCTCACGAGCATTTGGTGTTGTCAGTGTTTTGGATTTTAGCCATTCTAGTAGGCCTTGTAGGCGCATCTTATTGTTGTTTTAATTTGTAATTCCCTAATAATATTTGATGTTGAGCTTTACATATGCTTATTTGCCATCTGTATATCTTCTTTTGTGAGGTGTCTGTTCAGAACTTTTGTCCATTTTGTAAATGGGTTGGTTGTTTTCTTATACGTGATTTTTAAGAGTTAATTTTATATTTTGGATACAAGTCCTTTATAGGATATATATTTCTGGGAATATTTTCTCCCAGTCAGTGGATTGTCTTTTCATTCTTTAACTGTGTCTTTTGCAGAACAGAAACTTTTAATTTTAACTAACTCCTAAGTATCAATTTTTTTTCTTTCATGGATCATGTTTTGGTATTGTATCTAAAAAGTCATCACAAACAGAAGGCCAAAGAGACTTTTCTTCTGTTAATTCTAGAAGTTTTATAATTTTGAATTCTTTATTTAGGCCTATGATCCATTCTGAGTTAATTTTTGTGAAAGGTTCCTGTGTCTAGATTCCTTTTTTTTTTTACATCTGGCTTTTCAGTTATTCCACCACATTTGTTGAAAAGAACATGCTCTTTCCATTGAACTGTCTTTGCTTCTTTGTCAAACATCAGTTGACTATGTTTGTGTAGCTCTGTTTCTGGGTTTTGTCTTCTGTTCCACTGATATATTTGTCTATTCTTTCCCCAATACCACACTGTCTTGATCTCTATAGGTTTATAGTAAGTATCTCTTGATGTTGAGTAGTATGAATATTCTGATTTTTTTCTTCTTCAGTATTGTGCTGGCTATTCTGCATCTTTTGCCTTTCCATTTAAAGTTTGGAATCAGCTTGTCAAATCCACAAAATAACTTGCTGGGATTTTAATGGGGATTGCATTGAATCTACAAATCAAGTTGAGAAGAATTGATTTAATAATATTGAGACATCCTATCCATTGAACATAGAATATCTCTCCATTTATATGTCTTCATTGATTTCTTTCATCAGAGTTTTGTAGTTTTCCTCATATGGATCTTGTACATATTTTGTTAGATTTATATCTAGGTATTTCATTTTTGGGGTGCTACTGTAAATGATGTTGCATTTTTAATTTCAAATTCCAATTGTTCATTGCTGCTATATACCCTTTGTATATTACCCCTTGTATCCTATAACCTTGCTAGAGCCACTTGCTAGCTCTCTGAGGTTTTTTTGTTGATTTATTTGGGATTTTCTACATAGACAATTTTATCACCTGTGAACAAAGATAGTTTTATTTAATATTTCCCAGTCTGTATACCTTTTATTTCATTTTCTTATATTATTGCATTAGCTAGGACTTCAGAACCATGTTGAATAGATTGGTGAGAAAGGATGTCTTTGTCTTGTACCTGGTCTTAGGGTTAAAATATCCAGTTTCTCACCATTAAATATGATGTTGGCAGTAGGTTTTTTGTATATGTTCTTTATCAAGTTAGAAGTTAAGGAGGTTGTCCCCTAAGAACACATATTTTTGTTACCTTTATTTATTTATTTCAGCATCTTTCTAGGATTCAATGGTACTAGGACATTAGTTTACCATTTTTCCTTTAAGAAAGTAAAAATAAATGAAAACTCTTGTAAAGGCCCTTCAGGTGTGAGTACATCATATTTAGAGAGCTTAAGAAAAACAGCAGAAAGATATCAAAGGGTTACTTCTGACATTTTAGGCCTGTGAGACCCTAATCCAACTTCTTGTGGGGTTAGCCTGTGATAGAGTATGTATGAATGAATAAGAGCTGGGCTTGATGTCTCCAGACTGAGGTTTGAGACCCAGCCCTATCACACATCAAATGTGTGACCTTGGGGAAAGCACCATCTTCTCTGAGCTTCAGCACACTCATGGGTAATACTAATGTACACCTCTAGAATGTGAACGAGAAACATATATGATGATATATTGAACATGCTTTGTAAACTTTAAAGAACTATGGCAAGACAATATGCTAATATAAAAACAAGACTACTCAAACATGCTTATTCTTGGAATTGTTGGATTAACAGCAAAGTAAACATATTCTGTAGTACAAAGAAGAATGTGACAAATGCTCTGGAACAGAAAGATTCCTGCTGGTTTGGGGGTGTGTGGCAATGGTATTATTTGAAGACAAGTTTCGTGGAACAGCGAGCATGGAATTGAGCATTTTAGGTTGAACATGATGCCTTTCTGGTCATCAGGCAGGAGGAGGGCATTCCTTATGGAGGAAAAGCAGAGGAGATGCATGGAGGTGGGAGACGGTGGTCTATGTTTCCAAAGTAGTGATAGGTCCTGTCTGACTTGAGAGCGAGATGAATGTGGAAAGATAACACAGGCCCCGTAATTCTGGCTTAAAAGAGTTTCATCTTTGCTTCTGCATTCAACTGCTTGCAATATCACATGCTTCTGGAAAACTCCACTGCATGCTTATGAGAGAATGGGGGAGGAAAATATAATTAGTAGTTTAATATTATTATATAAATAGTTTTGACCTCACAGAACCCTTGAGTGGGTCTAGGGAGTTGGGTCACACTTTGAGAACAGATCATTCTTCAAACACTTACTGGTTTAAGATTAGACATATAAAAATGATTTGGATTGTTTAAAAACCACCACTACTGTCTGCAGGAGAGCCGAGCTGCTTCATCCCTCCACAGACAGGGACATCAGCCCTGCAAGAGGACAGGACTATAACCCAAGCTAGCATTGCTCCTGCAGGTGGATTCTCAGGGGCTCCCCTCTTCTTGACACACTCAGAGGTGCTGAGACAGCCCCTTCAGATGGGAGGGAGGTGTGGGGTTGTCTTCCTCATTGACATGTGTGGTTCCAGCCACTGCTGTGCTTCTCGACTCACTACAGCTGCTTCAGAATTCAAAGCCCTTGTGCTGGTCTCTTTGTCTCTGTGAAGGTAGTTAGAGGATCTCAGAGTTTTGATAGTGCTATTGACATTATTTTTCTAAAGGGCTGTTGTATCAATCAGCGTTCTCCAGAGAAAAAGAATTTGTGGGAAATATAGATTAAGATATTTATTATAGGAATTGACTCACATGACCAGGGCAGGGCAAGTCTGAATTCCTTAGGGCAGGCCAGAAGCTGTAAACTCTAATAAAGGTGAAGTTGAATTTCTCAGGGAGGAACTGGTGGCTGAAGTTGAAGCAGAAATTCTTTCTGGCTTCTGAAATCCTAGTTATAGCTTTTAAGACCTCCAACTAATTGGGTGAGGGGAACCCCCACATTGCTGAGGGCAATCTCCTTTGTTGATTGTAGATGCAATCAGTAGTAAATGTAACCAATTTGTTATAGCTGCAAATCCATCTATGAAACCCCTAACAGTAACAAATCAAGCTAGTACTTGCTTGAAAAAAAAAACAACTGGACACCACAACCTAGCCAAATTGAAGCATGAAATTAACCCCCATAGCTGCTTAAGTGAGGAATGACAGGTCTCAAACCAGAGGCTATAAACCATCTATTTGTCCAAAGCTTCAGTTTTAACAACCTTCAAGTGAAAAGTACTTTTCATGAATGCATGCTTTAAAAAATACAAAAACAGTACATTTTGGAAAACATAAATAGCAGAGTAATTCTAAAAGAAAAAGCAAGTCAGCGCTTATTACTAATCCTACCATGTATAGCCTATCACATGTGACATTGTGTCGTATGGCCCTCCAGACTTTCAGAGAAAAAACAGATAGGAATTTTAACTCTTATCCTGACCCTATTTTTTTGTAGCCTACTTATTTTTCTTGGCAAATACTCTTCTACTACACAGTTTTTATGGTTTCATAGTGCTCCATTTTATGAAGACACTCATTTATTTAAACTTTCTCTTTTTGATAGACCCTCGAGTTGTTTCCCATGTTATAAATAAAGCATGTGTCAGGCTTTTAAATAAAATAACAGTGCACTCATTTCTGATTAGTTCCTTTACCTAGATTTCTAGGATTGAATTTCTGGAGCAATCTTCATACTTTTTGGACTTTTGATACAAGTTGCTCTCTATAGAGGTGGTGCCAATTTACATACCCAGTGTCATGACAGTTTCTCCATGAATTTTTACTGCTGCATGCTTTTATTCTTTTCAATCCTTGCAAATTTACTTAGAAAAAATATCATAGCTTGCACCTTTGTACTGTTTTTGAGGCCGAATGTCTTCTCTAATATATTTATCGATGATTTTTTAACCTAATTTCTCTTGATCATAGTATGGTGTCTTTTCTTCAGACAGAATTGCCAAGTTGTAAAATCTATAATGAGTTTTCACTGTTTGTTTCATTTACTCAATCATTAACTCATCAAGTAAGTATTTACCGGGTACCTTATATTCCATGTATTATACTTAACAGTGGAAAACAGCTGTGAACGTAGTCACTGCCTTAATGAACTTACCTGCTCATAGGAGAGGCAGACAACAAACAAACAAGATAAATATGGATTCATCAATAAGTTCTATGAAGGAAGGCCTGAACTGGAAATGACTGAGCAAAATCTCTTTGGATACCCCAAGGTTATCTAACTATTATTTGTTTTTAGATTGGCACAGATAAGACAGAACCCCTGAATTCTTCTATAATTAAACTGCCTTTCTTCCAGAATTTGCAATGCTTAAATAGCATAAATGTTATTTTCTGGGAATTATTGTTGGTCATATCTTAATAAGAATGACATGGGGGTCTGGGTGAGTGTTTAGTTTCCTTGGCTGCTCAAGCAAATACCATGCAATGGTACGGCTTTAACAACAGGAATTTCTTAGTTCATGGTTTTGAGGCTAGGAAAAAGCCCAAATTAAGGTATCATCAAGGCTATACTTTCTTTACAGAAATTTTGCCAACTCCAGCTCAGGAGCAGTGTTTCTCAAAAGTACAGTCCCCAAACCAGGAGCATCAGCAACTTCTGATACCTTGTAAAGAAATGCAAGTTCTTACCCTACCCCACACCTACTAAAGCAGGAACTCAGAATGGGGCCCAGCAATGTGTTTTCATAAACACTCCAGGTGATTCTGATATGTGCTAAGGTTTGAGAACTGCCAAACAGACCTTGGTGGTTTTTAGAGAACTGTAGCCAGGAAGTTAGAACCCTGAAGGAGTTTTTGAATTCCTAAGATTTTTTTTTCCCATGTGATTGTTAGAAAGTGAATGTTGTGTTTGCTGAATTGGCTGAGGCATTTTAAGAGAAGTAATGGCATTAATGATTAAGAATTGTGTTTACCTCAGAAAGGATCATTAATTGATTTCATGACACTTCAGAGGGCTAATATTTAGCTCATTGATTTATGAACATCACATCAATTTCCCTTTTTTTTTTTTTTAATGGGCAGGCTCCAGGAATCGAACTTGGGTCTCCAGCACAGCAGGCGAGAACTCTGCCACTGAGCCACTATTGCCCGCCCATCAATTTCCCTTTTGAGAGTTAATTTTACAGTAATTTTTAAGTGCAGTTGAAGAGAAGACATTGACTGATTTCATGTATGAATATACTATAATTACAAACAGCGGTGCCGCTGTTGCAGGAGGCTGGGCATGAGTCTGCTTTATAGAGTCCCATGGGAGGCACGAGAAAAGCACCAATATAGCTGTGTCCTTCTTGAGCTGGTTTCTTTGGATGCTGCCCTCTGAGGTTGCTTACTCTTGCCACGAGGGTGCACACCAAATTGAGTTAAAACATGTGGGATTTCAGAAATGCCATGTAAATGATGAGAATGCAAGGTGGACCCTTTGTTTGGACTGGCATATGGCTCTGGGTATGTGGATGGATTGCATGTGAGAAGATTCCATCTACTTCGTTTTCACTTGCCTGGCTCATGTTCCTGGGCACTCAGAAATCAAAAATCTTCAGGACCAGGTCTTTTCCCCTACCTTCACTGGAGGTTTAGTAATTATTATGAAGAGCTTTTTCTTTTATTTATGCTACCCATGTCATCTAAACAGATGGGATTTTAAATGGTCAGCACAATGTTTTCCTGTCATATCATCAATTAAGAGAAATTAATGGTACCTCTGTTTCAGTCAACTAATAAAAAACTGTCAGGTATTAACCACCCTCACTCCATTGGTTTGACAGTCACACACCTTTAGAATCATCACAGAGAACAGGAATTTGGGTCATCACAGGTTGGCTAGCTGGTTGGTGGCTGGCAATACGGCTTCAGTCTAATTTGCAGATATTTATGGTGAAGCTTTTTTTTTTTGGCCAGGAATCGAACCCGGGTCTCCCACATGGCAGGTGAGCATTCTACCACTGAACTACACATGCACCCCTGGTGAAGCATTTCATACATGCATTACCTCAATGTCTTTGTCAGAAATAGTGACATACTAGCTCTACTGTACCTACGTTGCCAGTTTTGTTTTTCATCCTCTAATGGGATGTGGGCAATAAAACAATTCTCTACAGCAGGGCTCAGTCAACCACAGCCCATCCATCCAGCCTGCATCCTATTTGGTAGATACATTTTATCCGAACATAGCCACACCTATTCATTTTCATATTGTCTAGGGCTGTTTTTGTGATGAAACAGTGGAAGGTGAGTAGATACAAGAGAAACCAGATGGCCCACAAATCCTAAAAATTTATCATCTGGCCCCTTGCTGAAAGTTTGCCTATCCCTGCCCCAGTTTATCACTTAATGGCATAGACTTATTTACAGATGCCAAATCAGGTAAAAGAGACTCTCTCTCACATTTCTGCTCTGCTCTTAGCAAAGAAGTGGCACTATCTCAGACAATGGACCGCTTTAGGATTTTCCATGATTTACTTCTTATGTGTAGGCAAAGATGATATAGGTAGACCCTTCGATAAATATCCGTCTTTCCTATCTGTGACTTGAGCTGTGAAAAGCAGACCCAACAGTAGATGGTAGAATGTCCTAGTGAGAACGGCCGTGTGGAAACTCTGATTTGGACTGGGAAAGGCAGCCTCTAAGATAACTCCCCACATCCCCTTCTCCTGGTGTTCATACCCAGGGTAACCCCCTCCCCTGGAGTGTAGGCTGGACCTGGTGACTGGCTGCAAATGCATAGAAGAAGGCAACAGGATGGGATGTCACTTCTGAGATCAGCTTATAAAAAGCCAGTGGCCTCCGCCTAGGGCTCTCCGTGGCTCTCTTGCTGTCTTGGTTTGCTCACTCTGTGAGGCAGCCCTGTGGAGAAGCTTACCAGACATGGCACCAAGGTCAGCCAACAGTCATGTGACTGAGCTTGGACGCAGGGTCATGCCTCCATCACGCTGAATCCAGTCTTTCCTTGAGACCCAGCCCTAGCCGGCAGCTTGACTCCAAGCTCATCAGAGCCCCTGAGCCAGAGACACCCAGCTAAGCTGTGCTGGATTCCTGACCCATAGGAACCGTGAGATAATGAATGTCTGTTGTGTTCAGCCACTAAGTTTTGGCATAGTTGGTCACTATGACATGGGAAAAAGCAGGGCTAAATTAGGAACTTAGTTTCCCAGCTTGGATCACAAATACCATGCGATGTGTTGGCTTTTGTAGCAGGAGTTTATTGGCTCACAGTTTTGTAGCTTAGGGGAAGTTCAAAATCAGGGAGTCAGCAGGGGGATGCTTTCTCCTCCAAAGATGGTGGTGGTGTGGACCCATCTGTTGGGGAATCTTGGGTCCTTGGCTTCTGCATCACATGACAATGCCCATGGCAGTGACCTCTCCATTCTCCCCTCAGTTCCACTAACTTCCAGCTCTTGGCTGTTCCCCACGGCTTCCCTCTCTATCACCGAGTTTCTTCTGTTCATAAGAAGAAAGTAATCCAGATTAAGATCCAACTTCATGTACTTGGGCCACATCTTAACTAAAAATAACATCTTGAAGGGCTCCTCTGTGCAGTGGATTCACACCCACAGGAATTCAGGACAAGATTAAAAACAGGTTTAAAATTTGTGTTTTCCCTGGGGTGCATGATTCAGTCTGCCACAGGGACTCATAGAACTTTCAGACTGATGTAACTAACTTGTTCAGTCTGCTTTGTTCAAGTTATAAAAAAAACCCCAACATTATGCCATTATGCAGGTAATATGTAAATCAGTGCTCCTTTAAAGGATACTCCTTTTTTTTTGCATGGGCAGGCACCGGGAACCGAACCCGGGTCTATGGCACAGCAGGCAAGAACTCTGCCTGCTGAGCCACTGTGGTCTGCCCTGAAGGATACTCTTATTCCACATCAATTTGGATGTGTCTGCCTTTTTCTAACATGCTCAGGGGCTTATCTGTGCTCTCATAGGTTCGCGTATGGCTCTGGGAATGGGGACCGGGTAGGATGTTTTGGGGGTTCTTCACCGCCCTTATGTACAGACATGATATTGCAGCTCACGTGGAGACTGGTCTCCTATATGTGAACTGGTGAATAGTTATATAAAACCAAACAGCAGAACATGCCCACTTTAGATGGAGGGGCTTTTTCTTTCTTTGAAAATGGAACTGTCAAATGCCAGGAATGTGTTAATAAAACCTGCAGGGCAGTCTGAGTGTGGCTTTGGAAAAATTCAAATTTTGGGCTATATCCACCCTGGAGAGCAAGCCCCCATGCCCGGGCAGCCGGCAGCCCCCGCTGCTGCCTGGTGGAAGAGCTGCGAGCTGCCGGGTGCTGAAACAGCTGCAGCTGCCCTGGGACCACCCTGCGGCCCCCTGCTGCCCCCTGCCTCTCAAGAGGCCCATGGCAGCTGCTTGAGCAGTCGGTGGATATGGGGAGGTGCCCCGGCTGCCAGCTTGAGCCTGGAGGGAGGCCAATTTGGGAAAGACACAAAGAAATTCAACTTGTATTCTTTATCTTTCTTCTCTTGTTTACACTTGTGGAATCTTGAAATGAGGATATTTTCCGAATGGGGATATGCTTAGAATGACACAGGCATGCACAAATGGACACACACAGATTCATGTACATCTATCTGTGGGCACACACATTTTCTTCCCTTATTTTGTTCATGCTGATAATGAATAGAGCCGAATAGTTCTTTGATGCTTGTCCATCTAGTTCTTCTGAACCAACATTCACTTGATGTCCCTTGGGACCCTTTATAAAATACAGATTTCTGGATCCAATCCCTACCTATTTGAACCCAGCATTTCTGGGGGTGGCTCCCAGGAATATGAATTTGTAACAAAGTGTGATTTGGTGATGAGTGGTCTTGGGACCACTCACCTGGACCACTTCCATCTTTCCACAAGAGGCCATCAGCAAAGGCTTCTGCATGTTTGGTGAGTGGGACCCCTTTCTCCAGCAGGCAACGATGCCATGAGAACTCTGTACTAATAAAATGATCATAGCTCATGATGATGGGATGCTGTGGTAGATTGAGTTGTATACCCCAGATCAAAAACACCCTCTGTGTGTGAATCCATTGTAAACAGGACCTTTTGAAGATGTTGTTTTAAGTGAAGGTGTGGCCAGCTGAATCAGGCTGGGCCTTAATCCCATGAAAAAGCCTCACAGAGGAGAGAAAGCTGTAAGTCAACAGAACCCAGGAGAGAAAGGAGAAGACATTGTCATGTGACAGAAAGCCACAGAACCCAAGGATTGCCAGCACACCAAGAGTGCTGCCAACTCCAGCAGGAAGCAATTCTTCCAGCCTCTGAGAGTGTGAGTCAGTACATTCCCAAGGTTTAAGCCACCCCATTGTGTGGCATTTGTCATTTCTAAGCCATTTGTCATTTCTAATCTGGCATTTCTAAGCCAGAAAAACTAAGATAGGTGCTTACAATCTTTCCTGCATTATTCAATTTTTATCTTCGCAGCCATCTATGAAGAAGGTGTTATTATAGTTACCAAATTAGAGATGAAAAAACAAGGCTTAGAAAGGTTAGGTATCTTGCCCAAGATCTCACAGCAAGTAGGTGGCAGGATAGACTCCAGCCAGGTTGGAATAATTCCCGAAGCCATGCTTTTCACTAATGCTCAGTCAACTGCCAGAGGTTTCTAATTGTTACAGAATTCCCCTGTGCACTCAGGCAAAATTTTCTTTCCTACATCATTGGTATAATGATCCTTTTTTTTCTAGCCAGAGTTAGACCATATTTCTTCCTAACTCTGAGATGCTTGGAGAAGCCTTTGAAGGCTTCATTTCTTGAGGGTAAACACCCCTGTTCTTTCCTCAGGTACATACCCCCAGGTCCTCTTACCACAGTGGCCCCATCTTCCCCCAGTCCCCCACGTTGCTGATGTGCATCTGTCTTAATTTCTTGGGCCTCCCGTAATAAAGTACTACACACTGGGTGGTTTAAAACAATAGAAATTTGTTCTTTCACAATTCTGCAGGATAGAAGTCTGAAATTGAGGTGTTAGCAGGGCCAAGCTCCATCAGAGCCCTGTAGGTGAGAATCCTTCCTTGCCTCTTCTAGCTTCCTATGTTTGCTAGCAATCCTTGGCTTGCTGCTGTGCACTCTCACCTCTGCCTGTGTTGTCACACCATGTTCTGTCTGTCTGCCCCTAAGTCCAAATTTCCCTCCTCTTATAAGGGCACTCGTCATATCTTAAGTAGTCACATCTTCAAAGACCCTTTTTCCAAACAAGGTCACATGTACAGGATTGGGGTTAGGATTCAGACATCCTTTGGAGAGACACAATTCAACCGAAACCCGCATCTTAAAATGTTGTCCCAGTGTGGACCAGAACTGGTTTTTGGACACCATCCTGCTACAAATATACTTACTGGTTTATTATGTTCATAGTAAACAAAAATCCAATTGTGTATGTGGCAAACCACCAAGCCAGGCACATGCAATTTCTGTTCCCGCCATGTGTGCATATTGGAAGATAGGCTGAGCTAAATCTGTATGCTGAACTCTCTCTCTATTTGACTGCAATGTAAAGAACATATTCCCATGAGACAGACCTGGGCAAAGTCATAACCTGAGGCATGGAAGCTCTAGAGTTCCGGGAGGGGCAAGGTCCCTCTGATCGGGACTCTTCCTAGGGTTTCCATCTCTCTGGGGTGTGTCAACACCAAAGCCCTCTTCCTATTTAGGTTTCTCACAGCAAATGTGTGCACCTATTAAGTCTGCACCTAGGTTTTGATTTTGCTGTTTGCGCTTTTCTCTTGCTTCAGTGACTTTTCAAGACTCTGGCATATCTGAAACCAGGAAGGATTTCCATTTCTCCATTTTACTGTCTCACTTAAGTTGCTGTTTTTGCTCCTTTGCTAATTTTAGAATTCAGGAGACTATTATTCTCTCCCATTCTTTGTTCTGCAATTGGCCTGATAATCTATTAAAGAATTGACATCACCAAAAGGGGCATGGCAGTACTGACTGGGAAGTTTCAGCAGTGAGGTGAATAAGCATCCAGCTGCTAAGCCCTCCCTCCCACAGTGATGGAGCCCTGGTTTCAGCTTTGTTCTAAATCCTGGGGCCCTACAGTAGACCAAGACAGACAAGATTCCTGTTTTCAGGGACATTCTAATATAGTCAGCATGTGATAAACAAATCAATGAGACACTTTCAGGCTGTGATAACTGCAGTGATAGAAATAAAAGAGAATAATGAAGAGTGCATGCAGTGGGGTGGGGGTGGGGGATGGTGTAGAGGAGGTGGGACCAGGGAGGGCTAGGGTAATAGTGTGGTGGGGATGGAGGTGGGCTACTAGAGATGTTTGCTATTTGTTATGGGTTGGATTGCATCTCCCAAAAAGATGAGTCCAAGTCCTAAACCTATGAACCTATGAATGTCATAGTGGTGGTCTGAACTGTTTGTACCTCAGAAAAACGTGTTCACAAATCTAATCCTTTTCTGTGGGTGTGAGAACCCATTGTAAGTAGGACCTTCTGATGAGGTTACTTAGGTTGGGCATGGCCCATCTCAGTCAGAATGGGTCATGATAATGTTACTGGAGTCCTTTATAAGAGAAGGAAATTCAGAAAGAGACTGGGAAAGCCATGAAAGCAAGAAGCTGAAACCAATGAAACCCAAAAAAGAAGGGAGACACCAGCAGATGCCACCATGTGCCTTGCCTTGTGACAGAGGAGCCAAGGGTTGCTGGCAGCTGGTCTTTGGGAAGAAAGCATCATCTTGGTGATGCCTTGATTTGGCCTCAAAACCATGAGTAAATATATTCCCATAGTTTAACCTGGCCCATTTCATGGTATTTGTTTAGCAGCCTAGGGGAAGCAAAACAGTGACCTTATTTGGAAATAGTGCCATTGCAGATGAAATTAGTTAACTCAAGATAAGGTCATACTGGAGTAGGATGGGCCCTTCATCTGATATGACTGGTGTCCTTATAAGAAGAGGAAGCTTGGTCACAGACACAGACGTGGAGTGGGAGATGACACCACGTAACGAGACAGACCTGAGAGTTGAAGGCCATGTGGAGATGGGAGGCCAAGATGGAGGCTTCTGCTGCCACAAACCCATGGCCACCAGGCACTGCCTGCCCTCACCAGCAGTCAGGAGAGGGGCAGGGAACGGATGCCGCGTTATAGGTTTCAGAGGGAGTGTGGCCCTGCCAACACCTTGAGTTTGACTTCTAGTTTCCAGAACTGTGAAAGAATAATTTCCTTTGTGCTTTGTTATGGCGGCCCTGGAAACTAAGACAACACTCGTAGTCTATAGTGGGGGCTAGCAGCTTCACCATCCTCTGGGAGCTTGTTAGAAGGGCAGAGCCTCAGCCCCAGCCCAGTCCTAGGCAATCAGAAGCAACATTTTTACAACACCTGGAGGATCCCAAAGAGGAAGATGTCTGTCTTAGTCATGGCTCTCTAGAGAAAGAGAATGGACAGGGTACATATAACAGATTTATTATAGGAATTGGCTTGCATAACTATGGGGATTGCAGGTTCAAATTCCATAGGGCAGGATACAAGCTGGAAACTCTAGGAGAAACTGGCTGGTTGAAGAAGAAGCAGAAATTCTAACTGTTGAAATCCTCAGTTCTGACTTTGAGACCTTCTACTGATTGAATAAGGAGGCTCCGCTCATTGGCAAGGGCAACCTTTGTTGATTGTAGATTCAACCAACTAACCATAAATGCAAATCCTTCTATGAAATAACCTCATGATAGTGGTCAGGACAGTGCTTGCTTGACCAAATGACTAGACACCATGACCTAGCTGAGTTGACATATGAAATTCACCATCACAGTGTCACTCTGAGGGATGGGATTTGAGCTACAGAATCTGCCTCCCTCTTTCTAAGCTCCCCCCATGCTAACCCATCCAGCCCCTGATTTTCTACCTTGTCAGCAGCGTTAATGCTCGGACACATCTTGGCATCAGCATTAGGGTACTTGACTCATAGCCCCTCACTTGCCAGATGTAGTTCTGCAGCATAAGATTTGAATATGCCCCACTTGCAGAATTAAAATTATTAAATATGCAATCAACCCAACTTAAAATTGCAAGTGGTTCTTGCCAGTGTTTTCATGGAGCCACCCGCATTCCAGGACATCCCATATGAAATGACCTTTTTGAAACCACGGCTATTTTATGAGTATCACTGGAATCAGAGCAGAGCCCTGGAGAAATCGGAGAGCTGAGCTGAAGACTGCCTCTGCTTCCTGCAATCCTGCTGTTTCATTCTGTGGCAATGCCTGTTCGCCCCCCCCCCCCCCCCTTTTCAGTGCATGACACTCCCTCCATCTTGGGACCTCTCTGGTTAGTAAAACTAGGAAAGAGCCTCTGTAATTTACTTTTGGTTAGATGGAAAACCAGGGCTGGAGGGGCTGGCCTCAGACCCTCTGTCCAGGAACGAAGATAGTGCATTTTTCCAGAGCCTCACCCGTTTGCCTCTCAAGGACCTCAACGCCGCACAAGGAAACAGAGTTGCCACACATTAGCCCTGCCCTGCCAGCATCCCTCAAGGACCCAGGCAGGAGGAGTGAGGGTACATCTTAGAATGAGCACTGACAAACTGGAAGGGTCCTTCTCAGGAGCATAGAAGACCCTCAAGCCCTTGGAAGGAGAAGGCTCTTACCAGGTCCTTCATTTTCCTGAGGCTCAGCAGGCCAGACCTGAGAGCCACATGGAATGCTCCAGAACCTTCCAGATATCCTGTCCTAAGGTGTGTGCTCTCACAGTCTTTTCATTTTATTTAAACCTTTTAAACAATTTATCTTATTATTCTGGAGTGCAAGGCCCTGGCCTCTTTAAACGACATTAGCAAATTAATCTTCCAGATTTCTAGGCAAGGGCAGGTGTGGAAAGGGTGCTGCTCAGAGCCTTGGTGTCCCATCAACACTGAAATCCTACTCCAGGCCACAAAAGCCCTGGAGGGAACCCACAGGGTAAGCCACCAGGCTGGGGACCAGGCTAGCCCCTAGAGCACTGCTGCTACTTCCAGGACTCCTGACCACAGGGACCCAAGCACAGGCTGAGGAAGCCAGGCTCCCCCTGCTGCAGACCTGGGACCTGGGGCCACCATTTTCTTGGCATCCTGCTCCATCACACGGAGGCCACCTTCCCATCTCTCCCCGTGACCCTTTCCCTCTGCTGTGCTCCCGTGAGCTGGGGCTCCGGAGGCAGCCACCCTTCTTCCTTCAGCATCTCTTCTTCCCTCCCTCTATGCAAAGTGGTCCAGGCTGCAGAGCTCACTCCCTGGGCAGCCTCTGTCCCACCTCTGGACCAAGCCTAGCCTGGGTTTCCCTTCTACTCTCAAGCACAGCGAGGGAGCCACCGTGCCTGGTGCTTGGGACTCAGGGCCATAGCTGGACACAGGAAGCAGCTGTTTATGCTGCCCCAGGAGTCCAGCCTCTGGGGCCAGGGGTCTGGACCATGGCCAGTGACATCAGAGATGCAAAGAATCTGGCCCCTTTGGGGTTAAACTGCACATGCTGTTGGAGAAATGGTTGACCAGGATGCTGATTTCAGGTACTGGGGAAATAACAATGTGAGAGAAGAAAAAAAACACCAGGAATACATTGCAAAAAATTCCAATAAAAGTTGTTTGAATGAACGATTTATCATTTACGCCTTCTTTTCATCTGGCAGATGACCACTTATGTAAATTTAAAAATGTCTGCTTAGCGTGAGACAAGTTTCATTTAATTACAGGAGTGAATGTAGCTCTTTGGGTCCCACTTGCCTGCGTCTTTCTGGGGTCACCTGGTCTAGAAATGATCAGAGGGACACTGGTCTGTAATGAACACGAGTGGGCCCTCCCACTGGGGCATCTGTGTGTCCTCCTTTACATAGTCTTATTTTGGAAAAGCTGAATGCAAGGACAATTTTCCTAAGTCATCTAGTATTTCAAATGCATTATAAGATTTGTCTTGAAAGCATGCGTTCTCAAGGGGGTGATCTTGCACCCAAGGGGGGTGAAAATTGGTTCTAGAAGAGGCCAGAACAACAAAATCTTACTCTTTTCATGTAAAAAGGAAAGATATGCATATAATACCTACACAGATCTTTAGTATATCTGTAGCATTAAAATTTCATGGGAGTGGCGATGAGGGAAAAAATATATAAAATGTCTCTCGGGGAAGGGGAGAGCAATGACTGAAAAAAGGGTGATTAAAAAAAGTATCTAAAGGGGTACTTCAGTGAAACTTTTTATTTTCAAGTGTTACCTCCTAATTAATTTTTTAATAGAAATCTGGATTTTCATAGCTTAAGCTTGTTTAAAGTAATACAGATCTATACAAAGTCGTTAACTGCT
Organism: Tamandua tetradactyla; assembly: GCF_023851605.1. Classification (NCBI taxonomy): domain Eukaryota; kingdom Metazoa; phylum Chordata; class Mammalia; order Pilosa; family Myrmecophagidae; genus Tamandua; species Tamandua tetradactyla. The sequence continues at coordinate 59,327,820 of NC_135335.1, forward strand.
GGAGGCAGCATTCATCCTTCTTAGCCACTGACACCCCTTGGGGACCCTTCGAGTGGAGAAATCTGTGCGGGCTATTATAAAATAATAAGGCTGCTTATTGTTCACAGCTCATGGAAGCCATCTCATTATTATTTTACAGTCAGATCTCTTTTGTAATAATAGTCCTGATAATTACAGCACCATATTTCATCAAATCAAGCCTCGATTGTAAGATGCACCATTAAATTTCGACAGAAGGCTATAATGCTGTAGACTGCATGCAGTCTGACTGAGGAAGCTTTAAAACGTGAATAAATATGCCTCTTCGGGTTGATGAAATATGGAAATCATAGCCAATGGCCAACCAGCCCTCGAAAAGTACAAGCAACGTGCCAGGTGCTTTTATCTAGTTTATCTCATTTAATACTTTCAATGGTGATACCTGTTATTACCCTCATTTTACAAATGTGGAAAACAGATTCAGAGAGGTTAAGTAAGTCGCCAAAGATTTCACAGCTCCGAAGTGGTAGAGGAGGGAATAGACCCTCAAGTCTCCCTCTTCTTACTAGAGGAAGTCGCATCTCTGCACACATAAAACCATTCCCCCTGTAACCTGGGAAAACAGGGTAACTTCAGTTTATTCAAGGTACGAGTTCTAGGAAGTGCACAATATGTGGCATTTGCACCTTTTAAACTTGTGAAGGGAATGCTATTTTTTAAAAAAACGCAATAGAAAGAATGTTTGCCATAGAGAGGCATCTCTCCATCCTTCTGGTTTAGGGAAAAGATAATTTACCTTGGATCCAGGTTGACTGGGGTTTGAATCTCATGCATCCACTTATCAACTGCAGGAATTGGGGGATTTGGCTTTCCTGAACCTTGGTTTCCTTACCCAGGTGCCTCCCGGGGCTGGTTTCTGTGAAGCTTGCCAGGCACAGCATATGCAAAGTAACCAGCTATTCACTGGTCTTTCCTATGTAATTGTGTTTTGTGAGTGGGATTTTGTATACTGCATTTACTAGAATCATGGGTTTCTTTCTTTGACTAAACTGGAGCTTAATTTTTATCACAGGTTGGAAAGAAGCCTGTGCTCCATGAACCCAGGCTCTGATATCTCCACAGCTTCACTGGTTAACACCTGAAGGGTGAGATGTCAACCCCACACTTCTAATAGGGTTTAAAGCTTTCTGCTTGAGGGGCTGGTGTCTGGGACTTGCTCTGTTTTTGTCTCCTCTTTGCCTTTGCTTAGATTGCTGACCTGTAAAGCAATCAGAGTATAGTTGGTTCATTCATAGAGATAACCAATTGTATACATTATATTGGACTTGAGGACTCTGGTTCCCTCAAGAATATTATAATCTTAAGTTATTGTTTGAGGCACCATTGCTTTTGGATAAATACAGACTGTGTTTTCTCTTCCCCTATGTCAATGGGCAGGTTTTCAAATGGGCTGTAACAGAAGCTTTCTCTGCTTGCATTGGGAGTCATCTCAGGTTTCTATCCAGAAAACCTAATAAAAATGTGAACTGCAAACAACTGGGTGAAAGCAGAGGAATGAAAAGAAGTGGTTTGATGAGGAGTTTGCAGAACAGTGGCACAGCCTTTTGCTTGCAAAAAGAAGGGTGTAGTGATTTACTAGGAGGGGGGAGGTTGCTTCTGCCCACCCCAGCCAGTCTTTCCCAAGGATTCAGATGAAGTCATTCATTCTTCATGCAAAACTGTCCTATACGGATGAGGGCAGGGTCTTCCCATTGACCTCACATGGATTGGGGTGCATTTCTGGTTTGTTCTTTGTTTTTGACTCAGCATGATATAAAACTGCTAGACGTCAAGCAAAACCCAAACAAACCAACCTCTCCTGAGAGAGGAATCTCCTAGAGCTCACCCTGTACTATTTCTCATTTTGCCAATTTCTGGAGAGAAAAATTCTACATTTGTTAACTCGCCATTTTGCTAGCGGTCAAAAGGAAGTCTTTACTTTCTAAGATTTCTTCTTGTCTTAATTGACTTGAGTAAATATTTTCAGTGGAAAGAATAAATTTTGGCCCGTGTTTGAGGAGGAGTGTCATTGGTTATTTATTGTTTGTCTTTGGCATCATGGTCTTTTGATTTGGAATGCCATTCTTTTCAATTCTCACGCTTTCTGATTACTTAGTGCCTGAGTTGGCTGGTCTTACTCGCAAGCTTATTGTCAGCATCTCTTCCCAAGTTGGTTTTATGGTGTCGTGTCCATAGTTTGAATTTGTCCACAGAGGAAGTATTAATACCATAGAGATGGGAAGAGCCTACAAATCAGGGCTCCCCTTTTGGCTCCCAGAGGGTTGATTGTTAAGTATTTCCCCAGCCCTCCAATGCCTGTGGCTGCCAATTCTCAAGCCTCAAATCCTGGAAGACAAATGTTGGACATAATGTATCTTTCCAGGAAACCCATCTGTGCTTTGGGCCTGGGTGTGTATGTGTGTAGTGTGGTGTGAGCCTCTGTGTGCACATGCATGTCCCTGTGTATGCATATGCATGAGTCCATGTGTGCATGTGTGCACGTGTGAGCAGTAGGGATAGTTTGCAAGGAGCATGAAGCTACTCTAAGCTCCTGCAAGCAAGAACCCCAAGCAGTCCCCATACTCCTGCCATGCTTGTCTCTTTGCATCTTTCTCTCTAAACCTCAGCCTGTTAGGCTGGGACCGGGTAGTCACTAGCATGGCCAAACTGTCGCTCTGAGCTATACAGGGCAGGCCAAGACTGAGGAATGGCTCTCGCCAGAAGAAGAATATAAGGGTAACTCTATCACAACCTTCCCCTCCTCTTATCAAATGCTCCTCTCTTACAATTAAAAAGAATATAGGGTGGACTTTAAGGTAGAAAAGATACCCCAACTGAGAATCTGGAGGGGAATGAGGAGGAGATTAGAGCTAATGCCTCCTGGCTGTCTCACAGTGGTGGGGAGTTTGTGGGTTAGCTATGTGTGTCAGAGCCTTGGGAATCTTCTCTGGAATCTTCTGGCAGGGCTTCTTCCTTCTTTCCACTTAGACTAAACTCAGGAACCTGAGTCTTTGCCCAGTTCTTGGATTTTTTTCTGGCCTCTGCAGCTACAAGTTTGGTTTTTAGGGACAGAGGCCTGAGTTTCTACCCAGAGCTGGAGATGTGGGCCAGAATCTTAGCAGCCTCACTGTGCTCTGAGGCTGGGCATTTACTATTTGTCTGCAGCTGCTCTAATATCTTTACATATAACAGCTACTGTAAACCTGACAAGGACCCATTGAGGTAGGTCCCCTCACTATTTTAATTTCATTATTGGGAAAAATGAGGTCCCAAAGGCCGAAGTAGCTTGCCAAATTGTATTAGTCAGGATTCTCTAGGGAAATAGAACCAAAAAGAGATCTCTGTAAATGTTATGAGATTTTATAAAATAGTCTCAGGCAACTGTGGAGATGCAGGAGTCCAAATTCCACAGGGCAGGCTGCAAGCTGGGAACTCCAATGAAGGTTTTTGTTGCATTCCCCAGGAGAAGTTGGCTGGCTGAAGCAGAGATGACAATTCTTTCTTCTGACTGCTGAAATAATCACTTCTCCTTTTAAAGCCTTCAACTGATTAGATGAGCCCTCTCTCATTGACGAAAGCAGTCTCCTCAGTGGATTGTAGATGCAGTCAGTCAGACATGCATTCAACTTACTGATGATTTAAGTCTACAGAATATCCTCACAGTAACAGTTAGGCTAGTGCTTGCTTGACCAGACCACCGGGCACCATCCCCTGTCCAAGTTAACACACGAAGTTAAACCATCACACCAAATCTCACAACCAGTGAGTGACAGAAGCAGACTTGGAACCCACAGTTCTGGGCTTTAAGCCATGTTCCTCTGCTGCCTTTCAAGGACCAGGAACAGCCTTTCAGTTTGCTTTCTAGTTTCTGTTATTGCTGATGTGAGTCTTTCTTCAACCAGTTTTGTATTTCAAATGTAACGGACAAATCCTAGCTTCTCAAGCTGAGGTGAGAGGCTTGGTGTGAAATAGGTTATTGCAGGGGCTCAGAGGGTAAAAATAACACCAGGAGACCCCAAGGCCCACCCAGCCGTGGGGCCTCTTACCCTAGCTCCACCCCATTCCTCTGATCTTTCTAGACTTAGGGCACTGGCCCTGTGCGGGCTCAACAGGATAAAGCTGGACAAAGGATGCCAACCCCTGACCCAGCCCCTTGTTTTACTGAGCAAGTGTGGTGATTGCCTGCTCTGGATTGAGTTGTGCTCCCCCCAAATTAGCCATGGTCAGGTCCTAATGAGCAAAGGGAATTTGGACGATTAGAGAGAGAGAGCGAGAGAGAGAGAGAGCATGCTATGTGACAAAGGCAGAGATGGAGTTATGCCATCACCAGCCAAGAAACCCCAGGGATTACTGGCCACCCATCAGAAGCCCAAGGTATGGGACAAATTTTCCTGCTTAAGAGGAAGTGTGATCCTGCTAAAAACTCGATTTTGAACTTCTGGGCTGCAGACGGTAGAGAGGACAAGTTCCTGTGGCTTAAACCACCTTGTTATGGCAGCGCTGGCAAAGGAAGGTGCTGGTCAAGGTGGCATGCGGGGGCCAGCCAGGCCGCTTGGGCCCTGTGCATGTTTCCCTCCTGTCTCTACAAGATCTGGCCCTGCCCGGGTAAGGCAGGGATGTGGGCAGGGCCTTCAAAGGGGACAGGAGGTGGATGCCAGCAGCCCTTGGGGGGTGCTGCAGCAAGAGGCACAGCCGAGAACGATGCAAAGAAGTCCTCATGCCTGGGGGGGCATCCATGCTCTGATGTGGAAACTGTGGCTGCTGGGGTGGGGGCCTCCCAGGCCCTGTATCGCAGGACCAGAGGGAGAAATTGTACCTCCAAAGTGAGAGCTTGTGCAATGCAAGTGCTCCAAATGTGTGCTAGCAGATGGGGAGTTCTAAGGAGAAATCACAGCGCTGTGGATGGCGCACCTGCCTGGCCATTTTGTTGGCTCCCTGTTCTAGAGCGTGCTTCCATCTAATCCTAGCCATCACATAAGGCCTTGGCTGTGTTCCTCTTCCTAACTGTAAGCACCTGTTTATCTGGGCATTGCTGTCATTTTATTGTCTGCTGGTAAAAGAGAATAAGCTCACATTTTACAAGATTATGAATTCATAATTTTTCCATCTTTAGCAAGAGCTCCAGTCTGACTGCAAATCTTCTGCACAGTGACAGTTGTTCTAAGAGTAGTTCTTAATCTTAAAACAAAACATTCTGTACCATAGAGCAAGGACATGTTCACATGGCTGCATTCATTGGGAGGTGTTTAAAAAACTTTTTATTCACACATGTTTAGCATGAATAGGTGTTAGATTAACTCTGATCTTTAGCATTCTATAACAGATTTGACTATTTATATTTAGATAATTGCAAAAAAGTATACTCAGAATGATATACTCCAGACGTTACATTTTTTTCCTAATGGTTCATTTTCATTTTGAATAGAATGTCAAGCCTTAAAATATTCTATAGCTCTGAGCGGCTCTGGTTGGAAATAATAATGTTCCTTTTGTGCAACAAAAAGTACAGAGGCATTTTTTCCCCCTTTACTTTCGTAGAAAAGGTGTTCTGGTAAATACATCTCAGCTGAATCTGACATCTGCTCTCTGTACAGAAGAGTTCTCAAAAATTTGCTGACTAAAGCTCAATGAGAAGCCTCAGAATTTTCCTTACTTGTAGGTGCTGTGAAGACTGCCCACAGCAAAGCTGATAAAGTCCTCCCCGTGTGCTGGGCATGCACTGCATCTCGAGATGGCCAGTCTCCAAACCCTCCAATTACCACTGTCCCAGGAGGGTCTAGCAGCCCCGACCCGGGAACGAAGCATCCTTTGGGGTCTGCTCCTTCATTTTTAGGCATATGGACTGCTACTCCCTCTCATGCAAATATATGCCCTTCATTTTTTGGGGGGTGTTGGTGGTGCAGGGTCTGAGAATTGAACCCGGGTCTCCCACAGAGCAGGCAAGCATTCTACCACTGAACTACCCATGCACCCGCCCTTGACTTTTGAATCAGCAAAAACATCTCAAAGGATGCTTTTCGGGTTGTCCTATTTCGTGTGTATTAACATATTGTAGGACCGACCTATAATTATTTTCCATGTGATAGGACTAGGTCCATCTTACAAAGAATTTCTTCTCTCACACATAAAATTCAACACATGCAATGACCCACAGCTTCCCACCCTCCCAATCCCCAAGCCCCTTGTCATGGGACTTTGCATCTCTGTTTATTCAGAGGTGGTGCCTATTTCCCCAACCCTGAGCTAGGAGCTGTCCCTGTGACTTGCTTTGGCCCAAAGAATACAGCAGATGTGACAGTGTGGCAGGGCTGAGTCTAGGGCTCAAGAGATGTTGAATGCTTGTACTTGCTCTCATGCTCTCTGCCGACTCCATGAAAATGTGCCTGGGCCAGACTGTCTAGGATGAGGGCCATGTGCATTAGAGTCGAGCTGTCCCTGCTGAGGTCATCCTACATGGCTAGTCTCCTGCCACTCTGCCAGCTGTCTGCAGGTGAAGGGTGAGCCCAGATCTAGCCAACTCAGAAGTGATATATGGTTATGCTTCTAAGGCATTAGAGTTTTGAGATATTTTGTTACTCATCAATAACTAACTGATACATCTGGAGCACAAGTGGTTGGTAAATGCAGTTTTCATCTCTTACTTAGCTCACCAGATAAATCCCGACTTCCCCATTGTAAGCCCCTCCTTTCTGGGTGTCCCCTCCCCCCATTCTGGTCCAGGTTCACCTCGGCTGTCTTTGTTAAGCACATGTATCACTCTGCTTAACACAGAATGTCCTCCACTCTCCGCCTTTCATTTCCCAATATAGAGTTCAAACAAACAAAACAGGCGAGCATGAAGGTATACTTCCTAGTGGAAGAAAGGGTGAAGGTTATGATATTCCTGGAATCCCCTTACGTCGAGAGGCTACTCGATTCTAGGCACTGATGTTTGGCATTGATTTGGGTTCCTTCTCTTTCTTTTAAGTAGGGGTATGAAAATCAGTCCTTATCCTCACAGGTGTTACATGCCAGCCCAAGAGAGTTAAGTACAAAGGGAGGACCTGGTAACTGTGTGGAATGGAATTGAATTAGATGGAGAGAAGCTCTGCTGACTTCTGGATTTTATTTCTGGTGGTGCCAGCAATATGTTGTGAGGCCTTGGGTAAACCAGTCATCCCCCAATTTGTTTCTTCTGTGAAACAGGGATAGTTATGTCTGCTCTATTTATCTCATACATTGTTGCAAGGATTAATTCAGATGGCACATGGGAAAATGCTTTGTAAACTACCAAGAACTATGTGATGCCACCTAAGGTGTTGTTTCAGAATTGCTACTATTTCAAGTCCACTAAGGTAGATTAGATCTGGGAAGGATGGCAGGCAGCTCAGGGTTGGGGGCCGGGTGGAGGTAGGCTTGGGGGAGTGGAAACTGACTTGTTTCTTTGTCAGTAGATAAGTAGGAGAAGCAATCTGACCTATTAGAAAAGAAACCTGGCAAACGCAAAGTGAATAGTCTTGAGGAAGCTGATGAGCCCACAGTTAGAGTTCTGCACTGGGGTTTGGAAACACGAGTGCTAGGAAGCTGAAAACACTGGAAGGGGTCCAGGGAAAAGCAATGCAAGCCAGTCCAGGAACATAAGCCCTGCTTGCAAAGGGATTCAGTGTGAAATACGTGGGCTTCAGCCACCAGGAAGTCATACTTGTTTGTGCCAGTTCATCCAAGAAGAAGCTTTAGGGCTAAGGAGCTCTGGCTTGGCAAGCGCTGAGATCGAGGGCCCTGCATGGGAACATCCAAATTTTGCCCCAAGTCAGGATGGAGAAGGCAGTGAGACATGTGCCGAGGGAGAGGAGTCAAACCATTCAAGCTTACAGAAAAGCAGCTCAAGGCTAAAGATGTTCATCATCTCCATAACCAGAAACCCTGAGACAGGCCCATACCAGCACTGGCTCATTCAGCAGCTCAGTAAAATCATCCGGGCTCAATCTATTCCACCTTCCCTCTCTGCTGTCTCCTTGTTTGGTCCTTTTAGGCTGGTGTCCTTCATGGCCCAAAATGTCTGCAAAAATTCCAGGCATGCAACACTAATGACATCTCTGTCCCTTTCCAAGCCCAGGAAAAATCTTCCTAGATGTTTCCAAGCAAATTCACCCTCACATCTTATTTGACCATGACTGTTTTCCCTTTCTAAGCTGTGGTAGTTAGATTCAGTTGTCAACTTGGCCAGGTGAAGGCACCTAGCTCTGCTTCTGTAGACATGAGCCAGTGGTACATGAATCTCATCTGTTGCTCATTACATCTGCAGTCGGCTAAGAGGCATGCCTGCTGCAATGAATGACATTTGACTTAATTGGCTGGTGCTTAAATGAGAGAGCGCAACTTAGCACAGCCCAAGCAGCTCAGCATGCCTCATCTCAGCACTCGCAGCTCAGCCCAGGCCTTTGGAGATGCAGAAAGGAATCACCCTGGGGAAAGTTGTTGGAACCCAGAGGCCTGGAGAGAAGGCCAGCAGAGATTATCCTGAGCCTTCCCGTGTAAGAAAGAACCTCAGATGAAAGTTAGCTGACTTTCCTCTGAAGAACTAACAAAGTAAATCCCCTTTTATTAAAAGCCAATCCATCTCTAGTGTGTTGCATTCCGGCAGCTAGCAAACTAGAACACACGCCTAAATCAGTCACCCGCAAGAAAGTAGAATGACAGTGACTGGCTTAGACTGATCAAGAGTCAGCTTTGTTTGTAAAATTCTCATTAAATATATCATACTTGGCCTTGCATTCTATGTCTGTGTATGTTTGATGGCCTTCCCATTTGACTGTAAGATTCTTGAACCCAGGTTCTGCATCTGCTCATTTTCAATCTTCAATCTAAGATGGTTGGAAGAACTGCATAGAATAGAATATTTTCACCAATCTGCTATAATTAAGCTAACAGACCATGTTGAAAAATAGGGTCAACAATAAGATAGAAAAAGTGAAGGCAATGTCCAGAGAAAATAAATAGGAAAGGTGGATTAAAATTATGTTATCAATCCTGAAATGACCTGGAGGATGATGTGAAGAAAGATTCAGTTTCTTGCCCTGACATGATAGCTATATTTTAAAATATAGGCTATTTAAGGTATTCCGAATATTCTGGAATGTCCCTGGAGACAACCCAAAAGAGGCTCTGCTGTGGAAAACTGGCTGAATGGAGGGACTCCTGGTGTATTTTTACCCTGGAGTGTGCTTGCTTTTAGGAACTGGTAGAATGCAAACAGAAGTGTGCAACAGGGAGCAGGGTCCCCAGTGCCAAAATAAAATTAAAAAAAAAAATCATCTGCTATGCAAACAGCATTCAGAAGTCATTAACAATCTTTACAGCTGGGTTTGCCCAATACTGCCTGAAACACAACCAAAGGCAAACCAGTTTGCATGCTTTCCCTTTCCAACTGTTCTTTGTGCTGTCATGAGTGTGAGAAACTCTGTCAGAGACAAATAATAAAAACAAAACACATAAAAAAAAAAAAAAAAAACACTGCCTCTTTCCCAACCCCCCACAGATTCAGGGGATAAAACCTTTCTTCACTTTCATGTAAGAGAAAACTGAGAGATAAAACTGTTAGCTACGTGAGATCAAGTGGAGAAGCAGGTAGGCTTTGTTTTCTTAGCCAATCTTAAAGTAGGAACATTTTTCCCCCTTTCTTTTCTCTTCCAGTCTCTTCCCCTTGTCCGTCACAGTAGTGAGGCTTGCCGACAAGGACCAGAGTAGGTTTTATAACTATCCCCAGGCATCCCCAGACATGGTGGCACATTAAAATGGGTTGGGAAATTGTGTAATATGGGAAAAAGGGGTGACTGCACTGCATAAAATTTCACTGGGGGACAATGTGGGGGTGTCTCTCGGGAGTCCTGCCGCTCACTGCCCAGTGGGGAGGAGGGAGAAAGGATGTCCCTGGAGCTGCCGGGGCTGCGTTGGCTACTCTGGCCTCCTCTGGAGCTGCCCAGTGTCACTGTTGTCAAAGCTGTGAGCTGTCTGGGAGGAGGAGAGTCGGGCTGGAGACCTGAGACGGGAGGGGAGGGAGGCTCTGCCCCCGCGGCTGGATCCAGCAAATGCCTCTGTGCTGTGAAGAGGCCATGGGTATGGGAAAGGTCTCTCCCGGCCAAAACACCCTGCTCCCCAAAAGCTGAGTCTGAGGCAGGGAAGTTGGGCAAGTGATTTATTGAGAAGTGGTTACAGGTGCCTGGGGGGAGGGATGCTGGAAACCACAGGGTTGGGGAGTGAAATGAGAACCAGCTCTCTGCTGGAGACCTGCTTTGGCCTGACCCCGCGGGATTACCAGGAGCCTGGCTTGTACCACCAGAGGCTCCCTTGGAGGCGAGGGGGCTGTCTGCTGCAGCTCTATGTTAGTCACTGATGGGTGACCACACGGATGGGTGGCTGGGTGAGGTAAATTCCCACTAGGATAAGGATGCTATGGGAGAAGGGGGCGGCTGGAGTTCCCAGCCAACATGGTCAGCAGCTGCGGGTGGGTCCACCAGCTGTGGTAAAGAGGTCCTGGGCTGGGTAGTTCCAGTCTCCAGCACGCAGGGACCCTCAAAGGCAAGCACCAGAGGTGGATGATCTCAGAGGGAACCACTTGTTTCCTCTGGCACCTTTTTTTTTTTACAACGCAGCTGCCTCTTGGATGTGCAATTCTAAAAAAAGCACTAATGACTGTTAAACACTAATATCTTAGTGCGATTTGGTTTTGCAAAATCACTTCTCCCACAAAGGCTCCATGGAGCTGAGAAGAGTGGGAAAAAGTGGGGAGAAGACAAAAATGAGAGGAAAGGGGAAAGCTTTTCTGTCTCAGGCCAACCTAGGTGGTGAAGGAAGCAAGTGTGGGAAAGCAGTCCAGGGTGGCAGGGAAGACAGGGCAGGAGTGTGCTGCCATCGGACAGTCTTAGAGGAAGGTATGGTGATCGACAAGTGTCCCCCAAAATTCATGAACACCCAGAGCCTTGGAATGTGACTTTATTTGGAAACAGGATCTTTGCAGATATAAATAAAGGAGCTTGAGATGCAGTCATCCTGGGTTTAGGGTGGGCTTTTATCCGATGACAGGTATCCTTATAAGAAGAGAGGGAACAGAGAAACAGGGCAGAGGGCCAAGTGGAGATGAAGGCAGAGAATGGGGTGATGTTGCCAGAAGCCAAGGGATACCTGGAGCAGTAGAAGCTGGAAGGGGCAAGGAAGGATTCTTCTCTATAGCTTTCAGAGGAAGCAGAGTCCTGCCAACACCTTGATTTTGGACCTCTGGCCTCTAGAACTGTAAGAGAATAGATTTCTGTTGTTTTAGGCTATTCAGTTTGTGGTATTTTGTTACGGTAGCCTGTGGTGGTTTAAGAAAACCATGTTCTCAAACTTAATCCATCCCTGTGGGTGTGACCCCATTGTAAGTAGGACCTGTAGATGAGGTTCCTTCAGTTAAGGTATGACCTAACTGAATCAGAATGGGTCTTAATCCTATTACTGAGTCCTTTATAAGCAGAATCATTCAAATAGAGAGAAAGCCATGGGAACAAAGAAGCGGAAAGTCAGTGGAACCCAGAAAAGAAGGGAGAGGCAGGAGAGGCCACCATGTGCATTGCCATGTGACAGAGAAGCCCACAACCAAGGACCACCGGCAGCCAGTCCCAGAGCGCCAGGCTCTGAGAAGAAAGAATGCCTTGATAATGCTTTTCTTTGGACTTTTCCTATTCTCAAAACCATTGTTTAAGCCAACTCATTGCATGGTATCTGATTTGAAAGTCAGGAAACTAAAATACTTCCCTAGGAAACTAAGGTAGATAGGAAAATAAAAACCTTACTTTAGGAATAAATAATTTTCATTGTGGAAATTAAAGGGTGGAAAATCTAGGGAGAACTTTAGTAGCAGAAATGGGCATGGCATATGCATATGGTTCTTTCTGAAACCAATGTTAAGTCAAAGAAATACAAAGCAGGGCATTATACTAAACTTCTGGATCTAGTACACTAAAAAGAGTGAAACCTAGGAAAAGTTACTTACTGTTTTATAGAAGAAATAAAGACCTGCAAAAGCTGACATTTGGTTGTATAATATTTTTCACACTGTGTGGATCTGCAGCGTCTGCTAATAAGCAGACATGCCCTGTACTTACCCCTGCCCTGTGTCCTAGACCCCTCCCTCCCCACCCCCAGCAACCTATTTATTACCTTATCTCAAATCATCCCAGACAATCCAGGGAACAAAGTTAGTGTAATGCACCGGTATGAAGTGTGAGATAAAGAAAAGTCCCTTTCAATTGTCATCAAACTTCTGCTGTAGAAGAAAATTGGCAGCCAAATTCTCATTCTTCTCACAAAGCAAAGTATGCTTGCATCACAAGTCCTTCAGGAAATCCTAATGCCTTTAACCTTTCTATAGCTTCTTTTTTTTTTTCCTGAGGTGTCACTTGAATGTCATTCATATGACCACTTGCAACTTCTGCAATTCCTCCACTGCCACCTCCACCCCCTCCTCCTTGACCACCTGCTTCTTGAACTGGTGCATTTAACATGTGAATAAAATGCTCCTGGTGTTGGCTAATTTGCTGAAGTAACTGAAGATTCTCTCGATCTATCTGTTATAGCAATGCTGGAAGCAGAGAAGGATTCTGTTGAATGATTTTCTCATCTGTTGGAACTGAGGCTGATTCTGTAAAAATCCGAGTGGATGTCCTCCAGAACTTGTTGTAGTTGCTGCAGCTGCAGCCACTGCTGAAGACTGAGGAGCTCCGGTCCTAGCTCCTTGAGGGGGACCCATCACAGCCTGAATTTCTCTATTTCCAGGGATTCCCATCAAAAGGTACTCCACTGCTCTGTCAGGGTCATTGCAACTGGCTCTCAGGGCCGCAATTACTTGCCTCCTTCACAGCCCATTGACATGATCTCAGTTACCAGATTCTCGTAAGACTGACCTGTCACAAGTGTACTTGTTGCATCCTCAAAAAGATTTGACTGAGAACAATCTCCTGAGGTGCTGTCCGTTGATGCTGGGCTAGTAGCCCCTGGTGTCTCTGCTGGCTTTTCTGCAGGTTTCTCCTGCTTAGTTGCACTAACAGGTGCAGGTTCAGAAGATGCTGTCATGGAAGCTGGAATGATGGATGTAGTTGTGGAAGTGCGAGCCAAAGCTGGGGCACAGATGCTGCTGTGGAGGAAGTTACGGCAGCAGTAGTGGCATGATTTGATTGCTGAGTTGTAGCTGGTGCCGGTGTTATTGGGGCTTTTGGCGTAGTCACCACAACCACCACAAAGTTTTTCTCATCAATTTTATATCCTTTGAGAGCAGTATCAACATTAAGGATTTTGCCTGCATAAATTAATTTTGGCCTGCTAAGGAAAAGGCATCTTTCCCCTTCTCAGATTCAATCTTCTCTTTCAGTGCTTTCACCTTGACATAGCACCATCCACAGTAAGAGGAGGCTAGTAGGGGAGTAGACATGGTAGGACCTTGTAGTTCTGTTCTGATTGCTTCTATATTCTCCATACAATAAATACTGGGGCCATCAATGTCTCCTCCGGGTCGATGTGGGTCTTGGAGGTCTGCGACTGGAGGGTCTTCAGGGTGGCCCGCACGGTGCCGCGTGCTGCTCGGCTGGTAGGCCTGCTCTGGGCGGGGTCTGGGGCCTGGCCGGGACCCGGGGTGGCCGCGCTCCTCGCGCGCTCTGGGGGGGAAGGTGGTGGCGGTGGGGACTCGTCCCGTCCGCCCAGTGGAGAGAACTCTCCCGCCGACCTGGCCCCGGCTGCTCGGGCCACTGCGGCCTTCCCCGCAAGCTGGGGCCGCCCTGCTTCCTCATGTGCGGGGCGCCAGCCGCTGGGTCCGCAGGGGGCGCGAGGGGCTCCGAAGGACGAGCAGATAATCCGCTAGTTCACCACGGGATGGTCGCTGCCATCATTGTCACTGACCGAGACCGGATTTCTCTCCTAAATATGGTGGGCCGATGAGGATTTAGAGCAGTGGATGGTATTCTAGCCACTGTCAAATGTTTCTCCTCCCCTTTCTCCTGCTACTGTCCTCTGCCCCCAGACCTCAGACCTCAGACCCCTAACGACCCTGACTGAAGAAGGTATTTGGAGAAGTCATCTAAATCAGTATATATATTTGCAGTTTTTATTCCTTAAATTATTCATCAGAACTGCAAAAATAGATTTCTGCAGGCACATATCAAAACAAAACACGATGGAAATGAAATGTTCCAGAGAAAAGTTCCAAAGGAACACAATACTAGGCTAAAATAAACAGTTAAACCATGAGTGGACAACAGGATTCATTCACTCCTGCATTTTCTCCATAAGTTCTTCCTTGTGTTTGCCTTTCACTGTTGCAACTTGTTGAGATTTGGCTTTGAGTTCAAGAATTGTTTTCCTGTCTTTATCCTGTTTTAGCCTGGTAATAACCATCTTGCTTGGGTGAATGCCCACATGGACAGTTGTACCATTAGCCTTCTCATGTTGCAGCTTCTCCATGAACATACTTCCTTTTGTGCACCTGGACTACTTTGCCAATTTGTTGACCTTTGTAGTGTCCTTGAACCACCTGGACCTCGTTGTCCTTGAGGGTGGGCATGGAGCGGTCATTGTATTTCTCAGCTCCTTGGAGATTGGGCACGACATGATCTTCCTATGCGTGTGTGAAGGAGCACTGAAGGGGCGTTTGCGGTTCTTACAGCGGTGGGAGGTCACAAAGGGGTTGAACATCATGGTGACGGTCTGTCTACCTGGTGCCAGATGAGCTAATTCCATCCACCTAAATCAACATTTTAAAACTGGCACAATTTCTGGAAGACTTTGTTTAGAAGAATGTTTGTAAAAGTATGATCTGAGGGACTGCAGCCATTTCTGGGGCTTGGGGGAAGTCCTGATGGGCAGATGGGCTTCCAAAAACTCTTTACTTGATGTCAAGGTGGATGAGATGCTTCCTTCTGTATTCAAAATGAAGTGAAGGGGTATTTCTATCTGGAAAGGCTTCAGTCACGGGGTCTGGCTGATGTGGAATGGAGGCATCTTCCTGGGTTCCTGTGTCTGTGAAAGGGGTTGTGGTGGAGTGTGAGGATGCAAGTGTGAGAAGAGTATGCTAGAGGTTATTAGGACTGGAGCAGCGTAATTAATGCCTATTTACTGGTATTTTGATACACTAAAAAAAATACCAATAGTTGGTTAAAAAAACTAACATAAGAGCAACTTTGATTATTTACTGTGTATTTATAAGAAATGAAGGAGAGTTGATTCTCATGATCTGCAGTAGCTCTGTTCTGTAGTCTCCAGGAGCGTTGACTTAGCAAATCCCAAATAGAGGGTTAGGCTCCTTGCAAGCGTCTGGTCACATCTTGTCAACTGACCGATACCTCTTGTTTTATGAGGGTTTCTGTTTAAAGACATCTTATATCATATATTTATTATTGACTCATTGAACTCATGGCCAGCAGCAATGTAACTCATACCTTAATGAAGCTGCCCTAATGCACGTGTTTTCTCCGTAAGGCACAGCACAGCCTTCTTGAGCTAGGCAGCTCTTTGGCACTGTGCTTGGGCAACATTTTAAACAGTGAAATCCCTAAGAGAAAGCATTAAAATGGGTGGGCCACGGTGGCTCAGCAGGCAGAGTTCTGGTTTGCCATGCTGGAGACCTGGGTTTGATTCCCAGTGCCAGCCCAAGAAAAAAAAGAAGCACTACAATGAGAAAAACGTGGCAGTAAGTTACAGCTATAAGAACTGGAACAAAAAGGCAGAACATCTCCTTCTTTTTAACACGAGCATTGGGTGACTCAATTTCTTTTTTTTTTTTTGCTTCTTTACACTTATCCACAAATGCTCTAGGAAAGCACCTAGAGTATTGATTTGGGGTTTTCAAGCATATTTTGGCAGGTAGGAGAATTTGCAAGTACAGAATCCAGGAATCATGAGGATGAACTGATTTTTAAGGGTGTATTACTTATTATCTATTATCATACCTAAATAACATTAATGAGACCTGGGAGCCTGCTTCCTCTCAAAGCAGCTTCACCTTAGGTGTTTCAGGGTGAAACTCAGTTCCTGGGGGCAGTGTCAGCAGGAGGGAATGCCTGCAGCTGCAGCAGTTGCGGAGCCTGGAGCTCTCTGCCCTGGGGCTCATCCTCCCCTCTACTTAAAATTCCTGGGACTAACACTCACTAGGAATGTGCTCAGTTCTTTTATGTTTTTGGTGATTATTCTTGGTCTTCTTTTTTATTAATTACTGAAAGAGGAGTTTGGAAGTCTTCAATTATAATTTGTTGAATTTATCTATTTATCTTTTTAATTTGACCAGTATTTTTAGCTTTATGTATTTTGAAGCTCTGCTGTTGGGTGCATGCACATTTAGGATTGTTATGTCTTCTTGGCGAATTGGCCCTTTTGTCATGATATAATGTCGCTCTATATCCCTGGTAATTTGTTTTGCTCTGAAGCTTAGTTAGTCTGATATTAATGTAGCCATTCTTTCTAAAAAAGAACAGTAATTCCTTAATAACATTAGATATCCAGCCAGTTCTCTCTTTTCCCTGCTTGTCTTATAAATGTTAACTTTTTGTATTTTAATTCTCCATCTGTTTGTTTGACTTGGGATGTAACAAGATCCTTCAATTGCCATCGTTTGCTGTGTGCCTTATATTTTTCTTAATCCACAGGTTCTCCTTCATTTCCTTTTAATTTTCTCTGCAATTGTTGGTTGAAATGACTGGGCATTTATTTAATCTGTGGACTTTGATGATTGTACCTCTCTTGGGGCATCTGTCCTGCTCTTGTCTGCTATCCTTCCTATGAGGTGGTATTTAGGTAGGTTAGGGGCTTGATCAGATTCTGATTTGGTATTTATTAAGGCTGCTTGGCCTGTGCTGGAATGAGCTTCCTTCCATCAGGAAGTACATAATGACTGCTCATCTCTCTTTTTTTGATATCAAATGATCATCAATCCAGGAGTCAGCAAAGATTCTCTGGAAATGGCCAGATAGTAAAGATTTTAGGCTTTGTGAACCACATTTGGTCTCTGTTGCATATACTTCATTTTGTTTATAACTTGATACAAATATAAAATTTTAAAAAATTTCATTCTTTCATTAGAGATTGCAAAATGGTGATAGTCTGTTTTTTCATTCTTCATTTATTAGCTGAATTATTTCTGTAAAGATGAAGTTCCCTTTTGTTGCCAATTTGATTGTCCCAAGGGAGAGCTCATTTTGGAAATGCAGAACTGATGCTTGATTTTTTTCCTCTTTATTTCCTGATTTTAATAATAAAGAGCTGGTTCCCAGACATTCTCCAACGGCAAACAAGAATTTTTTTTAAGTATCATTTGAAGTTATGGGTTTAATTATATTTGGCTTGTTTCAATCCAATGTGTTATCATTCTTTATTGAGGATCAAGTTTCCCATCTTTGAAAAGGTTGGCCCCTGAATTTTTTTTTTGACAGCTTCTTTGAGATATAAAATTCACCAGACATACGAGTCACTCATTAAAAGGGTACAGTTCAATGGTTTTAGTAAATCATCATCACAATCACTTTTAGAGCATATCCATCACCCCATCCCCAGCTCTGGGCACCATGAATCTGTTTTCTGTGTGTATAGATTTGCTTGTTCTGGATACTTCATATAATTGGAATAATAAAATCTGTGGTCTTTTGACTTCTTTCACTTAGAATAAGATTTTCATGGGTCATCTATATTCTATTATGTTTTAAAAATTTTAAACAAATTCCAATATATATTCATGCCTTTTTTCTTTCTTAGCTTAATGTATTTACTATTTTCCACCTTCCTTTTTTTTCTTAATTTGGGCATAGATCCTAGAAATCCTATCGTAATAGAACTCTTCCTCATTCCTTTTTTAGAACTGCTTAGTACTCTCTTTTGTGGATATATCCTAGTTAATTTACTCTGTCCTTGGTTGATGGACATTTGGGTTGTTTCACATTTTGTGACTCTCCAATGGTGCTATAATGAATAGCCTTTTGCCTATCGTTTTTTTTTTTTTTAAACATGGGCAGACATCGGGAATCAAACCGGTGTCTCCAGCATGGCAGGCAGGGACTCTGCCACTGAACCACTGTGGCCCACCTATTTTTGCATATTTTTAATATTTTTTTGCTAGGGTGTTGTTGTGATATTTCCAGAAGTAGAGCAGCTGGGCCTAAGGAAAAATACATATTGTCAACTGTCTTTTCTTCCTAATCTATTGATTCAGTAGGGGTTGTAAAATGGTAGTATTAGAATCTCATCATTCTCCTTCATTAATTAGCTAGAATGGTTCTGTACAAAGAAAGTTCCTTTAACATTTATTTGATTACGATAATGGACAATTCATGCAGGACAGGCAGGCTAAAGGTTTGCTTTTTTTTCCTCTTTATTTACTGATTTTCACAATAATGAATTGTTCCCAGGTGTCCTCCAGAGGTGTCCAATGAAGGTTGTTTTTGCCTGAATGTATCACTATGAACTTTTGGATTTAACTATATTTGATGGGTTATAATCCATGCTATCTGTGCTGGTTTGAAATGATGTATGTACCCTAGAAAAGCCATGTAGCCAATCCTAATCCCATTTTGTAAAGGCAACCATTTCTTCTAATCTCTATTCAGTATTGTATGTTTGAAACTGTAATTAGATCATCTCCCTGGAGATGTGATTTCATCAAGAGTGGTTGTTAAACTGAGTTAGGTGGAGGTGTGTCTCCACCCATTCGGGTGGGTCTTGATTAGTTTACTGGAATCCTGTAAAAGAGAATGACAAGAGAGAAAGCTAGGAGATTCAGAGAGAGCAGAGCAGAATGACATAGCCAGAAGAAGCAAAGTCCACCAGCCAGCGATCTTTGAAAATGAAGAAGGAAAATGCCTCCCAGGGAGCTTCATGAAACAGGAAGCCAGGAGAGGAAGCTAGCAGATAACACAGTGTTCCTCACGTGCCTTTCCAGATGAGAGAGGAACCCTGACTGTGTTTGCCATGTGCCTTCTCACGTGAGAGAGAAACCCTGAACTTCATTGGCCTTCTTGAACAAAGGTATCTTTCCCTGGATGCCTTAGATTGGACATTTCTATAGACTTGTTTTAATTGGAACGTTTTCTTGGCCTTGGAACTGTAAACTAGCAACTTATTAAGTTGCCCTTTTCAAAAGCCATTCCAGTTCTGGTATACTGCATTCTGGCAGCTAACAAACTAGAACAGTAACTGAGTGTGGTTTTAATTTGCATATTTTTTTTTGTGGGTGAGGCTGAGCATCTTTTCAGTTGTTTAGGAGTGAGTTGCATACTCTATTCATATTTCTAGATTATTTTTGGCGAGTTGTTTTTCTTCTTTGTTTTTAGAATTTCTTGGTAAATTAGGTATATTAATGCTTTGTGTGATGCGTGCAATGTTTTCTTACTGTACCATTTGTCTTTTTTTTTTTGCTTTGCTTATAGTGGGTGTTTTGATGATAAAAAATGTGATTTCTTTTCTGGATTTTTTTGCCAGTCAAATTAATCTATCTTCTCACTTATTGCTTCTAGATTTTGAGTCATAATTAGTAACTTAATTAGAAGAGTTTTCTTCACTCCCAGGTTAAAGAAGAGTTCATCAATATTTTCTTCTAGCTTCTTATGGTTTTGTTTTTTACATCTAAATATATGTCATTGGAATTTATTCTGGTATACAGTATGAGTAAAGGGTCCAATTTTATCTTTTTCCCATGACTGTATGGTTATCCCAACAGCACCTCTGTAGAAGTCCATCTTTTCCCTCCTCATTTAAGACACTATCTTTATTGTATACTAGATTTCCATATCATGTGAGTCTATTTCTGGATTTTCTGTTCTGTACATTAGTCTGTCTACTCAAGCACCAGTGTGAAACTTTGTAAGGTTCAGAAGCTTATATTATGCTTTAATATCTGATAAGTCTAGCTGCCCTCCTCTTTTCTATTCCTCTTCTTTTTCAGAACAAACGCTGTTCTTGATGGTTTGTTCTTCCAGATGAACTCTGTAATCAATCTGTCTGGCTCTGGATAAAAAACCCTGATAATTTAAAAATTGAGATCATATTACATTTATACATTAGCTTAGAGAGAACTGGACATTGCTTATTCTGAAACTTCTTATACAAAAACGTGGTTTGTCTTCCAGGAGTACTTTATAGTTGACATTCCTTGTGATGTTTATGCCCAAGCATTTTCTTTATTTTGCTCTCAGAAATGGAATCTTCTATGATATCTTCTTACTGGTTTTTGTTTATAATTTATTTTTCTTTGCGAACTTTAAAAAAATCTCTGCTTTTAGAAATCATTCCATTCTACATATGCAATCAGTAATTCTTAATATCATCACATAGATGTATGATCATCATTTCTTAGTACATTTGCATCGATTTAGAAAAAGAAATAGCAAGACAACAGAAAAAGAAATAAAATGATAATATAGAGAAAAAAAGAAAAATAAATAAAAATAAAATCTCTGCTTTACTAAATCCTCTTATTGTCGTAGTAGATTTTCCTTTGATTTTTTTTTGGGGGGGGGGGAATTTCCAAATATGTAATTATAAAGTGAAATGTATCTGTGTTCGCAATTCTCTAGATGTTTGAAATCTGAACGTCTACTAAAGCGTGCCTCTTACGGACCAAGTGAATGGGATCAATGCAATTGCCACCACTTATTAGTGCCATACTAGTAACATATCTGCAAGGACAGAAAGAAATAGCTCATTAGGTGCTCAAACTGCCATCTCAAAGTTACAAAGTTGGAGCAACATGGTAAAAAATGCAATGAGTTTTCATTGGCCTCTCTCTCCCTTTTCTGACAGCTTTCCCTTTCTGCCTGCTTTGCTCCATTTTCTCATATACAGCCAGCACATCCAGGCATGTCCATCTTTCTACCTTTTTTGACTTCTTCTTGTAACTTCTCTCTACTCTGTGGACTGCCTTATGTATTTCTAACTTTCTTCTTTTTTTTTGGACATTTATTCTTGTTAACTCTGTTTTTCCCTTTACCTATAATTCCATTGGTAAGAATAATGAAGTATAATTAGGGTTAAGTAACAACCACAACAAAACTCCATCTAGAAAGTGAGATCTTAAAATGTTATATAAAAATATTTCACAACACGTTTATGGTTTTCTCCTAAAAGAATAATTTTTGTGCGTATTGTTAATTAGATAGTGCATAATTTAACATACATGAAGCTCATAGATAATAAGAATAGTGATGAAAATTCTCATTTACTGGGCAACTCCTGTGTGCCTGAGACAATGCCAGAACTTGTGCCAGAAACTTATCCGTTCATTCAAGAAACAGTTACTGAGTTCCAGGCACCATTTAAAGGACCGACAATCCTGCAGCAAATAAAATAGATGAAACTTCTGCCCTTGCTGAGGTTACATACCAAAAGGAAGACAGGAAATCAGCAAAACATATAGTATCTATCTTGCCCAACAACTTTACAAAGCAGAGACTGAGGCAAGGATTACAGTGCTAATTTTATTTGGAAGGTGTAACATGAGGGTGGAGAAGAAGGGAAGTGAGATAAGGGAAGATGGGAAGCAATGAAATACGTCTCCTGTGCTGTGTGCAGCAGCAAAGAGGCACAACCAGTTGCCTGTTCTCCTGGTGTGTGTGAGTTCTCTGGAAGCATTGCAAGGAGGAACTGCATCTTGGCATAGTCACAAAGGACAGGGATTTATTAGCCTGGCTGTTTCCATCTTCTCTTTCCCATTGGTCAAGATTCACTGCTTGCTGGGAGTTAGCTGCCCTTACTTCCTGACTGCTGTCTGGCCCCTCAATGGTCTACCAGGAAGCCAGACTACACCCATGTCTGCTGGTAGAAGCCGGATCCAGCATGGGTGGGGCATGACCAAAAGAAAGAAAAAGGAAGCAATCAAGGGGAGCAGAAGGGGCAGGAGGTTTGTGACTCCACCAATTATAGTAGAAAGTGCTTAGTGAATAAAAATAAAGCAGGGGGGTGTCGGGGAGGGCAATTTAAAATAGAGTGGTTAGGAAAGGCCTCATGGAGCTGATGGCATTTGAGTAAAGAGCTGAAAGAAATGAGGAGCCCAACCTGCTCTGACATTTGTGGGCACCAGGGCAAGAGTACAAATGGAGACCCGTAGACATCCTATCTAAATATTGGAAACTACAAATCAAGTTAGCAAACTGTTGGTTTCTGTCCTCCCACCTTGACAAATATACCTTCATACTATAAAAATTAAACAAAACAAAACAATGGTAAAGCTATTGCTTTAAATTGGTCCAAGGCCATCAAAATAACAATGGAACAATTTACTATAATGCATGCTTGGGTGCTCTATTGATGTGTCAGTGATGTTTGGATGAGTAATAAAATAAAAAGCACCCATAATCCTCCAATTATCTGTCAATTCTTTAAATTTATATTCTTTGCCCCTGTTTCAGCAAAATCACTAACTATGTTGCTATGATCACAATTTTCAAATACTTGGTTTTCTTTTGACAGTAACATCATGAGAGTCAATGTATCTTGAGTCATTGCAGTTCTTAAATTTTTGGGGGGGCATGGGAAGGCACCAGGAATCGAACCCAGGTCTCCCACATGGCAGGCTTGAACTCTGCCTGCTGAGCCATTGTGGCCTGTCCTTAAATTGTTTTTAATTCAAGTAACTTTGGAGAAAATTTCTTTCTCTGAGGCAGTGGCAATTGTCAATAAAATTGTCAAAACAGTACTTAAATTCAGAAATGAACTGTTAATTTTACATATTGCATTCAAATGGTATAATGCAGTCAAGTTTGATGTTATTATTATATATTAAGTTATCATTTTTACAGACTGATTTATTAATGTAATTATTACAGAAAAGATTATGATATTTTAATTTCATCTATAAATGAAATATATATCACAATTTTTGCTGTTATTCAGGCAATGTTCAGATTCGTCAAGGTAAAAAAAATCATCTCCTTAACTTACACATGTTATAGTATATCTGTATCAACCTGTCTGTGCATCTGTTCTGGTTTGCTAGCTGCTGGAATGCAATATACCAGAAACGGAATGGCTTTTAACAAGGGAAATTTAATGAGTTGCTAGTTTACAGTTCTAAGGCCGAGAAAATGTCCCAATTAAAACAAGTCTATAGAAATGTCCAATCAAAGGCATCCAGGGAAAGATACCTTGGTTCAAGAAGGCCGATGAAGTTCAGGGTTTCTCTCTCTCAAGTGAGAAGGCACATGGCGAGCACAGTCAGGGCTTCTCTCTGGGCTGGAAAGGCACATGGCAAACACAATGTCATCTAGCTTTCTCTCTTGGCTTCCGGTTTCATGAAGCTCCCCGGGAGGCGTCTTCCTTCTTCATCTCCAAAGGTCACTGGCTGGTGGACTCCCTGCTTCGTGGTGCTGCAGCATTCTCTGCTCTCTCTGAGTCTCTTTCTCCAAAATGTTTCCTCTTTTATAGGACTACAGTAAACCAATCAAAACCCACCCAAATGGATGGAGACATGTCGTCCCTTAATCCAGTTTAACAACCACACTTGACTAAATCCCATCAACTGGGGAGATGATCTCATTACAGTTTCAAATATACAGTATTGAGTAGGGATTATTCTACCTTTATGAAATGGGATTTATATCAAAATATGGCTTTTCTTAGGAGGCATACTTCCTTTCAAACCAGCACAGCATTTACCCGTCTTTAGCTTTAATAATGCATTGCTTAATATTGAAAAATATCCCTCTATTGCCATTTTCCACTGTTGTGAAAATCATCCTTCTTCACGAGTACCTCCAGATCCATGAAACGGAACACAAAGAGAAGCAAGAAAATGGATGCGGAATCAGTCAGGGTCTAATCAGGAGATGAAAACAACCCAGTGTTTGTAACTTGAACAGGGAAAGCTTAATATAAAGAATTTGCAACTATAGCAGGAGATTGGAATCTTGACAGGGGCTTGGCTAGTAGGAATTAAAGAGAACTCTCAAATACTGAAAGATACATGTATTAATTTGCAAGTTGCCAGAATGCAATACACCAGAAATGGAATGGCTTTATAAAGGGGAATTAAATAAGTTACAAGTTTACAGTTGTTAGGAAGTGAGTTGTCCAGATTAAGACATTAACAAGAGATGACTTTTACTCAAGAAAGACCCATTGGTGTGGAAGACCTCTGTCATCTGGGAAGTTATGTGGTTGACATCTGCTATTCCCTTGCTCCTGGGCTCCATTGCTTTCTGTTTCTGTCCTTGTGCAGGTTCCTCACTTTGCTTCTCTGGGGCTGACTTTCATCTCTTGGCTTCTCATGGCTCTCTCCAGGTTCTGGCTTGCTTAACATCACATGGTGATGTCTGCTGCTCTCCAAGCATCTACATCTGCTCTCTCTGTCAGTTCTGAGCCTTCTGTAGTTTCTGTCGGCTCTGTAGTTTCTTAGGTTTGTCCAAAATGTTCCCGCTTTTAAAGGATTCCAGTAAACTAATCAAAACCCACCTGGAATAGGTGGAGTCCCATCTCCATCTAATCAAAAGTTAACGCCCACAATTGGGTGTGTCACATCTCTATGGAAACAATCAGAGAGATTCCATCCTGCAATATTGAATGAGGATAAAAAGACATTGCTTTTCTGGAGTACATGTTAGCTTCAAATTCACACAATATAAGAGCAGCAGATATGAGCAGTTAGACGCCTTCCCTAGGCCAGAGGTACAGTACCCAAAGAAGAGGCTCCTTACCACCCCCCCACCCCCAGGGCAGACATCAGACCTTGTTTGGGATGGGTGTGCATGGCACCATAAATTGCACCTTGAGGAATACAGAGTTGGAAGACAAGGTCTCCACTCTCAAGAAGTTTAAAAACTAGCTGTAAAGAGAAGGGTTTATATTTAAATCATTCAAATTCGATGATTTTTACTTTTTGTGGGGTTCTTGCTTATTCCCTTTAATTACTTACAGGGAAATTGCTATTTCTTTTTACAGAGCAGCCTTAGCTGAGAACTAGAGGCAAACAAAATATGGGCTTCCCTCTTCGGTTTTATAGATTTTGATTTCCAGCTTGACTATTTGGTTAGCACATTAAAAGATGACTCCCTCCCTCCCCAACCCTAAGACTTGCAGACTCAACCTGTGATCAGAAAATCCAGCTGTGCACTTTCTATTTTTCGCCTCAGTGCCAAGAATAAAGATTCAGCAATCGCTGCTTAACTGACAATCTCACCAGTGACACCTGAGGCCAAGTGAAACCCAGCTCAGCAGTTCTGCAGCAACTGAGCCGCTGGGGCATAGCACTAGTCAGAGCAGTTCCTAGACTGCTTCCACCCACACCATGCTAGGGTGGAGCTTCCGCAGCAGTGGGTTGAAATAAGCAGAATCAGAATCTGCCCCTGACTCTGATTAGGACCTGTGGCAAGGCTAAATGACAAAAGATGAGTCAAAAGACTGTTCTGTTTACTTTTGGCTACTATTTCGGTTATTTTCAGGCTTGCCCCATACATTTGTCTTCTCCCTTGGTGCTGGGGACTCAGGACGCATTGTGTTCGAGGAGAACAAGCTCTGGATATGGATTCAGGACACATGGATTTGAGACCTAGCTCAGCCTTTGTCTGTGGATTGGGCAGTCTCTAGGAAATGATTCATGAAGCCCTCTAACTTCTAAGTGCCCCACATGAGCTCCTTTGAGCCTTGCAGTATCCACAATGGGAAGCCAAAGCAGAGTTGTACCTGGTTTCTGTGGCTCTTTGAAAATCCCACTTTAGAAAGCCCATCCGTATTCTGCTTCAGCTTGTCACCCTGCTGCACATGAACACACACAACCTCACTGACTAGGAGAAGCCTGTGGCCCCTTCTGGAAATATGCCATGACTTCCATCATGTCTTCTTTGTTTTTTAGCTAATGCATCCTTTTGAGCCAGTGGACTCTCATAATGTTTTTTTTTTTTTTTTTTTCTATTTCTTATTTTTAATTAATTATTTTTTTCACTGGTTTTTGAATATCCGTTCTGGAATGTTCTATAATCCTGGAACTATTACACTTTGCTTATCACTGTTTCTTCTTACATGGCTGTGCAAGTCATTCATTCATCCAACCACTCATTATTCAGTTAATAAATGCTTATTAAGACACAGTTACGAGCCAGGTGCTGTGAAATCCAGCCTCCATCCCTCCCCTTTGGGAGGTTAGTGGTTCAGAGGGTTCATATTTATACCTTTTACTTTCCTGGTTGAATGTCTTTGCGTCAATAATTTTATCAAAGGGGAAGTGTTTGAAAGAACCATGGTTTCTTGGTTGATAAAATTTCTGTAACTGAAAAATTCTCCAAGATTCAGTATTAAGAGTCATAATTAGAAAGCCTTCGTATATTTATATGGAAACATCTACCTAGTAATGCTGAATGTTTTCCTTCTAGGAACCAAGAAGATGGGAATGATTTGAAGAAAAATTGCTTTTAATTTCCTTCTTTTTAATGAGTTATTTGG
The DNA here is from genome assembly GCF_023851605.1 of Tamandua tetradactyla. Classification (NCBI taxonomy): domain Eukaryota; kingdom Metazoa; phylum Chordata; class Mammalia; order Pilosa; family Myrmecophagidae; genus Tamandua; species Tamandua tetradactyla. The sequence continues at coordinate 59,354,250 of NC_135335.1, forward strand.
ACAAGTTCCTTTGAGCTTCAAAAACATAAGCAAAATTAGCATCAGTTTCTGAAATAAAACTGGAGATATGGCTGCTATATTAACTGACTGGAATCTCTATCTAGGATAAAGTATATTCAAAGTATGCAGAATGTAGCCTGCTGAATCATTTTGAACTGATTACGAAAAAAAAATTTTTTATATGTAGCAATTGAATTTAAATATAAAACTACAAATAGTATACAGGTATAAGAATCTATGTTTCCAATTCTTATATCACTTCACTTTATTTGTCATTAAAAATGCATTTTTACTTTCAATTTTCTTTTAAATTAATTTTTGCATGTGTGCGAATTGTATACTCAGGTGCAAGTAATACAGCAGATTGTGCTTACAGAGGATATTGACAATTGGGATGAATAGTTTAGCAGGTTAGTTTCCATGACCACATCCCTTCCCGTGAGAAGAGCTCCTGTACCAGCCTAGCTCTCAGGCACTTTCCGAGAACCTGAGTTCTCATGTGTGGGTTGGTGGTAACTGTAGTAATGATAGAATTAGGAACAGAATGGAACCAAGTACAGGGAGAGTTAAAATACCACATTTCACATTTTCACATCTCTGAACTCAGACTGTGCCTTACAATTGATGTGTCTTAGATTTGATGAAATATAGTCATCAGTGGGTTGCAAAGCAAGAGTCTTAATGGAGACTGATTGCTTAGCCGTGGCCATGTCTGCTTCAGCTAGGAATCCCCATTGCCTTAATATAGTGGCTTACGCACACATAGTAGACTTTCAAAGACTTATTGAAAACAAGTATTGCAGTAATATGCGTGAGTTAAGAATATTGGATGACTTTGTAACTTTATAGGTCACATTTGCTAAAAGCAGTTAAGATGGAAGCCCTTTGTTTAGAGTAGATTGCTAGTCTCATTCAACTGCTTTTCCCAAATGATGGTCATTCTTGAATTAGCTACTAATGTCCTCTGCACTGAACAGTGATTTAAATGTACCCATCAAAATTTGTCCCCATTTCCTTAAATCCGAAGTCATGGAGATATTATCTTTGGGCTCCCAGAGCATTCCCAGGTGTGATGACACAGAGAATCCAGCAGGTTTCCAGAACCCCACCCCTTGACCCTGAAAAGTGAGAAGTTACTGAGAAAAAACATGGAGATGACTCCTAAGGGCTTTAGTTTGCCTTATGACAAATATTTTTTGCGTGCCTGCCTTATACCCTGGGGAAACAGTGGCGAGCTGGACAATTGAGGTGTCTTCTCTCTTGGAAATGGAAGTTCTAAAATGCTGGTAGCATGTATGGGAAAGCGTTAGTGTGATGCCTAGCATTGAGTAGGTGCTCCAAGAGTCCTAGTTTCCTCTCTTTCCAGGTAGAGTTTTCCAACTGGAAACAGTCATGAGACTGGCATCTCCTCATTCATAATCTCAATTTGCTCTTCAGTCCCACAGTATTGTATCTTTGCAGCCAAATGTTTGCCTGGTACCTTAGGAAAACACACATGGTAGCTACTAACGGAAGCCTGAGCAGACATCAGTATATATTAGAGTCTAAGAAAGTGTTCTCAGTCCTTGAAAAACACCATTATTTGGCTCACTGCAAGCTAATTGCGTTTGCTCAGTCATTGTGAAAATGGATGCAGATGGGTTAAGAAAGCTAAGAAGTACCCTACTGTTAAATCATGAAACAAAGCCACTTGTTCATGAGATGCTATTGCTGGGATGAAGTATTCACTGAGAAGTACAAAATTGCTTGGTAAACTTCTCTTTTTTGCTGAAGTTACTCTTTAAATTAATTTTTACTGACCTACACTTTCTTTAACCCAAAAGGTGTGGTCATGTAAAGAATGGGGCTTATTGTCAGGACCTTCTAGAGTCAAACAGTAAAGATGATGGAGGTGAAATTGTTCTATCTTTCAACCAGGAACATGGCTTAGCTGATTTAGGATCCACAAATTTGACAACGAGCCTCAACAGATACCACATTGTTTTACTATATTATTATTTTTAAGTTGGTGTGATGGGAGCTTACTTTTTAAACAAAAGATCACAAATAAGATCAATAACCAAAGGAATGAGAATTGAATTTTTATGGAAAGAAACATGACAATTCAAGTATATGAGTCTTTTGGTTTAAAGAAGATAGGTTAAAACTATAGCATGGTTTCCTCCATCATATAAAGCCATCCCATCTGAGGGTTTGATAAAGTGATGCCATGCTGTCATCTTTCCATTAGTAAGTCAACATGAAGGTGTAGTTTCATTCAGTAACCTTCTTCGGTGTGGTAGAAATTCCAGTTTGTGTCAGAGTTTGGGTACGATGTTCATCTTGATTCTTTGGGAGTGTGATTTACTAACTTAATGCTCTCTGTGGACACTTAGTCCCCTGAACAAAAAAGTCCTATTGAAGATTGATATCATTGTCTCATGCTGCCCCAAATCAGAGAGAAACACATTGTTGCTTTGTAAACAGCGATTGGAGAGGGCCAGCTTAGGCAGAATAGGGGGAGTGAGCTAGCTGGGAAGAGACCTCCATGTTGGCTAGCCAACCACAGAAAGGAAGTGTATACTCAAGGTTACACAGGTCAGTAGCCTAGCCAGGACATAAACCTAGGTCTCTTGAACCAGTCAGGGCTGCTTCCACTTTTGAAGAGTGTGGTACAGTCACTCATCTTCAATATCCTGTAGGACACATGAGAAAATAGCCATCAGCAGTTTCAGTAATGCCTATGTTTGCTCATGAACTGCTTGACCTTCTCCAACCATTTGCCTTCTAGTTTCAAATAAAAAAAAAAAAAGGCAGATACCAGCTTCTTGCATTAAGATTAGGGGACAAATGAGCAACTTCAACAACTTGCTAAAGGTGCCAGTGACTTATATCCTCCCAAAAGGCTCTGCTAAAAAAATATTGTAGCTCATGAACTCATTAAGACTAGGTCTTTTGAGACTAGGGTGACCAATTGTCCTGACAGGTCCCAGACTGAGGAATTCTTCCAGAAAGTGGGACTTTCAGTGCTAAAACTGGGAAAATCCCGGAGAAGCCTGGAGGAGTTGGCCATCCCATCTGTGGCAGGAAGGAAAATTATTTATTGCATAGCTGAAATACATATGTATTTCATAGGTCTGACCTTGAAGTTAGCTACCATGTTAACCTTATTCTATAATTAAAAAAAAAAAAAGCAGTTGTTTTTCACTATTTGTGGATTCCTTATTTTTGTATCCACCTCCTTGCTAAAATTTATTTATAACCCCCAAATCAATACCCCTGGCACTTTTGCAGACATTCAAGGGCATGCACCAAGTGGTAAAAACTTTGAGTTGCCTGAGGCACACGTTCCCAGCTGAGGTTGAACGTGATGATGACTTCTTGTTGCAAGTCTCAAGCTATATGTAAGTGTCCTTTTTATGGTCTATTGTGTGCCACATTTTGCATATTTTTGTGCTTTATTTGGCTCTTTAAAATGGCTCCCAGGTACAGTGCTGAAGGCTTTCTAGTGTTCCTAAATGCAAAAGGGAGGTGATGTACCTTACAGAGAAAATGGTGTGTTAGATCAGCTTCCATCAGGCACGAGTTACCATGTTGTTTGTTGGCTGTGAGTTCAATGCTAGAAAATCAGCAGTGTATGTTAAGTAAAATGTCATTAAACAGAAACACACATAAGACAAGGTTATACATTAATCTGTTGATGGAAACTGTGACCAGAGGCTGGCAGGAACCTAACCCTATATTCTCCCTAGGGGAAAGGGTTCAGTACTCGCTAATTCCGTGTTTGTGGCGACTTTATATAGCATCAGTACTGAAGATAATGAGAACCGCTGTATTGAAAAGACACTTCAACCAAAACCCTGTTCAAAATTGGCACTTATAAAAATGTCTGTTCTCTGTTTCAAAATTTGAAAATGATGATGGTTTTATACTGTCGGCCATATGACACAACATTGAAGCTTCTGATGAGAATTTGAGTTTTTTATTGATAGTTATGGTTTTCAGTGTCTTAATGATTCAGTAAAGGGCAATGACAGACTCTCCAAACTGCAGCACTTCTAAAAATTCTCATTCTGCCTGGGTAGCAAAGCCCATCTGTTTTTAAACTCTGAGGGAGCTGCTGACACTTTATTAAGCTGTTGTTTTACTTAAATTGCAGTTATCCAAAGTGACACTTCCCCTTCACTTCTGCTTTCCAAAGTGCAGTAACCATAACTACCTCTTATTTGGGAAATTGTATGTGGAGGCTCCACCAGATGATTAGCCCATGAAGTCAATATTTTTGCTTTATTTTAAAGCATTGCAGTGTGTGGCTGTGTTTCTTGGATACTCACATTTTTTGCCTCTCTTTTTCTCTCCTGCTGTAAGAGTGGATCCACGGAAGATTCTATTTTTACCAGGGGTAAGAAAACCATGTTTAGGCCAAGTATTATTGGCTGTTTATTTAAACATTTCTGTTGATCACAATTTGCAGCATCTTTAGAAACATTTATTTTTGCAGGTCTCAAAAATGACGTTGAACAAGGGGACTTTTAGATTCAATTATTTGATTCTTGAATGAAGAAATCTCATTCCTGAAATTTTAGGTTCATCCCCATAATTTCTCAGCAGGAAAAACCAGAACCTCAGGAAAAAAAAAAAAAGAATTCTGCTAACATATCCAATTCTTCCTGGCCTGTCTTTGGGAAGTAATGGGGTTAAGATAAGGGAAGGGCAGGGAAGGGGGTGATCTCATCTTGGATCCAGCCCACAGACTTTCTGAAATGATTCCAGTCTAAACATGGTGGACTTACACGGCACTTGATTTGAGCTGTGAACTTGTATGCCTCTTCAACCTGGGTATCTTTCTCATCAACCTGGTGAACATTTCAAACACAACAAGAGGTGCTTTAAATGCCACTGTTTAGCTGGGCCACTGGGTCTAGAAGGAATAGTTGTGAGAGGAATCATCAGATTTTAGAGCTGGATTCTTAGTTTCATCCTCTTGATAATTATTCATGTGTTACTGTTTGTAACAAATTTTCTCAGTTAACTTTCAGCCTCTATATTCAGAACAGTGGTGTAGCTGTGTATTGTGAGAGTGACACTAGAATTAAATAGTGCAAAAGAGCAGAAAAATCTGTCAGCTGGTGAAAACAAGAGAACCAGCAAAGCGAAAAGCCAAAAACCAACCCAACAAAAATAAACACAAGACAAAACAAAAATGAAAAAAATAAAAAAATAAAAAATAAAACACACACACACACACACACACACACACACACACACACACACACACACAACCCCTCCCCCAAAACAAACAAGCAAGAAATAAAAATGACTCCGACAAAGCCATGGACCATTTATTGTTTATTCTAATTATCATGAAGTCCCAATGACTCTCAGGTACAGTATGTCAGATTTCCCTTGTAGCAAGTTTTACCTTTCTACAATAGAGCATTTCATCCAAGCTTTGCTCCTGCTGATGCAGAGAGAAGCATGGAATCTCCCAGACGTGTGGACACCAGGGATGATGTATTTTGTAGGCACAGGCTCCACAACGAGTGGATTCTTCACATATTCATGTCCTTGGAATTCTGCCCACATATCCAATCCTCCCAGGCTGGTCTTTGGGAAGGAATGGGGTTAAGATAAGGGAAGAGCAGGGATGGAGGCAGTTCTCCTCTACTTTTCATCTTTGGACCCAGTCCGCAGACTTCTGAAATGATTCCAGCCAGATTAACAGCAGGAAAAGTTTAGTGAGAGCCAAATGAAAGTTCTTGTGCCTTCCCTGTCCCTCATCAACTCTCTACCCTCAACTTTGGCTGACGCTCTGCATCTGGACTAATGTAAACTCAAAGCTTTGCTATATAAATATAATGGAGACAGTAGGTCGGTAGAAGAGGCTTTCTGTCAAAGTACAAAAAAATGGAATCAGATCCTATACTGTCTTAACATGGGAAGATAAAGGCACTGTCTGGAGAAGACAGGAGAAAAAAGTAAAAGCTAGCGATCTAGAACCAACCTCAGGAATTTAACTATTTTCTCTTGATCTGGCCCTACTTATCAAAGATCAAGGCTGAAAGTGACTAAAGATTAACTAGTTCAATACTCTTATTTCACAAATGAGGACCCTGTTTGTGGTAGTTGAGTTCAGGTGTCAATTTGGCCAGGTGTTGACACCCTGTTGTTCTGTTTCTGTGGATTTAAATCATCTGTGTATGAAATTAATCTATGGCTGATTACATTTGTGGTGGGCTAAGAGGAGTGCCTTCCACAATGAGTGAGGTTTAGTTTAATTAGCTGGAGGCTTAAAAGAGAGAGCAGAAGGGAGCACAGCACAGCTCAAGCATCTCAGAATACCTTATCTCAGCACTTGCAGCTCAGCCCAGATGTTTGGAGATACAGAAAGGAGTTGCCCTGGGGAAAGCCATTGGAACCCAGAAGCCAGGAGAGAAGGCCAGCTGATGTCACTGTGTGCTTTCCTGTGTAAGAAAGACTCAGATGAAAGCTAGCTACCTTTCCTCTGAAGAACTATAAATTTTTAACTAAATAAAATCCCCTCATCAAAAGCCAATCCAGGGCAGACTATGGTGGTTCAGCAGGCAGAGTTCTTGCCTGCCATGCTGAAGACCTGAGTTTGATTCCTGGTGCCTGCCCATGTCAAAAGAAAAAAGCCAATCCATCTCTGGTGTGTTGCATTTTGGCAGCTTTAGCAAACTAAAACAATGTGTCTGTCACACAAAGGTTAATGCATCATCAATGGATTATCTTTTGTAGCTCTTTGTTCTTTACACTCCAATGTTGCTTCTAACATTGGAGAGCATAAAATTGAAACCATGGCCCATATCCCCTGCTACATGGTATGTTAGTAGGGCTAGAGAGTAAACATGTTGAAATGGGAAGACTTAAAAAAAGATTGGAGAGCAGCCACTGGGAGTGACCCCTCAACTCTACCTCTTCCTGTGAATCCTCTTTGGGGGACACCTATAACTCCTCTAGGGTTTAATGTAATCCTATTTACAAATTTTAAAGTTTTCAATGCTTTTTTTTGGTCTAAATTTCATTAATTTTGGAATTTATTTTCTGGCTGAATTAAAAAAGAAATCCTGATCTTGTCTAAACAATTGTGTTCTGCCATGTCTTCCCCACCTTTTCTTTTCTTTAAGGTGTTTCTCTCAGGTTTCATTTTTCAAATTCATACTGATTTATCACATTTGACCAAAAAGGTCAAATCAAACTTTTTTTTTTTCCCCAAGCTCTTTCCCCCTTGTGTTTGCTGAGTTGCAGAAGCTCAGCAATGGACCAAAAATGCATAGAGACCCAAGATCTGCAGAATGTATGTAGATCTTCTGGGTCAGTGTGTCTTCTTCATCACATGGTGAAGATTATAACGAGATTCCCCAGGTGGGTGCCTGCCTTAGTGCTGCACTACTCCATCATGTAAACTTGGGCACGTAGCTTGAGCTCTCTGCACCTTTGCTCATTTAAACACGGTCGTTCTAGTTAACTTTCAGTGTTATAAAAATAAGATGAAATGTAGATATGTAAACTCTTTCATAAGTTTGAAAGTGTTGGACAAATATGAGACACTATACAACTGGCAGTGGACCTTCGGCAATATGTGGAGGTGTTTTTATTTGAACCTACAGCCTACGATTACAGGACCTTTGATAAAGCATTCTCTATAAACTATGGTAGGTCTTCCCGCTAGAGTGACTCAGTTTCCCAAGAGGGATACCCTGTACTTTTTCTGTATAATTGGTCCCTATGTTTTTGTTTTTGATTTTTTGGGTGCATGGTCCAGGGATTGAACCTGGGTCTCCTATATGGAGGGCGAGCGTTCTACCACTGAACCACCTGTGCACCCCGCTATGTTTTTATTCTTTGAGAATCTCAAAGCTCTGGTGAAGAATTGTTAAATTTAACATGGGTTTTGTTATAGAATACAAGTTAATTTTTTTTAGGAACTCACATTGTTAAAATGTGAAATCATTTCAAGCCAAGAAAAGTGGTTTGTTTTAGAATTCTCTAGTACTTCTCTGTCCTCTCTGAATATAATCTAATCTTATAATACTGCTTATTGCTCTCTATTCCTCTGGGTGCAGCAGTCTATTGAGTAAATTGATAGAGTGTTATGGAGGAGATGGCAAATTCACTGGACTACAAATGAGAGGATGAACAAGCTGCTCTTTGTCATTACTGACCATTCATTCCAAGCCTCCCATTATGGGGCCATCTTAATGAATTGATCAAAACAGGGTCATGGTGGAATAGGCAGCTGCAATTCCTGTCTCAAAAACACACTGCTTTTGGAACGTGGATCTCCACATGCAAAAACACTTCCTGGTGGTATGGGAATCACAGGATTTCAGAGCTGAAAGGTGTGATTCCATCCAATCCACTTTCCTTTTAAAACTGAGAAGACTAAGGTACAGAGTGACTCAAGTCTAGTGTAGCCCCCCATCCTGGCCTTTGTTCCACTGAGTCATAGGAGAGTTTTAGCCTTCGGTCAGGGGATGCAGGAAGACACCCCAGAGCAGTGGTTCTCACGAAACCTGGGGAGACAACCCTTATTTGGCAGTGGAGCTTTGGCAATATGCGGAGATATTTTTATTTGAACCTACAGCCTACATTTACAGGACCTTTGATAAAGCATTTTCTATAAACTATGGTAGGTCTTCCCTTTAGATTGACTCAGTTTCCAAAGAGGGATAACCTGTGCTTTCCTGTCTGGGAAGTGGACTTTGGTTGCCAATATCTCAAGGCCAAGTTCAGGACGGGGGCCAGTGTGTGACGTTCCACTTACCCTTTCAGATTTTGGCATGGTCCCTGACCACAGCTGTGCCCAATTTGTCTGAGTCCAGGGTCCATCTGGTTTAACTTCTCCAGAGATGAAAATTCCAGTTTTCTGCTAAGAAATGAGAGGGGAATGGGATCCAGCCTTTCTCACAGTCCTTTAGCCAATTCCATTTTGAGCTCCACAGGCACCAGCTCTTTCGGAGGTACCTTTGCATCTCTGTCATTTAGTGGAATTTTAGGAATGAGGGGTTGTAAACGTGTAGACTAAACCTGCCATGGGTAACTGGAAACCCTCTTTGGAGTATTTTTTTTTTTTTTTACCTCTTTATCTCATTGTGCTGTGTTCTGGATAATTTGTTCTGATCTGGAGCTCTCAGTGGAATAATTCTTTCTTCACTCTTGTCTAATCTGCTATTTAACCTGACTGCCAAGTTTTACATTTTAATGGACATATTTTTCTCTTCCAGAAGTTCAATCCATTAGAAAAACCAGCCTCCTTTCCCCGATGTTATTCCATTCTTTCATTAATATGTATTTTTGTCTTTTTAAAAATAATTTCAAACAAATGTACATTACAGTCTCTTCCAGAGTTTTTCTAATCTCCTAAACTCTTGATAGTGTTAATTCTCCTGTCTTGTTTTTTCTTGTGTGCTGTGACTGTTGACTGCTGAATCACCATTACGATGGACCATTTCCTCTTCTGTTTCCTAAGTGTTGATAATGCACTCACCTTCACTGGAGATTTATTTTCCCCTGTGGTAGGCCATGTGCCCTGAGTCACTGAAGGGTCCCTAGCATGTTTTTATCTTTTCTTCTCCTGGGTTCACAGGGTTTCACTTGTCTGGGATGTTGTATGTATTTTTTTTTTTTGAGATTCTTGCGCTGTTGGTATTGTGTCAATTCAGGCTCCATACCCATGCTAGGAGGAAAAGGGCTATTTTAATTTCTTCTTGGAGACTTTAAAATTATTTTTTTGCCCAGGTCCCCTGCAGAGATAAGCCTCCTTGCCACTTTCTTGGGCCCCAGGGAAGATATTTCTTCTTACTTTTTGGGCTGGCTATTAAGCAATGGGGTTTCAGCTTCAATGTCATTCCTGCCATACTCTATTTTATGATGCTGAGGGTGGGACTCTGCAAACCACATGTCCCTTTTTCCAGCTGGCTGTCTTGTCACTGTGGTCAAAAGGGGGTCCCAGAGAGGGAATGGAAGGCAGGAGGCGAGAGAAGGAAGTTGCCCCTTCTTGTTGGTTCACTATTCTTGCAGTGTTACCCCAGCAATGGCTTGTCATCCCAGCAATGGCAATGGTTCTAGCTTCAAACTACCTTTTACACTGTTCATGATAGCCTCATGGCCCCACACCCACAGAGGCACCAGGACCAGACAGCAGGTTCCTCCATAGCTCTGCGGGGACCCTCCTCCCAGCCTCTAGGTTCTAATAACCCCACTCCTGAGCCAGAATACATGCGTCCAGACCAACAACCCCCATGGTCAGAAGCTTCTAAGGTAGTGTCCAATAATGGCCTCTGCCTCTTGGTATTCATGCTCTTGTGTGATATCCTTCCCTTTGGCCTGGACCGGACTAGACTCGCTCCTAACACATAGACTACAACACACATGAGGAAATACCACTTCCAAGATTTGGTTATAAAAAGACTCAGACTTCCACTTTGCTGGCCCTCTCTTTCCGCTTGCTCGCTCACTGTCATGGAGGCCAGCTACTGTGTTGTTAGCTGCACCTAGGGAGGGGCCCAGGTGGCAAGGAACTGAGGGGAATCTTGGGCTAATACTTAGCAATGAGCTAAGGCCCTCAATCCAACAGCTCTTCAGGAAGAATCCTGCCAAGGGTCCCATGCATGAGCTCACAAATAGGTCAACCTCTAGTCTATGTCTTGATGGCAGCCTTGGGAGGAGCTCTGAGTCAGAGGACCCAGTCAAGACACATCTGGACACCTGGCTCACAAACACTATGGAAAAAATAAAAGTTTGTTTTAATAAGCTGCTAAGTTTTGGGGTAATTTGTTACACAGCCATAAATAACTGCTACAATCCCACTTCGGATAACAGAATAGCTTTTTAATGGAGGGAGAAGTTCTTCAAAGGTGCTGGCTTTATGTAGGGGCTATCAGTTCCAGCTCTCTCTAGCTCCCAAGGGCCCAAGACCTCACCACCTCTCCTAATATGAGCATTAAAATCCTGAACCTCAGCTGTTAAGGCTCATTTCCAGGACCTACATCTCTGGGATGTCAGGGCATCACCTCCCACTTAATCCCCAGCTGCAAGTTCCCACTTACTTTCTAGTACCTGAAAATCGCTCTTTGTCTCTTTAGACCTTGGCTTTGTATTTTTAAACAATATGTACCATTTATCCAGGATTTCTCTGTGTTTGGGGAGGAGGTCTCCATCGGCTCCATTCTCCCCAGTGCTAGAGGTTCAAAGTTAAGCAGAAGAATCTGAACATTCATATATAGGATAATTTAAAATCAGGAAGTCCCTATTTTAATTCTCAGTATTTAAACAGATTGATCTTTACTGGTTGCTAAAATGCAAACTCTAGTTCATGATATAAATGATCTCCCAGGATGGATACCATTAGGACAACCCGTGGTTTAATTGCTTCCTCCCTGATGACTTACGACTTGGAACACATAGGAAAGTAGGGTATCTAAAAAAATACTTGAAGACCAAGGATAAAAAATGTTGATAATTAGTAACAGCTAGAAGCAAAGTTAATTCCCAGTGGGCTCATCATGCCAGCTACTTAATGCAAATTAACAAATGGCATCCAAATGTAAAGGACTTGAAAGCTAATATTCTACTTTTCCAAGTAAGATCAATAATTCAACAAACAATAATGTGTTGGAGGAAGGAATTTAGAACTAGAGCAATAATTTCATTTCAGAGATAAGTGAAATGCCATGTGAAGCTAATGTTTGTGGATCCAAAATTAGACTAGAGTAAGGTGTCACATGCGTTGGAAGGAACATCTCATAAAACTGAAAAGTGCAAGTGAAAGCTGATCACAAAGTGATAAAATTGGTCTTAATAATAACACACTAGATAATGAGGCAGTCTCTTTTTTGAAGGATGATGAAGGATAATTCTGAATTGAATGGCACTCTTTCTGGCACTGGGTTGCTGTGAAGGAATGATTTGGACTTGAACTGTAAAAACACAGCCTATATTCAGATCCTATGATTTCTGTGGCCAGGCGTGGCATGATTTCTGTCGTTGGTTTGTACAAGATACCTTGCCATAGGCGCGGAGCTGCTAACTTCTACTCTTGTAGTACTTGGCAGTTTACAACATATACTACCATGCTTTCTCTCTCATGATCCTTAAAAGTAGTGTCATTTGATGGATGAGAAGGAATTGAGAAGCTATAGCTTGCCAGGGTCACGCAATTAGCAATCGCCGAACATCCCCCCGGCCCTTGGGGGTGTGTTGCCATATTTAGCATGATTTCACTTGCCCTTAGATGCAGCTGCTTCGGGGGTGCCTGTGCATTTTGATTGTGGAATGGAGGCAGAGCCAAAGATGTGGTTTCCATTTCATTCCTCAGTTTTTAAAAGTGTGTTGGGGCCTCTCCATAGCCTGGCCTTTGTTTAGAGTTTTTTTTGTTTTGTTTTTGATTTGTTCTTTATCAGACAGAATTCAGACGCAAACTGCTTGAAAAAGCAGTGCACTATAAACATCTTCTGTGGCATCCTCTCTCCACCTTAGCTGGGAATTATTTTCACGCTTCAGTTTTAGAAAGCAAAAGTCTGTATTAAGTGTACCATATGCACAGAAGAAACCCACACCATCCATGGAGCTCACTCATGCACCAAGGGCTCGGAGCAAGGAACAGGAAGTTACCTTCAGTCCACCTGTTCTTTTCAGTTATCACTGTCTCTAAAGGGAACTTCTCATCTGACTTCTACTGGCTTACATTACTTTTTTCAACTTTTGTACTTTATATAAATGAAATATTTTGTGTCTGGTTCCTTTGGTTCCCACATTAAGTTTGGGAGGCTCATCCATGTTATAAAATGTTCATTTTCAACACTGCATAATATTCCATTGTGTGAAATTTAGTCTTCCATGTAAAATAGTATATTGCCATAGAACGAATAGTACAACATGCATCCCATGGTTTATGGGAATTTAGGTGGTTTCCAGTTTTTGGCTGTTATGAGTAGTCCTGATGGGGACATATTATTGCAAATTTTTGATGAGTATAGGTACACATTTAAAAAAAAAATTTTGTTACAAGTGACCCAGTGTTTGAATCCTGACATTCTTCAACAGAAACAAAAATAAATAGTCTAATTTTCCATTAATATATATTATACTACATAATCTAAATAATATTTTTCTGGAAAGTCAACGTGTCTAATAGCATAATATACCTCATTTGTTAGAGTTCATCGGTTTAAAATGTGTGATAGTTCAGATTGGAACTCGAGGCTTTTTTTTAATTTAGCTAACATTGTTTTCAAAAGTAAGATCTATTTCAATATGAATGGCACAGAACGCTTAGCATATAGAATTTTTTTTACCAATTAATTGGGAAAGAATGAAGATTAATAAGGTAATCCTAATCATGTTTAAATATTTAGTGAGCAATCTGTACATAGAAGCTACGGTGTAAACTCTAAAGTCCGCTGTTAAGGTTAGTTATTAGTAATCATGACATTTGAGCGTTTCCCCTCCTCCCCCACCACTTTTTTTTCTAAATGTTTCTACAGATTTACAAACACAGAGTTTGGTCCCTTCTAACTCTTCTAAGAAGTCCCCTTCCTTTTGTTTTTTGCCCTTATGTATTTTCCAGCTGCTTAGCTTAGTACTGTTCCTTTCTTATAAAACTAGGCTCTTGCCTGAAAGGAAATCTCCAGCTATTGCCTAAGGATAAAACTTTTCTTTATCTGCTACACAGTGAATTGGGAGAAGTGCTAGTTGTAGCCCGGATATGGTGCCTTGGGAGCCTAGAGCACAGGAGCAGAGCATTAAAACTTCTCTGGGAAGTGGATGGTTGGAGATGGAGGACATTAGTGAAGACATTTCCAGAAGAAGTGAACTTTAGGCTGAGAAACTGAAGGGTGGTTATGGGTTTGTCTGGGGTGGTGGTGGTAGGATATAGGTTGGAGGTAGAATAAGCTGTATTTAGGAAAAAGACAGACACTTTTGATGAGTCAGTCAGTGGTTCTCACCTTAGGCCACATGAGAGAATGAACTGATGTAGTGGTTATCTCTTATCACAATAGCGCTGTGTAACAAATAACCACAGACCTTCAGCAAGGTAAAACAATCAGCATGTGTTGCCCATGCATCTGAGGTTGTTGGGGAGGTAGTTCTGCAAAATACAGGGTTAGTATATGTGCTTTTTGAAAAGGTTTATGTACCCTGGGAAAGCTGTTAATCCTAATCAGCCTTGTGGGAGCAATGGTTTCTTCCAATCCCTATTCAGTACTGTATGTTGGAAACTTTAGATTATCTCCATGGAGATGTGACTCACTCAAGAGTGGGTGTTAAACTGGATTAGGTGGAGACATGTCTCCACTCATTCTAGGTAGGTCTTGATTAGTTTATTGGAATCCCATAAAAGAGAACGACAAGAGAGAAAGCCATGAGATTCTGAGAGAGCAGAATGCTGCAGAACCACGAAGCAGAGAGTCCATCAGCCAGTGACTTTTGGAGATGAAGAAGGAAAATGCCTCCTGGGGAGCTGGAGAGGAAACTAGCAGATGACACTGTGTTCACTATGTGCCTTTCCAGATGAGAGAGAAACGCTGACTATTTTCACCATGTGCCTTTCCACTTGAGAGAGAAACCCTGAACTTCATCAGCCTTCTTGAATCAAGATATCTTTCCCTGTAGGCCTTAGATTGGCCATTTCTATAGATTTGCTTTAACTGGGACATTTTCTCAGCCTTAGAACTGAATCCCACCCCATCTTTTTTTTTTTTTTTTTTTTTTTTTTTAGCACCGGCAGGCACCAGAAATAGAACCCGGGTCTCCGGCATGGCAGGCGAGAACTCTGCCTGCTGAGCCACTGTCACACCACCCTAAATTCCCCTTTTTAAAAAGCCATTCCATTCCTGGTATATTGCATTCCAGCAGCTAGCAAACTAGCTAGTTTATAATTATATCTAGTATAATTAATAATATTTTTATAAACACGTGCACAGCTAAGGAATGAAAACCAGCAGAGGCACAGCAGTGGGAATGCTGGCTGTGGACTCCAACACACTTGGGTGTGAAGCCTGGCTCCCCACATCCTAATATATGGTCCTGGGCAGGTTATTAACACACTTCTTCTTCTGCAAAGTGAGACAGCTGATAACATTCATTTCATGGAATGATTCTGAAGATTAATTTGAGATAATATGTGAAAAAGCTGAGCAAAACTATGCCTGGTACATAGTTAGCACTAAACAGGTGGTGGTCCATATTATATGCCAAGTTGGGGAGTAGAATTCTGAATTACTGTTTATTAAGTTTCTTCAGAGAATTGTTCATTTAGAATAGTATTGATAGTATTCACATAGTGTATTAAAACTCACAAAATCCTTTCATATACCTTCTTTGATCATATGATACATCATAATTTGGGTGGTAAATATGCATGAGGAAATTGAGACTCAGAAGTATTAAAAGTCTCACACAAGGTTATTCAGCCAATATAGCTCACAGATGGAATCTTTCTCTTGGCTGGATTACAATCATGCTCCCATATGTTTAACACAGATGTTTAAAGAGTGAAGCCCAAGAAATGCATATGCTAACTTTCCATTCAAAAATGCCCCACAGGGGGTGCAAGGATAGTTCAGTGGCAGAATTCTCAAATCCAGGATCATTTCCCAGCCCTACTCTTCCCAAGCAAACAAACAAACAGGCAAACAAGAGAAAAAACAACCAAACAAAAAAATTCAACAAATGGTTCTGCAATAAGAGGATACTCACATGGACAAAGAATGAAATGTGACCCCCGCCATATAGCACACACACACACACAAATGCCCCACAAATGAGTATGGGGTGGGACTCCTGGCAAGATGGCAGAACAGAAGAGTCTGAATCCACCCTGGCTCCGTACAATGAGAGATGCAATAGAAAAATGACCAGGATACTGGCTCCAGGGTGCAAGTGGTTATAAAGGGTCTTCTACCCTACATAGGGAGGCCCTAAGAGGAAAGACAGAGGAACGGGGTGAATATACTTGGTCATGACTCTGCGTACCCCCCAGCTGGCTTGGGAAGATTTTCCCTTCAGCTGTGTAGCTGGGAGTTCCTGTGGTGAACTTGGAAGATACTAGGCATGCTTTTCCTGTGCTCAAACTCCACTTAGTCAAGGTATAGTGCCTGCTCCGTGCCCTCATGACACACTGCTGTGGCAAAGACTGGGGACCTTTCCCAGGGGAAGAGGGGGAGACATAGAGTGCTGCTAGTCTGACATTCAACTAGCAAAAGAGACTTGTTTGGGTCCTGAAACAGCTCCCTTTCTCCCATGGAGGCCCAGAGACCTCAGATGTGTGCGGACAAAAGGGTGAGGCCAAGGAAGCAGGCTAAGCTGAGCGCCACGACTGGCCACACTCACTGCCCCTGTAGTCAAGGACAGGTGGGCCTAAGGGGACAAGAAGACTCAAGAGTGCCATTTGCTGAGGAGAAGCCGAAAGCACAGTCTGACAAATTGCCTTTCTGCCTAGCTCTCAAATAAAGCCCTGTGGAGAATTGCAATCCCCCTCGAGATTAGGGACTTGGTTTCCAGGGGAAGGACTGACACTCCAAATCTAAAAGGGGATCTTCAATGCTAATATAAGTAAATTCAAAATCTTAGATGAGGGAAGGACATAAATCTGCAAAATAATCTTATTAAGACAATGAAATGCCCCATCTACAACAGAAGATCACAAAGCATGTGAAGATTAGGCAGATATTGCTCAGCTCCATAACCAAATTAAATTGCCTGAGGGGACACAGAATTTGGAACAACTAATTAAGATGTTCATAATGACAAAAAAAATATCAAGAAGACACTGGAGGAGCAAAAAAAAATGTATTTGAAAGAATAAATAGAAAAATGTCAGATATCAGATATCACAAAGATGAATGATACTGTGGACGAAATTGAGAGTATATTAAAGACTCATAACATAGACTTCAAGAGGGAGAGGAAAGAATACGTGAATTAGAAGACAGAACAACTGAACTTGAATGTTCAAAAGAAAAAATGGCAAGAAAAATAGAAAAACTGCAACTTGATCTCAGGGAATGATGGACAACAGAACTGTACAAATATAAGAACTATTGGTGTTCCAGAAGGAGAAGAGAAGTATAAAGGAATAGGAAGGCTAACTGAAGATATAATGGGGGAAAAGTTCCCAACCTTTATAAAAGACAAACATCCAAACCAAAAAGCCCAATGAATCCCAAATAGAATAAATCCAAATAGGTTTATTCTAAGACATATAATTACCAGAATGTCAAAGCTTGAAGAGAATCAAAAAGTCATGAAAGCAGAGAGAAAAGAGATTCATTACATAAAAGGGAAAACATATCAGACTGAACTCAGACTACTTAACAGGCACCATGGAGGCAAGAAGGCAGTGGTATGATATATTTAAGATTTTGAATGAGAAAGACTTTCCGCCAAGAATTCTTTATCCTGCCAGGTTGTCCTGCAAAATTGAGGGAGAGATAAAAATCTTCACAGATAAACAATGGCTGCAAGAATTTGCCAAGAGACCTGCCCTACAAAAAATATTAAGAACTGAAAAATGACAGGAGGGAGGTCTGGAGAGGGTACCGAATTGAAGAGTTTAGCAAGGGTAATTTAAAGGATTAAAAAGTGAGAGTGGGAAAAGACTATATAGATCTGACAAATAAAAACTATAGGCAGCTATAGTAATATTAGATAAAATAGGTTCCTGAAATCAAAAGCTTGAAACTGTTTAGTGACATAGTTCATGATTACAGCAAAGTTGATATTTGTAATAAATTTCTACTTGATATTTTTAAAATGTTCACAGTTTTGATAGCTAATCAAATAGTATTTAAGGTAATATTTAATATTTAGAATTTAAGAAACTTTAATATCTGTATCTATAGATTTTTTTCTTTGCTTGCCTTAATTTTGAATTGTTTTATGAAAATGTTCTACAAACACAGGCTTTACTATTTAGATATTTTATTTAAATATGCCTGTGGATATGCTAACTGAAATATCCATTTTTGGTGGTTAAGATTTTCGTTCGTTAATTGTAAAAATATTTCTATCTTTATATTTTCCTGAAATAAAAAAACTTAAAAAAATTCAATAACGTGGGTCATTACCATAGCAACATTGATATTTGTAATAAATTTCTACTTAATACTTTGAGAACATTCACAGCTTTGAAAGCTATTCAAATGGCATTTAAATTAATGTTTAGTATTTAGAATTTAAGAAACTCTGATATCTGTATTTGTAGATTTTTTCCTTGTTTGCCTTAATTTTAAATTGATTTATGAAACTTACTATACAAACACAGGCTTTACAATGATTATTTGGATATTTCATTTAAATATGCCTATGAATAAGCTAATCAAGATATCTGGTTTTGGCGGTTCTAAGTGTATTTGTTTTCTTAAATAAAAAATTTTTAATTAAAAAAAAGGAAAAAAAAGAAGAGTATGGGGTGTAGGGTCAGACACGCTACGGTCACATCCTGACTGGCCCAAGGATGTCAGGCTCAAAGAAGATAGCGTGGAGAAATACTTTGTACATTATAATGTGCCACACATATCAGTTGTGAACATGTAGACCTATTTTGTTTGGTGGGGTCTTAGCCTGCTATTGTAATGTGGCCTAAGCAGCAACTTACAGTTCTTTCAAGTTTTGCAAAGAAATTTTGGAGCTTCATATATAAAGAAAGACAGAAGTTATTAATAAGCCAACAAACATATTGGCTGGAGTAGTTTTTCTGGCTCAAAGTGTGCCTACCTAACCTCAATGAGAGTATCCCACACTGGGCACATTTCACACCGCCTGAGGTTGGGGCCAGATTTGAACCAATAAAAGGTCACACTTTAATGGAAGGTTTTCTTTCCTTCTTGATTTGCTGATGGGGAGTTTGTGTGTGTGTGTGTTGGTGTGTACATGGGATGAAGAGTATAAGGACACTAGATGAAGAGATGGTATTTCACCATTCAACATGTCCTGCATTTCACCTTTTAAAATGTCCTGTGCTCTGGTATAAGTTTCCTCTTTACTTCAAGTCTTAGTCTTCAGGGGTGCCCTCTGCTATCAGAATACTAGGCTGTTGAATCACTGTGCCCTAATATATCTTAAGGATTAACTTTTTCTGTGGCTTTCTCCATTGCTTTCCTTAAAGGTATGAAATTGCTTATCCCTCCTTTCCATGTCCCTGAACTTGAATCTCCCTGTACAGGGAGGCTCAGATCTGCCTGCCCTGTGTCACCCCCCAACCACGACAGTCAACAGGGATCTTTGCTTTCTCCCACAAACACCTACAACTTCCAAGCAGAATGATATATGTGGCACTTAATGGACAGGCACTCTGCACTGTAGTTTTAGATAATGATAACAGTGGACTTGTACTGTGCAATTACTTTGTGCCAAGCGTCATCCTTAGCCCCTTATTCATAAGAACTCATTTAATGCTCAGAAAGCCCTAGTAAGCAGATGACACTTTGTAAAGTGGAAATGTTTTGGTTTCCTGTGTCAGTTTGCAGGCTGCTAAGACAAATGCCACACAGTGGATTAACAACAGGGATTTATTGGTTCATGGTTTTAGAGGTTAGAAGGCTCACTTCCTCCTGGGGTTGGTAACATTCTGGCTGGCCAGAAATCCTTGGATTTCCTGTCACATGGCGGTGACCCCTTCCTTTTCTTCTGGGTTTCATTGACTTCCAGTTTCTGCTCTTCCATGTGGCTTTCTCTTCCTAAATCTAAATTTCTTCTGCTTATAAAGGACTCCAGTAATCTAGAGTAAGGACCAACTTCATTAATTTGGGCCACACCTTAACTAAAAAAATATCTTCAAGAGATCCTATTTACAATGACTTCACACCCACAGGAGTGTGGGTCAAGACCAAGAACTTTAATTGGAGACATAATTCAATCCATCACAGTCCATTATCTGGATACCTCAAAGATGCTTTTCCTGCAGACAAAGTATTTACATCTTTCAGTAACAACTCTAATATTTTATCAAAATCAGTTATGGGAGTGGTGCATCCTGGGCTAAAATTCTTCTCTGTCTGATGGCCCTGTGAAACCTAGAAAACAAGCTATATGCTTCCAAAATACATGGGACCCGCATAGACTGAACATTCCCACTGGGGAAGGGAGAAACTGGAAGGAGAACAGGGGTTATGGGTCCCAAGAAGTCTGAAACCCAGCAGGGCAAACCCCTTTAGATTTCAAAGTCTGAGGTCTATGGGATGGTGCTTTGTCCTGTGGGCCTAACATTTCTAAATGCTTGCTCAGTGGCCATTCTTGTCCTGAAGGCTGGAGTCTAGGCCCCACCCTCTCTGCATACTAGTGGTCTTATTCTTCCCTGAAACTGGGTTATAGACCCCATATTCTTCAAGCACTGGGGTGGCTTTCTCCAAACACTTGGGCATAGAACCCACTCTCTTCAAGGTTTGGGGTTGAACACCTCCCAAACATCAGGGTAGGATCTCTGTCCCTGCCAAGGACCTGGGTGGAAGGCTTATCTCCTCCAATTGCTGGGGTGGACCTTCCCTTTCCACAAGGGCCTTTTCCATGGCCCAGTGAGATCTTTCTTTTCCAGAATCAGCATCCATGATTCTGCCCTTGAAATAATCTTTCTTCAATCTGTCCCTTCTGTGTCCCCCTCCATCCAGGCTAGCAGTGTTTCTATTCATACAGACTACAGAACCCTTGCCACCTTTGTGTGCACTTCAAGGGGTTCAAATCTTCAGACAAAAGGACTTACTCACACTGGATGACTGAATTTCCAGTCCTGACTTCTTCTGGAGTGGCTAACAGCATCTGTGTTCAGGCACACCCTCTTAAGCAAAGGGGTTCAGTTAAACCCTCATGTGGAGCCCTGTTCTCTGAGTACTCATTTCCTGGATGCTCAGAGAGGGCCATTAGAGAGCTATTTCTGGCCCAAGACTCAAGGACTGTTATCTGGATAGGCTGAGAATTCCCAAAGCTAAGAATTGCTGCTTCCTTTGTGTGAAAGAGTTCAGTTCTCAACTTATTCCTTTCCTCTTGCATTTTACTATAAGCTTCAGGGACAAATCAGGGTGCTCCTTTCACATATAGCTTGGAAATCTCAACTAAATATCCAAGTTCATTTCTTACAAGTTTCGCTTTCAATGCAACCCTAGAACATAGTTCAGCCAAATTCTCTGCTACTTTATAATGAGCAGAGAATCATCTTTCTTCCAGTTCCCAATAGCACATTCATCATTTCCTTCTAAGTTATCATCAGTAGTATTTTTAATGTCTGTGTTTCCTCTGCCAGTCTCTTTGAAGCAATCTAGGCTTTTTCTATCAAGAACCTCACAGCTCTTCCAGACTCTACCCATTATCCAGTTCCAAAGCTGTTTCCACATTTTTCTGCTTCTACTCCTGGTAGGTCACTAGGTTGGTTAGACAAGTATCACATAATGGGTTGGCTTAACAACAGGAATTTATTGGATCACAGTATTGGCTCAAAGGCTAGAAGGTTTGCTATTTCCTGGCACTAAAATCTTTATTGTTTTTCCAGAGAAACAGAATTGGCAGAATATGTATTTGTATATAAATACTAAGAGAATTTAGTATAGAAATTGTCAAATCTGAATTCCGCAGGGCTGGCTGCAAGTTGGAAACTCAGATGAAGGTGAGGTTGAATTCTCCAGGAGAAGCTGGCTGGCTGAAGTAGAGATAGGAATTCTTCTTTCTGACTGCTGGAATCGTCAGTTTTTGCTTTAAGGCCTTTAATTGATTGGATGAGGAGATGTTTCTCAATGCTATAGATGTAGTCAACTGACTAATGATTTAAATCCATCTAAAAAATACCCTCCCAGTAGAAATCAGGACAGGGCTTGCTTGATCAAACACTGGCACCATTACCTACCCAAGTTGACACATGGAATTAACCACCACATTCCCTAACAATATTTTAAAGGGCTTTGGGTCTTACTATATCCTTTTGAGGTGGGAGCTAGGGGAAGCAATTAGTTGAACTTTGGATGTGGTAGCACAGAATCAATATTAAATATCAAATTTATCAGCGGAAGAAAACCTTTCTCAGCATCACCATCCTTTTTTCTTATAAAATTATATTATTTCAATTATATATTATATAAATTTTTATTGTAAATATTGTTAAATATACAGAAAAGTAGGAAGAATAGTAGATTTAAACTCTAAGTTCAGTAATTGCTAAGAATATATCCATGTATATATGTATATATATGTATTTTTCTGGATATTTGAAAATAAGCTGTTCACATCTTGATGTTTTCACCCTAAGTACAGTAGCATGCATTTCCTTAAAATAAGAGCAATTTCTTACATAACTACAATACTGCTGTCACACTGAAAGAATTTACCAATCCAATGATCAAAAGTAGCTTATCTTTTCTCTCCATCCCTATTTGATCAATAAAAACATTAGAGAGAAACATTTTGAATTTAGATTGCTAACAATCTAGTATTCCATATCCTTTGGTTACAGTCTTTCTATTTGTTTGGAAAACATTTGTCACTGTGATGCAGAGAGAGACCTTTGTTAATGTTTTGAAAATCAGAATTCATTCTCTTAATAAAGTAAATGTAGACATGTCATGGCATGACTGGGGAAATTAAGACTGAAAGTTATAGATAAATAATTTCAGCCTGTATGGATTAGAAATTTGGACTTTACCCAGGAAGTCCAGTTAAATTTAGAGGTAATCAATAATTCACAGTTGCAACCTCCAACCAAGGGATTTAACAGCTTAATGAACAAGAAACCATACACAGATCCAAAATTTAACAGCTAATAGATTAAACGTTCAGCCTCGATTTTCAAGAGTGTGTGCAAGCTAAAGATTCAGTTAATATTGATGAGCTGGTGACAGAATATGACTTTCTTTTTCCGCTTGTGAAAGAAATCACTATTTTGCTGACTGCAGAAAAATGTAATTTAAAAATCTTAGAATAATAATGTGTAAACTTTCCTTCATATCTATTTCCTCCAAGCCAGCTAGTATCTCAAGACTTTTGATGTTGGATATGATTTTCCAAAACTCCAGATTTTACTTCAACTATTTAAGTATACTTAATAGAGTTTCAGATAGATAGACTGAAAATTTTGCATTGTTTATAGGATTTTTCATTACTTTTACAATAATTATTAATATTAGAACATCTTTTGCGCAGAGTCACATTACCTTCCACACCTGCAAGTTTGCAGCTATGTTTGGTCATTCCTAGTACTTGCTGGTAAGAGGGAAAATTAATATCTTGTGAGAAAATATCCAGGTGATCAGAAATATTCAATAATCATGGTGTGCTACTATTGGAGGAATAATTGATTCTTGCTTTCAAGGAGAAACTAAAATGCTAGCAGAACATGGTCAAGAAGGAAACTTTGATAAAGTTCCAGAACTTATGAATTTTAGAGAGTGGTAATTTGGATTTTGAGTGTATTTAAAATATCTTCTCTAATGTCTATGGGTATGAGGTTGTGATATTCCCTCAGTGACTGGCTGCAACTAATTTAGGGTAAATTTCTTTTCAGGAACCAAATGGTGTCTCATATATTTACTGAAGGACCTTTTCTCTTGATGAGTTTACTGTGGAGTAAAATGGATTGACTATATATATATATTCAAGAACATAAATGATTAGCTACTGACCATTGAAATATGGGTCATAATTGACACCTTTTCCTGTGGGTAGTGCAGTGGAAAGTTTGGTCTGCTCAGCACCTCTTCATCTAGAGCACATGGCTGGACCGCTGTGTAATCCCTGTTCTGTCTGAGCAGTTGTGTAGAGCTGACCATCCTAGCTGGCCCCACGGATGGTCAATATGAAAACTTCCTTTTTTTCCGGTCATTTTAATTGGCTCAGTGATGAGCATATGACTGGAGGGAAGTGCTTGAAACTGCAGAGCTGTGCTCCAGTAGCCTTGCTTCTTGAAGATGATTGTATAATGATATAGCTTTTGCAATGTAACTGTGTGATTGTGAAAACCTTGTGTCTGATGCTCCTTTTATCTATAGTACGGACAGAGGAGTAAAGCTAATAGATTAAAAATAAATAAATAATAGGGGGAACAAATGTTAAAATAAATTTAGTTGATTGAAATGCTAGTGATCAATGAAAGGGAATAGAAAGGGATATAGAAAAAAATAAGGGAAACAAAGGCTGAACTATATAGGGTAGATGGAAATACTAGCAGTCAATGAAAGGGTGGGGTAAGGGGTATGGTAGGTATGGGTTTTTTTCTTTTAATTTCTTTTTCTGAATTGATGCAAATGTTCTAAGAAATGATCATGGTGATGAATATACAACTATGTGATGATATTGTGAGTTATTGATTACATACCAAGAATGGAATGATCGACTTCCTGGAAGATGGCAGCTTAGTAAGACGCGCGGATCTTAGTTTCTTCTCCAGGACACCTACTAGGGGAGTAGAAACGATACAGAAAGCGCCCAAAGCCACAACAGAGATAAAAAAGACAGCGTACCCCATCCTGGAACGGCTGGCTGGCTGAGAGAAGCAGCTCGGGTGAGATCGCCGAGGCGCGCGGGCCTTACCGGGCGGGGTGGCAAGCGGCTGGAGTTACTCCCTTCCCCCTTCCCGGGCCGGCTGGGAGAATTGGAGAGGCGGTCCCCTGAAACAAAGGCGGCTGGCGCCCACACCACGCGCAGCCCCCGGACCAACTGAGAGAATTGGATCAGAAACCCCCAGGCCGCGGAGAACGGTGACGGGTGGGGGAGGCCCCTTCCAAACCCGAGACTCCTGGGGAACGTGCACTTTCTCGGGCGGGCCGCTGCCGCTGGCGCCCTCCCGCCACGCTTGTTGGCCAGGGCCGACTAGGAAATTCGGACGGGCTCTTTCCCTGGCTGCGGCGACCAGCAACCCTCCCTGCGTTCGGACCCCGGGCCGGCTCAAGCCGCTTCGGCGAGCAAACCCCCAGGACGGCGAGAGTTTTCCAAAGTTTAAGGTCCCACAGCACCTTTTAATGGTGGGACCCGCAGACAAACGTGTGCCACGAGCGCCACCTACTGGGCAGGATAAGAAAAACAGAACCCAGAGATTTCACAGAAAAATCTTCCAAACTTTTGGATCCAATACCCAGGGAAATCTGTCTAAATGCGCAGATGCCAACAGAAGATAACGGATCACGCTCAAATAATTGAAAATATGGCCCAGTCAAAGGAACAAACCAATAGTTCAAATGAGATACAGGACCTGAGACAACTAATGCTAAATATACGAACAGAAATGGAAAACCTCTTCAAAAACGAAATCGATAAATTGAGGGAGGACATGAAGAAGACCTGGGCTGAACATAAAGAAGAAATAGAAAAACTGAAAAAGCAAATCACAGAACTTATGGAAGTGAAGGACAAAGTAGAGAAGATAGAAAAAACAATGGATACCTACAATGATAGATTCAAAGAGACAGAAGATAGAATTAGTGATTTGGAGGATGGAACATCTGAATTCCAAAAAGAAACAGAAACTATCGGGAAAAGAATGGAAAAATTTGAACAGGGTATCAGGGAACTCAAGGACAATATGAACCGCACAAATATACGTGTTGTGGGTGTCCCAGAAGGAGAAGAGAAGGGAAAAGGAGGAGAAAAACTAATGGAAGAAATTTTCACTGAAAATTTCCCAACTCTTATGAAAGACCTAAAATTACAGATCCAAGAAGTGCAGCGCACCCCAAAGAGATTAGACCCAAATAGGCGTTCTCCAAGACACTTACTAGTTAGAATGTCAGAGGTCAAAGAGAAAGAGAGGATCTTGAAAGCAGCAAGAGAAAAACAATCCATCACATACAAGGGAAACCCAATAAGACTATGTGTAGATTTCTCAGCAGAAACCATGGAGGCTAGAAGACAGTGGGATGATATATTTAAATTACTAAAAGAGAAAAACTGCCAACCAAGACTCCTATATCCAGCAAAATTGTCCTTCAAAAATGAGGGAGAAATTAAAACATTCTCAGACAAAAAAATCACTGAGAGAATTTGTGACCAAGAGACCAGCTCTGCAAGAAATACTAAAGGGAGCACTAGAGTCAGATACAAAAAGACAGAAGAGAGAGGTATGGAGAAGAGTGTAGAAAGAAGGAAAGTCAGATATGATATATATATAATACAAAAGGCAAAATGGCAGAGGAAAATATTATCCAAACAGTAATAACACTAAATGTTAATGGACTGAATTCCCCAATCAAAAGACATAGATTGGCAGAATAGATTAAAAAACAGGATCCTTCTATATGCTGTCTACAGGAAACACATCTTAGACCCAAAGATAAACATAGGTTGAAAGTGAAAGGTTGGGAAAAGATATTTCATGCAAATAACAACCAGAAAATAGCAGGAGTGGCTATACTAATATCCAACAAGTTAGACTTCAAATGTAAAACAGTTAAAAGAGACAAAGAAGGACACTATATACTAATAAAAGGAACAATTAAACAAGAAGACATAATAATCATAAATATTTATGCACCGAACCAGAATGCCCCAAAATACGTGAGGAATACACTGCAAACACTGAAAAGGGAAATAGACACAAATACCATAATAGTTGGAGACTTCAATTCCCCACTCTCATCAATGGACAGAACATCTAGACAGAGGATCAATAAAGAAATAGAGAATCTGAATATTACTATAAATGAGCTAGACTTAACAGACATTTATAGGACATTACATCCCACAACAGCAGGATACACCTTTTTCTCAAGTACTCATGGATCATTCTCAAAGATAGACCATATGCTGGGTCACAAAGCAAGTCTTAACAAATTTAAAAAGATTGAAATCATACACAACACTTTCTCGGATCATAAAGGAATGAAGTTGGATATCAATAATAGGCAGAATGCCAGAAAATTCACAAATACCTGGAGGCTCAACAACACACTCTTAAACAACGAGTGGGTCAAAGAAGAAATTGCAAGAGAAATTAGTAAATACCTCGAGGCAAATGAAAATGAAAACACAACATATCAAAACTTATGGGATGCAGCAAAGGCAGTGCTAAGAGGGAAATTTATTGCCCTAAATGCCTATATCAGAAAAGAAGAAAAGGCAAAAATGCAGGAATTAACTGTTCAATTGGAAGAACTGGAGAAAGAACAGCAAACTAATCCCAAAGCAAGCAAAAGGAAAGAAATAACAAAGATCAGAGCAGAAATAAATGAAATTGAAAATATGAAAACAGTAGAGAAAATCAATAAGACCAGAAGTTGGTTCTATGAGAAAATCAATAAGATTGATGGGCCCCTATCAAGATTGACAAAAAGAAGAAGAGAGAGGATGCAAATAAATAAGATCAGAAATGGAAGAGGAGACATAACTACTGACCTCACAGAAATAAAGGAGGTAATAACAGGATACTATGAACAACTTTATGCTAATAAATACAACAATTTAGATGAAATGGACGGGTTCCTGGAAAGACATGAACAACCAACTTTGACTCAAGAAGACATAGATGACCTCAACAAACCAATCACAAGTAAAGAAATTGAATTAGTCATTCAAAAGCTTCCTAAAAAGAAAAGTCCAGGACCAGATGGCTTCACATGTGAATTCTACCAAACGTTCCAGAAAGAATTAGTACCAATTCTCTTCAAACTCTTCAAAAAAATCGAAGTGGAGGGAAAACTATCTAATTCATTCTATGAAGCTGTTCTAGTTTGCTAGCTGCTGGAATGCAATATACCAGAAACGGAATGGCTTTTAACAAGGGGAATTTAATGAGTTGCTAGTTTACAGTTCTAAGGCCGAGAAAATGTCCCCATTACAACAAGTCCATAGTAATGTCCAATCAAAGGCATCCAGGGAAAGATACCTTGGTTCAAGAAGGCCGATGAAGTTCAGGGTTTCTCTCTCATCTGGAAGGGCACATGGTGAACACGGTCAGGGCTCCTCTCTCAGCTGGAAGGGCACATGGCAAATACAGCATCATCTGCTAGCTTTCTCTCCTGGCTTCCTGTTTCATGAAGCTCCCCGGGAGGCGTTTTCCTTCTTCATCTGCAAAGGTC
This sequence comes from Tamandua tetradactyla, assembly GCF_023851605.1. Lineage (NCBI taxonomy): Eukaryota > Metazoa > Chordata > Mammalia > Pilosa > Myrmecophagidae > Tamandua > Tamandua tetradactyla. The sequence continues at coordinate 59,382,239 of NC_135335.1, forward strand.
GCTGGCTGGTGGACTCTTTGCTTCGTGGTGCTGCAGCATTCTCTGCTCTCTCCGAGTCTCTCATTCTCCAAAATGTTTCCTCTTTTATAGGACTTCAGAAACTAATCAAGACCCACTCAGATGGGTGGAGACATATCATCCCCTAATCCAGTTTAACAACCGTTCTTAACTAAATCTCATCAACCAGGGAGATGATCTCATTACAGTTTCAAATATACGGTATTGAATAGAGATTATTCTACCTTTAAGAAATGAGATTTATATTAAAACATGGCTTTTCTTAGGGGGCATATACCCTTTCAAACCAGCACATTCCACCCTCTGGCCCCTAAAAAAGACATGTTTTTCCCATATACAAAATACATTAATTTCATAACAATATCAGAAACCTTAAACCTTTCAGTAGCAATACAATGAAGTACAAAATTGGAGACAGTATAAAATCTCATCAAGTCAGTTACAGGCATGGTCTGTCCTAAGGCAAAATTCTCTCCATTTGCTCTGGACCTTTGAAAACTCATAACAAATTATTTGCTGCCAACATATAAAGGAGGAACATTCACAGGATACATAGACACATTTCCATAGGGAAGAAGGAACACAGGGGTCACCGGACCCATACAGTTTCGAAAACCTGCAGGGCAAAGTCCATTAGATTTCAAAGTCTGAGACTCATTTATCCTCAGGGCTTTAGAAAGTGGCAGTCCCACCCTTTCCAAATGCCTACGCCTGCCTCTCTCTGAATGCAACCTTGGGGGATATTGGGGAGACCACCTTTCTCTCGGCTCCACCCTCTCCAAGCATTGGGGCACCCGGGCTCTCTGCCATCTCCGGGGCACACGCTCAACCCCTCCATGTGGTGGCAGCCAGGCTCTCCCCAAACCCCAAGGAACGTGCTTCACTCTCTCCAAGACCTGAGGCGGCATGACTCTCCCACTGCAACGAGGTGGAAGGCCCATTCTCTGCCTTTGGGGCAAACTCACCCTCTCCACGGGCTTGGGTGGGTCCACTCTCCTGGCCCGAGGCTTCTTGACTTCAGACCTCAGCCTCCACGGTTTTGCCTCTGAAGTTATTTTTCCTCCAATGTGTCCCTTCTCTGAACCCCTCACTCCAGACTGGCAGCGGCTCTGTTTATACAGGTCCCACAGCATTCTCGTTGGCTTTCTATGCAGTAGCCTTGGATCATGCCCATCAGACATAAGGAGTTTCCACAAATCTTTCCTGGATAACTCCATGTCCGATCCTGACTTTCTCTGAAATGGCTGGCTGGTTCCACATTTGGTTAAATCCACACTCAGGGCACTATACTCTGGAGTCTCCCTTTCTGTAGGCCCAGAATTTTCCAGGACCTCAATTTCTGGTTTCTTTTTACTCAAGAGTTCAGTTTTCAGTTTATCTCTTTCCTGTCGCATTTCACTATAAGCTGCAAGGAGAAACCAGACTGCACTTTCGACATTTAATTTGGAGATCTCTTCTGCTAAATATCCAAGTTCATGGCTTTTAAAATCTGCCTTCCAGCCAAAACTACCAGTCAATTTTGCCAGATTATCTGCCATTTTAAAACAAGGATCGCCTTCCTTCCAGTCTACAATAACACGGACCTCATTTCTGTCTAAGGCCTCATCAGAGGTATCTTTAGAGTCCACATTTCTACCAACAGTCTCTTCAAAGCATTCTAGGCCTTCTCTATCAAGCTTTTCACAACTCTTCCAGAATCTTCCCCATATCCATTTAAAAAGCCACTCCAACATGCTTGGTATTTGCAAACCACAGCAGCAGCACCCCACTCTCTGGTACCAAAATCTGTTCTAGTTTGCTAGCTGCTGGAATGCAATATACCAGAAACGGAATGGCTTTTAACAAGGGGAATTTAATGAGTTGCTAGTTTACAGTTCTAAGGCCGAGAAAATGTCCCCATTACAACAAGTCCATAGTAATGTCCAATCAAAGGCATCCAGGGAAAGATACCTTGGTTCAAGAAGGCCGATGAAGTTCAGGGTTTCTCTCTCATCTGGAAGGGCACATGGTGAACACGGTCAGGGCTCCTCTCTCAGCTGGAAGGGCACATGGCAAATACAGCATCATCTGCTAGCTTTCTCTCCTGGCTTCCTGTTTCATGAAGCTCCCCGGGAGGCGTTTTCCTTCTTCATCTGCAAAGGTCGCTGGCTGGTGGACTCTTTGCTTCGTGGTGCTGCAGCATTCTCTGCTCTCTCCGAGTCTCTCATTCTCCAAAATGTTTCCTCTTTTATAGGACTTCAGAAACTAATCAAGACCCACTCAGATGGGTGGAGACATATCATCCCCTAATCCAGTTTAACAACCGTTCTTAACTAAATCTCATCAACCAGGGAGATGATCTCATTACAGTTTCAAATATACGGTATTGAATAGAGATTATTCTACCTTTAAGAAATGAGATTTATATTAAAACATGGCTTTTCTTAGGGGGCATATACCCTTTCAAACCAGCACAGAAGCCAACATCACCCTCATACCAAAACCAGGCAAAGATATTACAAAAAAAAGAAAACTACAGACCAATCTCTCTAATGAATACAGATGCAAAAATCCTCAATAAAATTCTAGCAAATCGTATCCAACAACACATTAAAAGAATTATACATCATGACCAAGTAGGATTCATCCCAGGTATGCAAGGATGGTTCAACATAAGAAAATCAATTAATGTAATACACCATATCAACAAATCAAAGCAGAAAAATCACATGATCATCTCAACTGATGCAGAGAAGGCATTCGACAAGATTCAACATCCTTTCCTGTTGAAAACACTTCAAAAGATAGGAATACAAGGGAACCTCCTTAAAATGATAGAGGGAATATATGAAAAACCCATAGCTAATATCATCCTCAATGGGGAAAAATTGAAAACTTTCCCCCTAAGATCAGGAACAAGACAAGGATGTCCACTATCACCACTATTATTCAACATTGTGTTGGAGGTTCTAGCCAGAGCAATTAGACAAGAAAAAGAAATACAAGGCATCAAAATTGGAAAGGAAGAAGTAAAACTATCACTGTTTGCAGACGATATGATACTATACGTCGAAAACCCGGAAAAATCCACAACAAAACTACTAGAGCTAATAAATGAGTACAGCAAAGTAGCAGGTTACAAGATCAACATTCAAAAATCTGTAGCATTTCTATACACTAGTAATGAACAAGCTGAGGGGGAAATCAAGAAACGAATCCCATTTACAATTGCAACTAAAAGAATAAAATACCTAGGAATAAATTTAACTAAAGAGACAAAAAACCTATATAAAGAAAACTACAAAAAACTGCTAAAAGAAATCACAGAAGACCTAAATAGATGGAAGGGCATACCGTGTTCATGGATTGGAAGACTAAATATAGTTAAGATGTCAATCCTACCTAAATTGATTTACAGATTCAATGCAATACCAATCAAAATCCCAACAACTTATTTTTCAGAAATAGAAAAACCAATAAGCAAATTTATCTGGAAGGGCAGGGTGCCCCGAATTGCTAAAAACATCTTGAGGAAAAAAAACGAAGCTGGAGGTCTCGCACTGCCTGACTTTAAGGCATATTATGAAGCCACAGTGGTCAAAACAGCATGGTATTGGCATAAAGATAGATATATCGACCAATGGAATCGAATAGAGTGCTCAGATATAGACCCTCTCATCTATGGACATTTGATCTTTGATAAGGCAGTCAAGCCAACTCACCTGGGACAGAGCAGTCTCTTCAATAAATGGTGCCTAGAGAACTGGATATCCATATGCAAAAGAATGAAAGAAGACCCATCTCTCACACCCTATACAAAAGTTAACTCAAAATGGATCAAAGATCTAAACATTAGGTCTAAGACCATAAAACAGTTAGAGGAAAATGTTGGGAGATATCTTATGGATCTTACAACTGGAGGCGGTTTTATGGACCTTAAACCTAAAGCAAGAGCACTGAAGAAGGAAATAAATAAATGGGAACTCCTCAAAATTAAACACCTTTGTGCATCAAAGAACTTCATCAAGAAAGTAGAAAGACAGCCTTCACAATGGGAGACAATATTTGGAAATGATATATCAGATAAAGGTCTAGTATCCAGAATTTATAAAGAGATTGTTCATCTCAACAACAAAAAGACAGCCAACCCAATTACAAAATGGGAAAAAGACTTGAACAGACACCTCTCAGAAGAGGAAATACGGATGGCCAAGAGGCACATGAAGAGATGCTCAATGTCCCTGGCCATTAGAGAAATGCAAATCAAAACCACAATGAGATATCATCTCACACCCACCAGAATGGCCATTATCAACAAAACAGAAAATGACAAGTGCTGGAGAGGATGCGGAGAAAGAGGCACACTTATCCACTGTTGGTGGGAATGTCAAAAGGTGCAACCACTGTGGAAGGCAGTTTGGCGGTTCCTCAAAAAGCTGAATATAGAATTGCCATACGACCCAGCAATACCATTGCTAGGTATCTACTCAAAGGACTTAAGGGCAAAGACACAAACGGACATTTGCACACCAATGTTTATAGCAGCGTTATTTACAATTGCAAAGAGATGGAAACAGCCAAAATCTCCATCAACAGAAGAGTGGCTAAACAAACTGTGGTATATACATACGATGGAATATTATGCAGCTTTAAGACAAGATAAACTTATGAACCATGTAATAACATGGATGGACCTAGAGAATATTATGCTGAGTGAATCCAGCCAAAAACTAAAGGACAAATACTGTATGGTCCCACTGATGTGAATGGACATTCGAGAATAAACTTGAAATATGTCATTGGTAACAGAGTTCAGCAGGAGTTAGAAACAGGGTAAGACAATGGGTAATTGAAGCTGAAGGGATACAGACTGTGCAACAGGACTAGATACAAAAACTCAAAAATGGACAGCACAATAATACCTAATTGTAAAGTAATCATGTTAAAACACTGAATGAAGCTGCATCTGAGCTATAGGTTTTTGTTTTGTTTTGTTTTGTTTTGTTTTGATTTTACTATTGTTACTTTTATTTTTCTCTCTATATTAACATTCTATATCTTTTTCGGTTATGTTGCTAGTTCTTCTAAACCAATGCAAATGTACTAAGAAATGATGATCATGCATCTATGTGATGATGTTAAGAATTAATGATTGCATATGTAGAATGGTATGATCTGTAAATGTTGGGTTAATTTCTTTTTTTCCGTTAATTAAAAAAAAAAAAAAGAGAGAAGGGATAATTGGAGCTGAAGGGATACAGACTGTACAACGGGACTGGATATAAAAACTCAGAAATGGACAGCACAATACTACCCAATTGTAATGCAATTATGTTAAAACACTGAATGAAGCTGCATGTGAGGTATAGGTTTTTTGTTTTTGTTTTTTTTGTTTTTTTTCTTTCTATTATTGTTTTAATTCTTATTCTGTTGTCTTTTTATTTCTTTTTCTAAATCGATGCAAATGTACTAAGAAATGATGAATATTCAACTATGTGATGTTATTAAGAATTACTGATTGTACATGTAGATTGGAATGATTTCTAATTGTTTTGTTAATTCTTTTTTTAATTAATAAAAAAAAAAAGAATGGAATGATCTATGGTAAGAATGTTTGTGTTTATATATTGTTATGTTTAAAAAAAATTAAAAACAGCAAAACAAAAAACTTCTGAGCCTGGGTGGTGGAAGGGCTACAGCTTCCACATGGTTCTCTCTCTCTCTCTCTCTCTCTCAATCTCTCTCTTAGATGCTTGCCCTGGGAACCCAGTTGCCATTCTGTGAAAGGACAAAACGAAGAGACCACCATGGAGAGGAACTGGTCTCCCAGCTCCAGCCAGCATCAGCCACCACACAGGTAGGTGGAGCCTTCAGCTCTTCCCAGCCCCAGGCATTGTGGAGCAGAGACGAGCCTTCACCTTGTACCTCATCTAAATCCCTGACACTGAACACATGAACATAGTAAATGGTGGTTTCACACTGCTGAGCTTTGGGGCAAATTGTTACACAGCCATGCTAGATAGAGCGGTTGGAGATGTGTTCCCTTGGCTGAATCACAGTTCCCGGAATCCCTTGCCTGTATGTTTCTGGCCAGGTGGGCCATAGGGAGATTCTTTTTCTCTCTTTAATTAGAAGGAATTGTAGGTTTACAGAAAAATCATGCAGAAAATAAAAGTTCCCATATGCCTGCCCCATTGGTAGCTCTTTGCATTAGTGTGGCATCTTGTTAAAATTGACAAGAGAATATTCTTATAATTGCACTGCTAACTATAGCCCATGGTTGACATTCGGGTTCACTGTGTTGTACAGTCCTATGATTTTTTTAAAAAATTTTAATTCTAGTAGCATATATACCACCTAAAATTTCCCTTTTTAGTTACATTCAGAGCTATAATGCAGTGGTTCTCGGGGAGATGTGGAGGGCAACAGCGAAGCTGCAGCCGTTTGTAGCTCACATACGTTACCACTTGTTGGCACGAGGCAGTGACTGGCCTGTGTCAGCTCCACCTTCCTCCATGGCCCCTCAGCTTCTACACTCCTGGGCCAGCCTTGGATTCTTTCCGTGAGGAGGGGCCCAGGCTTCTTCAGGGCACCCATCTCATTAAGGTGAGAGGCAATGGGAGCTGAGAGCTGATGGGAGTTGACCCATGCTTGTGGTTTCCATCTTGTCCTGACTTCCCCACGTGTTTAACCGCCTTCCCTTTCCTGCAGCCTTCCCTGTGGATGGCACAGCCTTAAGGCAGAGACCGAACTAGCTCCACAATCACCTGAGGTTAAATCACTGTTATAGAGAATATATAAATGAAATAGATAACATATAGGAGATGACATCTACTATATGTAGTTGTATATAAGGTATTACCTATAGTATTATGACTACTATACATTATAATATATGTAACAAATATAATATATACTTTATATAGTATTATAAATTCTATGTCATGATATATAACATATATAATATATTCTAAACACATTGAATTTGCATATGTATTTCATAGGTTCTGCTTCTCTGATTGAACCCTGACTGACACACATGGTAACTGCACCAGTCAGCCTTGTCAAGGCAATAAGCAGCCTTCCTTCTTCTGTTTCTCTTTACTCCCTTCCCATCTGTCCCCCACTACCGCCCAGCCACTTGCTGCGGTTACTGCTGAGAGCATCCTGCACCTGTCCCCTGTTTACATGAGTACTTGCACAGCCCTCACTGGCTTGCAAATCTGAATACATTTTGATGATGTAAATAACCTTTGAATACAAGCTGCATCTAAGAACCTTTCCAAGCATGTAAGAAGAAAGTCGTAGAACAACGCATATTCATGCTAAGGAAAAGTCTTATTTCTTCCTCCTTATTCCCTCAATGGCTCTTGAACCAATTTTTTTAGGGCAGGATAGGGAACAAATCCAATTAGCGCATGAGGAGTTCCGCTGAAGGATTTAAGTGTTTGCTCATGGTGGAGTGTGCTTGGAACTTGGCCATGGAAAGGGATCCTTTGCACACTAGGCATGTCTTGGGATGTCAGACCCAAGAGAGACAGTCAATAGTCCTTCTTTGGGCCTTGCTGCTTATGTCAGTCGCTTCTCCATCAGCTAGGATTTGGTGGCACACACGATGGTGACCCCACCACATGCTAACTGCAAAGCTTTGTCACCAGTAAGAGACCACCACAGCCTTGGACCCCTGGACATGCTGATAATTCAGAGTAAAACATGGCAATGTTTTTAAAAAAGAATTTAACCATTTTCTCTACTTATGGAGGTGTCTCCAAAGTGAGATGTCTCTCCATAACTCAATATATTATATTCTTACTCCTACAGGTATTCAGGTTCATCAGCAACCAAGTAGGTAGAAAAAAACCTTTTTATCCCAGGTGCAGAAAGGTCTGAAAAGGCACCTAAGCATGGAACACACTGTAATAAATTGCATATGGCAGTGTAGTCTTCTGACTCTCAAAGGCACCCTTTTATGCTGGAAGTGCCTACGGCTCAGGGTTGTGCTACAAAAACCTGTCCTTCGGTCATGATTGGGTGGACATCTGGGTGGACATCTTGGGCCAATAAGATTCTTTTTCCTGGAAATCTGGATTTTCTCCAAGAGATGGTCAATCTATTTGTGTTACTAGAATGGTAATAGTTGAATATGGAATATCAAAATTTATGCCAGATGCAAGTGACTGATTATTCTTCCATCCTCCTGGCCTAAGTAGAAAGGGAATTTATTGTCTGTTATAACTGAAAAGTCTAAAGGTAAAACTCATTTCTAGTTTAGCTTGATATAGGGGCTTAAACTTTGTAAATGAAGCCAGATTCTGTTTCCGTTTCTTAATGCTGAGTTGATGTAATTTCTGACTACCATGTCAAGAAGGCTGCCACGACTCCAGCTTACTACTCCCAAGTTCTAGTCCCTATGGGAAGGATGCAGCCTTTGCTTGCTGAAGCCCCAGCAAGAGTCTCATTGCATCTCATTGGCTCTGTTGAATGAAATTCTTATAGCTGAGCCACACACTGAGACTAGGGAAACATGATGTCTTGACTCTGACTTATCTGAAGCCAGGTAGGGAGTCAGGAATTTAGAAAAAAGAGGGAAAGCAAAAGCAGGAGAAAGCCTCCAGCTCCCAAGATCCACTATCCACTGGAGCTATGGGTGGCTGTATTCCATCCTGTAGATAGAAACAGAGGAAGCTCTGACAAAAAGATTGTAAAGACTGATGCCTTGATTTCCTGGCTGCTATGACAAAGACTAAACAATGGCTTGGCTTTACCAACAACAATTTATCATCCCACAGTTTTGGAGGCTAGAAGGCTTACTTCCTCCTGCGGTCCACAGTGTTGTGACCGGCCAGCAGTCCTTGGGGCTCCTTGGCTTTCCCATCACTTGGCAGTGTCTTCTCCTTTCTCTCTGCTGACTTCTGACTTCTCCCTGTGGCTTTCTCTCTATAAGGTCTCTAGTAATAGGATTAAGACCCTGATTTAGCTGGTGAAACCTGATCTAAAACAACCTCTTCAAAAGACCCTCTTTACCATGGGTCCATACCCGCAGGGTCAGCACTAGGGCTAAGAGCATTTTTTCCTTTCTCCTGGGGCACATAATTCAACCTGCCACAACTGACATAGACAGGCAGAAAGAAACACAGACAGAAAATAGAGAGGGTGTTTCCTCAGTTCCTCTGGTTTTCCAGGTCCTGCTTCCTATCTCTTCCTGAGGTCCACAAACTTGGTCTTAGGATCAGTGAGACTTCCCTGAAGCTTGATAGTACGTTCCGTTTTTTCTTTTTTCCCCTCATGTAGCTTGAATTTGTTCATGTATTGGAACCAATGTTATTACCTAATCCAAGAAGCTCAGAGTTTTCTTGTCATTCTCTGACAGGAAAACCAGTGGAACATTTGCCAGGCTAAGGGACAGTCCACCTGCCTTGGGAAGAAAACAAGCGAACTGTTAGCACTGGGCATTTGTATTTGTTCTTTTTTTGCCACCAGCATCATCTCTTTGTCCTGATGGTGGTGGTGGTGGTGGGGGGCGAAGTACTCTGGTTTTGGTTTGGAGGAGCGGTTGCCCGGCCATTCTCCAATGATGAATTTTGGGTAAAGCTGACTGCATACCTAAGCTATCTGTGCATTCCACCCCAATGGCCACATGACACAAATCCAGCCCATCACTAAAAAGGAAATTCAATCCCCAGGCTTTTGTTGGAGCTATCAGGGAAGCATATTTCCTTTTCCTGCTGACATGAATGTGATAGGATTATGGTGCTGTGATTCTAGCAGTCATCTTGTGAGGATATGGATCAAACACCAAGGAAGCAGAGCTGAGAAATCCAGAGAAAGAAGCTCCAGGCCAATGAAATCATTTGAGATCTGAAGCAGGAACTACTTCTGATTGTTCAGTTTTTGTGAACCAATAAGTTCCTTTTTCTTTTCTTAAGCTGATTTGAATTAGCGTTTTTGTCCTACGCAGTAGAAAGAATCGCGACTAATAGTTACAGGAAGTTCGGTTTGAGGAAAGGTGTCTGGCAATCTACAGGATGGAGAGGCTGAGCTACCAACAGGGACGGCTTCTAAAACTCCACCTTCCCCTTTCTATGAAACCACAAAACACTTTGCTTCTATAATTCATTTGGCATATATCACAGGTGCCTTGAATTGCAATTACAGTTCTCTTATGGTAGGTACAAATTTTATACTCGTAAAACTCCGGTGCACAGAAATGTAACTTTCTTTATTGTTTTATAATTGAGCTTAATTTAGCTCACAAGCCTTCATTTCTGCTGAGGGTGGAAAACTTAACTCTTGTCAATTCCAGTCCTGGTTTAAAACTGAGTATCTTTTTGGGGAAATACCGTTGATTTAGAATTCCAAACCCTCCCACCTCCTTTCTTTTCCCCTGGGGTGATCTACACTCCAGGAAACATGGCAAGGATGGGCTGAGATGGGCCTGTGATCACAGTGGACCATGGGCTGTGATGGGCCCAGCAGATGGGTCCTGTTGCCCATCCCTGTGGGTTCCGCTCCTTCCCGGCTCTTCGCTCAGCTTCTGGACACTCAGTCCTCCAGCTGGTCCCCCGCTGGGTTAAGACATTGGCCTAAGCCACTGATTCTCAAACTTCAACATGCGTAGGAATCACCTGGCAGGCTTGTCAAAACTGTTTCCTGCGCCTAACGCCAGAGAGTCTGATTCTATAGGTTGGGGTGAGGCCTGAGAATTTGCATTTCTGCATTTGGGCAGAGTGATGATGAAACTGGACAGGAAATAGGAGAATTTGCATTTCTGACCAGCTCCATCGGTGCTGCTGCTGCTCGGATCATACCTGACACCACTGCAGCTCTGCCACGTGGTCCCTGTCATAGCCCTGTGACACCCCGACAGGCAGACCAGCTCTCCACGCTCCCCTTCGCACCCCCCTCCAACATCTGGAGACCCTCGGGTCCTCCCCATCCTGTAGGTGCACGGGTGGAGGTGGGGACTGCTGGGGACATCTCCACATCCACCTGCCTGCAACTGCCCTGCAGCCATTTCTGGGCTACAAGAAGCACCCGGTGGCTCAGGACTCTTTTTGGGGGACAGCCTCCTTCCAGACTTTCAGCAACTCTTTTCTGTCCTCGGTCTCTTGGGGAGGTTTAGGTCTCACAGGAGGATGCAGAGCCTCGCCCTCCCGGCCCTGGTTTGCTCTGAGACTGTGAGCCCCCACCCAGCCCCTCTTCCTTCCCGGCTACTTTGCTCTGCCTCCCCTCCCCCCAGGCTGGCCCTTAATATGACTTGGAATAAAGTGACAAAAATCTGACTCATTTGCCTGGATCTCCAAGTTGAGCATCAGGTTGTCATCAGGGTTCCCAAGACCATGCCCCTACCCTGGCTTCGTGGAAGTTCACCCTAGAGCTCATGCTTTGGGTTTGCTGATTTGTTCTGGTGGCTCCTGTGGACCCAGCTCCACCCCATGGCCAAGGGTCTCAGCCACATGCTCTTGTTCTAGTGGTGAGAGGGCAAAAGAGAACACTAAAAACAGAACTACCGAGAAGAGGAACAACCTTGGTAACATTTGAAGGTATCTGGCTGCGCCGAGGTTGGGCTAGTCTTCAGGTTGGAAAGACCTCTGGCAGGTGGACACACTGGGGTGCCACCTCCGCTGGCCCTTCAGATCCCCATGTGGCCAAACCCCACGCGCTGTGCTGAGAAGCACGGGCAACAGAAGGGACTGTCCCTGCTGCTGTGAATGTTCATTTTCTTTAGGCCTATTGGTCTCCGGGGGGTGGGGCTGGGATGGGGAGACACTGTCTTTTAGTCTCTGCAAGTTGGCCTTCATATTTTACTTTAGCCATGTCCTCATCAAGGAACCAGCCCAGCTTGGGGTGTGGGAGCTTCTGGGGCACCCCAATCCTCACCTATTCCTCTTCCCAGCTCTGGAGTCAGTTGGCCTCAGGCAGGGCTGCAGTGTGACCCTGAACAAGGCCCCTTGAAGGGGCTGGTGGCCCCAGCTGCCATCAGCCAGGCTTGCTGTGGGCTCCCAGCTGCTCTGTGCCAGTTTGAAACTATTACATATCCCAGAAAAGCCATGTTTTAATCTGATCCAATCTTGTGGGACCAAACCTATTGTTTAGGGTGGGAAACTTTAATTGCATCATTTCCATGGAGATGTGACACACTCAAATTGTAGATGTGGCCTTTTGATGAGATGGAGATGTGACTCTGCCCATTCTAGGTGGGTCTTGATTAGTTTACTGGAGTCCTTTAAAACGGGAAACATTTTGGAGAAAGCTCAGATGCAGATGCTTGGAGAACAGGTGCGACAGAGCTGACAGAGCTAACACGAGACCCAGGCGTTCGGAAATGGAGAGCCCAGCAGATGTCGCCATGTGACTTCCTATGAGATAATTAAGCAAGCCAGAACCTGGAGAGAGCCAAGTGAAGCCAAGAGATGAAAGCTACCCTGGAGAAGCAAAGTATGGGACCAGGAGCAAGGGACCAGCAGGTGCCAGCCAAGTGCTTTCCCAACATATAGTGGCTTTCTGGATGGCATCAGCCTTTTTTAAAATTAGGATAATCTCTTGTTGGTGCCTTAATTTGGACATTTTCACGGCCTTAGAACTGCAAATTTATAATGCAATAAACACCCTTTATAAAGGCCGTTCCCATTCTGGTGTATTGCATTCTGGCAGGTTTAGCAAACCGATGGATGTTCTCTTTTGGGAATTTCCCTTAGTCGAATGGAAGTGGTTTCACCCAGGAAGACAGCCCGTGGCCCACAGCCCACGACTGACTGTGGCATGGGGGCAAAGATTGTTCTCCCCACCTCGAAGGGGTCTGGCTCTGGGTACAATTTGTGCCTGGAGACCACACCCTCACCACCTCCTCCAGCTGTCTCCTCCAGCCCTCTGTAGGCGCCTGGGTCCTCATCTCAGACACTGTTTTGGAGAAGCTGACGTGGGGACAGAGACTATGTTCTCTGTGGCTGGGGAAGGTGACATCTAGGCCAGCGATTCCCAAACTTTAACGTACACCGAATCACCTGCAGGGCTTGTTAGAACACAGCTTCCCGGGCCCAGCCCTGCACATCTGGCTGAGTGGGTTTCGCCTGGGGCCTGAGAATTTGCATTTCTAGCAAGCCCCTCAGTGATACCGCAGCTCCAAGGACCCCACTTTGAGTACCAGCGGCCTGAGCCGTGTGGATTGGCAGGGTTTATACGGCACAGATACCCGAGAGGACAGGTGAGCCAGGGCAGGTGTGCAGAAGTTAGTTTGCAAGTGGGGTTTTTGGGTTTGGGCAAAGAGTGTGAAGGAGGCTGGGTGCTGGCTGGGGGATGGGAGGAGACGAGGAAGCCAGCCTGGTGGTTTTGAAGGTTGGTTCCTGGACCCTGCTGCTTGTCCTGGGCCTGAGTCCATAAGAAGGAACAGCTGGGACAGAAACCAGGGGCTGGTCAGCGGGGGTGTCTGTGACGTGGAGGGGTATCTTAGTTTCATTCTATGGGGCAGAAGAGACAAAGCTTAACAGAGGAAAGAGGAGCGGGGCATTCTCCCGTGCATGTGTGCATGTGTACACACGGGCATACATGTGGGGTCATGGGCTCCTTAAGTACTTTCGGCTTCATCTGCACACACCAGAGCCAGCGGCAGCAGCAGCAGCAGCAGCAGCAGCAGCTTTCAGCACAAAGGCTGGGCCAGCCCCACCCCGGTGCACACTTGCTCACCACGTCTATTTGAATTAGTCCCTCTACTGTGCAACCATCTATTTCTGGATTCTCCTCCTCATTCGCGGTCCCTGACAATGTTCCGTAGCCTCTGCTCCTGCCCCCCTTGGCTGTCCTGGCCGGCAGAGGAAGTCCCTCTGCTGGTGTTTCATCTTGCGCTGCCTTCTCTGTGTCCATTACACTGAGGAAAGCTGGGATCTTCTCTGTTTCTTTTTCTTTGTTGTTGTTCTGTTTCACTCTATGATCGGGTGTCTCGGGGCTGTGGATTGTCGACTTCTGAGGGAGGGTATTTGAATTCTTCTGACTCTTTGTTCCCCAGCAGTCTGTGCCAAGCAGCTTCCAGCAGGTGGCAGGGTGGCCCTCCTTCTCACCGAGGACACATTGTCCTGAGGCCCTGCAAGCTCCTGGCTTCCCTCTCCTATGTAAGTTACAAGGAAGGGGGCTTTGATTCCGAGGTGGGGTTCCCACGTGCCACTCCCAGCACAGTTTCGTCCTTGCTCTGTCTGAGATCCTGCTTGTGTGACAGTTTCCTCTCACCTTCCCCCTTTCCCCAGCTGCTCTCCTCGCAGGCCCCTACTCTGCTGTGTTCTGGATAGAGAACCTGTCCCCTCCTTGTGCACCTGTCCCCTCACTGCTGACAGTTCACAGCTGCTGCTCTGGGTCGTGGCTGTTGCCGGCGGGAGCAGCCTGAGGGTTTACACCTGCCCTGGGTGGGCAACCCCCAGCCAGTGCCTGCCTGTCCACAGACCCCTAGGCCCAAGGTGGGGCCCAGGTCGGGGAGGGAGAAATGCCCAGAGCCCCCTGTGGAGCTGCCCACACTGGCCCTGAGCCACGTCTTGATCGGCTTCCTTCTCTCAGCTTTTCTCACCCACTTCTCTTCGCACCCTCGCTCCCTCTGCAGCGGCACCAGATCCTGCCTCAGATTCTGCTTTAGGGAGCTCAAGTCAGGACACTGTCAACAGAGAATCTGTGCGGCTGCTTGCCTAGAAACCCTGCTGCTTGAGGTCCACCCCCCTCTCCTCTGCTCCTTACTGCTGTGTGCATTCTCCATAGTAGAGGCCCCTGCATTTGACTTCTTCATTTCTCTAGTGATGTTGCAGGTTGAGTTGTGTCCAAACCCCTGGCACCTGTGAACGTGACCTTATCTGGACATGGGATCTTTGCCAATGGAATCAAGTCGTCCTGGGTGAGCATGGCCCTAAATCGGATAGCTGGTGTCCTCGAGAAAGGCCACGTGAAGGCACAGAGATGCACTGGAGGATGCCACGTGTGGACGGAGGACGAGCTGGAGGATGTGCCCGCGAGTCAAGGGGTGCTGGCCTTGCCGGCAAACGTGTGTGCTGGCAGTCAGACACCAGCAGTGCACCCGCAGGGCCTCTGCAAGGAGCCAGCCCTGCTGCAGCTCAGCTGGGGGCTGCTGGTCTCCGCATCTGTGAGGAGACACAGTTCTGTGGTCTCGGTGGCCCAGCGTATGGCACTTTGTTGATGCAACCCTAAGAATCTTAAGATGAGAGCTCAATGCTTAGACTGCCTTTCCCTCCACTACAGATGAGACTTGTTTTTTTTTTTTAATGTTTTTATTGTAAAAACATAATATACAAACATTCTTTTTTTTTTTTTTTTTTTAAAGGAAAGACAGAGAGAAGGAAGGAAGGATAGAAGGAAGAAAGGGAAACATTTTTAAACATTTTCTTGTTTTTTATTGTATTCTGTTTCTCCGTTTTTGTTACATGGGCTGGGGCCGGGAATCGAACCGAGGTCCTCCGGCATAGCAGGCAAGCACTTTGCCCGCTGAGCCACCGCGGCCCGCCCTATATACAAACATTCTTGACATACAAACGTGCCATACATGGTGTACAATCAATGCCACACAATAGCATCACATAGTTGTGTATTCATCACCATGATTTTTAGAACATTTGCATCACTCAAGAAAAAGAAATAAAAAAGAAAAAACTCATGCATCCCATACCTCTTACCCCTCCCTCTCATTGATCACTACTATTTCAATCTACTTAATTTGATTTACCCTGTTTCCCCCTATTATTTATTTATTTTTTATCCATAGTTTTTACTCATCTGTCCATACCCTAGATAAAGGGAGCATCAGACACAAGATTTTCATAATCACGCAGTCACATTGGAAGCATTATATCATTATACAATCATCTTCAATAAACAAGGCTACTGGAACACTGCTCTACAGTTTCAGGTACTTTTCTCTAGCCACTCCAATAAACCATAAACTAAAAAGGGGGTATCTGTATAATGCATAAGAATAACCTCCAGGATAACCTCTTGACTGTTGTTTAAAATCTCTCAGCCACAGAAACTTTATTTTGTCTCATTTCTCTCTTCTCTCTTTTGGTTGAGAAGGTATTCTCAATCCCTTGAAGCTGGGTCCTGGCTTATCCCAGGACTTCCGTCCCACATCAGCAGGGAGGTTTACACCTGGGAGCAGATGAGATCTTAATGGACGTCCCGGTTCCTGGACCCTCAGTCTCGCCCCCCGGAACAGAAGGTGGGGAGTGGGTCCCGTCTCAGGCACGTGCACACTTAGCCTCACTGACTCCTTCCATGCTCTCCCAGGGGCTGCACTGGCTCATGGGCCAGTAGCCATCCACGGGGGGTTTGCCCATGTCCTCTCTGACATCAGCAGTTTCCCCTTTTTACTCTTTGCCATCCCGATGTTGGTATTTCATTATTGCTTTTTCTTCTTCTCTCTGTTGCTGTGACGTTAGCATCTTTGCACATCCTTATTGTCTATTGGCACTTCTCTTGCAAACTACCTACTTACTTTTTTTTCTTTTTAAATGTAGTTTAAAAACTTCTTTGTTTATTCAACACATTAATCCTTTGTCAGTTTTATATAGTGAAAATATCTTCCTTGAGTGGGCCATCTGTCTCTTTCCCCTTGTTTATGTCATCCTCTGTTGAGTGGATATCCTTAAGAGCTACCGCCTTATGCTGTTACGGTCGTGTGGAGATTTCACTAAATGGCTCGCCTGTATTTCACCTGCTGTTTATCGCAGCCCTGCTGACCAGGACTCAGACCTACATCTGGAAGAGGCTGGGTTAATGGAGTATCAGGGTTACACAGACCCCTTCTACACAAAACCACATGCACCTTCTCATACTGATGCATAAAACCATTTTTTTGCTCCATGGTCCTCTCTCCTGTGGTGCTGAGGTCTTTGCTGGAGACCCTGGTGGAGCATCCCTCTGAAGCCCAGAGGTACTCCGACTCACCTGAGCCAAACAGAAAACACATGTAAGCCTGCCAAGCTGGTCTCTGCTCTACAACATAAATGATCGACTTTAATTCCTTGGCAGCCCTCCTGAGGGGAACTTTTCATCTTTGTGCATCTCGGTTGGTCCCCAGTCACACACTGCTGCTCTTATAGTCAGCAAACAATATTACAGCAGTGCCCAGAGGAGTATACAACACTGAATGGCTTTGTCTACCTCCTGGGGACTGAGAAGGAAGGTTCTCATGTAGTGGGGGACTTTGGGGGCTCCCAGGTGCTCTCAGCTGGTGATTGGGCAGTGGGGGACTTTGGGGGCACACAGCGTGCTCTCAGCTGGTGATTGGTCTCACCTGTAGGTTGAGGAGGGAGAATGAATGACCGGGAGGAGCCCACAGAGGGGCTTGCAGGGTCACAGGCATGGAGCCTGGGCTGGTCTTGCAGCCAAGGCTGGTTCTTAGTTCAGTCAATTGCCTGGCAAGAGGTCAGCAAACTTTTCCACTACAGGGTCCAATAGGAAATATTTTAGACTGTGTTGGTTAAATAGTTTCTGTCATAGTTTCTCAAATTTTCTGAGATTGTGCAAAACAGCCCTAAGCAAGATGTAAATGAATGGGCTTGCTGTGTTCCAATAAAACTTTATTTACACAAACAGGCAGAGGGCCAGATTGGGCCGGTAGACTGGATTTGGTCAGTGGGTCATAGTTCACCAACCCCTGGCCTATCCTGTCAAATATGCCTGTAATGAGGCTTTGACTTGAGATTTTTAAAGGAGTTTCTGATGTTTCATGGTTGCTTTGGATTGGCTTGAGCAAGGCTAAAATCACAAGAGTAGATAAAGCAAGATTCTAATCATATTTGTCATATAATGATGGTGTTGGATCTATACTGAAGTGTCCAGGGTAAGGCTTAGAATTGGGAAAGGGCATGGGCAGCTACTCAGGATGGAAATAGCTTTTATTTAAACTCATCGTGACCCAAGCCCACAGGCTGGCTCTACTGCCGCCAATTCAAGTAAGACTTTTCTTAGAGCAAATCTCTGTTACCTACAAGACCCTAAATCAATGACAGTCTAAGCAAGTTAGGAAATTGCACTGGAGTGGTGGTCAGCAAGTTTCAACAGAGGTCAAATCTGGCCCCTTGCCTGTTTTTGTAAGTAAAACTTTGTTGGAACACAGTCACACCCATTCCTTTACAGTTGTCTATGGCTGCTTTTGCAACGGCTAAAATGTAGACTTTCTGCCCCTTTACAGAAAACAGTTGATCACCCCTCACTAGAGCCAAGGGAAGGGAAAAGACTGTAATCAAGATCTGTTGTCTCTTCCTTCTGGTAGAGTGATGTAGTTAGGTTTAGATTTAGCTCTTACAGAAACCGACACCCACCTCCAAAAAAAAAGAGAAAACAAAATGGCACACATAAACAGTAAGTTATGCAAGAAAAACTCTTATGAATGAACTCTAGAAGTAAGCAGCCCAGAATGTATATGTTGGTTCCATGACTATCCAGGACCTGGGCTCCTTCTCTCTGTGGTTCTGCCACTTTCAACATGTGACTTCCTTTCCCTAGAACAGTACAGTGCTCAGGTACCAGCCATCACATCTGCATTCCAGTCAGAAGAAGGTAGAAAGGAAAAACTATATGGCATGCTAGATTAAAAATGGTCACATTTTATAAGTTCTTTGTAGTACCTCCTTACTCCTGGAATCTTGACTGTACTTGTGATATATTTTGACCAATAGAATGCAGCAGAGGTGATGTCTTTTGAGTTTTCTGGGTCTCAAAAAAGCCTTGTAACTTCTACTCCCACCAACTTGGAGATTTGTTGCCATGGGAACAATTTCACTAGCTTACTCATGAGGCCCCATGGAGGAGAACTGAGATGTCCTAGCTGAGAACCTGCCATCTGCCAGATGTGAAATGAGTTCATCCAGACCATTCAGTCCCCTCAGAACTGTCAGCTGGTTTAGCTGCATTAGTACACCTGGTGAGATCAGAGGAAGCACTGCTGAATCATAAACTAGTAAATGATGATGTCTTTAAACCACTCAGTTGTGGGGTGATTTGTTATACGGCAAAGACTGACTGATACACATACTCTCTTTCCTAGAAGTTTGCACACAGTGTTTTCCCTTCTATTCCCCTGGCTAGATTATGATAATATGACCACAACTAATTGCCAGAATCCAGTGAAGGTCAATATAATCGTCCCCTTCTTGAAGTATAGGAAGGAGTAGACCCAGATATTCCAGTTCAGAAGTACCCTCTGGGATGGGGCAGGGGAAGCCAAGCCATTAGAATTTGGATATTTTGTTCCTTATGAAGTTTTTTTTTACATCCATTTTGATTTTTAAAAATGTTGCATTAAAATATTATTCATTGGAATTATTCATCTTGATTTTTTGGCATCCCCATAAATTTTGTACTTGAGTCCTGTCCTTGAGACAGATAATAAGAAGATAGAGGTACCAGAGTTTTGCCTGATATTTTGTTTTCAAGTTACATCTGAAGAGAAAAGCAATACTCAAACAGAGACAAGGATATAGCTGACATCAACGTGAATGTTGACAAAAAAAGAAAATACTAAGGAATACGCGATGCAAAAAGAGAAGACAAAAAGAAGGCCAGTTCAGAGTTGAGATTCCTGAGGTACGTGCCTCTCAGACTTCTTATTTTGTCAGCATGGTATAGGAAACCATTTATGTTCAATTTCCCCAATTACTTTCCAAGTACCTTACAAAGACAATTAAAACCCATATCCTAGAACCACAGAGTTTGCAGTTTTTGGGTTATGGTCTATCAGTGTGAACTGAGTGAAAATGGTTGTATGGATCAAGTTGATTGAAATCTCAATGAGAAAAACTGAAATTTTGGCTGCCGGTCTTTACTTCCTTTCCTTGGGAACATTAGTGTAAGATTTTCAGAAGTACTCCTGATAGCTTCTGTAAGATGTTAAAGAAATTGATTTCTTGTAAAGACCTAGGATATTTTACATTTATTGAACTGTGAGCATATTGCAATTTAACTTATTTTGATAGTTGGTGTGAGTTTTTCCTTTGACCAATGTTTCCCTGATTTTTTTTTTTTACCTAAATCCATTTTGTGGATTTAATGTGGGTGTGAATCTATAAAATTGACCTAGATTCTCACTCAGCAGAATTGATCTCATTTTTCCCCTACATGCCGTGTAAAACACATCTGTGAACTTTCCCGATGAAGTTGAAAAGAGAACTTCTTCAAAGACCAGAATTATTTGCTAACCGTGTTTCTTCTTTGGACATCAATGAAACACATACGTGAATGTGGGGTGAAAATAGGAGAATATTCTTGGCCATGACATTGCTTTAATCTTCAGTGTTTTATATTCTTTGGAAAAATCTCAGCATCCCTAGAGTATCCTTACAATAGATACAACCACTACATAATTTTCTATGAAAATAAGAGAAGCCCAGGGTTTTGAGAAACTCTACTTTTGAACTTCTTGATGCACAATGTGTCAATCTCCAAAGAATGCTGTTTATTATTTGAAATGAAGTTTTCTTAGGAATTTGTTTATACCATTTCTTTCTGCATCTTCAGAAGAATGACTAGGCAAATAGACTTTACTATGGATAGCTGGGAGTCATTTAGCGCTACATTAGTGATTCACAGCTAGTAGGCTAGCTTTTCCCCAATGCTTTCCTGGGGATAATTAGACTCTTGGAGAGATGCATTAATATCTATTCCCTGGGATCAAACTTGCTAACAGGGAGCCCCGCTGGCTCTGGGAGAAAGAGTCATTAAAATTATAATGGCAAATGCTACCCTGAGAAGGCTATTCCAGGTAAAGGAAGAACATAGAAGAAGAGGTTCCTCACGTTTGTGAGCAGCCATGAGAGGGTTCCAGTGGATGGGTAGGAGTTCTCCAGGTCGGCAGGAGAGGGGTGTGTGGGAGGGTAACTGAGGTACATTTAGCAGCATGCATAGAGACATGGTGGCACAAGTGGTGGAAGCTGTGGGGTGTCTGTTATGGTTTGCATCGTGTATCCCCCAAAGATATGTTGAAGTGGTAGCTCGCAGTGCCTCAGAATGTGACCTTTATTGGAAATAGAGTCATTTGCAGATGGAATTAGTTCAATTAAGATGAGGGCATACTAGAGTAGGGCAGGCCCCTAATCTGATAGGACTGATGTCCTTATAAGAAGAGGAGGAGAGACAGACAGACAAGGGTGAAGGCTGTATGGTGGTGGAGGCAGAGATGGAAGTGCTGTAGCCACAAGCCTAAGGACCACCAAACATGGCTGTCCATCACCAGAAACTGGACTGGAGGAGAGACAGGGCTCTCCTCTGCAGGTTCCAGAGGGAGCGTGGCCTGTTGGCACCTTGATTTTGGACTTCTAGCCACCCAAACTCTGAGAGAGCACCTTTCAGCTGTTTTAAGCCACTTCGTTTGTGATACTCTGTAATGGCAGCCCTGGGACATTCAGACAGAGCCCCTCCCAGAGCTTTTTTGGAAGCACCATGAGCTTCAGTCCTGGCTCTCTGCACGTCCTTGCTGACACTTACCTGAGGCTCACCTGGGTACCTGACTCTTTTGCCCCTAAACAGAGATGGAAGTGCCTAGATGTTTAAGTTACCCCCACCTTCTGCAAGCATGACCCCTAGTGCAAAAGCCCCGTCTCCTTTCTGCATGTGTACAATATACACTCCAGACCCCCCCCCCCCCGGAATAAGGCTGAGTTGGGGTCTTCCCCTGCAGTTGTGCCTTTGCTTGGCTCCTCCTCCCTGTTTGGCACTGCCCACCTCCTTATTGGTTTTCCCATGGGTGCACATCCCTAATAAATCCTTTGGGTTGGATCCTGGGCTTGGGGTCCCTTCCAGAAGGACCCAACCAAAGACAGTTTATATTGGAACCAGGATTCTTGGCAGGGCCCCAGCAGCTGTGTATTTCACAAGTTGTAAAGATGAGATCAAGTGAATTTATACTGCATGTGAAAATATTTTGTAAACTGTAAAGAGCTTTGCCATCTTGACGATTACTATGTTTTCAATTTATAATTGTTTAAAAGAGGCCTTGGGAATGCCTTCTCAGCATCGCTTCATCCTCCTTTTCCCACAGCTCATCAGCATTCATCACTAACATTCTGTGCAACAGGAGTGAGTCCCATCCCTCCTGTGGGGAAGTGGGGTGGGGCAGATGGCAATAGATGGCTTAAATCTATTTGAGGGGCTCTAGCCCTTCACTCTTTGATTCAGAACTTCCATTTGGCCCATAGAGGTGCTCTGGGTCTTCTTTGCTCACTACCGCAGAGATATTTGTTTCTGAACAGACCTCCTTAAACCCAATAGAAAAACAACTTCTTCCAAGTAGCTTTTCCTATTCTGTGAATATGACTGTTTTTATTTTGCATGGGCAGGCACCGGGAATCAAACCTGGGTCTCCGGCATGGCAGGCGAGAACTCTGCCACCGAGCCATCGTGGCCCGCCCCCTTTTTTGTATTTGACTTTTTTTTTTTAATGCAGTAAATTAGAAGCTTCTCATCTCAGACAGTTCTGTTATCTTTCTGGCCCTGGTCCTTAGATAACCAGGGAACAGAATCAGATAGAGTTCCCCCTTAGCCCTTTCTTGGGTCTCTCACCACTTATGTCACACCTTCGCCACTATCAGATGTGGTTGATCAGGCTGCGGGCTGGGTTTAAGGCTTTCTTGTCCTATGGTCTGTTTGCCCCCTACTCAGTAGGCCATGAAAAATAGTTCTTCTGCCAATTTGACAGCTTTGCTTCATAGATGTAAAATCAATAGGAAATCAACAACATGGTGACTATCCTTTTATTTGGTTAATTTGGAATACTAAGAGTCAGAATTAGTGATCCATTTTAAGGGAAAGTGGGTAGCAACGTATGTCATTATAGAATTCCCCAGGGTTCAAAGTAAAGCTCTAAACTTTTCCTGCCTCCCCCCCCCCCCGCCCCCCCACCCCTTCCCTTCTTTCCTCTTTGCCTTGGAAATGCCTATAGCTTTACAATTTGTATGAGCTTCAGGGTGAATTCAGAAGTGAACTTATAAAAACACTATAAAAATAAAAAATTAATAAGTTGGAAGCACAGCCCTTTGCACTCTCCCATGAAAGCTCTTCTGTGCTGCTACTTCACCTGCTGAGAGACAAAGGTATCAAAGGCTCACTTTTTCAGGACCGGGCAGGTCCTGGCCCTTCACTTGCAAACTATCTATCTTGGAGCAAACTGAGTCCTGTGAGTCTAATGTTTTCAGATTTTAAAAAGGAGATAATTATACCCACCCCCCGCCCCCGTGTAGAGTGGTGCAAAGAAAAGAGACATGGCCTAGCATGGGAACCAGCACATAAATGAGAGCTTCATAAATAGAAGGTGTCATCATCATTTTTGATGGACAAACTTGGATAAACAAGTAAGTTAGGGCAGGGACCAGGAGAAGAAAGGGAAAGCAAAACAAGATTTTCTCAATGTAGCCTTGAAAGAGACATTGGAATTGTTTCCCTGAGTCTGTTAAAGGCAGAAAGCCACACTGGTGTAGGTGAGTGGGTCAGAGGGGCGAGGGTTGCCTGCAAGAGCCAGTCTGAGGCTACCGTGAAGGTGCCATGATGACAGTTCACAGGTGCTAAGGCAATGCCCCCTAGGACATGTGAGATTTCCTTAGCAGAGTCAGCTAAATTGCCCCAGAAAGTGAGCGTCAACATTAACATCGACTATCACAATCCCATTTTCTCCCACTTTTTCAGTTCGTTCTCCTGCTCTTCCTTCTTTTTTTGCATAACCCTCTAGTTGAGAGAACTATTTTAAAAATAATTCTTCTCAGAACCATAGTCAACAAATGTTCACTGAAGCACATTAAGTCAATAGTCTTCACAAGACCAGGATACAAGCTTTTGTTTGTTTGTTTGTTTGTTTCTTCTTTTCCATGAGCTTATTCCATCTTAATGCACTAACAGACTGAAAATGTAAACTATTTTATCTGAAAATGTAGACTATTTTATCTGCCTCTGTTTAGGGATTTAGCCTGCATCTTAATTTTTTTGAGCTGGAGAGAAGAACAATAAAAACTTGGGAAGAAGGAGATTTTCTCAATGTGCAATTATGCAGGATGACTTTGTAAGCTGTGTTAAAATTAAAACTCTTGCAAACGCTACTGACGTATACTTTCCAATCCGTGCAGTAGATATCATAAGTGAATTATTGGTAGAGTGGATTCTTGGCAAGTTTCCCCCTCTTTAACCCACCTTGGACATGCTTCTCCCTCTCCCCTGTTATAAAAGCTTTTCTAGAAAGGGATGTCCTGGAAACTCACATTGTCCTCATTTCAGAGGCAGAAATTTTCAAATGCTAGACTACCCAGAAGAAAGAGAGAAGACTCATAAATTAATCACGGAGAAAATGGTAAAAGCCCATCACTAGCAATATCTTGCTTTTTAAGCCTCTCTGGTTCCTGGATTTAACATTTTAAAAAGTGATGACAAAAACAGTATTTTAAAAGAAGGGACCTATGAATAAAGTCAGGAAATCCTAGAGTGTTTATATATATATATATCTCCCCCTCATTGCACATAGCAGGCATCTGAGACAATTTTTTGAATAAATGTATCTAAGTATTTCATCTCTGAATAATTTTGTTAGGAAAAATGATCAATTAGGATTAGTATCACAAACTGGAAAATTAACAGGACTCCACAAAATGGTCTATTTTTATCAAATAAAGAGTAATTTCAGGAATGCACATTTGATTAATTCACACATACTTGAAAAATTTGCCACTTGTTTCTCACTAACTTATAGTGCAAACAGTAAGCCAAGGAGCTCTTAGTTTGAATACAGAGGTGGTTTTAGTTGAGATAAAAAATAGCCTCATCACACCCACATTTATTCATGTCTGCTTGGTTGCAGAGCTTGACCAAGCTTGACCTAGAGTCAGAACATGTATATATTGATTTATGAAACTGTTGGATTGTTTCCCAAGCAGCAAAATTGTATTCGGCAGCAGAGTTCAATCTTTGAATTCCAGAACTTTCTAACCAGAGTCCCAGTAAATGTCAGTGGTGAAAGTAATGGGCCATACAAGTAAAACCCTCCTCACGGGAAAATAAGCAGCATGAACAAGCAGTGACCTGACCTTGGAGTGTTTGGTATACATGACATTGCTGCTTGGGATCCTGCCATGG
This sequence comes from Tamandua tetradactyla, assembly GCF_023851605.1. Lineage (NCBI taxonomy): Eukaryota > Metazoa > Chordata > Mammalia > Pilosa > Myrmecophagidae > Tamandua > Tamandua tetradactyla. Next base: position 59,407,334 of record NC_135335.1, read on the forward strand.
TAAGACTTAACCAATATAAAATCTTATTTTATGTTTTGTTTCCTCCAGTTGTTGAACAAATGACCATCAACTTCGTGGCTTAAAACAACATACATTTATTCTCTTGGAGTCCTAGAGGCCTGAAATCTTAAGTGGATTTCACTGGGCTCAAATCTAGATGTTGACAGGGCCATGCTCCTTCCAGAGGCTCCAGGAGACAGTCTATTGCCTTGCCTTTTCCAGCTTTTGGAGGCTGCCTATATTCCTTGGCTTGTGGCCCCTTCCCCCATCTTCGAAGCATATCACTCAGTTTCTGCATTCATCATTACATCATCTTTTCCTCTACTGTCAAATCTCCTCCTTCCTCCTTCTTATAATGGCACATTTTGTGATTATGTTTAAAGCCCACTCAGATAGCCCAGAATAATCAATCTCAAGGCATTTAACTTGGTCTCATTTGCAAAGTCACTTTTATGTATAAAGTGAAATTCACAGGCTCCAAGGAATAGGAATTGCATGCCAGTCTGCCACATCTTAGAAAGCTACTAAACCTGACCAGGATCACCACGGTGTCCTTTTTAGAAACAATTAGTGATGAATATTTCACGTTTTACTTAAATCTTTAACACGAAGAAAATGAAGCCATGCAGCAAAACAATTCAAGTGGTATAAAAGTTAGGCAGTAAGTCCCTTTCCAACCTGGCCTCAGCAGAATGGCTCATGCAGAGAAGGGTGGGGAGAGAAAGAAGGTCTGTTCTGCTATCAGCGAGGTGGTGACCTGCCGGTACACCGTCAAGATTCACATGCATGTCCGTGGAGTGGGCTTCAAGGAATGTGCACCTTGGACACTCAGAGAGATCCACAAATTCACCAGGAAGGAGGTGGGGATGTCAGGTGTGTGCATTGACACGAGGCTCAACAAAGCTGTCTGTGCCGAAAGCATAAGGAATGTCCTGTATTGCATCATCTGTGTACAGGTGTTCAGACAGGTGAGGACACAATGAGGTTGTTCAGCACAAAGAGGAGACGTCTCGCCACACATGCTCTACACATTGATCACCACATACCTGTCACCACTTTCAAAAACCCATAGACAGGCAGTGTGGATGAAAACTAATAGTTGATGGATTATCACATAGATTATGAAATAACAGCTGCTCCACAAGTTACACAATGAAAAGCGAGTGGACCTTTCACTCCAGACCACGTGCGCAGTTTGCCCTACTTGGTCTGGGACTGTCCTGCATTTAAAACTGAAAGTCCCATGTCATGGCAATTGCTGAGTTCCAGACAAATTGTATCAGCTGGCTGCCTGACTGCAGAACCAGCCCCTTCCCCAGAGCTAACTGTGGCTACCTGTGTCTTGCATGTCATTCCTGAAATTGGCCACATGTAAACGATACATTATAAAAATAGGCTGGGGGATGCACGAGTGGTTCAGTGGTAGAATGCTTGCTTTTCATGCAGCAGACCCAGGTTTGATTTCTGGACTATGCATCCCCCATCAAAAAAAAAATAGACTGGGGGTGCAAGGGTATTCAGTGGTAGAATTTTTGCCTGCCATGCAGGAGACCCAGGTTCGATTCCCAGTCCATGCACTTCCCCCCCCCCTGAAAATAAACAAACAATTAAAAAAAATCAACAAATGGTGCTGCAATAATGGAATACTCACACGGAAAAATAATGAAATGTGACCCTGTCATACAGCATAAAAAAAAAAAGACCATTTTTTGAGCAGTTTTGGGTTTACAGAAAAATTGTGCAGAAAGTGCAAAGAGATAGCCTCTCCTCTGCATAGTTTTCCCCTTTTATTAACATCCTATGTTAGCTTGGTACATCTGTTATAATTGATGAACCAATGTTGATATAATATTATTAACTGTCCATAGTTTCCATTAGGATTCACTCGTTGTGTTCTACAGTTCTATGTTTTATTTTTGTGATTAGAGAAGTTGTAGATTTGCAGAAAAAGCATGCAGGAAACACCAAGTTTTCATGTGCTTGCCCCTACTATCAACATTTTGCATTATTGTGGTACCTTTGTTACAATTAATGAATGGATATTATTGTAATTGTACTATTAACTATAGTACATGGTTTACATTAGGTTCCTCATTTGTGTTAGACACCCCATGCTACTTCTCCAATTTTTATTCTAGTAACATACATTCCCTTTTAACCACATTCAAATATATAAGCGAATGCTACTTACATTCACAACGTTGTGCTACCATCACCACCAACTATTACCAAAACGTTTCCATCACCCCAAACAGATATTCAGTACCAATTAAGCATTAAATTTCCATTCCTTACAACCACATTGGTCCCTGGTAACCTGTATTTTAGATTCTGACTCTATGAATTTGCTTATTCTAATTATTTTGTATCAGTGAGATCATACAATATTTGTCTTTTTGTGACTGACTTATTTCATGCAACGTAATGTCTTCAAGGTTCATTTATGTTGTTACAAGTATCAGCACTTCATTCCTTTTTATGTCTGCATTATATTGCATTATGTGTATATAATACATTTTGTTTAATCATTCATTGGTTGATGGACACATAGGTTGCTTCCATGTTTTGGCAATTGTGAATAATGCTACTGTGAATGTATCAGTGTGCAAATGTTTGCTCATATCCCTGCTTCCTGTTCTTCTGGGTATATACCTAATGGCTCGATTGTCAAATCATTTAACAATTCTATACTTAGTTTACTGAGAAACCACCAAACTGTCTTCCACAGTGACTGCACCATTGTACATTCCACCAGCAGTAAATGAATATTCCTATTTCCCCACATCCTCTCCAGCTCTTATTTATATTCCATTTTTAATAGTAGCCATTCTAGTGGATGTAAAATGGTATCACATTGTGGTTTTGATTTTCATTTCCCTAGTGACTAATGATATTGAACATTTTATCATGTGCTTTTTAGTCATTTGTATATATTTGGGCAAATGTATATTCAAGTCTTTTACCCATTATTAATTGGAATGTCTGTCTTTTTATTGTTGAGTTGTAGGATTTCTTTATATATTCTGTATCTTAAACTCTTATTGGATATGTCTTCCAAACATTTTCTTCTATTTCATAGATTGTCTTTTTATCTTCCTCATGAAATTCTTTGATGCACAAAAGTTCTTAATTTTGAGGAGGTCCCATTTATTTATTCTTTCTTTGGTTGCTTGTGGTTTGGGTGTAAAGTCTAAAAAACCCTTGCCAACCAGGAGATCTTGAAGATGCACCCCTATATTTTTTTCTAAAAATTTCATAGTCTTGGTTCTTATATTTAGGTCTTTGATCCATTTTGAGTTAATTTTTGTGTGTGGTGTGAGGCAGAAGTCTACCTTTATTCTTTTGCAAATGGATATCCAGTATCCTTAGCACTGTTTATTAAAGAGACTATTCTTTTCCAATTGAATGGACTTGAAACACTTATCAAAAGTCAATTTCCCATAAGTATGAAAATTTATTTCTGAATTTTCAATTTGATTTCATTGATCTATATGTCTGTCTTTGTGTTGGTGCCATGATGCTTTGATTACTGTAGCTTTGTAATAAGATTTAAAATCAGAAATGTGATCCTCCAATTTTGTTCTTCTTTTTCAAGATAGGCTTAAGCTATTCAGGTCCCCCTACCCTCACATGTAGATTAGATAATTGGATTTTCCATTCTGTGAAGAAGACTGTTGGAATTTTGATTGGGATTGTGTTGAACCTGTAAATTATTTTAGGCAGAATTGACATTTTAACAAAACTTAGTCTTCTGACCCATGAACACAGAATATCCTTCCATTTATTTCTGCCTCCTTTAATTTATTTTTATCAATGTTATAGTTTTATGTGTAGGAGTCCTTTACATCCTTGGTTAAATTTATTCCTAGATATTTGCTTCTTTTAGTTGCTATTGTAAATGGAATGCTTTTCTTGACTTTCCCTTCAGATTATTCATTTGTAGTGTAGAAAAACACTACTGATTTTTGAATGTTGCTCTTGAACCTGCCACTTTGGTGAACTCATCTTTTAGCTCCAGCAGCTTATTTGGTTATTTTTCAGGATTTTTTTTTTTGTGTGTGTAAGAGATCATGTCATCTACAAATAGGGAAAGTTTCACTTCTTCTTTTCCAATTTGGATGCTTTTTATTTCTTTTTCTTGCTAGAAGAAGTTAAATAATAGTGGTGACAGTGAGAATCCTTGTCTTGTTCTATTTCTTAGAGAGAAAGCTCGCAGGCTTTCAATATTGAGTATGGAGTTAGCTGTGTCTTTTTCATATATGTCCTTTATCATGTTGAGGAAGTTTCCTTCTGTTCATAGTGTTTAAAGTATTTTTATCAAGTGGTGCTGGATTTTGTCAAATGCCTTTTATGCATCAATTTAAATGACCATGTGGGTTTTTTTGTCCCTTCATTCTATTAATAGGGTTTATTACATTAATTGATTTTCATATGTTGAACCATCCTTGCCTACCTGATAAACAGTACCTGATCATGGTATATAAATGTTTTTAAAGTGCTGTTGTGTTTAGTTTGCTCATATATACTTGAGAATTTTGCATCTATATTCATAAGGGATATTTGTCTGTAATTTTATTGTCTTATGGTATCTTTATCTGGCTTAGATATGAGGGTGATGTTGGCCTCATATAATCAAATCGGAAGTGTTCCCTCTTCTTCAGTTTTTTGAAAAAATTTGAGCAGGAATGATGTTAACTCTTCTTGGAATGTTTAGTTGAATTTCCTTGTTAAGGAATTTGGCCCTGAGTTTATCTTTGTTATGAGACTTTTGGTTACTGGTTCAACCTCTTCCTAGTTATTAGTTTGTTGAGATCTTATATTTCTTCTTGAATCAGTGTAGGTGGTTTGTATGTTTCTAGGAATTTGTCCATTTCATCTCAATGATCTAATTTTTTGGCATGTCATTGTTTTTAGTACCCTTTTATAATCGTTTTTATTTCTGTGGGGTAAGTAGTAATGCTCCCCCTTTCATTTTTTTGTTTAGTTGTTTACATCTTTTTTCTTTGTCAGTCTAGCTAAAGGTTGCCAATTTTATTGATTTTTGTATAACTAACTTGATTTCATTGATTCTATTGATATTTCATTCCCTTTCATTTATTTCTGCTCTAATCTTCATTATTTCCTTCTTCTACTTGCTTTGGGTTTAGTTTAACCTTCTTTTTCTATATCCTCCAGTTGTGAGCTTAGATTTCTGATTTGAGATCTTTCTTCTTGCTTAATATAAGTGCTTGGAGCTACAGATTTCTCTAATGAAGTTCCTGTCCATGTCTTTTGCTTATTGTTCTATTGGGTTGTCTTACTCTTATTGATTTGAAAGAATTCTTTACATATTCTACATGGATTTTTTTATCAACTACATCAGATATATGCATTGAAAATATTATCTCCCTCTCTATGTTTCTATTCACTTTCTTAGTACTGACTAATGAATAAAAGTTCTTAATTTTAATGTAACCCAGTTTATCAAAATTTTCCTTGGTCGTCAGTATCTGTTGTGGTCATTTTGTGCCATTTTATGAAATCTTTGCCTTTTCCAAAGTCAGGTGGGTATTCTGTGTGAACTTTCTGGTATATAACCCACCTGGATCCAATTCTGTATATAGTGTGAAGGGCTAAGATTCATTTTTTAATATGACTATCTGATAGACCCAGCACCATTTATCATAAAGACCATCTTTTCTAACACTAGAAAGGTCTACAGTATCACCTTTGTCATAAATCAAGTGGCCATGTTATACCTGACAATCTATTCCTGGATTCTCTATTCTGTTTCACCACATGTAATTTAATATAGGAAAAATAAAGAATTGTAGTTTTTCATGCATCTGAGTATCTTAGAGCAAATTCATATCACTGGAATAAATTTGTTCAGGTCAGATCATACCTAAAGTGTGTTTTGAGTGTTTTTAATTGATTCCTTAAATAAGATGAAATATTTAAGTTCATTCTAATTAGATCCTCTATCCTTTTTCCAGGTCTATGGAGGAAATAAGCCACTAATAGCTTTGGTGAAGAATGTCCTGTGAGAGGCTCTGCTGCAGAGAAGTGAGAGGTGGGCCTGCTCAGAAGGGCCTCTTCCAGCTCAAGATAACCTTGATGTTTCCCAAATTGTCCTCCAAAGCCCCACTTGCTCATTTCCACATCCACCCTTTGGCTCATTCTGGGTGTCTCTCCCTCTATAGCCCCTCCCCTCCTTTTGGTCTCTACAAAATTTATCCTAGAGTCTGATATTTTCTAGGAAGCGTCTCCTAATCATGCTTGCCCTTACAGATCTTCCTCTTCTCTGAACCCTACAGCTGCTATTATTTCTGAGTTGCTTGTTTTGGCTTTTGTTACTTTAGCACTACTAAATATTTCTGGGTGTTTGTCTAGTCTCTCAAGCTGGAAGCCCAGTTTTGCAAGAGGTCAAAGCCCCTCTCTTATTCAAAGCAGTTGCTCAGTAAACATCGCATACAAGATAAAGGAAAGAGTGTGCATTGAGGTGGGTCGTGGGGAAAGCTAGGCATGAGGAGCAGAGGAAAGCCTGCTGCCTTTAGGGGGTTCAGCCCCCTATGATGGGTGCTTCAGAATGTTGGTGTCAGCCTAATGAGACCTGCCCTAAATCTTCGTTTCATTTCCTGAGGTGCTTAAATCAGAAAAGATGCTATAGGGTGAGGAGAGGATGACTCTGTTCTGAGCAGAAACTACTTTTTTAAAGCTGAAAAGGGAAGCAATAGTAGGCAGTTTCCTTCCATTTGAGAGTGAGCCTAGGACCAGTGAGGCTGTCAGAACTTGAGAGATGGGCTCCAGACATTACCACCTTGTAGCTGCTCAAAGTCCTGTCATCTGCACAGATCTACCAACACACCTGCTGGATGGGACATCCTTTAAATAGATGCTAAATGAGATCTGTGTGATATGTTTTCAATGTAGTGTCATGATTGACTATGCGAACTGGCTGGCATGCTAGCAAAAGCTTTTGAGTGCAGGTAAAGTGAGACGAATATGGAGAGGCATTCCGGTTGTTCCTGGATTTTTGCCATTTGTTCCTGACAGATGATTCTGGATTTTTGTCTCTGGGTCTTGACAGACATTCTTAACTTAACTTCCTTGAGGTGCTAGCAGAATGCAAAGTGTGATCTCTGGTCTGTTCTCCCCTTTGAAAAATATCTTCCAAGGTCTGAAGAGCTGAGAAAACAAGAATCACTAACTCTGTCTCCTCTTACATGGTGATTTCTAACAAGTGTGCAGTGTGAAAATAAAGCCACTGGTCTGGTTTTCAGGGGTGACTTGAATCATTTGTAGCCACCTGTCTACTAACGATGGGTTTGCTATTTGCTATGGGAAAATCACAAGCAGCTTATTAATCACTCCCTCCCTCCCTCTTATCCCTTAGGTTCCAAACAGAAGTGAATGGAATAAACTTGGGTGGCATAATGAGTTTCCAATAACAAAACCATCACGACTTAACAGCCGGAATCTTAAATTCTCCCCAATATTCCCCAAGTAGAGAGATATTTTATCACCTGGAGATCTCTAACTAGGCTCAGCTTCCCAGACTTCTCAGAGTACTCGGGCCAGTGGGGATTGCTCAGGGTGTGAGGGATGAGGATCTGTCAAGAAGCTGTTGTGAGCATCTGAGTGGGAAAAGGGAATCCTCAGAAGACCCTACCTATGCTTATGAGTCAAAGAAGAGGAGGCATCAAATCCAGGCTTCTGGAGAACTGGGTCCCTCAGCTGCTGGTTCTAAGGCCAGCTTGCCTCCCCCAGTGCAGGTACAGAGCCCAACTCCTAGCATTATCAACAGATATCATGTGCCCTCCACCCGCCCATGAACTACTATAAATAGTGCAGAAAATGGTAGGTTTCTACATGCTACCAGGGTCGGTTTAGAGACAGACCTGGTTATTTATGATCTTTAGTTGTAAACCAAGCACAGGAGTCATCTAATAGTCATCCCTTAAGACTCGATTATAAGAAGACAAGACTGGATTACTAACTTCCCTTGAGGTCAGAGGCCAGAGAAGCCCAGGATATTCTTAGTAGCTCTTCTTATGTGTCTAGAGGATGCCCTCTCCCCAAAAGGACCAACAAAAGATTAAACTGTTGGCCAAGCTTAATGTGCTACTTACTGCAGTAAGAAAGGCCGCTCCCTTGACATTTAGTAGTGTCTCAGAAGAGGGTTGGCCAAGAGCAGGGTATTTGTAAAGTGTTTAGGTAGGTTTAAGACTGGTCTTTCAGTACAGAGATTGGAGTTGGGCAAATTTTGTGATATAATGATTCAGACTGGCTGGCCACAGTAAGGCAAGATGCTGAAGCAGACTTGAAGAGGAAATAGATGTTGATATACTCAGCCATGTCCTACTTTTCTGAGAAATCGGTTACTACCTGAGTGAGGGCTAGCTGAGCAGTTTCTTGTTCAAATGGATTTTTCAGGAAGCTCCTGAAACAAATAATAAAGTTACTTGGGAAATGTTCTTTCTGGGCAAGAATTTCTTTGAAGAGCAAAGTCATATTAATGAGGAGTTTTAAATAATAAAGTCATGTCAATATGAGTATAGGAAGCTCTGTGGCTAAAGATGCTTCCAGTCTTCACACTCTGTTCTTACATTTTTTTAGACTCCAGGTGGAGGGAGGGTATATTTACCCGGTTCTCAGTTACACAAGAATTGTAGGGAAGTGGGAAGAGACATTTCTCAAATAACATAAACTGAGCAAGACTTGTCCTGATGAAAACTACTGTTTCTTTTGTAAAAGACAAATTGGAGTCGAGTTTGCAGAGTTCACATTTTTCCTGGGACACCTAAGTTCTCCTACAGCAAAGGAAACCAGCATGGAAGTAGCTTTGGGTTCTTTGGGCAAAGAACTTTTCTAGGCATAGAAAGGAAATTATCTTGATTTCTACTGATTAGACCTGGGTTTGTTCATCATACAGGGGGCAGGTTTAGGACAGGTGAGCTGTATTTTGTATTGGGTCAAAGGTAATGACCTAAGGGCTTGACTGGGTGTCTCGGTCAGCTGCCTGGTGGGGATTTCAAATTTCAAAAGATAAAAAGGAAACTTAAGAGGGCTTTTTTTCTTTTTTTGCTCTGAGGGGCTCCAAGAGCTTTCTCTATATAATTTTATCACTTTTTTTTTTTTTTTTTTTTTTTTAAAGGAAAGACAGAGAGAAGGAAGGAAGGAAGGAAGAAAGGGAAACATTTTTTAAACATTTTCTTGTTTTATTGTATTCTGTTTCTCCGTTTTTGTTACATGGGCTGGGGCCGGGAATCGAACCGAGGTCCTCCGGCATAGCAGGCAAGCACTTTGCCCGCTGAGCCACCGCGGCCCGCCCAATTTTATCACTTTTAAAGAGAGATAAGGGAGAAAAGGAAGGGGCTGGAAAGGAATCTCTCTTGTATACTTACTACTTGACGGGCAGGCATTGTTCCTCATACTTTATAAGAATTTTCTCATTTTAATCCTCACAGAAAACTTTTAAGGTAAATATTATTTCCATTGGTAGGGAAGACTGAGAATAATAGAAATTAAGTAACTTGCACAGTCAGGAAGCAATGGAGCTGAAATGGAACCCAAATCTATAGGTGTCAAATTCTATTCTATGGTCTCTGATATCCCATGGTTACCCAGCAGAACCATCTTATTAGCCACGCCCCTGACCTGTATGCCCTAACAACATCTGGGCCTCCCCTTAGCCCACTCTTGGAAGGCATTGAATGTCTGGGTTGGATATGTACCTTGTTCTCCAGAGCTTTGGCATCTTGCTGTTACTTACTTGGTCTTCCATAGGTGTCTGCTGTTGAACTTTTCTTTCTGAAGTTCATTTCACAACAAGCTACCCATATTTAAAAATCTTTCAGGAGCTACCCTTACCAATAGGGAAAGTTTAAAGTTCTCAGTAAGGAGAACATTTGCCAGTATGATTTTGCAAGAGTGGAGGAACCTGACAAAAGATGTCATAGGAAATGCAAAATCCAATGAAATATTGCAAAGACAATATAGTTATGGCTAAGGGGCATAGAAACCAGAATTGAAACAAGTAGTGATGGAAGTAGCTTGTAAATAATCCTTTCCTGCACAAACATTCCTTCATCTGCTACTCACTCCACCTTATCCTTTGCCACCCTGAATCACTCATCATTCTTTGCATAATGACCTCTCTTTTTAAAAGCTCTGAGCCTTTTCTCTCTGCCCGGTGATTTCTCTCTCATAACATTATAAAAGCTTTATCCTTTAAATGTTATGAGAAAGAAGTCTTCTTGAAGTCTTCTCCATCTTGAAGTCTTCTCACTCTATATTGCCTTCTGCCAGAAAGAATTAAGCATTCCTCTCTCTGTTCTCTTACAATGTAACCATGTGATTCCCCCATCTCTCTGACCTTGCCCATCTCCATCCACACTTAGCCATCTCTCCATTTCTTCATGTTTCCACTGACCCACCCATTTATTTTCCCATTCATTCATGCATCCACTTATCTGCCACTCCATTCATCCATCCATGGAAGAACCCTGGGTTTGATCTTCACATGGATCAGATGAATTGAATTCTGTTTCAAGGCTACCAAGTAGAGAACCAATTATAGAAAACCATCTTGAGAGTGTGATTCTCAGTCCAAAAGGCATGTTGATTGGTGCAACCTCTTCTCAGTACCAATCTTCATTACTTACCCTACTCACAAAGGGAGAACTCAGAAAGAAATATTCAGTCTATATATGGATTATGAATCCAGGGATTCTTCCTTCTGCTGACCTGGAGAATACCCAGTATAAGTGTAAGGAAGCCAAGCATGGAGTAAGCAAAGTGATGGCTGTTATTTTCCCCTGATTTTGGCATTAGAATGGTTATAATTGTGGAGAATCATGTATTTTTCATCACTAAACTGATAATTGCCTTTTTTTTTTGTAGTCTGAAGAGCAAAAGAACTCTGGTAAAATGGAATGAGAACAGAAACTGAAGAAAGTAACATCAAATAATTGGACACAGGAAAAACAACCCAGATATGTGGGCATTTCTAAGTCACATTCTTTCTTAGATGTTTTTCCATGGTGAAAATAGAAAAGAATGTGATATAGTTTCTGACTCTGCTTTAAAACTTTCTTTGTAGGAAGGGCTCCCACTCTAACTCAAGAGGTGACGCTATAACAACCATGCTCCTCATAAAATAGTAGTCAAACCAGATATGTCCTGCCTCAGAATAGAACTGGAGTTTCTTCCCCACCAATTTCAAAGCTCCCAATGGGAATTAGATGTCTGTGGTTATTATGAATTAAGGGCTCAGTCTTTACAGCAGTCATGTCAGGCTGTATTAACTGACATCAATGTTTTCCTTAGAAGGCAGACATTTTTATTTGGTTAGGAATCAGAGCCCTTTTCTCCAACTCCAGCCCCCATTGGTCAAAGTCTGCAAATCAAGCGATGTACAGCTCATTTACCCCTCTTGCAGGAGGTCCAACTATTCCATGTATTAGGTGTGGAATGAGAGAAATGCACAGTTCATTTTCTTTGTGGCCTCTACTTTATTTTCCCTCTTTTGGTCTGAAGAGAACCAATAAAGCTGCTATCTTCAAATTTTCAGAGGAGTGCTTTCCCTCTGGCTGATTCTTGAATGCTTTTAAATAGAAAAAGAACTGAAAACAGGCTGCTGTTTGGGTGATTTGCAAGCCCTTTGAAATTACTGTTTTTCTGCTTCACAGACTCAGTGATTGACAGTACCTGCCACCAGCTAATCAACCAGTTGGCTGCCTGGATGACCTGGCTCAAAATTACTTGAGTCTGTTTGGTTTTTTTTTTTAAATGTCAGTTTCTACTAAATGAAAACTAGAATTAATTTTCCATGGGCTAATAGTCTTGCAAATCTACAGTGTACCTGCTGAGTTTATGGGCTTTGCAAACAACACGCCCTTTCTCTGTTTTTTTCTTCCTTTTTTTTTTTTTTAAATTTTACTGATAAAACTAAACAACATACAAACACAGACATTCTTGACATATGAACATTCCATATTTGGTGTGCAATCAATGACTCATAATATCATCACCTAGTTGTATGTTCATCACCATGATCTTCCTTAGAACATTTGCATCACTCTAGAAAAAGAAATAAAAAAGAAAAAAGAAGAAACTCATACATACTATACCCCTCTAGACTCTATTTGAACTCTCTCTACAGCTGATACTTTATTAATTACACTTCTTTTCCTCCTGTTGGTCAGGATGGAATTGTGGATCCCACAGTGCCAAGGCCAGATTCATCCCTGGGAGTCATCTCTCACATCGCCAGGGAGACTTTCACCCCTGGATGTCATGTCCCATGTAGGGGGTACCAAAACATTTTTTATCATCCCAAACAGCTCATTCTGTTTTACGGTGGAATATATTCCGTTATATGGAAATACCACATTTTGTCTAGCTGTTCATTAGTTGATGGACATTTAGGTGGTTTCCACCTTTTGGCTATTGCTAATAGTGCTGCTATAAACATTTATGTGCAAGTTTTTGTTTGAACACCTGTTCTGAATTCTTTTAGGTGTATACCTAGGAATGGAACTACTGGGTCTTAGGATATTTCTGTGTTTAACTCTTATTGAGGAACCACCAAATTGTCTTCCATAGCAGCTGCACCATTTTACATTGCCATCATTAATGTGCAAGGGTTCCAACTTCTCCACATCTTCACCAGCACACTTTTCAAATGTGTGTGTGTGTGTATACATTTTATATACATTCCATAATACATATATGATAGCCATCCTAATGGGTGTGAGGTAGTTTTGATTTGCATTTTCCTAATGACTTCGAGCATCTTTTCATGTGCTTGTTGAGCATCTTTTCATGTGTTTGTTGGCCATTTACAAATCTTCTTTGAAGAAATGTCTATTCAAATCCTTTTAAATTGGTTTATCTTCTAGTTGTTTGAGTTGTAGGAGTTCTTTTTTTAAATAAAACAATGCATTAAGTTCTTTATTTATAACCTAAAAGATGGGCTCCTTTTAAAAATGAAAACAACAAAGAGACATTCAACTGATGACTTGGATTGCTATTTCCAATAGTGAGAAACAGTAACAAAAGCATTCACATAAAAAAACCTGTTTGTAGCTGATCTTTTAGGAAGAGATATTTTAGGCAAAACATTTTTTAAACATCATACTTCTTGTTTTAATGTTTTTCTTATCAAGATTCATTTGACAATAATGAAAATAATTCTAAGCTCAAATTTTATAGCAACTTATAGATTTGAGTTCATAGGAGGAAAAATAATAAAACTTTGAACTAGGCTTGTTAATGGTAGATATTGCCCAGGTTTCCTTTCCTTTTTTTTTTCCTAACATTAAAAAACTTTTAAAAAACATTTTCTATGGTTAAATACATCTACAAAAAAGCAATAGTTTCAAAGTACCCTGTAACAAAGTAGTTATGAACAAATTGGTATGGGTTACAGTTCCACAGTTTTAGGTTCTTCCTTCTCGCTGCTCCAAGACACCAGAGACTAAAAGAAATGTTAATATAATAATTCAGCAGTCAAATTCATTTGTTAAATACTATCTTCTCTATTATAACTCCTCCTTCTTCTTTGATCCTTCTTCCAATTTTTAGGGGTATTTGAGCTATGCCCATTCTAACTTTTCCATGTTGGAAAGGAGTGTCAATAAAATGAAATAAAGGGATTAAGAACTAATCCCTCTATTAGTTGATGTTCTTGGAGAGGCTGTGCCCTCTAGGTTTCAGGACTTATCTGGCCTAGGAGCCATATGGACGTTGCAAGTTTCTGGAGAGTAATCTTAGTTCTTGAAACTTCTGAAGAATCTTAGATAGACCCCTAGGTGTTCTTTAGGGTTAATTGGGATGGTTTTGGTTGGGATTTGGCAAACCATGATGAATAGCAATATCTAGCTGAAACTTGTGTGAAAGTAGCTTCCAGAATAGTCTCTCAACTCTGCTTGTACTCTCTCAGCCACTGATACCTTATTTTGTTACATTTTTTTCCCCGCTTTTGGTCAGGAAGGTGTGGTTGATACCATGGTGACAGGGCCAGGCTCATCCCTGGGAGTCATGTCGTACATTGCCAGGGAGACTTTTACCCCTGAAGGTTATGTCCCACGTGGGAGGAAAGTTAATGATTTTACTTACAGAGTTGGAATTAGAGAGAGAGAGAACACATATGAACAACAGAAGAAGTTTTCTGGAATTAACTCTCAGGCATAGCTTAGTTTCTCTGCTACCGAAATAAGCTTCATCAGAGCAAGCCTCAAGATCAAGGGCTTGGCCTACTGCCTTGGGAGTACCTAATATTTGTGACAGTATCAGGGGTTTCCCTGGTGGTAAAGCTTAATAGTTCCATGTTTTTCTCCATTTCCTCAAGGGACTTTACCAACAGTTTGTTTTAAATTTTAATATTTTTATTGTAAAAACTTAATATACAAACATTCTCGACATGCGAACATTGCATACATGGTGTACAAAGGCTCATAATAGCATCACATAGTTGTGCATTCATCACCATGATCATTTTTTGAAGATTTGCATCACTCCAGCAAAAGAAATAAGAAAGAAAAAAGAAAAAACTCATACATACCATATCCCTTTGCCCGTCCCTCTCATTGACCACAAGTGTTTTAATCTACTCAATTTTATTTTAACCTTTGTTCCCCCAATATTTATTTTTTATCCATATTTTTTTACTCATCTGTCCATATTCTAGATAAAAGGAGCATCAGACACAAGGTTTTCACAATCACACAGTCACACTGTAAAAGCCATATCATCATACAATCATCTTCAAGAAACAAAGCTACTGGAACACAACTCTACAGTTTCAGGCACTTCCCTCTAGTCACTCCAATACACCATAAACTCAAAAAGGAATATCTATATAATTCATAAGAACAACCTCTCGACTCTGTTTGAAATCTCTCAGCCACTGAATCTTTATATATTCATGATACAAGTATTTTTTTAAGGTGCAGCTGTTTTTAATATTTTGTCCCAATCTATGGCTTGCATATTCATTTTCTAAATGGTGTGTTTCGTATCCCAGAAGTTTTTATGGTCTTGATTAAATCCAATTTATCATCATTTTTTTATTATTCATGCTTGCTTGTGTCGTAAGAAAATTTTGGCTTCCCAAGTTTACAAAGCTTTAGAAGTTTTAAAATGTTAGCATTTATGCTTATGTCTATGATAAATTTTGAGTTAATTTTTCTGTATCGTGTGAAGTAAGGACTGAGGTTCATTATATATATGTGTTCTCTCTCTCTCTATATATATATATTTGTGTATATAGATATACACAAAAATATTCAGTTAATCTAGAACCAGTTTTCTCTACTGAATTGTTTTAGCAACTTTGTAGAAAATCAACTGACCGTAGGCATGTGAGTCTGTTTATGGACTCTCTAATTAGTTCCATTGATTTACATGTCCATGCTTATGACAATATCCCATTATTTTGATTAGTATATAATAAGTCTCACAGTAAGTTTTAATATCAAGAAGTCTAAAACCTCCAACCTTGTTCTTTATTGACATTGCTTTTACTATGTTCAGGTTTCTGAAGGTCTGTATTAATTTTTTAGTCAACTTGTTAACGTCAAAATAGCCTACTGGGATTTTGACTGGAATTGAGTTGAACCTATAGGTCATTCTGAGAAGAACTAACATCTAAACAATTGTGATGGCTTGAAGCTGTATGTAACCCAGAAAAGATGATGTTCTTAAATTTAATCCATCTTGTGGGTGTGGACCCATTGTAAGTAGGATCTTTTGGTGAGTAGGCTCTTAAATTAAGATGTGACCCACCTTATTCAGGGTGGGCCTTATTACTTTCACTGGAGTCCTTTATAGGAAAAGCTCAGAAAGAAAAGTCCAAGAGGCTGAGAGAGGACACACAGAAAACAGAGAGAAACCACAGTATAACTCTCCTTATATTTAGATTTTCTTTAATTTCTCTCTAAAATGTCTTGTCACTTATGGTATAGAGCTCTTGCATGCATTTTATTAGTAGTAACTCTAGGTGTTTTTTTCTGCTTTTCATGCTATCCATTGTGTCAGTTTTGTTTACTTTCATTTCCCAGTAATTTGTTGCTAATATAGAGAAATACAATTATTTTTGTATATTGGCTGTGTTTGCTCCAACTTTGCTAAATTCATGTTTTAGGTCTTGTGTCTTTTTTTTTGTAGCTCCTTTAGGATTTTTGATATACAAAATGATGCAGCCAGTAGATAAAGCAGTTTACTTCTTCCTTTCCAAACAGTATGCCATTTATTTCTTATTCATGCCTTGTTGCAAAGACCTCTAGTATGATGTTGAATAAAAGTGTTGAGAGCAGACCTGATATTCTCAAGAAAGCAATCTGTAACCATTAAGTTAGATGTTACCTGTAGTTTTTTCATAGCTACTATTTACCAGGTTAAACTTCCGTTCTCTCCCTAGTTTGTAAAAAGTTTTATCATGATTAAATATTGGCTTCTGTCCAATGCTTATTTTTTTTGCATCTATTGAGATGATCACATGGCTTTTCTTGTTAATTCTGTTAATATGATCAATTATATTGATTGGCTTTTTTTTTCTTAAAGCAGTTTTATTGAGATATATTCACATACTATGCAATCTATCCAAAGTGTACAGTCAATGGCTTTTAGTAGATTCACCGAGTTGTACAGTCATCACCACAGTCAGTTTCAGAACATTTCCTTTACTCCAAAAAGAAAAGCATGTACCACTTAGCAGTCACCTCTTAATTCCTCTATCCTTCCCCAGTCCTAAATAACTGCGAATGCACTTCTGTCCCTGTAGATTTATTATAATTACATTTTATATAAATAGAAGCGTATGCTATATAGTACTTTGTTCTGGTTTCTTTCACTAAGCATAATTTTTAAAAAAAGTTATTACTATTTTTTTAATTAAGGAAATTGTAGGTTTACCAAAAAGTCATGTAAAAAATGCCATGTTTCCACTGTTGGTGACATTTTGCATTAGTGTGGCACCTTTATTTCAACTGATGAAAGAATATTAAAATAATACTATTAACTATAGTTCATAGTTTACATTAGGTATATTTTCCCCCATATACAACCTTATGATTAATGCTTTGTAATAGTATCATACATTTCTTATAATTCACGGAAGAATATTCTTACACTTGTATGATTAACCCCAGTCCATTGTTCACAACAGGATTCACTGTGTTATACAGTTCCATGTTCTATCTTCTTTTATTTCAGTAACATACATGACCCCAAACTTCCCCTTTCAAATACATTCACATACAAAATTCAGTACTGTTAATTACATTCAAAATAATGCACTACTATCACCACCATCCATTTCCAAACGTTTACAATAAACTTAAAAAGAAGTGTTGTACAAATTAAGCATCAGTTCCCCGTTCATACCCCCAATCTATCCCTGGTATTCTATAGGCTAGACTCAAGTTCTACAAGTTTGATTATAATTAGTTCATATCAGTGAGCACATACAGTGTTGTCTTTTTGTTTTTGGCTTACTTCACTCAGATAACATCCTCAAGGTTCATCCATGTTGTCATATGCATCAGGACTTCATTCCTTTTTACAGCTGAAGAATATTTCATCATATGAATATGCCACATTTTGTTTATTCATTCACCAGTTGATGTACACTTGAGTTGCTAACATCTTTGTCAATTATGAATAATGCTTGTGTTGGTTTGAAACTGTTATGTACCCCAGAAAAGTCATATTCTTTTTCGTATTCCAATTTAGTGGGGGCAGATCTATTGTTTAGGGTGGGATCTTTTTTTATTAAGTTTGTTTCCATGGAAATGTGACTCACCTAGTTGTAGGTGGGAACTTTTGATTAAGTGGTTTTCATGGAGATGTGTCTCTGCTTATTCAAGGTGGGCCTTAATCCATGTACTGGACTCCTCTAAGAGGGAAGCATTTTGGAAAAAGCTTAGAGCTGACACAGATAGAGATGTTTGGCGATGCAGAAAGAAAATGCCCCTGGGGAAGCTGTTTGAAACCAGAAGCCAAAGGATCAGCAGACACCAACCACATGCCTTCCCAGCTGACAGAGGTGCTCTGGATGCTATAAGCCTTTCTTGAGTAAAGGTATCTTTCTCTGAATGCCTTAGTTTGGACATTTTTATGGTCTTAGAACTGTAAACTTATAACTTAACAAATCCCTTTTATAAAAGTCAACTCTATTGTATTCTGGCAGCATTAGCAAACTAAAACAATGCTGCTATGCACATTGGTGCACAAATGTCTGCTTGAATTCCTACCTTCAGTTTTTCTGGGTATATATCCAATAACAGGATTGCCACATCATATGGCAATTCTATATATTTTGATTTGCTAAAGCTGCCAGAATGCAATATACCAGAAATATGTTGGCTTTTACAATTAGGATTTCTTAACTTACAAGTTTACAGGTCTGAGGCCATGAAACTGTCCAAATGAAGGCATCAAAAAGATGATTCCTTCTCCCCAAAGACCAGCTGCCAGCAATATTCAGGTCCTCTGTCACATGGCGAGGCACATGACAATATCTGCATGACCTTCTCTCCTGGGTTTTGTTGTTTTAGCTTCTGGCTGCTCTGCCTATGGCCTTCTTTCTGAACTTCTGTGTGTTTCTCTTCCAACTTCTCTGGCTGTGTTTTCTGAGCTTCTCTGGGTCTTTTTTTATGTGTCTTCTATCTGTCTTTTATCCTCTGATAAAGGACTCCAGTAAGAAGATTAAGATCCACACTGAATGAGATGGGTTACATCTCAATTTAAGATCCTACTCACCAAGAGATCATATTTATAATGGTTCCAGACCCAGAGGAATGGGTTAACTTTAAGAACATGATCTTTTCTGGGATATATACGGCTTCAAACCATCACAGCCTCATAGAATGAATTAGGTAGTGTTCTCTCCTCTTCAATGTTTTGGAAGAGTTTGAACAGGATTGGCATTAATTCTTGGAAAAATTGGTGGAATTACCTGTGATGTTATCTTGCTCTGGGCTTTTCTTTGTTGGGAGGTTTTTGATGTGATTCAATTTCTTTCATTGTAATTAGTTTGATGAGGTCTTCTATTCCTTCTATAATCAGTGTAGGCTGTTCATTTGTTTCTAGTAGTTTGTTCATTTCATCTAAGCTGCCTAATTCGTTGGCATATAGTTCATAGTATCCTTTTCAGTATCCTTTTATGATCCCTTTTATCTCTGTGTGATCAGAGGTAATTCCCCTGCACTCATTTTTTATTTATTTTATTTTTGCATCTTTTCTCTGTTTTTCTTTGTCAGTCTAGTTAATGGTTTTTCAATTTTAGTGATCTTCTCAAAAAACTAACTTTTGGTTTTGCTAATTCTATTTTTTCTATTTTCAATTTCATTTGTTTCTGCTCTCTTTTTGTTATTTCTTTCCTTCTGCTTTCTTTGGGATTAATTTTCTGTTCTTTATTCTAGTTTCTCCAGGTGTGCAGTTAGGTCTTTAATTTTAGATCTTTCTCCTTTTTAATGTAAACATTTACAACTATGAATTTCTCTCTCATCATTGCCTTTGGTGCATCCCATAAGTTTTGATATGTTGTATCCTTGTTTTTGTTCATCTCAGGATACTTATTGGTTTCTCCTGCAATTTCTTCTGTGAACGCTGATTGTTTAAGAGTTTGTTGTTTAACTTCCATATATTTGTGAATTTTCTGGATCTCTGGCTTTATTGCTTTCCAGGCTCATTCCACTGTGATCTGAGAAAGTGCTTTGTGTAATTTCAATCTTTAAAAATTTATTGAGACATGTTTTAATTCAACATGTGGTCTCTCCTGTAGAATGATCCATGGATATTAGAGAATTATGCATATCCTGCTGTTTTGGGGTGCAATGTTCTGTATATGTCTGTTAGATCTAGTTCATTTATCATATTATTCAAATTCTGTTCCCTGATTGATCCTCTCTCTAGATGTTCTATCTATTGATGAGGGTGGTATATTGCAGTCCTCATCTATTATTGTACAGATATTTATTTTTTCCTTCAGTTTTGCCTGTATTTGCCTCATATATTTTGGGGCACCTTGGTTAGGTGCATAATTATTTGTGACTTATTTTTTCTTGGTGGATGGCTCCTTTGATGAATATATAGTGTCCTTATTTGTATCTTGTAACAGTTTTGCATTTAAACTCTATTTTGTTTAACATTAAGATAGTTATTTTTTGGTTGCTGTTTTTGTGGAATATCTTTTCTAAACATTCCCTTTAAGTCTATGTCTTTGGGGCTAAGATAAGTCTCTTCTTCTGGGACATCCATGAAACACATGTGCTTCAGGATGTCACTCATTTCTGTGAGACCCTGCTCATTTTTTTCTTCTCCACCAGTTCTTTCTTCTGCCTGGTTGTTCTAGTTTGCTAGCTGCCAGAATGCAATATACCAGAAACAGAATGGCTTTTAAAAAGCGGAATTTAGTAAGTTGCTAGTTAATAGTTCTAAGGCCGAGAAAATGTCCCAAGTGAAACAAGGCTATAGAAATGTCCAATCTAAGGCATCCGGGGAAAGATACCTTGGTTCAAGAAGGCCAATGAAGTTCAGGGTCTCTCTCTCAAGTGAGAAGGCACATGGTGAACCGGGTCAGGGTTTCTCTCTCATCTGGAAAGGCACATGGCAAACATGGCATCATCTGCTAGCTTTCTATCCTGGTTTCCTTTCATGAAGCTCCCCTTCTTCATTTCCAAAGGTCGCTGGCTGGTGGACTCTGCTTCTCATGGCTATGCTGTTCTGCTGTCTTGGACTCTTCAGTTTTCTCCAAAATGTTTCCCGTTTAATAGGATTCCAATGAACTAATCAAGACCCACGCGAATGGGTGGAGACATGTCTCCACCTAATCCAGTAGCTTAACAAATACTTTTGATTAAGTCACATGTCCAGGGAGATGATCTAATTAGAGTTTCACATATATAGTACTGAATAGGGATTAGAAGAAATGGCTACCTTTACAAAATGGGATTAGGATTAAAACATGGCTTTTTAAGGGTACATACATCCTCTCAAACTAGCACACTATCCAGATCTGTTCTTGTATGTGTACAGTGTATCTTTCTTTTTTTTTTTTTTTGGAAGCATGGTCTGGGAATCGAACCTGGCTCTCCTGCATGAAAGGCAAGCATTTCACCATTGAACCACCCGTGCACCCTTATGGTGTATTTTTAATCTCTTCTAATGTGGGTTTTATACCCATAATTTACATTATGTTTCCAATTTCTTCCTTATGCTCACTCCTTGCCTTCTTTATATCCTTTAACCATATTTTCCTTCATTTCCTTGAATTGATATAGGAGATATGTTTCTTTGACTAGGTGTTCCAAATCTGTGTCTCTTCCTAAGTTTTAATTTGTTCCTTTAACTAGGCCATATCTTTTATTTCTTAGTATGGCTTGCAATGTTTTGATGTTTTCTAGGTATTTGATTATCTTGATGAGTTTGCTCTGAAGGTCAGTTTCCCTCTCTTGCCTAAGGTTTTATTGTTGATTGACTTTGTGCTAAGTGTCTTCCTTGACACTTCAACTCCATCTAGACCTTTAGAACTGCCTATGTTTAACTGATCAGATATTTTTTTCAGCTCTTCTTCATTTGATTCTTACCCTAGATATGCAGTACAATTCTTAAGATTGCACTATTTGTGCGATTGTTTTACCCCAAAGAGAAAGCTTTTTTTCTCAATTCATTCTCTGGTCATGTTGATCTGTTCTGTTTGTTTTTATTTTTCCTCTTAGTTTTTTTTTTTTTTTCTGCACTTCTTTCATTGTCCTTAGCCACTTTTAGCTGGAGGAAAAATTCTTACAGAAGGGTCACCTCAGAGAGGACTTTCCCAAGACAGTGTTTCCCAACCAAAACAGTTCAGAGACCCACGAAGGGATGCAGGTTCCAAAGTGGTTAGGGAAGAGGATCAGGAAAGAGGCCAAAAGCTTTTTTTTGATGGTTCCCTGAAGTTGCACTTTCCTGGCCTGCCCTGTTCATGTCCCTGTTCAGCAAACTCTTCCTTGCAGTTCTAAGGGGGCATTGTGTCTTTAAATCTCTACCTCGTCTGCCCCTGTTGGGGGTGGCACTAAAACAATGGCTCTTGCTGTTTTTGTTAGGGGTAGGTTGAAATAGTAGCTCACTGCCAGGACTCAGAAATATGAATTTGCTAATCAAAAACCATGATCATTGCTTAGTTGTGGCTCCCCTCTTCTTGGGGAAGGGGATTTTTATTTTCTTTTATGACAGCAACAGCTTGCCAGGAGCTGGATCCCGAGGTGGCTTGCCCAAACAATGAAGACAGGACTGGCAGCCGCCATGCAAAGACAACTCACAGTCTTTACTGCAGTTTATCTGTCTTTTCCTCCCACTCTTCCCTGGATATTATACAGTGTTCTTCTGGCCTCTGGAAACTCTGAACAGTTGTTTCAGGCAGTTCATGCCTGTTTACTAGCTGTTTTGAAGGAAGGAATTGGTCTTGGAGCTCCCTACTCCACAATCTTACTGGGAGTTCTTCTCCCTATCTTTCTTTCATTTTTATGTTTTAGGCCATCCTTGGTCTCTCTGGAATTTTAGTCTTTCATGGTCTTAGTCCTTCCTTAGGTCTGGTTTTCTCTAATAAAACCAGATCAAGTAGCCACGGCTGGAAGATAAGAGAAGTCTTTGCAGATGAGGTCTAGTGGTCAGTGTATTGGATTGGGGCCAAAGGTTTGTGCTCAACCCCCTTTTGTCCTTTAGCTATGTCCAGGATGAGAAGCCATTGGCCTAAGTTTACTACAGACATTCTTGCTTCCCTGTACACCAGGGTTTCTAAACCTCAGCATAATTGACATTCTGGGCTGGATAATTCTTTATTGTGGAGGATGTCCCGTGCATTGCAGGATATTTCACAGCCTCTTGATATGTCTGGCAATACTTTCACTGTGGTATTAATAAATCCATGTTACCTTCCTTGATAAATGTGTTTCCATCATCAAAGTGAAAACAGACTGACATGGGACAACTGCACCTCCTGGCTCCTCCTTCCTTTGCACAGGAACCTCCCTTTGCTTAGACACTTGCACCCACTTGCTTTCTGGAAAAGAAAGCAAAAGAGAGGGCTTTGACTTTGCATTGGGGCCTATTTTTTTTAGTGGTAACATTTTTTTTGAGGTTTACTGAAGAGGTCCTTGAATGGCCCCATGTGGAATTGCTTATGCTCAAGATCACAGCTTTGAGAACTGGAGGGGTACTCATTGAGAGAAATGAAGGAAGGAAAAAAAATGAAGAAAAGCACAGGTGAAAGAATGGGCTCAATGGGAAAAGGGACAGAGAAGAGGAAGATCCAAGACGGTAGCTCAGAAGTGGGTGATTCTACAGTATGTTCCAAGAAAATGTCAATTGAAAGAGAGGCAAGAGAAATATTAACTAGGGCTTCTGGGCAGGAAAAAGTGTATATCTGGTTTCCTTGAGAGAGAAGCCCATGAAAATGGAGCTTGTTTAGGCCAGAAGCCAAGGGAGGGATACAAAATCAGAAAGAGGAAAGAACAACTTTTCCAGATATCCCAAAGGGAGCCAAAGGTAATAGCCTGATTGGACCAAAGGATGGAGTAAGTTTGGCTATTGAACACATGCTTGTCTCTATGAGAGATAAGGTCATTACGAAAGGTAGGAGACAACAGGAGTCACCTGATAAGAAAATTTTAGTGCCTTGAACTTGCTTAAGTGAAGGGGGTGAAAGAAAACAGCCTGTGTTATAGTATCCACAAGGAATACAGCAGATGCCCAGATATTGCTCAGGCCACAAGCTGAATATGTTAGCTGACTCAGATTACTACATACAAAGTGTAAATCCTCAAATTCTATGCATTTGAGGTATCGCATGACTAAAGCTGGAGAATTGCAAGTCAGGAAGCCAGAGATAGTGAGGGTGCCAGGGAACTGGGGATGTCATGTATAATAATAGAAACAAAGAATTCTAAAAAGCACTTAATAAATCCTAAAGAAAACAGAAAAGGAGGAACATAAAAGCCAAAAACAGATGGAACAAACATAAAGCAAATAATAAAACAGTAAACCCAAGCTTATTAAAATAATATTAAATGGAAATAAATTAAACACTACCCTTAAATTCAGGGATTGTCAGAATGGATAAGAAGCAATTTTCAACTCTGCCTAGAAGGGATCGTATTAGTTTGGGTTCTTAGGAAAACAGAACCAACATAAGACATCTGTAAATATGATATTTGTAAAAGTGTCTCACGCAACCATGGCGATGCAAGAGTCCAAAACCTGTAGGGCAGGCCATAAGCTGGCAGTGCTGATCAAAGTCCTCAGTGAACCCACCAGGAGAGGCTGACTGGCTGAAGAAGAGAGAGAGATTCTCTCTTCTGAATTCTCCTTAAAAGTCTTCAGGTGATTAGATTATTAAGCATCACTCACTGCAGAAGACATTCCCCTTAGCCAACTGCAGATAATCAATCATAGATAGAATCAATGTGTTGATGATATAAGTCCATGAAATGTCCTCACAGAAATAGATAGGTCAATGCTTGCTTGACAAGGAAACTGGGCACCATCATCTGGCCAAGTTGACCCATGAACCTGACCATCACAGAGATGTACTTTAAAAATAAAGAGATGGATAGTTTGAAAGTAAATGGATGAGAGAAGATATACTATGCCAGCAGTGTAAGAAGGTTGGATTACCTATATTAATATCAGATAATAGGCTTCAAGATAAAACAAATTACCAGAGATATGGAGAGAAGTTTTAAAATAATGAAGGTTCAATTAATCAGAAAGACATACATAGATGTGCAAGTCTCTAATCACAGATCTTCAAAATAACAATACAAAATGACTAATTTAATTGAATGTAAAAATTATATCATAATGTGGCATATACATATATGTAAAGGTAATATGTAATCACAACTACAGCACAAGGATGGAGGATAGGGAATAGTAGACCTATACATTTTTCAAGGTTCTTATGTTAAACATGAGATGGTACAATGCTTACGGTGGTAGGCTGTGAAAAGATAAGTATGTATTTACAGTTTAATGCCTATAACAACCACTTAAAATGCAAAGATATATAGCTAAAAACCAATAGATATCTTAAAATGGAATTTCTAAAAAAAAAATTCATTTAACCCAAAAATGCATACATGCCCACTCCTCATAGACATTTTGGTTTTGGATGATGAAAAATTACCAACCTCTAAGAGAGGCCATCTTTCATGAAGGTAAGTGCTTCCCTAGCTTTTTAAATATAAATTGGCTTCACAATTAGTTTTAATTTTCATAAATTATTACCCATTACAAATTGCTTCTCTGATACATGTGTACTCTTTCATGTTGCTAATTTAGGAATGTAAACAAAGGTGCAATCTTCATAATGTGGTTGGTGGATTTTGTGTATCTGGTTCTGTTGAGGAGGAAAATCCAGCTTTCAGATGCAGGCATTAATAAGTAGCCCAGTTACTTATTAATTCTCATTTTCTTGAAGATCCTTTGAAAGCTCCTATAAGATTTAACTCATTTTTCTTGGTTGATGATGAGCCCTGCCGGAGAGAAATCTAATCACTGTTAATATTCTAATGTTGGAATTCAAAAATGGGGCAGGCTCATTTGGGAATGAACTCACTTTCACGCATGCAGCGATCTACCTGTTATGTGACCACATCTTTGGTTCTGGTCACTTTGTTTCTAAAGTGAAGACAGCCAAGGTGGCAGGAGTTGTCCTTGCAGTCATAGCAAGATGGAGTGTGCATTCTGCTAGTGCCTTTAGACCTCCACATGTGGACAACTATTATCTGCAGTTTCCTGCACTCTTCATTTTTATTATCTGTAGCTTCCCTCATTCTTCATTTGAGCAACTGATGTCTTTAGCAGAAGTCAGGTCTCTACATTTATCTTTACTAAATGTCATCTGGAAGTATTGTCCAGAACTGTAAAAAAAAAAAAAAATAGTTCTTAGTACCAAATAAATGTGCATAAACTTATTGCTGAAGAATATTTGAACTGCATTTTTTCACTTTTTAAAATTTTTTATTAAAAAAAATGGGGGTTGAAAGAATAAAGAGTTAAAAAATTTTTTTGTTGTATAATATAACATATATACAAAGCAAAGAAAGAAAAAACAACAGTTTTCAAAGCGCTCTTCAACAAGTAGCTACAGGAGAGATCCCACAGTTTGACATGGGCTACCATACCATCATCTCAGATTTTTCCTTTTAGCTGCCCCAGAATATTGGAGGTTAGAAGGAATATATATTTTTTATCATCATTTTTTTTGTGTGAAAAATAATATACATACAAAACAATAAATTTCAAAGTACAGCACAACAAACAGTTGTAGAACGGATTTTGGAGTTTGGATGAGTTACAATTCCACAATTTTAGGTTTTTACTCCTAGTTGCTCTAAGATACTGGAGACTAAAAGAAATATCAATATAATGTTTCAGCAATCATACTTGTTTGTTTAACCCTACCTTTTCCGTATAACTCCATCATCACCTTTGATTTTTCTCCCACTCTTGAGGGATATTTGGACCATGCCCATTCTACCTTCTTTGTGTTGGAATAAGGGGTTGGGAGATGGAAGTAGCTGATGTTCTGGAAAGGCTGGCCCCTTTAGGTTTCAGGACTTATCTGGTCCAAGGACCCATCTGGAGGTTGTAGTTTTCTGGAAAGCTACTCAAGTGCATGGAACATTTGTAGAATCTTATATGCTGTCCTAGGTGTTCTCTAGGATTGGCAGGAATGGTTTTGGTTGTGGTTTGGCAAGTTATGATAGGTAGCAATGCCTAACTGCACTTGCATAAGAGCGACCTCCAGAGTAGCCTCTCGACTCTATTTGAACTCTCTCAGCCTCTGATACCTTATTTGTTACACTTTTCCCCCTTTTGTTCAGGGTGGCATTGTTGATCCCACAGTGCCAGGGTCAGACTCATTCCTGGGAGTCATCTCCCATGCCGCGAGGGAGACTTTCACCCCGGGATGTCATGTCCCAGTAGTGGGGAGGGCAGTGATTCATTTGCAGATTTGGGCTTAGAGAGAGTGAGACCACATCTGAGCCACAAAAGGTCCTCTGGAGGTAACTCTTAGGTACCTGTAGCTTCCCTGCTACATACATAATCTTCACAAGAGTAAACCTCAAGATCAAGGGCTTGGCGTATTGATTTGACACAGTAGCAGGGGTTTTCCCGGTGGTGAAGTTTAATAGTTCTGTGTTTTTTCTCCCATCTCTCAAGGAACTTTGCCAATATTTTTTGATTATCTGCTTAATGTACTCTGGGGTATATCCAGGCATTTCATTAAGCTATATAGGATTAAAGGCCCTCATTCTTATTCTGGGCTCCCCATGTTTCGACTGTTTAAATTAGCTATGTGGACAGGTTGGGTTAGATTATGTGCTACAGAAAATTTAGGTTCTGGACAAAATAAACCTTTCTTCCTTTGGTCTCAAAGAGTAGATGAGGTTCTAAAATATAGACAATGTCTTCCTTCCCCTTGTGGAACTGAATTTTAAAGCTGAAGGAAGCATTTAAAAAATTTGGTCTGGCTTCTGAAGCATAATTTCATTCAACAAATATTTGAGTGCAAATTCTGGGCAAAAAAGCAAGCTAGGTATGGTCCTTCTGGCCCTAAAGGATTTTATAATTTAGTAGGGATATGGAATGGGGTTAAAAGATGAACACAAAAATAATCACTGTAGTTACTATCAAATGAAAGGAACAATGAAGATATTTGGATTTATCATGAATTATTTAGATTAAAATGAATGAAAATCACAATGGAAAGGGAGGTAAGGTCTCCCCAGCATAGATAGTTCTTGAGGAAAGTGTAGAATATTTTAGTAAGGGGAGATTGGCAAGGTGCAGAAAACACTTAAACAAGGACTTAGACATGAGACCTCAAAGGAAAGTGGTCCAGGCTCAATAAGCTATGGAGGTTGGGCTAGCACGAGAAGGTATAGTTGGTGATTTGTGGGAAACAAGGTCAAAGAGACAGATGGGGCCAGATTGAGGAGGTTTTTTAATTCTGTGTCTGACCTATTTCACACTATTTGATCCACAATTAGAAAGCATTGACTGTGGTTAAGCTGGGGAAGCTTTAGGAAGATGAAAGGAATTCGAAAGGGTGAAGGAATTGAATACTTGAAAATGAAGTTGAGGTAGAATATCTGGGTTGACTCCTTTCTTGTCTACATGAAAGAATTTCTGGTTGGAGTGGGGCAATCACTTTTCTTCCGCTTCTATTTTCTTAGTGAAAGGAGCACCACCTCAAATGATGAAAAACAACTTAAAAACTCAACATGTTGGACTCAAGGAGCCCTCACCACATCAAAATCTTAGAAGGTAAATAAAGAGGTGGTGATAGGAACACAGAAAAGAGAACTCAAAGGGCCTGTTTCAGTAAAGGGATCATTGAATTATTAATTCCTAGAATAATGTGTTACCTATATATAGAGCTTCCACACTCACTCATCAGTGGGATGGGACTTTCAGCAGTTTTCTCAAGAGCCTTATTTCCTCCCTCTCTCCTTCAACAAAGATTTAATGAGAATTTGTTTTGGGTCAGGCCCTGTGTTAGGATTTGAGATATTCTTTTTAACTCTTAATTTACACATCCATTTCCCTATGATTACTATTATGCTCCAAAATATTTCTTCTTCTTCTTGTTATTATTAATTATGACATTTTTTTCTTTTTTTTGTAATTTTGGCATTTTATTTGTGAGAAAATTGAGGTTCAGAGATAGTAAGTAACTTTTCCAATGTCACACAGCTAGAAGGAAGCTGAGATTTGTTTTCCAATGTCTAGTTGCACAAATTAAATATGACAAAAATATTATTTAATAGCTTCCAATCATCAAGGAGCTGTCATGCTCCAGCATTTCCAGTACAGAAGTTAATTCTTACAATATTCCAACTGGACAGATGAGGAAACTGAGGCACAAATAGGCGAAGTAATTGCCCAAGGTCTATCAGCTAGTAATACAGTGAATTGGGTGAACCCTTAGTAAGCAAAAGGGAGTAGGCCTTGGAATTTGGTTTGATCTGGTCCAGAGTTCATATGCTGAGCAAGTGTGGGGGGAATTCTAAGGATCCTATTATACCACAACCATTTGTCAAGGTCTTTTGAGCACTGTGCTGATTTGAAACTGTTATGTACTCCAGAAAAGACATGTTCTTTTAATTCTAATCCAATCTTGTGGGGGCAGCCATATTTTTTTAATCCTGATCCAGTATTGTAGGATGGGAGGTTTTGATTACGTTGTTTCCATGGAGATGTGACACACCCAGTTGTGGGTGTGGCCTTTGATTAGATGGAGATGTAACTTTGCCCATTCAAGGTGGGTCTTAATTAGTTTACTAGAGTCTATAGAAGAGCTCCTGGAGAAAGAGAGCAGATGCCCAGACATGGATGTTTGGATGCAGAGCTCAGCAGATGTTGCCATGTGCCTTTCCATGAGATGCTAAGCAAGTAAGAGTCAGGAGAGAGCTGATACAGAGAAGCTAAGTGAGGGCCCATAGATGCTTAGAGAGGAAGCTACTGGAATCAGAAGCACAAGCAAGAACCAGGAGCAAGGACCTCAAACACCAGCCATGTGCCTTTCCAGCTGATAGAGAAATTCTGGATGCCATCCAGTACTTTCTTCAAAGTCAATGTATCTTACTCGGAATGCTGTAGTTTGGATATTTTTACAGTTTTAGAACTGTAAATTTTAACTTAATAAATCCCCTTCAATAAAAGCCAATCCATTTCTGATATATTGTATTCCAGCAGCTTTTGCAAACTGGAACAAGCACCCACTTCATGCTAGAAGCTTTAATCACTCTCAATTCTGCAGCCTGTGAGGTAGGCATTCTTCTCTTTTCAAAGAGTGGGACTCAAAATCTCAGAGGGGGGGAATTATTAGCGAAGGTCACTCACTAATAAGTGATTGCTGAGAGATTAGAATCAGAGTGTTTCAGACTCTAAATACTACTTCATTCAAAATTCATTTTTCAGTGAGATGGTATGCACTTCCCAGAGTTGTCCTCAATTCTCTATTTTATTTGCATGGGCTAAATGAGGAAGGGAGAATCTGTACTAGCTGCATGATTCTCAAGCCAATTTCACAGGCTAACCTTCTCTTTCTCATGCTGAGAACTGTGTTATATAGTTTTCATGTTTAATTTACCATGCAGTGGGTAAAATATATAACCATTAAAATTAAAATTATAGTGACTAACTTGTGGGGAGATGCTTATTACATAATGTTAAGTGGGAAAAACAGGATATGAAAAAGGTCTGTGTAAAAGTAGAAATGCATATGGGCAGAATCTGGGATGAAATGCACAGAGAAATGAAAAAACAAAACAAGAAGACCTTGGGAAGCTTCAGAGGAGTTTACATCACCTAAGGTGGTAAGGATTGAGCATTCTTAGAGGTCCCCATTTATCCATCATCTTTGCTCTGAAAATAGCTGAGCTAAGGTGGGCCATTCAGTTAAGGGACAAGAACTTAGTTATCAACCTAACAGGAGAAAGGAATGTAAAACTGGAGTAGATGGTGGCCTGCTGGTGTCTAGATGAGGTGATGCTGAAGAGTGCCTCCTAGAAACACCATCCAACACTGCAGTTGTGGGGTCCACTGGGGCCTGAGCTAGTAGAGAACAAATGCTGGTGGATCTTCGATAAGGAAGATGGGGCTGAAGCTCAAGATTCAGAAAAGCTCAATGGACAAAGGGGAAACAGGTAAAGAATGAGAGCAGAACTGCCAAGGGCCTGGAGCCTGAGGAAAGTAGGTTTCTGTAGGTAGTGTGACCACCAACACCCAAAGATCAGGGAAAAGGGGCTGACACCAGAAGATGAATTATTGAGTTATATAGAAAAGTACCAGGTAGTCCTTCTACAAGAATTCATTAAGCCCCTATTATGAGCCCAGCAGTTCTGGATGCACCTGGTGAAGGAGACAGATGCTGGAGACCACCTTCCTAGGCCTAAGGTCAACAGAGAAATGAGCACTGTAGTGGAGGAGGGGCAGATGCTGAGGGCACACATGGGAGGAGCATTTATTTATTGAGGAAGCTAGTAGGGGTGGACTAGAGCATTCAGAGCTGCAGAAGCTGCGCATGGGGAGAGACCCACGAGAAGTTCAGACAAAGCAAGTTTGCTGCCTTTGGGGAGTGGAAAGTCATGCTTACCGCAAGAATGTAGTGGGAGAGGTACACAGAGCTGGAGCCAAAGGCCAGCACCCAGGGATCACAGAGGGGAGCAAAGTGACAGTGACCCAAAAGGACAGTGACCCAACTGTCATTGTGGGGGACTGAAGTGTGTACCCCAGTTTGGACATGTTTTTGTTCTTGGTTCTCATTCTGGTGGATGTGGACCCATTTTAAACAGGATGTCTTTGAGATGTTTCTTCAGTTAAGATGTGGCCCAACTGAATCAGGTTGGTTTTAAGCGGAATTACTGGAGTCCTTCATAAATAGAGTGAAAGCCAAACAGAGAAGGAATCTATGGGGAGCAACCTGAAGCTGGAATTCAACAGAACCTGGAAGAGAAAGGAAAGGATGCCACTATGTACATTGCCATGTGATGGCAAAGCCAAGGAACCTTAAAGATTGCCAGCCAATCATAAGATACCAACCCCAGGAAGCAGCAAGTCTTCTAGCCTTTAAGCCATGAGCCATAAATTCCTATTGTTAAGCCAGCTCCTTTGGGATATTTGTTTTAGCAGCTAGGGAATTAAATCATTATCCATAATTCATTAAAAAGTGAGCAATGTTGAATATTTGATAATGTTTCAAACTGTAAATGTTAAGTATTCATTATCACTCTCACAAATTTTGGGTAGATTAAATGAATATATATATATGTAAAAATAAACTAATTATTATACCAAACTGAAAATAATTTAAGTAATCACAAATATGTATTTATGATGGTGCTAATTTGCAAGCTGCTGGAATATAAGACATAAGAACTGGAAAGGCTTTTAAAAGGGGAATTTAATCAGTTACAAGTTTACAGTCCTAAGCCTATAAAAATGTCCAAACTAAGGCATCCAAGAAAAGATACCTTAATTCAAGAAAGGCTGATGGGTCAGGAACCCCTCCATCTGCTGGGAAGTTATGTGGCTGGCATCTGCTAGTCCTTTGCTCCTGGGCTCCATGCTTTCAGCCTTCTATTCCTGTGGAGGTTCCTCATTTTGCTTCTCCAGGGCTGGCTTTCATCTCTTGGCTTCCCTTGGCTCTCTCCAGGTTCTGCATTGGTTAAATCTCATGGCAACGTCTGCTGGGCTCCAAGCTTTTCCAAACGTCTGTGTCTCTGTTATCTGTGTGTCCACATCTCTGCCAGCTCTGTTGTGAAGTTTCTGTTAGCTCTGAAGCTTCTGTCATTTCTCTAGGCTCTATCCGTTCTGACTCTCTCCAAAATGTTTCCTCTTTTAAAGAATTCAGGTAATTTAATAAAGACTCCCCCTGGAATGGGTGGAGTTACATCTCCATTTACTCAAATATTAATATCCACAATTGGGTGTGTCACATCTCCATGGAAATAATCTAATCAAAATATTCCAACCTACATTATTGAATCGAGAATGAAAGAAATGGCTGCCCAAACTCAATGGGAGAATATATTTGGCAATCACATATCAGACAAAGGTTTTATTTCCAACATTTACAAAGAAATCATACAACTCAACACCAAAAGAACAAACAACCCAATTATAAAATGGGCTAAAGATATGAATAGGCATTTTTCTGAAGAGCAAATACAGATGGCTCAGAACACATGAGGAGATGCTTATTTTCATTGGCTATAAGGGAAATGCAGATCAAGACTACAAAGAGATACCACCTCACACTTATAAGAATGACTGCTATTAAACAAATAGGAATCTATAAATGTTGGAGAGGATATGGAGAAACTGGGATACTTATGCACTCCTGGTGGGAATGTATAATGGTGTAGCCACTATGGAAGACTGTTTGGTGGTCGCTTAGGAAACTAAATATCGAGTTGCCCTATGACCTAGCAATAGCACTATTCGGTATATACCCAGAAGAGCTGAAAGTAATGACACAAACAGACATTTGCACACCAATGTTCATAGCAGCATTATTCACAATCGTCAAAAGATGGAAACAAACCAAATGTCCATCAACAGATGAGTGGATCAACAAAATGTGGTATATACATACGATGGAATATTATGCAGCAGTAAGACAAAATGATGTCCTGAAGCACATGACAAGATGGATGAGCCTTGAGGACATAGTGCTGAGGGAAATAAGCCAGACACAAGAAGATAGATACTATATGATTCCACTTTTATGACCAGTATAAAGGTATAATCAGAGGCTTATAATGCAGAATATAGGGGTCTTAAGGATACTTAGAAGCTAGAGATGGGTGAATGGTTAGCTAATGAGGTTAAACTCCAATGTAAGGGAATAGATAGAAAGAAGGTAACTCTCTAGTGGGTCTACAAATAATGTTACCATTTTGAAGATGAACAAGATTAGAAGGGGTTGCATAGAACTACACGTTCCACTGATTAACACTGGAAATATGAATTAGCTCTTGCAAGAATTACTTCAAAGATATGATTAGTGTGCAAAGAGTGTTTAAGTCCAGGTTATGGGGGGAAAATTGCTATTGCAAGCTATGGGCTATGTTCAAAAGGAAACCATCAGTACTAACATGCAACAAAAGAGGCAAATGATGGGATGAGGGACAAGAGTTAAAAGGAGGTTTAGATTTCCTATTTGGTGAGGGTGTGTTTATTGGTTCTCTTTCTATTGGGAAAAATGAAATTATCTAAAATTGAGGGTGTTGATGGACTGTGGACTTTGGGCACTATACATGATGCCTAATGAAAGCAGGTGACTGAAGGATGCACTGACTGAGAAGTAGGTTGGTGAATGATAGTATATATTTACGAATGAAGGTTGTATTGCTACTAAAAGGAACAAAGTCATGAGGCATGCAACGATGTGAATGAACATGTGGGACATAGGCTGAGGCAAAATAAGCCAAGAACAAAAGTACATCAATGGTATGGTCACCTTTAGAAAATGCTTGTAAGAAAACAGGGGCCTAGATTGTAAACTTTTAAAGCAGACACATTAAGTCCGGAGTGGTGATTATGATTTATGGATATTATTATATATATATATACTTGACATTTAGAGATAAAAATGAAGCAGAGCAGGTTGGGACTAAAGTAATTCAGAACACAGAGGTAAAGAAGACAGTGTCTATATTTTAGAACCACACATACTCTTGAGACCAAAGGAAGAAAGGTCTATTTGGTCTGGAACCTAAATTTTCTGTAGTGCATAATCTAACTCAACCAATCTGAATAGCTCATTTGAACAATTGAAACAAAGGGAGCCCAGAATAAGAAAGATGTCCTTTAATCTTGTATAGATTATTGTAATTCATGAATACATCCTAGAATATATTAAGGAGATAATCAAAATGTATTGACAAAGTCCCCTGAGGGATGGGAGAAAGAATATGGAGCTATTAAACCTCACCATCAGGGAATCCCGTGATACTGTGCCAAACTTTAGGAACATCCAAATCAATAGGCCATGCCCTCGATCCTGAGGCTTACTCCTGTGAAGCTTATGTAGGTAGCAGAGAAGATTAGACTACCTATAGGCATGCCTAAGAGTTACTTCTGGAGGACCTCTTTTGTTACTCAGATGTGGCCTCACTTTCTCTAAGCTCAACTCTGCAAGTGAAACCATTGACCTCCCCCTTACGTAGGACATGACATCAAGGGGTGAAAATCTCCCTGGTGATATGGGAGATGACTCCCAGGGATGAATCTGGCTCTGGTACTGTGGGATCAACAATTCCATCCTGACTAAAAGGGGGAAAAGAAGTGTAACTAGTAAAGTATCAGTGACAGAGAGAGTTCAAATGGAGTTGAGAGGCTACTCTGGAGTTTGCTTTTACAGAAGCTTCAGTTAGACCTTGCTACCTGTCATAATCTGCCAATCCCAGCCAGTCCTAAAGAATACCTCCAGCAATATATAAGATTCTACAAAGGTGTCATGCACTAGAGTAACTTTCCAGAAACCTACAACCTCCAGATAGGTCCCCGGTCCAAATATTTCTTGAAACCTAGAGAGCTTAGCCTCTCCAGAACATATTAGTGACAGACACTTCCAATATGAAAAAGAATGGCCATAACCCAAACACCCCTAAAGAGAGGGCTGGAAGGATCAAAGGTGATGTTGGAGTTTTACAGTGAAGATAAGATTTAACAAATGAATATGAGTGCTGAATCATTAAATTGATACCTCTTTTAGTCTCCAGTATCTTAGAGCAGCTAGAAGTAAAAACCTAAAATAGTGGAATTGTAACTCATGTCAAACTCTGAAATATGATCTACAACTTACTGTGGTGCTTTGAAATTTATTGCTTTATGTATATATGTTATTTTTCACAAAAAAAGAAGGAAAAAAGTCAATTGTGATGATGAAAAAATATTTAAGTCTTTTAGCCTCCAATAATTTGGAGCAGCTAGAAGGAAAAAAAAACCCTGAAATGATTGTATGGTAGCCCATGACAAACCCTAGGATCTGTCCTGAAATTACTTGTTGAAGAGCTTTTTTAAAACTATTGCTTTTTTATTTCTTTACTTTGCATATATGTTATACTATACAACTGAAAAAGTCAAAAAGAAAAGAAATGGCTGCCTTCACAAGATTGACTCAGAATAAAAACATGGCTTTCTGGGGTACATAATAGATTCAAGCCAGCACAATGATCATCAAATATTAGTTGATCTTTTTTAAAAAATGTTTTTGTTGACAAATCTTCACACACATACTGTCTAATCATGGAGTACAATCAATGGCTTACAGTATCATCACATAGTTTTGTATTCATCATCATGATCATTTTTAGAACACTAGCATAGCTCCAGAAAAAGAAAAAAGAAAGAACTCATACATCCCACACTCCTTACCCATCCTTCTTATTGACCACTACACTGCAATCTACCCAATGTATTTTACCCCTTTACCCCTCTATTATTTACTTAATTTTTGTCTTAACTTTTGTACTCATCTGTCTATACTCTGGATAAAGGGAGCTTCAGTCAGGTTTTCACAATCACATGATCACACTGTAAAAGCTATGAAGTTATACAATCATTTTCAAGAATTAAGGCTACTGGAATACAGGTCAACAGTTTCAGGTGTTTCCTTCTAGCTATTCCAATACACTAAAAACTACAAAGGGATATCTTATAATGCATAAGAATAACCTCCAGAATAACATCTCAACTCTATTTGAAATCTCTCAGCCACTGAAATGTTATTTTGCCTCATTTCTCTTTTCCTCCCTTTGGTCAAGAAGGATTTCTCATTTCCTTTATGCTGGGTCCTGGCTTAGCCCCAGGAGTCATGTCCCATATTGCCAGGAAGATTTACGCCTCTGAGAGCCATAGTGGGAGGGGTATGGAATTTACCTGCTAAGTTGATTTGAGAGAGCATCTGAGCAAAAAAAAAGAGGTTCTCTAGGGATGATTCATAGGCATAATTATAAGTAGGCTTAGCTTCTCCTCTACAGGAGTAAGTTTATAGGGGAAGCCCCAAGATCCAGTGCTCAGCCTATTGAATTGTTTGTCCCCACTGCTTGCAAGAATATCATAAAATTCCCCATGTGGGGAATTTTAATATTTCCTCCTTTCTCCTCAGTCCCTCAAAGGGACTTTGAAAATACACTTTTATTTTCTTTCCAAATTACTCTGGGATGTATCAGGGCATTGTGCTAACCGGTACAAAGATCTCATTCCTTTAGTTTCCATGTAATTTTGTGTTTGAATAAACTATCTATACAAGTTATATTAGATAGTATGCTATCAAAAAAATAATTTTTTTTTTACTAAATAAACATCTCTTCCTTTGGTCGCACACACAGAAGTTGAAATTTTAAAATATAGATCATATCATCCTTTACCCTTTATTCTGATATACCTTAGTCTTATCAAGGTCAGCTTTATTCATATCTCTAGTTGAAGTCTGATTAGTTTTTCAACTTTTTAAACAGTTGCTGTATGGGGTAATGCTGACTTTCACAGCTTCGGAACTCTAACTCTGAGTTTCAGATATCACACACACACTCCTAGTTCCAAGGAATGACCAGGTTATACACAAATAGCTCAGCATCTCAGAATTTAGAAATAACAGTTTGAATTCCAAATAAATGTGGCTGTTGTAAGAGCTTATAATCTAAGACCCTTTACAATGGGCCTTAACCTGATAACCTATGGCCTCAATTTCTTTTTTTTTTTTATTTTTATTAATAAAACCAATCAACATACAACACAAACATTCTTAACATATGAACATTCCATACTTGGTGTGCAATCAGTGGCTTGCAATATCATCACATAGTTGTATATTCATCACCACGATAACTTCTCAGAACGTTTACATCACTCCAGAAAAAGAAATAAAAAGAAAAAAGAAAAAAATCATACATACCATACCCCTTACCTCTCCCTCTCATTGACCACTAGTATTTCCCTCTACCCAATTTATTTTAACGTTGTTCCTCCTATTATTTATTTATGTTTAATCCATATTTTTTACTCATGTGTCCATACCATAGATAAAAGGAATATCAGAACAATTTTTTCACCATTACACAGTTACTTTGTGAAAGCTCTATCATTATAAAATCATCTTAAAGAAACATGGCTACTGGAACACAGCTCTACAATTTCAGGCACTTCCCTCCAGCCTCACCAATACACCTTAAACTAAAAAGGGGTTATCTATATAATGTGTAAGAATAACCTCTAGGGTAATGTCTTGACTCTATTTGAAATCTCTCAGCCACTGACACTTTATTTTTGTCTCATTTCTCTCTTCCCCCTTGTATGGCCTCAATTTCAATTCTCTGGGTTTGTATATTATAGTTAGCCCATATGAGTGAGGCATGATAATGTTTGTCTTTTCATTTCTGACTTATTCATTCAACATACTGTCCTCAAGTTTCACTTACCTAGTTGTATATCTCACAACTTCATTCAATCTTACAGTCACTTAGCAGTCCATTGTATGTATACACCATAGTTCCCCCGTCCACTCCTCAATTGAAGTAACCTTAGGCCATCTCCATCCATTGCACTTCAGGAATACTGCCACCATAAGCACCAGGGTACAAATGTCCATTTGTGTCCCACTCCAAGGTCCTCCAAGTATACACCTAGCAACAGGATTGCAGGATCATATGGTAGCTCTATACTTAGTTTCCTGTGGAGCCACTGCACTGCCCTCCAGAGACTGCACCACTCTGCTTCTCTGTGAATAGCTACATCTCTCCTTATTTTCTCCAGTGCTTGTATCACTGTGTGTATTTTTATTATTTTTAGTTTTTTATAGTGAAAAATAACATATGTACAAAAAAGCAATAAATTTCAAAATACACAACAATTAACTATAGAACAGATTTCAAAGTTTGGTATGTGCTACAGTTCTACAATTTTAGGTTTTTCCTTCCACTGTTTTAAGACATTGGAGACTAAAATAAATATCAATGTAATGATTCAGCAGTCATTCTCCTTATTAAATCTTATCTTCTCTGTTATAACTTCACCCTTTCCTTTGATCTTTCTCTCAACCTTTAGGGGTATTTGGGCTATGCCCATTCTAACTTTTTCATGCTGGAAAGGGCTGTCAATAACATGGGATGAGGGATGGAACTAGAGGATGTTCTGGAGAGGCTGGCCTCTCTGGGTTTCAGGACTTATCTGGTGTAGTAACCCATCTGGAAAGTTATCACAGTGCATGCGGAACATTTGTAAAATCTCAGCTATAGCCCTAGGTGCTCTTTAGGGTTGGCTGGAATGGTTTTAACCATGATAAATAGCAATATGTAGCTGAACTTGTATATGAGAAGCCTCCAGAGTAGCTTCTCGCCTCCATTTGATCTCTCTCAACCACTGATACCTTAGTTACTTGTCTTTTCCCCCTTTTGGTTAGAGAGGCATTGTTGATTTCACAGTGCCAGTGCCATGCCCATCCATGGGAGTCATATCCCACATTGTCAAGGAGACTTTCACCTTTGGGAGTCATGTTCCATGTAGGGGGGATGGGTAATGATACTTGCAGAGTTGGGCTTAAAGAGAGAGAGACTATATCTGAGCAACAAAATAAGTCCTCTGCAAGTAATTTTTCTCTCTGTTCATTTTTAAACAGTTTTTATTCACACATCATACAATCCAACCTAATTAAAAAGCAACAGTTCCTAGTATAATCACATAGACATGACTTCACCACTACAGTCTATATGAGGACATTTCCCTTTTTTTCACAAAGATCCCATACCCCTCCACCATATCCCCCATGTATTGACATTTAGTTTTGATGTATTGCCTTTGTTAAATTCAATGAAAATATATAACAATGTTACTATTAACTATAGACCTTATTTTACTTTGACAGTATTTTTTCCTTTATACCATCCAATTTTTTTCTTTACATGGGCAGGCTCCAGGAATTGAACCCAGGTCTCCAGCACAGCAGGCAAGAATTGAGCCACTGAGCCACTTGTGCACTGCCTTGTATACAATCTAATTTTAAACAAGTTGCAATCTTGGCATTCATTTGTTCTCCTTCATCCAAAAACTTCTTATATTTGTACATTTAATCACCATATTTGAACTATTTTTAAAATATCATATTAAAAGATAAAGTATTGGCTTCCAGGAAAGTGTGGAATAGGGTGGGCAGACTTTACCCAAGCTCTGTGAAACAAGATAGGGTCAAAAAATAGAATAAACAACTGTGACTGCAGTTGAAGTGGAGAGTCTGGGATGAAGAGAGGGTGAGTGTCCTTAACAGTGAGTCAACCAGGGGTGGGTGGCATGGGGGGTGGGGGGTCCTGAGGCAATGGCATGCTCCTGTGCTCTGGCCAACTCCACAGAAGGCTTGGGAGGAGTTCCCTCATGGTAGGGAGTTCCTGTGGTGAGCCCAGAGGGTGATGGACTTGCTTCCCTGTACATGGGGACCACTGAGTCAGGGCACAGTGCCTGCTCCATACCCTGAGATAGGCCACCATAGTTAGCTGTTTTTGTTCAAGACCAGGGGTACTCCAACCCCCTGAGAGGAGGGGGGAATGCGAAGTGAAACTGCCCTGTTGGGCAGCTTGTGAGGGGGGCTTGTGGGGTCCTACTCCCACTCCCCTTTACCCACAGAGGACAGGAATCTTGAGCATGCACAGACAGAGAGGTGAGGCCAAGGAGGCCAGCTGAGGTGCACACCACCTTCTTTTTTGCATGGGCGGGGTGTTGAGCCCAGGTCTCATGAATGACATGTAGACTTTCTATTGCTGAATCACCTGGGCATCCTTTTCTGCCTAGTTCTTAACAGACCCTCAAGCTTTTATCTTTTATTTTTTTCTGTGCATGGGCCAGGAGATGAATCCAGGTCTCCCATGTGACAGGCAGGTGTTCTGCTGCTGAACCACCTGTGCATTTTTTCTGCCTAGATTTTAATAGACCCCTAAGTAGAATTGCACCCCTCCCTGCTGCCCCCACCCCTACATGAGATACAGGCCTTGAAATGGTGGGGACTTACTGACAAACCAAGTGCAAAGGGGGCTTTCAACACAAACCCAAGTAAATATGAAACTTAAAGAATGAAGCAAACCAACTTGCAAAATAAATTTATTAAGATAATCAAATGCCATGAATACAATAGAAAATCACAAAGCTGAAGATCCAGGCCGAAATAGCCCAGCCAAATGACCAAATCAAAACACTTGAGGGGACACTGAATATGGAACATTTGCTTAAGGATATTTATAAAGAAATAAAGGCTATCAGGAAGAGCATAAAGAAGAATTTGAAAGATTAAATAGGTAAATAGC
The DNA here is from genome assembly GCF_023851605.1 of Tamandua tetradactyla. Taxonomy (NCBI): domain Eukaryota; kingdom Metazoa; phylum Chordata; class Mammalia; order Pilosa; family Myrmecophagidae; genus Tamandua; species Tamandua tetradactyla. The sequence continues at coordinate 59,448,166 of NC_135335.1, forward strand.
AGATTTCCAGAAATGAAATGTACTGCCAACAAAATAAAAAATATACTAGAGACATACAACAGCAGATCTGAAGAGGCAGAAGAAAAGAATAAGCAAACTAAAGGACAGTGCAATTTAACTCAAATGCACAAAAGAACAAATGGCAAGAAAGATGGAAAAAAATGGAACTGGATCTTAGGGAAATTTTGTACAATAAAAGATGTACAAATATAAGAATCATTGGCATCCCAAAAGGAGAAGAGAAGAGTAAAGGGCTTGGAAGGTTAGCTGAAGAGATAATTCAAAAAAACTCCCCAACCCTTATAAAAGACATTAAATACGCAAATCAAAGAGGTCCAATGAACCTTAAATAGAATAAATCCAAATAGGCCTACTCCAAGACATGTACTAAGTAGACTGTCAGTCTTTGAAGAGAACCAGAAGATCCTGATGCTGCATGAGAAAAGAGATCTACCATATATACAAGGCAAACCACATAAGACTGAGTTTAGATTACTCAACAGGCACCATGGATGTGAGAAGGCAGTGGTATGTCATTTTTAAGATCCTGAATGAGAAAGGCTTCCAGCCAAGAATTCTTTATGTAACTTTATGTAACTAAGTTGTCCTTTAAGGTTGAGGGAGAGATTAAAATCTCCAAAGAAAAAGATTGGGAGAACTAGTCAACAAGAGACCTTCCCTACAAGAAATACTAAAGAAAGTTCTGTCTGCTGAAAATAAAAGACAGAAGAGGGAAGTATAGATGAGGGCACAGAATTGAAGAGTACCGGCAAGATTGATCATTTCAATCTTATTAAATTTATAAAGACTTGTTTTTTTTTTTTCCCAGCCTATGATCTATCCTGAAGAATATTCCATTTCGTTGAGAATTTTTGCATCTATATTCATTAGGGAGCTTGATCTGTAGTTTTCCTTTCTTGCAGCGTCTTTACCCGGTTTTGGTATTAGAGTGATGTTAGCTTCATCGAATGAATAACAGACAGGTATAGGGGGAAACTGAATATTGCATGCTATAGCCTATAGTTAACAGGAAGACATCAACAGTCTTACTGCAATACCAGAGGTAAATAATGAAGGGGAAAGGACAAAAGATTAAAGGAGGTTTTGATTTGATATTTGGTGAAGCTATGTTTATTGGTTCTTTGCTTCTTTGGACCAATAAAATTGTCCAAAAGTGAGAACGTTGCCGATCGTACATCTAAGTGAGGACACTGTAAAACATGGGTTGTTTATTTTGGACATTATCCATGATGCCCAATGGATGGAGGGAACTGAAGGGTACAATGACTGAGAAGCCGACAGTCTAACTGCGATATATATATACCATGGAATACCATGCGGTTACAAAATAGAACGATGTCATGAGGCATGCAAAGAACTAAATGAACCTTGGGGAACAATGTGCTATAAAAAATAAGCCAAAAACGAAAATTGGAGCCTAGATTGTAAGTGTTTATAGCAACCATACTTAGTCCAAAGTTGTAAATGTATTCCTAGATTCTGATACACTAAACTATATGTGCATCAGAACTGGTATTTCCCTGGAACTTTTAGTACCTCTGTGACACTGAAGATTAAGAGTTGGAGTTCTGGGCGGGCCGCGGTGGCTCAGCGGGCAAAGTGCTTGCCTGCTATGCCGGAGGACCTCGGTTCGATTCCCGGCCCCAGCCCATGTAACAAATACGGAGAAACAGAATACAATAAAACAAGAAAATGTTTAAAAGATGTTTCCCTTTCTTCCTTCCTTCCTTCCTTCTATCCTTCCTTCCTTCTCTCTGTCTTTCCTTTAAAAAAAAAAAAAAAAGAGTTGGAGTTCTGCAGTTCTGAAAGTCAGCATTGCTACATGCAGTAACAGTTAAAGTAACCTAAAAAGAGATGAAGCTTCAATTAGAGACAGAAATGAAGCTGATCTGGAGAAGTGGGATCTGAGCTTGGAGGTGAGGAATCCAGTTGACACCTGTGGAGACAGATGTACCAGGAGAGATAGGAAGTATAGAAGAAGGAAGAAAAGAGGCAAAGTGAAAGCTTTGGTCCTATTTGTTCCATATCACCAACGTTTCTGCTTTTCTACCAAAACTTGACCTCTCCACCTTTCATCAAGATGGAAGACATTAAATTACCCTCCTTTTCCATCTATGGCCTGCAGTGGTGTTTCAAGGAGCTAGACAAAGAAGAGCTTCAGAGATTCAAGGAATTACTAATGGAAGAAACTTCAGAACTGGTGAAAGGCCACTTTCCACGGTTCGAGGTGATGAATGCCAACACAGAACAGCTGGCATGCTTCTTGCATGAATATTATATAGTATCTCTTGCTTGGGAGGTGACTATTAACATCTTTGAAAAGATGAACCTATCAGAACTCTCTGAGAAGGCAAAGGATGAGATGAAAAAATACACACAGGATGAAAAACTGGAGGATTCTGAACTAATAGGGATTGACCAAGAACCAACAACGAAATGATGCCAGAAAGTTTATCAGCTATAGAACAAGATGGTGCTGGAACTGCAGATACCATAGAAGAACTAGGCCAACGGAATTACAAGCAACACGTGATTACTAAATTCTCCACGAACGTGGACATCACATTCACGTTCGAAGAATCTGTAACCCACTGGCCACAGACAAAAATTTTGATCGATGCCTTTCACCCAGATGGGTGCAGCTCACGGCCTCTCACCGTGGTCCTGCATGGAAAATCCGGAACTGGAAAGTCACTTTTGGCCAGGAGGGTCAAGCTGTACTGGGTGCAAGATCAACTTTACAAGGACATGTTCTCCTACATCTTCTTTCTCCATGCCAGAGAGATGCAGTGGCTCGGGGAGGGAAGTTTTGCTGAGCTGATTTCCAGGGAGTGGCCAGACTCTGAGGCTCCAGTGTCAGAGATCATGTCCCAGCCACAGAAGCTCTTGTTCGTCCTGGACAGCTTCGATGACCTGAGCTTCATCATCAAAGATAGTGACGAGAAGATCTGTAGGGACTGGGCTGAGAAGCAGCCGATGTCTGTCCTGATGAGTAGCCTCCTGAAGAAGGCCCTCCTCCCAGAGTGTTCCTTAATGATTACGATCAGAGACGTGGGCTTAGGAAAGCTCAAGTCGGTGATCAGGTCACCCCGGTACCTGTTAGTTGGGGGAATCTCAGTGGAACATAGGATTAAGATGATCTCCGAGCAGATTAAGGATGAGCAACGGAAGTTACAAATCTTAAATTCAGTGATGGATAATGACCAGCTGTTCGATAATTGCCAGGTTTTTGCTGTGTGCTCAATGATCTGCATGGCTCTGTAGGAGGTGGCAAAAAGCAATCTTTCCCCCACTTGCCAAACGCTCACAAGCTTATACACCACTTTCATGTTCCAACAGCTCACCCCACGGGACAAAGTTCAGCACTGTCTCAACCCCAAAGAAAAAGACATCTTGAAGGGCCTGTGTCATGGCTTTGGAGGGAGTGTGGCATATGAAGTTTGTATTTTACAGCGACGACCTGAGTTTTTACAGGCTGGAGGAGTCCGAGCTCTCCTCCCTATTTCACATGAAAATCCTTCCCCAGAATATCCTTGACAAGAGATGTTACACCTTCTTTCACCTCAGCTTCCAGGAGTTCTGTGCTGCCTTGTACTATGTCCTAGAGGGAATGGAAGAAGACTGTGATCCATACCACCTATCCATTGGGAATGCAAAGAGCCTGATGGACCTTAAAAGAATTGGCTTTAATCCCCACTTGCTTCAGATGAAGCGGTTCTTGTTTGGCCTCATGAACAAGAAGTCCATGAGGAAATTGGAGGTGCTGCTCGGGTGCCATGTCCCCCTGGTGATCAGGCAGGAGCTTCTGCAATGGGTCTCTCTGTTAGGTAGGCAGGCTAAGGCCACCTTGCCACTAGATGTCCTGGACTCCTTCCACTGCCTTTATGAGACTCAAGATGAAGAGTTTGTTCGCTTGACATTGGAACCTTTCCAGGAAGTGTGGCTTCCAATCAACCAGCAGATGGACTTGCTCGTGTCTTCTTTCTGTCTCCAGTATGTCAGCATTTGCAGAAAATTCGACTGAGTGTCAAAGAGATCTTCTCGAAGGATGAGATCACTGAGACCCAGCACGTGAACCCCAACGGGTCACAGGGGAAGACCCTCATCACCAAGTGGTGGCAGAAGTTCTGCTTCGTGCTCAGCACCCTGGTAAACCTGAGACTCCTGGACCTGAGCTGCAGCATCCTGAATGAATGGGCCATGAAGACCCTCTGCACCAAGCTGAGGCTTCCAGTCTGCAAAATAAAGACCCTCATCCTTAAAGATGCACAGATAACCCTCGGCCTCCAACATCTCTGGACCACCCTAATTACCAACCGTAATCTAAAATACCTCAACCTGGAAAGCACCCACCTGAAAGACAGAGACATAGAGGCTGCGTGCATGGCCCTAAAACACCGCAACTGCTTGCTGGAGGCTTTGAGGTTGGGGCACTGTGGTCTCAAAGAATCCAGCTGCCAGAATTTGGCCATTGTCTTCACCATCAACCAGAACCTGACTCGCCTCTACCTGGCCGGCAACAACCTGGGGAATGATGGCGTGAACGCCTTGTGTCGATTTCTAAAACATCCCAGCTGTTATCTCCAGAGGCTGATACTTAATCAGTGCAACCTGCAAGCAGCTAGCAGTGGTTTTCTTGCATTTGCACTTATAAGCAACAGGAGTCTGACGCACCTGAGCCTTAGCCAGAACACCCTGCAAGACGACGGGGTAAAGCTTCTGTGTGAGGTCATGAGGGAACCATACTGTCGCCTCCAGGACCTAGAGCTGGTGAGCTGCTGCCTCAGCTCCGCTTGCTGCGAGAGTCTGTCCTCAGTGATCAGGAGAAGCAACTACCTGAGGAGCCTGGACCTGGCGTCCAACGAGCTGGGTGACAAGGGTACCATCCGGCTGTGCGAGGGCTTGAAACAAGAGAGCACCTCCCTGAGGAGACTCGGGCTGGAGGCGTGTGGACTGACCTCTGACAGCTGCGAGGCACTGTCCTCTGCCCTCTGCCACAACCGGAGCCTCAGCAGCTTAAACCTGAATCAGAACAACTTCGGCACTACTGGGACCACCAAGCTGTGCGTGGCCTTTGGAAGCCCCACATCTAATCTAAAAACTGTAGGGATGTGGAAAGTGATATTTACCACCCAACAAAAACGTCTGCTGGAAGAGGTGAAGAGGACCAAGCCCAGCTTCATCATTGATGAAAACTGGTATGCTCTGGATGAAGATGACCGGTATTGGTGGCAAAACTAAAGACATGACCACTCTCCCGCCCACGCCAGCTCTGTCAGAGGAACTTCGAAGCTATTTTCTCCTGGCCAGCTGTGCCCAAGAGTTCCTCATTACAGATAGAATGTGACTTCTGAATCTCAGAGCTTTCAATGGTAGTGGTTCTTCCGTGCCCAGTACAGTTCAGTTACTGCATCTGCCTGTACTTAGGCTTGTGACCCTGCAGTCAGAGCCTCTGTATCTGTGAAATGTCTGTCTTTCCATGGAAGATTTAGAGAGAGTGAAATAAATACTGAGAGCATTTTGAAAAAAAAAAATGAAGCTGATCTGGTTGAGAGTAAGGTAAATCAGAATTCAGAGCAAAAGATGATAGTGTATGTACTCTAGAGCTTTACCTTCTGTTTGAGACCAAAGGCACAGAGGTTTATTGTGTCTGGAAGCTAAATTTTCTGTAATACATAATCTAAATCAACCTATCTGGATAGCTCATTTAAACACCCCAAACACATGGAGCCCAGAATGGGAGCAAGGTCTTGACATTCTGTACGGCTTAATGTGATACCTGGATACATTCCAGACTATGGTGGGCTGACAACTAAAAAGTATTAGTAGAGTCCTTTGAGGGACTGGAGAAAAAATATGGAAATATTAAATTTTCCTATCTATGAAACCCCTGGTATTTTTGCAAACATTAGGGACTCCAAGAAAATAGGCCAAGCCCTTGATTTTGAGGCTTATCCTTATAAAACTTATTTCTGTAGCAGAGATGCTGAGACTACTTATGACTATATTTAGGAGTTTATTCCAGGAAATCTCTATGGTTGCCCAGATGTGGTCTCTTTCTCTCTAAGCCTAGCTCTTCAAGGAAAATTATTACCCTCCCCCTACACGGACGTGACATCCAGGGATGAAAGTCAATCTGACAATAGGGACATGATTCCCAGGGTTGAGCCTGGCCCTCGCACCATGGGATCAGCAATGCCTTCTGGACTAAAATGTGGGGAAGAAATGTAACAAAATAAGGTATCAATGCTAAGAGTGTTCAAATGGAGTTGAGAGACTATTCTTATGCAAGCTTCAGCTAAATATTGTTAATTGCCGTGTTTTGCAATACCCCAGCTAACATCGTTCCTGTTAACCCTAAAGAACACTCTATCTGAGAGTGTACAAAAGTTTCATGTACGAAGTTTACTTTCCTAAAATCTATAAACCTCCAGAGGGTTCCTAGGCTGGATAAGTCCTGAAACCCAGAGGGGCCAGTCTCTAAAAATATCAACTAGTTCCATCCCCTTTCCTATATTATTGACAACACAAAAAAGTTAGAATAGGCAAAGATCCCTATAGATTGGGAGCAGGATCAAAGGAGAAGGAGCAGTTATAACAAAAGAAGATAGGATTTAACAAACAAGTATGACTACTGAATCACTATAATGGTATTTTTTTTTAGCTTCCAGTGTCTTGGAGCAGCTAGAAGGAAAACCTGAAAATAGTGGAATGGGAACCCAGACCAAACTTGTTTTGTAACTACTATTTAAAATGTACTTAGAAAATTATTGCCTTTTTTTGTATATCTGTTATATTTCACCACAAAAAAATTTAAAAATACAGAATAAACACAAATTATATATAAAAATATGTGAAGTGTGTCACTGGTTCATTCCCAAGTATTTTTTTGGGGGAAATTCTTCCAGCCTATTAAAAACATCTTTTTTAAAAAATCTATACTAATTGGAGAAATGGTGGGGAAATAATTATAAACTAACTCCAGATAGTTTTTCTAACACCTCTTCATATGATTCTTTTACTTGATCATTTAACAGACTTTTTTGAACACTTTTTTTCATGTTGGTAAGGAAAAAAAATATATATATCTTTATTGTTTATAAAAATATATATATATCATAAGAAATTATAAGAATTTTCTTCTGTTTACTTTTAGCACTACAGCTAGTGAATCCAATGCAGGGTTACAGTATCAATTTTCCTACAGTCATTTTCATATCCCACTTGTTGGGAAGATTTTAAAAGTAGAATACAAACTTTTTTTCAGCAGAATATTTGCAATACTACATTGCACTTACTCTGGCTAATTCCTGCAGAGACCTGTTTAGACTTGCAGTTTAGATACGGATTTTTTCTTTGCATTGAATAATTGAGTCATTATTTATTGTAAATTTTTATTTAGATTAATTTTGTAAATTTTTATTTATTTAGAACTATTGCAAAATAATAGTTCTAAAACAAAAAATGCTGTTGTATCTCGGTATGTAAGAGCAGCCTGGTTTATTGGAATCCTAGAATACCAATCTTCCCACTTAGTGGCTGTGTGACTGGACATGAGACATCTAAGTTCACTTTAGTTCACTTTTCTAAGCTATGTAATCACGTATATGGCAGGGTTGTGGCCAAGAGGAAAATAATGTACATATTTTACATTATTGGCTCCTGGAAGACATTGGGTGAATGTATGTCTTGATATAGCCGGGATGGAGGGTTTTTCTGGGACCCTGGAATGAAGTTAAGCTTCCCAGGCTAAGTTGCAGAACTGGATAGCCATCTCTGGGATTTGTCCTGGAGCCGGAAAAGCAGAACTGAGTTTGACTGGAGTTGCCTCTGGTGACTTCAGGCTTGTCTAAAGGACGGTGGCCATTGTGGCCATGGCTATTCCTTTGGGTATATTTTGGTTTGTCAGGGAGCCATAGATCACAAAACCAGACATCATAGGACTAAAGGTGAAAAACAAAGCTGATGCAGAGGTGGCTCTAACAAGTGTACGGTAAGACAAAGCTTTTGCTAACACATTTTGTGATTGCGGGAAGTGTTTGGTTCTACTCCAACTTTATCACCTTCAACTTTATCTTCTCAAGAAATGAAGGCACCATGGTTGGGACAGGGGTCCTTCTGAGGTGGGTTCAGAGAAGGGATAGTCAAACTGCCTTACCTGTAGACTAGCATTGGTTTTATGATCAGCCTACATCAGGCACAGGCTGCTAAGAGAAAAATTTTCCTGTCTCTGTTGGCCATCATAGCAAGGCTGCCCATGGTGGACAGATGACTCCTAGACAAAATGGTTAAGTAGGTGTTGTTTATTTTTTAACCTCACTTATTCCTTATTTTGTTGCCCAAGAGCTAAATGACCCTCCTTGGTGTCCTCAGACCCCTCTTGACGCGTGTCTTCTCACCTGTCTTTTCACCAACTCATGCCTGTGGCACTTTCATTAAAACTTATCTGTGGAATGTCTTATTCCTTAGCATTGTGCTCCCCTTCTTGTCAATGGCTCCTAGTTCTGCCCATATGTGGAGACATCCGGGGACCTCATTAAAAATGCCAATACTTTCTGGAGTGGGGCAAGATAAGGGTTTGGTTACATTTTAGCTATCAGTCCTTTTCAGATGCAAATGACAGTTAAGAGAAACTTCTTTAAGCACAACTTGGGAAATTCACATTAATAATAATAATAATTTTAAACATAAACAACCTAATGCTTTCAACTTTCTGTACTGGGCAACTTAAGACAATGGAGAGGTAGTGAGGTATGATTTGGCAAATGTTGGAAGCCTCCCCCATCCCAAAATCTCTCCCTGGCTACTCTGACACTGTATCAGAAATGCCATTACTAAGCATTACTAAGCACTACATACTTGGTTTAAGTTGTATCTTCTCTTTATTCTCTTAAACATTGTGTCTGAACCAGGGCATTGGGTGCTATGCTGATGGCCCATCCTGGATGACTGGTCTCTACTGTTCTGTTTTGCTGCTTCTGCAAATTAAAATTATCTGGGAAAATCCCAGCTGGCGAGAATTCAAACTTCTATGTCTCAGATCCCTCCAGGCATCTGGAGCTACCCCAGAACCTTGTGTCTTGATTTTGTTTTGAAAATCATGATTACCACAAAATGATACAAAACAGAATACAGAGACATTTCTAGCCTTTACATCATATCACAAAATAAGGAACTGACAAAAGTTTCTGAAGGTTTTGTTTCTATGACAGGGCCAAAGTGGAATTCCTGCTCTGAGACAGTATTATTTGTTTTCTTCAGGAGGCTAGTGTGTTTTTATTCCATAGCACTCTTCCTTCCTTAACTTGATTCTCCACACTTCCCACACACTGTCTTTCTATTTATTTTTTAACCAGAAAGAATACCATGTTCCTGCTCTCTTCGTCTTCACTCTATTAGGTGAACAGCAGCATGCTGTTGGACAGAGGTGGCTATTAATAAATTCTGGATAACAAGCACACAGCTCAACCCAAGTCTCCCTCGGGGAAATAGAATGGAATAGAGGGAAGAAAACAATGCCATGTTGGGGGGTGGAGGGCGGACAGGGAAGGCATCTCAGATAACCCATCACATAGACATTAAAAATAAAATTAGAATAGATATCCTCTCAAACTTCAGCTAGGCAGAAGCAAAATAAACTGAAAAATTCATCTCTAAATCCTTATAGCTTGACTCCAAAGAGCATCTCTGTTCCTTTCCTTTGAAAGCAGTGTCCTTCCAAAGGCTACTCTTAGGTGCCTAGCATCCATGGTTTAGGGGACCTCAGAACCTCTCCCTTTCTTAGGCCTGGGGGTTTGGCCCCAAATTATCAAGGGTCAGTGACAGTGGTCAGTTCCCAGGGCTCATCCTGGAAATTGGTCCTGGGGAATTCTGGAATCAGTATGAACCTTCAGTTTGGTTGTCTAGCACCAATTTGTGTTTAAGGTTCGATTATATTGGTGGCAGAGCCCTGGCTCAGAAGCCACACTGCCTAGTTTCAAAGTCCCGCCCTCCCACTTACTAGCACTTACCACCTGTAGTACCTCTCATGCCTCAGTTTACTCATCTGCAGAGTGGAGTGAGATAGATTTCTTAAGGATGCTTAGGCAAGTTCCTGCATGTTAAATCCTAGCACAGTGTGGAGCACTGAGAGGATGCACAACAACTGTTAGACCCTGTGTTTATCTGCACCAGTTTAGGGACCTGCTTCATATTTCATTAAGAAGCAACATGAGGGGGCCAAGATGGCAGCTTAGCAGTATGAGTGCTTTAGTTCGTCCTCCAGAACAACTACTAAATAACCAGAAACAGTACAGAACAGCTCCTGGAGCCACGTCAGTGACCGGACACACAGCGTATCCCAGTCTGGACCAGCTGGACCAGGTGTGAGCTTCCCCAGGACTGTGAGTTCCCCAAGCTGCAGCGCCTGGTGCCTGGTGCTCCTCCCCCACAGGCAGCTTCCCAGAGGGAAAGGAAAGAGACTAAACCTGGTCAAGGTGGAGGTCGCTCATTGGGCTCACGGAAAAAGAGAAAAGGGGAGGAAACAGAGGTTTTAGTGGCTGTGTTTCTACGGAGACCTGGCAGCCTCTGGATTCAGTGGCCGGACTTCTCAGGCTGCAACTGCCCCAGGCATAGGCAGAAACGGGCTGCTTTCAGGGCTGTCTCCCACCTGTGCCTTCCCCAGGGGTGGGGTGAAGCCCAACTCAGGTGGAATCCCTCCCTCAAGGAATTCAGACTCCAGGGCTTGGCAATTTGAAGCCATTAAAACCAGCCTACAACCTCTCCTCTGTTTCCACCACGCCCCCAGCTGGGAGAGTCTTCCAAAGTTAAAGGAGCTGTAACATCTTTTGCTGGTGTGACCCGCAGGCAGACAAGTGCCACATACTGGGCAGGATAAGAAAAACAGAGCCCAGAGACTTCACAGGAAAGTCTTTTAACCTGCTGGGTCTCACCCTCAGGGAAAACTGACACAGGTGATTCCTTCCCCCTGATAGGAGGCCACTTTAATCTGGGGGAGTGGAGACTCGGCTCCCCCAGATTATAGACTCAGCTGGAGTCTATAATACCTATGTAGACCCTCCTAAGCGAGGGGACGGAAAAGGCAGCATACAAGCAGGGCAAGAAACAACAAAACAAGAACTGAAAAATTATCCTTTGTTAAACAAAACCTAAGCTAGAGGTCCAGAAAAAGCTGAACTGAAGGTCAAAGAACAGATAGACAACAAACTCATCTAGCAAGAAAACCCTAGGTAAGAGAAGTGAAAGCAATCTACAGAATAAACTAATTAAGGTAATTAAATGTCTAGACACCAGCAAAAAATAACAAATTACACCAGGAAAATTGAAGATATGGCTCAGTCAAAGGAACAAACCAATAGTTCGAATGAGATACAAGAGCTGAAACAATTAATTCAGAATATATGAACAGACATGGAAAACCTCATCAAAAACCAAATCAATGAATTGAGGGAGGATATGAAGAAGGCAAGAAATGAACAAAAAGAAGAAATGGACAGTCTGAAAAAACAAATCACAGAACTTATGAGAATAAAAGGTGCAGTAGAAGAGATGAAAAAAAAAACAGTGGAAACCTACAATGGTAGATTTCAAGAGACAGAGGTTAGGATTAGTGAACTGGAGGACAGAACATCTGAAATCCAACAAGAAACAGAAACTATAGGGAAAAAAATGGAAAAATATGAGCAGGGACTCAGGGAACTGAATGATAATATGAAGTGCACAAATATACGTGTTGTGGGTGTCCTGGAAGGAGAAGAGAAGGGAAAAGGAAGAGAAAAACTAATAGAAGAAATTATCCCTGAAAATTTCCCAACTCTTAGGAAAGACCTAAAATTACAGATCCAAGAAGTGCAGCATACCCCAAAGAGAATAGATCCAAATAGACGTTCTCCAAGAGACTTACTAGTCAGAATGTCAGAGGTCAAAGAGAAAGAGAGGATCTTGAAAGCAGCAAGAGAAAAGCAATCCATCACGTGCAAGGGAAACCCAATAAGACTATGTGTAGATTTCTCAGCACAAACCATGGAGGCGAGAAGACAGTGGGATGATGTATTTAAATTACTAACAGAGAAAAACTGCCAACCAAGAATTCTATACCCAGCAAAATTCTCCTTCAAAAATGAGGGAGAAATTAAAACATTTTCAGACAAAAAATTCACTGAGAGAATTTGTGACCAAGAGACAAGCTCTGTAAGAAATACTAAAGGGAGCACTAGAGACAGATATGAAAAGATGGAAGAGAGAGGTGTGGAGAAGAGTGTACAAAGAAGGAAAATTAGATATGACATATAAAATACAAAAGGCAAAATGGTAGATGAAAGTACTACCCAAACAGTAATAACACTAAATGTTAATGGATTGAACTCCCCAATTAAAAGACATAGACTGGCAGAATGGATTAAAAAACAGGATCCTTCTATATGCTGTCTACAGGAAACACATCTTAGGCACAAAGATAAACATAGGTTGAAAGTGAAAGGTTGGGAAAAGATATTTCATGAAAATAACAACCAGAAAAGAGCAGGAGTAGTTATACTAATATCCAACAATTTAGACTTCAAATGTAAAACAGTCAAAAGAGACAAAGAAGGATATTATGTACTAATAAAAGGAACAATTCAGCATGAAGACATAACAATCATAAATATTTATGCACTGAACCAGAATGCCCCAAAATACATGAGGCACACACTGCAAACACTGAAAAGGGAAATAGACACATCTACCATAATAGTTGGAGACTTCAACTCACCACTCTCATCAATAGACAGAACATCTGGACAGAGGATCAATAAAGAAATAGAGAATTTGAATATTACAATATGAGCTAAACTTAAAAGACATTTATAGGATATTACACCCCACAACAGCAGGATACACCTTTTTCTCAAGTGCTCATGGAACATTCTCAAAGATAGACCATATGCTGGGTCACAAAACAAGTCTCAACAAATTTAAAAAGATTGAAATCATACACAACACTTTCTCGGATCATAAAGGAATGAAGTTGGAAATCAATAATAGGCAGAGTGCCAGAAAATTCACAAATATGTGGAGGCTTAACAACACACTCTTAAATAACCAGTGGGTCAAGGAAGAAATTACAAGAGAAATCAGTAAATATCTCGAGGTAAATGGAAATGAAAACACAACATATCAAAACCTATGGGACGCAGCAAAGGCAGTGCTAAGAGGGAAATTTATTGCCCTAAATACCTATATCAAAAAAGAAGAAAGGGCAAAAATACAGGAATTAACTGTCCGCTTGGAAGAACTGGAGAAAGAACAGCAAACTAACCCCAAAGCAAGCAAAAGGAAAGAAATAACAAAGATTAGAGCAGAAATAAATGAAATTGAGAACATGAAAACAATTGAGAAAATCAATAAAAACAGAAGTTGGTTTTATGATTGATGGACCCTTAGCAAGATTGACAAAAAGAAGAAGAGAGAGGATGTAAATAAATAAGATCAGAAATGGAACAGGAGACATAAGCACTGACCCCACAGAAATAAAGGAGGTAATAACAGGATACTATGAACAACTTTATGGCAATAAATACAACAATGTAGATGAAATGGACAACTTCCTAGAAAGGCATGAACAACCAACTTTGACTCAAGAAGAAATAGATGACCTCAACAAACCAATGACAAGTAAAGAAATTAAATCAGTCATTAAAAAGCTTCCCAAAAAGAAAAGTCCAGGGCCAGACAGCTTCACATGTGAATTCTACCAAGCATTCCAGAAAGAATTAGTACCAATCCTGCTCAAACTCTTCAAAAAAAATTGAAGTGGAGGGAAGTCTACCTAATTCATTCTTTGAAGCCAACATCACCCCCATACAAAAACCAGGCAAAGATATTACAAAAAAAGAAAACTGCAGACCAATCTCTCTAATGAATATAGATGCAAAAATTCTCAACAAAATTCTAGCAAATCGAATCCAAAAACACATTAAAAGAATTATACATCATGACCAAGTAGGATTCATCCCAGGTATGCAAGGATGGTTCAACATAAGAAAATCAATTAATGTAATACACCATATCAACAAATCAAAGCAGAAAAATCACATGATCATCTCAATTGATGCAGAGAAGGTATTTGACAAAATTCAACATCCTTTCCTGTTGAAAACACTTCAAAGAATAGGAATACAAGGGAACTTCCTTAAAATGATAAAAGGAATATATGAAAAACCCACAGCTAATATCATCCTCAATGAGGAAAAACTGAAAACTTTCCCCCTAAGATCAGGAACAAGACAAGGATGTCCACTATCACCACTGTTATTCAACATTGTGTTGGAAGTTCTAGCCAGAGCAATTAGACAAGAAAAAGAAATACAAGGCATCAAAATTGGAAAGGAAGAAGTAAAACTATCACTGTTTGCAGATGATATGATACTATATGTCGAAAACCCTGAAAAATCCACAGCAAAACTACTAGAGCTAATAAATGAGTACAGCAAAGTGGCAGGTTACAAGACCAACATTCGGAAATCTGTAGTGTTTCTATACACTGAGGGGGAAATCAAGAAATGAATTCCATTTACAATTGCAACTAAAAGAATAAAATACTTAGGAATAAATTTAACTAAAGAGACAAAAGACCTATACAAAGAAAACGACAAAAAACTGTTAAAAGAAATCACAGAAGACCTAAATAGATGGAAGGGCATACTGTGTTCATGGATTGGAAGACTAAATATAGTTAAGATGTCAATTCTACCTAAATTGATTTACAGATTCAATGCAATACCAATCAAAATCCCAACAACTTACTTTCCAGAAATAGAAAAACCAATAAGCAAATTTATCTGGAAGGGCAGGGTGCCCCGAATTGCTAAAAGTATCTTGAGGGAAAAAAACGAAGCTGGAGGTCTCATACTGCCTGACTTTAAGGCATATTATGAAGCCACAGTGGTCAAAACAGCATGGTACTGGCATAAAGATAGATATATTGACCAATGGAATGGAATAGAGTGTTCATATATAGACCCTCACATCTATGGACATTTGATCTTTGATAAGGCTGTCAAGCCAACTCACCTGGGACAGAGCAGTCTCTTCAATAAATGGTGCCTAGAGAACTGGATATCCATATGCAAAAGAATGAAAGAGGACCCGTATCTCACACCCTATACAAAAGTTAACTCAAAATGGATCAAAGATCTAAACATCAGGTCTAAGACCATAAAACAGTTAGAGGAAAATGCAGGGAAATATCTTATAAATCTTATAATTGGAGGCAGTTTTATAGACCTTACACCTAAAGCAAGAGCACTGAAGAAAGAAATAAATAAATGGGAACTCCTCAAAATTAAATATTTTGTGCATCAAAGAACTTCATCAAGAAAGTAAAAAGATGGCCTACACAATGGGAGACAATATTTGGAAACAACACAACAGATAAAGGTCTAGTATCCAGAATTTATAAAGAGATTGTTCAACTCAACAACAAAAAACAGCCAATCCAATTACAAAATGGGAAAAAGACTTGAACAGATACTTCTCAGAAGAGGAAATACAAATGACCAAAAGGCACATGAAGAGATGCTCAATGTCCCTGGCCATTAGAGAACTGCAAATCAAAACCACAATGAGATATCATCTCACACCCACCAGAATGGCCATTATCAGCAAAACAGAAAATGACAAGTGCAGGAGAGGATGTGGAGAAAGAGGCACACTTATCCACTGTTGGTGGGAATGTTAAATGGTGCAACCACTGTGGAAGGCAGTTTGGCGGTTCCTCAAAAAACTGAATATAGAATTGCCATATGACCCAGCAATACCATTGCTAGGTATCTACTCAGAGGACATAAGGGCAAAGACACAAACAGACATTTGCACACCAATGTTTATAGTAGCATTATTTAGAATTGCAAGGAGATGGAAACAGCCAAAATGTCCATCAACAGATGAGTGGCTAAACAAATTGTGGTATATACATACGATGAAATATTATGCAGCTTTAAGACAGAATAAACTTATGAAGTATGTAACAACATGGATGGATCTTGAGAACATTATTCTGAGTGAGATTAGCCAAAAACTAAAGGACAAATACTGTATGGTCTCACTGTTATGAACTGTCATTAGTAAATAAACTTGGAATATTTCATTGATAACAGAGACCATCAGGAGATAGAAACAGGGTAAGATATTGGGTAATTGGAGCTGAAGGGATACAGACTGTGCAACAGCACTGGATACAAAAACTCAGAAATGGACAGCACAATACTACCTAACTTTAATATAATTATGTTAAAACACTGAATGCAGCTGCATGTGAGAATGATAGAGGGAGGAGGTCTGGGGACATAAATGAAATCAGAAAGAAAGATAGATGTTAAAGATTGAGATGGTATAATCTAGGAATGCCTAGAGTGTAAATAATAGTGAAATGTACAATGTATACATTTTAAAAATGTTTTTACATAAGGAAGAACAAAGGAATGTCATTATTGCAGGGTGCTGAAAATAGATGGTAATTAATATTTTAAAATGTCACCTTCTGTGTGAGACTAAAGCAAAAAATGTTTATTTGTTACAAAATTTATATTTTGACTAGTGCATTTTCTAATATAACTTTTGTAGATAGTTTGATTGAACACCATAAGTACTTGGAATCTCAGGTAGGACATGAGATTTTGTTGGTTTGTCCAGAGTGATGCCCCGATGAATCCCAGAGTGATTCAATCAGTGAGTGGAAAAGTATTTGCAAAGCTCCCTTCGGGGAATGGTGAGAACAGGGAGAAATTCAACTTCCCCAAGTTGAATTCTTAATATTCTCACAAGCAGTGTGGACAACCAAAGCTATAGGCTGAGCCCCCAGTCTTGGCGTTTGTTCATTTGAAACTTAACCCCACAAAGGATAGGTCAAGTCTACTTAAAATATAGGCCTAAGAGTCACCCCCAAGGAGCCTCTTTTGTTGCTCAGATGTGGCCTCTCTCTCCAGCCAACATGATGAGCAGTCTCACCACCCTCCCCATCTCTGCGTGGGACATGACCCCCAGGGGTGTGGACCTTCCTGGCAACGTGGGACAGAGATCCTGGAATGAGTTGAGTCTCAGCATCAAGGGCTTGAGAAAAACCCTAGAATGAGCTGAGAATTAACATCAAGGGATTGAGAGAAGCCTTCTCGACCAAAAGGGGGAAGAGTGAAATGAGACAAAGTGTCAATGGCTGGGAGATTCCAAATAGAGTCGAGAGGTTATCCTGGAGGTTATTCTTACGCATTAAGTAGATATCAGCTTGTTGTTCAAGATGTAGTGGAGAGGCTGGAGGGAACTGCCTGAAAATGTAGAGCTGTGTTCCAGTAGCCATGTTTCTTGATGATGATTGAACAATGATATAGCTTTTACAATGTGACTCTGTGATTGTGAAAACCTTGTGTCTGATGCTCCTTTTATCTACCATATCAACAGATGAGTAGAACATATGGAATAAAAATAAATAATAGGGGGAAGAAATGTTAAAATAAATTTAGTTTGAAATGCTAGTGATAAATGAAAGCGAGGGGTAAGGGGTATGGTATGTATAATCTTTTTTTTTTTCCTGTTATCATTTTATTTCTTTTTCTGTTGTCTTTTTATTTCGTTTTCTAAATCCATGCAAATGTTCTAAGAAATGATGAATATGCAACTATGTGATGATATTGAGAATTTCTGATTGTATATGTAGAATGGAATGATATGTTAATATTTTTGTTTATTGTTAATTTTTTTAATTAATAATAATAATAAAAAAGAAACAACATGAGCCAGTGTAAAGAACCTTGGAACAGGAGTCTGGGACTGTGTAGCTAATGTCTTCTCTGCCCCAATGTTCTGCGTGAGCTTGCGCATACTTCAAACCTCTAGATCCCTTTTCATTCATCTGTAAACTGAGAGTGATGATATGTGATTTAGATGGGGATTTTTTTTGATTGTGAAAAATAAGATATACACAAAAAAGCCATAAATTTCAAAGCATACCACAACACTCAGTTGTAGGACAGATTTCAGAGTTTGGTATGGGATGCAGTTTTGCAATTTTAGATTTTTCCTTCTAGCTGCTCTAAGACATTGGAGACTAAAAGAAATATCAGTGCAATGATTCAGCAGTCATATTCCTTTATTAAATCCTACCTTCTCTGTTATAACTCAATCTTCTCCTTTGATTTTTTCCCCAATCTTTAGGGGTATTTCAGCTATGCCTATTCTAAATTTTTCATGATGGAAAGGGCTGTTGACAATATGGGATAGGGAGATGGAACTAGATGATATTCTGGAGAGGCTGGCCCTTCTGGGTTTCAGGATTTATCTGGTCTAGGAATCCACTTGGAGGTTGTAGTTTCTGGAAAGTAATCACAGTGCATGGCAACTTTGTAGAATCTCAGCTAAAGCCTGAGGTGCTCTTTAGGTTGACAGGAATGGTTTTGGTTGGGGTTTGGCAAACCATGATAAATAGCAATATCTAGCTGAACTGGAATAAGAGTAGCCTCAGAGTAGCTTCTTGATTCTATTTGAACTCTCTCAGTCACTGATACCTTATTTGTTACAATTCCTTTCTTCCTTTTGGTCAGGAAGGGATTGTCGATTCCATAGTGCCAGGGCCAGGCTCATCCCTGGGAGTCATATCCCATGTTTCCAGGAAGACTTTCACCCCTGGATCTCTGGTCCCACATAGAACATGGAGATTTCTGTTGTAAAGATAATATTAGATGCTAAATGACATGGTTCTAAGCATGAACATCTGCTCTCAATCATAAGGGCATCCTTGAATTAATTTTTCTTTCCTTCCCACCAAGTAGATCAAACCTGATTTTGATTTTCAGACATCAGATTATGTAATACAAGCTCAGACACTGAGAGGCTAATTCTGTGGTCCACGTCACTGTTTAGTTCACTGGGGCCCTTGTATATTCAAACAAATATTTTTCATTTTATTAGAAATTTAATGTTATATACAGAATCCCACTTTAAGTTTGTGTCATTTGGCTAGATGTCTCTGATGTGGCATATGTAACATATATATGTTCATATAACTCCACATGAAAAAGCAGCATCCTCTAATATTCCTTTTTTTTCACTCCTCTGTTTTATTTTTGTCCATAACACCTATTACTATTTGATACTATGTATTATTATCTGACCGTCTGTTGTACATTTTCTGCCTCTACACTCTGGAATGCACACTTCATCCAACACAGTGTTTAATTCACTGCTGTATCTACAGGAGTTAGCAGGTGGCTGACATGTAATAGTTGCTCAAATATCTGTTGGATGAATAGATGACTAATGACTGTCATAGTCATTAGTCAAAACCATGTGAATGAAATAGTTGAAACACCAGGGCAACATTTCATTTACAGGTTCACAGTTTTAAGGAGAGGAAAAAAAAGCATTGCTCTATTGGGTTCACAGGCTGTAGTCACCTTAGATGATAACTGAAGTCTAAGTGCTACATTCTGTGGGGGCCTAGGGGTCATGGGACCCAGGTTCTGCTCTCATAGATTTGAAAATCTAGTTGGAGGATGACAAGTGGAAAGAACCAGGGTAAAGCAGGAAAACATGAAGCACTTAAGTAGCACTCTCTGCACCAAGTAATATCTGTGGGCAAGAGGGACAGAAGGTGGGAAATCGACCAGGGTTTTGTATACAGAGGATGGATTCTGCTTTTTGAAGGTTGAGTGGAATTTCAACAGGTAAAAAGGGAGGGGAGTCCCAGAAAGCAGCCCATTTGAGAGATTGTACTCAGCCCAGTCTGAGCAGACCATGTAGCTTGATCAGAGTTGTTCTCCCTGGGAGTGAAAGAAAGGGAAGAAGGAAAGGTGAGCTGCAGCCAGGTGGAAGAGAAGCCCTAAGCAGCTGGCCGCGTCAGTTGGGGTGTTGGTTGGTGTTGTCCATATTTGCTGATCATAAGATTTACTTAGGCTACATGTCCAAGCATTTGAAACATAAGACATTTTTAAAAAACTTCTTGGGTACTATTTTAGACTTAATGAAACAGAATCACCAGGATTTTTTTTTTAAAAATCAATCATCAGTCAATTAATTCATTAAGACAAAGATCCCAGGCAAATTTGGGAAGCACGCTATATATGTGATGAACAGATATGTTTGAGCAGAGACAAAACGTGATAATGACTATATTTGGGGAAGACTAGTGGTGATTGGGAGTGGGGCTTAGGGGAGAAAGAGGCTGGAGGCTGGAGACCAGGTAGGAGGCTGCTGAAGCAATCCAAGCAGGTAAACAAGGGCTGGAACTACCATGGTTTCTGTGGGGCTAAAGTCAACGAGAAACTGTGAACAAAGACTCAACATGGACCAACCAACTTGTGGGATGAGCTAGAGGAGAGAGAGGAAAGCATTCAATGACTGCATGACCGTGGGAATGGTGAAAGCATTTATAGAAAGAATAAAATCCAGGAAGGCACCTAACAAAGTAGCAAAGGAATAAGCTTGACTTCAGGGAAGTAGCTTTTCTGAAAATGGTGGGTATTCCATCGGAAGTGTTGACTAGTGTCTCAGTTTTTAGGGCCATAACAAAGTAACACAGATTATTTGTTTGAAACAACAGAAATTTATTGTCTCATAGTTCTGGAGGCTTGAAGTCCAAAATCAAGGTGTAGGTAAGGCCATGTTTTCTCTTAAAGTGGAGAACACATCTATGCCTCTCCTCTGGCTTCTGGTGGGTGGCTGGCAATCCATGGTGTTCCTTGGCTTGTGGTAGCATGTCAATCTCTGTCTCCATCACATGGCCATTTATTCTCTCTGTTTCTGTGGGTTCAGTTCTCCCCTTCTTATAAGTGCAACAGTTATATTAGATTAGGACCACCCTAATTCATCTGACCTCATCTTAACTAATAATATCTTCAAAAATCCTATTTCCAAATAGACTCTCATTTTTGGTTGTGGGGTTAAGACTTGAACATGTCTTTTTGGGGGACACAGAGCAATCCATAACAACGAGGAAGTTAGGTCTGTGGGACTTGGGTGAAGGGGAGGGTCTAGTGTTGGAGATTAGAATTGGCCCCTTCCTGTAGGTAGAGTTAGGATGCTAAATTTGCAGCAAGATTGTGATGATTCAGTTTGTTTGTCTACTTGGCCAGGTGATGGTATCCAGTTGTTTGGTCATGTAAGCACTGGCCCAATTGTTACAATGAGAATATTTTGTGGATTTAAATAACTGGTAAGTTGATTGCATCTATGGCTGATTACATCTATAATCAACTGAGGAAATTATCTTCAACAATGAGAGAAGTTTCATCCAATCGTTGAACGCTTTTTTTTTTTTTTTGATTTTTTTTTTATTAATTAAAAAAAGAATTAACAAAACAATTAGAAATCATTCCAATCTACATGTACAATCAGTAATTCTTAATAACATCACATAGTTGCATATTCATCATTTCTTAGTACATTTGCATCGATTTAGAAAAAGAAATAAAAAGACAACAGAATAAGAATTAAAACAATAATAGAAAGAAAAAAAAAACAAAAAAGACAAAAACAAAAAACCTATACCTCACATGCAGCTTCATTCAGTGTTTTAACATAATTGCATTACAATTGGGTAGTATTGTGCTGTCCATTTCTGAGTTTTTATATCCAGTCCCGTTGTACAGTCTGTATCCCTTCATCTCCAATTATCCCTTCTCTTTTTTTTTTTTTTTTTAATTAACGGAAAAAAAGAAATTAACCCAACATTTAGAGATCATACCATTCTACACATGCAATCATTAATTCTTAACATCATCACATAGCTGCATGATCATCATTTCTTAGTACATTTGCATTGGTTTAGAAGAACTAGCAACATAACCGAAAAAGATATAGAATGTTAATATAGAGAAAAAAATAAAAGTAATAATAGTAAAATCAAAACAAAACAACACAAAACAAAACAAAAACCTATAGCTCAGATGCAGCTTCATTCAGTGTTTTAACATGATTACTTTACAATTAGGTATTATTGTGCTGTCCATTTTTGAGTTTTTGTATCTAGTCCTGTTGCACAGTCTGTATCCCTTCAGCTTCAATTACCCATTGTCTTACCCTGTTTCTAACTCCTGCTGAACTCTGTTACCAATGACATATTTCAAGTTTATTCTCGAATGTCCGTTCACATCAGTGGGACCATACAGTATTTGTCCTTTAGTTTTTGGCTGGATTCACTCAGCATAATATTCTCTAGGTCCATCCATGTTATTACATGGTTCATAAGTTTATCTTGTCTTAAAGCTGCATAATATTCCATCGTATGTATATACCACAGTTTGTTTAGCCACTCTTCTGTTGATGGAGATTTTGGCTGTTTCCATCTCTTTGCAATTGTAAATAATGCTGCTATAAACATTGGTGTGCAAATGTCCGTTTGTGTCTTTGCCCTTAAGTCCTTTGAGTAGATACCTAGCAATGGTATTGCTGGGTCATATGGCAATTCTATATTCAGCTTTTTGAGGAACCGCCAAACTGCCTTCCACAGTGGTTGCACCCTTTGACATTCCCACCAACAGTGGATAAGTGTGCCTCTTTCTCCGCATCCTCTCCAGCACTTGTCATTTTCCGTTTTGTTGATAATGGCCATTCTGGTGGGTGTGAGATGATATCTCATTGTGGTTTTGATTTGCATTTCTCTAATGGCCAGGGACATTGAGCATCTCTTCATGTGCCTCTTGGCCATCCGTATTTCCTCTTCTGAGAGGTGTCTGTTCAAGTCTTTTTCCCATTTTGTAATTGGGTTGGCTGTCTTTTTGTTGTTGAGATGAACAATCTCTTTATAAATTCTGGATACTAGACCTTTATCTGATATATCATTTCCAAATATTGTCTCCCATTGTGAAGGCTGTCTTTCTACTTTCTTGATGAAGTTCTTTGATGCACAAAAGTGTTTAATTTTGAGGAGTTCCCATTTATTTATTTCCTTCTTCAGTGCTCTTGCTTTAGGTTTAAGGTCCAAAAACCGCCTCCAGTTGTAAGATCCATAAGATATCTC
Organism: Tamandua tetradactyla; assembly: GCF_023851605.1. NCBI lineage: Eukaryota > Metazoa > Chordata > Mammalia > Pilosa > Myrmecophagidae > Tamandua > Tamandua tetradactyla. The sequence continues at coordinate 59,471,174 of NC_135335.1, forward strand.
CCTACATTTTCCTCTAACTGTTTTATGGTCTTAGACCTAATGTTTAGATCTTTGATCCATTTTGAGTTAACTTTTGTATAGGGTGTGAGAGATGGGTCTTCTTTCATTCTTTTGCATATGGATATCCAGTTCTCTAGGCACCATTTATTGAAGAGACTGCTCTGTCCCAGGTGAGTTGGCTTGACTGCCTTATCAAAGATCAAATGTCCATAGATGAGAGGGTCTATATCTGAGCACTCTATTCGATTCCATTGGTCGATATATCTATCTTTATGCCAATACCATGCTGTTTTGACCACTGTGGCTTCATAATATGCCTTAAAGTCAGGCAGCGCGAGACCTCCAGCTTCGTTTTTTTTCCTCAAGATGTTTTTAGCAATTCGGGGCACCCTGCCCTTCCAGATAAATTTGCTTATTGGTTTTTCTATTTCTGAAAAATAAGTTGTTGGGATTTTGATTGGTATTGCATTGAATCTGTAAATCAATTTAGGTAGGATTGACATCTTAACTATATTTAGTCTTCCAATCCATGAACACGGTATGCCCTTCCATCTATTTAGGTCTTCTGTGATTTCTTTTAGCAGTTTTTTGTAGTTTTCTTTATATAGGTTTTTTGTCTCTTTAGTTAAATTTATTCCTAGGTATTTTATTCTTTTAGTTGCAATTGTAAATGGGATTCGTTTCTTGATTTCCCCCTCAGCTTGTTCATTACTAGTGTATAGAAATGCTACAGATTTTTGAATGTTGATCTTGTAACCTGCTACTTTGCTGTACTCATTTATTAGCTCTAGTAGTTTTGTTGTGGATTTTTCCGGGTTTTCGACGTATAGTATCATATCGTCTGCAAACAGTGATAGTTTTACTTCTTCCTTTCCAATTTTGATGCCTTGTATTTCTTTTTCTTGTCTAATTGCTCTGGCTAGAACCTCCAACACGATGTTGAATAATAGTGGTGATAGTGGACATCCTTGTCTTGTTCCTGATCTTAGGGGGAAAGTTTTCAATTTTTCCCCATTGAGGATGATATTAGCTGTGGGTTTTTCATATATTCCCTCTATCATTTTAAGGAAGTTCCCTTGTATTCCTATCTTTTGAAGTGTTTTCAACAGGAAAGGATGTTGAATCTTGTCGAATGCCTTCTCTGCATCAATTGAGATGATCATGTGATTTTTCTGCTTTGATTTGTTGATATGGTGTATTACATTAATTGATTTTCTTATGTTGAACCATCCTTGCATACCTGGGATGAATCCTACTTGGTCATGATGTATAATTCTTTTAATGTGTTGTTGGATACGATTTGCTAGAATTTTATTGAGGATTTTTGCATCTGTATTCATTAGAGAGATTGGTCTGTAGTTTTCTTTTTTTGTAATATCTTTGCCTGGTTTTGGTATGAGGGTGATGTTGGCCTCATAGAATGAATTAGGTAGTTTTCCCTCCACTTCGATTTTTTTGAAGAGTTTGAAGAGAATTGGTACTAATTCTTTCTGGAACGTTTGGTAGAATTCACATGTGAAGCCATCTGGTCCTGGACTTTTCTTTTTAGGAAGCTTTTGAATGACTAATTCAATTTCTTTACTTGTGATTGGTTTGTTGAGGTCATCTATGTCTTCTTGAGTCAAAGTTGGTTGTTCATGTCTTTCCAGGAACCCGTCCATTTCCTCTAAATTGTTGTATTTATTAGTGTAAAGTTGTTCATAGTATCCTGTTATTACCTCCTTTATTTCTGTGAGGTCAGTAGTTATGTCTCCTCTTCCATTTCTGATCTTATTTATTTGCATCCTCTCTCTTCTTCTTTTTGTCAATCTTGCTAAGGGCCCATCAATCTTATTGATTTTCTCATAGAACCAACTTCTGGCCTTATTGATTTTCTCTATTGTTTTCATGTTTTCAATTTCATTTATTTGTGCTCTAATCTTTGTTATTTCTTTCCTTTTGCTTGCTTTGGGGTTAGCTTGCTGTTCTTTCTCCAGTTCTTCCAAATGGATAGTTAATTCCTGAATTTTTGCCTTTTCTTCTTTTCTGATATAGGCATTTAGAGCAATAAATTTCCCTCTTAGCACTGCCTTTGCTGCGTCCCATAAGTTTTGATATGTTGTGTTTTCATTTTCATTCGCCTCGAGGTATTTGCTAATTTCTCTTGCAATTTCTTCTTTGACCCAGTCGTTGTTTAGGAGTGTGTTGTTGAGCCTCCACGTATTTGTGAATTTTCTGGCACTCTGCCTATTATTGATTTCCAACATCATTCCTTTATGGTCCGAGAAAGTGTTGTGTAAGATTTCAATCTTTTTAAATTTGTTAAGACTTGCTTTGTGACCCAGCATATGGTCTATCTTTGAGAATGATCCATGAGCACTTGAGAAAAAGGTGTATCCTGCTGTTGTGGGATGTAATGTCCTATAAATGTCTATTAAGTCTAGTTCATTTATAGTAATATTCAGATTCTCTATTTCTTTGTTGATCCTCTGTCTAGATGTTCTGTCCCTTGATGAGAGTGGTGAGTTGAAGTCTCCAACTATTATGGTATATGAGTCTATTTCCCTTTTCAGTGTTTGCAGTATATTCCTCACGTATTTTGGGGCATTCTGATTCGGTGCGTAAATATTTATGATTGTTATGTCTTCTTGTTTAATTGTTCCTTTTATTAGTATATAGTGTCCTTCTTTGTCTCTTTTAACTGTTTTACATTTGAAGTCTAATTTGTTGGATATTAGTATAGCCACTCCTGCTCTTTTCTGGTTGTTATTTGCATGAAATATCTTTTCCCAACCTTTCACTTTCAACCTATGTTTATCTTTGGGTCTAAGATGTGTTTCCTGTAGACAGCATATCGAAGGATCCTGTTTTTTAATCCATTCTGCCAATCTATGTCTTTTGATTGGGGAATTCAGTCCATTGACATTTAGTGTTATTACTGTTTGGATAATATTTTCCTCTAACATTTTGCCTTTTGTATTATATATATCATATCTGATTTTCCTTCTTTCTACACTCTTTTCCATATCTCTCTCTTCTGTCTTTTTGTATCTGACTCTAGTGCTCCCTTTAGTATTTCTTGCAGAGCTGGTCTCTTGGTCACAAATTCTTTCAGTGACTTTTTGTCTGAGAATGTTTTAATTTCTCCCTCATTTTTGAAGGATAATTTTGCTGGATATAGGAGTCTTGGTTGGCAGTTTTTCTCTTTTAGTATTTTAAATATATCATCCCACTGTCTTCTAGCTTCCATGGTTTCTGCTGAGAAATCTACACAAAGTCTTATTGGGTTTCCCTTGTATGTAATGGATTGTTTTTCTCTTGCTGCTTTCAAGATCTTCTCTTTCTCTTTGACCTCTGACATTCTAACTAGTAAGTGTCTTGGAGAACGCCTATTTGGGTCTAATCTCTTTGGGGTGCGCTGCACTTCTTGGATCTGTAATTTTAGGTCTTTCATAAGAGTTGGGAAATTTTCAGTGAAAATTTCTTCCATTAGTTTTTCTCCTCCTTTTCCCTTCTCTTCTCCTTCTGGGACACCCACAACACGTATATTTGTGCGGTTCATATTGTCCTTGAGTTCCCTGATACCCTGTTCAAATTTTTCCATTCTTTTCCGGATAGTTTCTGTTTCTTTTTGGAATTCAGATGTTCCATCCTCCAAATCACTAATTCTATCGTCTGTCTCTTTAAATCTATCATTGTAACTATCCATTATTTTTTTCTATGTTTGCTACTTTATCCTTCACTTCCATAAGTTCTGCGATTTGTTTTTTCAGTTTTTCTATTTCTTCTTTATGTTCAGCCCATGTTCTCTTCATGTCCTCCCTCAATTTATCGATTTCATTTTTGAAGAGGTTTTCCATTTCTGTTCGTATATTCAGCATTAGTTGTCTCAGCTCTTGTGTCTCATTTGAGCTATTGGTTTGTTCCTTTGACTGAGCCATATTCTCAATCTTTTGAGCGTGGACAGTTATCTTCTGCTGCTGGCGTCTGGGCATTTATTCAGATTTCTCTTGGTGTTGGACCCAGCAAGGTTGTAATATTTTTCTGTGAAATCTCTGGGTTCTGTTTTTCTTATCCTGCCCAGTAGGTGGCGCTCGTGGCACACGTTTGTCTGCGGGTCCCACCAGTAAAAGGTGCTGTGGGACCTTAAACTTTGGAAAACTCTCGCCGTCCTGGGGGTTCGCTAGCCGAAGCGGCTTGAGCCGGCCCTCGGTCCGAACGCAGGGAGGGTTGCTGGTCGCCTCAGCCAGGGAAAGAGCCCGTCCGAATTTCCTAGTCGGCCCTGGGCAACAAGCGTGGCGGGAGGGCGCCAGCGGCAGCGGCCCGCCCGAGAGAGTGCACGTTCCCCGGGAGTCACGGGTTTGGAAGGGGCCTCCCCCACCCGTCACCGTTCTCCGCGGGCTGGGGATTTCCGATCCAATTCTCTCAGTTGGTCCGGGGGCTGCGCGTGGTGTGGGCGCCAGTCGCCTTTGTTTCAGGGGACCGCCTCTCCAATTCTCCCAGCCGGCCCGGGAAGGGGGAAGGGAGTAACTCCGGCCGCTTCCCGCCCCGCCCGGTAAGGCCCGCGCGCCTCGGCGATCTCACCCGAGCTGCTTCTCTCAGCCAGCCAGCCGTTCCAGGATGGGGTACGCTGTCTTTTTTATCTCTGTTGTGGCTTTGGGCGCTTTCTGTATCGTTTCTACTCCCCTAGTAGGTGTCCTGGAGAAGAAACTAAGATCCGCGCGTCTTACTAAGCCGCCATCTTCCAGGAAGTCCCGTTGAACGCTTTTAAAGGAGAAATTATTTCAGCAGTCAGAAAAGAGAATTTCCAGCTCTACTTCAGCTAGCCAGTTCTCCTGAGGAATTCACTGAAAAGTTTTATCAGAGTTCCCAGCTTGCAGGTTGCCCTATGTATTCTGCATTTGTCCATCCTCACAGACATATAAAACAATTCCTATAAAAAGTCTCATAATATTTATATTATATATATATATGCAATATTGTATATATTATATAATTGTGTGTATGTGGGTGTGTGTATCCCGTGGGTTCCCTAGAGAACCTTAACTAATGCAAGGATCATTCGCTGAGCCAAACAAAGTAGGGAAAGAAAAAAAAGTAAAATGCCACCTAAACTCCAGTTTGTATTAAGCCTTTGTGGGGAAGAAGTGCATCTAAAATTGTTGCTCCAGCCCAAAGCATGTAGTGTCAACAGCGGAGAGTCATGTTTATTTAGAGGCAGGTTAGTGTGAGTTCACCTGGGGAAGATTATATTCCCCACCAGAGCTGGCATTGTGCCTTCTATCGCTCATTCATCAGTTAATTCCCCACAGGTGCTGTGTCTCAGACTTGTTTTGTTCAAAATACATCTTTTTCCCCCTCGGCAAAATAGAACAGAGTTGACAAGAAGTCCTGATAATTACTCCCTGAACAATAAATCACTCGGCAGTTGAACTGTGTTAACTCAACGTGAAGCATGAATACGTTTCAAGGGAAACCCTCTAAGACAAATGGCACCAATGCTGTGATTACAGCTTAAGCAGATGTGCAAATTGGTCTGTTCCAGGCCTGGTGCTGACTGGCAGACTGGCAGGAGCATTTAAGCCACTCTGAGGTCACTGGAGAGAGAGAAGGGATCCAGTCCTCCTCACTTACTCATTAATTCACTGATTCAATGATCCAAGGCTGACATTCAACTGACACAGCCAGTGTAGGTTGTCCCTGTGTTTATAGCTGGCATCTGTCTGATGGATCTGCCCTGACTGTTGTTTTCCCTGTGTTATGGATTGAATTGTGTCCTCCAAAAATGTATGTTCAAGTACTAACCCCAAGTTCCATGAATCAGAGTCTGTTTGGAAATAGAAGCTCTTAAAATGTTATTAGTTACAGGGAAGCCAAACTGGATTTAGGTGGGTCCTAATCCAATATGATGGATGTCCTTATAAGGAGATAGCCATGTGAAAAAAGCAGAGATTGAGTTATGCCATAAACCACATAATGCCATGGATTGCCAGCCAGCCACTGCCAGAACCCCACAGACTTCAGAGGAAACACGGCCTCGCTGACACCTTGATTTTGGACTTTGAGCTCCCAGAAATCTGAGACAATACATTGTTGTTGTTTTAAGCCATGCAGTTCGTGGTCCTTTGTTATACAGGCTCTAGAACCCTAAGACATCCTACTATACTGAATGTTAATTATTGCAAATATCACCCCATTCTTCAAATTTTATTGAGCACCTAGTATTCTCTGAGCACAATACTAAATGCTGTAAATACACACATGAATGGCCTAGAGCTAATCCTTAAGAAATAAACAAACTAGTTGGGGAGATGTAGCTGCTTAAAATAAAAACATCTAAGCTTGATACAATGCTATGAGAGAAGTAGCACATGTTCAATGTTTAAAGAACTCATGGAGGCTGTCTCAAGCAGGACATGACAAGTGGGCCCTTGAGTGAGGGTTCAGAAGCCCAGAGTCATGAGAAAGCATGGCCTATTTGGGACATGACAGCTGTTTAGCATGGGTGAAATGTAGGTGGGTCCAAGACTGGTGTGACATGTGACTGGGGAAGGAGAAGATAGCACAAAAGAGTCTGAATTGATTCTTGCAATTTCCTTGGTAGTGCTTTAAAACAGCAGAGTGACAAGATCATATTTGCAACTTAGAAAGATCTTGTTAGCTTGAAAATGAAATAACAGAAGTTAGCTTGAAAATGAAATAACAGAAAGGACAAGACAGGAAGATGAGTTAGAAAACATCATTCATTCATTCATTCATTCAACAAGTATTTTTTAAATGTCTACTGTATGCCAGGTGACAGGCTAGGTGCTGGAGCAAAGGTAGTGAGCAAAAGAGTTTAAAATTTGTTAGGAGAGTTGGGTTTAAATAAATAGACGCCAAAATAAATATATATTTACAAACTGCAGTAAATGCTATGAATGGAATTTCCAGATGCTGCAAACAGGTATGGAGTTGGGTTGGATGGTAGAGAAGAGGTTAAATGGATGATCTGGGAAGGCCTCCCTAAGAAATTGACATTTATTCTGAGTCTGAAAGGGTGAGTAAGATTTATCCTGGCTATTCTGAGAAGAAGAGCCTGGAAAGAGAAAGACTGGGTGCAAATAAATCTATTAGAAGGCTGGTTTGGCTATCTTTAGTGGAGAAAAGGTGGTGGCAGTAGAAACACAGAAAAGGTGGCTGATTTGAGTTTTTTAAAATTTTGTTTTAGAGATAATGTGATAATATTGGCAATTGAGGATTGTTTCTGTTTTGAGATGTGTCAGAGACGGCATCCAGAAAGAGATGTCTATCCAGAATGCAGACAAAGCTTGGGATGAGAATTATAGCACCTGGAAACTAGTCAAAACATGAGGTGGAAGAGACCATCTAGAATGCATGTTTAATTTGGGCAAAACTATAGTCCTGCCAGGCACCTGAAATGTGAACTGAACCTGTGGTACCAAGTGCAACCAAGCATTAAAGCAGGAGAAAGAAAAGCATGGTGGAGAATTAGTAACTGCATCTTGATAGTTTTCTTTACTGCCCAAATGGCATAAAGTTGGGGGACAGTCTAAATTTAATTCCTTTCATTGCTATCTAATTAGCAATGTTATCTCTGGGGAATGAGATCGTGAAGAAAGGATTGAGGGAATATTTTCTCTTTTATATTATAAAAATCCCTATTATTTTAGCAAAAAAATTGGCAAGCAAAAATTACTTTTTAAATGTAAACAATAAACAAAATGCTTTAAATACCTAATTACAATAAGATAATACTACCTTTCATATATTAAATAAAACTGGTCCCTTTCCTACAAATAAATTCTTAAGAAAAATACCCCATTCCCCTGCTCATGTTGGATGTTCAGTTCCTTACTTTGCCATTACAAATTATTTCTGGTGAATGGGAAGTGACATAGGGAGAAGAGGTTTCAGGGCACTCAAATATTGAAGGGCACATCAGGGTCTTTGCCCATGGCTGAAAGCCTGTGTGGGCCACCCATTCATACCAGAAATGGACTGAAACCTATTCTCAACACATGAAGAGTTTTCTCTGAAGCCACACATTGTAGAATTCCTCAGGAGAGAATTGACTGAATGAAGAAGAGGCGTGAGAAAGGAAAGGGTCTTGAAAATGGTGACCATTGCAGAGATTCACCCTTGTCTTGGACCCCAAAATGTCTGCTGCACACTGATTGTTACTTTTTAAATACTACTTCATGATCTACACAGCTGTGTGTTTAAGTGGCCATTGAAACACAGAAAAAGGGCCCAATGCTGTGCATGTAGTCATTTCTTTCCTAAGGAACCTGGAGTAGAATCAGGTCTTTTCTTCTTTATTGGCAGACCATTGATTTGTTTATGATTCAGCAAACATAACCATCAGACTTATTTCTTGGATTCTACTCAGGTTGGTAGTTATTTTCTTCCTGGGATCAGGTGTTGTTTTGAGTATCTTATTCCTTGTACAAACTAATGGAAAATATCAAAGATTGTAGTTGATTACAGAGCTCCTTTTGCTGTGGTTAATACTCAGCAACATTCTTAAGGAAAGACAAAATGTGCTAATGAGATTTTTTTTAAAGCACGATAAAAGGTGTTCTTGAAGAAATGGAGTTAAGAGTTGGATTTACCATTGAATGAAAGAGCTGGGAGCAGCAGGTGGTGATCAGCTCTGGATCCACTGGGGTCAAGGATTCTCAGACATGACTGTTAATGGTGCTGTGCTTAACTCAACTGCATGTCGAATTCTCAAACAAAGAAAAAAGAAGGAAACCACTTTAAGAGAAGATCAGGGTAAAGAAAAGATATTAATTCCAATGAAAACTGACTTTTCTCTTTGAGATATCTACTTGCTCTGTGGATTCTCAGGTGGCATTTTTCTGTAGAAGAACCATGTAGATCAGTAGTGGGAGGTCAATTGATGAATTAAAATGATAAAAAAGAAAAACCAGGCACGTGATCAACTGATTTGTGTATATGTGCTTTAGCCATTTGATTTGTATGTTAATAAGCGAGCAGACTTCTGCCATCTGTGTGTTATTTGTCTGTAAAACCAAGGAAGAGAGAAAAAAATAATCAAAGAAAATATCCTTTCTTTCATTTCATAAGAAGATAAACTCACTCAAAGCTGATTTTTAGATATTTCTAACACTATTTCAAATGAAGTCGGCTGTTTGGGGCTTGAAGGAGATACATTTAGAAGATGATAGGAGTAAATTGGACGCTTGGGAGCTCTTTAGTTTTAGTTTTAGTAGGAGTCAAAGGGTCATTCCCTTCTTCCTGAGAGATGTGCAAGTTGTATTGAAGGTCAACCAAGTAGGTGAAGCATTAATTTCCTCTTTCTGATGATCCTAAATTCAGGGATGATCTGATCATCCCTCAATCATCCCTTGTGTGAATGTGAATATATAAAAGCTTCGGACATATATATAGCTCAGACATACAGCTGGTTCAGGAAGCTTGAACTTATATATTTTATATCTCATGTAGCATTTAGCTTCTAGGTCACCACTCTGGGGAAGTGTAGGTCCATTCAGTGCAGCAAACACTTATTGGATGCCTACTGTCTGTTGAGCAACCTGTTGGATGCTGCAGATACAGGTTTCATCTTCATGTCTTGCCTCACAGACTACACGACTCTTCCAAATTATAATGACTTGAATCTCATTTTGCTCAGTTGCAGGAATCTTCTCACAAAGTATGTCTGGGAAGCCTTGGAGGTTTCTTAGGTGTATCCCATCCATTTCAGCTGCCATAGCAGTCACCACCTAACTCAGAACGAATGACCCAATCTGTTCTGTCTGTGGATGACACTAGCTCTTCTGCAAGTTTTAAGTCCCTAGAGAGCTTACCTTGGTTGCTGCCACTTTACCATTTTCCTCAGTTTCCGATAGGTTCTGACTGTTAACCAACCATTACTGAAGCTGTAGGTGCTGGACCACCACGCCCACATAGCCTTGGTATAAGGTGCACCACTGAGTTTTCATTTCCTGAAACTAGGAACTTCTGCTCTCTTCAAAGAAATTCCCCAATCACTAATCTGCTTATTGTGGTTTTACCTTAAGATCCCCTAAAATAAACTTAAATGAAACCTTTTAACACATCATTAGTATTTCCTAGCATCTGAGTTATTTAACCTAAAACGACACTACAAGTGGGACATCAGCTCAGTTGCTTGTAGCCAAATCCAGTGCAGTTCCAGATGTTCCTTTAGCTTAGACCTGCTCATTCCTTCTGGCTTCTTCAGGATTACAGCCCCCAATTGCAAACTAAAACACTCATGCATATGTCTCTGCAGGACAAGTTATAGTTCTGAAGAGAATTCTGAATCTATAGAGTGGAAGGAGCTCTTCTAGAGGAGCAATCATGTATACCAAGACCAGCTCAGCTAAAATGTCCAGAAACATACATCACCAAAGACGCCACTTGGACTTCTTGTAAGGCATTTGTGAACAGCTGGCTTCACAGTCACCAGCAGGGACATGGTTTGTGCTTGTACAGCCAAGAGAACTTTTTGGGTGGTTAGCCTAAAACAAAGAACTAGATTGTCTCAGAGGTAGGGTCAAGACACCTCTTGAAGATTGAGAACTTTTCAGTCTTCTTACCTACACATTGTAAATCTTTGGGGAGTTCCAATTATGAAGACCTCTGACAGAGTTTGCAACTGGACAGCCCAGCTCTTGCTTCAGCTGGCTGATGGTGTGTTCACATCCAGCCCTTTAATTGATTGCATATCTGGTCTGATTCCTGTCATTTTGGGAGTTGGGACCAGATACGGGAGACTGAGTCATAGTGCTGCTTTCAGGATTCCTAGCCAAAGGGACCATTGGGGTGTCTGCCACATGGTGCTGTCTGCCAGGGCATTATCCACCAGTCCTCCACAAATGCTTTCTAAGTTCCTCTTCATGAACAACTTTCTGTTCTCTGGTTTTGGGGAACCATGAAATTAACAACCCCTATGGTCATGGTCATGTGAGAACTTGGTTTTGACAGAGGTGATGTGGTTTATCTTGCAGGCACCTTACTGACCCATTGTCACCACTCCTGGCTGAGCACTGAACCTACCTGCACTCTTGGCCTTTTCTGCTGCTGGCACCAGCCCCTCTTTTGCTGCACTGCTGTAGGCACCTGTACTGGTTTAGCCAGGGCTGCCTCAAGCTAAGTCAAGATATGCCTGCTCATCTGGGCTCTCTCTTCCCTGCACTACAGTAAACTGCAAAAGAACCTCTTCCCCATCATGTAGTATTTTCTCACCTCACCTTCCAGGAATTTGGGCTGGGCAGATCTTACTCCTTTCCCTTTGGGGATTTTGCCATACATCTTTAGAGGATTAGGAAACATACCAGTCCAGAGGCAAGCAGTGGTTCAGGCAAGTTCTACATTGTATGCCCCCTGAGCCAAGAAACCAATTTGTGTCTCATTCAAAGCATATTGTAGTATTCCATTTTTGGCAGGATACTTGCCAGAGTCTGTTCATCTCCAAACAGTCTCATAAATCACCTCATGCATTTAGTTCACAAAACAGCAGGAGCTGATTGCTGTTTTGTGTGATAAGTGTGGGGTACAGTAAGTTGGATATTTAGCTTATATTTATTGGTGCCAGACTCATTGATTTATGGACTTATTCTTCCACTGAAGAAGCACTTATTGTAAATCTACTATGGACAAGGCCAGCTAGTGAAGAGGGTGCCAATAGATTGAAACATGTTTTCTATCTTTCAGTAGCTTCTAATCCAGGTGGCCAAATTCACATCTGAAGGGTATGAAATCTTTCCCCTGCTTCCATCCTCACTATCTGTGTGACCTTGGATATACCTTTAAATTTTCTGGGTCTTAGTATTCTCACAGTGAAATGGGGATTGAAAACACCTGCCATTACATTGCTAGTAGGAACATAAAGTTATGCAGTCACTGTGACAAACAGTTTGATGGTTCCTCAAAAAGCTAAATGTAGAATTAACCTATAACTCTGAGTCCCACTTCTAAATGCATATCATCTGAAACTGAAAACAGGGGTTCAAATAGGAACATGTACATGAATATTCATGGCAGCACTATTCACAGTAGCTAAAAGGTAGAACAACTCAAATGTCCACCCACAGAGAATGGATAAACAAAATGTGGCTTATCCATACAATGGAATATTATTCAGCTGTGAAAAGGAATGAAGTATTGATATATGGTACAACATGGATCAGACTAGAAAACATTATGCTGAGTGAAAGAAGCCAGACACGAAAGGTCACATATTATATAATTCAATTTATATGAAATATCTAGAGTAGATAAATCCATAGACAGAAAGCTGGTTGGCAGTGCTGGGGGAAAGGGATAATAGAGAATAGCTACTTTATGGGTACAAGTTTTCCTTTTGGGGTAATAGAAATGTTTTGGAATTAGAGTTGGTGGTTGCACAATACTGTGAAGTACATAATGATACTAAATGCTATACTTTAAAATGGTTAATTTTATCTCATGTGAATTTCACCTTAAGTTTTTAGAAATCCAGGAACGAAATAGCAAACACCTATCAAGTAAGTCTCCCTGGGTAGGAGTAGGTTCAAAAATCAGTTGACACCAGAGAGCAGAATTGGATCGATGGTGCAAAGAGGCAGATTCTCCAGTACGGTCTCAGGGGAGCTTCTGATGATCCAAGATGTCCATCATCAGTTTTCTGCCTTACCCTTAATGAACTCACCAGTCCTGCAGGTTTTCAAGCTCAGACCAGGTGGGTTCTTGGTAGAGATGCCACAACAGGATTAATGAATTCATCCATACCCCTCAAGATTGTATGAGACATACAAAAAGATTAGTCAATAATCTTGGTGTTCTTAGTCTTGATTGGGTTTCTTTTTACTGAACAGACAAGCATCAGCACAGAACCCTCTGTGCTCTGCCTGGAGGGAGTGAACAGGTGAGGAGAGCCTTGTCTGGCTACAATGAGGAAATGGACAGACACAGTCCAAGGAATTGAATTAAAAGACAAGGAAAAGTGCTGATGGGGTGCTGGAATATGGGTGGTGAGTTCTTCCACTTTGTTCTGGGGCCAAGATTTATGAGAAAAAAACTCTACTGGGCCTTGGAGAAGGAAGAGCATTTTAAATGACAAAGTGAGCTAGATGAAAAATGTTTTATCACCATGTTCTCAAATTTGAGAAATATTTTGATCCTATAAAAATATTTGACCCTCCAGATTTGACTTAAACTATTTTTATCATAAAGCTATTTAAAGATCAACATAAAAGTATAAATTTCTTAGTATTATAGCATATAATATTTAGAATAATATATGAACTGAAGTATGAAACCAATAATATTAAATTAAATTTAACTTGATGGATGATATCTTCCTGGAAGTAAATTGCTTATGGTGGATTTAAGCAATTGATGGTGGATTTATGATACTTACATATTTATGGGCCCTTCTTGCCAACTTGTATTATGACTTTCCCCAGGATGGACTATTGTTGAAGTGACTTTATTCACAGTCTCCTGGGTATGGCAAAAATAGTGGGTATCAGAGCCCTAGGTTGCCACTCAGGAGTTGTGTGGCCTTGGGCAAGTTACTTAACTGCTCTGTCCCAGGGACAGAGGATTTTAATAAGAATTAAAGGAGTTCATAAGTGATATATGTAAGGCACTTACAACAGTACCTGTTTGATAGATTGAATCATTCTTCCCCTACCCCCTAAGAAGTGTTCATCTACTAACATCTGGTGCTGTGGATGTGAACTCACTTGCAAATAAGATCTTTGAAGATGAACGATCAAACTGAGTCAGGGTGGACCTTAATCCAATATGACTGGAGACCTTCCGGGCAGAGGAAATTGAACAGTGAAGTGCCAGAAGCCACAGGAGGAGCTAGAAGGAGGAGGCTATGTGATAGAGGCAGAGATTGATTGCCAGGAAGTCAACACTGGAATGCTACCGACTTTGGAGAAAGCATGACCAACTGATACTTTGATTTTGGACTTTCAGCCTCCAAAACCATGAGACCATGGAAACCATGGATTTTTGTTGTTTAAACCAACCAGTACTGTGGTACTTGTCATAGCAGCCCTAAGAAACTAAGGCTAAGTTGTATAAAGAAAGTGATTCATTGGTCTCTGTTATTATTTTTAAACATTCTTTAAAAAAATTTTTTTATTACATTTGAAATCAATGATGCATCATTTTGATAGGCCAATAAATGTAAAAGTGGCACTGAATAAAATGAAAAATAAAAATTACCATTTAAAAGAAATTTATTATTTTTTTACCTGGGCAGGCACCAAGAATTGAAACCAGGTGTCTGGCATGGCAGGCGAGAATTCTGCCACTGAGCGACCATCACACCGCTCTAAAAATGACCTTTTAATGAAGAAAGCCATCACTGCATATTTACCACTGGGCTCACCAGCAATGAATTGTTCCAAAATGGCAGATGTGAGTGGCATACCTTCTTGCAGCCTGAATGTGGGAGTCAGCACAGGTGGGTTGCATTTGGTCTGCTCATGCTCCCGGGTGCTGGGTGAACTCAGTTCTGCCACTACACCTCTCTGTTTAAACTACTGAGGAAACTCCATGCGGTATGCTGCAAGGGGACCTGACCTTCACTGTGCCCAAACATAAACAGAAGAACAGATGCACACCCGAGGAGTTTCTGCTCTTTATAGCAACATCGTGATCCAGATAATGATAATATTACATTTTTAAAGACTATATCAAGATTAGAACACAAAATTCTTGTAGGAATTGGGTCCTGTCGGAAAAAGATTGTTATAAGAATTCAGGAAAAGAAAAGACAATGTTGTTTGACATAATTCACAAAGTATTGAAACATTGTCCAAGAATACTATTGTTCAAAAGCACAAATGCGGTAAAAAGGGGGAGAGTTTAAGTTCCATAAAAGTTACTAGAATAAAATTATTAAAGACCCTAATGTAAACTATGGACTATAATTAGTAGAATAATTATACTAATATCATTTCATCAGTTGTAGAAAAGGTACCACACTAATGTAAAGTGTTAATAAGAATGAAAAGTGTGTGTGTGAGGGGAGGTAGGTTCATAAGAACCCTATATTTTCTGCATGATTTTTCTGTAAACCTACAACTTCTCTAATAAAATAAAATTTCTTAATTCAAGAACTATACTAAAGTCATTAAAAATGGTATCTTGCTTAATTGTCAGGCTCTGTCTATGGTGGGGACAACCTATGATGGGGAAACTGAGGATTAGAGATTACATTTGCTCTAGAACATTGAAGTAAGTGGAAGAAGATTCTCCAGGTTATCTGCCTGCAAAGCCCTGCTCTCACCCCCTGTGTTATTGCTGTGTTGACTGGAGAGAGAGAAACACATCTGAGCAACAAAAGAGGTTCTCTCGGAGGTGACTCCTAGGCCTAATTTTAAGTAGGCTTGACCTATCCTTTGTGGGATTAAGTTTCATATGAACAAACCCCAGGATAGGGGGCTCAGCCTAAGCAATAATATTTTTAAGGCAAGAAATGTGAAAGGGGTGAAACTAGTCATATCAAATATCAAATTATTTTATTATGTTTTTATAACAGTGTAGTCCTGATGCAAAAAAATAAGACTGGACATTGAAACAGTGACTCTAAAAACGTCTCGAGTATGTATGAAAAAAGAGGCATCTCAATTCATTGATGCATTCATTTTCTTTGGTTGCTGTACCAAAATACTGCAGACTTTGTGACTTAAAACAACATGGACTTATATTCTTACAGTTCTGAGGCTAGCATCTGCAATCCACTCCAGTGGGCTGAGAGCAACATGTCGCAGAGCCACACCGCCTCAGGAGGCTTTAGGGGAGTCTGTTCCCTTGACTTTTCGAGCTTTTTGAGCTGCATTTGAGGCATTCCTTGGTTCGTGCCCTTCCTCCACCTTCAGAGTCAACAGCATAGCTTCTTATTTCAGTGGTCACCTTGCCTTCTTCTGTGCTGCCCTTTGCCTCCCTCTTGTAAGAATACTATGATTGAATTTAGGATCCACCCAGATAATGCAGGATAATCTCCCTATCTCAAAATCCTTACTGTACTCACATGTGCAAAGTCCATTTTACCATGTAAAGTGACATTCACAGGTCCCAGGAATCATGATGTGGCCTATTTTGGGGCCACTATTCAGCCTATAATAATTGGGGAAAAGATATATTTTATAAATATGATTGGGGTTCCTGGCAAAGAATTAAAAAATAAACAATTTACATACACAATCTAGATAGATTAAAACTTAAATGTAAAAACTAAAACCACAATGATTGGATAAATAGTTTGGCATGTGTCTATGTTCCTGGAATGAGAAAATGTTTCACCAAGCCGAAATAACCCAGAAGATTTGATTAAATAAAAATAAAAATCTTTAATTCAATGCTGTTTTAGTTTGTTAATGCTGCTAGAAATGTAATATACCAGAAATGAGAAGACTTTTAAAAATGGAACTTATTAAGTTACAAGTTTACAGTTCTAAGGCCATAAAATGTCCAAACTAAGGCATCCAGGGAAAGATACCTTGACTCAAGAAGGACCGATGGTCTAGAACACTTCTGTCAGCTGGTAAAGCATGTGGCTGACATCTGCTGGTCCTTTGGCTTCTGGTTACAAACAGCTTCCCAGGTGGTGATTTCTTTCTACATCTCCAAGCAAATCTGGCTGTGTTGGCTCTGAGCTTTTTCTACAGTGGTTCTCTCTTAAAGACTCCAGGAAGTGACCCACCTTGAATGGGTGGAAACACATCTCCATGGACACACTTAATCAAAAGGTTCCACCCAAGTGTTTCCATGGAAACATAGAAGCAACTTAAGGAAAAAGATCCCTTCCTACAAAGTCTGCCTCTATGAGATTGGTCTGGTTAAAAAAACATGGCTTTTCTGGGGTACACAACAGCTTCAAACCAGCAGAAATGGTAAAATCTCTACATATAAAGAAAAGCAAACTAGGAAAAATATTAACATAAGGAATATCTGTGGATAATAAGAACAAGATATAACTCAATAGAAAAATGGGCCCAATTCACATACAAACAATTTATAAAAGAATAAATACATTTTCTTAGTTTATTATGATTAGTAATTAAAATGTATATTAGCAATTAAAAAACATATTAAAGCAACAATGAGATACTTTTCACCAAAGGTGTCAACAAGATGTAAAAGATAAATCATATCCAAAGTTGGGTAGGTGGAGGCAAATAAGCAACATAAATCCATACCGAATCTTTTACTCAGAAATTCTATTTCTAGAAATTCACCCTGAGGAAGGTGGGCAGTAATGTGTGCACTGGGAATCAGCTGGGTCTGGATTCGAATCCTGGAAAATGACTTTCTGAATCTTGGCCTCTTCATAAATACAACAGACAATAATTTACAACCACTTTAGGGTCCCTGTGGGGATTAAATGAGGTGATGCATGTTGATGGTGTCAAAAAACACCTGACATATTGTAGGCACTCAGATTTTTGTTTCTGTCACTGTCATTGCTATTATGACCTATCTATATTGTGCAGCCATTTAGTTATTTCAGTGATGGTGAAGAATTACGTTTATTGACATGGGGAGATGTCTTAAGATATGGTATGATGTGAAAATGCAATTTGTAAACAGCATTTGTAATAAGTTATTTCTGAATTATATTTTAGTCTTGTCACAAAAATGAGAAATATATATTTTATGATGTTATCTTGGAGATTGAAACTAGACTTTTAAAAGAAATTTCATATTTCATTCTTTGGATGAATTTTAAATATACTGGTAATTAAACATTAATTCTTAAGACAAATGAGCAATGAATTGTTGAATGATCTTTTTGAACTAAATTTCCATACAAAATATGAACAACTAGTAGATGAGGACACAGGCACCAGTGAGCAAAACAAAGATCTGCTCCTGTGGAGCGCACTGTAGAGGCGGATGACAAATAGCAGCAAATCAACATGCAGGTAAGTAATTCCAGGAAGAACCCATCCTAGTAAGGGAAGAACTCGCTGATGAGGGAACTCTCTCTTGAGGGAAGTGAGGATGGATGAGAGCCTTGGGTAGAGGGAGCAGCCAGTGCAAAGGCCCTGAGCCAGGGTTATGCCTGTTTCGTTTGGCCAGGGGGTTGTGGAGGAAGGTACACAATAAACAGAGAAGGAGGGGCTGTGCCAGGGAGGAAGGCGAGAGAGAATGGTTTCCTGGCTGCTAAGTGGAGGAAAAAGTGTCTCCAGAAAGAGGAAGCAGGCACCAAGGAAGATAGTGCTGGGAGATCAAATAAGGTAAGCACAGAGAAGGACCAATGGATCATTAGCCTGGAGGTCAGGGACAAGCAGGGCTGCTTCCCCAGAGAACTGGAGAAGAAAGCTCTATGCATTGAGAGAGGAATCAAAGACAGAAGTAGATTATTTTAATGAATTTTCCTATAAAAGGAAGCAGAGAAATGAGATAGAAGTAAGAGGTAAGAATGGATCAAGAAAAGGGTTTCTTTGAGATGGGAGAAATGGTAGCATGTCTGTGTCCTAGTGATGAGAACAATCCATCAGAAAGAGAAAAATTAATGATGTCAGAAGACAGCACTGCTGCAGCCACATCCCTGAGCAGATGGGTGGAATTAGAGCTCAGACACAGTAGAGCTGGCCTTAGCTGGGAGCACAGACACTTTACCTACTGCATTTTTCTCAGATTTGCCTGTATCTTAGGATCACCTGGGGGACTTTGAAAAACCGTCAGTGCCCGGTCAACATCTTAGATCATTTAAGCAATTTAACAAAATTTGGCATCTTTTACCATATTTCCAATTTCACTTCACTATCAATTTTTATTTTATTTGAACATCCTATAATCTGTGAGGGAGACTCCTCAGTAAAGAATCTCAGTGGATAGGTAGTGTAATTGGGTAGAGAGGCACAAATGGTCATTTCATTAGTTGATTTTGTTGTTGCTCTTTATGCTAATTATTTCTTTAAAAATGTTTTGATTACAAAGACTCAGTTAATAAACTAGGTAAAATATATATATGTGTATTGTATAACACTATGTTAGCGTTAGTTTTTGTTGGGGAAGGAATTGCTGGTAATATTCATTTTTCTTTTACTACTTTTGCAATGTGCTTGCACAGCTTTCATAACCTGAATAAAACCCAAACAAACCAATTTTTATAAGAAAGGGAAAAGAAGGAATCTGTTAACTAGTGTGTTTCAGGGAGGTCACTATGCCTGAAGGTTGGGTTGACAGTAGATGAGAGGACTTTATAGATGTTTTCTGAAGGTCATGTTTAGTTTTGTAAATCTGTACAATGTTAAGATTCTTTGCTCACACTTGAAAAGGATCCAGTTAATGAAAATAGCTTCTATAATGTGATTTGTAGCCTATATTTTGAGTGTAGATGAAGAACACTTCAAGAGCCCCATATGAATATAAATTTTTAAATTTTGGCTACTTCAGTCAAAGAAAAGAGATAAAACTTTTAGATTCATTTTGATGTAATCTATTTTTCCAGTTTCTAGTGTACAGTGTGATTTTTTCAAAGGGGATCTATTTAAGGCAATGTGGCTCTCAGTGGAAATTACATAATACGAAGTCACTCCATCTAAGTAATCATTCAGGAACCCAAACTTTGTAATTATGCCGCCAACCATTTCCATTCATGAGTCAATTGTGGATCTAAATAGAATGGTTCGCCCACTGCAATTACATAAGTTCTTTCTCTTGGGAAGGTCATGATTCCTTTGACAGTCCTCAATACTGGCTCTCTTTCAATGCTTGGAGGACCCTTCTCTTTGAGATGTGCATCTGTAACCTCAAGGCTCGGAAGTCTACCTGGTATCTCCATCGAGGACAGAGTGGACAAATTCAGAACTGGAATCTCAATGGCTCTTCTAAACAAGGTGTGAGCATGAAACTTCTGCAAGTTCCCCCAGTCATGACACTTGGAGTGGAGATGTGATTTAGCCACTACTTTTTAGGAAGTGAGTTCTCAAGAGTTAAACACTTTGGTGTGGTATATAACTGAATTGCTTATTAGCCATGCATGAAAAACCTACTATTGTGGATTATTAGTTTCATGATTTTCTTCGCTTTTTGTCAATCATTGGAATTACAAAAGTAATTCATACTCTAGTAAAAATTCAAACACTGCAGGAGTCTAAAATTAAATTTTTTCCTATCCTTTCTTCTTACTCTTCCCCTGATGGAATCATCATCAACAATTTAATGTGTTTTCTTCCAAACACTTTTCTTTGCTTATGCAAACGTGTGTATACCTAAGCATACATGTATGTGTGCATATACTAGCATCAAGTAATGGTTCTCAAATGCTATCCTATTATGTCCTTACAACAGAACAGAGTGAATTATAACCCCTGGTAGTCTGGGTTTGGACCACAAAGAGTCTTGACTTTAAAATATTAAAAAAATTTGTAGTTTAGTATTGTATATTAATGTTTCATTCTCCTAAGACATTTATGTTTTTATGATAGTAACAATGTATTTTTCCCAAACTTTGATCAGTATGGACTCCCCTGAAATAATTATCAGATTATCTGCAACTAAATACATCTCTGCAAAACACCATGAGTTTGCCATCACAGTCTTAAAAGCATGAAAACTGGGAAATTCAGTCCTCTCTCTCCCTCTTTTCTCTATGCCAAAATCTCATTATAGTTTTTTATATACTTCAAGTCATCTTTGCTTCTTCTCTCTTCTTTCCAACCCCCTTCTGAGTCTAAGCCTTCGATTCTGCTACACCTCCTGCCTTGACAGCCACTACTTTGCTCAATCCTCCCTTACTACTTCTAAACTGTATATATTCTAAATACTTCCCAATATGACATCTCTTCTCTGGTCCCATGACTCCATTCTAGCTAGGCAACAGGAGTCTTTCTTTGAATTTACTGCACACTGCTGTCAAAGTAATCTCACTAATGCTTGCACTTATCAATTTTGTTTGAAAATCAACAATGACTCCCAGTATATGCCTGAGGCTTTTTTTTTTTTTTTTTTTTTTTGGTCTAGTCCCTTCATTTTACATCCAATTTTCCTTTCAAAACTTATTTTCCTTTACACTGAAATGTTCAGATTGGTCATTATTTGAACATGGGATGTAGCTAGATGCCATGTACTATGAATGATAAAAATTAGTGAGCAAGACAAGAGCTTACAAGAAGATAAATAAAATATGCACATAAATAACTCTAACTTAAGACAAAAATAATCAGTGCATTAGGAGAGGTATGAACAGACCAAGCGGAGATTCTGTTCTGGCTTTGAGAATGGCAGTGAGCTTTACAGGAATATAGCACTTTGATTATATTTTGGAGGATGACTTACACCTGAGCAGACAAAAAACTGGAAGGAAGGTTAATGTGTTTGATGACATTAAATGATAAAAGTGTATTTGTAGATAGTGAATTCCATAGTCCAGCTGGGCTGAACTTGGAAAACAAAGCAGAGTTGAGGAGCAAAAAGGATCTCAGTAACCTGGTCACTTTCCTCTAATGATCCCTGTCTTGTCTCTATTACTCCTAAAATGTGGGCCTAAAAGTGAACTGGGTCCTCATGTAAGGCTTGGAGAAGTCATGTTGGGGAAGAATTCTCGCCTTCCTTGTTCAAGATAAATGACTCCCATTAGAGTCGACCAATACTGCGTTGACTCTAGGGGAACTGCAAATTGCTGGGAACTGTCAACTTGAAATCCCAAATTGCTTCCCCACTTACTCCTGCAGATTCATGTCTTCCTATCTTGCATTTGAGAAATCACTCCTTTGGAGAGGTGATCCCGTATCTGCCCATATAATGACTCATCATGTTGGCGTTGTTCAGACTGTGGTGTCCTCTGAAGCTCACCCTTTGGGTCTCAAGTTGAACATCAAGCCTATTTGTTCACATCCATAGATTGATAAATGGGCCTTTGCACTGCTGCAACCCGGGCAGGCCTCCTCAAAGGTAGCTGGTAAGCTGAGCAGGAAGCACAGTAGAGTTTCTTTTTATCTCCTTCATCTTCAGTTTTCCATAGGAAACTTTGCTTTTAGGCAAATTTAGAGCACATTTTATTATAAGCAGGTTCCACATATTCTACCAGCTACAGTGGGGAGAGTTAAGAGTCATGCTGGCAAAACTTGTGAGATCCATATGATTTTTTATAAGGACAATGAGTCTTACAGAAAGCTATAGCTGTAACACTGATGTAATGTGTTATTTTGCAGATGACTGCTGCAACCATGTTTCTATGTTTAGTTTAGTTTTTTTTAAATACAAGTTTTTTGTTTCATTTTTATCAGGGCAAATTCTAATCCATTACCAAAAACAGAAATGTCCTCTCAGATTCAAGAAAGTAAAATAAATATTTTTGATATAGTAACTTAATAGTTCCACTTTGTCCTGCTCCTGGCCCTTGAACACTGTCTAAGTATGCAGCAGACGTCAGATTGTCAGGCAATTCTACTTATGTTGGGAGACTGGCATGGTAGAAAGGCACCAGGAAGAGTTACTAACATCTTAGTTTTCACCAAAATTATGCGTCTTATTAGGTAGCCATATGACCCAGGCCTCAGTTTCCCTAATGCCTCCCTTGTCTATTTCATGGGGAAGAGGTGAGAATCAAATAACACACTGGGTGCAAAAATATTTTACAAGCTACAACCTGCTATTCATATGTCAAGATTTATTACTTGGAAACTACAGGAATATTGAAATTATTCAGAGACTTTACTTCCTCTCACACAACTAGCAATCTAGTTTATAAAAGACCATTTCATACAGATAGCACATTACTTTAGGTAATCCAGAAGAACATTCTAACCTAGGACAAAGAGGAGAGCAGTAATTAGACAAAATTATAATGTTTGAACATAGGAATAAGCATGAAGAAGCCCTTGACTTAAATTTTATGGCATCAGGAATCAGAACTTGTTGGAAAGACCCTTTGACATTGTATTGAGAAAAGAGGATGAGTATTGCTGGTAAAGACAATGGCCAGGCTTGATGCTTCTTTTCCCCATGCTGAAATAGACTCTGATCTTTTTTCCTTCCCTTTGAACTTTGTTGGCTTGTCCTCCCCAAAGCTCACTAATTTAATTCAGTCAGTCACTGTTCGGCCTTGAAACACCTATACAAACCTTTAACATACTGAAGAGATTGCAAAAGAAAGGAGTCGGATGAAAGGGGACAAGGCAAAAGGTCAAAGTAAACAGAGAATTAGGAGCTAAAGTCAGCCCTTAGGAAGTGGTCAAAGCCGTATGAATGGTTTATCTATAGGCCTTTGACACCAATTTTTCTGTTCATAGTCTCTGTTTGCCCATACGGCATAAAGTGATTGAATGTCTGTTCCCATACTTTATTCTCTTCAACTAGAGAGATCCTGAGAGGAGACAAGAGCACAGGGGAAGTATATATATCCAATCCAAACTATGAAAGCTGTAATTTAAATGCCTTTCTCCCCTTTCTTTAACTTCAGGGAGGATGGCAGAAAAGTGGGACAGATTGAACAATAAATATACTCACACAGCAAATGCTTTGTCACAACACATATCATATTTTGACATGTTTTGTAGGCCCCCAAGCTATGAGATGGTGTAAGGGTCTCATTTTTCATTCTGTTGACTTTAATTAGGCTCACCAGTTTGACAATTTATTGCTAATATCAGTACTATTTTTTAAAGCTAGTATTCTTAACAGTCAAGTTCCTCCAAACTCACCTGGTACAACTTTGCAAATTTTAAGGTAAGATTCAAGTGTATATTTTTGTGACAGTCCTTGGTAGCAAGTCAACTTTTAGGCTATAATGAATAGTGCAATAACATATGAAACATTCTTTATAAAATGGATATTTCATAAAAGATTTGAAAATGAGCCAAAAGATTTCAAGATAGTAGAAAAAGTGAAATATTGCTCAAAAAAAGTGAATTTTAGCATAAATTAGAGGATGTCAATGAGTGAACCAAATATCTTTGTCATTTGTCTAATTTTCAAAGGGGTTATAATGTCTTTGCTAGTCATTTTAATGAAGATTCTCCGCATTTGTTTGAATTTCTGGTTTCCTCTCCAATCTATATGCAAAAGATACTATTTTTAAAGCAAACACTCAGGTTTAGAGGGTGCAGGGTCAAACATGGGAAAATGTCATCTCAGTCTTCAAATCCTTTCTTTCTCCAGAGCTCTAAGTCTTAGGGATTTGAAGTGTCTTGAGAGTAGTATCTCAGAACAACACTGAAATCATGGATGCATTGGAAGGGGCTCTTCTTGGCCAGGGAGATGCCTGGTCTTCTAGGCAGCTACTTGGGCTCCCAAAGATATACATCCAGAGTAGGCATCAATGATCACAGTCTCAGAAGTCATCATTCAGATGTCTGAAGAATCCAACCCATCTGATTTGATTAAGTTATTCATAGATACAGTATTTTAGTTTTGCGCCAATTCAATACTTGCTTTTTTTCTTGCTTGGGGAGGATTTTAAGGTTTGCAATGAGTCATTGGCTATTTTTTCTCCCCTCTTATTTTGGATTTCTTCCATCTTTTTCTTTGAAGTCTCCTTTTTATGTGTTTTCTAGGAACTCTTTTAGCTCTTTTTAATATTTACACATGGAGGCTCTTTGGGACTTGGACTGAATACTTAATGCCCATTGTGTTTTCCCAACTGGGACCATGAATATTCCAAGGCCATAACAGGCCATGTTACCAACACTGAAAATTCACATTGACATCTGGGATGGTGTATAGTTCCAATTTTAAAAGGGCATCAGTATGGAACACAAATAATATCATTAAGAAGGGACTATTAGAATCATATGAAAAAGAACTCAGCTTTATATCTTGTAAGTAATGCTAGGTTTTCCCTTCACATATTTGTGATGGTTTTGCTGACATAGAGAAATGGAAAGAAAATTCCATAGGCATATCCTTTATAAGAAATGGCAAAGATGATAAGTCCCTGAAGGGAGGGTGAATCTACTTCTACATGTTGTAGATGCTCACTGGAAACAGAGATGCTGGACAGATACCCTTTCTTTTCCTCTATCACATTCTTTTTGCCATGTTGTTAATAGATTCCTTTCAAGGGGTGCTAGCTGAGATCTACTAGTCACTCTTACTCTGAACAGGTTTTTGTTTTTACAACTTTTTTTTTTTGGAATAAGGGGGAGAAGTGACCCAAAACATTTATAATTTGCTTTTCTGGGGTCCACAGAAGAAAAAGAGTCTCTCTTGTTACTCAGAGGATGTGAGAGGAAAAATGGCTAGAGTCACAGAAGAGACAGAACTCTCTTAGGAAGTGTCAGGTGAGATGAACCATATTTCCGCCAACTCAAAGATCTTGGTTTGGGAGGGTGATCAGAGAAATTTCTGCAGAGCTATTTAATTTTTCATTGTTAGATGTGACCAGTAGGAAACAAGTATATGAATCTCTGTTTTGCTGAAGTAGCCACTTGCCAACAAGGTGAGATTTGAAGCATCCTGCTGATCTCCAGTCTCCCTTCTGGCTCAGCACAGGGCCTGTCATTATCCAAATTCTCCAGCTCTAGGGATAGGTAATATTGTGTATCAGTCATCTGGAGAAGATATTTAATAATACCGTATCTAGGTTTCACATTGGACTTATTAAATCAGAACACGTACAGATGAGATCTGGGCATTTGTAATTTTTAGAAGTGCTTCAGATGATTCAAATATGCAGGCAGGGTTGAGAACTACTGGGTTATTCTATTACTCTCTTCCATTGAGCAGAAACATCTGGCAGAGGAAATTCACGACCTCAGTGGAAGTCTTCAAAATCTTAACACCTTTGCTAGAAGTATCTAGAAGGGGATGAGTCTAGAGCTAGGGTGGGGAGGTTGTGGTTGATGAGAAGGAAATAGGAAAGGATCCTCAGAAAATGTGGGCTGTCAGGGGCCTAGGAAATGAAGGTTAAAGTCAAGGCCAAAGACACGGAAGATTTGACAAAAGAAGAAGAAAAGCCACAATGAGACAAAATTCGTATATTTCACAATTTTGCCAGGGCTGAACTATTACTGGAACAAGATGGGACATCAGGAGAGGGGGACTGATTTACTATTTCCTTGTTCAGAAATCAGATGAAATAATTCATTATGGGAACTGAAAACGACATTGGCAAATGGTTACGTACAACATTATTTGGCTTTAGGCCTACCACTGGGGCAGAACCACCAAGGGTCCTTTTTGTCTTCAAGGGAATGACCATGGGCTAGTGGCAAGAAAGATATTTCTTTTTGGTTTAAAATAAAGGCCTGATAAAATTCCTCTGTGGAGTATGGTCCTCAATTTTAACAGTTTCATGTAACTACATCAACCCTTTTCGGAGTAATTCCATGTCCGTTGGCAATTTATTTCATAAAATATACCAGTCTTATATTGTAAAGCCAAATTGAAATGAGAGGCTTTATGGACCCTACTAATAGCTGAAAAATCATGAAGAGCAATCATAAGCAGTACAAAGCAAAAAGCTAAAATATAAAGAATCCTGATTTCCTGATGAGAAATTTTAGAAAATCAGGGCTGTGCATTTTAATAGCATAGTTGTTGGTAGGTAAATTTTTTTTCCATTAATATCAACTCAACTGATACTTGATTTTAACTTATTTTACCTAGTTCCCCCCACCCCAACTAGATTAGGTCATTGAAAGCAGTGATTTAAAGATGGATTTGTATATAAAAAATAGCATCTCTGAAATCAGGATGTGTCCTAAAAGAGACATGGTCTTATATTTGGAAAAATAGAGTTGCTTTGTCAATTTCCACTTTCCCCCATATTTCCTCAGGACCCATTATTGTGAAATATCTTTTTAATTGACTTCTAACCTCATGGCAGCTGTGATGATTAGAATTTAGTTCACGTGTCAACTTGGTCAGGTGATGGCATCCTGTTGTTTGGCTAAACAACCCCTCACTTGATCGTTACTATGAGTACATTTCATGGACTTAAATCGTCAGTAAGTGATTGCATCTACAACCAATTAAGGAGCTTGTCTTCAACAATGAGATACATCTCGTCCAATCAGCTGAAGGCTTTAAGAGGTGCAATAATGATTTCAGCAGACAGAATTTCTCAGCCACCAGCTTCCCCTAAAATAACTCACTGGGGCTCTTCATCGGAGTTCCTAACTTGCAGCCTACACTATGGGATTTGCATTTGTGCATCCCCACAGTTGAATTTGTGTATCCCTACAGTTTTCAGAGGCAATTTTTATTAAAATCTCATGGTATTTATAGATATCTCCTGTCGGTTTGGTTTACATAGAGAACCTTGACTAATACTGCAACATTATTTGGGCACATAACTGCTGGGTGGGTCTTGGTTTCTCAGAGAACAATTGTCACCCTGCGTCCTGTGTTTTTGCCCTTTTCCCTAACATATCCACCATTATCTGGTCTTTACACCAGCTTTGGGTTGATGGTACTCCCAAGTCACAAGTTGGAGAAAGCTGGAAATCTCTTTTTCTGGAAGTCCTCTTTAAAACACAGAGTTGATTTAATTTTCACATTTCAGAAATACTTCTGTATGGTTCAATTTAAAAGCTTAGAATTCATGCACACAGAACCTAACAGGCTTACCAGGAAAATCTCCTTATCGCAGTGAGAAGTCCTTCCTCAGCATCTGTAGCCATTCAACTTCTTTTAACCATCACTGAAGAGAATCTCTTTCTTGCCATCGTAGTCTATCCATTATGTGATTGGGAGAACTTTCTATTAGACTTAAGAAAACATATAATAATAACTCATCTGAGGGGTGCTCAAGTGTTTCCTAAATTCTCAGCCTTCCAGGCAACGTCTCTCCTCATAATAACAAAATACCCAGAACCAATGAGTGCAGGAATCCCATCCCTTTCTTTTTTTTTCTTTTCTTTTTTTTTTTTTTAAGGAAAGACAGAGAGAAGGAAGGAAGGATAGAAGGAAGGAAGGAAGGAAGAAAGGGAAACATCTTTTAAACATTTTCTTGTTTTATTGTATTTTGTTTTTCCGTTTTTTGTTACATGGGCTGGGGCCGGGAATCGAACCGAGGTCCTCCGGCATAGCAGGCAAGCACTTTGCCCGCTGAGCCACCGCGGCCCGCCCCCATCCCTTTCTTAAATATTTCTGTGGAACACTGGGAATGTCTCAGATCTTTCTGGTTTGCACTCTCCTTTTCTACACTAAATGTCTACTTTAGACATCTTCCACCATGTTCTAGGGGCCATTCTGGTGCTCTTCTCCATGCTGGTCTATCCCTTTTAGCTTCATCCTATCTCATTTTTGAACAGTGATTCTTCTCTTCAACCCTAAAGCACAACATAAACAAGGCTGTGATGTTTAACAAAACTTACTGAACAACGTTTGAATATAATATGAAGGAATTAGCATGCAGGAAAGAAAAGCTTAAAATTGGATGTAAAAATTCCCTACTCCTATAGCCAGAAGACCCCTGCTGGCTGTCTCCCTCCTTTGCCTGCCTGTTCAGTCATTTTGCTGGACTCAGCCATCCTGCTTAGTGTCCACTTTGATGTCTTCTCTTGTCCTTGAATCCCAGGGGCCACAGTTACCTTTCTCTGTCCCTCCACCCACCTGCATTAGAAGAATCTCTCAAATATGCCCATAATGAAGATGGCCTTTTATGTTAATAAGGAATAAAATGTAACATCTGTTTGAAGCATTTACATTTGGAATATTTCCCAAAGTTCAAGACCAGCACAAGGATAACTAATAGGTACCTGACTTAAAACTTCAAGAATATTATCTGTCATAAAAGTGACAAAAGAGAGCTTTTCTCAAGAGCAAATTAGATACTTTACCCTTAGTGACACAGGAAATATATTTCTGGCATTTTGACCAATAGCAGTTTTTTTCTGATTCAGGTAGTCAAAACTTCAGAATAAATCATGTCCAGTCACAGAGCCTTCCACTGCAAAGATTACAAATGTGTAACAACTGTGGGCAGGTGAATGTATAGATTGTAAGGGAAAATCAAGACATGAAATAAATGTTATGCCAGAGTGAATGTATCCAGAGTATATATGATTTGAATTTTCCTTTTATAATATCTAAAAGTTAATCGAATACTAAATTAAAATTAAAGGGAATTCTTATTTTGATTTAAAATCTCTCTTCCAATATTTACTATTTTTGATTCTATTTGTCCTGTAACTTTAGGATTAGATCAAGGTTAACCTTTGTGGTAGGTTAAAAGACATGACCTTAATTTTAATCCATTGTAGGTATTTTTCCATCATAGATAGGACCCTTTGAAGATGTTCTTTTTAGTTAAGGTGTGGTTCAACTGAATGAATAGGGCCTTAAGGCCTTATAGAGAGACCAATACATCACAAAAGTGAGGAAGGAAAGGACATCACCCTAAGGTTGGAGGCAAAGATAAAAGCCAGGGAACCCCAGGGACTGCCAGCAGCCACTGCCAGAATGCTACTGTCTGAGGAGAAAGAATGCCTTGCTGGTATCTTGATTTTGGACATCTCCAAGTCTCACAACCACAAGGCAAAAAATTGCTGTTCAAGCCAACTCTTTGCACGGCATCTGTTATAGCAGTTTAGCAAACTAAGACTGAGGGACTTAAGACATTCAAGAGTTGACTATGCAGTAAAGGGAAGGAAAGAAAATTATCTTCTAGGACCACTCATTACACCACTGGCAAGCTTTCTACATTTGAATGTAGTTACTCACTCTGGATCTCTAATTCTCTGAAAATTTCACCAGCTGATGCTTCTGATCTTCAAGAACCACGTGAAATAAGTCGACCCTCTCTTGTACATGTCAACCATCAAATATTTTGAAAGTATTACGATATTTACCTTTATTCCTTTCTTATCCAGGATAAACTCACAGGTTCCTCCAACTGTCCCTATACAGTATTTCCATTCCCCTCACTAACATAATCCCCCTTTTCGAATTCTTGCAGAGTTAAGGAATTGGTTACACTCTCCAACATATGGGACCATCTATCATCAGGTAACAATGTACATGTTCATTAGTGGAATCATTTATCCTATGCTTCAATATCTAATCCAGAAGTTCAATAACATTCTTACAAGCTTTTGTTTCAATAAAAAATGCACTAAGCCCATAGATGTACTATTCTAGAAGATATCCACAAAATAACATAAAGATATTTTCCTTTATGTATTTTTTAGTTTGTATAATTTTTTTCAATAAGCATCTACTAATTTTATAATTTAAAAATCCTGGTTCAATACGTTTGGCTATTAATGAACTTCTGTTGCCACCTGCTCACCACCTAAGACTCTTCTAACTCGAACAAGACTCCAGAGTCTTGCCACAAAGGTTGTTTCCCTGAGAATGTGTTGGTCTTGGCAAACCATCTGACAGGCAGGCCTTGCTGAGCCCTCTCAGAGTTACAGGATGGACAATAATGGAATTTAGGTTTACTTGAAAAATCTTGAAGGGTAGATTATACAAGCTGTTACTACAAAGTTAGAAAGGAAAAGAAGGCCTGGGCATCAGACACTTTCTAGGAAAGCTCAGACTCTTGGATATAGCTTGAGTCTAAATCCAGAGGAGCAGTATGAAATCAGAGAACACAGTGGTACTGAAGGTCAGATATCAACCATGAGAGAAGGAACCGGCCAACATGCAAGATCTTAAAGTATACACAAGGTGGTCCATTGATTCACAAAGTGGGGGCAATGTTTGATTACAATGTCAGGCAAAGTAGCCAGATGGGAAACATTAGCAAAAAGAAGATCTTTGATGGAGCAGGTAAACCTGTTTAATGCTCTTTGCTGAGGCAGGAGTCAGTCTGGAGATGGGGCCAATTTCTAGAACTTGTTAGAGAGAGAAAGACAGGCAGGTGGCTTAATTCCTGAATGGTAGCACCAGAATCAAGGTCAACTTCTGAATGGAAAATTTCTGCATGAAGGGTAAGAAAACCAGAATGAGAATAGTTACAGCAACAAATTCAAGGCTGGGCAGGAGTTATTGGCAACCTTCTCTTGACCAACAATTTCCGGACTGGTTATGAATCATTCCATTTTGTCAGATGCACCTTTGAAAAATGGTGTGTGGGGAAACAAGTGGGGAATGCTGCCTCTCCCACATGGAGATTCACAGTGTGCATGACCATGTTTAAGGCTCTGAGAAGTCCCTCAGTTAAAAAAATATTTCACCCCATTTATCAAGGAAATCTTTCACACACAGGGTTGTGAGTGGTCTGTGGGTGGAACTTTCCAAACAAAACTGTACTTCATAGCCTAAAACCTCTGTGTGTGCTTTTCTTTCTCTACTTTGATTTTCTTTTTTCCCTTTCTCTTATATTCCATCTTTTCCTTTTCTTCTCTTTTTCCTTGTTTTTGCTTATTTTCTTCCATTCCACCCCTGTCTGAATATTGTTTAAGTTTAATGGTAGCTTTCAGGTCTCAGAGATTACTATTTTGTTTTTTTTCCTATTGTATAGCATTCCTTACAAGAGTGGGTCATTTCACTGACTATTAGTTACCCAATACTGCATAACAAATTACTCCCAAACTTAGCTGCTTAAAACAATAAATAGTTATTATTTCTGATGGTTTCTGAGGGTGAGAAAGCAAGGAGTAGCAGAGGGGGGTGGTTCCAGCTCAGGGTCTCCTAAGAAATTGCACTCAGCTCAAGGCCCAACTGGTGCTGGAGCGTCCCTTCTTAGCTCACTCCCCTGGAGTCTGCAGGCCTCAGTTCCCCACCAGCTGTTGGCTGGAGGTCTCCATTCTTCACTGTGTGGGCCCCTCCACGGGCTGCCTGGAATGTCCTCTCCACACAGAAGCTGGCTTCCTCCAGAGTGAGTGATACAGAGAAAAGAGAGTAAGCAGCTGAGGGAGACAGCTGTCAAGATGGAAGCCACAGTCTTGTTAACCTAATCTGGGACAGGGTTGTAGCCTCCTTTCTGCACACAGACCAGTCCTGGTACAAAATGGTTCCACAAAATTGTGCATACTAGGAGTTGAGAAACTTTGGGGACTTCTTGAAGGCTACCTCCCACAAGGTCTTTGAAGATGGTGCAATAAAACCCTGGAGATGGAGAGGTAGAATACCAATGCGGAAAACAGGAGAACTTGATCTTGGAATATGCGTAATGCGTCACTGCGCAATTTTCTTATTTCTTGTTTCTTGCCAGACCTTCTTTACCCAGGAGATTATTTCTCAGTAACAGAGTATAACAGTGTTTTGGGGATATTGATAATAAGATCCTCCACCTTCTCCTCCTCCTTGTCAGCTATGAAGACTCCTCTTAAGTCACATAGGGTTTTCTGACATTTATCCTCACTATGAGCTGTGGGGTAGATGGTGCTTCCGTCATGCTGATGTAATAGATGTGAGAGGGACACGGGTATCTGACTGTTCACATATGTGCTGGGCACAGTGCGGCTGCAGTGATGGTGCTGTGCCAGCAGCCCTGCTCGCTTAAATTATTTTCTGATGAATGTTGCTTTCATGAATCAGAGAATGATGACACCTTACTAATTTCTCATTGGTGAGATACAGACTCATTTTTTCATTACTACTTTAGATAGTTTCCAAGTATGAGTATTGTATAACTTTATGGACTAAATATTGAAAAAGAAATCTGAATCTTTAGAATCATACTGTGTTTATTTCCTAAGGCTATTGTATCTAGTGACCATCAACCAGGGTAGTGTAAAACAGCAGAAATTTATCTCTCACAGTTCTGGAGGTCAGAAGTGCAAAATCAAGGTGTCATCTGGGTTAGTTCCTTCTCGAGGCTCCAAGGGAGAATGTGTTTCCAACTTCTCTCCCAGATGCTGGTGGTGCTGGCATTCTTTGGCTCGTGGAAGCATCACTTCACTCTCCACCTCTGTTGTCACAAAGAGTTCTTATACTGACCCCAGCCATTGGATTGAGGGTGGACGCTCAATGCAGCATGATCTCCTGAGATCCTTAGCTTAGTTACACTTGCAAAGACCCTATTTCCATATAAGATCCCTTTCACAGGGAACTGGGGTGAGAACTTGGCCACATCTTTTGTGGGGGGGACATTATTCAATCTACTTCACACAGTTGCAGAGAAGTTTATCAAATGACAGAACGACCATGTAGTTAAGTGTCACCATCCTGTATTACTTTGCAGGAACAGGGTATGTGCCTAAGAATCACCTCCACCCTGGGTTTTACAGCAACTTTAATGTTTCCAACAGGAAACGTGCCAGTCAATTTTGTTTCTTGCCAAGCTGAGCTTGCCAAAGAGGCTGGCCTCAGGTCGCCTGCAGGGGCTGCTTTGGTTCTTTAAAGGACTGGGGTGTGGCCCCACCAGCAGCTGTACAAAGCTGGTGTTTCATCCAAGAAGTGAATGCGCTGGCAAATCCTGGGATGGCAAAAGTTTTGGGATGACAAAACTCACCCCCCTACCATGATCTCATATCAACACCTACATTTCTCTCTTTTTCCTAAAGAGTAACCAATTTTTTTCCCATCAGAATTATGTGGCAAAATAATACCTGTTCAGAAATGTGACTACATGGGAAGAGATACATTCCCCCCCACACACATATTTTAGTTATTCAGGTTTTTTCTTCTTTTTCCTGACACAGCCGCATGTTATCATTTTTGACATGATGCCAGAGAATTGCCATTTGTTGTTCCACCAGCTGTCACCTGAGTATTTTGTTCTTGCATCTCCCTGGCAATGAAGGAGGTAGGAGAATATCTATCCAGGCTCACACTGAGTTTGTAATTCTGAAGGTTAACACAATGTACCAGATTGGAAATGAGGGAATTTTGCACACAGTTCATGCCATACATTAAATTTCCAATAATACTGCAAGGCTAGCCCTTACTGCCAATGATATGTTTGCCAGTACAGAGGAAAACAATTAAAACAATCGCAATCCCTCTATGCTATTTATTAAAAATCAGATTCAGGCAAAGATTGCAGTGGTTTACTGTTGCTCACAGAATAACCTGCCAATTACTTCTGAAACTTACAAACTATGGTTGTGATATAGCTGGCATGGAGAGTCAAAGAAAGAAAGAAAGCAGGTGTGTAAAAGGTACAGCATTTCCAATGGTAGCATATTAATTGTGAGACTAATTAATTGTAATGAATGGTGTGTAAATGTGGGGGAAAGGGGAAATTTAAAGGAATGTATGTCATCAAAAGGAAAGTTGGAGATCAAAGCATGGGAATGTATATAACACAGTGAATCTTGTGGTGGACAATGTCTTCGAATAGCTGTATAAATATTAAAAAGTTCTTTCATGAACTAGAACGAATGTATGACACTAATTGCAGGAGTTAATCATAGAGATGTATATGGGAAAAATGTACCTATCACAAACTGTGGACTATAGTTAGCAGTAATATTTTAATATCCTTTCATCAATAGTAACAAATAGCACACCAATACCATGGGTCAATAATAAGGGAGGATAAGGGGATGGGAGGATTTGGGGTTTCCTTTCTATCTTTATTTCTTTTCTGGAGTAGTGAAAATGTTCTAAAATTAATCGTGGAGATGTATGCACAACCATGTGAGGATATGTGAGCCAGTGATTGTATACATCAGATTGTTTGTATGGTGTGTGAATATATCTTAATAAAATTGCATTAAAAAAGGGTACAGGGTTTCTATTTGGGATGATGGAAAGGTTTTGGTAATGAATGGTGGTGATGATAGCACAACATTGTGCACGTATTTAACAGTGCTGACTTGCATCTTTGAATGTGGTTAAAGGGGAAATTTTAGTTTGAATAGATGTTACTAGAATAAAAATTTAAAAAAATCTTTTAATCCATGGAACAGTGCAACACAAATAGCGAACCCTAAGATAAACCATGGACTATGGTTAGCAGTACAATTATAAAAATGTACTTCCGCTGCCCATCATGTGGTCTGAGAAGACCTTCCAGCAGCACCCCATCTTCCAACAAAGAATAGAAGATACCCAATGAGAACGGCATCCTACCAAAATCCCGGCGATAATAGAAAGATACCCGGGTGAGAAAGCAGCTTCCTGTACTGGGTAAAACCAAGTTCCTAGTGCAGATCACGTCACCTGAGTGAACTAATCAAATAATTAGAAGGTGCTGGTAGCTGAGTGATAATCAGGTCTTTTTCCTATTGGTGAACAGACACAGATGGTGAGTGGTTTCTACACCAATCTTCTCAAGTACATGAAAGTGGGAAGGTTGATGATGGCTTCCAGTGTATGGTCTGTGCCTTTCGGGGGACATTTGGAATGAAAATGTTGGTGTAAGGCTGGCAGATGCATCTTTTTATTCTAGGATTTTAAAAGCCTGTACACCAAGGCAAACAGAAAAAGGAAAGTTACCAACTGAGATTGCTCAGTCATCTAATCACAGGTCATCAAAATTGTAATGTTCCCACCTAGGAGTTCTAGAAAGCTGCTTTTGCAATTCAAGCAGAAAAACTGAGTTCCAAATGAGCACATTCAACTTTGGAAGACATTATCATTTAACCTAGGGCATCTTGTTTTCAAATTTTAGAAGTTTTAAAATGAAATACTTTACATTTTAAATTGCCAATAAGAGAATTTTGAGTTATTTTAATGCACTTTTTTTCCTCTCCCAATAGGAACTTGCAATTTGAACAGTAACTTAAAGGCATTAGAAACACACTGTGTTCTCTTTAGGTTCACAGAACGTGCCGACGTTTTAGAGAAGAGTTTCCATTCGGTTAGAGAAATCTCCCGAAGAGGGTCTTTAAGCATATGTTGTCAAGTATAGGCCCCCAGAAAATCATTTGCCGTGATAGTTGGTGCAAAACAGGGCCCAGAGGGGTATAGAAAAAAGACTCTGATTTTGAACTGCTGTTCGGTGTTTCTGATTTCTGAAGGGACATTTCCCAAGTCAGGTCTCCTGCAGCTTTAGGAATTTTGATAAAACAAGCTGCTGCTGCTTGGATAACTTAGAATTTTGGTCTATCTCCTAGAGAGATCTGAGAGGAAGAAAGGAGTGGCATTTCTTATTTTGGATTTTCCTTGAGAACTGAAGGAAATGGTGATGATTTGGTAAATAAACAAGCAGTTGTATTACTTTCATTAGGACAGTGGCAGAAACTTAAAATCAAGCATTAAAATTCAGATGTACTCCCTTCTACATTTTGGCTGAAAGCTATAGATGAGTCATGTTATCTGTTAAGTGGACACTTAAAATATGTTATTAAATATTTCTCACATTTTTAAGAGTTCTTATCACTGTTAGGTGAAACAATCATCAAAATTCCCCCACTCCTAAATGCATGTCACTTGTGGAGAAAATGTAGAAAAGGTGACCACAGCTTTTCACAAATATTAATGTCAAGAATTAAACATCTTCCAAATTCCCCCCTCAAAATGTACTTTCATTAATTGTAGCAAGTACACTACACTAATACACCAGGCAAGGTGTTAATAACAGGGTGGTATACGGAAATCTTGTATTTTATGCAAGATTGTTTGGTAAACTCTCAACTTCTCTAATTAAAAATATATTTAGGGCAGGCAATATGGTGCAGTGACAGAGTTCTCACCTGCCATGCCACAGACCCGGGTTTGATTCCCAGTGCCTGCACATTAAAAAAAAAAATATATATATATATATATTCTGTAAATAGGTATTTGAAGAAAGGAAGTGAGTATGAAGTGTTGATGTATTTTTGAAATCCTAAGACTGTGATAGAATGAGAGGCACCATCCTTATAAATGGCATAATGGCATAGTCATCCATACATGATATATCGTTGCAAAGATGATTCAAAGATTCATTTCTCTGCATGTGATTTTGGGGCTTGGTGTGTCTGCATCAGCTTATACAGCTGTTGTTCTCATTTCTATAATTTGTTCAGCCCATAGGCAGCATCAACCAATGAAAAGGTCCCTGGAATTGAGAGCCTGGCAGTCTAGGAGTCAGATTAGATTTTTCTAGTGCTGATACTGAGTCCATAACCTCTCTTTTTCATTTACCCCATTCTTTTCTTTGGAATATGATTCCCTCTGTTCTTTAGCAGAAGGAGATGATGAAATGAGTGAACAATACTCTTTCCCCATTTTCATAACTTGATGCTTCATAAATATTAAATAATAATAAAGTAGGGCTTTTTTTTTTTTAACTAGTATTTGGATTTGAAAGAAGATTATTTATGGAATTCTTTTACCTTGGCAAGCTTTTTTTTTGTTTGGGTGCATGGACCAGGAATTAAACTGGGTCTCCTGCATAAAAGGTGAGCCTTGGCAAGCTTTTAAAATATGCGTAAGAGCTACTATGTTGGTTGTCCTCCAGGAAGTTTGCTTGATGTGAATATTGATAAACTACCACCAGCCCCAAACATGCTTTCATACTTTCTGCTGCATATCCAAACCCACAGTGGGAGTGGTATGGGGGAATGGGATGGAGGAAGGCTTGTGGGTCATCATCTAATATTCCAGCAAGAACTTCCTTTCTATACCAGCAGGATTTTTTTTTTTTTAAGTTAGGCATGAATTTTAATTGGGACTTACCAACAGGAGAGGATCTCTCATGGTGGCTGCAGATTACCTATGGAATTCTTTTACCTTGGCTGTGGAAAATGGAAGATAGTGCTCCGCAAAGGGAGCAGAGATTATAGGGGATCATAAGGATTTGGGGCAAGGGTGTGAGAACATAGCTTTGGCAGAGTCTTTGACACAGAGGTTTGGAGTTTGTTATCAATAGTGATCAAGGGAAGGGAGTTTCAATGCCTTGTTTATGATACCATTTGTACATTCTTTTCCCCTGAGGAGGTTTGATGACCTTTAATGTCTGTCCCAGTTATTTAGGCGGCTCCATGAAATGACCTGCTCTCCCGACGGAGGGGAATTCTGTTCCTGGGTCCCCACAATCCAACCCCACACAGCAGACTATGTTGGCTATGGGACAGATGTATTATACTATTTCACAACAGTGTAATTCACACAGATCACTAGGAGCTCCCACACGGAGGTAACAACCCTACAAAGAGATGCTGCTGTGGCCAAAAAAGGGAATTACATCATTTAGGCAAAAGGTAATTTCCAATGCACTGAATTCTGCCAGGCCAGGAGAGTGCTCCATGCAGCACAATTTGCAGAGGTCACAAGAGAGGACAGTAGTACCTGAATACGGCAAGTCCATGAAATCCAACATTGGAATTGATTGTGGACATGAGTTACCACTAAAGCCCACTGTATGAAGGTGTGTGCTAGAGAGCTATGGGCAAAAAGAAAGATGTTTATGGAGAACAATGAGGGGTAATTCCTGCTGATACAACAATGTACATGCTAGAGTTCCATTGGTTGATGACAAGGTACCAGGCAGAGGGACATTATGGGGAGGTATTAAAGAGCAGATATTTTCTCCCTGCAAGGCTTCTATTTATTTATTTATTTATTTATTTATCTATTTATTTATAAACATACCAACATATAAGTACAAACATTTTTATCATATGCTCATTCCACTCTTCATATACAATCAGTAGCTCACAATATCATCACAGTTGTACATTCATCAACATGATCATTTCTTAGAACATTGGCATCAATTCAGAAAAAGAAACAAAAAGAAAACAGAAAAATATTTATACATACCATACCCCTTACCCCTCCCTTTCACTGATCACTAGCATTTCAATACACTAAATTTATTTTAACATTTGTTCCCCCTATTATTTTAAAATTTTTAATCCATATATTTTACTCATCTGTCGATAAGATAGATAAAAGAAGCACCAGACACAAAGTTTTCACAATCACACAGTCATATTGCGAAAGCTATATCATTATACAATCATCTTCAAGAAACATGGCTACTGAAACACAACTCTACATTTTCAGGCAGTTCCCTCCAGCCTCTCCATTATACCTTAAAAAAAAGTGATATCTAGTTAATGTGTAAGAATAACCTCCAGGATAACCTCTCAACTCTGTTTGGAATCTCTCAGCCATTGACACTTTATTTTGTCTCATTTCACTCTTCCCCCTTTTGGTAGAGAAGGTTTTCTCAATTCCTTGATGCTGAGTCCTAGCTCATTCTTGGATTTCTGTCCCACATTGCCAGGAAGGTCCACACTCCTGGGAGTTATGTCCCACATAGAGAGGGGGAGGGCAGTGAGTTTGCTTGTCGTGTTGGTTGAAAGAGAGAGGCCACATCTGAGCAACAAAAGAGGTTCGCTAGGGGATGACCGTTAAGTCTAATTTTAAGTAGGCCTATCCTTTATGGGGATAAGTTTCATATGAACAAACCCCAAGATTGGGGTCTCAGCCTATCAGCCTATTGCTTTGGTTTTCCCCATTACTTGTGAGAATATCATATATTCTCCTCTTGGTGAAGTTGAATTTTCCCCCTTTCTCACCATTTTCCCAAGGGGACTTTGCAAATACTTTTTTATTCACAGTTTAAATCACTCTGGGATTTATTGGGGCATCACTCTGGACAAATCTCCAAAATCCCATGCCTTACTCAAGGTTCCATGTACTATGGTGATCAATTAGGCTGTCCACATAAATTATATTAGGAAATGCACTAGTCAAAATATAAATTTTTTATCAAATAAAGATTTTTTCTTTAGTCTCACACATAAGGTAAAGTTTTAAAATACTAATTACCATCTATTTTCAACACCCTCCTGAAAGTCTTGAGAGTCCTCCACCGTGATATTAATCATTAGTCCAGGTATACAGAGGGTCCACATAATTATACATAAACATCCCATGGGAATAGGAGGTTCTGGATTGGTGATAAATTTTTTTTTTTAATACATAACAGGCACTGGGAACCGAACCTGGGTCCCTGGCAGGTGAGAATTCTGCCACTGTGCCACTACTGCATCGGTAATAAAAATTTTAACAGGCATTTTTTTTGTGTGTTAAATTACAATATTATGGGTGAATTATACTCTCCATGGACTTAAGATACCAACCAGCATCGTTTCATAGCCCAGCAATAAGGCTAAAGGAACTCATTTTTCCCCATTTGTATGGTCTGAGTTATAGGCAACAACAAATTATTATTATTCCTCCCCTTTAGGCTGTAAAGCAGCTGGTCCTTTATTTGTATTCTCAAAGAGCCTTCATCAGTCTTGCCATTACATTTCAATAGGAGCTGGAGCTGCAACCCTTGGCATTGCATCCAAGCCAGTTAAAGCTTGGTAGAGTTTGTTAGTCTACTGTGGCAAGGACCTCTTCTGATCTTTTAGCTGTTTCTTTAACAAACCATTCATCTTTTCAGTAAGGCCTGCTCCTGTGGGATTGTAGGACAGATGTAACACCTACACAATGTTTTGATCCATGGTCCAGGATTGAGCTTTCTGCCCAGGGAAAGGGATCCCCCAAACACTGTCTACCTGTGTTGGGATGCCATTACAAAGTGCTCATTTTTTCCAAACATCTGATGGTGGTCTTCTGGTTTGCCTTCCCCATGCTAACAACAGTCTTGTAGGTGCATCCATGGCAGGAAAAGCATAACTCACTCCCTCTGAGAGTGGAAAGGGACTGATGTAGTCCATTTGCCACTGGGTCACCAAGATTTGTGACCAGCTGATGTGTTTCATCTGGTGTGGTAGCTTACATGGTTGATGCAGGGAGTATAAAATGCACTATCTAGTGATGTCCGCTGGCTGCTGGCATGTGTCTGGCAGCTGGAAATTTCACTGTTGGCAGGCATCCCAGCTGTTTTCTACAAATCTAGTCCTCAGAGGGGGCGACATATGTCTGTCCATTGTTCCTGCTTCCAGGTTACCATCCAGGTGGTAAGGCCTCTGCAAACAGCCCAGCTGTCAGTACAGATAGTTAGCACATCTCCTGGTTTATGCGCTATTACTATCCATATTGCTCTTAACTTAGCCCGTTGACCGCTTTGTATAGCTCTGAT
The DNA here is from genome assembly GCF_023851605.1 of Tamandua tetradactyla. Taxonomy (NCBI): domain Eukaryota; kingdom Metazoa; phylum Chordata; class Mammalia; order Pilosa; family Myrmecophagidae; genus Tamandua; species Tamandua tetradactyla. The sequence goes on from NC_135335.1 coordinate 59,511,915, forward strand.
CTCCTACCATATCGTGTCAGTGCTTGGTTGTACTGCCACAGCTGTCCATGTGGGAGACTGTCTGCTAGGGGACCCATCAGTGTAACAAGCAGGCTCTGGGATGGTACTTATGCCTTCTATAGTGGGCATTTTAACAACTATTTCAGGTGAAATGACTTTAGCTGTTGACTCTTCTATATAGGACATTGGTCTGAGGATCTCGTGCATTTCTGCACGTAGACAGCTGGTATTAAAAATGCTGCACTGTTGCAGGTGGGCTTCCATTTAGTCAGTGTGGTCAGTTGGGCACTGCCAGAGCATGACTTAGAAGCCATGTCAGTTATCTACTTCTGAATAGGGATGGCCATTTTCAAGGTGACTAGGTATCTTTGAGTCAGTCCCTCTACTTGTCACAAGGCATTGTATGCAGCATACAATTGCTTTTCCAGGGGGGCTGTATCTCAGTTATGCCCTTTTTTCATAATTGTGACCAAAATCCAAGGGGCATTTGTTTAGAATATTGCCTTTGCCACAGACCCCACCCAAAGCCAATATCAATGCTGGCTACATCCAATTCATGGGACAGTTGGGATCTAAGCCCCCAACCCCCCACCCCACACAGTGTTTGTGCCTGTGCTATTGCCACATTTGCCTTTTCATAAGCAGCCTACTTGAGGTGCTCCCATTTTCAAGTACAACTTTTTCTAATTAGTATATATAAAGGTTTTAGAATTTGGGCTAAGAGAGGAACAAAAGCGTTCAAATAACCCAACAACCCCAAGAAAGCCACTATTTTGGCATACGTGAGATAGAAAAACACTTTACCTTATCAATTACTACAGAAATAGTAATTTTTGTCTTACCCAATCATATGACACTTAAGAATTTGACAGGGCAGCCAAGGCATTGCAGTTTGTCATAATTAATTGCCCATCCACGACCCTCAAGGTGAGATAACAAAGAGCCTGCAGCTTCTTTTTGTTTTGAAAGAGAACTACTGGTTAACATGATCTCATTAATGTACTTTTCCACTTAGCCAAATCCTTTGCCATGAGGCTGTGGCAGATTGTCAGTCTACATAAATAGCAGTGTGAAAGCACGGGAAAAGTCTCCTCCCCACCTCGTCACACCCAGGTGAAGGCTAACGTAGATGATGGGCCTTATGTAAGGGAATACTAAAGAAAACATCAGTTAAATTTAAAACAAAGTGATAATAACTTAATTGAGTACTAATTTGCTTATTTCTCTTCCTGAAAGTAACACTCCCTCTGCACCAGTGTCCCAAAGAGAGTAGTAACCCAGTTGGCAGGACTTCTTTAGGCTTTTGTCTATATCGAGTCCCAATTTCCTGTAATTCAGCAGTGGTATGGTAGGTAAGATCTTTCAGGCAGGATGAAGTGCTGGGGCAGCTGCAGTGGCAGCAGCACCTTTATTGTCACCCTCCCCTCACTGGGGAGTGAGGCTGCTGAATATGTTCAAACTTAACTTTTTGTTGGACCAGAGGACAAACAAGCTTCCTTTCCTCATTTTCAATATCCCAGTCAGATGGACTCATCATCATTTGAAAAGAAATCAACAAGGTCCATATTTAGGGTCCCAGTCAGGGGAAGTTAGGATACACCTTACTTGCCCTTTGGGCAGTCTATGCCAATATTTCTAAACTCTTATCTACATGGCGTTGCCATTAATTCAAAGCATCTTTCATACCTACTTGGACTATACACAAGTCCCTTTCTAATAGTGTTCTTCTTTTAGGTGGTGAACCACGGTTTTCGCAGCCACGACCTTGTTCATGGCCAAATGAGCAGCTCCTAACAGGAGCCATGTGATGGCTGCAGTGGCCTGATGGCTCTTTTTATTTATTTATTCATTTATTTATTTATTTTATTTTGGCAGGTGCATGGTCCAAGAAGCAAACTCTCTCCTTTTTCTTACGAAATCTTAACTGTTCTACAGCCAGCTGCAGGAGTACTAACAGTCTAGATGGGGATGCCTTCCATTCATCTTGGAAGACAGGTACCCCTCCTCACATGGACGAAAGAGACCAACTTGGGATCTCTCCCACAGATTTTCCCTTCTTAAGACTCATGCTTGCTATGGCCGGTGACTCCTTGGTCTCCTGGCTGGCTATCAAATGGTCCAATCCAGCTTTTGGAAAGCTTGGGTCAGGGCAGCCTGAAGACAAAAGAATAGGCCAGGCATGAAGTTAGACATGAATTTTAATTAGGATTTATGTACAGGAAAGGATCTTCCATGGTGGCAGCCAGCCATGGAAAATTGAAAGTAGTGCTCCATCACCAGCAGGATTTTTTAACAGATACCCAAAACTCTTTCCTCTGGAGAGCCTGAAGGCATGAAATTGTCAGGCAAGGTTATTGGGTTATTCATTTTGACAGAGGATTATTTAATTTACCTCTTAGAAATTTCAAGCTTCTGGTATCAACACAGAAATAAATTCTTTCACATGTTAAGTAAGGTGTTTGTTCAAGACCAAACAATAATTAGCCATCTGCTTATGTATATATTGATACATGTACACATAAGCAGATTTTTTTCCTAGGGTAATCCATCAAGACTGAATTAATAAAAACAGTTCTACTGTATAGTATTTAACATATAATGCCAGTGTTAACCCCCCCCCACCAATCTTACAAAGTCTTGGTTGAAAATCTGTTTCTAAAAGATCATTATGAGAATTCAGGGGTTAGGGTGTTGGACTACACAGATAGAGGCTCCAGACTGCCAGTTTCAAAAGCTTGGGCACAATCACCAATAAGCACATCAAAATATTGGGACCTTATAGAGTTGATGCATAACGAACTTGTCAAGGAGGGTTAAGTGGCCAAGGGGTAATGCAAGGGGAGGAGGGGTCCTGGATGTGTTCATATAGTGCTACTCCAGGAGACAGAGATGCCTCAAGAGAGTAGACATGGAGACCCCATTCTTGCCCTCCCCACTGAGATCTTCCCTCAAGAAAGAGTTTCTCTTTGTTATGGACATATATTTAGATGCAACCACAGAGACAACTGAGAACAATATAGAACTGTCCTTCTGTGTTGCTTAACCACCTCATTTCCATCTAGATTATGATTCATTGTGGCATTTTAATATGACTCCATTCATTACATGTTCTCATAATACTATGCCTGGTTACAATGGCGAGCAGCTAATCGTTCTTCATCATTCCATACTCACATCTTTTAGCCAAGGCGAAGCTTTGGTTCTTACCTTTCTTTAGGCTAATGTCTCTTTTACTTGTTCAGTTTTCTCTGGTGCTGCACTAGTTAGGTTACATTAAGCTATGCTGCAGTAATGAATTTACTTCGGAAATCTCAGTGCCTTCACAAAACCAAGGTGTATTTCTTGCTCCTCCAAAGTCAATAGGGACCCTGTGTCTCTCCAGGACAGCTTTATTTGAAGCAGTGACTTGGCAATCAGCTGCTTTTATCTCAGAGCTCTGCCCTCTTAACACGTGGTCCCTGGATTGCTGCAATGGGGGAAGAGGTAGCTGGAGGGTTACCATCTGGCTCATATATGTGTCCAAGTGGAGTTTCAATTTATAATCCATTGACCAGATCCAGATGCCTGGAAGCTCAGGGGACACCTGTACGATTGGTGCACTATGGGGTGGGTTGTCACTGCTGCAGGTATCCGTTAACATTTTGTCTCGATCTAGTTTAATCCTACTTTGATCTCTTCCCCAGCAGACAAAGCTCCTTTTTCTTCTCCTTCTTTCCGTTCTCTTCCATCCCTTCATCTACTTTTCTTCAGGTTTTTCTTATTCCAGTTATTATTTCCCATTCACTAAGGCAGTCTGTTCACTTTGGAGAGAGTAGATGGTAGGGTTGGTTATCTCTGTTCTGTTCAACCAACCTCAACAGATGCACCTATTGCATGTTGCATCACATTTTAAAAACCTGATAACTTACACCAGTGGTTCTTATGTTAGAGCATTCATCAGAATCACCAGGAGGATTTGCTAAAACAGATACCTGATTCAAAAGGGCAGGTGATGCTGATTCTGCTGCTCTAAATGACAACATTTTGAGAATCACTGACTTAAAGGTAAGGTGCATTTGGGGAGCAGGCTGATTACATTTACGGGGATTAATTATTAGTTTAGAAGCCCATACTTCTGCATACTAGAACACACTGGGAACGGTTGATGGAGGAGGAAATAAAATCATAATTTGATTGGAAAATTTATTATTTGATCTGGAAACCACGTGGTGAAGTTTTGTAGTCAGTTCCAAGAGGTGTTCAAGATTGTAGGAAGCAGCTTTTCACCTGTTCCCTTTGGGCTACCAATCATAGGTAGTTGTTGTCTTGCCCATGGGCTTCCTTTGTCAATGGTATCAGAATATATGTAACATCTTGTTCCTATGTTAATTTCTGCACTAGTGTACTATATGTCCATCATGTTGAGTCTGAGATGACTCAAAGTGTCAGAATGTTCTCCGTTTAAATAAAAGTTTAAACAATAAGTTAAAAATTATTTGGGGGAAAAAGAAAAACGGACGGAAAAAACAAGAAAAAAATTATTTGGGGTGGGGGTGTAGTGGTTTAAACAGAAACATATGCTCTTAAATTTAATACATTCCTGTGGGTGTGAACCCTTTTATAAGTAGGATCTTCTGATGAGGTTACTTCGGTTAAACTGTGGTCCACCTCAATCAGGATAGGTCTTAATCTATTGCTGGAGTCCTTTAAAGAAGAATGAAATTCAGACAGAGAGAGTCACAGGAAGCAGAAACTGTATATCAGTGGAACTCAGAAGAGAAGGGAGAGACCAGGAGACATTGCCATATGCCTTGCCAGGTGACAAACTAAGGATCAAGGATCCTGGCAGCCAGCCCTAGAATGCCAGTCTTTGGGAAGAAATGATGACGCCTTGATTTGGACTTTTTCCCAGCCTCAAACTGTGGGTGAATAAACTCCTGCTGTTTAACTGACCCATTTGCTTATCAGCCTAGGAAACCAAAACAAGAGCGACAGGGATGGGGGATGGGGCGGGAGGGGGTTATAGGGGAGTGTGTGTTGTAAAAAAAAAAAAACATTGGGATGATTAACAAATTTAAAAATTCATTTTTAAGCGTAGTCAAATATTTTTGTTTCTTCTTTTTTCTTAACTTTTTTTGTTGTATCATATGACAGATATGCAAAGCAAAGAAATAAAAAAGCAATAGTTTTCAAAACGCTCTTCAGCAAGTGGTTACAGGACAGATCCCAGAGTTTGTCATTGGCTACTGTATGATCCTCTCATATTTTTCCTTCTAGCTGCTCCAGAATATAAGATGCTAGAGGGCTTAAATATTTTTGTATCATCACAATTGACTGTTTTTCCTTCTTTTTTTTTGTGAAAAATATCGTACATACAAAAACCTACAAATTTCAAAGCACAGCACTATTTTTAGTTCGTTTTAATTCAAAAGCTGATGAAGTAACAACAACTAAGTTTTTTTTAAAAAAATTAATAATCTAATAATTTTTGTGGGATCACAAAATTTTTAAAATATTTTTAAAATTCTGAAAGTTCTTTCAAGCTTTTGTTCAAATGCTATCATATATTTTACTTAACTACAATCTATAACCATGTCTGTTTACTGCTTTCTAAGTTTTCTGCTTCTTACTATGATTATAAACGTTTTCTGTATTTTAAGATGTTTGTTTTTAGTGCATTTTAAAACAGAAGAATAATATTCTACTATGAAGATGCATCATCTTTGTGCTGGTTTGAAAGGAAGTATGCCCCCTAAGAAAAGTCATGTTTTGATATAAATCCCATTTCTTAAAGGTAGAATAATCCCTATTCAATACTGTATATTTGAAACTGTGATGAGATCATATCCCTGGTTGATGTGATTTAGTTAAGAATGGTTGTTAAGCTGGATTAGGGGATGACATGTCTCCACCCATTTGAGTGGGTCTTGATTAGTTTCTGAAGTCCTATAAAAGAGGAAACATTTTGGAGAATGAGAGACTCAGAGAGGGCAGAGAATGCTGCAGCACCACGAAGCAGAGAGTCCACCAGCCAGTGACCTTTGGAGATGAAGAAGGAAAATGCCTCCCGGGGAGTTTCATGAAATAGAAAGCCAGGAGAGAAAGCTAGTAGATGACGCCGTATTTGCCATGTGCCCTTCCAGCTGAGAAAGAAGCCCTGACTGTGTTTGCCATGTGCCATCTCACTTGAGAGAGAAACCCTGAACTTCACCGGCCTTCTTGAACCAAGGTATCTTTCCCTGGATGCCTTCGATTGGACATTACTGTAGCCTTGTTGTAACTGGGACCTTTTCTCGGCCTTAGAACTGTAAACTAGCAACTCATTAAATCACCCCTTTTAAAAGCCATTCCGTTTCTGGTACATTGCATTCCGGCAGCTAGCAAACTAGAACAATCTTTTACTAGATTAAACATGTATATTATGTTTTTCATTCCAACAAATCTCTCTCTCTCTCTTTTTTCTGGTATTGATAATGCTTCAATGACTAACTTCACGCATATGTCTTTTCCTCCTGTTGAAGTGCGTCCCCAGATTGTATTCTCTGGAATAACACAAAGGGCACTGGTATAGTGCTGCCTTTTCTGTGCTGTCATCTTCCTTTATAAAATGCTTTGGCAGGGTGCATGGCTGGTTCAGTGGTAGAATACTTGCCTTCCATGTAGGAGACCCGGGTTCAATTCCCAGACCAGGCAACCCCCAAAATAAAAATGCTTTGGCAGTTTCTGATGCTCTCTTAGTGGCCAGGCTGGCATATTGTCTTTCTTTTGTTGGATATTTCTTGCTCTTTTATCTCCATGTCTCCCTATCTCTGTCTCAGTCACTCCCGAATTTGGAAAGTCCACTGTTTGGTAAGTGTCTTCAGTGTAACCGCTTTTTAACTCTGATGGAGTATTGAATACAGGGAGGATGGCCCTGGGGAGAAGTTGGCATAGAGTCTCAGGCTCCCTGAGGACTCCAGTAAAATTGCATTGCTCACTAATGCCTCCTGCAGTCAGTTTTCTTTTTGAGGAATGTGAGCACTGAATACAACTCCCGGGTGGCATCAGGTGACCCTGGGATGCAGCCACACCTGGGTCCCTGAGTACACACTCAGCCTCAGGAACCCATGCAGGCACAGGGCTAGCAGCATAGATTCGGCAATGATGGCACCGTGACCCTCACGTTTTAGATTTATGTCATTAAATATTTCTCTCATTTCTGTCCTATTTGGTCACATTTAAATTCATTCCAATAGACATTTATAGAGTCTTTGCTAAGCATTTGGTGCTAAAGGGATGATGAAGATAAAGATAACTAACTTTCATATTCTTTTTCAGGGCTTAAAAATGCTATCATGTATATTAATCTTTTGATATGATATGGGCTCTTCTTTCAAATAAATTATAGTTATTTAATAAAAATGCATTAAATTTAAGCCAGGAGTTTGAGCAAAATGAAACAATATTGAGACGTATAGGTGTTAGCCTTAGAATGAGAACAGGCTTTAAATTAACACAGTTCTTGGAAATGGACATATGGATTAACTAGTTAGACTTAATACTTCCACATTAATGAAAGGATTCCAAAATGGGAATGTATTTTTCAATAGGCTAAGATAAGCATTCTATTAAAAAACGGAAGAATAAAATGAATGGCAGGATTTACTTGCCCTATTTTTCCTTTCCAAAATGTACTTCTTTATGGAGAGAGGAGCAATAATGACAGCTCATGGAATTTTCAGGAACTTGGGGCGAAGTGGGTTTGCTTTGGGGCTTCCAGGCAAACTTTCGTTTGGATTTGTTGCTCTGACTTTCAGCAAAGCACTGGAAGTAATGTTCAATTCAAGGTAAGTCATAAAAAGTAAGTATCTATTGCTTCTAAGTACATGCTGGGTTTTTTTTTTTTTTTTAAACTTCTCAATTTTGTTAGGTTGCATGAAGCAACGTAAAGGTCCTTGATATTAACTCTTAAATCTCTCAGGAAAAACAAGTTCAAGATTAAACGAGGGCAGAACTGTAAGGATGTCTGTTCAATGGTACTTAGAGTACAAAAACATTTTTTCAGTAATATAAATGAGAAAGAACTTTATCATGGCAATACATTACATTGCTAGTTCTCTATAAATACCATGATGCAGTTTTGAAATCTGCATGAGATTCTGGTTGCAGGCCCCCAGATGGACCCCAGTGGAATTGAATGTCCCAAGAAGGGATTTGGAATTGTGTGGCTGCCTTGTCATCTTAGAAAAATCTTCATCACAACCAGCTTCAGCAAGTGACAGACAACTCTTCAAAATTAGGAAACTTTAAAATAGGAAGGACAAAATCAATTCCTCTGTGGTTTAGCTAACTCTCATATTTACTGTGTAAAGGACGTGCTGTTTATGCATCCTACATTGATCTTTAGAGTTCTTCCAGCTCCAGTATACCAGCAAGGGAGATAATTAGTTGATCACCAAAATCAGGGTAATTCGCCACAAGGTTTGCTTTGCAAGTTTCCATCTTGGTCACAAACATGTGCAGACACACTTCAGTGCAAGGGCCTCTTTAGCTGCTGCGTTTCTTTTTGCAGGCAGAAGCAGTCAACACACACTTACTGAGCACCAGCTGGCTGTGATATATGATGCTGGGGCCTCTGGGGTGTCCACGAAGGCTACAGCCACTGCCTTCATAGGTGCTACAGAACTGTTGGATAATTGAAAATTTTCATTTTGTTTGGTGAGTTTAATAATAGGCATCTTAGTTTGCCAGGGCTGCTGTAACAGAGTACCACTGAGTAGTTGGCTTAAACAACAGAAATTTATTATTTCGTGATTCTGGAGGCCAGAAATCCAACCCCAAGCTGTCAGTGGGATCCCACTTCCTCAGAATCCTATAGTGTTCGGATAGTGGCTTGCTGCAATCTATAATTCAATTTCTACCACCATCACATGGCCACCTTTCTCTCCCTCTGTCTCTGCATCCATTGTCTGTACCTCTGTCCAAATTTCCTCTCTTTATAAGGACACCAGCCATACTGAATTCATCTTAACTAATAATATCTCCAAAATCCTATTTACAAATAAATGCACATCCATAGGACTGGGGATTTAGGATTTGAACATGTCATTTTGGGGGATGCAATTCAACCCATACCAATAACAGAGGTGGAGAAGCATGTAACAGGAGCACCCAGTCCATCTAAGCATCTGTGGAGTAGTATCTCTACGTGGGTGTGCCAAACCTGGGTTAGAGGTGCATGGGTTAGAGATCTCACTGCCTCTGAGCAGCTGGGTGTGGCATGGAGGACTGATGGAGGTAGGGTTGTCTGGCCAGAGAAGCCTCAGATGGCTTCTTGATTTACCTCAATCCATCCATTATTTGGTGCTATTCAAATGTCATAATTTTCTCAGGGTGACATTACATAAACAGTGTTGGACAGCACTGCAATGGAGGGTGGATTCCTGGAGAAAATGATGGTTAAGCCAAGGCCTCAAGTTTAAGAAAGAAAATTCTAGGCAGCAGCTAGAGCATATGCAAAGGATTGGAGAGAAGAATTACCATGATGCCTTAGGGCAACATTTATTGTTTGATGCCCCTGGAAAGAAGGGGAATGGGGCAAGGGATGAGGACATGAAGCCTGGGATGAAGAACTTTGTAAGGCAGTTCCAGTTCTTGCCCATGTCTTGGCGGAATCATCAAAGACTTGTTAGCAAGGTAGCCAGTGGTCCTCTCTGGTTACAGGGAGGAGAGGGGAGGGTTGGAGCAGACCAGCATGTAAGCCAAGTGAGCTATATGGGACAGTTTGTAAGGAACAAGGTGAGACGTGATAAATGGCTCAGCCAAGGCAATAACAATTGTTAGTTAAAAAACATCTTCCAAATTGCATGGTAAACCACAATTGCTGATTTAAAAAAATGCCTGAGCAAATTGCCTGTATGAATCAAAGATAAGATCTGTAACAATCAGTTATGGCAATTTAATATATAGTTGATTCTTTAATTTCAGGACCAAAAGAAATCATTACATGAAGTTATGAGAGTGTAGGTTGAATGAAAATAAATCTTTGCATTTTTTTTTGAAAAAAAAAAAGTGGATTTGGCTTGCCAAAGGAGAATACTTCTGTAAAGCTATTTAGAAATGTCCTGCAGAGTCATCATTGAGAGGTGGCGGGGGTGGGGGGGCTATGATATTAGAAGATTGGAAAAAGGAAGAGGTGGTCTTCCTGGTTGTTTCTGGTCTTAGATTTTTTCCTCATAGTTGTGATGAAATAGTTTTGTATTATGTAGGTGTTATATTATTATATTATATAATCTTATATCTGGAAATTTGTGTACCAGTCATCAGACTTCATGCTATTTTCCCTTTACTCCTGGGTACCTGATGGTTCAAAGGTGGCAGGCTGAAGTCTAGCCATTCCCACTGAGACCCTGGACAATGATGTTATATTATAGTGTTCTGGAATTCTTATGTGTAGGAAGCTGGGGCTTGGACTGCAGCATACATGATTCTGTACCATGTCACAGTGGAATTTTGTTGAGTCATGATGAATGTCTCCAGTACACGAGAATGAATGCCCCTAGCTTGGTAGAATTTGGCATCTTCCTGATGGTGAGCACTTAGGTGCCTAAACCAAAGAGATGGTTGAGCTTGACTTATGTGCCTAAACCAGAAGAGACGGTTGAGCTTGACTTTGAGAGGGGCACTACTTTACTAACTGTAAAAGTGCTTGGAGGAAGTGGTGGTGCAATCTTTCTGAAGGAAATATGGAATCAGAGCCTCTGCTCAGAGGTTACAGTGGACCTATCTGAAGAACAGATAATTGAGCTCATGATCTTTTAGAATATTTTCCAGCCCTATTATTCCATTTCTTAAATTAAAGAAGTAAAGTGCAGGAAAAATAATGCATAAAATACAAAATGATAATATATCCCCCCACAGGCACAGTTTTCCCTATTATGAACATTTTGCATTAGTGGGTAACTTTGTTACAAGTAATGAAAAAATATTATCATAATTACACTATTAACTATAGTCCACAGTTCACATTATTCTTCACTGTTTGTGTTGAATAGCCCAATTGTTGTTGTTTAAATTATTCTAGTAAAACATATATACCACTTAAAATTTCCCACTTTTAGCTGTGGTCAAATATGTCATTCAGTGTTATTAATTATGTTCACAATATCTTGCTTCCATCACAACCATCCAATATCAAAACTTTTCCATCACCCTAAAGAGAAACTCAGCACAATTTAAGCATTAATTCCCCATTCTCTACCCTCACCCCAGCCCCTGGTGACCTATATTCTAGTTTCTGACTCTATGAGTTTGCTTATTCTAATTGTTTAATAACAGTGAAATCATGTCATTTGTCCTTTTGCTTCTGGCTTATTTCACTCAACATGATGTCTTCAAGGTGCATTCATGTTGTTGCATGTATCAGAATTTCATTTCTTTTTATACCTCAAAAATATTCCATTGTACGTGTATACGACATTTAGTTTATCCATTCATCAATTGATGGGCATTTGAGTTGCCTCCATTTTTGGGCAATTGTGAATAATGCTGCTATGAACAGTTTGAATCCTGCCTTCATTTCTTTTGGGAATGAAATTATTTAGGAGTGGGATTGCTGAGTCAAATGGCAATTCTATACTTAACTTTCTGAGGAACAATGAAACTATTTTCCACAGTAACTGCACCATTTTATATTCCCACCAGCAATACATAATTATTCCTATTTCTTCCACCCTCTCCAACATTGTTATTTTTTATTTTTGTAGTAGTTGTCATTCTATAGGGTATGAATGGGATCTTGTGTTTTTCATTTGCATTTTTCTAATGGTTAGTGATTTTGAGTATCTTTCATGTGACTATTGGTTATTTGTATATCTTCTTGGAGAAATGTCTATTCAAGTCTTTTGCCCATTTTTTAATTGGGTTGTTGGGTTTTTTGTGTTAAATTCTAGGATTTATTCATAGATTCTGGATATTGACACCTTGTCAGATATGTCACATTTGCCAGATTTTGTAGTTTATCTTCTGGTTTTCATGATGAAGTTCTTTGATGCACAAAAGTTTTTAATTTTGATGATGTACCTCTTATCTATTTTTTTCTTCTGTTGCTTGTTCTTTTGGTATAAAGTCTAAGAAACCATTACATAACAAAAGATCCTGAAAATTTTATCCCTATGTTTTCTTCTAGGAGCTTTATAATTTTGGTTCTTATATTTATGTCTGTGATGCATTTTGAGTCAATTTTTGGCTATGGTTGAGGAAGGGGTCTACCTTCATTCTTTTGTATTTGGAAATACTTTTCTCAGCTTCATATATTGAAGAGACTATTCTTTTCCAGTTGAATGGACTTGGGACCCTTGTCAAAAATCAATTGGTTATAGATGAGGGGCCTATTTTTGGGGTAAAAGGTCTAAGTATTTAGTATTTTTTCTTTTCTGGCTAACTCCTATCTTATTTGAACTCCTCCATTCATTATTTTACAAAGCATCTGTATTAGCTTCTTTCGGCTACTGTAACAAATTATCACAAGGTGGCTTAAAACAAAACAAATTTATTTTCTTACAATTCTGGAGATGAGAAGTCTGATATCAGTTTCACTGAACTAAAGTCAAGGTGTTGGGAGGCCTGGTTCTTGCTAGAGTTTCTCAGAGACAATCCACGTCCTTCCCTTTCCAGGTTCCAGATGCTGCATACATTCTTTGGCTTGTGACCCCCTCCTCTATCTTCAAAACTTATTGCTCCAATTTCTCTTACTGACATCACATGACCTTCCCTCTGACTCAGACTCATCCTGCATCATCCCTCTTATGATTCCACTGGGCCCACTTGGAGAATCCAAAATAATCTCCATATCTCAATGTCCTTAGCCTAATCACATCTGCAAAGTCCCTGTTTTTCAGGTCAGGTAGCATATTCACAGGTTGCAGGGATTAGGACATGGTTATCTTTGTGGGCGGGCATTATTCAGCCTTATTCTTATCCTACAGAATAGCGTTTGGGGGAATGAGCTTTTAAAATTATAGTGTTGGGAGTGGGAAGGTGGGGGCGGGGGGCAATGGACTATGGAGTCTGGATAAGACAACTCTATTCTGGGCCAAGGAACTCGGGTTCCAGTTTGCCCTCACATGAGCTCACTTGCTAACTGGCTCTAGGGTCTTGATTTTTGTGGTAAGTGGGACTGCAGCTATTACCTCTAAATCTTTTCAGTAAATTCTGAGAGCAGCTCCCTTGACATGCCTCTCATGTGTCCGCACGGGTTTCAACAGCAATGCCTATGCATTTCCACCCTGCCCTCCCTTTCCCACCCCAGCTCATGGCTCCCTGCTCCTTTCACCATAATCCACCAAGTTCCTGGGAAAAACCCCGCTCTTGCTCCACCTCAGCCCTTGCCAAGAGGAGGGGGTTGGGAGATTCTGAGCACACCTTGAGTTCTACTCCTAAAGGCATACAGATGGGATTAGTTTCCTTGCAGAGATAAGGGCGTGGATGGGTGGGAAAAATTTCTCTCCCAAAGAAGTTTTCCTTAGGATCAGAGCTCTTAAAGCTTTTAAAATTGATACCATTATTTTCTGCTTCAAGACTCTTGGTATAGAAACTGTTGGTTTTCTGTCCCTATTGTTTCTACACTTACCATTCCAGAACACCCCAATGGCCCTCTCTAAGCACCTGCACTTCACAGAATGAAAACTTTCTCTTGGCTTACCTGCAGCAGTGTGGAAAGATAATAGCTAATTATGGATGGAGATGGAGGCTTAATACCTCAGCCTCTTCACCCCTCAGGTACATTGCTCTGTAAATTCTTGATGCCCTGCCTCCTTGAACTCTAACCTCTATCTTCTCAACTTGGCCAGACTGCTGGGCTTTCTTTGTATTTCTGCTTCCTCTACTGAAATTTTCCAGGCGGTTAGCTAGCACAATTGTAGGTATCACTTCATTTGTTTCTCTTCAACCCTGGATCACTGTCTTGACTGTCTGTCATCTATTCTTTCATTTATTTTGTCCAGTTTCCTAATTTTTTTTTAAGGGGAAATCAATTCATTATTACTCCATGATGGTTAGAAGTGGAAGTCCTTAGTGCCAATGTGATTCAATGGAGAAAGCATAGACTTTCAAGAAATGGTGCTGAAACATCTGAATGTCCTAAGGAAAAAGATGAGCTTTGACCTCCATTTTACACCAGGCTAAAAAGCTCAACTCGAAATAGATCGAAAACCTAAATATAATTGCTACATCTACAAAATAGAGGAAAATGGGGGGGAAGCAAAGATTTCTCACAAAAAAGCACCAATAACAAAAGAAAAAATACAAAAATTAATTTTCACCAATTTTTAAAAATTTTGCTATTCAAAAATCTATTAAAAATAAAAAAAAGACTATTAAAAATGAAAAGGTTAAATCACAAACATGAAAACAATATTTGCAAGACGGCTACGCTGTAAAGGACTTGTATCCATAATTTTTAAAGTATTTTTTCTTTTTAATTGAGAACTCCACCACACCATGCAAGCCATCCAAAGTATAAAATCAGTGGTTCACAATGTCATCACACAGTTGGTGATCATTTTTAGAACATTTGCATCACTCCAGGAAGTGAAATTAAAAGAAAAAAGAAAACTGCAAACATCCCATAGCCTTTACTCCTTCCTCTTATTGACCACTAGTACTATAATCTACCCAATTTTAAGACTTACAATAGAGATAAGTTAACTAAGACAGTGTGGTATTGACATATATATATATGTCAGTGACATATATGACATATATGTGTGTGTGTGTGTGTGTGTGTGTGTGTGTGTGTGGTAGTTAGATTCAGTTGTCAACTTGGCTAGGTGAAGGTGCCTAGATCTATTGCTGTGGACATGAGCTAATGGTGTGTGAATCTCATCTGTTGCTGATTACATCTGCAGTCGGCTAGGAGGCGTGCCTGCTGCAATGAATGATGCTTAATTTAATTGGCTGGTGCTTAAATGAAAGCCCTCAACATAGCACAGCCCAAGCAGCTCAGCATACCTCATCTCAATACTTGCAGCTCAGCCCAGGCCTTTGGAGATGCAGAAAGACTTTGGCTTGTTAAATTGGGAGTCATTAATGCGTGAGAGAATATCAGGATTTCCCCAGATGGGGAAATTTAATAGATTTGCATTTTCCTTCAGTCCCTCAAGGAGACTTGGCAAATACTTTTTATTTTCTGCCCCCAATACTCTGGAATGTATCCAGGGTATTACATTAACCTTGGTAGAAAAATAAGATTTGATTCCCTATTCTAGGTTCCATGTAATTAGGCCTTTTAAATAAACTGACAAGATAGAGTATATTAGATAGTGTGCTACAGAAAATTTAAATTTTGGGCCAGAACATGGAGAGAGTCAAGGGGAGCCAAGAGATGAAACCCAGCCCTGGCAAAGTAAAGTGGGGTACCTCCACAGGAACAGAGGCTGAAAACAATGGAGTCCAGGAGCAAGGGACCAGCAGATGTCAGCCACATGACTACCCAGCTGACAGGGGTATTTCTGATCCATTGACCTTTCCTGAGTGAGGTTCACCCCTTTTTGGTGGCTTCATTTGGACACTTTCATTTCATAACTTGATATTAAATCCCCTTTTGTAAAGGCCATTCCAGTTCTGGTATATCATATTCTGACAACTAGCAAGCTAATACACCTCTTCATTGTTTTTGAGGAGTTTGAGTAGGACTGGTACTAATTTTTTCTTAAACGTTTGGTAGAATTCACACGTGTAGCCATCTGGCCCTGGACTTCTATTTTTGAGGAGTTTTTCAAAGACTGATTCAATCTCTTTACCTGTCGATTGGTTTGTTGAGGTCTTCTGTCTCTTCTCAAGCCAATGTTGGCTGTTCATGCTTTTCTAGAAAGTTGTCCATTTCATCTAGGTTGTCTAGCTTGTTAGTACACAGTTGCTCATAGTATCCTTTCATTACATACTTTATTTTTGTAAGGTCAATAGTTATACCCCTCTTCCCATTTCTGATTTTATTTATTTGCGTCCTTTTTCTTTGTCTGCCTAGCTAATTTTATTGATTGTATTGATTTTTTCAAAGAACCAACTTCAGGTTTTATTATTCTATTGTTTTCATATCTTCAATTTCATTTATTTCTGCTCTAATCTTCATTATTTTTTTTTTCCTTCTTTTTGCTCTGGGACTAGTTTGCAGTTCTGTCTTTAGTAACTCCAGGTGAGCAGTTAATGCCTTGATTTTTGTTCTGTCTTCTTTTTTAATACAGGTGTTTAGGGCAATAAATTTCCCTCTCACCATGGCCTTTGCTGCATCCCCCAAGTTTTGATATGTCGTATTCTCATTTTCATTTGCCTTGAGATATTTACTGATTTCTCTTGCAATTTCTTCCTTGCCACATTGGTTGTTTAAGCATCTGTTGTTTAGCCTCCATATATTTGTGCATTTTTCCAACCTTCTGCCCATTATCGATTTCCAACTTCATTCCATTGTGATCGGAGAAAGTGGTTTGTATAATTTTGATCTTTTTAAATTTATTGAGACCTGATTTGTGCCCCAATATGTGGTCTATCCTGGAAAATGATCCATGAGAATGCAAGAAAAAAGTGAATCCTGCTGTTGTTGGATGCAATGTTCTATAAATGTCTGATAAGTCTAGTTCACTTATCATATTATCCAAGGGCTCCGTATCTTTGTTGATCCACTGTCTAGACATTCTATTCATTGATAAGAGTGTGTATTGAAGTCTTCAACTATTATTTTAGAAGTGTCTACTTTTCCTTTCAAGGTTGGCAGTGTTTGCTTCATGTATTTTGGGGCACTCTGTCTCAGTGCATTGATATTTATGATTGTTGTGTCTTCCTGCTGAATTGTCCTTTTTATTAATATATAGTTATTAATTGCTTTACATTTGAAGTCTAATTTGTCTGATATTAGTATAGCTACTCCTGTTCTTTTCTGGTTGTTTGCATTAAATGTCTTTTTCCAATCTTTCAGTTTCAATCTTTTTTTGTCCTTGGGTCTTAAGTGAGTCTCTCTATAGGCAGCATATAGATGGATCCTGCTTTTTTATGCAGTCTGCAAATCTCTTTCTTTTGATTGGGTAGTTTAATCCATTAACATTTAATGTTATTACTGTAAAGGCAGTACTTTCCTCAACCATAGTATTATTATTATTATTATTATTATTATTATTTGCATGGGCAGGCACTGGGAATCAAATCCAGGTCTCTGGCATGGTTATATCTTCGTATTTTATTTTTATTTTTTTCTCTCTCTTTTTATCCTGTTAGTTACCCTTATTGCTAATTTTCATTTCTACACTTTTCTTTAAACCTTTTTCTCCTGTCTTTTCCTATCTGCCTGTAGTGCTCCCTTTAGTATTTCTTGTAGAGCAGGTCTCTTGTTCATGAACACTTTCAGTCTCTCTTTATGTGTAACTATTTTAAACTCTCCCTCATTTTTGAAGGAGGGTTTTGTTGGATACAGTTTTTCTTTCAGTATCTTATATGTCATACCACTGCCTTCTCCCTTCCATAGTTTCTGTTGGGAGATCCATCCGTAGTCTTAATGAGCTTCACTTGTATGTGATGTACTGCTTTACTCTTGCTGCTTTCAGAATTTCCTCTTTGTCTTGACATTTGTTAGTCTGGGTAGTATTGACAAATAATTCTAATCTTCAAGTAATTTTATTTGGATCTATTCTGTTTAGGGGTATGCTGTGCTTCTTGGATTTGTAATTTTATGTCTTTCATGAGAGTTGGGAAATTTTCAGAGATTATTTCTTCTATTATTCTTTCTGTCCCTTTCCATTCTTTTTGCCTTCCAAATACCCATAACATATATTTGTGCACTTCATATTATTATTCAATTCCCTGAGAACCTGTTCATATTTTTCCATTCTTTTCCCTATCTGTTCTTTTTTTTTTTTTGCATGGGCAGGAATTGGGAATCGAACCCAGGTTTCTGACATGGCAGGCGAGAACTCTGCCTGCTGAGCTGCCATGGCCTGCCCTCCGTATATGTTCTTTTGTGTGTAGAATTTCAGATGTCCTGTTCTCTTGCTCATGAATCCTTTCTTCTACCTCTTCAAATCTGCTATTGTATGTCTTCATTGTGTTTTTTCATTTCTTCTGTTGTGCCTTTTATTCCCATAAGTTCTGCTATTTGTTTTTTCAAGCTTTCAAATTCTCTTATGAACACTCTGTGTCTTCTTTATACGCTTCATCTCTTTTTCCACATTTTCCTTCAAATCACTGAATTAATTTAGAAGATTTGCTTGAAATATTTAATTAGCTGTTTGAACTCCTGTATCTCAGTTGAGGTATTAGTTTGTTTCTTTGGTTGGGCCATATCATCATGCCTCTTGGTATGAATCATGATTTTCTGCTGATATCTAGGCATCTGATTTTTCACTTTGTTTATCCTAGAGATTTTTTGTTGTTGTTTTTGGTTGGCTTTGTTCTCAATCTGTTTATCTCTCTTGCTGGCAACTAGTCAAGTTGACTCTTCCCCTGGTCTCCACCCCAAACTAGTTGCCCACAGTAGCCTGCCTCAGGGATACAGGGTGAGCACTGGGTACCACAGCAAGTTCTCTGTTGTGGGTAAAATGGGTCTGCTGGCCCTCCGTGGTGTTCTGTTTTTGCTGACATGCAAGATCTGCATTTTCTGGGCATGCTTTAACAGGTTGCCGTCAGTTTTTCTCAACCAAAAACACAGGCATGTTCCTGTGCAGGGGTTCTAGACCAACTCTAATGGGTCTGAGATATGTTTCTGAAGATTCTCTGAAAAGGCCCTTCAATTCCTTCGCATTTTCCAATCTGTCCAGTGAATAGCTCTATTCAATATCTTAATCATCTTCAGAAGCTGTTTGCCTTGTAGCCCAGGTTACATCTGGCCAGATGAGGGCTGGGACTGCAAGTGTCCTGTGCTCCCTCTTTGCCAGCCAAAATATGGCTCCATGTGGGGCTCTGTCTCCACTTTATTTGTGGCAGGGGACTCCCCACCTGACCTAATCTTTAGCCGGCCTTCAGGTCAGTCCTCCAGCTGCTGTTTCCTTCAGGAATGGGGAAGAGCTTTCAGATACAGGGCTGAAATTACAGACTCTGTCCATGTTGTCTCAGATTTTTCACCCCTCACTGACCTGGGCCTTGAAATGTCCGTCCCTGTCCCCCAGGTTTCTGAATAGTGGTGGTCTGTCTTACTGCTGTGAGAGAATTATATACTGTGACCTGAATGGGAATTATGCTGGCTGCTGTTTCTATGCTCTTTCTGTAAGTGAGGGGGAAGAGTGGGGACTTACCACACTGGTACAGAGATCTCCAACCGATATTATTCTGACTCTTCAATTTGGCATTTGTTGGGTCCTTTCCCAGACTATATCTTCTATCAGAGTTCTGAAAAGTTCAGAATGTCCTTTTTTTTCATTGACTTAGATTTTCAGTAGCTGTTTACATTGCCATGTTGATGACATCACCCTAGAACATATTCTTGCATCTCAATAACAAGAAGACAAGCAAGTAGACAAACCACCTAAGACAAACCACCCAATAAAGACAGTCAAACTATTTGATCAGTCTCTTCAAAAAAAATAAAAAGATATTGATATAGTCAATAAGTACCTGAAAAGTTGTTCAACATTATTATTCATCAGGGAAAAGCAAATTAACATTACAATGAGATTTTACTACTCACACAGTAAAAAAAAGGCTAAAATTTGAAAACTGACAATCTCAAATGCTGGTGAAGATGTGGAGTTATTGGAAGTTGCACTTATTGCTGATGGGTGGTCATGCCAGCAAAAATCCTTCTAGAAACATTTCTCATATACTTACTATATGGCCCTGAAATTCCATTCTTAGGTATTTACCCAGAAGAAAAGAACATTGTGTTTTCCCATCACCACCCTAGTCCACAATGTTCAGAAACATTTTATTCTTAACAGCCCCCAAAATGGGATCAACCCAGATGTGCATCAAGAGGTGGATGGATAAACAATGCAGTGTATCAATACTGTGGAACACAATTCAGCAGCAAAAAGGGATGAAAAATTTATACACATAACAACATTTCTGAGGGTCCTCAGAAATACTAATATGAGGAAAAAACATCCATGTCAAGGGAACATACTGTAATTTTATGGATCATATGAAATTCTAGAATAGACAGAACTTATCTATATGACTGAAAGCAGATCAGCGGTTGGCTGGGGTTGGCAGTGGGTGCAGGGTAAGAGGGATCATGGAAAGGTGTATTTTAAATCTTGATTGGAGTAGTGATTACAATAAGGCAGGATAGATCGGGCATTAAGGCTGGGTTCCCTGGTTTGCATCCAGTTCCAAAGAAGTTAATGTATAACTGCAAATCCTCCCAAAACAAAAACTTTTCCTATGCCCTCAAACCATAAAGCTTGTAAAACCATGGGCCCAAAACAAACTCTTAGTTAAAAACAGAAAGCCTGGGGTCATAAATACGGTTAAACTATGTATCCAGAGCAAATTTTTAGTATGTGACAGGAGACCACTAGCACTGATAGTTATCTTTCCTTGAAACAAAGAAAACACTTGGTGTTCAAAGGTGAAAATGGAAAAGCACTGCCAGCAAAACCACCATATAAAACAAGCTAAACTCATGTCACACAGTGTGTCTCTCTCTTGAGCATGCCTGTACTAACTCCTTTAGCATGTACTAATCTAACAATAAACTTCACTGCCTACTGCTACTTGTTTTCTCATCCTTGAATTCTTTCTCATGGTGAGAGTCTGAGCCTGGAGCAAAGCTTGGCTCTTGTGTTGGCACAGCTCTGATAACATCTTTATGGTGAGCCAGCCAGCAGAGTAGTTTTTTGCATAAGGCACCAGTCACCATAATCTGCACTTCATAAGTTATGCCCGCTGGCAAGGATTCTTGCTACCCCACCTGGCCCTTTCTCCTTATTTACCTTTTTCTGTCTGACATTATCCTTATTTTTGTCACTCTCATTGGCATTTGTTTTCCTCCTATCTGAGTGGGTTGCTCACCAAGTATTTCTCACCTAGGTCCTTCCAGGTCCTTCTCCACTTCGAGCCCATTCTCTGTTCTTTCTGCCCCTCTCTCCTTCCTTTGCTTCCAACTGTTAGGTCCAGGTATGCATTTCTGCATCTTCTGTGCTATTCTTTGTCCTTTGTACAAACTCAGTGTGGTTGGGTTTGTATTAAGATTTTTCATGGCGAGACTTCCTGTGGTGCAGAAGTTGTGGGTTTCCCAGAGGACCATCCTTATTGTCTTCCATGAGACATTCATTTCATTCCTGGCTCGCCTCCTCCTATTCCACTCCATTTCCCCAAAGGAAATTCTCCAGGCTGTTTTTGCCCATCTTCTCCTTTGCATATGGCCTTTGCATGAACCTCACAAGAACGCCTATTCTCACAAATACACTGAACTTCTCTTCCTAAAGGAAAACACAGCCTTAGGCATAGACAAGCGGGGGCCTCCATCCCTTCCAGATCTCTGTTTATGGTGGTTTTTAGATCAAATCATGCGCAGGGCTTACCAAAAGACTTCCTGCCACTATGGTTGGAAAAAGAAGAGAGGTTTGGCTCAGAGCTGTCACGGTGAGATGTTTGGTTCATCAGCCTTTTGAGTGTGGCTCAGGAGTTATAGGGTCCCCCCAGACAACCTGTCTCCCATGTCTCAGACCTTTCCCCCCCAGGGATGCTTGGGGTTAAAAAAAGTGTTACAGGGATTTCCTCAGCCGAAGGACATGCAGGACACCAAGCCTCAGTGAGTAAGAATCTCTGTATTTCTCTTCTTTCAGAGTATGGCAGCACATCCAATATTTCAAGTGATACCCTCTTGGCTGCACCTTCAAAAACTTGACTGACTTACAAACCACTGAGCTAAAAAGGAAAAAGATTTTATTTTATTGAAATATTGCTCGGCCCAGTGGAAGTTAGAATTGGAGAGCAATGACCTTAAAATGGCACTCTGGGCTTTAACATCATTCTCTAATTGGATCTTTTCTTTTGCAAAAGGGAAGGGAAGTGGTCTGAAATTCCATATGTCCAGTTTTCATGGCTTTATATCAGAACAAGGCCATGAGAGGGACTTATAAAATGTATTATCTTCAGAAGGAGTTAAAAGATGAGTCCTTCTGGAGTAAAATGGGGGAAAGAAATGCATTTCAATTTGTTAAAGCCAACAGAATGCGCTATACCAGAAATGGGTTGGCTTTTTTTTCTTTTTTTTTTTTTTTTTTTACCAGTGACATATTTCAAGTTTATTCTCGAATGTCTGTTCACATCAGTGGGACCATACGGTATTTCTCCTTTAGTTTTTGGCTGGACTCACTCAGCATAATATTCTCCAGGTCCATCCATGTTATTACATGCTTCATAAGATTATCTTGTCTTAAAGCTGCATAATATTCCATCGTATGTATATACCACAGTTTGTTTAGCCATTCTTCTGTTGATGGACATTTTGGCTGTTTCCATCTCTTTGCAATTGTAAATAACGCTGCTATAAACATTGGTGTGCAAATGTCTGTTTGTGTCTTTGCCCTTAAGTCCTTTGAGTAGATACCTAGCAATGGTATTGCTGGGTCGTATGGCAATTCTATATTCAGCATTTTGAGGAACCGCCAAACTGCCTTTCACAGTGGTTGCACCCTTTGACATTCCCACCAACAGTGGATAAGTGTGCCTCTTTCTCCGCATCCTCTCCAGCACTTGTCATTTTCTGTTTTGTTGATAATGGCCATTCTGGTGGGTGTGAGATGATACCTCATTGTGGTTTTGATTTGCATTTCTCTAATGGCCAGGGACATTGAGCATCTCTTCATGTGCCTCTTGGCCATCCGTATTTCCTCTTCTGGTAGGTGTCTGTTCAAGTCTTTTTCCCATTTTGTAATTGGGTTGGCTGTCTTTTTGTTGTTGAGTTGAACAATCTATTTATAAATTCTGGATACTAGACCTTTATCTGATATGTCATTTCCAAATATTATCTCCCATTGTGTAGGCTGTCTTTCTACTTTCTTGATGAAGTTCTTTGATGCACAAAAGTGTTTAATTTTGAGGAGCTCCCATTTATTTCTTTCTTTCTTCAGTGCTCTTGCTTTAGGTTTAAGGTCCATAAAACTGCCTCCAGTTGTAAGATTCATAAGATATCTCCCTACATTTTCCTCTAACTGTTTTATGGTCTTAGACCTAATGTTTAGATCTTTGATCCATTTTGAGTTAACTTTTGTATAAGGTGTGAGATACGGGTCTTCTTTCATTCTTTTACATATGGATATCCAGTTCTCTAGGTACCATTTATTGAAGAGACTGTTCTGTCCCAGGTGAGTTGGCTTGACTGCCTTATCAAAGATCAAATGTCCATAGGTGAGAGGGTCTATATCTGAGCACTCTATTCGATTCCATTGGTTGATATATCTATCTTTATGCCAATACCATGCTGCTTTGACCACTGTGGCTTCATAATATGCCTTAAAGTCCGGTATCGCGAGAACTCCAGCTTCGTTTTTTTTCCTCAAGATGTTTTTAGCAATTCGGGGCACCCTGCCCTTCCAGATAAATTTGCTTATTGGTTTTTCTAATTCTGAAAAATAAGTTGTTGGGATTTTGATTGGTATTGCATTGAATCTGTAAATCAATTTAGGTAGGATTGACATCTTAATTATATTTAGTCTTCCAATCCATGAACACGGTATGCCCTTCCATCTATTTAGGTCTTCTGTGATTTGTTTTAGCAGTTTTTTGTAATTTTCTTTATACAGGTTTTTGGTCTCTTTGGTTAAATTTATTCCTAGGTATTTTATTCTTTTAGTTGCGATTGTAAATAGGATTCATTTCTTGATTTCCCCCTCAGCTTGTTCATTACTAGTGTATAGAAATGCTACAGATTTTTGAATGTTGATCTTGTAACCTGCTACTTTGCTGTACTCATTTATTAGCTCTAGTAATTTTGTTGTGGATTTTTCTGGGTTTTCTACGTATAGTATCATATCATCTGCAAACAGTGATAGTTTTACTTCTTCCTTTTCAATTTTGATGCCTTGTATTTCTTTTTCTTGTCTAATTGCTCTGGCTAGAACTTCCAACACAATGTTGAATAATAGTGGTGATAGTGGACATCCTTGTCTTGTTCCTGATCTTAGGGGGAAAGTTTTCAATTTTTCCCCATTGAGGATGATATTAGCTGTGGGTTTTTCATATATTCCCTCTATCATTTTAAGGAAGTTCCCTTGTATTCCTATCTTTTGAAGTGTTTTCAACAGGAAAGGATGTTGAATCTTGTCAAATGCCTTCTCTGCATCAATTGAGATGATCATGTGATTTTTCTGCTTTGATTTGTTGATGTGGTATATTACATTAATTGATTTTCTTATGTTGAACCATCCTTGCATACCTGGGATGAATCCTACTTGGTCATGATGTATAATTCTTTTAATGTGTTGTTGGATACGATTTGCTAGAATTTTATTGAGGATTTTTGCATCTATATTCATTAGAGAGATTGGTCTGTAGTTTTCTTTTTTTGTAATATCTTTGCCTGGTTTTGGTATGAGGGTGATGTTGGCTTCATAGAATGAATTAGGTAGTTTTCCCTCCACTTCGATTATTTTGAAGAGTTTGAGGAGAGTTGGTACTAATTCTTTCTGGAATGTTTGATAGAATTCACATGTGAAGCCGTCAGGTCCTGGACTTTTCTTTTTAGGGAGCTTTTGAATGACTAATTCAATCTCTTTACTTGTGATTGGTTTGTTGAGGTCATCTATTTCTTCTTGAGTCAAAGTTGGTTGTTCATGTCTTTCCAGGAACCCATCCATTTCATCTAAATTGTTGTATTTATTAGCATAAAGTTGTTCATAGTATCCTGTTATTACCTCCTTTATTTCTGTGAGGTCAGTAGTTATGTCTCCTCTTCCATTTCTGATCTTATTTATTTGCATCCTTTCTCTTCTTCTTTTTGTCAATCTTGCTAAGGGCCCATCAATCTTATTGATTTTCTCATAGAACCAACTTCTGGTCTTATTGATTTTCTCTATTGTTTTCATGTTTTCAATTTCATTTATTTCTGCTCTAATCTTTGTTATTTCTTTCCTTTTGCTTGCTTTGGGGTTAGTTTGCTGTTCTTTCTCCAGTTCTTCCAAGTGGACAGTTAATTCTTGCATTTTTGCCTTTTCTTCTTTTCTGATAAAGGCATTTAGGGCAATAAATTTCCCTCTTAGCACTGCCTTTGCTGCATCCCATAAGTTTTGATATGTGGTGTTTTCATTTTCATTCGCCTCTAGGTATTTATTAATTTCTCTTGTAATTTCGTCTTTGACCCACTTGTTGTTTAAGCGTGCGTTGTAGACCCTCCATGTATTTGTGAATTTTCTGGCACTCCGCCTATTATTGATTTCCAACTTCATTCCTTTATGATCCGAGAAAGTGTTGTGTATGATTTCAATCTTTTTAAATTTGTTAACACTTGCTTTGTGACCCAGCATATGGTCTATCTTTGAGAATGATCCATGAGCACTTGAGAAAAAGGTGTATCCTGCTGTTGTGGGATGTAATGTCCTATAAATGTCTGTTAAGTCTAGCTCATTTATAGTAATATTCAGATTCTCTATTTCTTTATTGATCCTCTGTCTAGATGTTCTGTCCATTGATGAGAGTGGTGAATATCCAACTATTATGGTATATGTGTCTATTTCCCTTTTCAGTGTTTGCAGTGTATTCCTCACGTATTTTGGGGCATTCTGGTTCGGTGCGTAAATATTTATGACTGTTACGTCTTCTTGTTTAATTGTTCCTTTTATTAGTATATAGTGTCCTTCTTTGTCTCTTTTAACTGTTTTACATTTGAAGTCTAATTTGTTGGATATTAGTATAACTACTCCTGCTCTTTTTTGGTTGTTATTTGCATGAAATATCTTTTACCAACCTTTCACTTTCAACCTATGTTTATCTTTGGGTCTAAGATGTGTTTCCTGTAGACAGCATATAGAAGGATCCTGTTTTTTAATCCATTCTGCCAGTCTATGTCTTTTGATTGGGGAATTCAGTCCATTAACATTTAGAGTTATTACTGTTTGGATAATATTTTCCTCTACCATTTTGCCTTTTGTATTATATATATCATATCTGACTTTCCTTCTTTCTACACTCTTCTCCATGCCTCTCTCTTCTGTCTTTTTGTATCTGACTCTAGTGCTCCTTTTAGTATTTCTTGCAGAGCTGGTCTCTTGGTCACAAATTCTTTCAGTGACTTTTTGTCTGAGAATGTTTTAATTTCTCCCTCATTTTTGAAGGACAATTTTGCTGGATATAGGAGTCTTGGTTGGCAGTTTTTCTCTTTTAGTAACTTAAATATATCATCCCACTGTCTTCTAGCTTCCATGGTTTCTGCTGAGAAATCTACACATAGTCTTATTGGGTTTCCCTTGTGTGTGATGGATTGCTTCTCTCTCGCTGCTTTCAAGATCCTCTCTTTCTCTTTGACCTCTGACATTCTAACTAGTAAGTGTCTTGGGGAACGCCTATTTGGGTCTAATCTCTTTGGGGTGTGCTGCACTTCTTGGATCTTTAATTTTAGGTCTTTCATAAGAGTTGGGAAATTTTCAGTGATAATTTCTTCCATTAGTTTTTCTCCTCCTTTTCCCTTCTCTTCTCCTTCTGGGACACCCACAACATGTATATTTTTGTGGTTCACATTGTCCTTGAGTTCCCTGATACCCTGTTCAAATTTTTCCATTCTTTTCCGGATAGTTTCTGTTTCTTTTTGGAATTCAGATGTTCCATCCTCCAAATCACTAATTCTATCTTCTGTCTCTTTAAATCTATCATTGTAGGTATCCATTGTTTTTTCCATCTTTTCTACTTTATCCTTCACTTCCATAAGCTCTGTGATTTGTTTTTTCAGTTTTTCTATTTCTTCTTTTTGATCAGCCCATGTCTTCTTCATGTCCTCCCTCAATTTATCGATTTCATTTTTGAAGAGGTTTTCCATTTCTGTTCGTATATTCAGCATTAGTTGTTTCAGCTCCTGTATCTCATTTGAACTATTGGTTTGTTCCTTTGACTGGGCCATATTTTCAATTTTCTGAGCGTAATCTGTTATCTTCTGCTGGCGTCTGGGCATTTAGTCAGATTTCCCTGGGTGTTGGACCCCACAGGTTGAAAGATTTTTCTGTGAAATCTCTGGGTTCTGTTTTTCTTATCCTGCCCAGTAGGTGGCACTCGTGGCACACGTTTGTCTACGGGTTCCACCAGTGAAAGTTGCCGTGGGTCCTTTAACTTTGGAAAACTCTTGCCGTAGGGGAGTTTCAGCAGCCGAAGCATCTTGGAAGATTGCCAGCCGGCCCGGGGGTCCGAATGCGGGGAGGGTCGCCGGCTGCCGCAGCATGGGAGAGCGCCTGACCGAATTTCCTAGTCGGCCCGGGGCGCCAAGCGTGGCGGGAGGGCACCAGCTGTCGCAGCTCGGGAGAGTGCACTGTTCCCAGCCGGACCAGGGAATCATGTGTTTGGAAGGTACCCCCCGGTCACCATTCTCCGCAGTCTGGGGATTTCCGACCCAACTCTCTCAGTTGGTCCGGGGGGTCTCGCGTGGTGGGGGCGCCAGCCGCCGCGGCCCACAGGGACCACCTGCCCAATTCTGCCAGCTGGCCTGGGAAGGATGAAGGGAGGGACTCCAGCCGCTTGCCGTCCCGCCCGGGAAAGCCCACGCCCCTCAGCGATCTCACCGGAGCTGGTTCTCCCAGACAGTAAACCGTTCCAGGATGGGGTACGCCGTCCCTTTGATCTCCGTCGTGGCTCCGGGAGCTGCTCTGTATTGTCTCCACTCCCCCAGTAGCTGTTCTGGAGGAGGAAAGGTGAGGGTGGCAAGGGTGTTGAGGCCGGTGGCGGAGGAGCTGGTGAAGGCGGAAGAGGGCACCGTGGTGGTTGGAGAGCCGCTGGAGCAGGAGGGGGAAGAGGGGAGAGGAGGGCGGGCGGGTCAGCTGCTGCGGGGCGTGGGCGCCGTGCGCCGGGCTGCCGGACAAAGAGGGAAGAGGAGGGCGGGCGGGCTGGCTGCTGCGGGGCGTGGGCCAATGGGTTGGCTTTTACAAAGTGGATTTATCAAGTTAGATGTTATAATTCTAAGGCCATAGAAATTTCCAAATTAAAGCATCAACAAGAGGATACCTTCACTAAAGAAAGCTTGATTGTGTCAGTCTTTTGTCACAAAGGAAGTCATACGGCAATGTCTGCTGGCTCTTCTCTCCTGGGTGGGTTTCAAAATGGCTCTCTCAGTTCCTGTGGGTCCTTCTTGCTTCTGCTGGGGCAGTTTCTTTCTTAGCTTCTCAGAATGCTCTTGACTCTGAAAGGACTCCAACAACTGGATTAAGACCCACTTTGAATGGGCAGGGTCACATGTCCAGGGAAATAATCTAATCAAAAGGTCCCACCCAACAATAGGTCTGACCCCATAAGATTGGATTAAAATAACAAGCTTTTCTGGGGCACATAACAGATTCAAATCAGCACAAGTGGGTATATTAGATGATCCATTACTAGCCCGACCTCCAAGGAGGTATCTGTTACTGGCCTTGTACCCTGAACCCTCAGAGTCTGAAGTCTCCTTGGACCCTCCTCCTAAAGGAGGGGGACCCCCTGTTCTAACTGTGCCATTCCCTCATTCAGGGCCAGGTGGGCATATCCAACAGTGGAGCCCCCTACCAAGGAGAAACTTCTGGAAGGAAATGGAATTTACCCTCTCTGAGAAGTGGCCAATGGGGACATGAGGTCATAAGGGTCCATGTCCCTTTTTCTATGACCAACTTAGTACATTATAAGAAACAATTAGGGAATTTTTCTGAGGATACCTCCATGTTTCTGGAGGAGTTCAATAATCTGGTCCTGACTTATGAACTTACCTGGGAGGATAGTCAAGTCATTCTCTCCTCTTGCTATATTCCCGAGGAGAAATGAAGAATCTTGGCAGAAGCTCAAGGATACATGGAGAAGCTGTATGGGCAACAGTCAGCATGGTATAGAGTGGGAGCTGAAGCTGTCCAAACACAGACCCAACTGAACTATCAGAGGTGACGATGAGATCTTAATGCAAGGGATCATAAGATTACTTACTTAATAAAGGGTATAAAAAAGTTTATTGTCAAACCTGTAAATTACAAAATGCTGCAAAGCATAACACAGGAAGACAAGGAAAATTTTTTGATTCAGTGGAGACTAGCAGAAGCCATGAAAAAGTACACCAATATAGACCCAGATCCTGAGGAGGGACAAATTATGTTAAAAACCTACTTTATAGACCAGTCAGCCTCAGTATAAAGAGAAAATTGCAAAAAACGTCCTCAGGACTGCAAATATCTATGAATGAACTCATAACTACTGCCTTTTCTGCCTTTAATAGCTGCAACAGGACTGCAGAGGAGGAGAGAGCAAGGAGAGACTGGAATAAGGCAAGGCTATTAAATCTAGTAGCCACCTCAGGGCCACTTGAGACAGAAGCCATCCAGGACTACCATTGGTGTGAAGAGTCAGGCGCTGGAGGCGAGAATGTCCCCAAGGACAGAAGGACCCCCCAAGGATGGAGAGAGCCCCTAGGCCTTTTCCATGATGGGGGAAGGCTGGAAACTTGGCCGGAAAGTACATCGATCCCCCAAAAGGGAGAGTGGCCTCTCCAAAGGTCATGTTGACCCCCCCCCCCCCCCACTGGATTGACGAGGCCTGGCCAGTGGCTCCCTGGACCTCATCAAAGAGCATCAGTCTCAACAAGCCCTGGATGGACCTTGATGTAGCAGGTAAAACCATCAAAATATTTTGATTAATACGGGAGCTGCATATTCTGTCTTGACCTCTCACTTCAGTCATCTCTCTTCAAAGACCCATCCCATAGTAGGGGTAGATGGGAAGTCTCAGGCTTGAGCATTCACCCCACCTCTCCCCTGCCAAACTGGTAACATTTTTCTGAGTCATTAGATTTAATAATATTAAGAGTGTCTCATCCAATTCTAGGAAGGGATATACTAAAAACATTAAGTGCCCAAATAATAGGCTGTCTGCCAAAACAAGAACCTGAAAGCCTCATTGAAAATATTGTGGCTTTAAGTATGATTGAAAACACTCTGGAGTCCTTCTCTTTAGAGTTAAAAATTCAAATGGACCCCAAAGTCTGAGAAACTGAACTGCTTAGAAGGCAATTCACATCCCTCCTATTGTAAGCCAGAACAGAAAGGATTTGCCATTTTCCAGGGGGAAAAAAAACCAAAGGTCCTTTAAGCAGGAGGACATTAAAGGTATCCAACTGCTCATCCTAAAATTCTTAAAGGGAAGGCTTCTCATCCACTGCCAGTTCTCTTATAATACCCCATTCTGTTTGTTAAAAAGACAAATAGGGCCTACCAGTTTGTGCAAGATCTTAGTCCATAAAACAATTTGCCATTCCCCTTCACCCTATGGTACCTAACTCTTACACCCTCCTCAATAAAATCCTGAGCTCCATCATGCAATATTCAGTCCTTGATTTAAAGGATGTTTTCTTCTGCATACCTCTGCACCCAGATTCCAAGTTTCTATTTGCCTTTGAGTGGCAGGGGGTGGGGGACATTATCCCAACCCATCTCACTGGATAGTCCTCCCTCAAGGGTTTAGCGGCAGTACTCATCTCTTTGGAAATGCACTAGATCAGGACTTAGACCTTCTGCATTTAGAATCCAGCTTCCTTCTTCAGTATATGGACAACTTATTAATATGCAGACCTACTAGGGAAGCCTCCTTCACAGTCACTATTGCCACACTTAATTTCCTAGTCAAACAAGGACACTGGGTTTATCTTCTAAAGCTCAAATTGCCTTGCAAAAAGTTCTTTACCTTGGTGTTTAAGTTTTTTTAATGCTGATGGAATGCAATATACCAGAAATGAATTGGCTTTTACAAAGAGGATTTATTAAGTTACAAATTTACAGTTCCAAGGGCATGAAAAATGCCCAAACTAAACATCCAGAGAAAGACACCTTGACTCTGAAGAAAAGGTTAATGTCATCCAGGGTGTGCCAGTTTGAAGCTATATATGTACCCCAGAAAAGCCATTGCTTTAATCATGATTCAATCTTGGGGATGTAGCTGTTTCTTTTAATTCCAACTCAATACTGTGGGTTGGAAACTTTTGATTAGATTATCTCCACAGAGATGTGAGTGCCCAATTATAAGTGTGACCTTTTGATTAGATGGAGATGTCACTCCACCTATTCCAGGTGGGTACTGATTAGTTTACTAGAGTCTTAAAAAAGGGAAATGCTTTGGAGAAACATCAGAAATGACAGAGCAAACAGAGAGAGAGCCAACAGAAACTTCAGAGCCCAGAGCTGACACAGATGCTGACACTTGGAGAACAGAGATACAGATGTTTTGGGATGCTTGGAGCTGAGCAGATGTTGCCATGAGATGCTAAGCAAGCTAGAACTTGGAGAGAGCTGAGGAAAGCCAAGAGATGAAATCCATCCCCAGAGAAGCAAAGTGAGGAGCCCCCACAGAAATAGAGGCTGGAAGCAACAGAGCCCCAGAGCAACAGACCAGCAGATGCCAACCATGTGACTACCCAGATGACAGAGCTTTTCCAGACCCATTGGCTTTCTTTGAATTAAGGTATCTGTCCCTGGATGCCTTTGTTTGGTCATTTTTATAGGTTTATAACTGTAAACTTGCAACTTATTAAATTCCCTTTTAAAAAGCTGTTCCATTTCTGGCATATTGCATTTGGGTAGCTTATAAACTAATACATGGGGTTTCTCTGACACATAGGAAGGCACATGATGACATCTGCTGCCCTTCTCTCCTGGCTTCTGGTTTCAAACTATTCTAATTCCAGTGGCTTTTTCTTTAAGCACCTGTGGGTCCTCACTTAGCTTCTTCAGGGCAACTCTGGGTTTTGTCTCTTTTAAATGTCTGTCACCTGGTTCCATCTCTCTGCTTTCTATAGGCTCTGAGCTCTTTTTCTCTCTGTGAGCTTGTTTAAAGACCCCAGTAAACTAATTAAGACCCATCTTGAATGGGCAGAAGTCACAACTCCATGAAAATAATCTAATCAAAAGGTCCTACCCAACAATGGGTCTTCCCCCACAAGATTGGATTAGGATTAAAAGAACATGACTTTTCTGAGGTACAGAATAGTTTCAAACCAGCACACTTGGGTATGATCTCATTTCAGAGGAGGGCTCCTTATCACCTGACTAGGTCCAGGCTATACTCTTGGTGCCATGCCTGAGACAAAAAAAAAAAAAAAAAAAAATTTAAGAGTTTCTTGGGGATAGCAGTGTATTACAGAATATGGATATCCTGATTTGGAGAACTTGCATAGCCTCTGTATGATGCTATTGGGGGACTGGAGAGTGTTCCCTTGGAATGGAGTATAGCACAAGATACTGCCTTCACCATCCTTGAAGACACTCCTACCAGCTCACCTGCCCTTAGATAAGTCCTTTTACCTATATGTGACTGAAAAGGAGTAGCATTAGGAGTCTTAGTACAAAAGCTTGCAAACTTTCCCCAACCTTTGGCATACTATTCAAACCCATTAGATGCCACAGCCCAGGTGGTCACCTGACTTCAGAGCAGTAGGGCTATTGGCTTACTTATAGAACAAGTCACCAAACTGATGTGGGGACAAACTCTTAACAGTATATATCACTCCCCACCAAGTCAGAGACATTCTGAAGGCAAGAGGACATCAGTGGTTTTCAAACAATAGATTCCTATAATACCAGGCCTAGCCCTTAGATATACCAGAGGTTCCGATTCAACTCTGTACCACACTGAAGCCAGATACTCTGCTGTCTGTGATTTCCAGATCAGGAGAGTGTACCCCTTGAGCACTCATGCACAGAGACATAGTTCAAAATTATTCTAGCAGGCCAACCCCCCAATTTTTCCTAAAACCTACCACTCAACAGAAAGAATATTGTAAGATAGATTCCAGAGTGACAGGCTTCTTCGTTAATATGACCTGGCAAAATAAGAAACCACCTGTTATTCTTTTCTATGAGCACCCCAAGGCACCATTACCCCCTCTTTCACCCATAACTGCCTTTCAAGTGAATCTTTCCAAAATATGCCTTCATGCCCTGGAGGCAGATAAGGGGAGAAACACCTGTGAAGTGACCTCAGGGCTGGGTGGGTGACCAACCAGCTGTCCTTACATCAATCTGCAGGCATCTCACTGCCCTACACTTTGATGTCACCTTCAAAACTGAGGAGGGATTATTCTTTCTCTGAAGAAGTAATGCCTACATAACTTTACCCAGCAATTTGACTAGCTCTTGCTTTTTGGTCTCTGCTAGCCCAGAATTATCTTTTTTACCAGACTTTAACCCAGTTTCTCTCCCCTCCTTTACAGCATTTTCCTGACCAAATGTGCATTTTCCTCTCCTAATTCCTCTTCTATTGGACACCACACTCAAAACCACTGGAATCGGTGTAGGAGTACTTGTTAGCAACCACCAGTTCCAATGGTACTCCAAAACAGGGGAGCCTTGGATGTAGTCACTGCAGCCCAAGGCCCAAGGGAACTTGCCTCTTATTCCAAGAAGAGCGCTGCTTTATGTCAACCACTAAGGTGAAATTCAAGAAAATATATGAGATCTTTGGGAACAAGCAAAATGAATTAAAAACAATGCTGGAAGCAACTGGAATCCTTTTGACATCTTCTTTTTTTTTTTTTTTTTTTTTTTTTTAAGGAAGGAAAGACAGAGAAGGAAGGAAGGATGGAAGGAAGGAAGGGAGGAAGAAAGGGAAACATTTTTAAACATTTTTTTGTTTTTATTATATTTTGTTTGTTTGTTTGTTTTTTACATGGGCTGGGGCCGGGAATCGAACCGGGGTCCTCCGGCACGGCAGGCAAGCACTCTTGCCCGCTGAGCCACCGCGGCCCGCCTTGACATCTTCTTAATCCAATTACCTGGATCCTCCCTTTTCTAGGTCTTTTAATTCCCTTTCTTCTCATTCTTATATTTGGCCCATGTATATTTAACTTGCTTGTTAAATTTGTTTAACGACAGGCTGCGAGCATTACACGCTAAACTCATGCTCATCCACAATTATCAAGCTATTCTGGACCAGGACCAGCCTAACTCAACCCTTCCCAGAATAGAGAAAGAGTTTTATGCTCTGGCAGGTAGGGATTACTGCCCTTAAAACAGCAGGAAGAAATTTCAGAAGTCTGACCTTCGCCCCTCAGCCTCCCTTTAAGATAAGTGTGTCTAACTCTTTCAGGGGGAGTTGAGACAGGATACAATAGGGCATCCGGGCTGGGTTCTTTGGTTTCCTATCCAGCTCCAAAGAAGTTAATGCACAACTGCAAACCCCCCAAACAAAAATTTTCCTTAAGCCCCCAAACCATAAAGTTTGTAAAATTATGGATCCAAAATGAACTCTTAGTTAACAGAAAGCCTGGGGTCATAAATATTGTTAAACTATGTTCCCAGAGCAAGTTTTTAGTATGTGACAGGAGACCACTAGCACTGATTGTTATCTTTCCTTGAAACAAAGAAAATACTTGGCATTTAAAGGTCAGAATGGAAAAACACTGTTAGCAAAACCTCCCTGTGAAACAAGTTAAACCTCTTCCCCTTGGAGCACATCTCCATGCAGGCATGAGCTCCTTTAGTGTATACTAATCTTTCAATAAACTTCGCTGCTTACTGCTACTTGCTTTCTCATCATTGAATTGTTTCTTGAAGCAAGACTCCAATCCTGGAGCAGAGTTCAGCTCTGGTGTCAGCAGAGCTCCATAATAACAATACGGGTGCTTATGTTTTCTGAAAGTCATTCAGCTGTACACTTAGAATGGATATTTTACTGTGTATACATTATATATCAATAAAGTGAAATTTTAAAGAAAAAAATAAGATGTCCCTATTTTTTTACTTCAAATATTTTTATTTATGAAGGATAATTGTGACTTATTTATTCAGTGTTTACTATGAGTATGATGCTTGGTGGTTTACGTTAATCACTCCCTTTCATCTCTAGGATATAAATACTTCCATGATCTCCATTTTGTAAATGAAGAAACTGAGGCTTGGAGAGGAGAAATAATGAAAGAACTGATTTTATTTCCCTGTAGCAAGTTGAAATTTTGCTTCCTTCTTAAAATAAAAAAGAACTTACTTGTTTAGCCTCTGTGCTAAGTATTGTTTCACTCTCTGGCCATCTGATGATGTGAGGGCAGGACGAGTGTTCGAACAGTCTGCTTTCCTGATTGCCCTGATGTTCACACAGCATGTCCAATCTCCTGGTTTCTGGGCCCTCCTCCACAAGCAGTGATGCTGGAGTTGGCTGGTGAGACAACAAGAGCACACAGCACACAACGAATTCCTAAATCCTGATGCTATCCGACCCAGGCATTGTGACCCACCTATCCATCTATATCTGAGTTGTATTTTTCTCTTAGTGACATGGTTCTTCACTTGTGGCTGAAGCTTCCCTGGACTGTCCATCAAAGCTGAGCTAGGGTTAGACTATTGTTCTTGTTGAAATCTTGGTTTAGTTTTCAGGTTCTGCCTCTTTCAGATAACCTAGCATGGGTGATAAACCAGAACGCAGTTCTTACCCCTGGGGAGACAAAAACAGACGTGGAGAACTCTACTCTCTCTGACTACTGCCTCTGATTCCACCCCTCACCATGTTGGAGAAGAGAACAGAGTCATTCTGCAGTCTGGAGACTGAGCTCCCACTCTACCACTACCCCCATATCCTCAAGCTCCTTAGCCCTGTTAGCAATAGAGCTAAGGGGACTTTGAATTGAAATTATGTCAGATGTAGAAAAAGAGTTATAGTTGTTGAACACCTGAGTTTATGGATTGAAGTCATCCCTTCTCTAAATACTTGGTAGCCTGTTGTGTAGGCTTTGGGAATTTGGGTGGATTGTGGAGGAACAGGCCTTCTACAATGCACTATCCTTCCAGGTTCAAGGAGAGGAAATGGGATAGGAAGGTGTTGGTCCCTTGGGCAGGTTATGCTGTGAAATCATGTGGCTATACAAGTAACTCTGAAGCCCACAACATGGGAGGTCTAGAGGAGGCTCAGGGTTAGAGAGAGAAGATGGAAAACTTTCTTTACTGAAGACTTTCCTTGAGAAAGTATGATGGTCTCCCTGACAATCATACAAAGATTGTGTAATTCTCCCAAATCTGTAAGCTCTCCTAGCACTTAACTGAGAGACAGACACTCATAGGTACTGGGTAGATGGGGGTTCACAGTGGTTTTAAACAATGTTCAAGTGTCTTTTGAACTGTTTTTCTATGTCCAACATGATTTCAATTCAAAGCATGAATGGACTTCAAGTACATGGAGAAGAAATTGCTCCCACCAAGACTCTGACTCTCTCAACACAGTTCCTATTCAAGGCAACATTTATATGGGAAAATCTACACTCATTGACCATTGCACTCCACCTCCCAAACTTCTAATTTTATCACAGATAGTGATGGAAGAAGGAAGAGAATGAAGAAAGAATTAAGGAATAGATGAGTACAAAAGTGAAGACTAGAAAGAGGATGAAATGAAAGAGAAGAGAGATCTTTCTGGGATCAATAGAGATCCCAGATGAAGTGTTGTTGGTTTAAGGGAAAGTCAATTGATGGGTTTGCTTTGGTTCTGCCTGGAGAAGTGCCACACATTTCTTCCATGAGTTCCTCCTTGGTCGCTCCTCCTGCCCAAAATTCATTTTCATGTGGTCAAGTTCTTTCTTTCTTTTTCTTTTCTCTTTTAAGAGAAGTTAATAATTCTCCAGTAATGTAGAAGAAGACAGAGTTGCTAAAGAGTTTTGATTGTTTAATTATCAAGCCACCTCAGGTATTTCAGTGCGTCTAGAATCAACAATCTTGAGTACATGTTCTTTTTCCACCAGAAGCTATTTTTTAATTAAGTTCTAGTTTTGTACTGTCTTACTGTTGATTTTCATTTCATTTTAAATTCTGCAGGACTTTCCTGTAAGCAACTTCAGAATATCTTCTTTTCACATTTAAGGCAGCAGTAATTAAGCCAGATATGCTGACCTGTGGGAATCTTGCAACTGAAGTCATCTTAATGGTGCTTTAATGTTCTGTTCTTATGTGTGAGGTCACCAAGTTGGTAAAAGAAATGGCTTTGACATCTTGGTGATTATTAGAGTTTGAAAAATGCCCCTTAAGGAGGAAAGGTTGGTGAGATTATTTACTAAGTGAGAAAGAGTTAAACTACTGAACTTGCATAGGTATTCACAATCCGTTGTGTTTTTTGGTCTCTTCAAACATCAGGTATGAGATATTCTTGAGTAAATGCTATGTCAGAGGAAGTTCCAATCTTACAGATGACAAGACCTTATACTTCAGGACACCCCCAAAATGGAAGTGTTCAATGGTCTATACTGGAAGGGATGTTGTGTCTTCAAAGAAGAGGTTTGCATCTTTCAAAGAGTGGCATAGTAATATTTGGGGCTTATCTGAGTTTACTTTACATAATATTTATTTATTACTTTATAGATTCTCATAAAACATCCACTTCAGGGGGCCACAGGGTAGTTAAGTGGTAGAATTCTCGCCTGTCATGTGGGAGACCCAGGTTCGATTCCTGTACTTTCCCCCAAAAAACAAACAAGCGAAATATCCACTTCAAAGAATAGAGGCCATTTTTATTGGTGCATCTTCTCTGTATGGTTTCTTATAGATGGTCTGAGTAAAACAAAGAATGGGCCAAAAAAAATTAACCAAAGTAATTAAGCTATCATTGTTTCAGACCATTTATCCTGGTTAAAATTTGTTCTATTTTAGGTGTGCAAGAATTGTCACCTGACATTTTCTTGGAGGAATTTCCAAATGCTGCTTCTCTTTCCTAAATCGTACAAAAATCTCCTTTAAATCCAATATTGATAAAATTCTTTGCTCATTTGATCCTTCAATATGCAATATTCAAGTCTTGCCCATGTATGAGATAATTTCTGAGCATAGACAGACCTCATTGTTCTTGTGTAACTGGACTATTATTACAATAACTTCCCCACCATAATTACAAAGCACATGTGTATGTTGCTATGTTTATTGAGCACCCATTGTGTGCCAGGTGTTGTTCAAGGAGCTTGAGACATAAAGATGCTTCAGGTGCCTCTCAAGTTATTGTTCTCTCTCTCTCTCTCGCTCTCTCTCTCTTTTTTTTTTTCCCCGCATGGGCAGGCACCAGGAATTGAACCTAGGTTTTCAGCATGGCAGGTGAGAATTCGGCCAGTGAGCCACCATCATACCACCCTATGGTTCTCTTTTGAGAAGACTGCAAAGCAAACTATAAGTGATTACAATACAGTATGATCAGGGCATAAGAGCAGCATGCAGTCTGAGCCTTGAAGGATATATAGGAGTTAACTGGTAAGAGTGTGCATTCCAGATGAGAGGGCCACGGGCTGTGAAAACTTTGTGTAATGGCCAGTAGTTTGGGATGGATGGAAGGGTAGGTAGGCAGGAAGTTGTAGGAGATATTGTGGGGGGCACATCTTGGTTGTAAAGGGTTTTGAAGTTCGAACTTTATCCCTAAACATTCTTGGGAAGGAATTGGAGCAGACCACATATGACTGGATTTATGTTGCAGAAGGATAAATCTGGAAGAAGTGTGGGAGACAGCATGGAGGGGAATCATTCTAGAGAGAGGGAAGCCATTGAGGACTCTGTTGCAGTAATCCGGGTAAGAAGTAGTGAGGGTTTGATAAAAGCAGAACCAGTGGGAAGAGGATGTAGAACTGCAAATAAGGGCTTGTGGGTACTCAGCAAAGAGCTCATGAGAGGAGGGCATAGAACAAAAAGAGAGGACAGAGGAAAATCAACTTTGGGGGGTGAACAGAGGAAGCTGATTCCAAGGCAGCACCAGGAAAGGAGTGGTCAGGGAGATGGAGAGGACCATGACTGTTCCAGATTCCTTACTTTACATCCCAGACACATCACCTCTTCCCATTGCTGATGGCTCCATTTCATTTCTAATGCCAATTCGTCAAGAAGAATGGAAATATTTTCTTCCACTGTACAAGTCTCAAATTTGGTTATTATTCCCTGTAATGATGGACCCTATCCCTGATAGACATAATGATTGGATGGCACTGGACAACATTATATCTTTTAGTTCTATATACTGAAGAAAACTTTGTCTCCTTGGCTTGGGATATAATTAAAATTACCTTCTACAGGAATAACTAAGTATGAAAACTTCTAACCATCAATAAATATTTTTTTAAGTATGGTGCACATTTTAGAGAAAATGTGAATAGATAAAAACACTCAGGTACAATGAGATATCTTTTCTGTTTAACATAAAACTTTTCTCAATCACTATTCAATACGATACTTGTTTTCACACAAGTTTAAGAAGAATCAATTCACCATGAAATGATTTTACTTGCAGCACTTGTCTTTTATTGAATAATTCTAAACAAGCTTTTCCTGGTGTCTGTGTCCCTGTAATCTTTCTTTTGCTTTCATTTACCTCAACTTTTACTATATCGGGGAGATCTGATTTCATTATGTTAAAAATTCCTTGAGAATAAGACCCCATTCTTTTCTTACAATATCCTCTCCATGGGAGATAATCAATGAATATATATTGATAAGCTGATTGCTTACAACTTCTTGGAAAAATGACCAATTGGCTCTCCCAAGATTCTAACTCTTTCTCTGCTTGCTGATTCATTTTCAAACCCAATAGAAATGGGAAAACGAAAACATAATGTGGTCTGTCATCATTGTAATCCAAGTTTTTTTTTGATACATGAACTAGCTGACCTTGGAGGTTTTATTTTGGAGATAGTACCATTCTTTTCAGAAAGCTCACTCTTTAAACCTATTTAACCCAAGCATAATGGGTATATGAAATAAAGACGTTAAAACATTTCCCACTATTATTTAGTGTGTCTTAATATTCTCTAGGCAAATTATTAATTAAAATAGGCACAAAGGAGAGAAAGACATCTAGTGGGTCCAGATGGGATGGTGTCTGTATAAGTTTATTTTTGCTGCTGTAACAAATAACCACTAATTTAGTGGTTTAAAACAACACAATTTTATTCTCACAGTTCTAAGGTCAGAAGTCTTAAATGAGTTTTACAGGACTAAAATCATGGTGGGGACAGGACTGTGTTCCTTCTGGAGGCTCTAGGGGAAAATCAGTTTCCTTCTTTTTGCAGCTTCAAGAAACTGCCTACGTTCCTTGGCTCATTCCCTTTGCAAACAGCAATTGCATCACTCTGAACCCTGCTTCTGTGTCCACTTCTCCTTCTCTGACTCTGATCTTCCTCATAATAATGCTTGTGATTACATTTAACCCTCTGGATAATCCAGGATACATTTCTCCATGTCAAGATTCTCAACTTAATCACATCTACCAAATTCCTTTTGCATGTAAGATACATTTACAGGTTCTGGGAATTAAGATGTAGACCATTATTTGGACAACTGCATCATTAGGACAGTGTACCCAACAGGCAGGAGGACTTCTGAGGCTCTGTTGTCTGTGTGTTACTCTAGTCTCACATTCTGCTCTGCTTTCCCTAATGTTTCACATTTTTCCATGTCTCTCCACTCTTACCTTTTACTTTTATACTTGCCCTGTTCCCAGCCATTTTAAAAGGAGAGAAGCAGGAGAAATGATTATATACCTTTAATATATCAAGGGACTGTACGGTCTGTACATGATAACATGGGTTCTTATTTCTGAATAAGTCATAATACAAATAGGGGAGGATAAAAGTGATCTGGCAGCCTTAAAAACACCCCATTGTACACTTTGGGAGCAGCCATCATAAGTAATCTCCACTGCAGTCCCAAGATAAATGTATTCTATTGATTTTTATGTTTAAAAGTCACATCTCTTCAAATAGCATATTTTAAGTTTCAAGTAAAACCAAAATAAGTTAGAACATCAGGCAAATGAGTCCTACAAATATATTGAAAAAGTGGAAGCAAATTGTGTAACAATCTGCAAGTTTATTGACAAATTAGCTCACTTCTCAGGTATCCTTCTTGTTTCTTGCTTCTTTTGGTGAGCAGTATAAATGTTCTGGTCCAGTTGAACAGCAATCACTTTTGAAATTCTTCAAACCCTTGGTGCTGGGAAGATTTCTTCCCATAGTGATTGCTTGAAGATACCAATTCCTTTGTTAGAGTTTCTATTGGTAGGAGAAAGACCTCCATTAGTAAAAGTTTGAAAAAATCATTTAAATCCAAACAGAGGGATACTTGTCTCAGTATTAATATTATTTTAATAGAACATTGAAATCTCCACTCATCTGTTATTTCAAAAGCTTATTCTAAGCACAATTATGAAGTGTTTCACCACCTTCCCTTTCCTGCTTCTTTTCTCATCCCCAATTCCTACTTAACCTTTTGCCGATACTATTATCTAGTTCCCAGACGGATAACTTCCTTACCACTCCACTTGATTCCAGTATCTTCCATGAAGCCCCAAAGATCTTTTCTTGAAAAAAATGTCATCCAGTTCCTGACAGTTATCACAAATCTAATAATTAGTTGTTACTAAAATACCTTATTCTGCTGTCTTCTCTGGGACGAGTGAAAACAACGATTTAACTGGAATTTCTCAAAGTATACCCTTTATAGTACAAATTTCCCAGTATGTTAATCATTATCACATGAAATATATGTTCAGTTGCCAAATAACCCTTGGAAATTCATAATGCATGTTGGCATATTTGAAAAAACACCCCAAATAGTTTGTCTAATGTTGTTTGATGCAGTATTTTCCATCATATTGTCTATAGAATTGGGGATGTTGTGAGGTCACACTGAAAAGGAAGAATCTTTAAAGATGAGCTGTCTTCCTCAGTAATGGTCAGGCTGTAAAGCATCTGGGGAAAGTCAGCACACAGTGAAAGAAAGCAGTTACTCAGCTGGAGTATAAGTTAGGAGGTTTTTCAATAACAAGTGTGAGAAGACTCATCTCAAACTTAAGCAGAAAAAGGGAAATTGTTGGTTCATCTACTAAAATACTCAAGGTAAGGCTTAGCCTAGGAACTCTAACCTTAGTCATCAGGGTATGGTTTTACCTTCTGCTTCCTTGGCTTCATTCTCAGGATTTTACCCGGTAGTACTTGCCAGCTCCAGGCTCAGATCATCCTTATTGCTAGAGAAAACTCAGGAAAGTGTCAAAAAAATCTTCCTTATATTTCACTGATTCTGATTCAATGATCAATGATTCAAGGATTCAATAATCATCCCTGAACCAGTCACAGGGACCAGCCTCTGATTTGCGTGTCTAAGCCATAAACCTGTTTCTAGCGTGGGATGGGGGAAGGCCCAACTGGACTCCACTCACATGGCTTGGTGTGTCACCCAAGTAAAACAGTGGCATAGCTACCAGAAGCAGAATGAATGGGAGCATCATAGCCAAAAACCAAGAAATGTCCACTGCAACTGGGAGAAAATCATTAGCACATGTCTTGGTCTCTCTATATTTAAAGAAATGTCATTTTATAGATGAATACAAAGTTGTTACAGAAAAGTTTGAGTAGATTAGTGGGTTAGTGAGGCAGCTAGTCAAGACATCTGCAGTTATCATAGAAAATGATAGAGAAAGAAAATGTTTCCAGGATATGGAGCAAAGGTTACTCTCTGAAGATTTGTCCTGCAAAAAATCATTTCACAGAGTGAGTCAATTCTCTGTTCTTCATTAGACTGATTTTCTTTAAGGACAAAAACTTTCACCATCTTCACTTAGCACAATGTTTGATGCAGAAGAGCTGGTTAGAAAACCATTTTTAATTGAATTAATCACTTTGCAGAAGTATATATATAT
Source organism: Tamandua tetradactyla (assembly GCF_023851605.1). Taxonomy (NCBI): domain Eukaryota; kingdom Metazoa; phylum Chordata; class Mammalia; order Pilosa; family Myrmecophagidae; genus Tamandua; species Tamandua tetradactyla. The sequence goes on from NC_135335.1 coordinate 59,554,638, forward strand.
ATCTTTTTTAATATAGGGCCTAAGATGCTTGGGAAACACTGTTGTTCAAATTTTAAAAGAGGCACTACTTTTGGACCAGATGGTACCATAAGCTACGAAGTAATTCACAGCTTAATAAGCACTACTAGTTAGGGTTTTCCATAGAAAAAGAGCCAATAGGAGATATCTATAAATATGAAATTTATAAAAGTGTCTCAATCAACCATGGAGACGCAAGAGTCCAAAATCTGTAGAGTAGGCCATGAGTTGGCAGCTTCAATGAACAAACTTCCCAAGGGAGGCTGGCTGCCTGAAGTGGAGAGAGAGAGATTTTCTCTCCTAAATTTTCCTTAAAAGGCTTCAGGTGATTAGAGTAAACATCAATCATTGCAGAAGACACTCCCCTTAGGCAACTGCAGGTGTAATCTGCCCTGACTGCAACCAACGTGCTCATGATTTAAGTCCAACAAAATGTTCTCACAGCAACGGATAGGTCAGTGCTTCCTTGACTAGAATACCAGGCACCATCCCTTGGCCAACTTGACACATTAACCTGACCATCAAATAAGCTGTTCCAAATAAGCTGTGAAAATAAGGATATTGATTAAGGTAAAATCTAGGACAGAAGGTCGAAGGGTTATAATTTTTCAGTATCAGTGAGAGAAGGGCCCTGACCAGCTTCCCTCTGTTCAGCTCCCTTCTCTGGTGTCTGTCCCACAAATTCAGGTCTCCTTGGCCTCCTCTGACTTGGAGCTGTGACTACTCAAGTCAGCCAGACTCTGTCTGGGTGTCCCTCCCTGCCAGCAGGCACTGAGCTGAGGCAATCCCCTGGTTGGTTTCTTCCTCTTGAGAATCATAACGCTGTGCAGCCCTTGTCTCAACCTAGTTGAATATATTTTGTCCAGCTTTCTATTTATGACAGCTGGAAGGCCAAATCTGGTCCCCACTATGCCATCTTGGCACTGGGCACTGAAGCGAGTTGCTACATGGTGTGGTGTGTTGTGAGAACACAGGCTCAGGCACAACAGAAACTTTCAGCAAATGCTGCCTTATGAAACATCCAAATGGGCATGGGAAGAGATCCCAGCATGGCCAGGGCCAATGGATGGCAGAGAGGAGAGACAAATCTGTACTGCCTGAGGTCAGGGTGTTAGAGCAGCCCAGTGGGAGAGGGCCCTGCCACTGACAATTCCTGTCCTGGTAAGAAGCTGGAGCTGCTTGTTCTTGTTTTTGGGTTTAAACTACAGTCAAGCCTTTTCATTTTGGGGATACAGCCCATCCCTATTATTTGCAGATTTCATATTTGTGAATATACCTACTTCGTAAAACTTATTCTTAACCCCCAAATTAATGTTTGTGGCACTTTTGTGATCAATCATGGACATGCACAGAAGTGTGAAAGATTTGAGTTACCTGATGCACACATTTTTCACATTTTTGTGCTTTTTTTTCTTGGTGATTTTGCTGTTTAAAACAACCTCCACGTGTGATGCTGTCTGGTGCCCTCCTAAACCCAAGAGACTGTGAGGTGCCTTACAGAGACAACATGTTTGTTAGACAAGCTTCATTCAGGTACATGATACACTGCTATTGGCTGTGAGCTTAGTGTTAATAAATAATAACATACTTAAATAAAGTGTCTTTAAACAGAAACATTCAGAAACAATGTTATGTATTGATCTGTTGATGAAATGTTGTGACAAAAGCCTCCTGGGAGCCTAGCCCTGCATTTCCATTAGAAGCAATTGTTCAGCATTTGCTCCTTCAGCTTCACAGTGACTTTTGTAGAACATAACTACCGTGGATAATGAGAATCCAGCAATTACAGCTGGGAAGTGAGCGACTTGAGGAAGGAGGCAGGTGGGGTTGCAGCTCTTTGGCAAGATCCTTTCCTGGTGTGGAAGTGGCGTGGGTGGGCTGGGATTGGCGAGGCTATTTTCTCTGGTGTGAAGTACAGTTTCCTTGTCCAAGAAGCTTTGTAGTTGGGTTTAACCATTGTTCCTGGGAGCTTTGCCTCAAGCCTGTTTCTCTAGACTTGTTTTTATAATTCTATAAAATCTTCCCTTTTCTCCCCAATCAGCCAGAGACAGCTTCTTTTATTTGGGAAGACTTGTCACCTTGATTGTAGTATTATTTTTCTGACTTGATTATATTTTTATTTGACTGAGTAGAAGATAATAACCAGAGATGTAACTGAAAAATAAGATATAGCTTTATCAACTAAACGCTAAATTTCCCAGTAAATTCTTACTTACCCTCTATGTATGTCATGGTCCAAGGCTGGAGATCAGAATAAAACAAGGCCATTAATTATTCCAGCTTTTATCACTCCCTTGCTGTCAACTACAATGTTTTTTCTTTTGAAATAAAAATCTTCTGTGAATCTAGTGATTACTTTTGAGTATAATGACCTGTGTCAGTACTATACATCATATATTTTCTGAACCAGTTTCCAGGCTTCATCAGCATTTCCACAGAAAGACATTTGTGATTAGGTATGGGATGCATTAAGTTGACAAATGATTTCTCTAACAGGAGATTTGGAAATAGCATCTGGCTTCATTCATTTTATAACTTTTCATTCCTTTATGTTTCATTTATTTCCTTTATATTTCTAAGCCAAACATGTACCCACTATACTTGTAATTCAACCTTTTGAATGATGTTCTCCCTTAGAATGTGTAGAGACCAGGGCCTCTTTTGGGGTAAATGCACATCCTTTTAAAGCAGGTTGGATAGTCATGGGTTAAAGTGAAAATCTTGACAGACTCTTAAGTCTGACCAACTGAACCTTGATGCCAGTAGAGAAAGCAGCTCCTGGGAGGCAAACTAGATAAGAGGTGGTCATGGACGATAGGAAATGCTGTTTTAATGAGGTGCCAGTGACTCTTTGTCTTTTTGACAGAAAATAACTTATTTCTGGCCTGTAACTGAAAGCATATCACTTGGCATTCTGGTGGGAATTACTTAGAGTGGAAGTATGTATCCAAATGTCCATGTGATAGTCTTCACTCATCACCATGATTTCTTGAAGAGGTTTTTATGGAGAGGCAAGAAACTACTTTCCAGCGCAAACCTTCTAAAGGAGATAAGAGGAAATGAAAAAAAACCCAGAAGCTAATAAAATGAAGGGTTATGGACATAACAGTTAAAGACATTGAGCTAGCTGTTGTTTGCTCTGGCAAGATATTTTGAGTATTTAAAAAACAGTCTAGATTCTAAATCAAGCTCTTATAGCAAGAAGTGAAAGCTTCTTTGAACTTTTTGCTGTGTGAGAAGCAAAACTTCAGACATCAGAAAAGAAATTTCCTGGAAGGACTTTGGATGCCCATCTGGTCTAACATTCCCATTTGCCAATGAGACCCACATGAGAAAATGACCTGCCCAAGGCCACTCTCATTGACTGTGAGAGACCACAAATATAGAAGGTCACCCCATAAAAGAGAGAATAGTTTGATGATTTTAAGACTGAGATGCTAATACCTGCATAATGTGGCTATTAGTCATTGCATTATTTTTGTTTTTGCAATGATTAAAAATCTGGAGGATATTTAGGAGACAAGAACACCCCTATCCTCAACTTCTGGACCCCTATGTGCTGCAAGCTGCATATTGAGATATAGCACCCACTGCTAAAATTGTTTGAAAAGTTGCCTGGGTTTCTCTATCCCTGAATGAGTCTTTTCCTACTCAACAAAGGACATGAATGAAGCTCCGCAAAGGTATGATTATTGCTTTGGCAATACCTCAATGCTGAGTCAAGATGCAAAAACACAAGAATTCAGGGTTGAAACACACAAGAGGCAATTCAAGGGCAACTGAGAAGATCAAATACACAGATGCAAGAATAGATGGGCCTGATAAAAACAATTCAAAACTAAAGCAAACAACCAAAGAAAACCAACAGAGACCTAGGGTTCCAGTTGAATGGAGCTCAGGATACACCAAAAGCATGTTGTGACTGTGGAGAAACTAAAAGAAATCTCAGGCTGAAATAATCATATAGTGTTCAAGCTTGGTGTCTGTAGTGGGATGTAGTATATCATCCACCACCCCCTAAAAAGGTGTATTGAAGTCCTAAACCTTAGTATCTGTGAGTAGTGACCTTATTTGGAAATGGGGTCTTTGCAGATGGAATCAAGTCAAGATGAGGTCATACTAGATTTTGGGGTTGGGGTGGTGCTAAATCCAGTGACTTGCATCCTCAGGAGGAGAGGGATATTTGGAGACATGGACATACAGAGAAGAAGGCCATGTGATGACAGGAGCAGAGATTGGAGCGAGGCAGCAATAAGCCAAGGAACAATGAAGATTTGCTGGCAACACCAGCAGCTAGGAAAGAGGCAGGAATAAGTTCTCCTCCAGATCCTCCAGAAGAAACCAACCTGAAATTTAATAAGTCAACACTTTAATTTCAAGCCTCTTAAATGGTGAAAGAATAATTTTCTGTTGTTTTAAGCCATCTGGTTTATAGTAACTTGTTATAATAGCCACAGAAAACTAATACAGTGTCCAAGAGACCTATTAAGAGGAACTTATAGGAGCAAGAGATGCTAGTTCAATATAAAAGGTATCTTCCTTGCTACTTGTTGTAACTACTAGATTGGGCTTCTTTAACACGATGGGTATCCCGGGGATGTCGCAGTCTGGGGGAGCATCTGTCAGGGTTGCTGGGAATGTGCCTCTGCTTGGGACCAGATGGCCCTTAAGCTCCACTCCAGCTCAGTGTGTCTGAATCCAAAGCCCAGCATCACCCTTTAAATCCCATCACTTACTCTGTGACCTTAGGCAATTTATTTAACCTCTCTTTCCTTGGCTGTAAGATCAGGAAAATCAAATATATCTCTCAGGATAACTAAAAAGATCAATTTAACAAGTCTACATTAAAGTTCTCAGTATGTTACTTGACACATGATAGTTTTTTTTTTCCAAAACATTTTTCTTCAGAACTTTCCATTCTTCCATCTATAATAACTCGTTCCGTGATGAGCATGTGACCCATCACAAAGAATGAGGTGTCTGAGATTTTTGTTGAGGCTTCTTGGAGTTATTCTTGTTTTAGTTAGGGTTTAGTTAGGGTTCTCTAGAGAAACAGAATCAAAAGGGAACACTAGCAAATATAAAATTTATAAAGGTGTCTCATGTGACCGCAGGAACGCAGAGTCCAAAATCCGCAGGGCAGGCTATGAAACTGACGATTCCAATGGAAGGTCTGGATGAACTCCACAGGAGAGGCTCACCAGCCGAAGCAGGAAGAACGTGTCTCTTCTGAATCCTCCTTATAAGGCTTCCAGTGATTAGATTAAGCATCACTCATTGCAGAAGACACTCCCCTTTGGCTGATTACAAATGGAATCAGCTGTGGATGCAGCTGACATGCTCATCTATGAAATGTCCTCATCGCAACAGACAAGCCACACTTGCCCAACCACCACTTGGCCAAGTTGACATGAACCTGACTACGACAATGGTGTTAAGGCTGACGGAATATACTTTTTGGAAGTCTTTTTACACCTGTACCCAGAGATTAAAGCTAGGACAGAAGAGACAGAACTGAGAAATGAAGAGAAACAAGCCCATGATGACTTTGGTAACTGAATCCAGCTGTACCTGAAGCCTGCTTGGTTTCTAGACTTTTCATTTACATGAGTCAATAAATATTTTTCTTTCTGCCATCTGGGACAAGTTTTCAGTTATATGCAACAGAAGAATTGTGAGAGATGCAATCCTCAAGAGAGGCATTCTTCCTTCCTTCTAATTTATTGTTATTGTTTTATGTAAGACTCAACCTGGCAGCTATGTCTCCTGTCTTCCATGCTCGGAGCTGTAAAGTCACTAGAGCATGCTTTTCTCAGGCATCTTTGCTTAGCACCCAGGGTAGCTGCAGCTCTCCTACTTCAAGCATACAATAACCTGAAATTTTACTTGCTAGTTTTGGCAACTCTCAGTTTAGAGACTGTACTCTTAAAACCACAGTTGCTTCTTCTTTAGAGCCCCTAGGTGCCCAAAGCCTAATCAGTAATTGTGCTGGTTTGAATCTGTTATATCTCAGAAAAGCCTAGGTTCTTTTAATGCAATCTTGTCTGGACAGACCTATTGCTGGTGGAAACTTTGTATAGGTTGTTTCCATGGAGATGTGACTCTACCTATTCAAAGTGGGTCTTAATTCATTTGCTGGAATCCTTTAAGGGAGAGACAATTTGGAGACAGCTCAGAGCCAAAAGAATACAGAGAAATTAAGAGACAGAAATGCCCCAGGAGAAACAAGCAAGGACCCACAAAAGTGCAGAGACATTTTGGAGCAAAGGAAAAGTAGATGCCAGCCACGTGTCTTCTTATGTGACTGAGGAACCCTGGATGCCATTGGCCTTTCTTCAGAGTCAAGGTATCATTCTCTGGATAATCTTAATCTGGACATTTTCATGGCCTTAGAACTGTAAATTTGAAACCTAATTAATCCCCCTTAAAAAAGCCAAACCATTTCTGGTATATTGCATTCTGGCAGCTTTAGCAAGCCAAAAGAGTGGGCATACCAAAAATGTCTCCAAATTTAATTTAACATCTTGCCTGTGAAGGTCAGTGCCATGTCTAGATCTCATGGCAGGCAAAAGAGTTGAAACAGAAATAAAAAATCTGACAAATGCTTTGCCACAACAGTCTGCAGTGTAGATTTCCAAGAGCTCTTCCTGCTTTTTAAGGATACTATCTGCCATTTGAAATTAACCTTGATAAATCCTGCTGTACAATTGGGCTAAGGCTGAAGCAAAAATGACAGTGAACTTATGGTGTCATCACTGAGCAAAGGTATTGGAAGGCACTGTTCTGGCTCTTTCTGATGATAGCTGTCTTAGTGGTCTCTGGTGATGCTTCTGGTGAACTTCAAAGTCAGGAGACAGATTAGTCTGCCTATTGACTCAAATGCAAACGTTGGTTACCAAGAGGCTGGAGGAAGGTTTTAAGATCTTATCTGTTTCTGTAGATATCAGTTATTCAATATGGGCATTTTCCTAGAGGAGTCTTTTTCCTCTGCTGGATTTAATCTTATTTAAACCAAGTTAAAGTACTTTATCACATTAAAAAAAAATCACATTCCTTACTCCATTGATCATTTTTACTGGTTTATTGCCTCCCCAAATGGGACTGGAGAGAACCTTCAGAGGCAAGTGGGGTCCCCGGGGAATGCGTGAATATAAAGAGGGCTGAGACCTAGCTGGAGCTGGAGAGCAGCAGTGACCTGCAGGGGCGTCTTTCCTTGGCAGGAACACTGGTTGGAACCAGGAAATTCCTTGACATTTGGGGAAGCGTCCTGAAGCAGAGTTTGAGAAAGTGGGAGAGCTGCTGCTTGCCTCCCGAATAGCCTCGGGACTAGTACAGTTATTGGTCCTTATAAATATACCTTACACAGGAAGTATCTCATCCAAGATCAAGATTGGATGCTTGAGCGAATGCTTGATTTAAGATGTTTCAACAGGGCAGTTGGCTTTGGTGGTCTTTGATCCCCTTTTACATTTTTTGGCACTTTGGGTCTGAATGGCAAGGAGAAATTGGGAGCTTTTTCTTTGTGAGGAGGTTCTTCGACTCTGGGAACTAGATGTCTTTGCAGGCACATTTCTCTCCCTGAGACTTATGATCATCTTTAAGGAAATATTTACACTTTAAGTCACAGGGGCTTGAGACAAAATCAGGCTGAGACCTCAAAATCTTGACTCAATTTAGAGAGTCTGTGTGTGCCTGTGTGTCTGCTGAGCGGTAAAAGCTGGAATGCTGCAGTGACAGCTTCTTTCTGTCTTCTCTTAGAGAATCCCAGTTTTCAGGCATTCCCTTCAGACTGCTGACACCCTGACTTGTGCCCACTCTGAACCGTTCATCTGCCTCTACATAGGCAGTTCAGGTTGCAAATAAGCCTGTTTCTGTATATGGAGCTTCAAATAAAAAAAACTCATTATAACTGTAACTCCAGTGACTGAGCTGAATTTAATACCAGCTAGATTATTTCAGCAATTTTGTTACTGAAATAGCAAGAAGCTATTTTAAAGTTCTTAAGTGCATGGACTCTGACAATGATGATATCGAAAAAGCCAAGGTGATTAATTCAACACACCTCGAGCCGCCAGAAGTAACTGAAATATTATCACTGGCTAGTGGGTGTTATTGCCTCAAAATGCTCAACATGAAATAGGAAGCTGAACCTATTTTAAGTTTTGGATTGGTTTGTTAACTAGCAATATGTAATGAGGGCAATTGGGTCAGATCTTCAACTTGAATTATCATTGAGAATTGAGAATTAAAAAGTACATATCTGAAGAGAATGCTATTGTGTAAATTTTCCATTGGTGACAGGTTAGCTCAGATAGTTCAAATACACCTGTTAACGTGGCCAGTAATTTGGGTTTAATTTCCCTGAAGTCCAGTTCACTCTTCTCTACTTTGTAACTAAAAGGCGTGATTATCTCATAAATGTCTGCTTTCAATTTTGGGAGAATGAAGACTCATTGTCCCCATTTGGAAATGGCTTCTCTGCTGAGCTCATGACTGAAGGAGGCTGTGGAAATGGTGTGGACATGCCCCTGACCAAGAATCCTGAACAGAAGCCGAGTGTTGGCTCTCTGGAGGTCAGGTGTCAGGTAAATTGGGCATACAAGAAATGAGGATGAGTAGCCCGGAGCAGATAGGGGTATGATGGGGTGTTAAGGATGAATGGTGGCCCCCAGAAAGATATGTCCATGTCTGGTGTGCTGGTTTGAAAAGGTTTGTGTACCCTAGAAAAACCATGTTTTAATCCTAATCCCATTTTGTAAAGACAGCCATTTCTTCTAATCCCTGTTTGGTATTGTATGTTTGAAATTTTGATTAGATTATCTCCCTGGAGATGTGACTATATCCAGAGAGGTTGTTAAACTGGATTAGGTGGAGACATGTCTCCACCCATTCTAGGTGGGTCTTGATTAGTTTACTGAAGTCCTATAAAAGAGGAAACATTTTGAAGAAAGCAGGAGATTCTGAGAGCAGGATGATGTAGCTACGAGAAGCAGACAGTCCACCAGCCTACAACCTTTGGAGATGGAGAAGGAAAATGCCTCCTGGGGAGCTTCATGGAACAGAAGCCAGGAGAGAAAGCTAGCAGATGATGCCATGCTTGCCACGTGCCTTTCCAGATAAGAGTGAAACCCTGACGGTGTTCACCATATGCCTTCTCACTTGAGAGAGAAACCCTGAACTTCATCAGCCTTCTTGAATCAAGGTATCATTCCCTGGATGGCTTAGATTGGACATTTCTATAGACTTGCTTTAATTGGGATATTTTCTCAGCCTTAGAATTGTAAGCTAGCAACTTATTAAATTCCCCTTTTTAAAAGCCATTCCGTTTCTGGTATTGCATTCTGGCAGCTAGCAAACTAGAACATCTGGAAACTGTGATGGTGGCTCTACTTAGAAATAAAGGTCTTTGCATATGCAATTAAGTGTCTCAAGATGAGATCATTGTGGGTTATTCAGGTGGATTAGGGTAGCCAACCATTAATGTCCTTATCAGAGACACAGCATAGAAACACACAGAAGGGTGAAGGCCAGGTTAGAACAGAGGAGACTGGAGTAATGCAGTCACAATCCAAGGAACACCTGAGGCTCCTAGAAGCTAAGAGAGAGAGAGAGGCATGGAATGGATTCTCCCCCAGAGAGAGTCTCCAGAGGAACCATGGCCCTGCCAACACCTTGATTTTGTTCTTCTAGTCTCCAGACTATGAGAAAATAAATTTCTGTTGTTTCAAGCCACAAGTTTGTAGCACTTTGTTACAGCAGCTCTAGGAAATGAATGCAATTTGGAAGAGAAATCAATGGCAACAACTGATGTGGCAAGCACTGGTAATGTAGAATGTTTGATGAATAAACAGACTTCTCTGAAAAACCAGTAGACACATACCTATCCTTGCTGGGTTTGAGGTTTCAACTTGTTCCATGCTGCCCTATATGTCATTGTCCATGCTGGGTAAAGCATGGGGCCCTGGGAAGGCTTTTCTGTCTCCATGGCCCCTTTGCTTGGCAGACTCCTAGTCATCTCTCAAGACACTGATCAGCCGTCTACTTCTCTGCAGGAAGCCTCCCAGTATCATGGTCTGAAGTTGAAAAGCCTCAATTTTACTTCCAGTGGCAACATTTGCTAGCTGTGTGATCTCATGGCACCTTATGTCGCTCATCTGAATGACACAGCTGATTACAATGCCTGCATGTGGGGTAGTGATCAGGAAAAGGAAAACAGGTGTTAAAGCACTATGAAAGCAATAAAATGCTGTATGAATAGAGGGAATTGTCTTTAAACTATTTGTGGCACATTCCTCTGGGTTTACAAGTCTACTCTACTGCTCTAAATTAATTCTTCATTCCATGTGTGATTGTCTCAGTCCATGGTTTCATTTTCAGTCTGCCCAATATCAAGCTTCCGGTAAGAGCAGACCCTCTCCACGGCCTCTGCCTCCTCACCTTCTGTTTGATCACCCTCACCTGCTATTGGAACTACCCTCTAAGGCCCTGCATAGCCTCTGCAGTCTACATTCCAAGTCTTCTTCTCAGATGTCGTCCTCCTCTTCATCCTCCTGCCAATGACCTTCGCTTCTTGCTGGGCTTTCATGGTAGCACCCTGGCTTTGTTGCCTCCTCTGGTTTTGCTTTCGTTCCTCTTTTTGCAGTCTCCTTTTCTGAGGTGTGTTGCTTCCCCTTGGCTTTTACCATTTCAGGACTCTCTTCTCTCTCTATCCTCTTTTCCATGAACACTATCCACACCTACTTTTCAACTCAACCCCAAAAAATGATATCCAATTTAGGTCTCAAATTCAGGGTCCGTCTTGGCATTTCCAGCTGCCCACTGCAATATTAGTGTCCCATCAGCATCTCTAACTTACCACGTACAAAACCTTTCCAGGGAAGGTTCTTCTTCCTTCTTATGGATGGGTTCCCCAATGTTGGGCTTCTGGTCACCCAGGCTTCCCATTTCAGAAGAATTTTTATGTTCCTCCACCATTCATCCAGGAGTAATCAAGTGCTGATTTTACATGCACAATTTTTCAAATTAGTTATCTTTGTTTCACCTGCCATTCTTTTGGCTCAACCCTGATGCGTTTTCTGGATCATTGTTCTCACGCTTTCATGATCCTGAGAATCACCTGGGAATCTAAATAATTATTCTGATGCCAAAAGGTTGGAATGGACCCAATATCCTACCTTTCTAATAAGTTCCTAGGTGATGCCTGTGCTGTTGGTCCCCAGCCTACACTTTGAGCAATAGGTAAATTATTGCAATAATCTCATAAGTGATCTCACTTTAGACCAGTAGTTCTCAAAATACGGTCCCTGGGAAAGCAGTAGCAGGCTCTCTTGGGAACTAGTTAGAAATTCAAATTCTCAGGCCAACCACCTCCTACCAGATCAGAAACTCTGTGTTTGAACAAGCCCTCCAGGTGTGAGGAAAAGCTGAGTAGTCCTGATGTGGGAAATGAAGTCATCACGTCGATTCAAGTCAGGATTGGCTGCCAAGTGAGTTACGAGAGAGCTTATGATTTAAAAAGATTGGGGGATTTCAGAATGGTGGCTAAGAGGCTGTGGAGTGAGTCTTCGGGTGACTAGACTCATGGTTGGGTGGAGAGCATTCATCCTTGATTACAGGTCACTCGGCATGAGTTTCAGCCATAATCTTGTCCTGACCACACTTTCAAAACTTAACATTCAGAGGCTAAGACAACAGCTGAACAGGGAAACACATAGTAGAAAACTTACTGGGTTTCAGCAGACTGTGATATAAGTTGAGCAGATATCTAAAACCCATTGTGAATTCCCCTGAATTCTTGATTTAGTTATTTATTTTCTTTGATGGAGGCAAGTTCCACAGTGGACCTTCAGGTCTTGAGGCAAAGTTCAGGCTGGTAAGGTTAGAGTTCCCTGAACTCATCAGCCCTAAACTTTCTTCTGCTGCTGTGTGAGATGAGCTGAGGCCGAGTTTTCCTATTTGGTTGGTGAGAGATATGCCACAGGGAACTGTTCGTAAAAAGCAGCACTGTATTAGACTCAGTTTCTCCTCTCCCACATGTGTGAAATAGTGGGTTTTCAGACAGCCACGTGGCACTTCCTGAGAGACACAGTTCTCGGGGACAATGGAGGCACTAAAGAATTGAAGTAAGAGAAACAATAAAACAGACCAAACCAATTGAGGTTTTTTGGTTTTGCTCCTGAATTTAAACACCACTTTTTCTTCTTCTTTAACATCAGCATTCTGTAATGCATGGGTCTTATTAGTATGGAATGGTGGAGACCCGTTGACTTTGACCTCAGTTAACATCAAATATGAGATATCTCACATTATCCTAATTCTTATAAACCTGGCATTTTACTCTGTAACATGATTGTTAGTGAGGATTGAAGCATTAATGTGATATTAATATTGAACCAATATTAAAAGGTCTTTTTTTAAATGTCATTGTTGTTCACAGAGGTGTAGTTTAAGTGTTCTTTCATCAGTTAAAAAACAGGTCTGTTTTTCACACATAATGTGGATATTTTACTTTCTCCTAAATGCATCGGGTGTATTTATGGTCTATCATAGGCATCGAAAGGCACCAGCACTTGTTGGTTTTCCTTTTTCTTTTCCTCTGGAAAACACCATCCCATGTCAGTAGGACGGTATGGGGTCTGGAGGCTCCTCTAGATCCAAGTGTCAGCCACTTGGGGGTACTACACTGGTCACTGAGACACAGTGAAATAAAAAACAGGCAAAGGTTTCTCGTCACTTGGTGCTTTTGTCCAATACATCCAGTGTTGTGAATAATAAATCACCAGCTCACCAGCCTTCCTTGCTAAGGGAGCCTGAGGGGCTTCCAGGCATTTCACTGTTCAAGCAAAACTCAACCTGTCATCTCTCTCTCCCTCTCTCTCATCTATCTATCTATCTATCTATCTATCTATCTATCTATCTATCTATCTATCTATCTATCTATCTATCTATCTATCTATCATCTATCTATCTATATCTATCTATCTATCTGCCTATCTATTTGCTTATCTACCTATCATCTATGCATATCTATCAATTATCTATTGTTTATCCATCTATAATCTATCATTTGTGTATAGCTATCATCTATTTTTCATCTATTGATTATTCATTTTTCTATAATCTATCTGTATACATCTATCTTACCTCTTAATTTAAATGAAAGGAAAAGGTAACCATTTTTCTTGCCAAGATATGACTCTGAAAAAAAAAAGATTGGCTTGGATTACTATGATCGCTTTTAATTTTCCTTTTCCTTCCTCTGCCTCTGCTGCCAGAGGCTCTTAGCTGAATTAGCTAATCACAACCTGGCACAATGTGCTTTCGAAGAGTCATGGACAGCAAACCTGTCCTTGGTCCCCACGGGCTGCAAATATAGGGCATGCATTGAGACTTAAAATCAGAAAGAAAATACAAAGGTCTTGCTAGGAGAAGCATTTTCCTAGTGAATGGGCTAATGTCCCTCAGTACAACTCAGGCCAGGGGATGAATCCTATTATTTACTTTTGGAAAGTTAAACCAGCTATTTGGTTATAGATAAGTCATGTTTCTGCTACATCATTATGCTTTGATGAACGTTACCCTATCATTCTATAACTCAATGAAGTGCAAACATTTTCCTTGATGCTACATATTTCTCTCTATGTATAGGAGCTGGAGAGGGGCTGTAGAGCATCATTCCTATGCAGGAACCCAGAAAAGTAGTGTCCTAGAGTAAAAGATGCAGCAAACATGTACACAATCTGTAGGAATAGTCACATGGAAATTTCTGCCCACTGCTGTGTTCTGGAAATTAGCTTTTCATTTCCAAACTCTGCATGAATAGAACTCTTTTGAAGTCAATTTCTGAGAAAGAACCATTGATTTTAGACTTTAAGCTGAATTAAACTATGCAGAATGAAGGGGAGCAAGTTTTAAAGGAAGATGGCAGCCAATTTCTTTCATTATTTAATTTTTTATTTTTTTCCAAGAACAGTTAACATTTACTAGGCACCTAATGGCCTCAGTCACTTGCATCTAAAGAGCAAAGCTAATTTACCCACAGCCCGTGTTCTTTCAGTGGTCAGCCTTATTTCTCAGCTTTGTTAACACTATTCTAACATTAGCTTCAAGTTCAGTTTAATAATCTAATCCATATTGTCTACTGCTCCCTGCCACATGAACAAAAAAATTTTGGAAGGGAAGGGATAAGGTGAGCAGTTTACATTTCCTATGGATATTTCAAGTAATTGGCCCCAAAGTGAAATTATTGATTTGGCCATGGTTTATTGTGTTTTGAGGGCATAAAACGTGGAAGGAAATGGACCTGTGGAAAGGGCCAGTATCCAAGACTGTGTGAATGGGTGAGAATCCTAAAACTTCACTTCAACTGGCCTAATATCCTGAGTCACGAGATGGTTAGGGGAGCAGATACAGTACAAAAGGAACAAACTGATGCACATTGATACTAAAAACCGAAAACAAAGTTTATACAAGATGAATGGCAAATGAAATCGCTTCTATCAAAAGAAAATCCCATACAGGTCATTTTTATACGTACGTGGACATACACACACTCGCCCGTACAGACACACAAGAATGTGTATTTTGTAAGCTAGATCCTTGGAAATAGACATTCTTAGCAAGTATGGATGACAGATCAATTGGAATTTATTTTCTTTTAACACTGTATCATCATAAAGAAAACCGGTATAAATGAAAAAATCTATTTCAAATATCTACATCTAAAATTTTAGGCAGTGAAAAAGCACTTTGTTGACAAGGAGTGTGGAATGATGTACGTTAATTGTCAGAAACTGCTGAATGCCTTGTTTAGTTGCCACAAACAAATTCACATATCAGAACGAACAATACTGCTAAATATTCCTTTTTTTCCCTCAGTTTTTGTTTTTTTTTCTTTTTTTTTTCCTGTTTTTTGTTTTTTGTTAAAACATACTGGGGAGAAAGAAAAGAAAAGAAAAACTGGAAATCCATACATCTTTCAAAAGTTTGAAATTGAAGCAATATTCAGATCCATAGATGAGGAAACACGGTGGCATTGGTGTAATATACACAATGCACTTTCTTTTTTTAATCTGTAATGTACATCAAATACTTTACAACAATGCATTAACAAAAGCAAGAAACATCTTGCTGTACAGAGGAACCCCAATGCAACTTGAAGCCTAGAGTCACAATGGATGAGAAGAGTAAACAAAGTGTGAGAAGCCGTCCCCCCTGGAGTGTAAACTATCCTGCATCTTGTGCTTAACAAGAACCTTCCCATCCCACCACCCCACCATTTCCTCTCTCCCTCCTTCCACCACCTTCGATATAAAGCACTTTTTATACGCTACAGCTCAACTAGTACGTGTTGTGCACTGTCATATTTTAGGATTGCTTTTGCTTTCTACTGACTTCCGGGTTAACTTTCGCTGCATTTAGCTTTCTAAAATAGCTCTGAGTATTTCCACACTGGTTATCACAGCCTTCCTATGGGACAGGCTTTAACAAACTAAACTGGCAGGGGAAAAAATAAAAGAAAAAAGAAATGTCTTGTGGTATGCATGCACATGCATGGCTCCTGGAGCGCCTGGTCCCATCCACCCCTCACACCCAGGAGTCGGGGGAGGCTGGATAGTGGCTCGTTTCATAGTTCAGTTCACTGTAGGGACGGGCGGCGGAGTAGAAGTCGACATAGTTGCCGGTGGACTTGAGCCCCAGATGCATGGTGTACTCGCTGGCGGGAGGGCGATGGTGGACCTGGTCCTCAAAGAAGGACTCGTCGTAGTTCCGCGTGGAATTCTGAAATGGCTGGTAGGTCTCGTAATCTTTTCTGCTGGGCTCCTGTGGGACCGGTTGTGCTGAAACCTGCACGGAGAAGAGGACCCAACCCAGAGTAGTTAGTTTTCCCTTCATCTCACCTCCCCTCCCTCTGAGCAAGCCAGGCTGGGTGTGTTCCCTGCGTCCATCCATGTGGCACATCTTCTCTGACTATTGCCAACTGCTGATCGGGCTTCCCTTTCAACGCTGGTTCCCGGGTCCACTTTCTACTCTCTAGATCACCTTTTGAAGTTAAAGAGTTGTAGACCAGCAGCTAGAGCACACGGGTCGTTTATTTTTGTCTTTCCTGTATTTCTGTGATATGCTCTGGGGCCGGGATGGCAGGTGAGGATGCACAAGGTGCAATGGCCATGGCATCTTCTGCCAGTGCCAAGAGCTGGGACCCCGCCACTCAGAGCTCCTTAGCCCCCTCCCCCCACCCCCTGGGTGCACAGAAGGACCCGAGGTTTCCCGGGAGCAGGGCAGCTCCATCACACCTGCCTCAAGGATGGTGCCTCAGCCCCACACAGGCAAGCAAGCAATGAGAAGAGGAAAATCCCTTCAAAACAGTTCAGACTCCAGAAAGACCAAAGTGTTTCCTAACTTGGTTCCATTGAAAATTGACTACACTCAGGAAACACTGTGATTACGAAGTCTTGGACTGGGTGGAAGGGTCTCCAGAACCGCTCAGCCTCCCCCAGACCTGCTCCAAGTTCCCTATCTCTTGTCTTCTGAAGGTCACGGTCTGACATTGGGACCTTGAGGGTTCAAGGGATTCCAGGAGCCCTTGGTATGGGAAGCCAAGAATAAGTCTCCTGTGCTGGGCTTTGGGGAGAGTAGGACAAGAGTGCTAGAGAGCTGACTGGATATTTGCTAGCATTTTTGACTGGGAACAGGGCTATCCCCCACCCTTCAGCACCTCCCAAGTCTGGGATGACAGTGACCCCCATGCAGGTCCAGCCCACAATGCACAAAGCTCTGCTGAAATACCCTGACTGGAGATGTGGTCTGATGTGAATTATAACACTTTTAATGAAACAGTTCAGTCACTTTGAAGTAGATTCAGGAATTCCCTATTAATTTAACTAAGGATCAGTCTGGAAACGTCCTGTAGAAATGGGTCTTAGTTAATAGTTAATGATTTGTAATTAGCATGTTGTGAGTAAATGAATGCTTCTAAAGGGGCCGCACATAATTCTTCTCTCAAGTAAGCGAAAACTCCGTTTTGTACATAATTGATTTACACTAGTAAATCAACCTGTTCTTCCCAGAAGTGGTCAGCTTCATCTTAGCTGCTGCCCAGTATGTCTCACGCCTCTGATTTGTGATGTCTGAAGGGATGAGGTTTCTCCCTACCTGCTAGAGTCTGCAGAGCCGAACATCTGTTGGCCTACGAGCCCGGGGTCGAGAGGGACTTTTGGAATTCCTCAATTCAATGTTGCTGAGATGAGGTCTATCAAAATGCGGAGCTGGACTGAGGTGCCCTCTGTCATTCACTGGACAGCCATGGGCTATGTCTAACATCTCCACTGCTCCCACACTGGGTGGGGCTGCTGCCCAGGTGCACAAGCTCCCCAGGTGCAGAGGACACTAACGCTTAGAGCTGGGAGGTGTGGGAATGTTTCATGGGCTGGGGGTGGGGGGAATGGGTATTCACTATGTTCCCATTTTACTAGGACCCTTATTCAACATTTATTCACTGCATATATGCCTCACCGAGTTTGCACTGAGTTTGCACACAAATGATTTATTTTGGACATAAGGGAAATAGTTGCCCACAGCAGATCTTCAAACTCTTCCCCAAGTGAAAGCTGGAGATTCAGGGCTTTAATACCCAGTGAAACTGGTATCACTTTTGCGGTAAAGATCAGTGATTTTCAGACTGTGGCTCTCAGTCCAGCACATTCTCTGTGGTTGGGGTTTTTGCAAGCTCTTGTTAGTAATAATTTGAATATTGATCATTCAGTCTAAAAACCACACTGCTTTGTTTGCAGTTTATTATCAAAAATCCTGTTCCCAGCGAGATACATACAGTTAAATATGATATTTTTCTTGATTAGTATGGGATGGATTAAAAGAAACTCACTAGGAAGTTTGGAGACTTTAAGTGGTTAACTCTAAAAGGATAGAGTTAACACCACTGATCCCAAATAAGATCCAAAGGTCACAAAAACCTTATTTTACAGCAATGCTTGTTTCTCCCAGAGACTGATACTTTACAGGCTGGGAGGCTGGGAGACTGGGAGGCTGGGAGGTCACTTTTCACCCAGGAAAGCTCTCAAATCCACATATCCCATCTGGCATGGCGAGCCATACCCATATGGCTAGAGAATCACAAACACAGGTGCCAAGGTTAGAACCACCCAACTGGAAGAGAACAAAGCCTTCTCTTCCAAATGGTTATGGTCTTAGTACTTTATTGCATTCCCAAGAGGGAAAGCTGCAAGCAAAGCCAAAGTTCATGCCAATAACAGTCTAAAATAAGTAAAACGCGTTATTTCCTTCTACCCAAGTTCACTGGGTATGAATGCCATAGTCATTTCCATGGGAAACTTTTACAAAAGGAAAAGCCTTCTTCAGCGCATATATTTAAATGATGCTTGATAACAGAGTGGGTCTAACAAAGCGCCCAGTTCCCTTTGCTGGACTTTACCATGGAATAGGGGAGTCCCTGAGCCATCATCATTGGACTCTGCTCTCCCCAGTGTCTGCCTGCAATGTCTCCCCCTTGCAGATGAGCGGGACAGAGCTTGTTCTCCACCCTCGCTGAGTTTCACCAGCACTCTTTCTCCTGAGACACGAGGGTCTTGGAGAGGAAGGATAGTGATGAGCTGCTCTCTATGAAGCAAACCTAAAGACTAATCTTACACTCTCAGATAGGAAATCCCTGATCAGTGTAGGAGCTGGAGACAGCTTGCTCACTGTACCTACAGAATTTCATGATATTGTCTAAGAGGAAAATAAGTTTATTTCAATAAATGGAATTGGCTTTTGCAGAACACTTTGCTCTTCTTTCTTTTATTCTTTTTTTGTATGCTATATGGCGGGGTAACATTTCATTATTTTTCCACATGAGTATCCCATTACTACAGGACGATTTGTTGAATTTTTATTTGTTTGCTTGGTTTTTGTTTGTTTTTTGGGGGAAGTGCATGGAATGGGAATCGAACCTGCATGTCCCGCATGGCAGGCAAGAATTCTACCACTGAACTACCTTCATACCCCCAGACACTTTGCATTTTCTTTTATGTTTGGGAAGGCATGTTGGCATGGGCAGAGTTTGGGGCTACCACGGCACTTTTCTGTCTGGTGCTCCTGATCCTGTTTATTTATTTGAGGGCAACTTTGCCTTCAATGAAAACTGGAAGTGAATTAAGCCTGACTGGATGCTGACCATGGCCATGGGAGGCCATGGGGCCTGAAAGTTCCCCCCTCCCATGGGGTTGAGGATAGATGTCTTCCAGTGTGGCTGAACATGGGTTGGAAAATCAAGGGTGAGAAGACAAGTCCACCACCCACCATCATTCTTCCTATAGGTGGGTGATTAGAGAAAGAAAATATGTTAAGTTCAAGAAGATATTTTTGCGTCCTCTACCTCCATCCCTTGGAAATGGTACTGCAGGGAGTACCTATGCAGGACATTCCACACGCCAAGCAGAGGGTGGAGGTGGGGGTGATGGGAGCTCCCTTTATCTAAAAGATGCTTTCCTACTGGGTGTTGAGAAAATGCTCCAAAACAACACTGCGTTTATGAGGATTTCATATTTCCCTTCCTTGTTTGTATTTTTATGGTTATCGTGACCAAGCAAATGGCTTTTGTGCTTATCTTTCCAGCCCAGCTTTCTTGACGTACATCAGGAAGGGAAAGCATCAGTCCTGGCAATGGTTATAAGTGGCAAATAGTTATGAGGACTATCAGTGTTTCCACGATGACCACCATCACGCTGGAGGAAAGTATGAAGATGCTGATCAGTGTGAGTGGCAGAGGCTGTGCCTTTCTGCTTTTCTACTTTCCACACAGCCACAGGGATAATAAGTTTTCAAAGAATAGTTGCTGAATAAAACAAATAAATGCAGATTGGTTCTTTAAGTGTCTACTGTCCAAGTGGTCCTCAAACTGGAGCGTGCACATGAATCTCCTGTGTCTCTTACCAAACTAGATCAGATCTTATGATTCAGAAGTTCTGTGATGCTGCTGCTTCTGCTTCCCTGACTAGACTTGGAGTAGCAAGGCCCTCCAAAATGCTTTCCACTTAGTTGTTTATATTTAACTTGATGTGTCTATTTTATTGGTAACTGCAATGGATAATTAATGCTTTCCTCCTAATGAGGGTTGGCTGGTTACAGCAGCGACTTAATCTCTGTCTAATAATGAGTAGAGTAAGGCTGCCATCTTACTCTTGTGTATTTGGGAACTTTTTTCAGTTTTGCACCATGGTAGAAAACTTGCTTTAGTTTTGCACTATGGTAGAAAACTACCAGATAATGCATGAGGTTAGAAAGAAATCAAAGATTATTTTCAGGTTTGAGGCTGTTCTGATGAGCACCAACATCCCACGTGCTTGCAGGGTGGGTTGGGTGTGAGAGGAGAGCAGAAGGGAATGCTGTCTTCATTTCAGTTCTTTACATATATTAGGGAGAAGTGAATTTATTTTTAAAATCCAGGATATTTCATGTGGGTTTGAATGGAAAAATGAATACCACTGCATTAACTTTACCTGGTTATGTTTGATGTCTTCAGCAGGCGCACCATATGAATTCCTATACAAAGTCGAAATTCCAGTATTTTGAGCTGAAAGCAAGAGACAAATAAAAGTATTAGCAAAGAAAGCAGGATTGCAAGTAGGAATAACAGTCCTTGAGGCAAATTCTCCCCTGAACAAAGCTTGGTTTCTTGTGGACCATGCCAAGTGGAAGACATTCTCTGGCCCCAAACACTTCATTTCACATACAGTCGTTCGGAAAGAAGAGGATTTATGCTATCAAATTCCCATCACACACCGGCCGCCTGTGATAGTGTGGGTTGCTGCAGGCAGGGTCAGGGCAGGTGTGCCAAACAGATGGTCATCTTGCGAGTTTTACTGCCTTCTTTTCTGGTGAAAATTGGCAGATAATAAAAGCTTGTCACCTGCACTGAAGCATGCAGGAATTTCTATCAGCAGCTTAGTTTTTAGCTGAAGAATGACAAGAATTAAATTTCTAATGTGAGCTCACAGAAGTGCTAGATCATCTTTCAGGCAGTTTACTTCTCAAAGGCATGAAGGATGGGCAGGAAGTGCCATCCACATCCCTCTGTGCATGGGGGAGCTGGCAGGCTGGGAATAGTGTTAAGCACAGAGAAAACAGCTCCATATTCTGTTTTCTGACTGGCCTCTGTTCTAGGAGAGAAGGCCTCTTGCCATGGCCAGCAGCTTCCAAAGGCCTAGGCAGGGTGCCTGGCTACTCATTTCCTTGCCCTGAAACCTTGAGCCTGATGCCACAGGGCCCAGGAGAAAGAACACTACTCCCCTCACAGTCACAGAAAAGCCATGGATTTAAGGAAACTCTGTCAATGGGTTGTGAAACACTCTAGAAACAAGAAAGATTTATCTTTGCCTTCTGGTATTTATGGGATAATGAACTAGGATGACACAACAACTATTCTCTTATAAATACAAGCTTGTATAGATCCAAAGCCAGCAGAATCTATTGTAATGGGTGGAATACTCTTCCCCCAAAGTTCATGTTCACTTGGAACCTTAGAAGGTGACCTTATTTGAATTAAGGTTCTTTGTAGATGTAACTAAGGTGAGAGCCTCAAGATGAGATCATCCTGGATTAGGATGGGTCCTAAATCCAACGATTGGTATCCTTATGAGAGTCAGAAAAGGAGAAGATGCAAAGAGGAAGGTGATGTGAAGATGGAGATAGACATTGGAGTGATGCAGCCATGAGTCCGGGAATCCTAAGGGTTGCCAGCAGCCACCACTAGAAGCTGAGAGAAGCATGGAATGAATTCTCTGTCAGAGCTTCCAGAAAGAACCTACCCTGCCAATGTCTTGATTTTGTACATCTGGCCTCCAGAACTGGGAGAGAATAAATTCCTGTTGTTTTAAGCCACCAATTTGTGGCAATTTGTTGCCACAGCCCCAGGAAGCTGACAACAACTATCAAGGCTGATGTTCACTCCATCCATGATTACTTATTTCCTAAAAGCACATGCTAGCTGTGCAGTAAAACTCCTCTTGGAAAACTCTGCTTAGGAAGTGAGGGCTCTGAGCCCATTTTCAATGTGAAAAATCACTTTGATGTACTCTCTGCTCTGAATGCACATCTCCCTCTCTGAGTTGATGTGAGAGCCTCCATCTCTTGCCTGGACCACTCCCAGAGACTCCTACTTGATGGGCCAGTTTCCACTCTGTCCAACTCTGCTCCAGGCCCCATCCTCCTCCCAACAGCCAGAGTGATGGATTTGCTATACAAATTAGATAGATGGTCAGTCCCTTTGCTTACCCTACTCCAATGCCCTTCCCACTGGGACTCAGGTATAACCCAAACTCTCCAGGAGGGTCTACCAGGCTCTGCTTGATTTGGCCCCTGCCTCCTCTCCCCTTGGTGACAGAGCCTTAATTAGCTGATCCTCCTTCCTTCCAACATGTGAATTTGTTGCTTCAGGGGTGTAGTATTTGCTGATCTCTCTTCCTGGAACTTACTTCTTCAAGACTCTGGGCTGCCCCCTAGCCAGTGTTCAGGTTGCAGCTCACATGTCTCCTCCTTGACCACATGAATTTGAGTAAAGCCCATTTTCCTCATCAGACGCAACACCATGTGTTACCACTTGGTCAGTGGATTTCTTCTATTGTCCCTTTATTTATCAGAGCAGAAGCTCTCGGGGGCAGAGATATTTGTGTCCTGTGACCATCATGTATATCCCCAGAGCCTGGGGTAGTGCCTTGTCCATGGTGGACACTCATGGAATTAGTGCTTCATTTGCCAAATGGATGAGGGAGTGAACCTTTAAAAACTTGCCTTCATAGTTG
The DNA here is from genome assembly GCF_023851605.1 of Tamandua tetradactyla. Classification (NCBI taxonomy): domain Eukaryota; kingdom Metazoa; phylum Chordata; class Mammalia; order Pilosa; family Myrmecophagidae; genus Tamandua; species Tamandua tetradactyla. Next base: position 59,577,473 of record NC_135335.1, read on the forward strand.
TAAAGTGCTGATGTAGAATGTCACTTAAGAACAAGGTGAAATTTTGTTTTTTTTCTGGGGATCAGAATAAAATTCACGGTTTTGGGTTAAAAAAATTAATTGTACCATTACAGTCTTGGCCTCCTCCTTGTTATGTTTGCAGCTTCTGTGTTCAAGATGGTTTTACTGGGTGCTTGTGCCTTCTCTTCTGCTCACTTCACTTGTTTGAGATGATGGTGTAGTTGAGATTGAGCTTGTGACCTTTGTGGATACATGAAGTAGGTGACTTCAGAGCTGCTGTGCCCTTTTATGTCTGAGCTGACAGTGCCCTCATTCAGAGCACACCTTTCATTTTTGTTTAGGTCCTCAAACACTCAATTGCCAATGTAATCAACATATTGAAGATTAGAACAGCTTATTTAAAAGGTTTAAGAGATACACGGACAAAACAGAATATACCATCTGATGAAAAGGCACTTGGCAAGTTCAGATCAGAGGGCCAGATATCCTGGATGAGTTTAAAAGTCAGGCTGTATAATTGCTATGATAACACAGCCCTCTCCTGTGTGCTTATGAACACGTAATGTTCCCAAGGAATCGTGACTGTGAGAAATAGCTGTAAAAGTCCAGTATGCCTGAATGAACAGCTGACTTTTGCTTTTTGAGAGCACCTCAGTGGCAGAGAAACATTAAGGAGAGAAGACATTTTAAGAGACTTAATCGAAACTGGAAAATGAATTCAGAAAAGGTGGGTGGAGGAAAGACTGGAATAAAAACCTAGATTCATCTGAATTTCTAAGAGCTAAGTAGAGGAATTTATAACTCAGGCAAGGAGCCACTTTCACTTTCACTTTTTACTTGCAGCATTTGAGGGAGAAGCTTTACATGTTTTTCCCAGGGTAGAAGGGGTGTTTCTTCTGGTAGGTTAGTAGGATGTCCTTTGATGCCTTAGAAACAAGGAAGGTGTCAGTTTTTCTGATTTTTCCATGCACCATATTAAGTGCCCTGAGATTTATTCTTGAATGAGGAAAAGTTCTATTTTTGAATGGAGACCATAATAAATATGATTTGCAAGTAAATTGGAATGATGGATGTTTGTTAAAGTATTGCAAAGCAGAAGCTGGCAATTCAGCCTCTCCATGCTCAATGCTGGCTCTCCACCTGGCTTGGCCAGGGACTCATTTAACCTACTATAAATATAGAATATAGAAGGTGGTAAACCCCACCACTATTACCAAAAACCACCATGACCACAGCCATCACTTACACCACCTTCACTAACAACCACCCTCACCTCCAACCACTCCCACCATCACCATAACCACCAACTACCACCATCACCATCACTACTGTCACTTTCACTAACAACCACCATCACCATCAATCATCATCACCATCACCACCATCTTCACTAACCACCATCACCACCAACCATGACCATCACCACCACCACTACCACTTTCACTAACAACCACCATCACCGTCAATCACCACCACCATAGTCACCATCAAACACAACCATTACCACCACCACCACCTTTGCTAACAGCCACCATTGCGAACCACCACCATTACTACTATCACCATGACTAATACCACCTTCACTACAAACCATCACCAACAACCACCACCATCTTCATTAACAACCACCCTCACCCCCATTCACCACCAACAACCACCACCATTACCACCACTACCTTTGCTAACAGCCATCAGCAACCACCACCACCATACTCACCTGCAACCGCTACCACCTTCACTAATGTTCACCATCATCACCTACCACCACCACCACCTGCACTAGCCACCCTCACCCACAACTACCACTACTTTCACTACCACCACCTTCACTAACCACCATCACTACCAACCACCGCCATCACCACCACTACCACATTCACTAGCAACCACCATTACCACCATCATCACCATCACTGTAAAAATAACATTTACAAAGCTTCTTTGGCTTAAAAGGAAATTTCCTAAAAGAACATTATCATTCATTTAAATTATTCAATAGAGAGTACAATGGTTTTTCAGGCTTGTTACATGATTGATAGTGTAATTTTGAATTGTGTTTTAAGTTGGAGCAAAGCTGTTTCATCTCTAAACAGGTTTGAAAAATTATATTTATCTCAATTCTAGACTTGTCAAGATCCCTGCCATTTTCTGAGAAGATTAAACATGAGAACCGTATTCAACTTTAATTTCCATTTTAGCACAATCATGTACCATTGGAACTCTTTCAACATAAACACTCCCACATTTAAAAAGCCTTTGGATGATCCCACCGGGCAAGAGAATTAAAGAGAAAAGCTAAACTTAAATGATAATAACACAGTCGATTTCACAATTCCTGTGATTATAATCTCAATTTGTTGTCTCAGACCAATGGTGATGTGGCTACATTGGGCAATAATAATTGCAAAATTAATGGGTCAGGTGAATTTGGTGTCACAATTGCTTCAGAGCAATCAGTACAAATTGGATTTTCCTCTGAATGTCTTGACTCTAGGGATTCAGCATTCAGATTCATAACTTTCTTTTTTCATGCTTGTGGCAACATTTCTGGGAAAACCGCAGTGAATGAGAGTAATAAGTTCTGGCCCACATAATGAGTTCAGGCCACCCATTCAGGAGATGCCTCAGGAGTGAGGGGGAGATCCAACCTTATCGCGCCTGGACCTGGGGGTGGGAATCAAAAGCTCTGTTTATTCTGCTTCTCTTTATTTAGTGGTGCAGAATTAGCACGAGAACACTGCCTCTGGGATAAATGTATTCACCATTAGAAAAACTTATCTTAGACTTCCTGGGTCTGGGAGAGATCTTAATAAATCATCTGATTTATCTCTTCTGCTTCCCTGCAGGTCTACATCTAAACTAAATAATATCGAAGAAAATGTCCTCATATGTTAAAATTCTTCTGATAAGAGGGTCTCACTGTCTGCTTAGGAGTGTGTGCTTTACATCCAGTGTTTTGAATGATCTAATTTGACCTTGTTCTATTAAAGCCCTATTTCCTCCTGGTCTATTTTCAGGAGGGACCCGTTCTCCACGTGCCTGTTTCTAAGAGGGCAGAATCCCTCTTACAGGTTCTGGTGGCTCTGACTACTCTCCTTTCAAAGCACAGCTCCCTGGAAAAGCATATCCAACTCCAGCTTCTTAGAGGACCAAGCAAGCTGGGGGGCAGGCGGAGCCTGCAGGCATGGAGAACAGGAAGAGCAACCCACTCCAAGTAGAGCTGCATGGAGCAGAAGGCTAGTTGAGGCCAAGCCTGGTTATTAGGGTGGGTAGAACATGCTAGGGGGTCCTAATGCTGGCCTCCATGGAGTCCCAATGGGTGAAAGAGAAGTGAGAGACAGAGAGCATGGGAGGTCAAGGCCTCCTTAGGGAAAGAAGGTCTTTGGTTCTAATGTCGCTTCTTGGGAATTTGCCATGGTGAGGGGTTGGTCTGATGGTAAGAGGGGAAAATGTTTCAACAGGAGTTCTGTGGGTTTCCCCTAAATGCTCCTGTTTTGCTTTGCTTTGCTTCCCTTCCCTTCCTTTCCTATCTTTTCCCTCTCCTAATTGGCAAATACGCTGCACCCACCATCTTCAGGTCCCCTCCTCCAATGTTGACTCCTCTCTCTAATTTAAGGGACTTGTGACGTCGGCAAGTGAGGAGCAAGGGGGAGTTAAAGAAAGACTGAGGATGAAATGTTTATGTGGAGAAACTTTTTCTTTTAGAATTTCTTTCAGATTTAAAAGCTGTTAGCTATTCTCAGGACTAATATGCTCAATTTTTATACCTTGAGCTTATTCTCATTTCTAATTCCAGGGAATCTTCTCTATGGCACTCTCGAGTGGCCCAACAGCTACTAAGTCCTGCTGAGCTTCGACTCATTGCTTGAAGCCTGACATTTCCGCCCTCTGCACTGTCCCCGAAAAAACTGCCAACTTTGGGCAGGAGATGGAAGCCAAGCTCACCTGTCATTGTGTCCTTCCTGGAAGCATGCTCTCCTTTTGTTCCATGGTAAGTGGCATTGCTGCCAGTGGATTCGTAGTCTGGTTTCCTTTCTTTCAGGCTGATCATTTCCCGAGGTGAGGCTGGGGCACTTGCTAAATAAAGAAATCAAAGGGATGGTTTTCCGTTTCTCATCCCACAGCATGCACATCTCACACAGACAATTAAGGACCTAAGTACTCATGGCTTGACATGTGTCAACCTATACTCATAGACATCTTGATGTTTTTGCAGATTTGGTTCTCATCCTCATCCCCTTCCCTCAGCTAGCTAACTTTGTGTTTTAGAATTAAGGGGGCACATGACTTGGAGGCAGGTAGTTAAGGAATATATCCCAGGGCCTGTGTTCCTTACAGAGATATCCTGGTGGGTACATGACCTCCTAAGGTGTATGGGACAATTTTAAGGACAAGACTGGTCTTAGTTTCTTTCTCTTTCTCCTCCTTCTCCTTCTCTTTCTTTTTCTCTTTCCAATCCTGGCTGACCATCGGTGTTAACTACCTAGTAATTAAGGCTGATGCCTGAGCCCTGCCCTAAGCAGGTGGAGCAGGATCTCTTGGTGTAGGTCCAGTGGACAGCCAGGGAAGAACCCCCTGAGCTCTGTGAGCTGGTGGCGCTCTCGTCTTTGGAGGACAACCCTCACATCACAGTGACTTGAACCGGTGTCTCGTCTTCTTGGTGAACTGCCTGGTGGGTGGAGACAAGAACACTGAAGTTCGGATGTTACAGAAAAGCATCACTGGTCAGGAGGGGGAGGGCAGAAAAGTCCTGGGACAGAGTCATTTCTGTTCTGAATGGAGTGGTCAGGAGGAGGGCAGAGAAAGGGGGGTCAGCTGCTGCATCTCACGAAGAATTGGGGTTCTGGAGCTTAAAGGGGGCCCCCTGGGAGAACCACTAATTCCTCCACAAAGCTGTCACTCAACTATGCTGTGTCCAGCTGGGCCTGTTCTCAGAATGCTGGCTGCCCTGGTCTTGCTCATCTCCTCTACCCGCTGCCCCTCTCGTCCTTCCTCTGCTCAGTCTCGGCTTCTGCCAGGAAACTCCCTTCTCCTGCCTTTGCTCTTGCACTTCTTGCATAAAGATAAGCTAGCCTCTTCTGTGACACTGCCAGGCAATCATGAAAGGACCATATTTTAGAGCCTCTTGACCAAACCTTTTAAAATTAGAAGCTAATATTGCACAGATGGTGGGTGTTTATTAAACCAGCTCAAGTGTGTAATTATCTCCTGAGACCTCGCACCCAGCGGTGCTCCGAGCCGCCAGTAAACTGGATGACGCGCTGGGAAAAATTATATTCCGTAAACAAGTGTTTATTAGGTGTCTTTGATGTGCCCAGCCTAGGAAATGCCAAGGCCACAAACTAGCTGAGTAACCTGGGTGCCAAGAGCCCTGCTTCTTCCTGAGAGAGCACCTTCTCTCCTTCCAAGCGCCTTCCAACCTGTTGTATCATTTCATCTTCCTAATACTGACTGGCTTACTGTGGTTCTTAATAATTAGAGCTTTTAAAAACATGCCCTCCATGTGCTCCACAGACTCAATGCCCCATATCTTTTTAAGCCTGCTAGAATTACAGGAAGAAGGCGAGCAAGAGGCTGCCTTCGAACTCTTTGGATGGCTGGAAGTTTCTGCAGTCACTCGGGGTTTCCTAATTCTCCTCCAGTGCTGGACTAAATGCTTGTTGCATATGCAATAATTCTGTACTAAAAATATAGTCTTTCACAGGGCTGGGAGAGGGTAATCAATTTCAGTCAAATAACCCTCAGTCATTTCTTATTTTCCTCATTCAGACAGTAAAGTCTAGTGTAAAGTTTTTTGACCATGGTACTCAGTTGGCAGAGAATGCCCTCCACCGTGCCCTCTGAGACTCAGCTTCAATGATATTATTTCCTCGGCAGGGGAGGGGAGGGAAGATAAGAAGAAACCTCTTATAAATAAATCCCTAGACTAGGATGTGTGTGTGTGTGTGTGTGTGTGTGTGTGTGTAGATAAAATTATTTATCCTTCCTTCACTCTCAGAACAAAAATCAGCATGCAGAAAAGATATTTAAAAAAATTACAATTTGTGTAAACCATAGAACTCAGGCTACCTGTAGTACTAAAGGCCATGTTACTATTTTGACTTTAAATTTTTTCTCTAAATTTGGTGTTATGTAATGCGACGGGACAAAGGTGCAGAAATAATATTTTACAAGTAAATGCATGTGGCAAACTCAAAAGTTAAGGAAGAGAAATATGACAGGTTCAGAAAAAATGAAATTGAAAGACGTAAACATTATGTTTGGTTGTGATAAGCTTTTCACAATGGTTTTCCTGTTGGTTTTACAGCAATAATGCAAACAAAGCTCACCCTGCATGGAATAGTGAGGAAATCCTCAGTGACACATTTCAAATGTGTGTCCCACTGAAGGAAGAAATTGCACACCCTTTCTCCCTTACTCTGTCATCCTAATGATAATAAATAGAATGCAACTCCAGGTATTTTCTGCTGGAAAATCATCGAGGAAAATGTTACTGTGTGAATGCTTCCCAGCTGTCCTTATCCTGTCCTTCATCGAGCCCAGGTCCCTCTCACTAGTGAACTGCTAGGACACCGGGTAGGGACATTTGTGGGAATTTCTGAGGCTGCTGCCGCAATAAGGAGGAAATGGATCCATCTGTATTTCCAGCAGAAGTCGCAGTCGGGACAGCTGTGCTGTGTGTGGGGTCTGGGCACCACGGCCCTGGCAGTAGAGAAGAAAGCCCAGGCTGGCCCTTGGCGGGGTCTTACCTGAGCGGTTGTTGGGAGACACGCGCACGGGCGAGATGGAGGGTGTGCGAGAGGAGGAGTAGGGCCGCTGTCGGTCCCTCTCGATGGTTGACGATGAGGCCACGAAGTGGTACTGGGACCACCCATCCTGCAAAAGACAGGGGGCGCCTATGAGCTGGGGAAGGGACGTGCTGGGCCACCTCCCGGCCTCCTGAGGCTCCCAGCACCTGAATTTGCAAAACGTTTCCACCCCCTGTCAAGAGATGAGGGAGCTCTGCACCCTCGTCAAGGTTGACCGAGACAAGTGCTGATGAAGACACACCCCCTTTCCCGCCAGACCACCCTGGAGGGCGGGCAGGCTTTTAGTGCCTGCTTTCCTTCTCAGATGTTGGAAAATCAGGCTCTCTGCAAACTTGCTGCTTCTATTTAAATGAAAATGCTTCTATTTAAATGAAAATGCAATGCTCAGCATGATGGGTGACCCTGAAGCAGCCCACCCTTGCCTCCCTGGCTCCAGTTCTGCCTGGCCCCCCTCCCAGGACCAAGTGTTAGCGATAGAGGAGCGGGGTAGCACCCTCCCGTTCCATTAATCTCCTTTACCGTGCTTCAAACCTCTCTCTCCAGCATGACTGTCCCTAAGTATTCACACCCAGACTGGAATCTTTTCTGCTTTACCCCCAGGAATTATATTTTTCAATTTAGAGCATAGGGTAAATGCGTCCTCCCTAGCCTCCATTGGCTTTCCAATGCCCAGTTAATACATTAAAAGCATATTTACTGTTTTTCATTATAAAAGCCATATTTATACACATAATGGATTATTTTATGAATTTTAGAATGAGTAAGAAAGAAAATAGTTTATAACCTCCCAAAGGAGAGCCCCTGTTAATGTGTCCTCATATTTCCTTCCAGTCCTTTTACTTTTTTAATTCAATTTTTATTTCTATCTAAGCAATAAGTTAAAAAGTACTACTATTATAATAAAGAAAAGGTGATACAGGTCCACCCCCAATTCTTGCTTCATAAAGGCAACCATTTTCAGTTTTTTTCTGATAATATTTAGATTATTAAGGGACTCTAACCTCTATAAAGGTCCACTGTAAATATAAATAGATGAAATTAATAAAAAACAAAATTCACACTTATTTTTTGTGTCTTTTTGTTTATCTAATCCTCATCATTATTCCTTTTCTATTTGATAGGAGAAAGTGAAGATAAGATGTACTCTTATGAAAAGACACTCCCCCCCCCCAAAAAAAAAAAAGACACTTCCTGGAACTTGTTGCACATTTACTATGCATCAAGTGTCTCTCAATAATCCTATGAGCTGGATACTATTATTATCATCACTTTATAGATGAGGAACTTGAGCCTTAGAAAGCTAATAGGCTGCCCAGAGTGAAACAGTGAGCATGTACAAAACCATGCAAATACTAAGATTTTGCATACTTGTAAGTATAGCAGAGAAAAAATAAAGCAGTGCTAGGAGATAGAGGAATAGGGATACATGGCGTGCTGGTGTTGCTGTTTTTTGGAAAGTGGTCAGAGAATCTCTCTGGGAAGAGTTAACATCTCAGCAGGACACAAGATGTTGAGGAGAACAGCAGTGAAGATGCAGATGGAAGCTTCTGAGCTCAGGAGTAGATGCGGTTCTCCAGGGCTGGGAATGCATATGGTTTGTGTGAGAACAAAGAAAGTTCACTGTGGTTGAAGAGGAGTGAGCAGGGGCATCAGACACAAGAAGTCCTCTGAGTGTCTTGTGGGGAGACCAGAGCAGAAGCAGGGAGACCAGTTGAGAAGGTGTTGCAAGCTGCTGTGGAAAACAGTTTAGCAGTTCCTCCAGAAGTTAAACATAGTGTTGCCATATGACCCAGCAATTCTGCTCCCAGCCTATACCCCAAAGGATTGAAAACAGGTATTTAAACATGAATGTTCACAGCAGCACTATTCAACATAGCCAAAAGGTGGAAACAATACAAATGTCCATCAATGCAAGAATGAATAAACAAAATACGGCATATCCAAACAAGGAATACCATACCCCAATAAAAAGGAATGAAGCTTTCATCCATGACATAATGTGGATGAAACTCAAAATGTTTGCGCTGAATGAAAGAAACCAGACAGGAATGGTCACACACTGTATGATTCCACTTATATGACATAACTAGAATAGTTAAATCCATAGAGACAGCAAGGAAATTAGTGGTTGCCAGGGACTGGGGAGGAGGAGGAGGAAGGAGAGTAACCGCTTAATGCGTATGGGTCTCTTTTGGGGGAGATGAAAATGCTCTGGAATGAGATAGAAGTGATGGCTGCACAACATTGTAAATGGGTAAATGCTACAGAACAGCAACCTTTAAAATGGTTAATTTTATGTTATGTGAGTTTTACCTTAATAAAAAAAAGGAAGGGGGAAAAAAAAGAAGCTTTGTACTAGAGTGACTGAGAGATGACCCTGTCAGAGATGGAGTAATTGTGGTGAGAAAGGGGATGATTTGGGACTTATTTTGGAGGATTTCCTGATGATTTGGCTACTGGGTATGAAAAAGAGGAACAAGCATGGCCCTAGAACAAGCTTCTGGTGTGAGAGGACACTTGGGGTGCCATGTACTGAGATGGGGATACTAGGAGAGAAGCAGATTTAGGAGGTGAAAGCTTCAGTTTTGGATATGTTGGGTTAGAAATGCCTGTCGGGTGTGAAGCACAAAATGAAGAATAAAGCAGAACTGGAGCATCAGGATCTCAGGGGCAGTGTTGGGCTAGAGATAGAATTCAGGGGCTCAATGTATCATTATTATTCAAAACAAAGAGAATGGATAGAATCCTTATCAATGCATATGGACAAAGGAAAGCAGAAGACAGAGGCTGAGCTCGCCTGCCAATATTTTGAAGTCTCAGTGAGTTGGAAGAGTTTCAAAGGACACTGAAATGGAGCAGAGAACGAACTAGCAGTAAAACCGGGTGGATGTGATGTCAGGTAAGATGAGGAATGAGCATAAAAGGAGAAGAAAGAGACCAACTGAATGAAATAAGGAGGGCAACAACTGACTACTGACCTTGGCAAGAAGGAAGCCATCAGGACTGGAATAAAAGTACTTTATTTGGTCTGGTTGGTGAAGTCTGACAGGAATGGGTTCTGAAGATAATGAGGATCGGTGTGAGAGTGGGTGCAGACAGCCTTTGGCAACTTTTATTATAAAGGGGAGCAGAGAAATGGGGCAGCAGCTTGAAGTATGTGAGGTCCTGGGAGATATTTTTAATATATAACCTGGAAGATAGTGCAGAAGTTTGTATGCTGAAGGGAATACTGCACTACAGAAGAGGAAAACAAAACAAAACAAAACAGCAATGCATGAAAGAAAAGGGGAAAACTGCAAGAAGACAGTTCTTAAGAAAGGAAGGGTTGGGAGGATTTAGTGAGCAATGGGGTCACTGGCTAGTGAAACAGACAAGCTGTAGAGCCAAAGATGTCATTAGGAGATGGGTCAGTTTGGTGATAAGAAATCAAGGATGTTGTCTGTTGATTTGTTATGTTTTCTCATAGCAAAATGGAAAGCAGGGTTATTGACTGAGAGTGAATTTAGAGTACAGGAAAGAAGAGGGGGAAGTTAGGAAAGGACAGAATGGAGGAGGAGAAGAAAAGGTGTGAACCAATCCATGAGGCAACTGGCAAGCATGGTGACCAAGGTGGTGGGGTGGCAAGGTACAGAAGGACCAATGAATATAAAATGAGACAAATTGGTGTGGCCATTTGTTTTTGTCCAGCCATGTCCAGTTGTTCTTGGGCAGCGACATGACAAATGAAGCAGCCACAGCTTGAGACAGCTGAGTTAGGGATGGGGGTGGTGGTGGGGGTGATGGCTGAGGGATGAGGGGCCTAAGGTATAAGTGCCTCCATGGGAATATGTAGGCATTGCCAAGAGAAGGTGCAGGCATCAAGGCAGGAGGAGATAAGGTCTCCAGGTGCAGTCTATAGGCTTCCCTTAAATCCTCTGGTGGGTGGTGCTTGAGACAGGGGAGGGAGGAGCAATCTTACCAAAGGCAGGTGGAAGATAGAAAATATTTCAAAAGTAGATATACCCATAACTCATGTATGGGTAAAGCCAAAAAAAAAAAAAGAGAAAACATTTTAAAGAAGACAGCCCTTTCTTTTGAAGGCAGTTCTTTGTTGACAGCAAAAAATCCTACAGAAAATTAAATGGATGCAGATTGTTTCATGCTTGCTTCACTAGCAATTCAGATGATATGCTTTGGGATTCTAAATAGTGAAGGATCAGGAAACACCTAATCAATACCTCGGTTTCCTTTGTCATGAATGAGAGATGAGATTCTGTATGTCATTAAAGGTGAGCAAGATATTTGAGATGTCCTGAGACCTAAGGAGACATTAGCCACACAGGGGCAAGACTCAAGGTGGGGTTTCATTCAGTGAGACACCAAGGGATGACTCAGCACTTCTCGCTCAGGCAGGTATCAGAGCTGTGTTTTATTCAGCATTTCAGATTGCAGGAAGCTTGGATTACACTGTGACCATGTAAGAAATTACATCTCTGGAAATGTCAGAAAAAAGGATGTAATAATAAAACTGCTTACAGAGGAACTCTTAGAAGCATGCATTGAAAAAGCTTTAGAATCTTTTCTAAGACTCAATCCTGAAAATGCTAATACAAGACAGAAATGTGATCTTGTAGGGAACTCGTTACTGGGTGAGGGAATTAGCAAAAACCCAGGGATGATGAGGGAGTGTATGGTAACAGCACTGAGAATGCCTTCTCCAATCAGATGCTTCTTACTGCACCTGTGTGGCCATGTTGGCAACTCGTGTTGAGTGGTGGCAACGTCATGGGCAGCTTAAGGAACAGGACAGAGTGGAAACACAATTAAGGCTCTTGATTAGGCAGTTTCCTGAGCCACAGCTTGGAAATCCAAGAGGGACAAGGAGGAAAGGAGCTACTGCTCCTTCTCCATCCTCTTTCTCCTATTCAGTATTGCTGAGGAAAAAGTGCACTGACCAAAACATATTGAACAAAACATACAATTTCAAAATTGCTAAGTTTAACAATGCCTAGAAAAGACCTTAACATTTTAGTTCTGAAGGTACATCTTCCCAAAGGCCATGGAAAACAATGTAACATTGGATATAGGAGACCAGAGTCAAAGTACAGCTGGCCTAAGGTATAAATCAATCAACACTCAATAAAAAAACATATTTATGCTGAATAATTAATTACCATGAGGGTCAATATCAGGTCCCTTCTTATCTTTTATTTTATGAAGTTTTTGATCATTCTATTGAACAAAACATTTTACTTTTTAAATAAGAAAGGAAAAGAAGATATATTTTCTTTGGGATCCTTTATAGTTATTACTAAGTTAACATCCCTTTTATATAAGTAGCCATGTATATCCTTGTTATGTAGCCAGCTAGCAATCAACTGATTGATTTACTTTCTACTGTCACTCAGAAAGTCTCGAAAGTGGCTTACATAAAAGCATACAATTTAGGCATGTATTTTTTAATTTGCTATTTGCAGATTTGATCAATATTTTTTCTTGTTAAAGTTTTAACTCACTAAAAGTCTGAATTCTATCATATCAGATAGCTAATAGTAGCTCCCTTAAGCTTGTAGGGGTTAGATAAGAAGGCTCAGGGAAGAAAAAGAGAAAATGAAGAATAACCGCAGGAGCTAGCGAAGGACAATTAATCCTTAATATTGATGATAAGGAACTCTTTTAATGTCTATTGTTCACCTCCAGCAAAATGACCTTAAAGTTGCGCCCTTTGGCTCAGGACCCAGCCAAGCTGTCAAAAATGTGATATGATATCTGTACCTCAATTGGTTTTTATTTTTAACACATTAAACTTAAAACTGGAGGTTGTTAAATTGTTCCAAGTATATAGAGATAGAAATCCAAAAGAGCCTGAGTTCAAAGTCATTGAACTTTAAATTGCCACCAGAAATAATCTGATTTTCTTTCTTACCCTTTGTCTGTCCTTCCGCCTGCCTCAGCTTTTGCATTAAAGTTTCAGAGGTGTTGCTTTATGAAGCTGCATTATTCCCCAAAGCTCTCATCATCCACATGGCCAGTTTCATTGGTCCAGAGTGCACAAGCATCAAGGTAATGTTCTTCACAGCCTCACAACCACTGGTCTTCACGGTATGGTGGGTGGTAGTTGCTCTATTTAGTTCTTACAGATCTTTCCTTAAAATATTTTGAGGTCCCTGAATTTCTAACAGTCTCCATGTTATATTTTTGGGTCTCTTGCAAATATCTCCAAAAAGAATGTATTTCTGGAGAGATTTCCACTAGCAGAGTTCAGATGAAGAGACTAATTGGCTTTCAGCCTGGTCTATATGAGGTTAATTTAATATACACGGGCCCCATAGCATCTTACTCTGGAAAATTTGCACAAGATTCAACTCCAGTCAGCACATGAGTTTGGCAAGCATGTAAGCAAAAGATGAGCGAGATGTGTCTGTCAAGGCTCAAATGCTTTCATGACGTAAAAAGAAATAAAACAGAATAGATTCAAAATGGAGTCATTCTGGAGGTTACTCTTAGGCAAATATCAGTCAGATATTTACACATGCCACCCTGTGTAAAGCCTTAAGCAACAATGTTCCCCCAGATCCCAAGATTCAGATACCAGAAAGAAACCACGAGATAAAGAGCTCAGCAAACAATCTAGCCTGATGGACAGCTAGAGTACTCCAAAGATCCACCAACCACAAACAACTTATCCACTCTTCTTATTTTTTTTTTAAAAAACCCTTGTCTGTGAGCACCAAGGCAGAACACAATTTAGGTTGCTCCCTAAATCTGTGCTCCCTGAACTGCAATCCAAAGATTCCAAATACGTGTCTTTGCTGCCTTGTACTTAGTCTATTACTTCTTGGCTGACAATGAAAATCTCACCACACTAACCTGCTAACCCTTAATCTCCCTGTGATAGAGAGTTGGAATTAGAAAGTTGCCAGGAGTCAGTCCTTCTTTCCCAATATACATCCATATTATACTTATTGGTAAGCTCTGTTTCAGCTTCTTCTCCACAAATTAAGAATAACTAAATTTAAAACTCAATCAGCTTGGAGTTTTAAAGATAGCAATGCCTGAGCCCAACCCCTGCAGAGTCCATTTAAATTGTTTTGGGCTTGGGCATCAGTATTTTCAAAAGTCCCTTAGATGTCCTGTAAACATCTCCAAGAAGAATATATTACTGGAGAGATTTCCACTAGCAGAGCTCAGATCCTTGTGTACTAATGAATAGCTCTGGATGTGAACTTATGACTTGGAGTTTCTTTACATGGATGACAGTGACTGTGGAAGTTTGAAGTTTTTATGTATCCAGGAAAATTATGTTCTTAAATTTAGTCCATTTTGGGTACAGACCAATCGTAGGTGGGAACTTTTGATCAGGTTATTTCAATTGAGATGTGGCCCATACTGGCATCTGTTATAAGAGGATAGAACCTCATAGAGATAAAATTAAGAGAAGCTCATGGAAAAAGTCCCAGAAGAACTGACAGAGAAAACCAGTGAGGCCAGAAGCTGGAAGCAATGACATCTGGGAGAGAAGGACCAGCAGACAATACCACGTGCCCTGCTCTTTTACAGATGAACCCAAGCTCACTGGTAGCCAGTCTTCAGAGTCCAGGTATTGTCCAAGTATGATTTAATTTGAACATTTTTCACAGCCTCAGAACTATAAACTTGTAAGCTAATAAATCCCCTTTGTAAAAGCCAACCCATTTCTGGCAAATTGCATTTTGTCAGCTTTGGCAAACTGAAACAGTCACCAACTGGGATACAGAAATAGATTTTTAAAGTGCTACATCACGTGAGCACATCCCACGCAACCTTAGAGTCTCCTACTCATTTGGGAGTATCAGATAAGGCAGTCTCAAAGTTGACTTCTACAGGAACAAAACTAGGTCCCACCCTCAGGGCAGAGAGGAGCCACCCATCCTGAGTGCCAGTCACACCTGATTACCCAGTATTCACTGAGTATGTGATTCAATTTCACACTTGCACACCTCGGATCAGTTGTTTCCATGACATAGCACAGATGGCTTCTCTTCCCCTACCTGTGACATCTTACCCTGCTAAGTTTAGTGCTGGGTAAACAGGAAGAAGTCAATACATATTCATTAAATCACCACTGCCAGTTGAATTATGCCTTTGAGGTTTGGGGGGCTTTAGGAAATGCAACTATAGTTTTCTTCTCCTGCTACTAATATATTACTTTTGCATTAAATACTACTGCAACTGTGTCTGTATCCCCAGATGGAAGGCAGGCTTCTAAGCAAATATTTCTCAGTAGGCATACAGAAACTATTTGGTGCTGAAGTCACAAAGTTAAGCTTTTTGTATTAGCTGTCCTTGAAAGTGCCATTGCCCATAGAACTTGTCAATTCTAATTTTCTCTAAGTGACCACAGATATAAAGAAAAGTGTGGCAAAAATCCTTTGGGCTCTTAACAGTCCAAGCTCTCTCATTCATTCAGCCTAGAACAATTAAAGTTCATTATTTACCTTCACTAACAAAGACCTATTGTTTAAGTGAAAATCAAAACATGAACCATTGCCACCCCATAAAAAGATAACCACAGAACACATTAGCACTTATGAAAACCTTGATTGCTCAGAACTGTACTAGTTTTCCACTTCTTTTAAAGTGGAATGAACCAATTAATATAATCACATTAAGCAGAAAAAGAAATGATTCCATATTAGTGGCAGTTATCCGTCCATCCTCTTTATGTCCATAAAAGGTAGTATAGAAAGAAATGGAAACAGAATATTCTGATGCATGGTGTGTGTGATTGAAGAACAAGCCAGGTTTCGCACGTATATGGAACCTTCAGCTCCTCTGTGCTGTAATAAAACAAGCTTCTACCTATTTTTAGGGTAAGCTGTTTGTTAAAGATTCATTAAAACTAATTCCATCAACAATTCCAAAAGCTATTAGAGTTAAATATTTAAACTAAATTTTAAGGGCCAAAAGAGTATTTGCAGTCTAATGCAGAAATAAATACCACCCGATATACCAGTTGTTTTCATTAGTTTGTTTCAGCTCTGGTGCTTCTAATGAAATTTAATTGAATTGATTTTGCTACTTAAAGGTACAGTATATAGCTGGATAAGGAACTTCTGCAGTACCATCTTTTAAAAGCAAAGGCTGTGGAAACCCATTTCAGGAATCCAATTTATTGCCATTAGCCAAAGTCTAAAGAATCATTATCACCAAGAGACCTGACAAATTGGAAAGAAATTTATATAATTTGGTTGAATAAAATATGCCATTGGGCGGTACAACA
The DNA here is from genome assembly GCF_023851605.1 of Tamandua tetradactyla. Taxonomy (NCBI): domain Eukaryota; kingdom Metazoa; phylum Chordata; class Mammalia; order Pilosa; family Myrmecophagidae; genus Tamandua; species Tamandua tetradactyla. The sequence goes on from NC_135335.1 coordinate 59,593,523, forward strand.
GTGGCTCACTGGCAGAATTCTCACCTGCCATGCTAGAGACTCGGGTTCGATTCCTGGAACCTGTCCATGTAAAAAAAAAAAGTCTAAAAAAAGTCATTGTTCACTTCCAGGAGTTCACTGGAATGAACAGAATGCAGGAAAAACCCTGCCCCAATTAGTTCTCTTATTTCTAGGGCTTCATTTTTGAGGCTCTAAAGCTAAGATGTGACTTATTTGACATTTAACGATGTCCTCTGTGTTCCAATTACTATTGCGAAGTTCAGTTTGGAATGCTACTAAACTGAATCCTGCCTTTAAGTTTACACATCTAAATGCCTGGCTTCTTATACTGAAGTCGTTCTGAGATTTGAACAGCCAGGTATTTTACATATACACTCATCAGCTTCTCACCAAATTCAAAGCTCACTGTTGCTTATAAATTTTTGGTGCCCACACTTCATCCTACTTCAAAGCTGCAGACAATGGAAGTGGAAGCAGTCATTGTATGTGCCCTCTCCTAAGCTTAAACCTTGGGGTGACTACTGTGAAGCTTTTGTTCATAAACATTTAATAAGTACCTAGCATTGTACCGGATACAAGAGAGGGAGCAGAGAAAGAGGCAGGCATACTTCCTGTGGGGTACTGGAGGGGGGACTGGACATTTAACCAAGATCACATTAGTACTCAAATCAGTATATTTGTGGTAAGGGCCAGGTTGGAAAAGTACAGGTTATCATGTGGGATTTTCACTAGTCTTGGGCAGTGGAAGAGAATCAGACAGTTTCCAAATGGAAGCTCTGGTTGAACTGAGACATAAATAGCTAAGCTTGGGGCAGGGAGGGTGGGGGTGGGGTGAGAAGGGAAGGCATTCCTTGCTGAGGAATTAAACTGTGCTCTTGCAAAGGCTGTGAGGTGGACCCAGCTTTGTATCTGCAAGGAAAAGCAAGGAAGAGGCTGACGTGAAGTGACTGAGGTAGAGGATGGAAGGAGATGAGCTGGCAGAGGTGGGTCAGATGTCATGCTGAGAGCAAATGGAAGCTATCGAAGAGTTTTAATAAGGAGACTAACAAGGTCAGATATGGGCTTATCAAGAGGTATTCTGAATGCTTCATGGAAAACAGACTGGAGATGGTAGAGATAATTCCACAAAACCCAACGAAGCAGCAACTGCACCGCACCTAAGGGCAGATGATGGTGCTTTTTCCAGGGTGGTGGAAGTAAAGATGGGAGGAATGGTTGGATTTGAGAGATGTTCAGGAAATAGAATCAACAGGACTTGTTGCTAAGTATAGATAAGGATAAGGAAGAGTGGGTAGCAATACCTGGATAACTCCTGGATTTCTGGAAAGAAAAATGAGGTGGATGGGAGTACATATACTGAGATGGGGGGTGGGGCAATGGAGAAAGAATAGATTGGGGGAAATAACAAGAGTTAGGTATTGGTGAGTGTCAGAGCTTGTGAGCTATCCAAGTGAAGATGTCACCCAGGATATATAGGCTAAGAGTTTAGTAGTGAAGGCTGGATGGATAAAATAAATCTGAATATTATTGTCATTGGAATGTATTTAAACCATGGGAGTAGATGAAATCCTCCATACTAGGAAGTACAGATTAAGAAGCAAAGAGGGCTCAAGGAAGAACAGGAGTTTGCAGAAAAAAGACTAAGAAGGAGCAATTGCAGGGAAAGAGAAAAGGCAGGATAGAATGGTGACAGAAATGCCTGGGAGAAGAGTGTTTGATAAAGGAGGAAGGGGCTGGGAATGCTAAATCCATTTCCATGGTCTCCCCAGTCCATCTGCTTTTCTTTGTGAACACACAGCTAGACCACATTTCCCAGCCCCCTTTGCAGTTTCATATGGCCATGCGATAGAGATCTAGCTCAGGGAGTGTGAGGTGACAGATGTGTGCCATTTCCAGGGATGGCCATTTACTAATAGGATGAAGAGGATATTATAGCACAGAATGGCATTGAGGAAAGCCAGAAGAATGTGCATTTAAAAACTTTTAAAAATGTTTTGATGTTATGATTTTGCCAGCAGAAAACCTGTGACAGGTTAAATGGAGCCCTATCAGTGAGTATAGCATGGCTGGCACATGCGGGACAGTATGTGCAATGTGAGTGGCATCACACTTATTCATCAGACCACTCACAACCTGTTGTGGGCAACCCCTGAAACAGGGCAAGAAGAATCTACAAGAAGCATCTGAGATGTGTGCACATTCTCTGATCTTTTCACTGCTTCCCTTTGTGGCTGTTATTGTTCCTTATATTGTTCAACCGGTAAAACTGAAAGAGCCTGAAAACTGTTCTTTTGCCACTAGCCTGACCTCTCTGTACAGGACTAAGGAGGCATGGATTTGAGATCATTTTCAGAATTGAAACAAATTGGTAATTACTGTAGAAGCATTTTTAATAAATGAAAGCATGGTGGGATCTCTCAAGAACGTGGATTTTATAAAAACTGGGTGTGCTCATTTGAAAAGATTCACGTCCCCTGGAAAAGCCATGTTTTAATCTAAATCCCATTTCATAAATGCAGAATAATCCCTATTTAATACTGTATGTTTGAAACTGTACTCAGATCATCTCTCTGGAGATGTGATTTAATCAAGATCGGTTCTTAAACTGGATTAGGTGAGGACATGTCTCCACCCATTTGGGTGGGTCTTGAGAAGTTTCTGGAGTCCTATAAAAGAAGAAGCATTTTGGAGAATGAAAGAGATTCAGAGAGAGCAGAGCAGAATGACATAACCACAAGAAGCAGAGCCCACCAGCCAGCGACCTTTGGAGATGAAGTAGGAAAATGTCTCCTGGGAAGCTTCATGAAACAGGAAGCCAGGAGAAGAAGCTAGCAGATAATGCTGTGTTTGCCATGTGCCCTTCCAGATGAGAGGGGAACCCTGACTGTGTTCACCATGCGCCTTTCCAGATGAGAGAGAAACTCTGACAGTGTTTGCCATGTGCTCTTCCACTTGGGAGAGAAACCCTGAACTTTATCGGCCGTCTTGAACCAAGGTATCTTTCCCTGGATGCCTTTGATTGGACATTTCTATAGACTTGTTTTAATTGGGATATTTTCTCAGCCTTAGAACTGTCAATTAGCAACTCATTAAATTTCCCCTTTTAAAAGCCATTTCATTTCTGGTATATTGCATTCTGGCAGCTAGCAGACTAGAACACTGGTGATGGATATTCAAAGGAGTATTGGTGAAGTTGCACATACAACATGATGCCTCATGCTGGTTTTCAAGATAGAGGAAGGGGCCACCAGCCAGGGAATGCAGGCATTCTCTAGAAGGGAAAAGACAAGGAAGTGGATTGTCCCCTAGAATTCCATGAGGGAGGATTTCCCTGCCGACATCTTGATTTTAGCCCACTGAACCCATTTCAGACTTCTATCTCACAGAATCGCTACATAATAAGTTTGTGCTGTTTAAGCCACTAAGTTTGTGTCAATGTGTTACAGCAACAAAAGAAAACTAATATTGAGAGTAATAAACTATCTTTTTAATGCTGTGTTTATTTTGTGTCTATCAGATGTAATTTTTAGACTAGTGGAAAACTTGTAGATGATTAAATCTCTGTGATAAGGTACTGTGGTGGTTTGAAGCTGTTATGTACCCTAGAAAAGGCCATGTTCTTTTTGCTTGTTTGTTTGTTTGTTTTTGGGGGTGCATGGTCTGGGAATTGAACCTGGGTCTCCCACATGGAAGGCAAGCATTTTGCCACTGAAGGCCATGTTCTTTTAATACAGTCCTCTCATTGCAGACACATGTAGGTGGGACCTTTTGATTAGGTTGTTTCCATTAAAATGTGGTCTGCTCATTCAAGGTAGGTTTTAATCCCCTTACTTGAGTTCTTTATAAGAGGATGAAGGGCATCCAGAAGAAGTCTAGAGAGCTCAAAAAAGCTAAGACATGAAACTAAGAGAAACTCATGGAGTAAAAGCCCCAGAGAAGCTAAGAGAAGACCCACCAAAGCTCAGAGAGGAAGTCACAGGAACCAGAAACTGAAATCAACAAAACCCAGGAGCAAATGTACCAGCAAAGACTGGCCATGTGCCTTCCAATGTGTCAGAGGTGTCCTGGATGCCACAGCATTTCTTCAGAAAAGGTATTGTATTGATACCTTAATTTATACATTTTTACAACCTTAGAACTGTAAATTTATAAGTGAAAAAAATCCCCATTTGTCCCGGTTTGAAACTGTCCCATACCCCTGAAAAGCCATGTCCTTTAATCCTCATTCAATATGTTGGATGGGATCTTTTGGATTGTTTCCGTGGAGACGTGATCCACCCAACTGTGGATAGTAACTTTTGATTAGATGGTTTCCATGGAGATGTGTCTCCTCCCATTCAAGGTGGGTTTGCTTCCTGGAGCACTTTAAGAGAGAACCATTTTGGAAAAAGGTTTAGAGCCAACAAAACCCACACAGCCAGAGACCTTTAGATATGAAAAAGGAATATACCTCTGGGGAGCTTTATGAAACAAGAAACCAGGAGAGAACATTAGCAGACATTCCCATGTGCTTTCCCAGCTGAGAGAGAAACTCTGAACTTCATTAGCTCCTTTCTTTGGAGATAAAGGTATATTTCTCTGGATACCTTAGTTTGGAATTTTTCATGACCTTAAAACTGTAAATCTGCAACTTAATAAATTCCCTTTAAAAAAGCCAACCCTTTCCTTGTATACTGCATTCTGGCAGCTTTAACAAACTGTAACAGGTACTATAAGAGGATACTAAATGGGATTTTCCCTATTGTCTCCATTTTGGCTAGGGTCCTAAGGCAGAGACTAATAGATGCCCCATTGCCCCATATTCTGTGAAGTATAAGACCATCCATTCATACCTGTAAAGGTGATGGCAAAGTAAGTTTCTGCAGTATTCCAAATGACCTGTTATTGGGGATTGAATCATGTCCCTCACAAAAGGCATATTCAGGTCCCAACTCCTGGCCCTGTGGGTGTGAACTCACTTATAAATAGGATATTTGAAGATATTAAGGAGCTAGCCAATGCACACCTCCCAGACTGCATCAGATACCAGGAGACATATGAATTGGCATCACCCTTTTCTCTGATCCTCATTCCCCACCACAGCTTAACCTGGGTGGGGGGTAGGCTGGTGTGGGAGTGGAAAAGGAACAGCTTGTGAGAGGGTGAGGAGACGGAGCTGGGAAGAAAGAAGAAACTGACCACACTCTTTTCACTCAAGCAAATGAAGGCTCTCACAGATATAACCTTTTCCATCAACTGGGATCCACTCAAGGAGGAGGGGTAAGTTTGAGTTAACTGCCCAAAGTAACAAGAATGGTTGTAATCTTACATTAAGCTGACTAGTTACTGATCAATTTTTTTTTTTTTTTGCCTTTGGTGTCTGGAGTATTTTAGTAGGTTTTGATTTAAGATGTTGTGAGCAAACCTTGTTAGAGAGTAGAGGAATGGTGGAAATATTTAGTTTTGGCAATGCTACTGGGATTTCCTCTGACTTTGGGATCTATCCCAGCAATAGCTATAACTTAGTCACTTGCTTAGCAACTGCCATGCACATTGATTTCCACTTGTGCACAATTGATTTTTGCTTCTGTTTCTGTTTTTTTCATTGTTTTTGGACAGATTTCATATGATGAGTGTCTGAGAATTGTCTCAGGTAGGTCGGGAGACCTTATGAAGAAAGACCTTATATGTCAATACAAACATCAGCAAGTAAATGCCCAGATTTATGGGGGAGATAGTATTATAGCTGTGTTTAACCTCAGCCTTTTAGTTTTGCACCATAACTTGACATCAAGTGATTTAGAAAAGAAAGAACTTGAGGAGCTACAATTGTAAATCTTGACAACACTAGATTTGGGTTGTTTTAGAATCTGACCCTAAAGTCTTCATGCTCTTCCAATCATTTCTTGGTGAAGAATCTTCCAACAGCATAAAAAGATATATACATCCCTGGTAAGCAATTTCCTTGATAAAATGACAGCTCTCAATCCAGTAATTTATGTCTATAGAAGCGTTACTGCTTTCCCATCACTATCTTAGATGCCTGGAAAGTAAAATCTATTAACTCTCAAAATGGGAACATATTAGAAGAAGAATCAGAATACGTCTCATCCTTCTTACTGCATAGTTTAAAGATCAAAATTTTGACCATGTTGTGTTTTTTTCTTGAAAATATTTCAAACTATGTCTCCAGTTCTCTTTGGAATCCAGTAATGTTTTTTAAATGTCCAACTGTGGAGAGAGATGGATGGATGTTAAACTTGAGTTTATGAACTCCAATTTGCCGTAGACCAGAACTATGCTTGACTATGTGTAATGGCCAATCTCCTACAGGTAGTAAGAGACAGCATAGGGGCTGTGTCTCCTCTTTCACTTACTGTGGTCTGGACATCTGAGAAAGTCTGCAGGCATTATCTTACCTGTTCACAATTACTTATTGACTTCTTGCTCTGTGAATGCAATACTGGCATGATCCAGTTAAATGAATATAACAGCACTGGAAAAAGAGGTCCTTGTGTGAGACAAGCCAGGAAGGGCATGGCTCCACTCCCCACAAAGTCCCTTATTCATTTGCTGAATGTTACGTGCAGTGCAACAGCCTATCTTCTCCAACATAAAAGGAAGGCTCTTGAAAGATTGGGCTTGTGTTTTGTTCCTCTCATGAAATTGGCAACAGCAAACACAGTATCTCTATCCAGAGAAACATGACCTTGCTCCATTTCAAGAACAGACAGCTTGGCATTCATTGAGGGCTTGAGCTCCAGGTGCAAGATACCCATATTTCACGTGAGGAGGGGAGTGGGGGACGCTATAGGAACAAAACAGAAACACTGGGCCATGAATATTAACCAGGGAGAATAGGTTTGGCTTCTAATTCCACTGATTGCCAATGAGAATTTGATCCTGATGTCTGACCTGTCTTTGATTTGATCCCTGCATTTATGAACTAAAAATTTTAATTCAGTCAAGGGAGGTTGAGTAGATGCTCCTGTTACTGAAACACTCTGAATTTCTCAGAGCAAAATAATGAGGCTCTGAACTATAAGATAAACGCTGGAAAAATCATCTCCCCCCACATTACAATGGGGACTGCCCTGTCCTTTTCCATAGTAACTCTATGCGTTCTGCTTTAAGGGCTAACATTTTTTAGGAACTGGTACATGAAGAAGTGGTGAATGGAGGAGGAGAGGTGGCAAGTCAGATGCAAGGGAGGTGACAGAACGTCCTGGCTGGCAACCTGACTAGTGGCAAACCCCAGCCAAAAAGGAATTAATCATGGGCCAATGAAGTAGTCAGGCATACCAGTTGTAATTCTTTCATAAGAGGCTATATTGCCCCAACATGAAAGCAAAGATGGAGATCTTACATGCATTTTGTAATTATTAAAATTACATGGTACTATTTAACTCTAATTGAAAAAACACTGTAACTCAAAGCCCCCAAATGATGCATGAAATCCTATTCAAATTCGAGTCCAAGTGGTAAACAAGCTTACATTTTAAGTGACTTCTAAAATAAAATTTTGAAAGGAAAATGAGCCACATAACCTTCAAAACCAAAGCCTATTACTGAATTTGAGTTCTGAAAGCCACCCGAAATTGGACATGGACCTAAAGTCTTAAGAAGACCAATAAAACAGCAATCTGCATCAACTGGTAATGAGATAAACTTCAATTTTCCATGTGATTAAGCTGAGGGTTATGTCTAAAGCCTTTACAGACACTGGTTTCCAAAAGGGGAATTTAGAAGTTTGAAAAACAGTAATCAAAGTAGTTCAAGTGAACTAAGAACTACTAGGGGAAAAAAAAAGTTACAACCATCTAGTTTATGGAGCTCATTTATTCCTTAAAGATCTCTTCATTTCTATTTCCCAACACACAGTAATGCAGTCTCTTTCAGGCAAAATTTCTTAATTTTCTATGATAAACATTTACGACATTGCTTAAATTAAGAATTCTGTTAATCAGGAGTTGATAGTAATTGTGGCAAGGTACAATTGTAGCAAGTCTGTTGTTGGGTTTTTTATGAAAGTTACTTGCAGAGCAATCTCATAGTACAAATCCTGCCACAGTATATTTTTGAACCAAAAAAGGAGATTGTTTTCTAATAAAAGTACAAATAAATCTTATCTAGCTATTAAATGTTATAGCCCCTGATACAACAGTTTTGGCTGTTGGCTCAAGCTCTTCTTAATACTTAAATGTAATTCATTGCAACTTCGCATTACAATTTCTTTTGTTCATTCAAACTAATCTGCCCTACAATTATTTCAGATTAATGGGGAATGGCCTTTAGCTCAGATTTGGGGAGGGGTCAGAAAAACGTCTTTCAGGGGAGGTGATATCTAGAGCATGTCAGGAAAAATGAAGATTTAGATAGGCAAGGGGGTGGAGGTGGGGAAGTAGTAGAGGGACAGACTTCTGGAAAATCTGTGGAGGGTAAGGGGAGAGGGAGAAAAAGTGAACCTGGAACACGAGCGCCCACTAAAACTGGTAACTACAGTGTCACAGAATGCCCAGGTATGAGGCTAAGAGTAAGAGAGGCTCTGCTAAGATGCTCACACTTTGTACCAAGGGCAAGGAGAAGTCACTGAAAGGTTTGGCTCCAAAGAGTAATTTAAGCAGGTTTGGGATTTAGAAAGTTCATGCTGGCTGCTCTTTGGAGAATGGACTGGAGGGGGCAAGGTAGAGAGCAGTTGGGAGTCTAGGACAATACCCCAGAAGACAAGACAACTGCTCATGGCTGTGAAAATAGGAAGAAGTGGATGGAGGTATAAGTCCAGATTTTTTGGTGCATGGAGTGTGGGTGTATGAGGGCAGGAAAGAGGCAGGGATGATGCCTGGATATTGGCTTGGGTAATGGGTGGAGAGTTGTGCTAATCACTGAGTCGGGAACTGCAGAAGGAAGAGCTGAGTCCAGGAGTGGATGGTAGGCCTGTTGGGATCTGATTTCATTTGAAGAGCTGTGGACATTCAACACTAATTTGAGCTTAAGCTTCTTTAATAGAAGTTGAGTGGCCAGCATACAGGAAGCATGGTCTTACTCTACTCTCTGCTTCAAATGCACTTGGGGAAAGATATTCATTTTGGTGTGCCACAAGAGCGATGCTGACAAACTTGCCTGCAACCAGGAAAAGTGTGGTCACAATGGCGAAGGTGGTGGGCAGCATGATCTATCTGAACTGGGCATATCTGATCTAGAGAAGGGCTGGAGACATGATGGCCAGGTTAAAGAACCTGGATAGGTTGTGCAGAGAGAAGAGAAATTGGACTTTTTCAGTATTGCTTTGGGGAGCCAAAATTGCAGATAGATTTTTGCTTAATACAAGTAAGAAGTTCTGAACCATCACTGCTGCCCTAAAATGGAATAATATGCCCCATTAGGTAGCGACTGCAGTTAACATTAGAGATATTTGAACAAAAGGAAATGACTACTGGAGCTGATACTGCCTTTCTTCTTTCAGTAAAACAACCACCTCCCTCCCAGTCACAAAGTTTTGGCAGGGCTCATGGCCACCCAGTATTCCCCTCCTTCCTTGCAGCTGGATGTGCCCATGTATCTAAGTTCTTGCTCATGGATTTTGAGAAGATTGACAACAGCAGCTTCTGCATCACTTCCCTCACAAGGGCATCATTTGCTCTCCTGGCCCACCCCTTCTTATGGGCTGGAATGAGAAGGGAAAAGAGCAAGCTGGCTTTGTCCATGCAGGGAAGGACCCACATCCCATGGAGGACAGAGAAAGATGGGTCCCAGGATCATCCACTGGCCATGGGCCACCTGCCCAACCAGGTATGGTTCCATGAGATGGGAAGAAATATCTGTTAAATCTGCGCTCCTACATTTTTGAGTCTCTTGTTTAGAGCAGTTAATCTATTTCCCAACCAAACCAACTATTTTTGGTGATGTTGAATAGATTCTAAAGGAATTATACAAAGGTTTGTAGCCAATGATTCCTATAATCTATGATTATGTTTCCCCAAAATGTATCTCCTTTCTCCCAAAGCCAGCCAAACTCAACAGTCTCCCACCACAGCCCAAGATAAGTATCAAATTATGTCCATGACCTCTTTTCTAAAAAGTCAAGTCCTTTTTTTGCTGGTGCTTCTCTTTTCTCTACACCGTATCTGTCCTTCTTGGCCTTTAAGAAATGATGCATAGGACAAAGAAATTTTAAAGTTCTATTTGTGGTTATCTAAATTTAAGGATTGGGATTAAAAAGCTGAAGCATTATTTAGCCTGAGAATGTGATAACATTATTCTGCAGCTATTTGTTTTTTCCTTAGGCAAGAAAACAGAATGTAAAAACAACAAAACAGAAGTAAAAAAGAAGGTGAGGACTTACTAAAGCTGAGGATTCAGATATTACAGATATGTTTTGGCTGAAAATGTGTCATGAATCAAACATAATTTTGTACTGGTCAATACACCCAGTCAGTAGAATATTCCGATATATCTCTCTAAGTAAAATAAAGTAGTTGAGGTAGTGAAATGAGATTTTTGTCCTCTGTGCTTGGGTGTGACGAGGAAACAAGCCAATGACAGATGGACCCCTGATACTGTCCAGTAGATGTTGTTCTCATTTCAATTTCCATCTCTTTCCTGTTTTTCTTATTACCCATAATTCCTCTTCCTCTTTCTCCTAATTATGCAAATCCTAGAAGCACTTCCGTGTTTTGCTCTAGGATTTTCCTTCCTTTAATCCAGCCCTTAACATCTACAGCAAATTATTCAGAATCAAATGAAATTGCCAATAATTTTATTTTTACTCACAGTTGCTACTTTCCATATCTTATGTTTTATTTGGAATTCTTCCTTGGCTAAGCCTATAACAGGTGTTTAATAAATGGGTTTGAACCATGGATAACTAAAAGATATGGGTCAAACTTTTTTTCAATGATATATAAATTGTCAAGGAGGATGAAAACAGAAATCTATGTCCCTGTTGATTAAAAACAATTCATAATGATGAATGAGTATGATGTTTTCACAAAAGACTTTTCAAATGGGAAGCTTGTTTTTGAATTTTGAGCTTTGTTAATAGCAGCACTTATGATACTGAACATAAAAATCCCTGTTTCATTTAACAACTGCATAATTTGGAAATTATTAAGACAAGCTCTTTCTCAGTATGTTTTAATCATGGTTCAACTAATAATATCACTACTGGTTTCTCCAGCCCATCCTTCCTTGACTCTCCTCACATGAAGCACATTTTAGACCATCTTCAGCTCATAAATTTTAGCTCCATTAAATTCCTGCCAACACATCTTTTTTTTTTCGAAAAAAAAGAGAAAGACAATTGCACTTCTTGAATTATACTACCAACACAGAAAAAAAAAAAAAACTAAGATGGAAAACTCATGTTACTATTCAACAAATAACTTTCAAACTCTCTAAAAGATGTTTCCCTTCAATGCACAGATGTAGGAGAAAGTGTATTTCCACAAAGAAGAAATGTTTGGGATCCGAGGGAAGTGCAGTCATATTTCAGCCAGCTTCTGGAGCCACTGATTCAGAACGGCTGGCTGTTTTCTAATTTATAGTGTGTTCTTCATGTTCGACTGCCCATTTAGCCCAAGGACCCTTTCCTAGGAGAAACTTCATTTGGCTCCTGCAGGAGCCCAAGAAGAAAATAAGTAGGGATCCTGAGTCATGAATTCCAAGCAAAGTGGAATGGAACCCAAAACATTTTATATGGAGGTTTTTCCCTAATGTTCAAAATACTTACAAAAGGATATAATTAATCTGGAATACTCGTCTAAATCTTAATTTTGCAATCTGTGTTTCCATTTAAACATACCTCTTTTTAGGGAATAGGAAACTTAATATTGAGAAATATACAGGTTAAATTTATAAAGTGCAAAATAATGAACACTTAAGGGAAGTAGGCCTTGGGAAAAATCTAGAAATAAACTACGACTTAGTTATTAAATATTTGCTTATTCCCATCGGTGTAACAAAAGTCAAGTTTTCCCTCTGGCAAGATGGGTCTCACTCCCTAAGATGTGAGACTCTTGCTACTGTTCCCATCCCCACTCTCTGTCAGCTGGTTACATGCTAAGGCTGTTGGATTGGAAGTGAAGACGGCCATGACTTTGGCTCTCTCTTGCCTTGTTCACAAAGAATGACTACGGCAGCTGTTGATAGAAGCTGCCTTCTGAATCCCTATAATGAGATCCACATCTACTCTATCTTCCCTACATATCAGTGGTGTTCTCTATCCCCATTTGTTAACTCAAATCTGTCACGGCTCATCAATCCTTTAAATAAACTCCCCACACTTGCTCATGAGGTCAACAAACAACCACCACCCTGGAAGATGTCGTTGAAGGATTTCTCTCCTTTTATCACCCCCAAAGAGATATGCACCCTTTATTTAGCAGCATTACAAACGACTTGTAGTGCCAAAAATTCTAGATGTAACATTTTCCTCTTAAGACTTTCTGTTTAAACCATCCTTTGAAATGGATATGATATAAATTCCTGTCTGCCTCTGTAGATGCAGATATTCTCTCCTTTGGGTCCTGTGATCATTTTTAGGAACATAAGGCCTTTCTCCTGGTGTTGTAATGAGGTGAGTCTAAAGGGCTAGGGATGTGGGTCCAGCTGCTGGGTCTTCTTCAAAATGTCCCCAGACTCCTATACTTCTGGGCTTCCTGAATTGCTTTATATATATGAATACAGTTTCCTCCCCAAAATTACTTGCTGACATTTATTTACACTTCTTTTTGGCAAAACCCCGCAGTCCATCATTCTTTTGTCTACTATAGAACATAGAAGCACAGGAAAACAAACTTCTTTTCTTTTACATGAAATGATCTAGCATAAGACACTATGAGTGTAGGTCTGTCCTATCAGAAAAGTTCATGGTCTTAGAAAATATTCAGGGGACCTTAGTGAGTCTCCATTTAGTGGTGTTTCAATTACTGAGCCTGTCAGACGAGTCTCACTATGGCCAAACTTTGTCTTTGGGCTCAGGGCCTTTGTGTAGCTCATGAGCCAAGAAGATAAAGCAAATCTTAAAGATTTACCTTTTTGTAGAGACTCCTCAGATCTCGGTACTGCCACATGCTGTTTAGGACCTGAGATGCTGCCTTGACCACTTTTGGAGAGTGTCTGAGGAGGAAAAGACACAAAATGCCAGAGGGTTAATTGAATAGTTGGCTCCCAATTGACTATGACTTGTCAAGAAACCTCAAAAATAAACACCCTGGTGAGTGCAAAGGATTTGTTCAACCAGTCCCCAACCTCACCCTCATCAAGATGTCCAGGAACCTCTAACCATTTGGGCACAGAATTTTCAAAATGCAAACATACGAGTGTTTAGTAGTATTTAGTCAGAATGCAGATTTAGTGTTTCACTACAAAATGGAAAAGAAAGAAGACAAATGATAGTGATCAGGAAGGGCTAGATTCAGGGATTTAAAGGCAGTGCTGTGTGACACCTTTGTACTAAGAAAGAAGATACTCGTTTTCCTTCCTGAAGCCCAGGGTTGGCCCCCTATGCCTGGATGCTAAGAGGAAGTTGCTTGCATTTTGCTACTGATGCCAAGTACAAAACCTGGGCAGTGAATGTGGACATGCAGGCACACTGACACACATGGGCACACACACACACACATTTATATAGAGGAATGCATATTTACACACATCTGTAAATAAAACCCTACATACAAGTAAAAGTTCCATGCTCTAGACCATAGCGGGTCTTGCTTATCATTTTATTGAGTCATGCCTTTGAAATCCTTTGGAAAATGTAGCTAAATGTTTTGCTTCTTAAGGTTTAGTGCCAATCTGCATCTCAAAACAGAGACTTAGTCGATAAATTCATGTTGATAAAATTCTTGGAAGTCAGTTCAAACAGTGGTCAGGCAGACTTTTGACCAATCTGCTGACTCTTATGCCCCTGGGGCGGGTGCATGGAGCGCTGTGCTGCACAACTCTAGGAACCGCCATATAAGCTGGGGTTTGTGCAGGACGAGGGAGTAACTGTGCCAGCTGTGCAGGCCATGTAGTTTCTGTCGCTGCTCTTCACCTCTGCTTTTACACCAGAAAGCTGTCACCATAAATGCATAAATGAATAAATGGGGCTGTGTCCCAAGAAAACTTTATTTACAAAAACAGGCAGAGTGGGATTTGGCCCTTGGGCTGCAGTTCTCCAACCCCTGGACCATGTGAGTGGTGAGTCCCGAAGTGGGTAGGACACAGCCACTGGGGCAGACCCTGATGTGATGACAACGCCCAAAGCTGGTGGGTGCAAATGTCCATACACCCAGTGCAGGGGATGTCTGAACCTTGACCGAGAAAGCTTTTGAAATAAAGTGACCTTTGAAATAAGAGGTGAGTAGATATTTAGATGGGAGGTTGGATTTGAGAGCCTATGTAAATGAATGTTGCAAGGATAGATATTTTTTAATGAAATTATGGCATGCTAACACATGCTCAATAAAATGGCTACTCTTTTTTTGGGGATTTGACATTTATAATTTAGACCAAGTAAGGTTAAGGTTTCTTCATTCACTTACTTAAAGTCCATAGTAACCCACTCTTACTATTATTACTGGGATGGAATTCAACTTTGGTTGTGTTTGAAAATCTATTGGTTAATTTATGTGTTTTTAATAGAAAAAATTTAAACTGTTCTTAAAAATTCCAAAAATGTTTCCCTATGAAAGAATAGATATGATAAAGTAGCGTATATATTTCTTTTTCTGAAACCAACTGTTGCTAAATGATTAGACAATTTATGATAGTATTGTACTCAATGTAATACTGAATGCATAGGGGTTAAAGACAGAGTTTTAGATCTTTTCGTGGATACAGAGACAAATACATTTATGTGTCCATGCTGAACAAAGATTAGTGTTACATTTTGCTGTATTTAATCTTTATTTGCTAGATATTTGTCCATGAAAATAGTCAAGCACCTCTAGGGTAAGATACATAAATATTCAGAGTAGTGATGAGTGTTTTTGAAACATTTCATATGCAAAAATTCCTCTGACACTAATTTTCTTCTGCTCCTTGCTTAGTTACCAAATAGGTAAAGCCTGTGAATTTCTAATGAACAGCAGATTTTAACTTCTCATTTAAAATACCAATACATCATGGCATTAAAATAACCCTTGAAGGTCAAAGAAACATTGCTTTCTTTTTAGACTTTAATTTTGATCCATTCACTAAACTGAAATTGGAGCAACATCTACTTGAAAAACTATACCTATTGACTGAAGGACTGTAACAACTCAGTGTTTCTAAAGTGACAAGTGATTATAACCCAAGCCATAATACACAATTCCTTGCTGACAAGTAGCAGTTGAGACTGTTAATAGCTTTTCTGTCTTATGACAAAATACGGGGACACATTCAACACTTTTTCCTGTGTAACTGTTAAAATGGAAAAAAAATGTACTTTTGAAGCAGATGGATGGAGCAGAATGTTCGTAACGTGTGTTTAAAATGATGTGAAAAGAATAAGTTATCAAGACTTTCAAATGGTGATTATAAGACTCCTAGAAGAGTTCATAATGCTTCTGCGATGCCTGGATCTCCACCAGAGCTGTGAGATCAAGGACAGCTGAGGATTTTCAATGGTAGAATCCACTGCCCCTATGCAACACAGCTGGGCTGTTATGGAAAACATCCGTCCGGGCGGTTGCATTTGCAAGTTCTGGTGGTTTGCACACACAGCTTGTGATTGACAAGTCACCAGTCAGATCCATCAACATCACTGCATACGTAAGCTTGGGTCTATTTAGAAATAAAATATATAAATACATAAAATAGAGAATCAGAACTGGGCACATTTTTTTTTTCCCCATCTGGGCTTTCTTCTGCTACCCAAATAAAAATCAGGTTTGGATTAAACTTATTTCCAGAAATAATATTTTAAGGATTTAGGGAGCACAGATTTATAAACATTTTACACATGAACAAGTGTGAGTTGATATGGCTCCCATTTCAAATGATGAAATCATTTGCAATTTTTAAAATTCTATTTTCATTAAAGAATTTCTGTTTGATTGAGACTCATGAGTCTCTAAGTCCAATGCTATAACTGAAATGAGTGACAAATGGTGAGTTCAGTGCTAAGATTTGGGGAAATTCTCCTGGATTAATTTTTTTTTTAACATGGACAGGCACTTGGAAGCGAACCCGGGTCTCTGGCATGACAGGTGAGAGCTCTGCCTGCTGAGCCACCCTGGCCCGCCCTCCTGGATTCATTTTAAGAGCAGTGAAAAGCAATAAGCAAACTGAAGAATAGGTGGGAGATGAGGGGATAATTGTGAGAATATCTGAAGGTATAAAAACCTTGTCTTGCCCCCCAAATGAGTAACCATATAAAAAAGAAATAAACTCTATGACAGAATGGATGAGACTGATGAAGCAGCAGAACTATAACTGTGAAGATTGCTTGATTTCATCCAGCGCTACACATTTTATTAAACTCATAAATCCAGGCTATTGACATTTAGAAAAAAACCAGATAAACAATGAGACGGAAACAGGTGACTATCCAAAAAATAAATTTTCAGCTAAATTAAAGGGCATTTATGAGAACATCTATAATAAAAGTTCTTTCTCATTTCAATAATCAAGATGGGTCAGACATCACAGCATCATTTTCTGGATTGGAATGGGGATGTAAACTATTTCAGGTATTATTTTCTCAAATGATCTTTAATTACTTTCACCGAGTAGTTATCTTGAGCCATAGGACTGATAAAAGTAATGTTTTCCTTTCAGGCTCATTCAGTGATTCTTGCTGAAATGGGGATATTCTCAGAGTTGGGAGGAATTATAAATGCCAACCACTTCCCCAAGCTCCCTAGTCTTATAACTCAGTGAGCATACTTTAATCTTTGAATGACTCATGCTGTAGCACAGTCTTTGGTGGACTGTTTTTATTGTGAGTGTGTATATGTGTTTTCTTAAAAAACACTAACATATTGATCTCTTAAATGCTCAAAATAGATAAACACTTCTGTTAGAGATTTCTAAGGTCTATTGGAGCAATATAAAGAAGAAACCTGAGTGGCTCACACTCTACATAGACTAGTGTTAACTGCAACTTACAATGTCATAAGATATAATTCGAGCCAACAATCTATACTGTGCATTTATTACCCATGAGCCCAATGGGGCTTCTCTACTTGACAAAGAAAAATATTCAAATACTAGCATTGAATTTTTGATTTAGCCTGTTTGGAGGTCTCAGGGTGCTTAAACAGAAACTCTGAAACATTTTTTATATTATGCTAATATGCTGAATTAAATGAAATAATAATGAGATAGAATTTCCAAAAAGTCTCAAAGTGAAATCCTCACAGACTGATAACAAAAGGAAAATTTAGCGTTTACATGGCAAGGAAGGGGCGGAGGGGTAGGGAATGGAAAGTCAAGAATTACAGCCTTGATAACAAAAGGTTTTACCTTTTAATCTAATTTGATTACATTGAGGGACTTCCAGGATACGAAATTTTAATTAAGGCTAGTGAACGTTTTCATAAAATTGACAGTTCACTGATAAACTGACACTCTGTCATGTGCTGCTATTTTTTCTGGTATGTACAGTAGGATTTTAAAATCAAATTGGAGAGACATTTCTATTTGTGGTGATGCAGTTGTTTTAACCCTGAGCCTTATCTCTTTTAATTCCATCTCTTTCAATTCCATTCACATAAATGCCCTCCTCCTTCCTTGCTGCTGCTTCTCTCCCTGGGAAATGTATAGTCATCCTTTAAGTATCACTTTTTTCAGGATTTCTTGGAAGCCCCACCCTCAATTTTAGGTGGGAAAGTACAGGCATAGTAACTTGTTAAATTAAATCACTAGTGCCACATCAGGCAGCCAATAAGGGAGGATGCTGGCTCAGAATCTGGTTCTACTTTACTCCAATATACTCCATTTTTGCCCTTATCCATCTTGCATGGTGATGTGCTATGCAGTTCTGCAGATGTGCAGAGCCAAAGGAGGCATGCACATTGGCGCAAGTGCTTGCAACCACATGGACAACTACTCAAAATACCGTAAATATCCTGGTTAAGCGAGTTGCCTATTCCATGTGGAAGGAGCACTATTAACACACACACATGCCAGATTGTCAAGTCTCTAATACCAATGTCACAGCAGTGACCGTGTCACAAGTTATCTATGACATCAACATTGCTGGTAAAATTAGTTCCATTGCAGGGTGGGGAGACCAGAAACCATTTGCTGTCTTCCTTGTCTTGGTTGCCGTAGGACAGAGCTCTTCGGCAACACTCCCTCGTGTTTCCCACAACTCAGAGGAGAGCAGCCACACCCAGGTCTGGTTCCACCACTGCAAAGAAGGACAGTCACCACTAACTTACTTATCTCCTTTGCTTTTGGAGATGCTGACCAACTTCTCGATGCCGCCGGCATCCCGTAAGGCCTTGGCGTTCTCCATGTTCTTGGTGATCACCTCGTGCAGGGTACAGCAGACGGCTGTCACTGTGTCATCCGACATGGCCTTGCTCGCTGAGCTGTTGCTGTTGTTCCCGCCGGGGAGCCTGTGGACCAGGTCTCGCATGGCGTACTTGCCTTTGGGAAAGAAAATGAAGGAAGAGTTGAAAAGAGGTCTCGTTGGAGGGAGAAGGCAGGGGGAGAAGTGGGGACAGGGGAGGAAAAGAGAATACGGGAAGCTGTGTTAACGAGACATTGCCTTTTTCCCACCATGGAATAGTCTCTGTTGGGCAAAGTTGAACAAATAAAGAGAGAAAACAGGATTTCATCACGGAGGATGAATGGACTTTGATGCTAGATGGACGTGGGATTGAATTTCTTGGTGAGTTACGTTACCTTTTTAAGCCTCAGGCTTTTCGTCTGTAAAACAAGAACCTACTATAGCGGGATGTCGTGAAGATTAAATGAGTATGTTCTTGGGAAGCATTTCATATTCCACAATTAATGAAGACCAGGGATTCAATAGATTTCGCTATCACAGAAGTTCAGAAGAAGCACATCGATTCTCCCATAACCTCATTAATACTTTAACAGCAGCTGTGTTGGGACCTGTACTATTTAACATGGAAGAATCAAGTCATAAATAGATGGATCTGATTTCTGAGTTCTGACCCTTGTAAAGCAAAGATAAACACTTAAAGCAGGGGTGACAGGTTATACAAATAATATATAACTTGGTGTTGGTGGAGGTTTGAAGCTGTATGTACTCCAGAAAACACATTCTTAAATTGGGTTTGGACTCACTGTAGGTAGGTCCTTTTGATGAGACTACTTTAGTTAAGAAGCTGTGGCCAACCTCAATCAGAATGGGTCTTAATCCTATCATTGGAGTCTTTCTAACTGGAGTGAAATTCAGACACAGAGAGAGTAAGCCACAGAAGGGGTGGTCAGAACCTGAAACCAATGGAAACCAGAAGAGGAGGGGGATGCCAGAAGAGGCTGCCATATGCATTGCCATGTGACAAACTAAGGACCAAGGATCACAAGCAGCCAAAACCTAGAATGCCAGTCTTTGGGAAGAAAGCACTGCCTTGATGAACCTTGATTTGGACTTTTTCCCAGTCTCAAACTGTGGATGTATAAATTCCCACTGTTGAACCTGATCTGTTTCATGGTATTTGCTTGATCAGCCTAGGAAATAAAAGTAAAGGGGATGCAGAGTGGGCAGGTAAAGGGGGAGTGTTTGTTTGTATACGATTCTCCCGGATAATACTTACTAATTTGGCATGTTTGTGTGTGAAAAAATAAAATAACACAATTCAAATCAGTCTCCTTAGTTCACTTTATCATTATTACTCTTGCTGCTTGCAATGATAAAGGTACTTAGCATGACATATTTATGGAGTACTTTAGTTTACAAAAGCACTTTCAGCATCACCAATAACCTTGCAGGACAATTAATTCATCCCACCTACAGCTCCCAAGCCTGTGCCTTTAATTTACTTCTGGAGGTACTTTAATAAATGCCTGTAGCAAAGTTGGCTGTTTTTAAAAATTTTAGATGGTATTGGCAAGTGTCCAAAACTAAATTTCTTGTGTCCCATCCCCCAATGAGATATATTTGGCTAGCTTCTAAAAGCTATTTGAAATATCCTACTTTCAGGTGTTATCTCTAAGTGATATCCTCTTTTGCTGTCTAATTCTCTGGGGTATGGTGCCTGAGGGTAGGAGAAGGAGACCCAAGGGAGTAGGCAGTAATAAATAAAACATAGACCTTTTCAATTTTGATATCTGTTCTTGTCCTATGTCTAGGCAGCTTATTTTAGCTTGGGGAAAAAATGCTGATGCTTAAATTACTGAAATAGGAAAGACTAAGAATCCTCATTCACTTGATGATAGCTTAGGAAAAGACTGACAAAATCAGCTTGCCTGAAAGCTCCCCAGTGTTGCATATTTATTTTCTAATGACACTTTGTACATGGATAGTTCTCTGCTCAACTTGCTTTATCTATTTATCATTAACACAGACTTAACTCTAAGAATTTACTTTTGTTGAGCTCC
The DNA here is from genome assembly GCF_023851605.1 of Tamandua tetradactyla. NCBI lineage: Eukaryota > Metazoa > Chordata > Mammalia > Pilosa > Myrmecophagidae > Tamandua > Tamandua tetradactyla. The sequence continues at coordinate 59,613,989 of NC_135335.1, forward strand.
TCAGCATGCTGGGGATTTTATCAGTTCATTAGCCTCCACAAACCATTAGTAGAGAAATTTGAGTTACACAGAAGTGAGAAGATGGAATTGCCCTCTCCATCCCCCCCCCCCCCCTTTTTTTTAACCTTCTAGGGGAAGTGATGGGGAAAGAGCAGCAGAATCAGAACGATTTCAGTTATTGAGCACACAGAGGCATGCTGAGTATGGAACACTGGTTTGGTGACCTTGGGCATTTTCAAGGTTAAAAGCAAAAATGAGGAGGGAGAGAGGATTTGGTTGTAGCATATTTTTAAGTTCTTGATGCTAATATTTTAAAAATTGAATCATAAAAATCTGAAGATGTGACTGAGGTTGGCCATACCTTCTTAACTAAAGCAACCTCATCAAGAGGTCCTATCTACAATGGGGCCAAACCCACAGGAATGGATGATCTTTAATGATAATGAACAAGTTGGATTTTATTTTATTTTTTTGCACAAAGAAAAACTTGCAAAATTAGTAAACATTATAGGGAAGATCTCATAGAGAGACAAGCAGTCCAACAGTTCACCTTAGTTCAAAGGATACCTTGATTTGTGAAAGCAAAACAGATACCTTGCCCTGCCTTCATGACCTACTCTCATGTAGTAACAGCATAGAAAAGAAAAGCATGAGGGTTCCTGAGGTTAAACCACAAAGAATCACAACTTCACCATCACCACTGACTATAAGAACAAACACGTCACCCTATCTCACTCAACTCCCCACCTTGGGCCATTTCTCATAAGTTACTTAGTCTCTAATGAAAATAACCTTATCTATGATTTTTTCAATACTAATATGAGACAACCCTTAGAGGTATTAACACCTTCATGAGAAAATGACTTTTACCTGATCATGGATAGACTACCTGTCACTTGGTAACTTTAGTATGCTGGTGTGTATGCATGTTTGTGTGTGTATGTGTTGTATTTCCTCTAAATGCTTGCATTTGGTATTTGGTGAGCCATTTTTCTAAATTCAGCATCTTGAAAATGTTGCAAGCAGAAATTATTTTCTCTTCTTAATGCTTCTTCCCCGAAATTTTCTATTTTCAGTTGTTCAGCACACCACGGTGCCCAGACAGAATCAGTCAGGGGATTTGTGATGCTCAGGAAAGGAATTCCCTGTAGGGCTCTTACACAGACAAGCGTTAGGGTGAATTTCATGATGGGGCAAGAGAGCTTTGTTTTTGCTGGCAGCTTCTGCTTCTCAGTCTTGTTTGTGACCATTTCTACTTCTATTTTTGTATTACACTTGGGCCTGGTATTGATTTGTGCACTACCGCCTAATTTCCCCATCGGTAGCCATAATGTTGAGCAGTGGTTTTATGATCTAACCACCTGCCCTCTACAAGATGCTGACTTCAGGGTCCCTTCCTACCACCGATTATATGTCTCTTTCAATCATTGACAGAGTCTTTTGTGTAGCTGGTCTTGTATACCACTATCAGCTGAAATCTCAAACTGATCAGAGTAAAAGGTATTTGCTTAAAAATTGGCTGGAATGGAGAATAACCCCGGCTCAGGAAGTCCACACTTCTTCATCGCTGAGAACTTAGTGCCTCTTTGGCCTCCTTTTATTTCTGGAGCTGCCAACAATGACCTGTGAGTTTCTGCTGAAAAGCGCTTACATGGTCATAGATGTAAAAAGGAGGCTGATGGTTTCCATGTGACTGTGTCTGTGGGTCAGTGTGAAAAAAGCGTGTGAAAGGTCCCTTGCAAAAGCAAAGTTGTGCATCTTTGCTCTGTGGATAGTGATAGCTCTTTCTGGTTATAATGTGGCTGGCACTTTTTCTTTTTTGGGAAACTTCTGGAGCTTAATTTGCCATAAAAATTTGTTGTGAGCATTTAAAAATGACATCTAATTTAAACAAACAATTCTATCATCAAAGGGAAGAAAACACACAAAAAACCCACATTGTAAAGATTGGTTTACTGACTATGTTAGGTTGAATTATGTAACCCTATAGACAGGTTCTTCATTTAATCTGCATTCCTATAGGTGCAAACCCACTGGGAATAGGATGTCTTGATGAGTTATTTTTAGAGAAGGTGTGACCCAGCTGAATGAAGGTGGATTTTAAACCAGATAACTGGATGCCTTATAAAGGGGAACTGGGAAGTCACAGAAGCTGGAAAAGAGAGGAGGCAAAGATCAAGCCAAGGAACTCCAACGAGTGCCAACAGCCAGCACCTAAATGCTAGACTCTGGGAGGAAGCAAGCCTTGTTCATAGTTTGAGTTTTTATTTCTTCTAACCCCAAAACCATGAGCCAATAAATTAAGCCAACCCACTCCATGGTCTTTATATTTGCATTAGGGCAAATGAAGAAACAGATCAAAGAGGTGAAGCATTCAAGGGTACTGCTTGGTTAGTGGAAAAGTCAGAATGCTGGTTGACATGGGAAAGGTTTCTTCTGGCATCTTTGGAAATCCCAGACTTCTGGAAACATTGGATAGATTTTGAATACATGGGTTTTTCTTCCCCCTTCTCAACAGAAGATAGATGAACTACTCAGCAATAAAAAAGAAAAATATATGCAATGGCTTGGGTGGATCTCCACAGTACTATGGTGAATGAAAAAATACCCATCTTAAAAGGTCACATACCATATGATTCCACTTACATAACATGTATGATATGATAACATTACAGAAATGGAGAATAAATTAGTGCTTGCCTGATGTTTGGGATGGCAGGAAAGGGAGACGAGTGTGACTATAAAGGGGTAGCATGAGGAATAGCACTGTGTTGATGGGAAGTTCTGGATTTTGACTGCAGTGGTGGGTACACAAATCTACACATGTGCTAAAATGACAGAACTGTGTGTGCATATTGTACCAATGTCAATTTCCTGATTTTGCTATTGCACTATGTTTATGGAACATGTAACCATTGGTGGAAACCGGGTGAAGGGCACATGGGACCTCTCTAGATAAGTTTTGCAACTTTCTGTGAATTAATAATTATTTCAGAATAACAAATTTGTTAAAAATTTAAAAAGTACATAGAAATACAGTAACCAGGTCAACATAAGGCGGGGGGGGGGGGGGAAAAAAAGCTTTCAGTGCTGGAAATAAAGTGTTAATAAATTTTTAAGTTTATCCTCTGGCTCAGACCACATCAGACTTAAAAATACTACAAAAGATAGGGATAAATCTGATTCTAAATTCCTGAATTTTCCAGTTTGCTGAAGAGTTTAATGAAGATTCTTTTGTTACATAAATATGAACATTTTCTGCATCAAAAAATTGGTGTAACTGTCCCTTTTTTTTGCTGGATAAAATTGATAAATGGAGTTTGTGAGTTAAGTGACTTATGGAAACAAATAAGTCCTTACATATAAAATTATAATAACAGAACACAACAATTTCCAATTAAAAAAAAAAACAACCTTTAAGTTGCTGGCTCTTAAAGAATATTTCATTGACAAAAACTTTTTTCAAAGACAAAAACAAAGACATTTAACCATGAATTTAATTAATTGTCTTGGTTGCTAGGTTAAAATTATGAAGCAAAGGGATACAAGTTGATATCAAGTTAGAAAAGACAAGGGAAAAATGATAGTTAGCCTTCAGGACCTCAAATCTACATCTGAGTAGGTTTCAGTATTTGGTACCTAAGTGAAGATGGAATTTACATACTGTTTTCAGTTGAATCCTCACAAAAATCATATGGATTTGAAATTTTGGGGTAAAACAGAGATGTGTCCTTTCTGATCACTGTGCCTTAAGTCTTTTTGTTAGCATAATCTATGCTAAATAAGATAAGGTTTATTTCCTCATTACCTAATTAATTTATTTAAATTTCCAGTTCCATTTTATTAGTTAGCTAAACTAATGTTATTTTTATTTCAACATCCACTAAATATTTGAAATAGGAAAATGTAAATAGGTATTCAGGTATTCACCCAGATTAAATTTTAATTGATGTTTTAAAATGAAATGGTTATTATGAGTCTTATGCAATGCTGCAAATTATGTTTGCTTAGTTATTCTGTTTAACCTCTTTGCATTAAATTTTTAATGACCTTTTTCTGATAAAAGCCTTAGTTGCTGAACACATGCACACATACACACCTTGGCCACAATTAATTAACCTTTAATTAACAGACTGGAAAAGGCGTGCAAACGGACACATATCTTGGGTCTTGTTCATCTGTGCATTTGCATTGCAATGACCTGCAAATGGTGTGCAGGACTGTGGGGAATGTACAATCTGGGTTTGTGAGCCACAGGAAGGATTCAGTGAGTTCTGCTCTGCTGCCCAAGTACTGGGATATGCCAGAGAGATTGCCGTTGTCTTCCCAACCTTCTCTAGCCTTTCAGGAAACAAAACTTAGTTGCTTTGTGTAAAACCTGTAACAATATGGGCAGTCGATACTATATGTAATAGTATCAGTAGTATTTTTGTTGCTGCTGTAACCAACTGTGGCAACTTTAGTGGCTTAAAACAAATACGAATTCATTCTATTATGGTTCTACTGGTTAAAAGAACATCGGGGGTTTCAGAGAACTAACTGCAAGCTGGCAGGGCTGTCTTTCTTCAGGAGGTCCGGGGGCAGAATCTGTTGGTTTGCCTTTTCCAGCTTCTGGATGCTGCCCGCATTCTTTGGCTCATGGTCTCCTCCTAACATCTTTAAAGCTGGCAACTGCCAACTGAGTCCTTCCCAATCACATCAAACTGATGCTCTCTTTCACCTCCCTCTTCCACTTTTAAGGAGGTTACATCATGCTCACTCATGTCTTCCATGATAATCTCTTGATTTTAAGGCCAACTGATTAGCAAACTTAATTCTGCCTACAACCTTACTTCCCTTTTGCCATGTAATGCAACATACACACAGATTATGGGGATTAGGGTTTGGACATTTTTGGAAGCCGATATTTTGCCTACCCATTATACGCAGTATAACAATTGTAAAAGAAAAAAAAACAATAACAACTAATAACGGAGCTACAAGATAACGGAGCACGTTTTTGTTAATGGAGGGAGAAAGTAAACTTGGCTTAGAGTAAAAATCTTTGGTTGCATGCTAGTATGTGAAAGGAATAATAAAAAACATACTCAAGAGTGTACAATGAGTTATGGAATGCTTGAAGGGAAATGAAATTTATTTACCTTGGGTTATAATACTTGCAAATAATGAATTTGAAAGAAAAAAATGAAATGCATTGATATTTTGACAATGTTCACCTCTAATGTTTATATATAAGATAAAGACTTATGAGTTCTTTATTGCAAATATTGCAAGATTGGTATACAAAAATAATATTTTAATTTGTTTTTCTCTCTTAAAATGACAAACTGATCTTTGAGTATACACTTTGCTCTTAACAAGAAACAATGAAGAATTTTCTATGTCTCAATAGCAAAAGCTTCTTTTTCACCAAGATATTCCTACTAGAGATCTTGTTAATTTTTGGATTCTTTGTTAGTCTCTCGAATCACTTTTAGCAAAATTTCCTCACTTATGCAAATGCTAGACTTTAATCTTTCGAATTAATACTTGGCAAAATTTCCTCACTTATAGAATGTTAGCATTCCTAATAATTACTACAATTTAGGGCTGAAACCAAGCTTGGATTTATTTCTTGCTTTTAGGCACTCATAACTTATGCTCATATCTTCTGTCCCCTGATAACTCTTTTTGAAATTGCATTCTCCAAATCCCCATACTCCATAGGCAAACCAGTAACACTGTGAAATGTCCTTTACATTTAAAGCATCTTTGGGGTTTCCCAGACAGTTGCTGGGAAACACCAATGATTTTTCTCCCTTACCTTTTTAAAAGGAGGGGTGCCAGAAATAATTAGGTATGTTTGTCATTCTGTAGGTTTTTAATTGGTTTCATACTGTTGTGAGAGCATTCCTGTTTATCAATGCTGCCAGACAAGAAGAGTTGACAAATAAAGAAAGAGAAGTGCAACCTCCACTTAATTACAACAAGTAAAACACTGTCATGATGATCATGATACAGGAGTTATGAATCTTTCCATTTGAATAGAACTGTGCTTACTTCGAGGTTAAAGATTGGCCTGATAGTGAGCAACAGTTTTTTTTTTCTAAAGAAATATTCCATTTTTAGGTTTACAAGAACCTTTTCAATTGGTCATACTTCTAACACACACTTTATGGAATAAAGTAAACCCCCCTGGCAGTTTCTCAGCACATTCATCATTCATAATATGCTCTTCCTCTTATAGAATCACCAACTCCTTAAGAGACTCCACTCAACTCAATTTCGATATTATTAATTATGATGATTAAATAACTGGAGCTATTCAGCCTTAACATTAGCAGGCTGATTTCCTCTCATGTTTGCCTACAGATCCCTGCTAAAGCCACAGATCAGTAATTGTGTCTACTGGAGGAAACATCAAAATGGCCAGAAATAGAGTTCAGAACCAACAGAATCCAGGACTGTAACAGCTGCTCTGCTCATTGCACAGAAGAGAAAACAGACTCTCGGTTACCAGCTTCCAGTGACACCAGAGGATAAGCTGATGTCATTGTCAGAGATGAACCAGATCCCAATGGTCTGAGTCAGGATTTCCAGAATGGTTACTTCAGAAGAAGGCAGCACTTTGAGAACCTGGACTACTAACTAACCCAAGCTCAGCAGAACAAGGGTTCAGTACTAGGATTAAATGAAATAAATCTCATAGTGGTTAAATATTCTATTTTGACTTGGGCATGTTGGAAAAAGCCTTTTTTTCTTTCTAGTTACTCTGTCTTTAACCCTTGATTTAACAGGTGATGTTTGCAAAAACTGTAACGAAACATTCTCTAACTAGAATCTTGTTCCAATTGATTCTTCAGAGTCCAGGAAAAAAATTCTTTGGATATTCTTAAAATGGATTAGAAGATAAATTATCAGGAAAATTTAATAATAAGCTAATCCCATAAAAATAACAACATATGTTGATTGGTCTTGTCTATACACCAATTTAAAGCAATAGTTAAATAATGCACAAAGAGCTTTCATTCATTTATTTATTCTCCTTACTGTAGGTTTACATGATATAGATTCAAGAAGAATCTGTACTCTTTCCTACCTGAACATAATGGAATAAATCAAATCTGCAACCATGGCCATGCCAGAGATGTCACTTGTAAAGGCAAATATAATTTAAGTAGGCATGACAAGCCCATTAAGGAACAAGCAGTGCATTTCATAGGTGGAACAAATGCTTTTTTTGTGCCGTATAGCTTAAGTAATCCCTGCCATCTAGGTAGCATGGTAAGGAGCACTGTAAACCTGGGTAGCTCAAGGAGAAGGAATAATCACAGAGTTACAGGTACTGGGCAGGAGAAAGAGGCAGTCCTGGGTTACTGATCCCAGTAGGCGAGCTGAAAGGGAATTAAATATTTCTGCCATATATAAGGGGGCCCAATAACGATCTGTGCTTGTTTGAAAGTGTTATGTACCCTAGAAAAGCCATGTTTTAATCCTGATCCAAGCTTGCAGTGGCAGGCATTTTTTAAATCTTTATTCAATATCTTGTGGAACTTCTGATTAGATTATCTCCATGGAGATGTGGCGTACCCAATTGTGGGTGTAATCTTTTAACTAGATGAGATGTGACTCTACTCATTCTAGGTGGGTCTTGATTAGTTTACTACAATCCTTTAAAAGAGGAAACATTTTAGAGAAAGCTCAGAGCAGATGCAGATCCTTGGAGGGGCAGTTGCTTCAGAGCTGACAGAGCTGACGTGGGACCCCAATGTATTGAGATGCAAGGCCCAGCATACATCGTTTCCAATGAGATGCTAAGCAGGCCAGAATCCACTGTTGTGTCTTAGAGGAGCTAAGCAAAGGCCCACAGATGCCAAGTGAAAAACCTCCACAGGAAACAGAGGCTGAAAGCAATGGAGCCCAGGAGCAAGGAACTAGCAGATGCCAGTCACATGACTGAGGTGTTTCAGACCCCTCGGCCTTCACTGAATTAAGGTATCTCTACCTGGATGCCTTAGTTTGGACATTCTTATAGGCATAGACCTGCTAAACTTGCAACATGTCTTTAAATCCCCTTTTTAAAAGCCATCCCATTTCTGGTATATTGCATTCTGGTAGCTTAACAAACTAATACACAATCTTATCAGTAGCAGGTTTCCAAACACTCCAGATGAATGTTAACTCTCAATACTTACTATCATTGTTTGATATCTAGTTTTGATAACCCTGCAAAGAGATCTTAGTTAAGTTAAAACTGCTTGCTATACCTATGTCTGTAAAACTGGTCTGGCCGTCTTGCAACAATTTGTAAGTAAAAATCCCTTTCTCTTCCTGATGCTTTCGTCTCTGAGTTTTTCTTTTGCAGACTGAAAAGTGGATGGTGCAACACAAGCCCTCTGCTTTAGGAGTGCCTGTCTCCTTTTCCCAGAATGGAGCCTGTTCATTTGCCTCATCTGCCCCTTTGCTCTTGTGGAATTAGAATAAAGAGTTCATGAGACGCATTGATTTTTTAAAAATGAATCTTCTTTTATGTTTCTGCCATTTGTTTTAATTATTAAATATTTATCCACATAGAGTGGGAGGAGGGGCAGAGAAACAAAGGCATAGCTGGTGCCAAGGAATCCAATGGTTCATACGGACAGTGTTAGACAAATGCCAAAAGAAACAGTAAAGTGCCTTATACTTTTCTCTTATAACTATGTATGCAGATTTATAATACATATAAGAACCTATTTCACACGCCAGGATTGTTAAGCAGTCGGTCTAAAGAAATGATTCAATTAGTAATTCAATTCTATGAAAAGAAATGAGATTGGGCAGAACAGAGAGTCATATAAGTTTGCCACACACAGTATGCAGTTTTCTCAAGAGATACAATCCCAAATAAACAACAGATTCCATCTGTGTGGATGACAGAAGGAATTGTATTTTTCCGTACCATGAGGTCTTATCCAGAGGAATTCACTGAATCTGATTCTGAGAAATTCTCACATAATTGAAGTGTCAGTAACTAAAGTAATGAGTGGAAATATGTGCAAGAAGGTGGCTAAGATAAGCATTTTAATTTGTATAACAATATTTCTAAAAATAAAAATGGCAGTTAATTAACAAGAAGTTTGCTGAAGCACCTTTTTGAACTAGAAATAAATCAATTCTTGAGAAATATTATAAGTGAGGAAAGCAGCTGTGATACATTTTAAAAGAGTTTAAATAATTTGATTAAATATCAAGCATGATAGGCAAAAAGATAATTTTCTCAATTCATTGCCTAATTTTAGTGGAAAAGAGATAAACGTGAAAAATTTAAATGTACTGATCCAAGTTTCAGGGCAGAAACCTGGGAAAGACTTTTATTTAGGTTAAGAATGCCGTCTACCAAAGACCCAAGACTCTTCTAAGGTGAAACTTTCACAAGGCACGAGAGTCTCCGAGACAGGGTATGATCAGTATTTCGGGAGGAAGAGTATATTTTCAGGAACAGAACATGATACCTTGATTAATGCCAGTAGACTAATGATGAATTAACTTTGCCTTTGCCTTCCTTTGCCCTTTCTTTTATCAAGTTAACTTACTCCTTGCTAAAATAAAACTTAGCCTCAATCAAGGCACTAAGAGAGGAACTATTGATAGGTTTTTTTCATAAGTTACTATCCTTAGGTGACATTAAGCAGTAGTTTGACTTTTTCAAGAACATCTGCATCAATAGTTTGATTTTTTGCTTTGCTTCTCCCTAGAGACACAGAAATGACAGTTACAATTTCCATCTTACATAGAAGACAAAAGTGGTCCAGAGAGATTATGTGATATGATTAAGGTTACAGAGCTGCCTCCTAAACTTTGTACCTTTCTGTTAGCCTCTTGGGCAGAAAATCCTCTTTCCCCATCACCCCACCCCTTGAGTTCTCTTCACAGTTATAATCTTTTCCACCTGTTTAATACCTACTTTTCTTCATTCATTTAGCCATTCTGCAAACATTCAGTGCAGTTGCATCTAGTTACCTTGTGTACATGACTTATCTTCCCAACAATATCATCAACTATTTGAGGATAGAGATGATATCTAATAGCTTTAGGTGTACGGATAAATTAAAAAGTCATTTACATGGGAGCTTTTGCCCACACGGTATATGAAGATACAACAGCACTTTGATGTTTAAGAATCACATGCATATCTGTCCTGCTGCTACTGTTACCTTTCTCTCTGACAGACTGAGGGAAGACAAGTTCCACTAGATGCTAGGTTGTAAAATGGGTTTTGTTTCCCAAATTGATTTCTGTCTCCAGCAAAGCTTGGCTTTGTAATTTCTAACTAATTTAACTTACTGAGTAGATCTTTGGATACTCATAAGTCTTACATGGTTCTGGGTGACTGGTTCTCCAGGGTCTGATTTCATTTACATAAAACTTGGACACCAAGGATCTATTTTCAGAGCTGAGATATACCTCTGAAGGTAGATGTGGTAGTTTGCAGCTGTTATGCACCCTAGAAAAGGCCATATTCCTTTAATCCATTCTTGTGGGTGCAAAATTATTGTGGGTGAAACCTTTTGATTAGGTTATTTCAATTGAAATGTGACCTACCCAATTCATGGTTGGTCTTAATCCTTAGTGGAGCCTATTGTGAGAAGAAAAAAGGCAGAAACACAGAGAGAAATGCCTCGAAGAGGCTAAGAGAGGATATATGGATGCTCAGAGAGAAAGCCACTGGAACTGGAAGCTGAATGCCACCGAACCCGAGAGTGACAGCAGGTGCCAGCCGAGTGCCTTCCCATGTGACAGAGGTGTCCCAGATGCTGGCAGTCTTTCTGCAGCCTCCAGATATCATCTTGTTGATGCCTTAATTGGGAGATTTTCATGGCTGAAGAACTACAAATTGTAAGTTAATAAATCCCCACTGTAAGTCAACCCATTTCTGGCAGCTTTAGTGAACTGAAACAGTAAGTTACCAGAGGCAGCCTGGGTGACCATCAATCAGTTTAGCCTCCACACCACTCATCCATATAATGTGGCCCTTAATTATATGAGAAGGGGCCTGATCTTGTCCCAGATCTTATAAAATCCCTCTCTCCCTTAGGCTTAATGTTATGGGTTTATATGTTGAAGCACTAACACTCACCACATGTGAATGTACCCTTATTCCAAAGCAGGATCTTTGCCGTTGTAATCAAGTTAAGACAAAGTCATTCTGAATTAGGGTGGACTCTAAATCTATTAACTGGTTGCCTTCTAAACAGAGTAGAAGACACAGACCCAGACACAGCAGGATTCTTCCTGCCAAGTGAAGATGGAGGCAAAGACTGGAGTGATGCTGCAACAAGCCAAAGAATGCCTGCGGCCACAAACTGAAAGAGGCAAGGAAGGCTCCTCCCCAAGAGGCTGTTCTCTCAGAGTGAGAACAGCCCTGACACACCTTGATTTCAGACTTCTATCTTGCAGAACTATGAGAGAAAGAATTTCTGCTATTTTAAGTCACCGAGTTTGTGGTATTTGTTACAGCAGCCATGGGAACCAAATACACTCAGATTTGAAATAATCTCCTTCCCTGGATACAAGAGGATTGGGGAAGTTCTTACTAGCAGAGGTTATGATACCTTTTCTTTTAAGAAAATCTCCTTTTCATCATTTGTCTTCATTTTGGAATTTTTAAAATAATATTAGTTTATAAAACTTGATGTTTAGGTCAAAGTTTATTTTTTACTTTCTGCCCATGAATTGCTTAATTGATTTTTTCAGGATAAAGAAATCTGCCATTTTTGTATTTTAAAAATACACAGGATCTCTATTTCAAGACAAAGAACATCAAAACCCAAAGATACTGACAAATTATTTTAATAAAGTTGGTTTGTGGTTTAGCTATCTCCCCAAATTCCCTAGCTGGTGAGAACATTCCTTCCATGAACTGTAAAAATATTCTGGGCTATATAATATTGCCTATTTCTATATTAATTAACCACAGCGGACATTTCATATGGAATTGTTAGCATTATTAATCTTCCCAGAATTCTAGTTTGAATTTGTAGGCTTCTGTTGTGTGTAAAACCAAAACTTACGTGATTTACACTTTGATGAGTTTAAAACTTTGATAAGTGTATTTGTACTACACTAAAAAGAAACCAGTAACTATTAACATTACATGCACTACTCTCAAGTAGATAGAAAGGAAAAAGTAAGGCATGATATAAAGAATACAAAGAGATCAAGAAGATACAAAAGGCAGAGGCAAAAATGAACTTAGAAGATCGAAAATGAAACTGTTTATTTCCACTAATCCTGCTTAGCCCAAATTACTAAATATTAGATCTGAACCCAGCCAATGACCTATTTATTAAAAACAATCTTTAATACTTCAAATTCTGGAAGAGAAAAGAAGCTGGACAGTCCTTTGGCAATTTCTTTATTGTGATGGGATTTGACTTGCAGCAAAAGAGAAAGATATGACGAATGGAAGAGATTGCATGGAAGATTGAAAAAAAAGGCAGAAAAATATTAGAAACAGAGATCAGTGAACCCAAAGCCCAGCAAACTGTCTGGGGTTCCATTTTTCTTATTTAAGCCATTGTTGCACTTTCTGAAAACCTTAAATATCTATTTGTCCCATCACAGTGGAGCCTGGGCAGAGGAGAGAGGCTCTGGTTTTGTCTGATACCAGGAGGTACCAACCCTTTATCTTCTACCAGCTGGACAGTGGGACAGCAGCATCTCTCCTGCAGGAATCTGATTTTCCTGGCAGTCTGCTCCCACTGCCATGAGTACAGTGATGGGAGTTCCATTCTCTTGGTGACAGATGCTGCTTAGCAGCACTGCCTTCCAAAACGCAGACACAGAGCATGTGCCGAAAGCTCTGTCCTGCACCCTGCCCAGCCTGACTCAGCATCAGCAGATGAATTCCGCTATTTGCCTGATGAGAGCCTGCAAAGTCATCACATGCAAGGATCATGCAAGAGGCTACAGACTGGTCTACAAAGAGTAAGATTATTGCTCTGCAATGGTTGTGGCTAGTGCCATCAAACCAAACCAAACCATGCAAATGCAAACCAAAAACAATTAGGGGTCCTCAAATGAGAAAAAATGCTGTATATGCTGCATTTTGTAATCCAATATGAGACATGCCTGCTACCTTATTTTAAAAAATTGCTAGAGACTTCGAGAATTTACAGGCTGTTAGGTTTTCTGAAAGGACTAATGATTCAGTGGTGCTTGTTCTGCCCCACAAAATTCCATTGGCTAAACAGAGTTCACGCGGCAATCATTTTCTTTCCAGCGAGAAATGCTAAGGTAAAGTTCAGGTGAGTGTATGTGTGCTGGAACATGAGTGCAGGAACTGAGAGGGGGGTGGGGTCGGATTAAATAGAGATGTCCAAGGGAAGCCATGGCTTGGGAGACACATGGGGACCATCTGGTGGCCCAGCTCTTGCTCATGTGAACAGAGCCAGAGCAAAGCTGCAAAGGAAGGCAGGACCTCAGGGCGGTGTCCCCTCAGGCCACTCCCTGTGACCTTCAGGCACCCTGCAAAGGGTGCTTCTTTCCTTCCTTCAGTATTCATTTCCTGTGGCTCTTGTGAAAAAGTATCAAAAATTTGGTGGATTAAAACAACAGAAGTTTATTCTCTCCCAGTTCTAAAGGCCATGCATCCAAAACGAAGGTGTTGACAAGGTTGGGTCCTTCTGAAGCTCTGAGGGAGTCTCCTGCCTTGTCTCTCTTCGGTCTTCCCTGGCTTGCAGCTGCATCACTCTAATCTCTGCCTCCATCACCACCTGCCTTCTTTCCTGTATGAGTCCGGGTCTCTTCTGCCTCTTAGCAGGACACTTGTTATTGGATTGAGGGCAGATATTCTAGAACGGTCTCATCTTAAGACTCCTAACTTAATTGCATCTGCAAAGATTCTTTCTCCAAGTGAAGGACCATCCACCAGTTGTAGGCATTTGGATACAGACATTTCCTTTTGATCTTTTGGGGGGTGACTATTCAACCCACTATACCTACCTAATCTTCTCCCTAACCCATATTTCTCTTTAAGAATGCTCCCTTCCCCTTTTACTCTTCTCTTCTTCCCTTCTCTTTTGCCTGAGACTTAGGACTGTCAACCTTATTGAGTCTGACAAGAAAAAGAAAGTTTCTGTCCCCATCCTGTGGGGACAGGAAGAGCACCTGCTTGCTTAGCAACTGAGGGGGCTTCTCCATGTGAGGCAGGGTGAAAACTGGAATCCTGCTCAACCTTTGGGTTTTGACATGTTTAGAGACTTCTTTGAAGAGGAGGCCACAAATAACAGTTAATTATTTTTTGCTTAATTTACCAAATTTCACCCATCATTTCAGGCCTGTGTAATTACATGTAAATTGTAATTCCAGATTATCACTCTTTGGAAACTCATTAAATGACATTGTCACTCTCTGTGCAGTTTTGAAACCATTATGTAAGCCAGAAAAGCCATGTTTTAATTGTGATCCAATCTTGTGTGGCCAGACCTATTGTTTAGGGTGGAAAACTTTGATTGTACTACTTCCATGGAGTTGTGACACACCCACTTGTGGTGTGTGGCCTTTTGATTAGATGGAGACATGACTCCACCCATTCAAGGTGGGTATTGATTAATTTGCTGGAGTACTTTAAAAGGGGAAACATTTTGGAGAAGCCTGAGATGCAGACACTTGGAGAGCAGAAGCGACAGAGCCGACGGAGCCAACCTGAGACTCAGAGTTTGGGAGATGCAGGGCCCAGTAGTTAACCATATGACTTCCTGTGAGATGTTAAACAAGCCAGAACCTGGAGAGAGCCAAAGGGAGCCAAGAGATGAAATCCAGCCCTGTAGAAGCCAAGTGAGGAACCCCCACAGGAAACAGAGGCTGAAAGCAATGGACCCCAGGAGCAAAGGACCAGCAGATGCCAGCCACATGCCTTCCCAATTGACAGAGGAACCCTGAATGTCACCGGCCCTTTCTTGAGTCAAGGTATCTTTTCTTGGATGCCTTGTTTGGACATTGTTATACTTAGAACTGCAAACTCGTAATTAACAAATTCCCTCTTGAAAAGTCATTGCATTTCTGGTACATTGCATTTCAGCAACATCTGCAAAATGAAGCATCCTTCCAGTTTTTAATTTTTTTTTGCATGGACAGGCTCCAGAAATGGAACCCGGGTCTCCGGTACAGCAGGCAAGAATTCTGCCACTGGTCCACAGGCGCACTGCCCCCTCCAAGTATTTAATACTTAGTGCTTTAGATAAGATGCTCAAAGCATTATTTAAACAAAAAGGTGTTATTACAGCCCAACTATGGCTGCTGACATCAGTGTCATCATTGCTCGAGTTTGATTTGTCCTAGTCTTTTAAAAACAACATAGGCTTTGAGCTTCCCGGACTTAACTCAGCACAGATCCAGCATGGATGAAAATGGCAAGTGCAAGACCTATTTCTTTAGAAAGTTCTCCACGGCGATGTAAAGCCCAGGTGTTTTTGTGAGGATAATCGCCAACATCATTGAGAATGGAAAAGTGAGTTTAAAATTCTGTCATAAGTGCCTCCTCTCCACGAGTCTCCTCAAACTTCAGGAGGGCTAATTAGATAGGTTTCATTACAAGGAACGCCTTGTGGAGGAGGCTGTGACTCTCTCAGGGAAATGAGCACAGGATCTTTATCTTAGAAATTAAAGCCTCCTCGTACACTGTGTTCTAGCTGCCGCCGAGAAGCAAGGATCTGCCAAGACTCACTGGTTTCTGACAGAGGGGGACATCACAAGGATTCTAAAGGAATGCAGGAAATAAATCACATCACACTAACCATGACAAAACACATTTTTTTTTGTATTTTTTATTCCATATAAAAGGCTGCGTACTGGTCTCTGGGTTAACAGGAAAGATGAATAATGGTTTGCTAAAAGGTTTATTGTCTGATTGCAGGAGGGACAGAAGCAATGTACTTTTAGGTGTGTGGAGAGTATGGTGCTAAATACATAGGTTTTGCGTTTAATTTGCTTATACATTGTGCCCGCCCCCCCCCCCCCCCCCCCCCCCCCCCCCCCCCCGCCCCCCCCCCCCCCCCCCCCCCCCACAAAGAGATGTGTTTGAACCCTAGCTGCTGGTCCTGGGCATGCGACCCTCCCTGGAAA
Source organism: Tamandua tetradactyla (assembly GCF_023851605.1). NCBI lineage: Eukaryota > Metazoa > Chordata > Mammalia > Pilosa > Myrmecophagidae > Tamandua > Tamandua tetradactyla. The sequence continues at coordinate 59,630,072 of NC_135335.1, forward strand.
TAGAGTCTTTGATGGTGTGGTTAGTTAGGAGGAGGCCAAACCGGGTTAGGGTGAGCCCCAACCCAACTTCGCTGGTGTCCTTAGAAGAAGGAGAGAATCGTATGCACGCACGTGGAGACGACTCCGTGAAGGTGGGGGAGGCAGAGGCTGCGGCATGCATTCACAGGCCAGGAGGCAAGGAGGGAGGCTCCCCTGAAGGTTTCAGAGGGAGCACAGCCCTGTCAGCACCTTGACTTCAGATCTGTGGCCTCCAGAACTGTGAGAGTAAACATTTCTGTTGTTTTAAGCCACCCGGGAGGGGATGTTTTGTTTGGGAATTAAAACGTGTATGTACATGATATATGTTCATCTCTATGTATATATACACATAAAGATTCATATATGTATACGTAAATGCTGTATCTTTTGTTTATTGGGAGGTCGATAACAACATGGAAAATCAATATATTTCATACCTGATATTGTATGAGAGTTCCAGAGATGGCTTAATTAATGCACATCAATTCTATTTGAATCCCAGCAGGATGAGACTGGGAAACAGATGATTGCATGTGTCCCTCTTCTGCTGAGCACATCCATGCCTCCTCTCATTTCCAGGGTGAAGCCCAAGCTCTTCGGGGCTGGGAGGCAAGACCCCTGCAGGACGCCTCTTTTCCCCCACCCATCCGTCCTGCTCCTCATTTTGTCACTATTCCACAGGAGTTCAGGCTCTCAAGAGGAACTCCTGTTCTCTCCTTTGTCTGTTGAATTTTGACTTTTCGAGGCTCAGCTTGGGTGTCCTACTATTCAGGACGGTTTTCCTGAATCTCCATCTCCCAAAGCTGCTGTGATTGCCTCCCCTACTCCTCAAGAGTCTTTGTGTCTCCTCATCTCCAGGGTCTCCTGGATGCAATGGGGGTACATCCCTCTTATGTAGGACTTCCAGGGACACAGGATTGGCCTGCCCATTCAAGAAATGTGTTCCTAAATGATGTACCATTCAGTCTTTACATCCTAAAAGAGCCACAGACAAAGGAACCAGAAACCAACTCAAACGAAACACTGACAAAAACCAGTCAGGCGTCCTGAGATGGTATTTTACCACTGAAGTGTAAGCTATTCCCTGAGTAGAGTTAGCTGTGTTCAGTGACCTAAATGATCTCGAATATTTGACAGTTCTAAATTTAACTTTCCGCGGTTTTATTTTCACAGTAAAAATGTTGCATTGCTTATATTTTTCAGCAATGCATCTGGTTGCCTGGGAAACCAGAAGGGTTTGTGCTAAATGGGAGAAGCAGTTCAGAGAGATTTGCCTCAGAAGTGTTTCCAGCACATTCTCTCATGGTGGAATCCTTTGTCCCATGGATGCACTTGGGCCTTCCCCATTCCCCATCCCTCAAAAGGGTGGGGGGGGAGGTACAGTGACTCAGGCATGGGTGACGGAACACAGCACGGCCACTTGCAGGGGATACGAAACCCATGCAATTTCCAGCTAATGCTGCCTGGCCCACTGAGAGTACAGCTTTGAGTTGATTTCCAAGTTGTGGTGATTTTCAGATATAAGTAGACATCATATATGTCAACTTTAAATATAGGAAGGCATAGAATGGGCAAAGCCCAAACAACCCTAAAGAGTAGCAGAAAGATCAAAGGTGATGATGGAGTTATACAGAGAAGATAGGGTTTAACACATGAGTATGAGCGCTGAATCATTATATTGGTAGTTGTTTTGGTCTCCAGTATCGTAGAATAGCTAGAAATAAAAATCTAAAATTGTGGAATTGTAACCTATACCAAACTCTGAAATCTGTTCCACAACTAAATGTTGTGATGTGCTTTGAAATTTATTGCTTTTTTTATGTATGTTATTTTTCACAGAAAAAAAATATCCAGATGAAAACTGTAAAAAACAAAAGATAGGAAAACATAAATGCTTTTGGACAGAGGTGAAATTCGCCAGGTTTCCAGGGCTTCTTGGGAGACATCTGTAGAGGAACTAGAGCCGAGTCCCTTGAACTGGCACTACGGACATATGGGGCCAGATAATTGTGGGTGGAGGGCGCTGCCCTGTGCATTGCAGGAGGCTGAGCAGCACGCCCACCTCCAGCTGTGACTGTCTCCCCCCAAAAATGTCCCAGACAAGGCCAACTGTCCCCTGGGGGGCAAAATCGCTTCTAGTAGAAAGAGGAGGGGCTAGGTGGGTCACTCCAAGAGTCACGGGACAGCGGTGCCAAGGAGCTGAGGGAAGAGCTTTTTTGCTGAAGCCTCCTTCTTTCTCTTCTGTACCTCTCGATGATCTCATCAGCCCCTGCAACTTCACACCTTATGGGCTTTGGGAGTAAACCGAGGATGTGACTGGGCTAAACTCACATAATATAAATTGTCTGTAAAATTTTCTCTCTCAATTGTCTGCAGAATATAATGGTGGGGACATGTACGCTGAGAAAAATAAATGTCTAAACAAGCATCAACAGGGACAGTGCGCTAACCTTCAACCTGATGAATGAAAATGGAACACCTGGCTAGCGTGTTATGAGAACTCCCTCATTCACTGGTGGTGAGGAAATGTAACCCCCGCCTCTGCTGAGACCCTGGAGGGCCCTCAGTTTACATGAGGCACATGTCCCATCGCGTACTGTACTGAAGATACACGTGTCTATCTATGAGCCTTCCTGAAATTCCTTCAAATCCAGAGTCCAGACACCCAAACCCAGTCTCTTATGAATGGAATGTGTTCGATAAATATTTGGCTTCTATATCACTTGTATGAAAGTAACGTAAAGAAAGATTTTTCCTTAAGGTTTTATATACACACACCCCCTCACAATTTATACCTCTTGGTAGTTAGTTATTCACCTAAGTACTGAGTTTGCAAGCCACAGACAATTAATGATTCTAGTAAAAAGATACATTCTGCTTTCCCCATGTGGTTACAGATGGCTCCTAACAATTAATAAAGAAGATATTTCCAGTGCCATCATCCAGAGTAGCGCCAAGCAAATGTTTAATGAAAGAATGTAGTGAGTTGAATGAAATGCCATGTCAACAGTCTGTTTTTAGCAATTAGGTTTGAAAATGGGTTGGTCTATAGACTTCTGCATATGGTTTTTAGCCCACTGAATTTTTTAAAAACTTTTTAAAATTGTGTAATATAACATATACTCAAAGCAAAGAAAGAAAAAAGCAATAGTTTTCAAAGCACTCTTCAACAAGTAGTTACAGGACAGATTCCAGAGTTTGTCATGTGCAATCTCTCAGATCTCTCCTTTCAGCTGCTCCAGAATATAGGAGGCTAGAATGAACAAATGTTATTTTTATCATTACAATCAACTTTTTTTTCTTTTTTGTGAAAAATAACATATATACAAAAAGGCAATAAATTTCAAAGCACAGCCCAACAATTAGTTGTAGGACAGATTTTAGAATTTGGTATGAGGTATGATTCCACTATTCTAGGTTTTTATTTCTAGCTGCTCTCAGATACCAGAGACTAAAAGAAATTAGCCCATTGAATTTTAACTGGCTGCTTTTTCCTTTTCCTTCCCTGCCATGCTCTGATATATTTCCTTCCTCCTTCAAGCTATGGTCTTTCTCCACAAAGTATATTTAACCCACAGGCTTTTAGACCAAGAGTTCATTCAGTGCTTCCCTGCAAGAAACAGCCTCAGATGTATTCTCCAATTCAGGTTCTGATGGAAAATGGATATAAGGAGATACCCACTTATCTTAAGTGTTTACCATTGGTTCACTCCATGGTTCTTTTAATTTCTACAAGGCTTTCCTTTATGATTAGTGCCCACTGCTCTGTTCAGTCTCGATGTTTAAACACCAGTGGGAGAAAAACCTACAGTAGATAATTTACCCCAAATTACCTGGCTACATTTAGTTTTATTACAACTGTAGCCAGAAACTAATTTAAAATAAAGTATATATTAAAATGAGAGCTCTATCGCATTATAACTTTGCATAAGAGTCAGTGCATTCTTAGGTAAACTGCCCTTCATGGGACTGCTGGTGGCTTTTCTTCTCAAGGGTCTCGAGGAGGCTCTTTATTAAATAATGTGCCATCTCGAAGGTGGAACATAACATTTTCCTGATGGCCAGAGTGCCCTTGGGCAGCTGTAAAGAGTAAAGCATGCAGAAGGATACAGAGATAATTGAAATTGAAGAGAATTTTGGATGAGGAAAAGCAATTAGCCATATTGGAATCTGGCCAGGACAATGAGCATGTGAAAAGGGCATATAATTCCCTGTTAATTTCACTCATCTTGGTACGAATTTGAACAAGATCTTTGGTCTTCACTGACAAAAGCATTAAAGATATTGGGAAACACTGACTCAATCTAGTTCAGTTGGAACTATTCTTGGTAGGGTAGCAAAAGAAGCACGGAAGAGAAAAACATAGACATTTGACACTAGTAAACAAGTTTGTAGTCTACATGAGAATGTTCTAACTACTCTTTCTGTAAATCAAGATTACAAAAGATTTTTTAAGTAAGTTGAGCCATCCCTTCCAATTTCAGTAAATATTTTTAAGCTATAGATCCTATAGTGTCTGTTCTCCATAAACTTAAAGCATGACTATCAATTGTTCATTCAAATGTTTATTGACAGACTACATTTAGTTGGCCCTGGACTTATTAAAAAGGAATGTAAGACATGAGTACATCTTGTTTCCAAAAGCCAATGAGAATCAACTTCAAAATAAAATTTGATTTTAAAAAAACCCCAACTGTTGCTTCATATTTCTTCACAAGTTAAAGCTGTGCATTTAGGAAGCATTGACATCCCACTGTGTTTATTTTCTGGGAACTCCCATGGCATTCAAAGTTTATGCCACAATCTTAACGTTCATGAATATATAAATGTGGTTTCAAATGGGCCATCTCCAGTAGAATGATCAATGTTATGGGAGACAGGGCTTCCCTATCTCACTTTTCATAGCAAATTGGAAGTAAGTCATTGAGTATGACAAGACAGTTGGGGACAGCGAAGCCCAAATGCCGTTAAAGATAGATGAAAATGAATTTTGAATGATGAATAGTTTTGTATGACCTGTGCAACTATTTCCTTTCTATGTCATTTGGTCAACCTCAACGAGAAAACAATCTATCACCCATCAGCCCTTCCACAATAGCTGAAACAATTTATCCTCATTATTCCCAATATAGCTCGCTGTATTCATTAGCATCACTTATTATTCCATTGTCTTCACTCACATCACTTTGCTATTCCAGGATAGTCTTGCCCAAGCAAATTACTTAATGATTCAATAAAGAAACTTCCAAAAAGTCTCATGAACTCTTCACTAGAGAGCATCAACAGACAGTTTGTGCTTTAATACTCTTTGAAGTCCTTGGTTTCCAGCAATCCTGGACTGGGGCACATGATCCTTACCTAATTCCAATCAAGCCAGCACATTGAAATACCTGCCTTAAACCAGACTTCAAATTCTCAATGAATATGACTTTGATTTTGTCCCAAGGCACTGTCCAAGCTCATCGAGGTCGTGTTCTGCCTTTTCGCAGTGAGCGGAAAACTCAGTTATGTCTTGGCAATAGGTCATGTTGAGGCTATTTGGGGACCTAGCATTGGACACCACTAAAGGACCATTTTTCCACTAGAAATTTAAGTAGATAAGCGCATTTTAGGTGGGCAAGCTCATCAGATATGTTATCAAAAATTATTGTATATCACTTAAGGTTTGCTTTTGGCCTATGCCCATAATGCTTTTTTTTCCCCATGTGTTGATTTATTTTTTCTTATTTAGAATAAATGAGACTCAAATAGGGCAATTGCTAGTTCAGTATTAAATTTAGTCAGCCTTTCTTTAAGATATGTCTTAATGTAATTTACTTAACTTTTCAAAGAGAAATTAGAATAAGAAAGGGAGGATGGACATGACTTGCTGTTATAAGCTTACTGCCAAGCCAAGGTAATCTCAGACGACTAATCAACTTGGTCTCATTTGAAGCTTAAACTAAAGGTGCTTTTCTCTTTTCCTTTCTAATACATTTTTTTCAGGATTTGATGTTTCTGTAATTGGAAGCAAGCTTATCAAAGAAGTCTGAGAGACGAAAAAAAGAAGGCTTAAATAGAGCCATAAGTGAAACAGATGAATTTCAATGTCTGTAGGAAGAGATTGAGCTCTTCAGCATAAGGTAAAACATATCCAATAATAAGGCCAAAGAAGGAATTCAGCTACATTGGATAAGGCACTGAAATTCTTCCTGAGAATTTTTATCTCAAGTGATTTGTCTAAAAAACATACTTTTTACCTGAGATTTTTCATCATTTACTGCAGATATGGTGAGCTGGCCCTTTTCTGGTGGCCCGTTTAGACAGTGCAGTATTACTGTACATCAGAGAGGATGACACTGTTACCTTGTTACCTTGAAATGGAGGTGTAAGCACCCTGGGTCACAAAACAAATTTTATCTTCTACTTTGTGTCCCCATGTTTTCACAAAACAAATTTTATCTTCTACTTTGTGTCCCCATGTTTTGAATCCGTCTAAGGCAAGCTTGTTTCAGTAATAAAAGCCAAGCAATCTGGGCAGTTTTTTTCCTTGTTAAGTTAAGGAATAAAAAACAGACTCTTTTTTTTTTTTTTTTTATCAAACTCTGCACATATGCAGGAGGATACAATGACTGGTACTTGGGATTCGAGTTACCTGTGTCATGGAAGATACCTCTTTATTGTCAACAGTGCCCTTCATTGTTCCATTATTTACCAGAGGACTTCAGGGAAGAATATAGAGATGATGCCCTATTATAAAATCTTAGTGAAAGGAATAAGTTTCTCATTGGGAAAAATTAAGCATCAGCATAAAAAAGATTCGTGCCTGCAATAAAATGAAAAAAAAAAAAAAAAAGTGCTTCGAAGAAAGGTCCCGATCACAGTAAGCTTCAGATCACTTTAAATATGCTGAAAATGTTAAACTGTTTCCCACAGTACGAAGATGCCAAATAACCTTTGCCTGGAAGCTTCCACTGAAATAAGGGAAACACATGAAGGATCATAAACAAATAAACAACACGTGCTATTAATACTGCTATGACTGCTACAAAGTAAAACAGTACAGATAACAGTTAACATTAACTTGATGCCTGCTAGGTTCCATGTATTATTTAAAGCACTCTATATTTATTTATTTCTCACAACAGTCCTATGAGGTCAACACTATTATATCTTTATTTTAAATACAAAGGAACGAAGGGCAGAGAAGTCAAGTAAACTGCCCAAGGGATGCAAGTTACAAAATGTACTATGTCCAACACAGAGTCAGAAATAAAAGGTGACCAAGGAAAAATGTACTGAAATGAATAGTAGAGATTCCAAGGCAGGGAGTAAGAAACATTTCTTGTTACCTTTACCAACGGCTCCCTGCAAACCTCAACTTATAGATAGGTCCCACACCTATCAGTTCTCCTGTCCTTGATCCTTACAGCTGATGCAAACCCTTGCCTACAATTCCCAGGAATCCGTGCATTCTGCTCCTCCTTGAAGAGAGCAGCTACTCTGAGCTTAACACTGTTGTAAGTTCTAGAGAATTTTCTCAGTGAGAGTTGAAGGTCTGCTTGATTGTAAACATCCTTTAACATTTTCTAGAAAACTCAGGACCTTTGTTAGATATACCAGTTATTGTCCTGTACTATAATTATTTTCTCATCAAGTGTGGTTTGCCCCACACTAAATGGTCTTAGACCATTCTATGTTTCCATGTCCATCCTCTAATATTGCCTGTTTCTTTTTAGTTTTACTACTTTTAATATACACTCTAATGCTAAATATTGGATGACAGCACTGACATGTTTCCTGAGATCAATGCTGGGCTTCATGATGGCTGTTTTGCCTGGCTGTATCTTAGCAAACCTAAGGGTCCTTGTTTTCAACTGTCACACTGAATGCTTGCTTAATGACAAGATCTAGTTCACTGCATTTACACAAATACGCCTAAGGAAAAAAAGTAAAAAGGTGTGAGAATTAGGAATGAGGACTGAGGGATCCAATAAGTAAGGCTTTATAGATGCCAGTATTGTTGAGAGTCAAAGCCAGGATCTGGGTGCGCTGATGCATGCGCTGCTGATGGTAGTCAATGCTGTGTGGTTTTAGTAGTCAACTGTGCTTGCTCGCACTGTGATAAGAAGTCTCTGGCCTTAGGGAGATGGAACACACACAAGGAGGACAGGGATAGAGAGAATGAGACTGGAACCACAGCAGGGAGTTGCTCAATCCGTATGATAAGAATGTAGATATAATGCCCAAATACAAAATCCTTGTGAAAGAATATGTTTCTTACTGAGAAAAATCAAGCATCTGATTGTTATGTCTGTCATATCTGAGTCCTCATCTCCAGTTTTTTGGATGTGAACCTATTTAAAAATAGGATCTTCAAAGAGTTTAGTAAGATGAAGCTCCACTGAACCAGGGTAGGTCTTAATCCAATATGAGTGGAGTCTTTATAAGCAGAGGAAATTTGCACACAGTGAGTTATAGGAGATGGATGATCATGTAACAGAGGCAGAGGTTGAGTTATGGATGGTGGCAAGCCACTGTCAGAATGCTGCAGTCTTCAGAGAAAACATGGCCTGCTGACACGTTGATCAGACTTTTAGCCTCCAAAACCATGAGATGATAAATTCTTATTGTTAAAGCCAACTAGTCTATGGTATCTGTCAAGTAGACCTGGCAAAATAAGACATTAAGACATGCATAAAAAAGATTTGTGGCTTTCATGGGTTGGATCATGGGACTGTGGGAGGTCTTTGTGTGTTGAAGATGGGGTCAACTTGTAATATACAAGGTTGGGTTTGAGATGGTTTTGCAGCTGAGAAATAAGTCTGCTTTTCCAGTCACTGCTGGCACAGTAGTGTATATCCTCAGCTATACCTACTTGTGAGCACTGAATTCAAGTCTTATATGTAACTGCAACAGGCTAGAACTCTGGACCATGTTGGTAGGGTAAGTATTGGGTGTCTTCCACCACTGGGCCTTTGTGAGTACATACTTAAATTAAAATTAGATGCTTCAACAGTGGCTTTCATTTATGAGAAAAAACCCCTCACTGTCATGGTCAGGTTCATGTGTGAATTTGGCCAAGTGTGGTGTCCGGTGGTCTGGTGGGCAAGCGCTGGCCTATCTGTTGCTATGAGGACATTTCATGAACTTAAATCATGATTATGCTGGCTGCATCCATGGCTGATTGTATTTGTAATCAGCTAAGGTGAGTATCTTCTGCAATGAGTGACACTTAATCTAATTTTTTAAGGAGGCTCCAGAAGAGACAGTCACTGTTCTTGCTGCAGCCAGTGAGTCTCTCCTGAGGAGTTTGTCCAGATCTTCAGAGTTGCCAGCTTCATAGCCTGCCCTATGGATTTTGGACCCTTCCATTCCCATGGCAACTCCTGAGAGTCTGTTGAGGAACTTCATTGGAGTTACCACCTTGCAGCCTGCCCTACACACCTCGGACAGTTTTATAAATTTTGCATCTACGGATATCTCCTGCTGATTCTGTTTCTCTAGAGAACCCCAGCTAATACACTCCTATTTTGATATCATTAACTAATCTTCTTTTTAGGTTGGGAAAGTAACTAAATGTCCAGAATTGAATCACAGTACCTAGTGCAAAATCTTAAATACAGCAATCACTCTGTTAATATTCAGTGGCTAACCACCTGAGGCTATTAGTAAAGTCAAATTGAAAAGGGGAATTTGAATAAATAAAGTTAAATGAATCTGGAAAAAATTTTAATCCTATTCTTGTGTTTAGTGTGTAGTTAAACCTGATTCAGTTTATATAACTGATTTCAACAGAATGACATCATTTCCCCTTCAAGTTGCTTTATACATTTTTAAATTAATGGCTGTCATAGTACAATCTTAATGGCACTTGAATTGAATTTTTTGAAGGTCCTAAAAACCTCTGTAAATAATAATTTAGAGTTCAGTAAGATGTAGCCAGATAAGAGTGACAAGGACAACATGCATTCACAAGAAGTAATGGTTGATCTATCGAAGACTAAAACAATATACTGTGGATGTTGGATATGTGACCTTGACTACGTGGCAGGATCACCTGGAATACTTTGGGAGAAGTACAGAGGCTCAGCCCCAGAGACTCAGATTCAGAAGATTTGGGGTCAGGTCAGAACTTGGCCACTGTAAATATTACCTCAAGCAATTCCACACTGAACATTTTTTCACCTAGTCACTGTGCGTGCAATCCTGTCTTGTGCTATACTGCTGTGCTGTGTCTGTGTATAATTAGGCCTGTCCCTTAACCCTTGTTATAGAGAAGTACATGCCTCTGTCAATATCTCTCCGCCAGCTCATGGTTCTAAGTATAGGACAAGTGTTCCAAGACTGACATCTGGTTTATCAAAATCAGAAAACAGTTTAATTGGAAGAGAGAGTAGAAGACAGGAGGAAACAGTTCGTTGAAAAGGGGGATGAATTTATTGTTTTAGTGGGATAGGTTGTGTAGAACACCAATACTAGAACTGAATCTCAATTATAAGTAAAGAAATCTGAGAATTCGTTGGGGATATGAAGGTGGAACCACTGCCATTTTCCATTTCCTATGTATCATATAAATCTCTGAATCTGGCTTAGATAAAACTTACCTTCTTTAGAAAAACTGTGGAACAAAAATATCCAGTTAAATACTAAATTAAGAAAATCATTCACCTATAGTCAATTAAAATCCAAACAAATTAAAATGAAATACATTTGATTTAGACAAAAGAGAATCACAAAACTCTCTGCCTCCAATATGTATCTTGATATTTGACTGAACAGAAATGAAACAAAACTGAACTCAACAATATCTCTATCAATCTATCTATTTTTTAGAATTGTAATTTTCTTGAGCCTCACCTAGGTTTGAAAAAGAGGGAGGAAGCATAATATTTTTTTCCCGCAAAAAAGGGCAAGTTGGAATACTAGAGGTCTCTAATGGTCCTGTATCAATTAGATTTATACCACCTAGAAGCATTTGCTGCACCACAGGCTATTCTCACTTCTAAATGTTTGACCAAGTCCCCTGCCAGGACTTGTACACAGCTGAAAAATGAAAAATAAATTCACTACCAGAGCATTTGTATGGGTGGTGTCAAAGGGAGGCAGCTACACCTGCTGCATTTATAAATGTGCTAGAAGGGAAGCATTTCTATTCATTTCAATTATAATATATTCCATGGACAAATAACTTGGCACTTTATATATGGGCTCTTAAAACAACATCTGCCATATGGAAAACCGAACTAGGCAGAATGACTAGGTATGCTATTCCATTTGCAGGGATTCATCAAGTCCCAGAAGTGCCCTAATAAGGGATGACTCCATACACATTGAAATTACTTGACAGATAAATATTTTAGTAGTAAAATGGGACCATGCAGAATAATGAACCTAAGGAAATGAAGGTAAAACAAACGATGCCTAACTAGAGAGTCTAGACCAAGGATGGAAATCCAGATAGCTCAACTGTCTCACACAATTGAAACTCTCTCCCACCTCACCATCCCATCCCCACCCCCACCTGACAAGGTTTTTCCTCAGGTAGGAAAACAGACAAGAAAGCCCAACAGTAGTAGATGAACAGGGTGCTAGAGACAGTTGTAAGTACCATACTTAAATAAGTGAGAAAACTTGAAAGTACTTTGCAATGTGACCTACAGATAATTCTAAAATTACTTGAATATTTGCTTTTTATGATTTTAGTAGCACCTACAGAGAGAAGCAACATTATCTACTGCCTGCTGTATTAAAAAAAAAGGAGAAAATTAAGTAAGGAACCTGTATTTGTTTAATGAGCCAAGAAATGTTGCCTACCTATGGCTAAGCATTTTATTTTAAGATTAGGCTTCCTGTAGATGCTTCTGTGTTTAGAGAATTGCAACAATTGAACCATGACTTTAAATATCTTCTTTTTCCACTGATGATGAATCAGTTAATATCTCAGTCCACTTAAGCCAATATTTTCAACTGCCTATTTGGCATCGCCCCTTCTTTTATGTCTAATAGATGTTTCAAACTTTCAGTCCAAAATCGGGCTCCTGATTCTACCAGCGCCTCCCATCCTCTGTTTTCTGCCTTTGGCACTCCATGCATTGCGAGTCCTGCTGGCCCCACTTTCAAAAACACTTTTCCTGTTCTGTATAGTAAAGAATTTGACTTTGCCTAAAAAGAGATCTGGCTTTTGATCTCAGCTTCTAGGAGGTAATCTCTAAGGCCTTGGAATGTCATGCCTGAGAGCAGTGTCTCTTTTATTTGGGGGCCTTGAGTCACACACTATGGAGATGATGTGATTCAGGATGGGGAGGTGGGGCCAAGGCAGGTGGCCACCATGTGACTAAGGGTGGGAGTTATGAGTCACAAGTATCAATTGACCTGAGTGTAAGCCAACCTCATGGGCCATCAGTCATGCATACATGGCTGAGCCCCAGTAAAAACTCTGGACTTTGAGCCCTGGCAAGCTTCCCTGGTCAACAATACTCCATGAATGCTGCCATACATCAATGTTCAGATAGCAGCACACCCTGACTCCATGGGAAAAGGACAACGGAAGCTTTACATTTTGGTATCTTTCCTGGACTCTACCCTATGTGCTCCTCCCCCTGATTGATTTTAATCTACACCTTTTCCTTGTAATACACTGTGACCATAGCATACCAGCTTTCAGTTCACTGAGTTCTATGGATCCGTCTAGAGAATTACCCCACGTGAGGGTGGTTTGGTGAATCCCTGGAATTTGCAGTTTGTTTCGGTACTGGGGAAGGTCTTATGGCTACTGTGTGCCCTCTAGTGCTCCAGCTGGCCAGACCTCCCTCCCCTGACACCCTCTCCTCCAGTCCATGCCAGCATCTTATCCTTCCCAGACAATGCTCACTCTTGCTGGCTTCCCTGCTTTCCTATAGCCTAGTCTCCAAATAGCAACTTGAGTGGACTTGGAGCAATTTAAATCTTATTATGCTTTTCCATGGCAAAACCCTCAGAGAAAAATTCAAATTCCTTACCTGACCGATAAGGCATCCCTTACCAGCCAACAACATCTCCGACATTTCCTTGCCTTCGCTATTGACTGCAATATCACTGAACTTGTCGCTGTTACTGCAACATGTCAAATTCCCTCCTGTTCCAGGGCTTTTGCTCACTGCTCTTCTTGCCCAGAAAGCTCTTTCCCCAGATGGCTGCATGGCTCTCTCCTCTGCATTCTCAATATTTCGCTCAGATGTGCCCCATGCATGCAGACCCTTCCTGACCACCACATTTAATACCTCTCTCATCTTGTCATTTTCTACCCCTGGCTCTACTTCCTTTATAGCCAAAGCAGATAACATATATTGTTTGCCTACTTTGGAGACTCTTTCAATCTCCAGACCATAAACTCCATGAAGAAGAGACTTTAATGTATTATGACTGGCACATAGCAGGCACTCAATAAACAATGGTTAAACCAATGAATGCAGGAGGGGGAAAACTAATTCCACACCTTAGAGGTCTATAGACACAGAGAAAATTAAACTCAACCCTTGAAACATCCAGCTATTTCTTTTGTTATCATCTCGGCAACTGTATTAAATGTTAGACTTCTATGGCAGGAGAGCTGAATTGCTGGGCTTCCCATCTGCAAACTGGACTTGTATTTAATTAGTCCCCAGGAAGTTTTAAATACTGTACACATTGTCCCAGTAATGCTATTGTATATGTAGATAAGAAATTATGATCTTGCATGAAATTCGTACTGTAGTCTTAATTAGCTTCAAATGTAATCCTTAAATCTCGCCTAGTGCCTCCCGTCATGCAGTGGGCTGCTTTTCTCCATGTGGTAAGCTTCCCCTGGGGAAATACAGCTCAAATCTGTGTGGAAATACTTTATGAATACCACAGCCAAGTCATCACAGACACACATTTTCCTAATTTTTCTAATTCGGGGACACAGCTGTGGTTCCATCAGCATCATGTTGCCCTGAGGTCACTGAATTGGGGTCTGCCTGCCCTGGGGTCACAGGGAGATGTTCCAAGGCAAGGCAGGGCTTGGGGTTTTAAAGGAATCCCCGTTCAGATCCACGACTTCCCAATATGCTCTTGAGAACACGCCTGCATGGTTTCACAGCTTCCCTTCTCTCATTTCACAGAATATAGTCCGTTCTCTCCTTCCCTGCCCTTGTGAGGAGCTGTGAAGGGTGGACCTCCCCAGAGACCACACCAAGCCCAACAGTCAGTGTTGAGAAGGAAGTATTTCTGGTGATGAAGCAATTCATCTTTTTTTTTTCCCAATAAAGGCAGTTTGCAATTTTTACCTTTAATAAGATTGAAGGAGGATGGAATCAAAAGTCAGTGAATAGAGAGATATAATTTCTCATGATGGATGACAGTGGAGTTTTTTTTTTCAAATAGAAAACATCAGGAGTTGAAAGAACTGAGTGACAATGCCACACCCAAAATCCTTCTATTCTCAGCACTTTATATGTGAGTGATGTTTCTAGGCATTTAAATCTACAGGAACAATAAAAAAATGAGAATAGAATAATACAAAGAACGCTGTTTCTTCAGGCAATAACTAATATTCATTTTTGCATTTATGAGTTGATTGGGGATAAAAGGCTTCTACAGCTAATAAAAGAATATATTTCCATTGCAATTTTATCTTTTATATTTAATAATTTAAAGATTTATAATATTTGCTTTGATCAGTTGTATCCTACTAATAATCATAGTAATAACTCAACCGGTAAGAAATGTTTTCACTTTAAAACTAATATCGAGACATATTTAAAAATTAACTTTTAATTTGTATACATTCTGTTTGCAGAGTCATCACTAGGAGACTCTCAAGCATAAAATATATTCCATCAGGATAAAATTTGGGGCAGGGATGTGGAACAGTGACAGGGTCAAAGAGCAAAGGGAACGATGCCCAATTTCTAATGTCAGTCAAGAAAAACTCATGCATTATGATGCACATAAAATCACTGCAGTATTTAGATGCTTTAGCTATATTTAACAGTGGGATGTGTCAGTTTTATTTTAAAAATATCCCACACACAAGAAACTATGTCCTTGGCAACAATTTACATTAAAAAATGTGAAACGGGCACTTTCTTTTAGAAAGTTCACAAGCAAAAATAAATTGCAGATAACCGTTCTTAATAACTCTATCAATGATTCACAATCATCGATGCCACTGCTCAATGGACAAGGACCTCCGTGCAGCCGGGTGACCGGAGGGCAGTGGTGGGACAGCGCAAGGGAGATGGCCTCTGGGTACCCACCCTGTAGGAGACCGCCAGGTGGGAGAGCAGGCCCACGAAATATTGGCAGCAGCAGGAAACAGATCAAAATGACTTCAGAACTATGGAGAACTTCAGGGAAAAGAGAAATCAAGTCCTTTCACAGGCATGGGCCTAAGGCGAAGGCGGGCTGTGCTCACTCCCATCTCCTTCCCTTTTGTCCCTCAAGTAATGACAACAACTTGTCTGAGACAGTTATGGAACTTTTTCTTTCCTTTTTTTTTGCACGTTGTAGAGTTCTCTCTTTTCTGGGTTCAGAAAAGGAGTCTCATGTGCCTTTGTATGTAAAAAAAGAAATTAAGTGGAGACTAGCATCTAGTCACTAGATAACTGAGCCAAGACTGGATAACCAACCTACACCAGCAAGGCTCTGAAACAACAGATATCAAAACGAAACAGCACTGGCTCCCAGTGTGGATGGGTGGAAAGGGACAAAGTGGGGGGCCAGGGGAGGGACCAGAAGGTGCAGGATTGGCAGGGAGCATCAAACGCCGGAAGCTGCGTCTCTAGGATAGACAGGTACATTTTACATACCTCCTCCTCTTATCCCTCTGTCCCCTCCCCAGTACATTCAGTGAGGCACCCCCAAACTGGTCATCTGTTTTCCCAGAGGCAGGACCACAGCTTTGCTATAGCTGTCTAACTGCCCTCCTGAAACCTGGGTCTACTTGGTTCATTCTATTCCATGACCTGAAATTACTCCTCTCTCTTGTAATTACCAAAGCAAAGCAGAACTGTGGAATTTTCTTTCCTATATGTGCAGCTGAGTACTTAGAGCAAAGTAACTAATTAAGCAAATTTACAGTGAAGTGTGGACGCATTTCAATCCCACCATGACTAAACTAGTTAGACTAACTGATTCGTTTGCCAAATGGCTGTTATATGTCTGGCTTACACTTCAAGCCGGTCTCTTTGCTTCCTTCCAGTGGCCCTGGGAGCTGACATTGTACAGATGACCCGGTGGGATAATGGCTGAGGCTATTAGCATCAATGTTAGCAATACTGTCTTGTGCCTGCAGTTTTCCCTTACTTTCCCAGCATGGCTCTCCAAAGCATCACTCCCATTCCAACATTTCCAAATCCTCCACTCCAGCTCACCAGCTTTGGGTTTTGGGGTGTCCTGGGGGAGACAGCAGGGAAATGGCAAAGCAGAGTTGTTGGCAGCGTGGCCTTAAGCCTAAACCAGAAGACAGAGCGTGGCTTTCAATCAGTTCATCCCTTCCCATTTGTGCCTAATTACCAGGATGCAATCATGTTTAGACATACTATGTCACTCAATTAAGATGAGGGTTGGTGCAAATTGTACTTAATTGCTGAATGCTCAGTATTCATTGTTTGTTGCTCATGGGTCGCTACTGTCCAATCAAGTAGCACAGCCACGTGCTAACAATTTAAAATATTGATCCAGAGGAGCCCCTCTACTCTGTAATTCAAACGTTTTTAGCTAAGTCTAAATCTTTATCTGATAGAAAATAGGCAACTGAATAATTCCTCTATTTTCCCCCTCTACTGATATCTTGAAATACTATTTCTTATTCTTCATTCAACAACTATCCTTGCCAATATTCATAACCTGTCCCATCTCTTTTTATCCACTACCTCTTCCCCTTCTGCCTGGACTAACAGTGAGAATTAGTGGGCATGGAATAAATTTTCAAATTGTCCCATTGGGTAAATGAGTTGTGTGAAGGTTTAAAGCGGTGTGTACCTCCCCCAGAAAAGCACGTTCTTAAAGCTAATCCACTCTCTGTGGGTGTGGACCCTTGTAAGAAGGATCTTTTGATGAGTAGGATCATAACTTGAGATGTGACCCACCTTGTTCAGGGTAGGTCTTAATCCTCTTATTGGAGTCCTTCATAAGAGGATAAGAAACAGAGGAGCTGAAAGAAAAAAGCCAGAGAAGCTCAGAGAAAAAACAGAACCTAAGAACGGAAGCCACCAAAGCCAGAAGCTGGAAGCAATGAAACTTGGGAGAGAAGGAAGAGACCAGCGGATGCACCATGTGCTTTCCTATGTTGCGAGGAGTCTCAAATACTGTCAGCCTTCTTCAGGAAGAAGGTATCATCCTGCGATGACTTGATTTGGACATTTTCACAGCCTCAGAAGTGAAAACTTGTAAGTTAATAAATTCCCATTGTAAAAGCCAATCCATATCTGGTATATTTGCATTTCATCAGCTTTAGCAAACTAAACAAGGTGTTACAGAAAAAAAAATTCTTAGCATTCTGTGGGATGCACAGAATTAGGTAAATTGAGAAATGTTCAAAGAAGGCAACTGAATTTAGCCACAGATCTCCCCAGTGTCTGTGGTTCTGTATTTCTGTAGATTAGCATCCTATGAAAAAGCAAGGTCAAAGGACTGACCTTCAAGGACACCAATTAGCTGCTTCCAGGACTTGGAACAGCCCCCACACCAAACCCCAGAGACACCCAGCCTGGTTACCGGGGGTGGAGGTGGGGGATTGGGACAAGACGGGGAAGCAGATGAAATATCTTGTCACAACAGATTCAAAAGCAACTTAAGACACGCGCTGCCCAGCATCGCCTCTGCATACAAAAGGCAAAACATTTTAAAAATCATTCAGGCATAAAGTAGTATCAAAAAAGAGGATATTTGCAAAGTGATAGGTAGATTTAATTCAAGAAAATCAGCTCAAAGAAATGTCATGCTAATACTCAGTGGTTTTCAGACAGTCATTCTCAGGCAGTATATATATATATTTCTTTCCATGGACAGGCACTGGGAATCAAACCCAGGGCTCCGGCATGACAGGCGAGAACTCTGCCACTGAGCCACCATAGCAGGCCCTCAGGCAGTATCTTAGTTTGCCAGGTCTGCAATGAGAAATACCCCACAATGCGTTGGCTTCAACAACAAGAATTTGTTGGCTTATTGTTTTAGAGGTCAGAAGTTCCAAATCAATGTGCTGGTGAGGTCATGCTTTTTCTCAGAGCCTGCAGCATTCTGCTGATGGTTTGCCACAATCTTTGAAGCTCCTTCCCTTGCATCTCTGACCCTGTGTGCCACGTTAAATCTGTGGTGGACCCCAGAAAAGCCATGTCCTTAAATCTTCATTCAATGTTGCTGGCTGGGAGCTTTTTGATTATTCCCATGGAGATGTGACTCACCCGATTGTGGGTATTAACTTTTGATTAGAGGGAGATGTGACTCCACCCATTCCAGATGGGTCTTGATTAGTTTACTGGAATCCTTTAGAAGAGGAAGGATTTGAAGAGAACAGAGAACCCATGCCATCAGAGACTTTGGAAATGAAGAAGGAATATGTCCCCAGGGAAGCTTCATGAAACAGGAAACCTGGAGCAAAAGCTAGCAGACATCGATATGTTTGCCATGTGTCTTTCCAGTTGAGAGAGAAACCCTGAGCTTCATCGGCCTTCTGACACCAAGGTATCTTTCTCTGGATGTCTTAGATTAGACATTTCTATACATTTGCTTTAACTGTGACATTTCCATGCCCTAAAAACTGTTAACTTGCAACTTATTAAATTTCCCTTTTTAAAAGCCGTTCTGTTTCTGATATATTGCATTCCGGCAGCTTGCAAGACTAGAATACCCTGCTTATTACATGGCGATTTCCTTGGTCTGCTCCAGTAGTTTCTCTGACTTCAGGCTTCTATGGCTTGTGGCTTCTCTGGCTGACTGCATCTAAATTTCCTCTCTGTAAAGAGAACCTTATAAAGGCTCTGGTAATAAGGATTAAGACTCACCCTGATTCTATTTGGCCACATCATAACTAATAATAATATCTTATTAGGTGGCTCAGGGCAGAATTCTTGCCTGACAGGCCAGAGACCTGGGCTCGATTCCCTGAGCCTACCCATGCAAAACAAACAAATAAATAAATAATAACATCTTCAAAAGGTCCTATTTACAAATGGCTTCACACCAATAAGAATGCTGATCAAGATTAAGAACATGTATTTTGTTGGGGGGACATGATTTTATCCACCACAGGTAGTGTTATGTTTCAAAATAGTCACTGGTATGACTTCTATTTTTCTTCTCTTTTGCTTGCACACTGATACCTCAAGGGCATTTTTTTCCTTCCCTAACCTACACCTAAGCAGAAACATGATCTCAAACAAGCCACGGGTCTAAGTATGAGAGGGAACATCTGGATACTGCTTGAAGGGCAGGGTTTCAAGTCTCAAAGATGAGCCAAGACTGGAGCTGAAGGAAGGTAGTACTGGGGGGAGAGCAAACTCCCAGCCCCACCATCTAACCATGCTGGATACCTGAGCGCTTCCTGAATGGTAAGGAATGTGGCTACATTGAGCGCAGAAAGAAGGCATCAGGGAGAAACCCTGCTACCTTCCAAAGATCTGAGGCATTCCTCGTGGACATTCCAACACCAAGCACACTTGTCAGCGTTAAACTTTTAATCTTTTCAACAAGCTCTTTAAGTTGTCCTCTTGATTAAATTGGTCTTTAAACATAAGGGTCTTTATGAAGTGGAAAAGAAAAGTTAGAATCCTTTGCTAAACTGAATAGGCTCACGATACTGTCATCTATGTATGTTTTATGACAGATTATGCTAAAACAAAGGATTGGTACTTGATATTCCTGCTACACATTTTTGTAACAATTTATGTGTTGTCGACTTAACGTATCAATACATGGTGGCAATGTTGGCTGAAATAGGCTATTCCACTAGAAATAGTTATCCATTACATATAATTACATAAGGAGTAAGTTTGGATCGGAATAATTGCTGCAGTTGTCTGAACTCAGACAGCTAGTGAATATACTCTATCTCAGAGCGCTGAAGTTCCTGTCCCAAATCACAGAGAACCAGTAGTAGGGATGAAAGTAAACTTCAAAGCATTTGCAACTGCAGAGTATCACACAGGCCAGAAAGGAAACAGCCTGATAAAGGATCTTGAGTTTCCCCTTGGACCTAGGGCAGGTCACTGTGTCGTTTCCCCCTTTGTTAAAATCTCAAAAATGGCCTTTCCTCATCCACAGTTGTCACCATTTCTAATTTGAAAATATCTCTACAATTTGCAAATATTTCTTATCACCCTGACTGGGGATGTTATGGGCACGGACACTTCCTCGATACTTAATAACTCCTTTACTCCCTCTAATAGCTGTGGCTGCTACTAGACAGACCCAGGGAAAGACAAGATCAGGCATTTGCACCTGGTCAGCCATAAACCCCTTCTCAGTTGCAAGGAAAGGTTAGCAGGCCCAATTCCCTTCTCTTCTGAGGTCCAGAATGCTGAAACATGCAAGACAACTGCACTTGTTTATAAACAATAACAGTTTCCGTGGGTTATAAAAATAAAATTAAAAAACTGCCACCCTTATAAAATATTTCAAAATTGGATGTAGACTACTTTCAAGAAACTTGCCAGACTATTTTTATTTTAAAAAAGCAGTAGTTCTAAACCATGGATAAATATCAGCTTATCCTAGGAAGTCTCCAGGATTGGGGCTTGGATGATTCTCATGTACAATCAAGGTTAAAAACCATGTTCTTAGAAGTACTTTTCTGATGCCAGAGATCCGGGTTCAATTCCTAGAGCCTGCTCATGCCAAAAAAAAAAAAAAAAAAAAGTACTTTTCTGATTTGCTTTGGTTTACATAATAAAAGTAAGGCCTGTAGCTATAGTTTGGGGTGTGGTGTGGTGGGGTATTCAAGGTGAGGAGGAGGGAGGCAGAGGGCAGGCAGATCTCAAAGGTCAAAGATGCTGTAGCATAGGTTATAAAAGAAAACTGATTGGGAAGAATTAGGAAACCTCAGTATGACAAGAGAAGTTTGGTTTCTGAAATTACCGTATTATGGCTTCACCCTCTCATGGATTAAATAAAGCATAATAAAGCACCTACTGGCTGCCAGAACAGGACCTGTTCTGGGGCTTCCGCCACAGAAAAGGAAAACACGGGTTCTGCCCTTGGGAAGTTCACATTCTAGCACTACAGGGACCACCAACATCCATCATGGCTATGGCCACATCAACACAACCCTAGGCATCGTCAGGGTTTTCAAAAGAAGCATAAAGAGTAAAAATAGAGAAATACATTTTTTCTTGTCCTTAAAGAGCTTTTGGCTTGGCTGAGGAGATGACATTACTCTACCCCAAGTGCTGTGAATTAATAGGAGCACAGTACCCAGTGTTACTTAGGTGCTCAATTTGGGAGATGGGTAAGGAGTGGATAAGAAAGGAGGAGAATGTGAAATTGGGTGAGAGAAATAGAGGAGCTGAATTAAGGAGTTGGGATGAGCATGGTGTGAGTGGGGACAGTACGGAGAGTGCCCAGCAGGAAGGAAGCTGAGAACTTGGGAATGGTGAGTAATGAGGTGGTACAAAGATGGTGACAGTACGATTGTTAAGTATGAATAACATATGTACCGCAATGACCGCAAAAGTTGGTAGATGAACTAGAGTGGGGAAGTGGGGGCAGTTAGCACTCTGGCTCAGAAAACTGGCTACTGGGCTATAAAGCAGAGAGAAATCTCTGGAATCTGGAAGTGCTTAGCTTCCAAGCTCAGCTCCTCATTAGGTACTGATCATGCTTTCAAAATACTTGAAATGAGTGGAAACTGAATTTAACGAAGCTGAAACAAAGCCCAGACACACCTCAACTACCTGTTGGATTAACCTAGCCTTCTACCTAGGAACCTGACGGAAGCAGTGGCTGCACTTTATCAACTTGTCAGCACTAATATTTTAACACATAATGTCTGACATACGATAAAAATTCACAAGACATACAAAGAAGCTGGAAACTGTGACCAAAAATTAAGGGAAAAAAGTCATCCATATAAGCAGATCCACAGAAAAGCCAGGTGTTAGCATAAGCAGAGAAGAACTTTATCTGTGGTATATATGTTATACCATCTAGTGGAAAAGACATGCAGCGTGCATGAACAAATGCCTGGGCAAATTCAGCAAAGAATGGGAAACTATAAGAAAGAACCAGGGCGGGCCGCGGTGGCTCAGCGGGCAAGAGTGCTTGCCTGCCATGCCGGAGGACCCCGGTTCGATTCCCGGCCCCAGCCCATGTAAAAAAAACAAACAAACAAACAAAATATAATAAAACAAGAAAATGTTTAAAAATGTTTCCCTTTCTTCCTCCCTTCCTTCCTTCCATCCTTCCTTCCTTCTCTGTCTTTCCTTCCCTTCCTCCCTAAAAAAAAAAAAAAAAAAAAAAAGAAAGAAAGAACCAGTGCGAATTCTAGAATTGGAAAATACAATATCGGAAATGAAGAATTTTTGGGTGGGGTTTACAGCAGATTGAGCATAGCACATGACAGGATCAGTGAGCTTGAACACAGATTGCTAGAAATTGCCAAAACTAATGTGCATATGGAAGAAGAAGCGTACAAAAACACTGAACTGAGTTTCTAAGAACTCTGGGACACTATTATGCAGTCTAACATAGGCGCAATTGGAATTTCAGAAAGAGAGTCCTTATTTTATCTGGGCATTATTTGAAAAAAATAATGACCAAGTATCTTAAAAGCAGTCAGCATAAAAAGATACATTATATTCTGTCACAAAAGTAATGATTGACTTCTCACCAAAAACAACAGAAACCATAAAACAATGGAAGGCTATCTATTAAATGCTGAAAGGAAAACATTGTCATCCAAGAATTCTACTCAGCAGAAATATCCCTCAAGGATGAAGGCAAAATAAAGATATTTTTGGACAGAAAAAAAAAAAAATCCAAACGAATTCATCTCCAGCAGACCTGCACTATAAGAAATGCTGAAGGTTGTTCTTCAGGCAGAAAATATTTATAGCAGATGGATGCCTGGATCAGCAGGAGGAAATGAAGAGCTGCAGAAAAGAAAGAGATGTCTTGCATAATAGCATGCAGATGAAGAGAAGAGAAGGGAAAGGAGGGGTTGTGGAAGATGGGGGCAGAGGAGAGAAAAAGGCTCTGGATGAAGTCTTTAGGTAAAGTGCAGGAGGAAAAGCCAAGAAAGAAAATAAAAAGATTGGAAATGTGGTGGGTGAGGGGAAGGAGTAGCAAGAAAACTAAAAAAAACATTTTTTTTTAAAACCAAGAGATGTGAATACATCAAATGCCACTACAAGGACTGAGAAAGATTTGAACAGAGGCTTGCTTGGTGTGTCTATTGCATCTGGAAGCAGGGAGGCTCTTGGGTGCTTTAATAAAAATTCAAAAAATAGACAAAAACAAAAAAACAAAAAATAGACACTCGAGTTCATTCTTTTATGCCATTCATATCAGGGAAACACTGAAATTCCTCACTTGGGGTACCTGACAAAGGCCAGCGTGGGAGTGAGCGGTCAGGAAGCCGTGGGTGCAAACTGGACTTGACATGCTACAGGCTGTAACCGACAGGTGAAATGGACAGGGAGAGTAAAGAAAGTCACTGCAGAAGTATCGAAAAGGAGCATGGCGGATTGGCTGTACAGGGGCAAAGAAAGGGAGCAAAAATATCAAACTTTCTATCTATTTCTATAACTGGAAAACAGGGTCAAGTGAAAAAAGTAGGGTTCGGGTGAGGATGTGAGGAGGGAAGGAAATGCCAGACTTGTAAGTTAAACCTCTTGCGATTCAAACAGTGCAACCGCGTGGAGGTGCCTCTGATCTGGGTACAGAGGTGGGAGGCGAGTCTGGGGCAAAGCGTCTCAATCCTTTCCCCACCTTGGCAATCCCCAAAATGTCTCTTAGGGGAAGGCTCGGTGCCCCGTGGAGCCCCGGTTGCTTGGGCAACTCAAGGAGCTCCCCAACTTTCCTGAGGGGAGGGGACTGACACCATTTCAGCACCCCTGTGAGACACTGGGGTACATGCATAGAGAGCTCTGCTCCAAGGGGTGAGCTGGGTCCTTGCCTGCGTCAGTGTCCCCAGTAGTCCAATCCACGCTGGCCCTCCCTAAACACTTCCTGGGGAAGGAAACCCGTGGGTCATCTCTCCCTGTCCCCAGCCTCTATCCTAGCAGTAAGGCCACTCTCCAATGGATCTGCCTCTCTCACACGGACACTATATAGCACTCGTCTGTGGTGTTAAAATTCAATTAAGAAATTTATTGTTACAGTTTTTCATTTCATGGTTGTAACTTTCTAGTCTGACTAGTAAATTAAATGGCTCAATCCTCTAGGCGAGCACTCCGGGAATTTTTATCTTTTGATCTAGCTTGAATGCTGAAGGATGTCTGTTGCTGATGTTGGAACATTAGTGACTGCTAAGCAAAACAATATGATTCACGGTCATATTTGCCTACACCAGTTTTGTCGGCAGTTGTCTATATCAAAGAATAAGGTGGACAAAATGTGGAATTCCAAAGTTTATGTGCTAAGCACTGGGAAAACAAGCCACTCTTTTATCGTTCAACTCTTCAATGCCACTCATTTTACCTGACATTGTTCAAAGACATAATTGAGCAGACAAAATTGAACTCAAAATTGAAAGTGGACATTTTATTTCCAATCAAAAAATAACTCTTTTCTTATAGAAAATTGTTACAGACTTCCTTGGTTATAGGAGGAGAGATTTCTGAATTTAAACTAAGCTTCCTGAAGGAACTTTTAGGACATTTGATGAGAAGTTTTAGGGATTGTCTGATTCTCTGCCTCTTCTCTCCTTTGGCCCCAGTCTGGCAGGATGAACAGAATGAGTGTTTTCTTCTCAAGGCATAGGCTCAGGAGAAAAATCCACATTTGCTGCTTGTGTCATTTCACAGAGCAACACCCAGCCTTGGGCTGTCCAGACATGCGAGCTGCATCTCCAGGCTTCTTCTCACCCCTGGGTCCTGGTCTCTCACCTGGCGTCTGCTGGCCCTGCTTTCTGGACTGGCTGCCTTATCTCTCTGGGGTGCTGGCCATTTTCTTGCCCTCTGCCCACTTTAGGTGACATCCAGGGCAGAACCCCTGGCCCATCTGAGTTATGGCACCTGCTTACATGCTTCCTTCTGGCTGTCCTTGCCTGCCCTGCCCTGTAATCCCTCATGATCTGGCATAATAAATATAATCAAACATAAGCCAGAATGGCTAAAAGTTACTCACCTTTCACTTCTTAACATCTCCTAGTCCATGATTTTAGCAGGTTAGAGAGTAAAAATAACACCTTTTTTCATATGATTAATTTTTTTTTTTTTGCAAGGGTTAGAAGGCAGTCCTTGCATAGAAGGGAATACAATTTAAAAACATCCTGCTAAAATCCTCCATTCTATTTTGAGGGTCTCAAGATTTGGGGGGTATTTGACGAGAGCCATTTTACATGTCTCATGCATCATTTTCTCCAAAAAGCGTTTCTACTGCAACTGTCCAGGCATAAAATGAATACCTAAAACAACCAAAATGAAGTACAGTGAGTTTTTTTTTCTCTTTTCTTTAAGATCTTTAAACAGATGTCCTGAATTTGAATAAATTGCAAATTTTCAATTTTGCTTTTTCCTAACATGGACTATTACCAAGGGGTGAATTGTGAAGTCTTGTTTAATAAAATAATAATTAGCTCTTCAATTTATTTACAACTCTCATTCCAAAGAATTCTTATCAGCCAGACCCAGCCTCCAAAATTCCCCAACAGATGTATGAAGTTAATTAATACAGAATCCCCGCCTCTGTCTAAGACAGCGACAGCTTTCCTTAGATAAGGTTACAAGATTTGGGAGATGGCAGGTCTAATACAGGTGCCTAATCTGAAGACAGGACATTTCTGCAGAGCTTTCCTTCTGCCTAGGATTTGCCTGGCAAAATCAAGTTATTAAGGCAAGCCAGCAGAGAGAGATCAGATAAGTCGCCTTATCTGGGAAATCAGGCTTCTTTTAAAAATACTAATTGAAATTGCATGGCTTTTAATTAAAACAACATCTGTCTGGGTCAGAAGAAACACATTTTGAAAAACAGAGAAGGTATGCCTCTAAGATTTGCTCAAATCTCCTTAATACGGGAAAGCTTACAAATTTCCAGGAATAAAAATACCTTGTTGCCTCCCTGAATTGCACGGAGGTTGCCTAGGGCCGCCAGTCCTTCCCTGGGCACGGGGGGATTCATTTGGGTAAAGAAGGTGGCTACAGGGCAGTGTGATGAGGAGCCAGGAGAGTGATGCAGAGGGGACCCCCACTGAATGACATCTAACAGCAAGCCATTGGTCTGAGCTGAGAAAATAAACAGACACACATATATAGAGTTTTAGCTGGCAGGGGGTGCCATTAGCTTTCCAAGCCTTTGTGCTCTCATTTGGGGAGAAGACACTGTGGGTGTCAGGTGATATTGTGGGTATGCCAAGGAGGATGACTTAAACGGCTTCAGTCCTAGGCTGAGGAATTGAGGCAATTTTGAGGAATGATCTCCTGGGAAACATTCTTCCTGAAGGTGGGGCATTAGGTATCTGCTTATTCCTCAGAAAGCAGGATCTTGCATCTCCAAGTTTGCATAAAGATCTGGAATTCCATATGGACCCACATCTCAAAAACCCAGCTGCAAGGTCACCGAATAAAGGGAGAGTTAACAAAGCACACAACATTCAGGACTGTGTTGATGTAATGAAGATTTTTCCCTGTACTTTTTTTTCCAGTTCTCCAATGAAAATATATTTCTCGCTAAGTAAAGTTCTAACACAGAGGAGGTGGGTGAGTGTCATTCTATGGACAGAATCTTTCTCTTTATACATTCTTTATTTTCACTTAGAGCCAGAAGTTTCTTTATGTTTTCCTTTAAATATAACCAGCAATTGCTGTCTATAAACTATGTTTAGAGTGGCCAGATAGGATCATTTTTGGGGGGCGGGGCGGGGCATGGGCAGGCTTTGGGAACTCAACCTGGGTCTCTGGCATGGCAGATGAGAATTTTGCCACTGAGCCACCATTGACTGCCTACCAGATAGGATCTTTTATCTGAATATTTAAAACAAATTGTGGCAAGAGATAAAAGCTAGAAAGAGATTGCCCTCTCTAGCCCATGCCTATCCTCCCAATGACGAAAAGGGACCATCTGAAAATCTTGTGGGAGGAGAGGAATAGCAGTGTAATAAGTGTTGAAAAAGGAATTAACTCCCAGGCAAGAAATTCTAATTTTGTCCATGTTTTCAGTTGTCTGGCTGTGTCTGATGTAGGGTGCTAGGTACACCTTGTCCCTCTTGGTGGATATCAGTGTTTGGGAATCAGCAGGTTTCTCCAGAAATTGGCTCCACTTAGACTCCAGATAATAGTCAGATTTTGTCTGGGGCAACTTTTGAGGCTGGGAATGAAGAGGCAGGGCAGTTGCTTGGACTGAAGCTCAGCTAGTTAATAAAGTGAAAAACAAGTTAGCCAAACAACAGATGTATGAAATAATATGAATGCGTAGGACATCAAAAAAAGATTCTTGTACATCATTCCAAACGTGGTGAACAACCATCCAGACAAAAGCTGAAACCCTCTCTCAGTGGCCATCTTACCTAATATAAGGAGCACAGGGGAAGGACAAGAGAAAGCCAGAAGGATAGGGAAAATTGGGGAAGGGCTAGGTTTGCAAACCTGTGGCTAAGTTTCTTCCCCTCAGCCCAAGGAAGGGTACAAGGGAGTTGGGGGGATGGCTAGAGCATCCCAGCCCTGGCTCGCCTGCGAGGGAGAGGATGGTGGGTGGTGACTGCCCAGGGAAGGGAAGGGAGGTGCTACATCAGCTCTTCCAATGCAGCCAAGAAGGGGTGGTGGTCCTGCCAACAGCTCTTTGGCAATGTGCAAGTTGCAGACAGAAAAATGCTACTATTTCCTACCCAATCTCAAACTTCTTCCAAAGCAGCTGCAGAATAGGTTTGCTTAGGTTGGAAGGGGCATCCAACTCATCTTTCTTTCCTCTACTCCCTGGATGCTGTGCAAATAGATTGAAGCAGATCTCTCACTACTCCTTTCTCGGTGCATTTGGTTTGCGAACTTCCTCTAGATCTGTTCTTCCAAATGAATAATCTATGCTGTTCATTCATCAGCTAATTATTCCAGCAAAAATGTACTGAGTGCCTGTTTGGTGCATCACAAAACACTGATCATATTTATAAAAAATATATATAAATATGTTGCCTGGTTCCTGCTTATCACCTCCTTGGGGGAAGATGAAATACATACACAGAAAACTAAGACACAACACAGGAAGAAAATTAAACCAGGCCAATACAAGATAAGCTGAAAGTTTTTATATCAAATAGGTGCTACACACCTGAGCACTGTTCTGGGAGAGGAACCTTCATCAGGAAAGCCCACCCTAAGCTGGGTTTTGAATGATGGATCTTAAGTGCATTGAGATGAAAAGACCTGTCAGGGAGGAACTTGGAAAAAGGTGTTGTCATGGTCAGATTTATGTGTCACCTTGGCCAGGTGGTGGTACCAGGTTGGTTGGTTGGGCAAGCGCTGGCCTGTCTTTTGCTATGAGGACATTTCATAGAATTAAATCATGATCACATTGGCTACATCCACAGCTGATTCCATTTGTAATCAGCCAATAGGAGTGTCTTCTTTAATGAGCGATACTTAATCTAATCACTGGAAGCCTTTCAAGGAGGATTCAGAAGAGAAAGGTTCTCTTCCTGCTTCGGCTGGCGAGTCTCTCCTGTGGAGTTCATCCAGTCCCTCCATCGGAATCATCAGCTTCATAGCCTGCCCTACAGATTTTGGACTCTACATTCCCATGGTTACATAAGACACTTTTATAAATTTTATATTTACAAATATTTCCTGTTGATTCTGTTTCTCTAGAGAACCGTAACTAATACAACTTGGTACCGGGAGTGGTTCTTAAGAAACAGAATCTTAAAAATGGGTTTTCATGAATGGTTTTCTAAACTGACTGGACTCAAAGGCACTAAGGACTTTGATTCCCATAATCAGAATGACATTGCCAATCCATGGAGTGAGTTGGCAAAAGAGATAGTCAAAATATCACTATTTAATTCTTCTAATGCTTCACTTGTATGAAGCCAGGCTCTGGGGGGATGGTGTTTTTGACACCTTTATGGAGTTTTGTGGAAACAGGAAGTATAGAGAAGTTGGTTGGTTGTTGTAAGATACACCGTATACATTAATGAACGGAAGGGATGGGCTTAAGGCTTCAAATGAGAAGCTTAGGTGCTGTCTGACAGATATAGATGTTTCTGTGAGTGTCCTGAAGAAAAATCTTATTTCTTGTAGCTGTAGATTTGAGATCTCTGAAAATCAGACTCAGAATTTTATTGTTGAGTAGTAACTTTACAACATGAACTGAAATCTCAATCTTGCATGGTGTCTGCTGTTAATGTGAAGGCATTGATAGTAAAGGAGAAATGGGATGGCGACATATGGAGAGATGGGATGGTGACCCTGAGAAATGGGATGGTGACATGGATGGATAATGATGTTTGGGGTGAGACTGAAATCCTAGGTTATGCTGAGTCTTCTCCAGATAACCCTGTAATAGTCTGCTATGAGGACATAGCTGCCCCACAGCCAGCCTGCCTTGAGGAGATGGCCACCCAACCTTCACCTGAAGGGATTAGCTCTAAAGTGATTAATCCTGTTTCACCAGATGAAACTGCAAATGACTGTCTTAGAGCAAATGGCTTGGAAGATATTTCTAATTCATTTCATGACCCACCCCCACCACCCCTCATTTCTTCCAGACCTATAACTAGACTAAAGTCCCAACAGGCCCCTAAAGGTGAGATTCAAAGTATCACACATGAGGCACATTATACTCCAAAAGACCTGTGTGAGTTTTCCAATCTATATAGACAGAAATCAGGGGAATATATGTGGCAAAGGATTTTAAGGGTGTGGGATAATGGTGGGAGGAATATCAGGTTGGATCAGGCTGAATTTATTGATATGGGCCCACTAAGCAGAGATTCTGCATTCAACGTTATAGCTTGAGGGATTAGAAAAGGCATTAACAGTTGGTTTGGATGGTTGGCTGAAATATGGATCAAAAGGTGGCCAATATTACCTGAGGTTGAAATTCCAGAACTGCCCTGGTATAATGTAGATGAGGGGATCAAGAGGCTTAGAGAGATTGGAATGTTAGAGTGGATTTATCATGCAAAGCCTGCTTTTACACCTCAGGAATGTCCAGAGGATGTACCTTTTACCAGAACAGTGAGGAATAAATTGTGAGACTAGCACCATCATCCCTGAAGAGCTCTGTAGTTGCACTTCTCTGTAAGTCAGATATTACTGTGGGAACTGCTGTCACTGAGCTGGAATCCTTAAACACAATGGGGATGACCAGATCCTGAGTTGGCAGAAGCCAGGTGGCAGCACTTAATCATCAAAGAAAGGGTGGATGAGGCTATTATAATAGACAGCAAACTCAAAGCAGGAGTTAAAATAATCTGACTCGCAGAGATTTGAGACACTGGCTAGTAAATCATGGGGTACCTAGAAATACAATAGATAGGCAGTCTACTAAATTCTTGTTTGAGCTGTGTAAACAAAAGAGTTCTAGGCTAAGTGAACAGAAGTCTAACTTGAATATCCAAAACACAAAGTCACAGCCTCTTAATCAATTTCCAGACTTGAGAGAACTTACAGACCCAGAGTTCCTTGAATGAAGGGGAGGCCAGGTCCCTTTGGGGGAGAACCCTGTTACACTGCAATAAATCTATACTGTTAATCTTCCTCCAAGTCTTCCCCAAGAAGACTGACAGCTTTTTACTAGGGTAACTGTGCACTGGGGAAAAGGAAATTATCAGATATTTTGGGGATTATTAGACATTGGTTCAGAAGTGACATTAATTCCAGGGCACCCAAAACATCACTCTGGTCCACCAGTCAGAGTGAGGGCTTATGGAGGTCAGGCGATTGATGGAGGTTTAGCTCAGGTCCATCGCACAGTGGGTCCCGTAGGGCCCCGGACTCATTCTGTAGTTATTTCCCCAGTTCCAGAATGCATAATTGGAATAGACATATGAGCAACTGGCAGAATCCCCACATTGGCTCTCTAACTCATGCAGTGAGGACTATTATGGTGGGAAACGCCAAGTGGAAGCCACTAGAACTGCCCCTACCTAGCAAAATAGTAAATCAGAAGCAATACCAGATTCCTGGAGGGATTGCAGAGATTACTGCCACTCTTAAGGATCTGATGGATGCAGGGGTGGTGATTCCCATTCAACTCTCCTATTTGGCCTCTGCAGAAACAGATGGGTCTTGGAGGATGACAGTGAATTACTGTAAACTCAACCAGGTGGTAACTCCAATTGCAGCTGCTGTTCGAGATGTGGTATCATTGTTTGAGCAAATCAATACATTCCCTGGTACTTGGTATGCAGCTATTGATCTGGCAAATGTTTTTTTCTCAATAGCTGTTAGTAAGGACCACCAGAAATAGTTTGCTTTCAGCTGACAGCAATATACTTTCACTGTCCTACCTCAGGGAATATCAACTCTCCAACCTTATGTCATAATCTTGTCAGCAAGGACGTTGATCGTTTCTTCCTCCCACAAGACCTCATACTGGTCCATTATATTGATGGTATCAGGCTGATTGGACCCAGTTGCAAAAAGTAGCAACTACTCTAGACTTACTGGTAAGGCATTTGCATGTCAGAGGATGGGAGATAAATCCAACAAAAATACAGGGGCCTTCCACCTCAGTGAAATGTCTAGGTGTCCAGTGGTGTAGGGCATTTTGAGATATCCCTTCTAAGGTAAAGGACAAGTTGCTGCATTTGGCCCCTCCTACAACCAAAAAAGAGGCACAATGCCTAACTGGTCACTTTGGCGACAACATATTCTTCATTTGGGTGTGCTACTCAGGCCCATTTATCAAAAATGCTGCTGATTTTGAGTGGGGACCTGAACAAGAGAGGCTCTGTGACAGGTCCAGGCTGCTGTACAAGCTGCTCTGCCACTTGGGTCATATGATCCAGCAGATCCAATGGTGCTGGAAGTGTCAGTGGCAAATAGAGATGCTGTTTGGAGCCTTTGGCAGGCCCCTATAGGAGAATCCAATGCAGATCCTTAGGATTTTGGAGCAAAGCCTTACCATCTGCTGCAGATAACTACTCTCCTTTTGAGAAACAGCTTTTGGCCCTCTACTGGGCCTTAGCAGTGACTGAAAGCTTAACCTTGGACCACCAAGTTACCATAAGACCTGAGTTGCCTGTCATGAGCTGGGTGTTGTCTGACCCACCAAGCCATAAAGTTGGGAGTGCACAGCAGCACTCTATCATAAAATGGAAATGGTATATACGAGATAGGGCCTGAGTTGCCTATCATGAGCTGAGTGTTGTCTGACTGACCAAGCCATAAAGTTGGGGGTACACAGCAGCACTCTATTGTAAGATGGAAATGGTATATATGAGATAGGGCCAGAGCAGGTCCTGAAGGCACAAGTAAATTACATGAGGAAGTGGCTCAAATGCCTATGGTCTCCACTCCTGCCACATTACCTTCTCTTTTCCAGACCAGAGCTATGGCCTTTTGGAGAATTCCTCACAGTGAGTTGACTGAGGAAGAAAAACTTGGGCCTGGTTTACAGATGGTTCATCATGATATGCAGGTACCATCCGAAAGTGGACAGCTGCAGCACTACAACTCTTTTCTGGGGTGTCCTTGAAGGAGAGTGGTGAGGGGAAATCTTCCCAGTGGGCAGAACTTCAAGCAGTGCACCTGGTTGTCATTTTGCTTGGAAGGAGAACTGAACAGAATTGTGTTTGTATACCGACTCATGGGCTGTCGCTAATGGTTTGGTTGGATGGTCAGGGACTTGGAAAGAACATAATTGGAAAACTAATGAGAAAGAGGTCTGGGGTAGAGGTATGTGGATAGACCTTTCTGAGTGGGCTAAAAACATGAAGATATTTGTGTCCCATGTGAATGCGTACCAGAGGGTGACTTCAGCAGAGGAAGATTTTAATAATCAAGTGGATAAGATGACCCATTCTGTGGATACCAGTCAGCCTCTTTCCCTGGCAACTCCTGGTATTACCCAATGGGCTCATGAACAAAGTGGTCATGGTGGTAGGGATGGAGGTTATGCATAGGCTCAGCAACATGGACTTCCACTCACCAAGGCTGACCTGGCTACAGCCACTGCTGAGTGCCCAATCTGCTAGCAGCAAAGACCCACACTCAACCCCCGATATGGTATCATCCCCCAAGGTGACCAACCAACTACATGGTGGCATGTTGATTATATTGGACCACTCCCTTCATGGAGGGGGCAGCGATTTGTTCTAACTGGAATAGACACATACTTTGGATATGCGCTTGCTTTCTCTGCATGCAATGCTTCTACAAAAACTACCATCCATGGGCTTACAGAATGCCTTACCCATCATCATGGTATTCCACACAGCATGCTTCTGATCAGGGAACACACTTCACAGCAAATGAAGTGTGGGAACAGGCACATGCTCATGGAATTCTCAGGTCTTACCATGTTCCCCTCATCCAGAAACAGCTGGATTGATAGAAAGGTATAACGGCCTTTTGAAAACTCAATTACGGTGCCAACTAGGTGGTAATACCTTGAAGGGCTGGAGTAATGTTCTCCAGGAAGCTATGTATGCTCTGAATCAGTGTCCGCTGTATGGTGTGGTTTCTCCCATAGCCAGGATCCATGGGTTCGGGAACCAAGGGGTGGAAATGGGAGTGGCACCACTCACTTTTACCCTTAGTGATCCACTAGGAAAATTTTTGCTTCCTGTCCTTGTGACCCTGAGCTCTGCTGGTCTACAGGTTTTAGTTCCAAAAGGGGGAATGCTTCCACCAGGAGAAACAACAGTGATTCCACTGAACTGAAATCTAAGACTGCCACCTGGTCACTTTGGGTTACTCATGCTCATGGGTCAACAAGCCAAGAAGGGGATTACATTACTGGCTGGGGTGACTAACCCTGACTATCAGGAGGAAATAGGACTGCAACTACACAATGGAGGTAAAGAAGAGTTTTCTTGGAATATAGGAGATCCCCTAGGGAGTCTTTTAGTACTATCATGCCCTGTGATTAAAATCAATGGAAAACTGCAACAACCTAACCTAGGCAGGGCTACCAATGGCTCTGAAACTTCAGGAATGAAGGTTTGGGTCACCCCATCAGGCAAAGACCAACGGCCACCTTAAGTGCTTTCTAAGGGTAAAGGGAACATGGAATGGGTAGTGAAAAAAGGTAGTGATAAATATGAACTACAACCATGTGATCAGTTACAGAAATTAGGACTGTATGCTGTTTTGTTCATGTTATACTATTTAAGTTGTAAGATATCAAGTTTAAAAATAATATTACCCAAGGACTTGTACCCTATTCGGGAAAGATTTAATATGTTTCCGATTATATTCAGTATTGTTCAATGAGGAAAAAATGTATCTTTAATTGTTTTCTATTTAGAAATTAGGTATGGTTTAAGGTGATGAGTATAGGTACCAAGTTGACAAGGGGTGGACTGTCATGGTCAGATTAATGTGCCAACTTGGCCAGGTGGTGGTACCAGTTTGTCTGGTTGAGCAAGTGCTGGCCTGTCTTTTGCTATGAAGACATTTCATAGAGTTAAATCATGATCACGTTGGCTACATCCACAACTGATTCCATTTGTAGGAATGTCTTCTTTAATGAGTGATACTTAATCTAATCACTGGAAGCTTTTTAAGGAGGATTCAGAAGAGACAGGTTCTTTTCCTTCTTCAGCTGGCAAGCCTCTCCTGTGGAGTTTGTCCAGACTCTCCATTGGAATCATCAGCTTCACAGTCTGCCCTACAGATTTTGGACTCTATGTTCCCATGGTTATGTGAGACACTTTTATAAATTTTGTATTTACAAATATTTCCTGTTGATTCTGTTTTTCTAGAGAACCCTAACTTATACAACTAATAACCCCGGGGAAAACTGTTGAAACCCAGAGGTCTGGAGAGAAGGCCAGCAGAGATTGCCCTGTGCCTTCCCACATAAGAAGGAAGTTCAGTTGAAAGTTAGCTGCCTTTCCTCTGAAGAACTATACATTAACTAAATAAATCCCCTTTTATTGAATGCTAATCTGTCTCTGGTGTATTGCATTCTGGCAGCTAGCAAACTGGAACAGATTTGGTACCTGAGAAGTGGGGTGCTGCTGTGGTTTGCAAATACCAGATATATTGGAATGGCTTTTTGGATGGATAAGGGGAAGATTTTGGAGGAACTGAGAAGGGAATGATGGAGAAGTCCTGGAGTGCTTGAAGAAACTGTTGGTATAAATGGAACCACTGCCAATATGGACCAAGGGGGGCGGGGACACAAAAGGGACAAATGTAGTTTTCAGAGTGAGAACCGTGGAAGCTCAGGTCTGAAACCAAGAAACTTCAGCCAGAAGAGTGGATCTACCCATATACACAGAGAGGATGAGTCTCCCACCTTGTTGCAGTGGAAGAGTTGTGCCACCTCAGGCCTTGAAAAAGATACAGCACACTCCTTGGGGACTTGGGAGAGCCTGGCTGCCACCACATGGAGGGGTTGAGCATGGGCCCCCAAAATGTCAGAGAGCCCAGGTGTGGCCCTGATGCCTGGAGAGGGTGGATCCGAGAAAAAGGTGGTCTCTTCAATGTCTCCCGAAGTTGATGCAGAAAGAGGCAGGCCACTGCATAGGTCCTTGGAAAGGGTGGGCCTGCCATTTTCTAAACCTGAAGGATAAATGACTTCCAGACTTTGAAATCCAATGGTGTTTGCCCTTGCAGGTTTTCCTTCTAATTTCTCCCTATGGATCCTGTGACTGTCCCTCCTTTGCATATTGGCACCAGATAACTTGCTTTGAGAGTCATAGGTCCACAGCCAGAAGAGAATTTTTTGTACTTTAATATTGTTTAAGGTGATGCGTGTAGTTATCAAGTTGACAAGGGGTGGACACGTGGTAGTTAGGTTCAGGTGTCAACTTGGCTAGGTGAAGTTGCCTTGTTTTATTGCTGTGGTCATGAGCCAATGGCATGTGAACCTCTTCTGTTGCTGATTATTTCTGCAGTCGGCTAGGAGGCATGCCTGCTGCAATGAATGACGTTTGATTTAATTGGCTGGTGCTTAAATGAGGGAGCTCAATGTAGCACAGCCAAAGCAGCTCAGCTATACCTCATATCAGCATTTGCAGCTCAGCCCAGGACTTTGGAGATGCAGAAAGGAATCACCCCGGGGAAAGAACCCAGAGGCAGAGAAGGCCAGCAGAGACCGCCCTGTGCCTTCCCACATAAGAAAGAATCTCCTTTGAAAGTTAGCTGCTTTTCCTCTGAAGAACTATACACTAACTAAATAAATCCCCTTTTATTGAAAGCCAAATCATCTCTGGTGTGTTGCATTCTGGCAGCTAGCAAACTAGAACAGATGTGAAAACAGAAATGATGATAAAGAAGAAACCAGTGTGGCTGAAGAATTCATGAAAAGGAGTAGAGATGAGGAGGAGGTCAAGCTCATGCTCAGTGTACTGCCAATGCATATGTCCAATAGATCACCTGATCTGGTGGTGACCTTGCTGGTTGTGTAATACTTACTAACTTTTGCTACAGTCTTCTGATTTTCCATGGTTTCTGCAAATGCAGAAAACCAAAACAGTGCCTAAGATGAAATTACTCTTATTAACATTATTCTCCTAGGATGGGTGGCGATGGGTTAATGACCAACATTTGTCCATGGTAGACATTCCGCTGCCAGCACCTTCTATTGCTGCTCTATGTGTGCTTTAAGTTTTTCATTTTGTTACTTTTGGGTTTTTGCAGAGAGGAAGGGGGTTCAGCTAAAAGAAAATCTCCCATCTTCGTTGGGAACTGTCATTATGCTTAAATCAAAGGCATTTTGCTCAACTTGTTAAAGCTATATAATACTGTTTATTCTTTTCATTGGATTGCACTAATTATTAACATTCTTTTTTTAAACCTTCCTGAATGGTGAAGTAACACCATGCTCAGAAGGATAATTAACATTTCTGAAGGCGGCAATGAAGTGCATGCATGTGCATCACACTCAACGTATATCTATGGCATATAGTTACTGACATTTTGCAGACACATGCATAACCATGTAAACAGCCCAAATGGGAAGACACAGGAGAGGCAGAGTTTGTTGCATTTCTTTCAGTTCTACCATATGATTCTCAGTAGACCTCACGGGGCAAGGTGATTATTTTTTAATGGCTTATTTGGTGTTTTCCCAACAATGGAGTCCAAGGAAGATGAACTATTCATAACGGCAGTAATGGTAGCTGCTTGCTGCCCCTCCCCCCACCCCCACCCCACATTCCCCCTAACTAAAAGAATGATCTAAGAAGAGTTGTATTTAAATCGAAACTATAACTAATGATGGAAAAGCCTGGGTTCTTTCTTAAATTCTGAAATTTCTGAAATTCTGAAAGAATTCAGAAAGAATGCATACATTCAGTAATTTCTAGGAGGAAATGGACTGTCTGTTAATTGTTTCCTTTATTAACATAAAATCCTTTACTTTAGTGGTTGTTTATTTAATTTGCTTACTTAATGCTTTGATGATTTGAAGTTCATTCTAAATGATGACCAGATGGCAAAAATTTTAGTTCAGCCATTCATTCAGCAAATATTTACTAGGCCCCTTCTATGTGTTGGGTGCTATTCTATGTACTTGGATACATCGGTGAACAAGCAAGACAAAACTTCCTTCCCCCAAGGAGCTAGCACTCTAGTGGGAGGGATGGACGACATGTAAGGTAAATCAGTAAGTAATACATTATGTATTAGAAGGTGATCAGTGCTGTGGAGAAAAATAGAGCAGAGGAAGGAAGCGGGTGTTGGAAGTTTTAAAAGAGTTGCCATAAGAGGTTCTATTGGGAAAGTAACCCTTGAGTAAAGGCCTTCTGAATAAGGGGCGAACTGAACCACATGGACACTGGAGGAAGAGGAGCCAGGCAGAGGGAACAGCAGGTGCAAAGATTCCGGGGCAGGATTGCAGCCCATGTGATAAATGAACCACTGTGCACTAGTGGCTGCAGCAAAGTCAGTGACAGTGAGAAGAAAGGAAGGTCAAGGCAGAGAAGTAACAGAAAGCTTGACCTGGTTGTGGCAGATCTGCCTGGCAAAGACTTGACATTTCAACGGGTGAGATCAGGAAAACTGATTAGGAAAACTGGAGGGTTTTGGAATGTCAAGATCCGACCCATGTTATAACAGAAGCACTCTGGGTGCTCTGCTGAAAGTAGATTCTAGGGGTTGAGAAAGAACAGATAGGAGACCATGGTAATAACTCCAAGTAAGAGAAGATTTGGACTGGGGAGAAAGCAGTGAAGGTGGTGAGAGTGTTGGATTCTGGTCAAATTTTTTTTAAAAAAAAGGCTTTATATCTTGATGGACTGGATTTGAAGAGTGAGAGGAATTAAGAAAGACTCAAAAGTCTTTGTCCTGAGCCCCTACAAAGACAGTTTCTCACTTGTGGTCATAGGGAAGACTGTGGAAGGACCAGGTTTAGGGGAGAAGACAAGGAACTCAGTTTTGGACATGTTATATTTGAGATGCCTATCAGATATCCAAGCGCAAATGCTGAACAAAGAGTCCAACACGAAAATGTGGGAATTCATGCTAGAGAAATCTATTTGGAAGTCACCCAAACATAGTTGATCTTTGAACCCTGAAACCATAGTTGGCCATCAAAGCTTGGAGTGAGAGTTGCTAGAAAGGAGAAAACTCTAACTTTAATTTGTCTGTTCTTGGTGCAAAGTCATTGCGGTTTCCTGTCAATGTATAAAGTTCTGAATAGCCTTTTCCTATAAAAATCATAGCTTAAGTATAATATTTAAAGTAAAAGAGTCAAAAAAAGTCCAATTTCCCTCCTCGTAAATAGAATATATTGTTTTTGTTAAATTCTGCTTTTCTCATTCAAGAAAAAAGTTATTGATTCTATAAAGCCTGTGACTTAGATATTTTCACTTCTATTTTTAAATAATTGGCTTCATTTCCTGTGTGGTGACATTTGATAGTAAAGGCTTAATTTAACATGGGCAATATAGAGCTCTAAATGTTCCTGCCTCAGAGAGAGTACAAGATGACCAGCTTCTGAGAGAAAAGAGATGCCTAGAAGCCACAAACCAATCAATAATCCACTATTTTGTTATATTTTAATTCACCAAAAGAAATAAAACACACAAACATACAATACCTAGCAGTTGGTATCCAGGCAGTAGACTGATTAGCTATTGATTTTTCCTCCATTTCATAGAGGAGGGATAGGGTTTTATTGGAAGGCCCAACATCGGCCTGTCTGAAACAGGTACAAAAGAAAAAGGACAACATGTATGGAGAGGACATCTTGACCTTTAGAGCTAATGACCTAGTTTAAATATACAAAACTCACAGACAGCATTTAAATTAAATCCAAACTATTCTAAAATCCAAGTACAAATATCAAATTGCGAGTTTATTTCATGCCTTTGCACTGCAAGTACAACAAATAATTGCAATTTTCAGACACAGATTGTAAGTCTGGCTTCTCTGTGCATAATTAACTACCTGGGGACATGCAAAGACTTTGGTTTTATTGGAGGCTCCAATGTGCATTGTGATGTGGCCAGAAAAAAGCGACTGGCTCCCAGATCACAAGGGCTTAATATGCCATGTTCAGGCACTGGGATAGCAGAAAGAGGCCCACACATCCATACAAAACTTGTGTATGAAATTTGGTGTGTCAGCTGCCCCAGGAGTGGCACTGTGTCCCTTTGCCTGCTCTCACCTTGTTCCTCCTGGATTCCCAGAGGCTGGAGATGATCTGAACCTTTGCCATGGAGGTTGGTCCAACTCCCTCCTGCTCGCCTCCAGGTGCCTTCCATTGGCACCTGCTCCCTGCAGCTGGGTTTTCCAGCCTGCTTGCTGCACCTGACCAATGTCCCTAGTGTGGTCATCTCCTTGATGCCAGTTGCCTGTGTGCCTACAAGCCAGGACAGCAGTCTGCGAGGAGGCTTGGGCTGGTGCCCGACAGGTCCTGGGGGTACCATCTGTTCTCCTGGCATCAAGCGGTCCAGGCCTGGGCATCTTCCCACCCACAAAGGGGAGTACCAAAAGGCCTCTCCCACCCCTCACTCTTCGTCAGGCACACTAGTCCCCAAAGGGGCCCACTGGCCCACTCCCAGCTCTCACTCCAGGAGGGCGTCTGAGGCTGGGAACTCCTTTCCCCACAAGAATCTGCATGGCCTGCTCCTTCTGCTCCTATAAGTCTTTGCTCAAATATTACTTCCCAACAACTCCTATCCAGAGCACTCATTTAAAATCACAAACCCACCCCCACCAGCTACAGTCTCCTCTACCCGGCTCTATATTTTCCCCATGGAACTTAACACCTCACAAGACGAACTGTTCATTGAACATCCCTCTCTCCAGCGTAAGCTTCAAAAGGACAAAGATGTCCGTTTCGCTCATTGGGCTTGAAGTAGACTTAGAATAATGAAGGTCATGAATAAATAAATGAGTGTATTACTGCTCTAATGCTTCATTAACAAAAGATCCCCTGTATTTTTTAAACATCAAATTAAAGGGTGATGATTAAAAAAAAAAAAGGACTGAAGAGCCAGCATGGACTTACCCCAAATACAGTTTGCAACAGAAAGGGGAGAAAAGCACGCGATTCCATCAGTGCTTGGGCGGGAAGCAAACAGTGATACATCCAGAGAACCCGGCCGCCAGCATCAGGGCTGAGCAGCGCAGTCCGTTTCAATTCTCAGGGATTAGGAATGCCAACGCACATCCCATTTTCCTCTAACTTCTAAATGACAGATCAGTGCATTGATTTAAACTCGGAGGGCTGGAGACGGGAGGCCTGTCCCCAAAGGCCCTGCCCCTGCTCTGCGGAGGGCATGCCCGCCCGCACGCCGTGGGAAAACGCTTTCACTGATAAACGGAGCCGGCGGGAACCGAGCGCACATACCGATGAGCTCCTTGTTTCTGACGTCCAAGGCCATGTTCCGGAGCGCCGTGGCCACCGCACACACCACGCGGTCGTTGTCTATTCGGAGCAGCTCCACGAGGATGGGCAGGCCCTTCTCCTTCCGGACCGCCGCGCGGATGTACACGGACCACTGCGGAGAGACGGACGGGGCAGCATTAGAGACGCGGGCGGGGTGTCCCGTAAGCCAGCTGCGCTTGCGGATTTCAGATTGCTGTGGACGGGAGCCAAAGGTTGACATACCAAGACCTAGTTGTAGAACAGGTTGAAGATGTTAGACACAGCTTTTAATTTTTTAACTGTTTTTTTTTTATTTTTTGCCTTCGACATATGCTACAGGTTTCAGAGCTAATCGGTGAACTGCCCTCACTTTCTTTTGTGCCAGCGTGTTGTGTTCAGCACTTGAGCTTGAAAGCCATTTACACGATGGGTAGACTTAATGCTCTGAGATAACGGGGTTTTGGGGCAGGAAGGGCATGTTGCTTATATTAAGAGGAACAAAAAATGCAGAACAGATAATTCTGAAAAGGTATAAAATGAGAAAACTTTGAGTGTGCGTGATTTTTTTAAAAGAGAATTGAATTTGGTGAGGTGGGGGGCATGGATATAGTGGTAAAGGACATTTGCCAATAAATTGTTTGTTGACTAGTAAAGAGGAAATGAGTCAGAGAACGGTAGAGGTGAGAAGAGGAAAATATGGCATCGAAAATCAGGAGCGCAAAATTGTAAAGCTTTTTATTTTTTTACACAAAAATTTAAGATAAAAATGTACTGTGTCCAGGGCCATAACCCAACTTCTTATAAAGGGTTACATATAATTTATTTTGGGTTGGTGGTCGTCGATCTTAATGGAACACATTTTAATATTGAAATGCACGTGCAATAGCAGGAGGATAAAGCATTCAGATTCATTTAAGGGAATGCAGTTAGGACCAAGTTTTCACAAACTTGCATATAGGCTTTATACCCTTAGTGTCCCAGAGAAGAGTGTGCAATATAAAAATCAGCAGATCTATGGGTTTGATCTGTTGCAATTGCGTTTACGATCTAAGAACACGACATCTGTGAAATGAGGCTTTGGGGTTTTCCCCACCCCCTCCCCCGCTGGGCCCTCTCCACCTCCCCTTCCCCCTCGAGGCAGGTGTCCCAGAGCTGGCTCTCACCTGTGGCAGGCAGGGAGCCCCCTCTGGCAGTGACCGTAAGGCATTCGCCATGCCTGCCACATCCTCAGCCCAGCCCTGCATGAAATATGAGATTAAAAAAACAAACAACTTCATCCCATCCTATGTTAGCAGTCACATTCACATAGTTTTGCATCACCATCAATCATGCCATACAGTTTTCTCTAGCCCCACTTTGCACCTCAAGCCCTAGGCAGCCTGAGGTGTCGGTGGAAGATCGTGGGGGAACAGATAGGGCTCCCCAAAGCGTCTCTTGGTTGTCGTGAACTGTTTCACAGTCCCACTCTCAGGGAGCAAAGATATGTGTGGACGGGAAGTCTTAGATGCAGAACAACATGGGAGGCTTGGAAGCTGCTAACTGGAATTTAGATGTCTGGAGGAAGATACTTCCTCCCTGTTCCCAGTGCCGACTTTTTCACTGCACTCCACGCTGACTCCGGATTTTTCTCTGCACATATTTGCCTCCCCTATTGCCCTGTGACTGTTTGGGTCTTCAGTGGCCAGAAGGGAGTGGAACCCTGAGTTTGTCCAGTCCACTCCTCGTTGAGTTCTTCCCTAAAGCTCAGGAGGGAAGCTAGAGAAAGGAAGAGAATGGAAATCAGAGTAGGGGGGTCAACATTTACATTTTGTAAGATAAACATAACAATTTTAAACACTGAGGAGATACTTTTGAACCTTTGATGGATCTCAGGGTCTATTATTGGGAATTAGGCAGGCTGAAGCATGAGCCCTAAAGACAACTTCTCAGGACCATCTCTTTCTAGCTCCAGGCTACTGGTTTATACTTGAGGAACCTCTTAGTTCTCCAAGCCCATAGGAGGTTGGCATTATTACTTTCATTGTACAGGCGAGGAAACATAAAACACAATTATGTCAAATAACCTGCCCAACCAAGGTTACCTGTGCCCCTGACCCTGGGTCCCATTACTCCAAATTTGGGTCTTTTTATGCTTTTAACATGTTTTCCTCCTCTATCTCATTCCCTCACATTTAATTCTCTGAGCTCATTCTCCCAGACACTACTTCTCTCCCTGTTCTTCCATGCTTAAAAGAAAACCTGGTCAGATCTGAATTGAGTCAAGAAGCAAAGAATATCGCTTTGTTTTCTTTGAAGTCCAGCTATGAGATTCCCTCGTGTTGGATGGAAAAATGATTTGGTGTTTGCAGACTAATGAGAGTTCTTCAGCTGTGCTGAGAAATGGCTAATATGGCCAACAATGTATGAACTACAC
The DNA here is from genome assembly GCF_023851605.1 of Tamandua tetradactyla. Taxonomy (NCBI): domain Eukaryota; kingdom Metazoa; phylum Chordata; class Mammalia; order Pilosa; family Myrmecophagidae; genus Tamandua; species Tamandua tetradactyla. The sequence continues at coordinate 59,673,564 of NC_135335.1, forward strand.
ATGTTTTTGATATGAGAAAATGTCCAGAGATTTTTTTCCCCTAAGTTAAAAGGGGTAATGAGACAATGGGTTTGATACTTAAATTTTGGATACATTGAAAACAACTATTATTTTGAAACTTTTAGTTAGTTGTGGGTGTGTGTCTATATGGAAATTTTCAACATTATTTCATTATATGGCAACTTAGAATAAATTAATCATATTTCATTCAAAAGATGTTGCATGTTTTCTCGACCTGAAAAATGTGTGACAGTGATGCTTCTTAGGGCAGCAGCCTAACCAATTCTGGACTCTGTCATGGGTAACCTTCAGGCATAACCCATGGAAAAAGGCAGTAAAAAGGACTTAAGAGCCAGAGCTGAAGGTGAAAGAGAGAAAGGCATGATACAGACAAGTAAGTGTGAGAAATGGGGAACATTCCACAAGTGTACTCAGCATAGAATCAGAAGGTGCATATACAGCTCTTCCAAGGGAAGTCAGCTACCTGGGAGAGCACACAGCCCGCTGGTGGTCAGAAGAATGCACAGGTTGCCAAGAGTTCTGTAATTGAATCAAAACCAGGAGTATCCCTGGCATAACAATAGACAAACACTGGAGAAAAATGTACCATAAGTCATTGACATTGAGATGGGAATCTTTGAACTGAACCTTGAGCTTCTGCAAAGTGAATGAGAGCACCAGACACTGAGCCCACCGGCAGAGAGGAATTGACAGATGGGCATGGACCAGGATGCCCTTAAGGAGAATGCTCCGTGAGCTTATGATACAATGCTTAATGGTTCCAAAGGAAGAGAAGAAAGAAGAGGGGAAGAGGAGGAGGAGCAGGAAGAGGAGGCAAAAGAAGAGGTAAAGGAGGAGAAAGGAGATAGAGGAGGAGAAGGAGAAATGGGAAGAGAAGGAAGAAGGGGAGATAGAGAAAGATGAGATAGAAAAGGAGGAGCAGGAGGAGGGGCAAGAAGAAGATCTAGTCCAGCAGAAGAATGGCACAGAAACATGCTCCAAATCATTCCTGGCTAGTGTTTCCCCAATCTCAGGAGAGTTATGAGCCCTCTGAACAACACACACCTAGCATTGACCATGTTTCAGGTACGGTTCTAATGTCTTTACATGTATTAACTCATGCAACACTCACCCGTCCCACACACAATATGTGGTAGGTTCTGATATTCCCATTTAACAGATAAAAATAGAGGCACAGTGAGGTCACACAGCCTGCAAATGCTCCACCAGGTCTTGTACCCAGGAAGCACGACCCCACCAGTCCCTTCTGCCTCTCAGAAAGACAATGTAAGTTATAAACATCTGCATTCACAGTTAATGTAATCCCTTACAAATCAACCAATTAACCTTGGTCTAATAATTCACTTTATTATTTTAGTTCTCAAATAGCCCATCTGATTCTCCTCTAAACTCCCAAGTTAAGGAACTTTCAAGTAGTTTCCACTGTTTTCAAGTACCATTAACAGAGCTACTGGACATTTCAATCACAAGCTTTGAGAAGAACGTGCCCAGATTTTGGAAAGCTAATGCAGGGAGTCGTTTTTATTGGGATTTAGGAAAAAGGCCTGGTTTGTGTCAGGAAAGGATAGCTTCTATATGCATGTGATGGAATAATGTTTTGAGAGAGTCAATACTGTGTTCCTTCTCCTACTTGCCCATCCTTCTCGGAGATAAGCTCATGCCATCATCTATCCCAAAGAGGTATTGTCAGAATTGGACAGAGAACAAAGCAGCAGAACCTCAGTGTTTAAGGTTAAATGGCACAGATCCGGATGAAAGGGAAGAATAGGCAGAAAACAACTTATAACTTCTCCTCCCCTCAGAGCCAATCCAGGGCCTCCAAGCTGGAGAGAAAGAACACAGCTAGGAGAGGGAGGAAAGATGCAGAAGGCTTGGCAGAGTTGCCACCTGAGGACGAGGTGCCCTGGACAATCCCTTTCTATGTGCCAGTGGCAAGAGGCAATACAGGAAAGAGAGAGTCCCAGACGGAGAATTGGACGCCCTGTCCCATTCCATCGTGGGGATATGCCTGTAACCCCCCATGTACAGCATCAGTTCCAGGAGAAGGAGAGGATGAAGGTTGAAAAACATAAATGAGTCTGAAATGACCGGGAATCACTGAATTTAATTGTGCGTACCTGGAAATGTCAAAATTAAGTGTTTTTCTTTTTCTTTCTCTTTTTTTGCATCAGACAAACTGAGAGCTAGGAGTTGAAATTAAATTGACTTACAGAAAACAAAGCAAAGTTACTTGCACATGAGTTTGTGACCCATAAAACCCCTCCTCACTGTATTTACTGAGGATTTGGTGATTAAGTAAAGTCAATAACTTTTTTAAGCCCTTCAACCCAGGCTGCCTCATTCCAATTTGGAGGCCCCAAGAACTTGATCTTTAGAAATTCCAGCCCAGCTGAACACATGATTGGTGGCTATAATTTTTCCAAATGTTTCTCCTCTGCTTAGGCAGAGATGATTCTGTTAAGGCAGATTTACATTCCTGAAGGGAGATTAAGAGTGTAATTTAACTAACTTTTCCCTATTCAAAATCCTACATATTTGCTAAATAGCCAGTGATATTTTTCTCTAGTTAATGTTCTACCTTGAGTTTGAACTATAAAAGAGGGCTAGAGTGGGCAATGGTGGTGCAGTGGCAGAGTTCTCACCTGACATGCTGGAGACCCGGGTTCGATTTCTGGTGCCTGCCCGTGCAAAAAAAAAAGAGTGCTAAAATTCTGAATATGTAATTTAAAAGCACTCTTGCTTTAGCAGAATAGTCTACTTCGTAAGTAGTTTTCTGTTAAATGAGTATTTCCCCTTTGACTTTATCAAATTAGCCATTTCCCTACTTTTTCTTTTGATATGGTAAAGAAAATTGCCATTTTAAAACCAAACTCTTCCAGACATAAGCAAACTTTCAGAAGGCTCTGTAGCATCTTGTAGTGACACAGGATCACAAAGTTCATAAAGTCTGGAAAGGATTGGTACAGACTGCATGAGACCCTGAAATTTGTTTCTCAATCAATTTGTGATACTTTGCTATTTATACTGGTATCTCATTCATATGATATGGAGGGCAGAAAGGTGGCAAAAACAAAGCACCAAACCAAACAAAAGAAAACATCCAAAACCAAACACTTACTTATTCAGTCTTATTTCACTGGCAGTTTCCTATAAAAAGACATGCAGCAAAACTTGCATGTCTCACATTATTTTCTCGAGCATGGTTATTATTTGAATGACCAACTTTGGCTTTGCAATATCCCGTCAGAGAAGAACAGTGGTTGGTGCCCACAACAAGATTTATGAAGGAGATGGGTGATTTGAGAACAAAGCCCTTCAAACGCTGGGAGTGCTTTGCAATGCACATAGGTTATCGGTTCTGTAAATTCAGAGTTATGTCACAGGATCATTTATTTTTATTTTCAAAGTTTATTTTGGAAAGTGGTATTGCTAATCAGAAGGACTAGTGAAGAATTCTCCTAGGCTAGTAAAGCAAATACTCAAGTTAATAAATAAAAGTTTTGTTTACAGTAATGGCCATTATTGCATGTTCAAAGTAGGTTTTTGTTTGATTGGTTGAATTTCTTTTTAATTTAACTGACTTAGTGCAAAGCCTGAGTTTTACTGAAGATGTTCATGCAATGCTGAAAAATATTTATATATAAGCAAGAGAATTCCCTGGGGGAAGAAGCATTTAAATGCACTTTTGAGGAAAGAAAAAGCAAAGAAGGTCAAGCTCATGTAAAAGTGACCTAGAAGAAGCATACACTAGAAAAACACTAAGAAGCCTAGCTGCCCTGCAACTCTCAAATTATCTAAGGATCAGTAATTTTCAATTTAAAAATGCCTTTAACATATACATTTCTGAGCACAGAAAGATTTTTTTATTGTAAATGTGAGATATCAGAAATATCGTCACTGTGTGCAAACAGTATTCAGAAATGCTAGATTAGTGTCAGATCAAATGTTAGATTAAAGGCACTGCATGGTATGAGATGAAGACTGGCTATAGAGATTGTTCTGAGACTCAAGCATTACAGGGGCCACAGAATTAAGGGGTTAGTTTGGCATTAGAAAAGGCAGCTGAAGAAGCATCTGATCACTTTGAACTAATGCCAAACTATCGAAAACAGACTTACTCTGTTGCCAATTTGGATACATAGGACATTTCTAATACAGGTGCCGCCCTCACTATCAGTATTGCTTACTGGAACCTTTGATAAGAAGTCACTAAGTTGTGTGCAGTTAGGGTCAATGACTTGGTCACGACTTGACTGCTTTCCATCGTTTCTTCCTTGTTCTGCTCAGACTGGTCATTGTCTCCATTTGAGTGTACAGTCTCTAGGAGCTTGCTGGTTAGGCAGAGTTCTCAAACAGCCTCTTTTTATTCCAGCCCAATTTCCAATCCATGAAGCATTGTGCTTCAGGCCCCATTTTCATGGTTATCTTTCAAAACACACCTTCCTTATATTCAAACCTGATGGATTGCATCACACTATTGACTAGGACAAAGACAATTCTCTTTGTCTTAAATGTCAAATCACGATTCTTATTTTTAATTTTTGCATTCCACTAATTTTCCTTTACATGATACACTAACTGCTAAGCAATGTTAAATTCAGTGCCCTTTTCCAGGCTGCCGCCCTTGTCTCCAGGGATAAGTTTCAAATTTCTCAGTTATCTTACTCTTCGATCCCTTTGGGCTACAGGGCCAGAGATTCTGTTTCCTTCCTCACTAAGTCCATGTTACTCTCATGTCACCTCATCAAATATTAAAAACGCAATACTCAAGTATCTCTTAATTCTATATTATTTTAAAAATAAATGGACAAGTAAATAGACTCCTTTAGAAAAGTCACATTTTAGGAGGAAAATCAGCTATAAAGTTTGGAAGTGTTTTGCTCAATAGCAAGTAAGACAGTAATTTTCCTAAGCTCAACCCCTGGGTTTTGGTAAAGTTGAATTATAATAGAAGTAATCTATAAGTGGGAGTTGAAAGAATTTTTATTACGTTTTTGAAATCTTCAAACCGTTAAATCCAACTGTCAATATCAGTAACAAACAAAAAAATTGAACTGTAAATGAGAAAAACAGAAGTCCACATTGGCTATGAAAAGCCATTTCACTTTTTATTTTACTTATTTATTTATCATTTTACTTCTGCCACAATACAATTATATTTTTCTGATGCTCATACCCAAGTAATGAGTGTTCTAAAGTGAAAGGTATTTAGGGTCATTATGAAAATCTGGCTCTCTAGTCACTTTGCTAGTCACAGAAGAAGAGCATACACGATCTACCCATAAAGAGAAGTTATTGTTTCAGATGATGAGGTCTATAAAAAGCTGTCTCCATGCAAAATTCTGGTGCTTTACTTGCACTTTCCTGCTTTTGTTTGGGCCATATAAAGTTAAGGACACTAAAAAATACCATTAAATTTCAAGTTATCATAAAAACCGATTCTTAGGAATTTAGATTTCAGAAAGTAACACTGTCCACATGAAACATGATGTTGTTGTTTATCCTAAATCATTTTTTTTTCTTTTTGTCACTGTTCTTTGGTTGTAGAGCTAGTAACATTTGAACACTTTTAGGGCTCATGGTAATGTCGTCAAATACACTAAAAATCTCCCTGATGCTTATCTAGTTTTTTCTTTCCTTTTATTTTTTTTATTGTATTCTAAATCAGTTTTTTAAAAGTGTTCAGGATTTCTCCAAAATCAGGTATTATTAAAGTGAGAATCTTTCTGTTTGATTTCTGTATAAGTCACTCTAAATATTTTTGAAATTATAATAACCTATTAGTGTTTGGCTTAATGATGATTTTCTCAAATCTTCCCAAAAGATTGTTCAACCTCCTGTCACATAATATGGCAGATTAATAGATCATACAACAGCTCACAATAATGTGGCTAACTTCTTTGCATGCTTGTGTATTTGTATTTTGAGAAGAAAACTCTTACGTAAGAATCTATATTTATAAGTACATATAAATAAGCCTTATTTGTCCCTTGCCCTGCCTGAGGACTATCCTGCTTGTCTAGAATTATTAGGGAAGTCAGTGCTTCTCATCTGTGAGGCTGACACCCTGCAGAGTCAAAACTGTACTTTAACCATTAGGATGGAAGTCTTTCTAAAATTATTAGCAATAATTTAACATTGTCTTGATGACAGAGGGTCAGCATTAAGATTATCAATTATCAGAATATATAGAAAAGCCAAGATACCAAATGGACCTTGAGAATTTTTCTTTTTGCACTCCTAGGTAACTTTTTCTAACTCTTCTATCTTTTCTCTTTGCTGTCAAGTACCTGCTATCCTTTCTCATAGTGGGACTGTGAACCTTCTTCTAAGAGGTGCCACCCATTTTTCTAACTTGCTGCATGTACTCTGCTGTGAACTGGGAAGTCCAATGGCCATAGTTGTTGAAATATATAGTTTGTCTAAAATACGTTGAACTGGTTCTAGAGTGTATACTAAGGCACTCTTCTTGTCTGGATAAAGGAAGGCACTTAAATGAACAGCTTTTGTGATGTTGACTTCAGCTGTTCAAGATCATTCTGCCTTTTTCTTAGCATCTAATCTATTTATAATGGGAGAATTTATCCAATAATCACCTTCTGGATATGTGGGGACAAATCTACACTGGGGATAAATATGCTGAACTAATAATGAACATTTTTATGCTCTGGAAACAGTCAACAAGATGCTATCACCAGAAAATATTAAGAATTATTATTAGACTTCTTTCATAGTTCTCATTACCCAAAATAGGGGAGAAGTTTTAAATGATCAAAACCACAGTTTTTTTAGTCCTATGTATTCCTCCAAACATCTAAAGACCAGACATATCTCATTAGGTCTCAGATAATCTTCAGTGCTCTCAAAATCCACGCTCTGCAAAGCGTTGTTGAGTCTGGACACTTAAAATGGACAGCTCCTTCATATACATTTTTTCTTTCTTTCTTTTTATTTTTTTGGCATGGGCAGGCACCAGGAATCGAACCCAGGTCTCCGGTATGGCAGGCGAGAACTCTGCCACTTAGCCACTGTGGCCTGCCCCTTCATATACATTTTATATGCTACTGGCAGCAATTCCCTCCTGAAACAGGAAACCAAATAAAAGATCACAAAAGGTGACTATGAAGAATATGGCCTGGTCCATAACATGTAATACTAAATGCTATTGACTGAGATGTTTATAAATAAAAAGATTGTTATCCAGAAGAGAGATTTATAGACATAAACTACTTCTGTTAAATGCTTGTGTTTGAGCATTTATGTTGGCCAGACACAAAGCTAAGCCGTGGGGTACACAGAGATAAATAAGACTTAACTCTTGCCCTTCAGAAGCTTACAGACATCTACCGGACAGTTTTAAGATCTCATTCAGTGTGACTGAATGAATAATTAATACACAGATCCTTAATTTAGTGTTTAGATATGGTGCAATGCTTTGCATGTTATATGTATTTTTTTCTAGCTTCTTGTAAGAGTTCCTCTTTATTACTGGTTTAGAGCAATTTGATGATGATGTGCCTTAGTATAATTTTTTTTTTTTTAATTTCTTAAGCTTAGAGTTCCTTGTAGAGCTTGAATCTGTGGTTTTTTGGTTTTCATTTAATTTGGACAATTTTCAATCACTATTTCCTCAAATATTTTTCTGTTCTCTTTCTCCTCTCTCTGTCTTCTTTGGAGATTCCAATTGCACATCTATCAGTCCACTTGAAGCTCACCGATGCTCTGTACATATTTTTTTTTACCTTTTTTTCCTGAAATCCATCATCTGCTGTTAATCCATCCTATGTGTTTTAATTTCAGACATTATATTCTCAACTCTAAATGTTTGATATGGGTGTGTTATATATTTCTCATGTTTCTACTTAACTTTTGAATGCATGGAATGTGGTGTTTCAACTTCAGAGCAAAGGCTGAAGTCTTACATTCAAAATCATCTACAGCCCAAAGATATTCCTCCTTTATTAAACTGTTAGAATAAGGACTTATGTATTTCTCAAGGAAAACGGTAATTTGTAAAAAAAAAAAAAAAAAATCATATCTAAGACTACACACCTGATTTGTCCCCAACTAGATGGCTTTGTGCCTTGGCTGACTCACTCCTATTAGTCTGAAACCCACTTTCCTGTGTCTGTCTAGTTGGTGATGCTAGGTAGGTAGGGGAGGTGGAAGGGAAGGACCCCTGGTTACACACAGTGACAAGCCCTTGGCCGACAACATCCTGCTCCCATTTTTACGTCCAGTGTTGGGACAGCTCTGCATGGTGCCGTGTAAGATCAAAAGGTCAGTTCAAGGAAGAGGACTGCAAAGCTCTATTATGGATTTCTTCCTGGTATGACTTGCTTTTGAAGTTTTTCTCTACCAAATCCTGATTGAAAGCAAGAGACATTTTTCACTTATAGCCCAGTCCAACTTGAAATCTTCAAGTACAAAGTTAGGGATGCCTTAATGTCAAGGAGGGAAAGCTAATAATTGTGTTCACTCCTAAGACTCTCAAGAGAAAGGGTGGGCCTGCCTGTGCACAGGAGCTAACTTCATAGAAAGTACTGGCAGCTTTCTGTTCAAACAGAAAGTTATTTATATTGGAGAAAGTAGGAAGTGCTGCAACTGGGATAGTAACAATGGAAATGATGGGTGGCAGAAGAAAGAGAAGTGACAAGATGGCAGATTTTGGAAGGTCTAATAAGAAGGGAAGGTTATAAAGCAATGCTGAGGCCAATGTATGTGATACCTATGGAACTGAGATTTTGAGCATGTTCTGTAGCTATGTGTCTATATTAACATCATTTTGAAGAAAATAAATGTTAAAAAAGGAATGACATGAATATTTTCCAACTCCAGGCTTTGATACTAAATGAACTGAATATAAATGGCAGAGGTCCAAACTTGCTCTTTTGATATTTTTCCCTTATGCCTTCATTCTTCTAAGAGGTTACACTTTTTTTTATGCAATAAGGTAAGCTAACTCATGCAAGTATTAGTGACCCAATTCAGAATCCTTCATTTTGATGAATCCCTTTATACCCAAATTGAAGGTCTTGGAAACTTTCTGTGAAAATGCACCAGGTCCAATGTGTATTTATGTGACTCAGACAAAGGTCTACCTTGTCTCCTTTCCAATCATACCCATGTTTTACTTTAACAATTTTGCAAAATATAAGCAATAATTCTCTTCCTCTCAGTAAGCCCAGAATTAAAAAATCCACTAGGTTCTTTTCCTTTGGGGACCCTCAAATTAGGGGACCCGAACCTGTTAGGACGTAAGGATTCACACGGAGTTTTATACAAGGTGTTAGGGTGTGAGGTCCTTTAACAGTAAATGATAGTGCTTCAGAAAAACATTATGTTACAGTCAACTCTGAAAATTAAGTAGTACAACTACAAAAATGGGACGGAAAGCATATCACAGCAATTTCAATGACTATACTTACATCTACTCTGCTGCATTTTCTGGTGCTTGTCTTCAAGGACCCTAAACCTTTTAAAAAGATTTTTCAAAAGGACTAGGTTTCTAAATTCAATATAATTGTTCTTTAGCATTCTTAACAACTTCATTAGAATTGCATTTCTCAAAACTGGACTTCTGTTATTTTGTAAGGAATGGGCCATAATTCCAGAATTCTTTTTTATTGTAACGAACTAGCCATACCTTCCAGCTCCCTGCAGCCAAATTCTGCAGGGCGCCTGCCGCCCCTTCCAGCGTGTCTGGATTTGAGCACTCAGAGAGCAGTGTGAGGTAGGGTTTGACTATTGATGGGTGCCACAGCATCTGGATTCCTTTTGGTGGTTCTGCACAGTCTGGGAGAGGTCCTACTCCATCCCACTGGTGGAAGGAAAAACAAGAGAATAAACATCTTTAACATTTTTATGCTTCCCAATTTTGTCTTCCACAAACATTACAGATGAAAATAAAAGCAGAGTGTCCTAATGTTTGGCGAGCATCTCTTGCAAGGAAGGTACTGCCATCACAGTCCAGGGACCACCAAGAGATGGGAGAGAGGTTTCTGTCCATTGAGAATCAAGGGTGGAGGGGACCAGAGCATGTACATAAATGAATATAATTAGTAGCAGAATGCCACAAATTCTCTGTAAACTATACTCAATGTTATAGGAAGGAAGAAAAGATGGACTGCTTTTGATTAGGCAGGTTGGATGAGGGTTGGTAGGTTTTATAGTTAGCAGCGTATTAGTTAGCACTGTTAGCAGTTATAAACAATCAAATACCCTCACTTCTCATGCACAACTATTAACTGTGATAAATTCCTATACAGTTTATGAAATACATATTTGCTTGATTTGGGGTACTATGGTTGCATCTATGGGCACCAAAGAAACAATAATAGAATGGATGAAAGAAAATTGTTACAGTTTATTCGTCACATGAACATGAGCTGTAGTCAAATCTAGATCTTGCAGAAATCCTGAAAGTTAACTTTATTTTGGATTGAATCTACTGAGTAACAGAAGAATGTGCTTAAAACTAATTGCTTATATGCAGAAAGGATTATCAGTCAATCATCAAAAATTGTAGTTATGAAGAAACGCTTATGATAAAATTAAATGAACAAAGCAGGATGCAAAGTAGCACAGAGTTTGTGTTTAAACAAAGTAAAATATATTAAAATGCAATGGTAATAAAAAGTTATTAATAGAAAGTATTTATGTACTTCATTTTAATGTACTTCAAAATTTTCTATTCTATTATTTTAATTAAAAAGCATTAAAGATTGAAATAATGATTCTAATATTTGATCATACACAGCCTTTTTATTTTGTGAAAAATAAAAGTAAAAGGGATAATGGGGGCAGGAACCAAGCAAACCACATGTTAAGAAAAAATATTCCAATATTCAGTTCTGAGAAAAACCACAGTATAATAAAAATAATTCCTTCATAATTTTAGGGTGAGGATATTAAGCTATGTAATTGCTTATTAATATTTATTAATGACTGCTTAAACTAAATATAGTCTAAATTATGTATACTAAGCTTCCTGGAAGATATTTTATGTATATATATGTATTGTGCATATGCATATATACATTTGTGTAAAAAAATGAAAAATCTGTATTTCAGCACCTGATTTAGTCTTTAGACCTGAAAACTTTACCAGAAGAAAATACAGGCTTACTTTGTATCCTTGCCACTTAAAAATGGAAAAATTGGTGGAGATAATATATTTTCATTTGTCACATAAATTTCAAGAATCTCATCATTTATTTCCCAAGACAAAAATTAAAAACGCATGCCTTCTTTTTCCCAACGATGATCTGGCTTACTTTAAATCAAGGTTACGGCTCAGAGATGAATGGCAGATTGTTGGACATCCCATTATAGGTCATTTACAATGAGAGTGTCACTCAATTTCAATTTTGTAGCAAGCACATTCAGTGAAGGAAACTTTATGTTCCTTTAACCAAAGCCACTTGTAAACCATTCAAACATGACTTTGCATCTGTGCACAGCCTATCAATGAAACAATACATCTTTTTAAAAATATTAACAAAAAAGAAACTGAAAGTGAACCAACATTTTCATCTAGCTCCTAGTTCATGATATGAGAATGGCTTGCTGTACTGGATAGATAAATGTAATAAGGAAAAGATAGGCTTGTTGCCTTGGATGCAGCAGTTGTTACAGTGGCTTCTCACAGGGCACTGGCTTGGTGTCCTGAATCTGTTAGCGTAATAGGAAATGGAAGATCTTTGCTTTTATAAAAAAATTCTATTTTGCCATCTCCTTAAGAATTTCAAGCCATCATTTTCACATAAAGCTCTAATAATATTTGGAAAAGTCAGAGTATAAAATCTTGAACCCCATATGAATGAGAGTTTCTTTTCATGCAAGAGCTAATTTAACAGTGGAAAAAAAAGGATTTGCATGCTCATTACAAAACGTGAGACCCCATGTATGAAAACAGAAGAGAGCCGCTGTGTTATTTTTTGCGGGGTTTCATTTGTTCTCCTATTCTGACTTGTGTGCAAGAAAGTAGGATAAACGGTTAAATCAGGAGACAATTCTCTTGCCCTCTGACATGTGAGCTATGTAGCTCTTAAATGTTTTTTATTACAGTCCCTTCTTAATGGTTATAGGAAGAATCGGAAGGAAATAAAAGGACAACTGATGTGAATACAGATAATCTTTGATGGCAACGTGAAATAGAGTTCAAAGTGCTATTTCACGACCTTGAAGATATCCGGGCATGTTAATACTGAAGAAAAAGAACTATTTCAAAACCAAAGTATCTGACCTTTATCTGACTGCTTCATTCAAACTTTTATTGAGTTAGCAGAAGGAAAAGGTATCAATTGACCATTAAAAATAAATTTTTACCACCAATAAAATGACTGAAAATCTTCTTTAAGAGTTGTTCTGAAGGCAGGGCTGGATTATCTCATGGAGTCCCAGCTGTGTCTGACTTGGAGTCAGGGAGGGTGGGCTGTAACTGCGGGACTCCTGTGTCCTCACTTCTCCAGCCGAAATCTGGCTCAGCGTGGGGCTGTGTCCCCCACTGTACTGGCATCAGAGGATGGAGAGGATTCCTTCAGTTGCCCCAGTCTGCTACTTTTCCCCCCAGGTCCCCAAATACTTAATTTGGGTAGTCTTAGCCTGGCTGCTTGTTTTTAGAATTCTTCTCCATCCTATACCTTTCTCCAGAGTTCTGCACAAGTGGGAACAGCACTTTCCCCCAACTCTGTCTCTAAGGAGAGGTTATCCATAGCTGTTTATGCCACCATGGATGACGTCACCCTGTCGATTGATTTTTGACAAGGCTACAATTGTATCCTTTGACAAGGATACAATTGAATATTTGTATCTAAAAGAATGAAAGATGACCCCTATCCTATACCATATACAAAAATTAACTCAAAATGGATCGAAGACATAAATATTAGAACCAGGTCTATAAAACTCCTGCAAGAAAATATAGGGGAGCATCTTTAAGATATCCTGGTAGGCAATGATTTCTTAGACTTTACACCCAAAGCACAAGCAATGAAAGAAAAAATAGATCAATGGAGCCCCCTCAAAATGAAAAAAACTGTTGTGCATCAAAAGACTTTGTCAGGAAATGAAAAGACAACCTGCTTAATGGGAGAAAATATTTGGAAACCACATATCTGGTAAGGATTTAATATACAGAATATATAAAGAAATCCTTCAATTCAACAATAAGAAGACTAAAAACCCAACTAAAAAAACAGGCAAAAGCCTCGATCATGAGGCTTACACTTGTGAAGCTTATGTAGGTAGCGGAGAAGCTTAGACTACCTATGGGCATGCCTGAGAGTTTCTTCTGGAGGACCCCTGTTGTGTATGATGTGGCCTCACTCTCTCTAAGCCCAACCCTGCAAGCGAAATCATTGCTCTCCCCCCTACATGGGACATGACATCCAGGGGTGAAAGTCTCCCTGGCAACATGGGAGATGACTCCCAGGGATGAGTCCAGACCTGGTACCGTGAGATCAACAATTCCATTCTGACCAAAAGGGGAAAAGAAGTGTAATTAATCAAATATCAGATGCAGAGAGAGTTCAAATAGAGTCAAGAGGCTACTCTGGAAGTTGCTCTTATGCAGGGTTCAGGTAGACCTTGCTACCTATCATAACCTGTCAACCCCCAACCAAGACCACTTCAGTCAACCCTAAAGAACACTTAGGGCAAAATATAAGATTCTACAAGGATTCTATGCACTAGAGTAACTTTCCAGAAACCTACAACCTCCAGATAGGTCCCTAGTCCAGATAAGTCCTAAAACCTAGCCCAGCCTCTACAGAACATGAGATAGTTCTATCTCCCTACCCCATATTAGTGACAGACCCTTCCAATACCAAAAATTTAGAATTGCCATAGCCCAAACAATCCCAAAGAGAAGTATGGAAAGATCAAAGGTGATGGTGAAATTATACATAGAAGATAGGCCTTAACAAATGAATATGAATGCTGAACCATTAAATTGATATCTCTTTTAGTCTCCAGTATTTTAGATCAGCCAGAAGTATAAACCCAAAATTTTGAAATTGTAATCCACGTCAAAGTCTGAAATATGTTCTATAACTAATGGTGGTGCTGTGCTTTGAAATACATAGCTATTATATATATATGTTATTGTTCAAAAAAAGAAGGAAGAGAAAAGTCCATTATGATGATATAAAAGTATTTAAGCCCTCTAGCCTCCTATATTCTGGAGCAGCTAGAAGGAAAAATATGAGAGGATCATATGGTAGCTCATGACAAACTCTGGGATCTATCCTGTAATCACTTTTTGAGAAGTGCTTTGAAAACTATTGCTTTTTATTTCTTTGCTTTGTGTATGTTATACTATACAATAAAAAAAGTAAAAAAAGAAAATAGGCAAAAGACTTCAACAGATATTTCTCCAAAGAGGAAGTACAAATGGCTAAAAAGCATATGAAAAGATTCACAATAGCATTAGCTATTAGGGAAACGTAAAATCAAAACCATGAGATATTATTTTACATCAATAGAATGACTGCTATTTTTAAAAAAACCAGAAAACTACAAGCGTTGAAGAGGATGTGGAGAAACAGGAACTCCCATTCATTGCTGTTGGGAATGTAAAATGGTACAGCCACTGTGGAACACAGTTTGGCAGTTCCTCAGGAGGTTAAGTATAGAACTGCCATATGACCCAGCAATTCCATTAATAGGAATATACCCTATTTCTATTAGGAAAAAGAGTGTTTGTGGTTTAATTGAATTGAAAATAGGGACTCAAACAGATATTTGCACATTAATGTTCACAGAGGCATTATTCACAGTGGCCAAAAGATGGGTACAACACAAGTGTCCATCAACTGATGAACGGATAAACAAAATTTGGTATGTACATAAACTGGAATGTGGTTCCGCCATAAAAAAGGAATGAAGTCCTCATACATGTGACAACATGGAACATGAATGAACTTCGAGGATATTCTCCTGAGTGAAATAAGCCAGGCACAAAAAGACAAATATTGTATGATCTCACTGATATGAACTAATGATAATAGAGTTAGCATCTAGAATACAGGTTTTCAGGGGATAGACTGGGGTTAGAAAATAAGGAGTTCATTCTCAAATTGCACAGAATTTCTTTTTAAAGTTGATCATAAAGGTTTGGAAATGGATGGTGATGATGAAAGCAAATTATTGTGAGTGTAATTAACAGCACTGAATTATATACATGAAGGTAGTTAAAAGAGGAAACTTTAGGTTGTTTATGTTACTAGAGTAAAACATTGAGTCGCTTATGTTACTAGAATAAAAATTAAAGGATACTAACACACAGTGAACCCTATTGTAGTGATGGACTCTAGTTAACAGTACAAGTATAAGAATGTTCTTTCATGCCTTTTAACAACTGAACAACACAATACAAGGTAGTATACAGGAAAAAAATGTACCTAACGTAAACCATGGATGATAGTTAATAGTACTATTTTAACAATATTTCATCAGGCTAAAGGTAACTATTGTTAAAAAAAATGGTACAATTACGATAAAGTGCTATCATCAATTGCAAATAAAGAAGAGCTGTTGTGACATATTTCACATTATTTTGTTTAGCTAGTCAACACTAAAAAGCCTGTAGGGCAGAGTATAGTAGTAAAATGGTTCTGTACACACAAACTTCTCATACCGGCCCTCTTCTACAGTGAGGGTCTGTGAGAAATCATGTACTTTGTGTCTCTTTCAGCAGATGGGAAATATATCATTTACACCTTTAAATATAAGGCACATCTATTTTGAAATCTCTACAGAACTGGCACATTGGCTGAACACAAGCAGCAGCTAAATCTTTAACACAATCAAAACTGATCGCACAGCCGTTTGATCCTTTGGGTTCATGAGGACAAGATTAAACTGTGCAACCTTATCCAAACTGTTTGTTTTGAGTTATATATTGAGGATATACTATCAAAAATGCCTTAAAAAATTGCAATGTGAAAATAAGATATAAAAAGCAAAATGCTATCAAGTCAGGAGAAATCATTTTCATATAGGAAATAAAGGGCTCAACAGAGGAGAAAAAACATTTCCAGAAAAATGAGAGGGGTAGCACCAGCAAAGCCTTCTTGGACTATTATTTGCATTTTTGCCAGGTAATAACATGTATACGTACATATACATACACACATACATGTACATATATGTATCTTCATTCATGGCGTGTGGCTTAAAAATCAAGCAGAGATCAGTTAAAGGGAAAGCCGTAGAAAGAGGAAAAAGAGTGTGGTTTAAACAAGTGTTATTTCTGCTTAGGTATATTATTTTGCTCACTAGAGATATCTCTTCCTCCTCATAGTTTTACTCTTGACCCTTGAGAGCTAAATAAATATGCCTAATTGTGTGAACCATTTTTATTTTCATCTATTATATTTTAATAGATAAAACTTGCAAAAGTTCTAGCAGCTCTCGGTTATTAAAAAGTATCACTTATTTTTTCGGCAAGTGAGGTATATGTTACGTTGGGGGAGCAGGGAAGGGCACTGCAACTGGAGCTGCAGAAGCTGTGCTGCTCCTCCCAACATGGCTTCTGGAACCGCCCCTTCTGGACACACCTGACTTCCGGAGAGCCACCCCTTCTGACCACCTGACTTCCGGAGAACCGCCCCTTCCGGACGTCACCTAACCCCCTTGTTTAAAAGCTACCCACGCCATCACCCAGGCCCTGACTCACCTTCCTCCATCTCGGGTTTGGTGAGCTCAGTCCGGGAGCGCAGAAATAAACCCACCCGCTTTAAATTTCCAGGTCTACCGTCCTTCTTTCTCACCCTTTCGCCTCCTAAAACCTTTCAGTATATGCTGCTAAAGAGGGGAAAGTGCCGGAGAAGAGACTGTAAGCTTCCTGTTATTCATTGCCTTCTTGGTCTTGTTCACAGGAATTTAAAATTTTGCATGTATATTTAATGAGTTCATGAAGCTAAGGACTACGTGGGTTATTGTCAGAGTTTTTGATTTTTTTTTTTATGGATAACACAGTAGTAAGTGCTAAGGAAACTTTGCACCTTTGGTCCACCACGGCCTTTTTCCCTTGGAGCTTTCTTGGGGATGGGCTGGCAGCAAAGCAAAGAGGGAGTGTGGCAGGAACACCCTAACAGTAGCCAGATCACAGAGCAAACCAACAGCATGATTTTTTTTTGTCTACTCAATTTATGCCTCACTCAATAACACATTATCAACACTTCTTTAAATTGGCCTCCAATGGGTGACTATATGACTAGTGTCTATTCTAAAAATCAGCCAACATTTTACTAATCATTCAATTTCTAAAACTCTATAGGATAGTAAATCTGTATTCGTGCTTTAAGCAAGTTCCACTCAAAATTTTTTGGAAAGGAAGAAAGCAAGCTCCCCATGTTAGAAGCCAAGAGGCTGCAGAAATGTGGACGTGATGTTTTTTGATACAGTTGTGGTGAAGTAAGGGAGTGGTAACTGGCCCAGAAAGAAAACAACATAGGTGAGAGGATGAGTTCAGTGAGTGTGTGGTTACAAGAAGTAAAAAAGAAAAAGCCTTTCCTTGGGCTTGCTTTTAATACTTCTGCTCCCCTGAAGGGTTTAAATTCTGTTTAGAAGATTTCTATCTTAGTTGGTTTGAGAATGGAATGGTGGAACCCATTTGTTTCTTATAGGATGAGAAAGATGTGACTTAGGGATAAAAATCAGAAAGTTTCTGAACTTTTGCCAGAAAGCAAAAGTTTCCATACACTTTACAAAGAGCCTTTGCAGACGTGGCATTCTTTGAGAGGTGGGCAAGACACCCATGGGGTTGCTCCGATTATGCCCTTATTGAATGAGAAGAATAACCAAGGATGAGAATTTCAGCTCCTGCCCTCAGAATGAATTTCTAACTCTCAGTCTCTGATGTCCAGAAAGCTGGAGCTGGGGACCACGGGAATTCAAACAAGAAGTACTTACTGAGTTGTGAGAAGGATTTACATTTCAGGAGAATTCCTAAAAATTGCCATTCCTCTTCTTCATCTTAATTCTCAGCAATGACACAGTCCCAGCCAGCCATCTATAAGTGCAGAGGAGCTTTTACTGCTGGGCTGTACCTTCAGAACACAAATAGAAAAGCCCATCTTTGCCAGCTAAATGCCTCTCCACTTCATAGCTTTGTCTACCAATTGGGAAGCATCACAGCTATTACATATTTGCAAGCTAATGTTTAAAAGATTTGAGCTGGGTGGATTTCGTGAAGAGTGCCCTGATCAAGAGAAATGAACAGGCCAGAGAGATTTCAAGGAAAGGGCATGGCCCTGCAGCAACAGAGGAACATTCTGATTTTCAAATCCTACACTTTCCTTCTTTCAACTTAAAATGTGGGATAAAGAGGCTCTAAGGCAGTCTACCCGGGAATGCTTCTTCATGCAAGGTTTGGTTCGATTGGGCTGCAGCTGCTACTAAGTATCTTAAAAAGCAAGAACAGAAACCAAAGGTCTAAATACTGTTTGCCACTCTTTCTTGTGTTGGCTTAATCAGCAGATTACTAATTGATTTTTGTCTTTACAGCGTTTCATTATCACTTTCAGCTTTTTTTGTGGGGGGAGAGAAAGCGGGGGAGCGGGTGATGGGTATTTAACAACTCCAAGCAGGTGTAAAAAGCCAGAAGAGAAATGATTCTTTGTCTTAACTCTGGAGAATTTGGAAGAAAAGGGTAGCCTGCCTTTCTGAATCCCCCCGGGAGCTGTTCAGAGGAAACCAGCTACAGCTGCTGCTGAGTGTGTGGGAAGGGCCTTGATGGTTAATTAGCTGTATTTATTTGACACTGCATTGTGTCCCAGCTCTTCTCATAGGATGTGAGGGGTTTGCATGGGACAGATTAGAAACCTGCATTACAGATGAGGCAGGGGACGGTGGTGCTCCTGAGCAAAGCATCAAAGCCAAAGGGGACCCTCTGGGTCCAGCCAAGTGGCCAGGTGGGTGCAGGGCACCTGGGAGGATGGTGGAGGGAGGCTGGGGACCGCTGGCCCTGGAGACTGGCAGGAGGAGGCACCTGTGCTGTGTCCCGCTGGGGCTGTCAGGCAGGTCCCATTCCGTCCCTTGATAGAGCCAACTGGAAGGCACAAACTCTCAACCAGGACCCTCTCCGCTACCTCAGCAGACTGCCATCCACATCCAGGCTAAAGGGCTCGGACTGTGACATGCCAACCCCTTTCTAATGCTCATGTGCTTTGGCTTGCGTGTTGTCATCTTTGGTTTTATGTTCCCTTGAGAAGTCTAATCTGGTGGTTCTCAAGCAGGGGTGGTTTTGCCAATATCTGATGACACTTTTGGTTGTTACAACTGGGGAAAGGGGAAGCTCATGGCCTTTAGTGGGTGGGGGCCAGAGAAGTGGTTAAGCATCCTCCAATGCTCAGGGCAGCCCCACTACACAGACGTATCCTGCCCCAAATGTCCGTGGCGCCAGATCACCAGGTCGAGAAACCCTGGTTTGGTTGGCATGCTGAGGTACAGGATGGTAAAATGAAATTTAAAAAAGTAAATGGGACAAAAAATAAAATTTTACATCTATAAACTGAAGACAAAAGGGCAACAATTTCAGGTGATGGGATGGATGCATTTTATATTAGAGGTGAGAAAGGAGTAGAAGTATCACATTCACGCATGGGGAGTGGCAAAGGAGAGTCAGTGCACAAAAATGCACAGCTGCGACCTTTGCAGGCTCTCACGATTTGTTGCTTCCAGAACACAAAATATCATGTCTTAAGTCAACAGGCTCCTGGCATATGGTGAGGTGAAAGCAAAGAGAGACTATCCTGGAATCAGCCAAAAGGAATGAGCGGCAGCTGAAATAAGCAGATGGCTAGAAAGGAAATAGCATTAAGTAGCAAAAAAGTATGATTACTAATAAGAAAATGAAAACTGTTTGGGTGGAAAAAAAATCCATGCTTTTAGGAGATGAGAACTTGAAAGCCTGGAGGATGTTGTCAAGGGCTGATCCGCAAGGTGATGAGAAAAAAAAAATTCATGTACTCAGATGGCTGCTTACATTTAGAGTGATTAAGATAAATTTTGGTTTATGTGTCCACATATCAAAAGTCTTCAAAACATTCTTTAGATCTAGATATTTCACTTTTAAGAACTTATCTTCAAGCAGTAACTAAGGATGTAGTTGTGCGCTAACTCCACGGATGCTTATGACAGTTCACGAGTCAAAATTTGGAAATAACGTAATTTTCTGATAACACGGGATTGGTTAATTACAACATGGTATAGCCCTGATATGGCACCTGGGTGGCCCTTTGGCATTTTGGTTAAATGATTCTTTACGGGCAGGGAAAGGGGGCCTGCTGTGCTCAGCGAGAAGATCCCAAGATAGTGGGGAGTGCGGTGCAGCTAAGTTGAGCGCTACGTCTGCCCACCTCTGTTGCGCTGTGCCAGCGTGGGCAAGGAGAGGCTGTCCACCTGGGCACGGGCAATACGGGGCCACGCTGCTCGTGGAGAATGTTCAAACAAGAAAAGGAACGCAGGTAAGTCTTTTTTTATTACCATGCGCAGACAATTCTAAGCAATTTCAGGGATTCGATACCCCTCCTTTCAGGGACAGAGAGCTCTTACTGCGATTCCTCCTTAAGCCATTAATCACCTTTTTTCTTCCATTAAGAGAATGCCCAAAGTTCACCCAGGGTCATGGCTGCCCAAAATAAAGTTCTCGGTTTCCCAGGCCGCCTTGCAGCTCGGCGTGATCGACTGACCAAGTACAGGTGAAACGGGCCCAAGCCACACTGACGTGCTGAAGGAAAGGACACTGGCTGTGTTCTTTCTTCCACTTCTGCTCCACGGAGGTGGGGTGAATGTCCTCGCGGAGCCTGAGGACGAGGTAGGATGGGTGCACTGTGCCACACCAGGAGCCGCTCCCAGATGCTGGCACAGCAGAGCTGCCAGCAGCTCACCCTTTCGCCTTAGTGGGAAATACACTTTTATCTACCGTCTGGCGCTAGGAATTTGTCTGTCTGCTATGGCCTCTCTCTCAAACTCTCCCTGAAAAAGTATGATCGTATTTTGAAGGGTTAAACAAAGCTAGGCATAAATGTGGACTGAAAAAGATCGGAAAGGATATATGCCAGGTATAAACCGTGGCTCTTTCTAGGAGATGGGATGGTGGCACTGTGGGCATTTTCTTTTTGTATGCAGTTTATTGCTATTTTACTTCTATATTATTTACATTGTGTGTATGTATAGATGTGTGTATATGTATATATAGTTAACATCTATTTCTTCTGAAATAGGGAAAAATAGTCATTTAAAATTCAAATTGTCAATAGAGTGATTTGAAATAGTAATAATATGCATTTTTGTACCTTTGGACACTAAATGGGATTATTTAGTCTCAAAGCCCCATTTTTGGGCCGTTAGCATTCCCTCAGTGCAGTGGGCCATGTATGAGGCTTCTGGACAAGTGATGTTCAATCCCAAAGCCCTGCAAATTCATGGAAACCTTTGAGGTGACGGCATGATATCTAATCACATTCACGTATGTCATGCACTAATATGCTTGAAAAATGTGTTTTTTAATCTGACATGATCAAAAGTACTGCTCCTCCGGGGATATTCTGAGCCACACACGCATTTACACACTCACACATGCACACTTAGGGTGTGCAAATTTTTTTCCCTTGATTATAATAGGGATTTAGAATGTTCTTCAGGTTTGGTGGTGATTGTGGATTCAGAATACTGGGCTGACAATGTGATAAAGCGCAGTGCTATCGTGAGAAGCTGGAGGACAGTTTGGGGCATAAATGGCAGAAGGAGGCCTCCGGAATTCACTCTGCTTGCAGCAGCAAAGCCCGGACTAGAAAGAAATGGATGAGCCTTGGACAGGCCACGGTTATAAATGTCTACCCAAAATAACCGCATGGCAAGAAGAACCAGAGGCCACCGCTGACCACGGGTGGACAGCCAGGCAGCATAACTGGTGCCGGACAGTGGGCTAGAAGTCACAGACAGAGGTAAGCCCTTTGTAGCCCTGCACCGTGGAAATGCCCTTATCTATGGGATGGACCTCTCGACTCAGCAACTTGTAATAGGATAAGGGTTAGAAGAGACGTTAAAATCGTACAGAAGCAGATTAGGGAATGTTTGCTATTTTTCTTGGAGAAAATGAAAGGTGGAGGTGATATTTTATTAATTTAGTCTTGCAGGATCTTCTCCAAGTAGTAGGAGGGGGAGGAAAGGCCAGGCAGAGGGGCTGCACGAGCAGAAGTGTGGCAGTGGACCGCGCGGGACATCAGGATAGGCCAGGAGGCCCCGCCAAGATGAGTCCATCATTTGGAGAACATAAGGAGACATTAAAGGTTTTCTATGGAAACCCATTCCTACTGTTTTGGGTATAAAATATCATGGCAAGTATCATAAATGAGTCTTCCACTACTCTGCCTTTGACATCTACAACTGAAGAAAGATGAAAGAGCCAGCATAGTTCATCTGAAATCAACACAACTCACTAAGTTGCAAAATAAAGATTATCACGAGGAAAAGAGGTCCATATACAAATGCTGGATCACAATCACCTTTGAGTTCTGACAGGCCATATCCTCACCCAGGTAAATACACAACTTAAATATCCACAAGAAAAGAGAGGCTCTGAGTTTTGGGGGCTTCTGCTCTATTTTTTTTGGCCAGGCTCTCCATGGATGGCCAAGTCCACACTGAGTGGGAGCAGTGGGGGTCCAGAAGACTGGTGTCTGCTCTGGCTGGCGACCAGCTGGGGAAGATAGACACCCACCATCCTTGAACCTCATTCTAGCACCTTCCATCCCAGGGCTCCATTGCAGGAACCTTGGCCATTCCCAAATTCATAAACAAATATGTTTATTTCTACAAAAGGTGGAAAGGGTAGAAAAGGCAGTTCTTTTCTCCTTCTGTTTCCCTGGAGCTGGATATCTGGACTGCTGCCCCTGCCCCACTGTGGCAGGCTGCTGACCCCAAGCCTGCTGGCAGGCAGCTTGGTTCCCGCCGGCTGAGATGTGCCTGTTGGCACAGGACACACAACTGCTTTGGGGGGAGATATTGCTTGAAGAGGGCTAGAGAAACTAACCATCTCTTATAATGCGACAGGCACTGAGCACAGTCAGAAATGAAGGAATCTGCAAAGTCCTTTTAGACCAGAAGGGGACGCACGCGGGTGAGACGCAGGCTCGTAGCACACACTGTGCACATGGCAGCTCATGGTCTGAAAATGCCAGAGCATTCCAAGATGAACCAATTTTTGAAATGAGTATGTGCACACCGTATCTTTGTATCAGGTATTTTCTCGAATCATCCCTGTCAGGGATTTAAAGAAGAAATTGCACAGGTTTTTATTATAACTCAATCTGAGCTGCATAGGATTATACTATTTTCCTGAAGCGCAAATACCAAGGCTAACTGTAAGTGTCAACATACGTTTCTGGAATGGAGCAAGCTTCAGGGGTGATCATTAAACCAATTATGATTTTCATCACTTTTGCTTCCTAAATTCTCTCCCCTTCGCCCACTCCCCACCTCTTTCCTCTTTCCTGGGAGACATCTGAGTGGAATCGAAAACCTTTCATTTTACACAGTCCCTTACGCCTTGCTCTGAATCATCTTAAATCCAAGTGCAAAAGCTTATAAAGTTTTATAAGCATACATTTACTTAGTCATTTAGTGCCTTTCTGAACGTTATTTTTTAACTGAAATTTAAATTAAGATTGTAAATGTAAATGTCCATTGTAGAAAATTTGTGAATACATAAGTACGAAAAAGAATCTATCATCTTTCGCCCACTTGGATGTTACTTTTTAGAAACACATATATTTTGAATATGCATGTATTTTAAATGCTCATACGGCATATATATTATAAAAGGGGACAGATTTATCTATCTCTGTATGTCTGTCTCTACCTCCACCTCTGTCTATACACATGTAGGTTTCATATTAGTTTTGTCACGTCAAGCTATATGACATATTTTGTCGAATTACTATCCTCTTAAAACCTGACTTTTCCATACATACAGATTCCAGTGGACGAAATTAACTGATCATTTTAAAACTGCAAACCCAGAACCTGCCTGAGGCTTCTTGGTGGTTAAATCATTTCCACCAGCCCCAGTCTGAAAGTCACCTGAGCTTTGGTGTAAACCAAGCAGGATGCTTTATCCTGGAGAGGCCTGATGATGACATTTCCACTGCTCACCTGTTGATGAGTTCGGGCCTCCACTCCTCCTCTCATCTGGGGCAGCCAAAATTTGGTTCCTAACTCCTTTATTGGAATTTCAGTTTGCATTCCCTAACATGCTTCAGCAGAGAAGCTCTTTCCTCTGAGCTCCCTGCTAACACCCCAGGCTGGCACCAATGCCGAAGCTTCTCAGCAGGTGTGCCCTCTAGACTCAGCCCTCTGCCCCCCTGTCCAATAAAGTTGGGCTTGCCTGCAGAAGGCTGCCCACTTTTGAGGGTTCCCTTCTGCTCCTATCCTTCCTCGTTTAATGCTATGTTCTGCTTTCGCATCTCCAGGCCTTCAGCTTGGCTTCTTGCCATCAGTCTTTATATGCAACCTGGTGATTACTTTTGACTGTTTTTAATTATATTGGACTTGACAAAACCTACTAGACAGCTTTTCAAACAAGCACAATTGTTGTCTGTTCATATCATCAATATGTTTGACACTGGCTTTTCTGGCACTTGAAAATATTTTTGTATTAGATCAGAGTGTGCTTAAAAACCTTTTTATAAAAAAGTATCATTTGGCTGAAATCAGAGCTGAAGCTCTTTATATACAACAGCATTCTACTGCATTTTAAACAACAGCATTCTACTGCATTTTAAACAACAGCTTCTGCGAAGTCTTTTTTTCTCCTCTTAAACAATATTGCAGCAAGAAAAGACAGATGGACCCTATAAAATTTCCTTATGCTTTTGCAAAAATTATAGAATTCTATTAATGAGTTCACCTTACTCAACTTAGAATAGAGGCATCCTTGTCATGGAATTTGATTCCTAGTGCTTTCTAAGATGGAAAATCCCTCAATGTACTTTCATGGCCGCAGTGAACACCTGGAAACATCTGAATTGTGGGGCGGAGTCAGTGAATATTCTTTACTTCCCTGAACCAGATCAATTCCTAATTTCATTTGTCACTTGAGAGATTTAAAGCCACATATGTGCATTTTTGCAGAGGTGGAAGGAAGGTTTGGTGTTAGGGGCAGGATCTTACTAAATGCGATAGCAGGAGGGGTACAGGTGTCATAAAATGTCCTTCAGAATCTGAGCAACAGCTCAAACCCTGGAGCTAAGACTCCAGAGTCTGAGAAACTAAATCTCAAAGTATCTTTAGACAAGGCCAATTTTGCACTAATATAATGTCCCAAATATGCCTTCTGAAGTCCCCTGGGGGTCCATCGAGGAGACTGTATCCTCAGGTCTTGGATAAGATTTGGAGGATAATTATTGGCCAAGATGGGAAGTACTATTTACCTGCCTCTCTACTTTTCTTTCTTTGAGCCCTTGTTGTATTCACTCACATTTCCACTATAAAGCAGTAGGGACAGGACCCATGGTAATAAGGGGCAGCAAAAGGAGATGATGAAAAGACCTCAGTAAATGTTTGTGAACCCATGTCCTGATTGATTGGATATTGAAAATGTTCAGAACCCACAATAGTCTGCTCTCGGAAGTACTGGGTAGTGAAGCCTATCAATCAGACTGCACCTGTGCAAGGCCCACCTGTGTGACCCATGCATCTGTTCCTCTGCTGGGGGTGGCTGACACAAGATAGGAACCATGGGTCAGGCCTTCTCAGAGGGTCCTCTGATTCAGAGTAGGGATAGAAGAGGCAGGGCACTGGCCCATGGCAGGGGAAAAGCTGGGACTGGGAAGTTAGTCCTCAAAGTACAAGGTAATGGTGACCAAAGTAATGGGAACCTATCTTCTAAACTACAGGGGTCTTTAAGCTAGAACATGTAGATCCAGAAATTTTAAGAATTACCCAGTGCAGTTCTCAGAGCTGCAAGCATGTAAAAATCTGGAACCTAAAAGACTTGCTGTAGTTGATGCAGTCAAGTAATATTTAGGAAATACACTGAAGAATGCATTCCAATTAATTCTTACTCTAGGTAAAATATTTGCTTTAACTGTATTTGAAGTGAAGCTAGTTTTAAACCAGTTTGGAGAACAGCATGCTGTGATCAAAATGCATGCCTATGCATAGTTGAACTAAAACCCTGGTGGGAGGAAGGGAGTTCTGGTTTCTGTTCCCCTGACTCCTTAGGCCACTCCTAAGGACAGCTCAGACCATGGGTCTATAATGAGTCTCAGCAGCTGGAGGTATGACCACAGCATCTGAGAGAAATCAGGGAAACCTTCATTGCTGGTAGCCAGATGGGCAGCTTCTTTATACTACACCCATACCTGATGGGACCACTGGGTGATGGGTCTGGTCTTACCAGAGGCTCCCGGAGAGAGAGGTGGATGCTGTTTGTACCCCACCAGGTTGAAAGTTGTAGCCTATAGCCTTTACTGCACTGCAGGTCAACCTGCTTTCAGCTGCACCAGGTCAAGGCTGTTGGATTTTGAAGAGCTGGACAATATCGGAGTTCAGATGAATTGATCCCAAGGCTAAGCTGCTAATGCCATTCTGTTGGAAAGGTTGAGTTCTCAGACTGTACCCCATTTCCAATGGGATGCATAGCCACGTGTTTCAAAACATACGAATAAACACATGCTGGATTTCGTGCATCTCTACTGAGTTTCCCTCCTTGGACCTCATCTCTCATTCTGCACATCCCCAGCTAGGCCTTGACAAGGACCTTAGTGAGTGTGTGACCAGTGTAAAGAAGAATCACTTACTCTAAGGGCTGGTCCAATTGAGTTTGCCCAGGGCTCCAGTGACTTTTACCCTTTTTTGAAAGTTCCTATCTTGGCTGGGCTGCAAAACTTAGAGAGGAGAGTCATTTCACCTTCCACTCTGGGCTGTGAAATTCCCCCAGGAAAACTGAGCAGACGTGTTAGTGATTTTTGAGCATGCTGGAAATGTACAGCCCTGTATCTATAAATACAGATGAAGTATTAATGTTGCAATTAGCAAAGGGGATGATTGCATGCAGCTGTGAGTAGCCCGCATCACCTGATCCTGGGATTTCTTTTTCTTCTTCTTCTTGCCCCAACACCCGGAACTCTCCGCATCCTTGCCATTGGCCTCTCCACAGAGTAGCCCGTCCAGCTCATCCGTGCCCATATGCTGTCCCTGAGACGTCTCTGCTGCGAGCCGGTATGAGAGGTTCCTTAAAATGCACACACAGTTTTCAACGGTCTGGAGGACCCAGAAAAGAAAAAGGAAACAAGGAAACAGAGGAGAAATGAATAAAGACTAACCGGCACTCCTCCACCCTAGAAAAGCAATCAATCTCCACACACACATTTCTCTTTGGATGAATTTAGCTGTGGCTTCTAAAGACTCTCCTGACAGTCATAGCAGAAAGAATTTAGAAAAGCTCAGAAAGGTCTTCAGACCTTTTCTCCTCCCAAAGAAACTACTCATCAATAATAGTTACTATAAACATCTGTCACTGTTGATCGAAATTCAGTGGAAAGAGTGGAAAGGTAGAGCCACGAAATATTCTAAATGTTCTCCTCTTACAGATAACTCCTGCCTGGGTATTGTAGCTTTGAGCCAGGAAGAATGTGGAGAATGTGATTTTGATCAGCTCGGAGGAGGGGTGGGTAGGTGTCATATTAATGCTAATATTTATCGCCACCCCTCTCAAGGATTGTGGTCCCCCAAGGGCATAAATGTTTTAATTCTACTGAGATTTTTTTGAGATGGCCAAGACTCCTATTTTCGTGGTGGTTAAGGGCTTACATTGTAGAGCTAGACACCTATGATTACCTGGGTCTCCAACCTGTTGACTGTGTGACTTAGGACAATGCACTCAACCTCTCAGGGCCTCAGCTTCCTCTTCTCTAAAACAAAGATGACTGTAACAGTACACCCACAGTTTAGAGCTGCTGTGAGGATTAAATGAGCTAATATATGTAAGTGTGGCAGGCTGTTTAATGGCTGTAAACCTGTCCATGCCCTATTCTCCAAAATCTATAAATATCTCATGTTACATGGCATGGGGACTTACAGTTACTGTAAGTCAGCTGACTGTGAGATGGGGAAGTTATCCTGGAAGATCCAGTTGGGATCACCAGAATTGCAAGGACGTGTTTAAGTGGAAGAGTGAGGCAGGAGGAGCAGAGACAGGTTCTTGTGATATGAGAAAGACTTGACTGGCCACTGTGGGCTTGGAAGATGGGAGAAGGGACCACAAGTCAAGGACTGTAGGCAGCCTCTCGAAGCTGGAAACAGGCAAGGAAACAGCTCCTCCCCTAAAGCCTCCAGAAAGGAATGACACTCCTGCTGAAACACTGCTGACCCATTGAGACCCATTTCAGACTTCCAACCTCTGGAAGTATGAGCTAATGCATTCGGGTTGCTTTAAGCCACTATCTTTGTGGTGATTTGTTACAGCAGCAGTAGGATACTCGTACGGTCTGGAGGCCCTGACCAAAGTGCCAGGCACACAGTGAACGCTCCGTAAGTTCCTATCTGTAACACTCACCGCCAGATGCACGTGGCTTGGAGTTCCTGATCATGGGACCTGGAGCTGCTTGGCCTAGGTTCCAGTCCCAGCTTTGCATTTAATGAGCACCCAGCCTTGAGAAAAGTGATCTGTGTTTATTTCCTCATCTGTAAACCTGGGTGATGATCACAGCACCAACTTCAAAAGGCTCTTGTGAGAATGAAATGATTCAATATATATAGGTCTCAGAGCCGTGCCTGCCAAATAAGTGCCGTAGTATTGCCAGTACTGTCCGAAATGAAGTTTGGAATTCTGGAAATAACCAAACTGGTCATAAAATCTTCTGACTGTGAAGAGCAGGGAACAGCAAACTCTAGACATGAGCCAAATCCAATGTCACTGGTTTTTATTTTTATTGGAGCACAGCCAAACCCACTTGCTTTCACATTGTCTGTGGCTGCTTTTGTGTTATAAGGGCAGAGAGAAGTAGTTATGACAGAGACAGTGGGGCCCCCCACACTGAAAATATTTACTGTCTGACCCATTAGAGACAAAGTTTGCTGACCTGGATTAAGATTAAAGCTGACCAAACGAGAATACTGTATTTTATGAATCCTTGTTCTGTAAACCCACAATTTCTCTTGGAAAAAAAAAAAAAGGTAAAGCTGGCCTTTTGGCCTTTGTTGTGGATTTGAGGAACTATGAGAGAAGGAAAACAAAAATTCTCAATTCAAAAAACGGGTAGAATAATGATGGAGGAACATTCAACCGAGCTAATTTTCACGTAAATGACCCTACCCACTTGGCTCCCACTTTCCTGCCATCTGCTGTGTGACAATTCCCCTTCAATGGGTGACAGGCCTCGGTTTTACAGGGGAAGAGGATGGGGTATGAGGCTGTCTCATGGGGTTGCGTCCCTTGCCTTTCATCCTGGGGTAGGGATCAGAATGTGGGCTGTGGGGGGTCAAAGCCCAGCCACACTGCATCCGTCATCCAACTGGAATCTGGGAAAAGGCAGCCTATTTCCTCCACTTGATTGGGTGGGGAGGGGTGTTGCAAATCAACCAGGAAAACAAGCTTTCAGGATATTCTCTCCGGAGCCCTTCTGGTCCTACACCTATCTCGTCAGCTTTTCAAGGTCTCATGGCTGCTAATCCCGCAGGCTTTGTGTTGGCTCGATTTTCTATTTCAAGCATCCTCTCAGCATCAAAAAGGGATGGCATGAAAGCAGGTAAGCACAGGACAACACATGAAAGACAGAAAAGATTCTCATTGAGAGAAAAATGTTATGGCATCAGTCAGAATGATTTTTAAATCGGCTCAAAATGATTTTTCTTACATCAAAGAGTGGAGAGAAAAATAAAATTGTTCTCATCCTGTTGTTCATCTTCTCTGGGGACAGCTCGGCACCTCTGTTTAAACAAATGACTGCTGGGGAGTAAGTCTGCAGCTCCCTGCGAAAACACTTTATAATCTACCTGCTGCTGGGGAAAGGATTTGGGGAGAGGCTGGAACGGGGGGTGGAGATAAAGTGGGGAGGAGGGAGAGAAGAAGCATGCACTGGGACGTGGGGGAGAGGTTTGTCAGGGTTTTATCCCATCATCCCTTTCTTAAGCTTCCTATATCTTTGCAGTCGGGCTCGGTTTGGGGGAAGAGGAAAAGATCTCCGAGTCAAGGGTCTTTCTTGAAGGAGGGTGGGGGTAGTGAAGAGAAAAAGACAATCATTGCTCTATCCTGGGTCACCTGTGGAAGGTGTGTAGCAGCTGGGCATTTTGTGTTTGACATCCTTTCCTGTCAACAGCATTTTCAGCAATTCCTCTTGTTAGCCAGGGTCATTTTGACTCCTTATTTTCCAGTAGAAAGGACTAATTTGGATACTGTGTGGCGCGGGCTCTGCCATATGTCGTCCCCCAATTAATGGAGCCCACCCCCAGGAGCTTGCATGGAATCCGGCGTTTTGACTCATCAACTGTGCTGGCCTTAAAGAGAACATGCTCTCATTCTCTTTCCCTTTAACTTGTCATTGTGAAAGCTTTGATGTGGCCAAGCAGAGGACTAGGTAGAAAATTATGGGACAAAAATAATACTTTCAGATGTAAAAGTACCTTCTGGCCAACAAAGCACTGCTGAGTGAAAATAATTAGCCAACATTAGTCTCAATATCATGCCACAAAGTCAAGGGGTCACGTGTGCCCAGCCCATACCCAGTGGGCGTTGGAGCTGGCAGAGCCTGCCAGCAGTCTTCCCTCCAAGCTCAGGGCTCTTTCTCCTCCATCAAGTGGGTCTGGGTCTTCTAACTCTAGCCCTGAATGGTCTCACGTATACCAGCTTCCTCTTCTGGGGAAATCCTGGATGTTAGAAGAGATGATCTCCTAAGTGTCCAAAGAGTTCTAGGGGCCATCTTGTACATCAGAAAAAGATAGCTGAGCCCGGGGAATACTTGCGTTCTTGAACCCTTCCCTGTAAACCACCTTAATGGCCAGCAGTGGTGGCCTGGGCATTTGGTCAGTGAAAGAGGCTGTGGACTGCTGGTTTATTTTCACCTACAAGGCCCGGGTACTAGTTTAGCTTTTCAGGTATCCATCTTCTAGGCTTAGTGTCCCAAGGCCACTGTCTTTGACCTTTATATTCATATTAAGATCCTCAGCAGTGATGCTTCAGTGAAAAACTTTGGCAGCTCTTTCAAAAACTGTGTCTATCACGTTAAGAGGCACCTATCAATTACTCACGACATCTTGACAGGTTACTTTTTTAGAGATTTAGCTCTCCTGCCAATGATATTAAAAGGTCTAATATGGCTGCTAATGGCTTTTTATAAAGGGAAATGCTCAAATCTTTATTATATTTAGTCTTTGAAATTGATAATGGACAGTACAACAGGGATGGAAATGTAACTGAGAGCAGTTATATTACCAGCAGTGTCTAAAATTGGAGTAAAATACTCAAACGGTTGGAGTCCCAGAAGATATCATGGATTAAATCTGAATCATTGGGAGGTGGGGCTCAGGCTTCAGTATTTTCCTAAATCTCTAAGTAATGCTATTGTATAGCCTAGCTGAAAAGCACTATGCTAAATCATTCCCAGTGCCAATGAATAATGAAATAGATACAATCACTCTCATTAGTTCTTTATCTGACATTGCAGTTAAATTATAACAGATTCCTATTTAGAGAATCTGTTACAAATGTGCATCTACTATATGGCCAAAGTGTTCTTAATGCAAGTGCATTTCAAATCAACTTGTTGAACTTTTTTTTTTTTTTTTTTTTTTTTTTTTTTTTTTTTTTTACAGAGAGAAGGAAGGAAGGATAGAAGGAAGGAAGGAAGGAGGAAAGGGAAACATTTTTTAAACATTTTCTTGTTTTATTGTATTCTGTTTCTCCGTTTTTGTTACATGGGGTGGGGCCGGGAATCGAACCGAGGTCCTCCGGCATAGCAGGCAAGCACTTTGCCCGCTGAGCCACCGCGGCCCGCCCTTGTTGAACTTTTAAAGATACCAAAAGCTGAGTCGAGAGTTAGACATTGAGATTCAGGAGGTGATTTAGGGAAATGCATGTATTAAAAAGTCAGGCAATTCCGACAAAGAATCAGGGATGAAAACTGTATGGTATTAAGACAATAGTTCTCAACCAGAGGGGCCAATTTTGCTCCCCATAGTGATTTGGTAATATCCAGAAACATTTGTGATTGTCCCCAAGGGGGGAGGGGTGCTACTGGCACCTAGTGCGTAGAGGACAGGGAAACTGCTAAATATCCTACAGTGCTCGGGAAAATTCCCCATCAACACAGAATTCCTTTCTACAAAATGTCACTAATGCTGCTCTTGTATTAAATTATCACATTAATCATATGCATTACTTGAAAAATATTGATAAGGTTAATGTTTATTTAAGGGTATGATAAAATACTTTACAAATTTATATTTAGAGTGAGTTAAGGCTAAGCTAGTTAAGTGAAAATGATATTCCAGTTCAAACACCGGAAAGCCCCACCCATTTTATTGGGTTTGTGAACTAAAACAATGACTAGTGTTGGATTGATGATTTAACATTTATTTAGCATTTTGCCTGCATTTATTTAGACTTTGCCAGCCATTTTGTAAATGGCTTTTGGCATAATTATCAGTTATTAAAAAGCTAACTTGCCAGAATATAGATTTATTCACATCTCAAAGAAGTTTTAATATCCTTTAATGTTTTGAAAGCAAATTTTATAAAATAAAAAACAGAAACCTGGGTAATGGGGTATGCATAAGTTTACACACTTCTCTGGAACACCTGTAGTCTGCATAATTAAAACAATATCCATTTTTACTCATTTGCTACTCAAAACATAGAAGCATTGCAAATCCAGAACACCCCGTCTAGGAAACATGGGATTCATACAAGGGAAATAAGTGTTCAAAATGAAAGTATAAAATACTGCATTAGCTCTCCGGGGTGTTAGCCAGGATTTAGTCCCCTGGGCCCCCTAATTCGTGAAAACGCTTACTCTATGCAAAGAGAACAAACCTTGCTATCGATCTCACTGCTCCCCAGAGCGGATTGAATCACGTACAGTAGCGCGTCCGTGAGCCCATCACACTCCCGCATTCTCCTGCGGGCCTCCTCTCCAGCAGAACTAACATTCCTGGAAAGCAAAAGGAGGCATCGTCAACCTTCGTGAAAGAACGTCCTTCCTGCTACCCTCTCATAGTTTTAAAGAAAACTCGCTGCTTTTTCAGAAGGTTTACCAAGACCAAAGTTTTAACCAACATGGATGGCTTCAACAAATACATCCATCCTAGAAATGGGTAAGTCACAGTTTTCTCTAATGCAACTCATGCACTAGAGAATGCAAAATTCCTAACATGTGATCTGTGAGTCCCAAGGGTGCTGAGATAGGGACACCTTCAGAAAGTCCTCAAAGTTTACTTTATCTACATGTGACTAAGGATTTGGAAGCTTTTGATTCAAAGGATTCTTCTTCTTTGAGAAGTTTGAGACAATTTTCAAAGACGGAGCTTCCAACTTAACTGAAATCCTACAGAGATCTAAAATTTGCCTGCTTCAAAAACACACTTACCCTAAGGCCTAAGCAGAAGCAGACTTCTAGGAATTTTTTATAAAGTCATAATTAGGGGTTTCTGTGAACCTCTAGTCATTGGGATGTCCATGCATCTTTTATGGGCTGGAGTTGCCCCAAGTTCTTTTCTATACTGGCAGAGGCTGGACAAAAGGCAACAGAAGGAGATCTCTTTTAATGGAATGCACAGTTGCAGAGCAGAGAAGCAGGCTAGCCCTACAAAAGCCACGTGATAACCCTACGAGAAGGTGAATCTTTAGAATGCGAGAAAGTGAATCTTTAGGATGGTATGAGTTATTCCACCACCTGAGGTTGTCTTCTTTTCCTCCTCCCAGTTGTTGGGATTTGGCTCCAGTGGAGAATTTCTGCACCGGCTGACCTCTGGACAAAGTCTGGAGAAGAAACGCTAGAAGGAGGTGGGTGAAGGGAACCGGGAAAGGGATTGAATGAATTTACAGGTTGTGATTGAGGGAACGAAAGACAGAGTGAACTGGGTGGGGTGGTTTCAAATGCTAAAAGCATCAGAATCCTTGGAGTGCTCTTTTAACCACAGGTTACTGCGTCCACTCCCAGGTCTCTGACTCTAAAAGTCTAGTGAAGAGGCAGAGAATCTGCATTTCTAGCAATTTCTTGGTGTTGCTGGAGTTGAGAACTACTGTTTAGGAGAGCAAAGATTTGGCTCGGGGTGAGAGTGCCCTTTGCTGACTGCTGGGGGCAGGTCCTTAGAAACTTGAACTGAATGTAATGGGAAGTCGCATAAAATGAATCGCTACCATCCACATGGGAAAGCCACAGGCATTCTCATTTCATTTTCCTGGCTTTCCCCCATAATACTATACTTAATTCTAACTCTGTTTTCCAGATGAGAAGACTATGGCTGTCCAAGGCTACAGACCTAGGTAAGAGAAGTTGCTGGAAGAAACCCCAAGACTGGGGCAGGGGAAAGCAAGGGCTTTAGAATTGATGTAGAATATGGATGGACTTTTTTTTTAAGACATTAAAATAAAATACGCCTAATGTTAAAATGCTACAAAACACAGATGTGTTCTTGGATATCTAAAAGATTCTGTAAAATGATTTTAAAGATGATCCATTCACATTTTAATGTAACACTAGGAAAGGTTATTCAACTCAAATGAGCAATTTCAGCATGTGCTGAATTTACTGCTTTTGAAAAATGAACACGATTCTTCAGTTCTTTAGATTAAAAAAAAACTGGGTAAATATTGACAGCAGTCTCTTGTAAAGTTTTACAAATTCTGCCTTGGGGGTGACCAATCTTTTCTGACAAGATCCCTGGTGGAAGGAGGAACTAACTTTTTGCAGGGAGTGGGGAGGGGCAGGAAGTAGAGACATACTGGTGTTATTCTTAAATTAGAAGATTTTGAAATGATTTTCAAAAACTTGTGAAATGATTTTCATCAGGTTGAGCTCTGAAGCTGCTAGTGTAGTAGGGCTGTCAAAAGTTCTGATCAGACCTCTTTGTCCAGAAGAAGTGTGGGTGACAATGTAGGATTATACTCCTTAAAGTAGGTTATACTCCTTAAATCTGGACACTCCGTACTCTGACGAAGTAGAATTGCCAGATGGAGAATTAGGAATTTAGAACTGAGAGAGCTTCAGGTATATTTTGTGTACACTATAGTCTAAAATACCCTCTTCACAGTTCCCTGATTTATGGGTGCTCAGCCTTTCCTTTTTGAATTTCCTTATGATGGGGGTAGGCTTTCTCCTGCTTCACAAATCAAATTCTTAATGATCAGCCCTACCTTCATTGGTAATCAATGAATGGGTGGGACTAACTGATAGGATATAACAGCAATTAACAACTGTGTCAACATTATAAATTGTCAATATTAATCTTAGCAGTTTAAAAATTTTAGTTTCTGTTCAATTCTTGTCTAGTCTCCTCCAAATTCAAAAAGTTACTAATTGTCTACTCTATAAAAATGTATAAGCTATCGAGAAATAAGATTAATGAGCTGGGGTCCCAACATGGGAGGGAAAGTGACTGATATGTGTACACACACACACACACACACATACACTCCTATGATACCGAGGGGAGGAGGAAGTTACCATGTGCCTGAAAGGATGATGAGGCTCAGTATACACCTGTAAAAGGACTGAGATGTGCACACATCTTGTTTTCAACAGATAAGTGTCCTACAAGCCTTTGCAATAGAGTTTCCATTTTTGGTCCACTACTCCTGAATAAATGAAACTCTGGTTTTCACTTTGGAGGAGAGAAGGGGTTCCTTTTCCTCCCTTTCTCCTCAAATGCAAGATCTACTCTTTCAATTATGATTTTTTGTGTGTGTGGTTGAGGACTTTTGATCAACACGTTAAGACAAATCATATTAATACGTTATCGTGAGTATTACCAGGAGTTGATAGTAGAGTGGTATATGGGGAATGTGCCTGTCACAGACCAAGGAATATAGTTAACAGTAATATTTTAATATTCTTTCATCAACAGTAACAAATGTACCACACCAATGCTAGGGGTTAAAAATGGGGTGGGTGGGATAAGGGGTAGTGATGTTTTGGGGGTTTATTTTTTTGAGTAATGAAAATTTCTAAAGTTGATCATGGTGATGAATGAACAACTATGTGATGATACTGTGAGCCACTGATATACTTTGGGTGGATTGTATGGTTTGAGAATATATCTCAATAAAGTTGCATTAAAAAAGAAAAAGAAACAAAACAAAGAAGCCAAAAACAAGGATAAGAGTAAAGGGAATGGACAGTAAAACAAAAACCACATTCAGCTTAGATTTTATACTGTGTCCTTCCTTTCCCTTCCCAAGAAAACACTGGCTACTTGAATCAAAAGCCTCACATTTCGAGAATTGAAACAGTTTTGATACTGATGATGTTCTCAGTAGCCTAAATTAAGCAAAACAATGAAAAAGTGTTAAGAACTTAAAAACTTAATTACTTAAGAACTTCAGTAATTATCCCTCCAAAACAAAAACAAACCAAAAAAAAAGCAAGCAAACTATGATAGTGCTGGAAGTCAGCATCGTGATTCTTGGGGAGGAAAGAGGATGTAGGAAAGAAAAGGGGCAGAGGGGTGGGTTACAATGACTGGGGAACATTCCAGTACGAGACTTGGGATTTGTGCCTACTGGATGAGCGAAGTGTTTGTGTTCTATGGACTTTATGTAAGTTATAACCCTCAATGAAAGAGCTTTTAAGACAGGCAAAAAATCATATTAGCTTATGATTGAGCTTTTATAACCATGTTAACCACATATTATAAAGCTATAAATATTGCAACTTTTTAGCACAACTCAAATTTTGTTTTTTACATACTTACAATGAAGCTTAATTGGATGTTTTCCTGTTTAAAAACTGAACAACATAAAGAAATAACTGCATTCGTTGATTGTGGAAGAGTTAACTGAAATCACAATCCTAAAAGAGTATTTGTCAATGAGCCAATAGCCATTTTAGAAAGCTACTTGCTCCTTTTGTACGTTAACCCATCTCCTGCCTATCTCGAAGAAGTTTGGTTAGAAATTTGTACAGAAAAATTCTATGTATGCACATAGCATTAACATAAACACCTGCAGATTATTGATAAATATAGATTTAAAAGCTCAAGGATGTGTATATCATCTTTCTTCAAATTAATCTTTACATTTGATTGAATTGTCAGTTGATGCAGCATTTGGCAATTTCTGCTTAGAGCAAGTTCTAAAGTCTTTTTATCTAATAGACAAAAAGTGAAACAATTTATTTTTATATCTTTTAATTAAAAAAGACCCATCTCTTTTATTCAAATGCAACTAAACGACTTCTTTCATCCTGACCTTAGTGCCCTTTAACATCTCTTTTCTCTGAGGCTCTGTCTACTCACCAGGTTTATTTAAAATACATTTGCCATATAAAGGTTTTCACAGGGTCCGGAGCAGAACTTACACCACGTGTTCAACCCAACATTTATAACACTGTACATGAAATTGCATGCCTGCTTCAAGGGCCTGCGACATGGGAGATCAAATCACAGAGAAAACTAAGGGGTGAGATTTGTAGTAATCAATCCATTACAAATAGCCTTTGCATCCTCCACACTCTCAGAGAGTAAATATTTAGGCTTGTTGGGCCACATAGGGTCTCTTTCACTTTTTTTTTAAACAACCTTTTAAAAATTTAAAAGCCTTTTTTTACCTGCAGCCTTACAAAAACAGGTTGCTGGTGGGACTTGGCCCATGAACATAATTTGGTGACCCTGATGGAAGAATTCAGCTGAAACCCTTGCCTTGGGATTCATCAGGGAATCTCTGAGCTCCCTGTGAAAAAAAAAAGGTGTATACTTTTCTGTCCACATTATGTGCTTTTTCTCCCCCCTGTAATAAAGGTAAAGAACTTCCATTGTATTCTGAGGCTGGGACCCAAAAGCATCTAGGAAACTACAATCAAATAAACAGTGCTCCTGGCTTGAGTAGTACACTGATCTTATGTAGATTTCAGGCCTCAGGATACAGATGTGTGTCTCTGTGGGTGTGAACAGCACCTACGTGGCACCTTTTGATGTGTAAGGCAAAAGGGGAGTAGCTTGTTTCCTTCTTATCATTCAGGAACTTCAACAAACGTGACACAAGTCAGGACAGGGGCTCAGGGCTTGGGGCTGGGGGAAGCCTTCTCAGTAAATGTGAACTGCTCCAGCTGCTGCTCACCCAGGGACCCCATGTCCCAGTGGGGAGACGGATGTCAGGAGGACAACCACGAACCTTGTGGAACATTGTAAGTGTGCAAAGAGGAAAGGGCTGCACGCAAGGAAAATGGAAGGTTCCACGGAAGCACAGACAATCTTGTTTTTGTTTTTGTTTTTTTTTCCCATGGGTAGGCACTGGGAATGGAAACCGGGTCTTCCGCAGGACAGGCGAGAACTCTGCCTGCTGAGCCACATGGCCCATCCAACAACCTTGTTTTATTACTCTATTCATTGAGATTTTAAAAATCTAAACTAATGTGAAAAGATTAAAGCAATGGAGAAAGATATAAGTAAAAGTGGGTATCTCTATCCTTTTCTTTCTCTATGTCCTAGGGAATCACTGTTTTTGTGTTTAACATCTAAGGTTATTTTCCATTCATATAAGGAAACCATGTAGGAATGTTTCCTTTCTAGCCATAATGGTCTTACACTCACATGTTTCTAGTCCTCAAAAGTGTATCATTGATCTCTTTCTGACAGTAGCTACAGATATATCTTATTCTATGGAATGACTTTTGGTATTTCACCTATAAATATATTGTACTAGTTTGCAAGTTGCCTGAATGCGATATACCAGAAACAGAACAGCTTTAAAAAGGGGGATTTAATAAGTTGCAAATTTATAGTTTTAAGGCTATGAAAATGTCCAAATTAGAGAAAGGTTATAGAAATGTCTGATCTAAGGCATCCAGGGAAAGATAACTTGGTTCAAGAAGGCCAATGAAGTTCAGGGTTTCGCTCTCGACTGGAAAGGCACGTGGGAAACGTGGTGATGTCTGCTAGCTTTCTCTCCAGGCTTCTTGCTTCATGAAGCTACCAGAGGGCATTTTCCTTCTTCATCTCCAAAGGTCTCTGGCTGCATGGGCTCTCAGACTCTCCTGGCTCTGAAGCGTTTTCTAAAATGTTTCCTCTTTTAAAGGACTCCAGAAAACTAATCAAGATCTACCTGGAATGGGTGGAGTTAAATCTCCCTCTAATCAAAGGTTAATATCTACAATTAGGCACATCCAATCTATGTGAAGATAATCTAATCAAGTTTCCAACCTACATTTCTGAAAAGGAATTAAAAGAAATGGCTACTTCCACAGGGTAGATCAGGATTAAAACATGGCTTTTTTAGGGTACATCATCCTTTCAAACCAGCACATTCCACCCCCTGGATCCTAAAAAGACATGTTTTTCCCATATATAAAATACATTCATTTCATCACTATATCAGAAAGCCTTAAACCATTTCAGTAATAATACAAATGCAATACAAAGTCAGAAACAGTACAAAATCTCATCAAAGTCAGCTATAGGCATGGTCTGTCCTAAGGCAAAATTTCCTCTGGCTCTGGACCTGTAAAACTCAAAACAAATTATTTGCGGTCAATATACAAAGGAGGGAGAGTCATAGGATACATGTTTCCATTTCCATAGGGAGAAATTGGAAGGAACACAGGGGTCACCAGATCCAAGCAGTTCCAAAAACCTGCAGAGCAAACTCCATTAGATTTCAAAGTCTGAGAGTCATTTATCTTCCGGGGTTTAGAAAGCAGCAGTCCTACCCTTTCCAAGGGCCTCTGCAGAGGTGTGCATCTCTCTGAATGCAACCTTGGGGGATACTGGGGAGACCACATTTTTCTCGGCTCCACTCTCTCCAAGCATTGGGGCTGCACCCGGGTTTTCTGCCATCCCCAGGGCACACTGTTCAAACCCTTCATGTGGTGGCATCCAGGCTTTCCCCAATCCCCAAGGAATGTGTTCCACCCCCTCCAAGGCCTGAGGCAGCATAACTCTCCACTGCAACGAGGTAGAAGGCCCACCCTCTGCCTTCTGGGCAAACTCACCCTCTCCAAGTGCTAGGGTGGGTCTGTTCTCCTGGCCCGTGGCTTCTTGACTTCAGACTTTAGATTACATAGTTCTACCTCCAAAGTTATTTTTCCTCCCATGTGTCCCTTTTCTATCCCTCTCAGTCCAGACTGGCAGTGGTTCTGTTTATACAGATCCCACAACACTCTTGTTGGCCATCTATGCAGTAGGCTCAGATCATGCCCATTAGACAGAAGGAATTTCCATAAATCCTTCCTGGAAAATTCCATCTCTAACCATGGCTTTCTCTGAAATGGCTGACTGGTTCCACATTTGGTTAAATCCTCATGTGGGGCACTATTCTCTGGGGTCTCCCTTCCTGGAAGCCTAGAATTTTCCAGAACATCAGTTTCTGATTTCTTGGTACCCAAGAGTTCAGTTCTCAGCTCACCTCTTTCCTGTCATATTTTGCTTTAAGCTTCAAGGAAAAGCCAGACTGCACTTTCCACATTGAATCTGTATATCTTCTGCTAAATATCCAAGATCACAGCTTTTAAAATCTGCATTCTAGCCAAAGCCACTAGTCAATTTTGCCAGATTATCTGACATTTTAAAGCAAGAATCACCTTCCTTCCAGTTTACAATAACACACGCCTCATTTCTGTCTAGAGCCTCATTAGAGGTATCTTTAGGGTCCACATTTCTACCAATAGTCTCTTCAAAGCATTCTAGGCCTTCTCTAGAAAGCTCCTCACAACTCTTTCAAAATCTTCCCCTTATTCATTTAAAAAGCCAGTCCAGCATGTTTGGTATTTGCAACTGCAGCACCCCCTTCTCTGGTACCAAAATCTGTTCTAGTTTGCAAGCTACCAGAATGCGATATACCAGAAACTGAATGGCTTTTTAAAAAGGGATTTAATATGTTGAAAGTTTATAAGTCTAAGGCAATGAACATGTCCAAATTAAAGAAAAGTTATAGAAATGTCCAATCTAAAGCATCCAGGGAAAGATACCTTGGTCCAAGATGGTCAATGATATTCAAGTTTTCTCTCTCAACTGGGAAAGCACGTGGCGAATGTGGTGATGTCTGCTAGCTTTCTCTTCAGGCTTCTTGTTTCATGAAGCTCCCCAAGGGGCATTTTCCTTCTTCATCTCCAAAGGTCTCTGGCCGCATGGGCTCTCAGGCTCTCATGGCTCTGAAGATTTTTCCAAAATGTTTTCTTTTTAAAGGATTCCAGTAAACTAATCAAGACTCTCCTGGAATGGGTGATGCCAAATCTCCCTCTAATCAAACATTAATACCCAAAATTGGGTGTGCCACATCTCTTTGGAGATAATCTCATCAGGTTTCAACCTACAGTACCGAATAAACATCAAAAGAAAGGGCTGCCTCCACAAGATGGATCAGGATTAAAACATGGCTTTTCTAGGGTATATAACCCTTTCAAACTGGGACATGTATCATATTTCATCACTTAAAAAGTTATTACCTTATCAATGGACATTTAGGTTATTTCTAATTTTTTTACTGTAATGAGTAATGTTGAGCTAAAATTGGGGGAGTTATGGGCTTTGTCAGATACACCCTGAGGAAGAATTCTAGGAAGATAGACTAGAAAGAACAGAATAAGTATAAATCAAATCTTTCACATTCCACACCCTGTGCTAAGCCTTGGAATCAAAAAGAAGAAGAATACTTAACCCTAGACCTTTAGGCGCTCACAGTCCACCAAGCTAAACAGACAAATGTTTGATGTGACTCAATATGATATTAGTACACAGCTAGCAGTATAAAGAATTTGGGAACCAATCACTCTCTTGGAAGTGACATCTAGGCAGGCAATAGTGTGGTAGGTTGGAGTTATGTACCCAAGAAAAACATGTTCTTAAACTTAACCCATTCCTATGGGTGTGAACCCTTGTAAATAGGACTTTTTGATGAGGTTACTTCAGATAAAGTGAGGCGCTACTGAATCTGGGTAGGTATTAATCTTATTATTGAAGGCCATATAGAGAAGGCCGCGAAGAGAGGAAGCCCGAGTGATCAGCCAGAAGCTGAAATCAACAGAACCTGGAAAAGAAGGGAGAAGACAGGAGAGGCTACCTTGTGATCTGTCATATGACCAAAAAGCCAAGGACCAAGGATCACTAGCAGTCAGCCCTAGAATGCCACAGTCTTCA
Organism: Tamandua tetradactyla; assembly: GCF_023851605.1. Lineage (NCBI taxonomy): Eukaryota > Metazoa > Chordata > Mammalia > Pilosa > Myrmecophagidae > Tamandua > Tamandua tetradactyla. The sequence continues at coordinate 59,715,882 of NC_135335.1, forward strand.
GAGAGAAAGCATTGTCATGATGATATTTTGATTTGGGGCTTCTCTTTACCTCAAAACCATGAACCAATAAATTCCCATTGTTTTAAGTCAACCCATTGTATGGTGTTTGATTTAGCAGCCAGGAAATTAAAACAGGTAGAAAAAGAATAGATACTAACATGGATGGAAGTTTATGTTTCACCAGTTTCAGTAAACTCTGCTCAAGTTGCAATTCTGTAAATTTTGACAGTAATTCTTTTCCTTAACACTTGTAGTGGCAAGTCATAGGTTGCACCTTAAGCAAAAGGACTCAGAAAGAACATTTGTGTTCCTAGCAAGAAAGCATTTCATATGAATTCAGTAGAAATATATTTTAAAATACACCTTCAAATTTGAAGGGTAAAACTCATACATTTAGTCTTATACCCTAGGTTTAGGGGCAGTCTCAGGTGAATGACTTGTGTGAATACCAACCTAGCACACCTGTGCAAAATGGTGTGTACAGATTACTATGCAAGATGGCATTCTGCAGTAGATGCTGATTCTGGCATTAGTTATCCATATTTTCCAAGTCTTGTATCCTAAGTCAGCAGCTGGTATCTACTAAAACCATGGCTAGTTCATGGTTCACCAGAGTAACTCTTGTTAATGCTCTTTTACCAAATACCATTACGTGAACTAAGTCCTTCTTGACATCTCGCTGCAGGGCATCCCAGCTAAGTTACTGTGAAGGCTTAGCAATGCACATTTAGAGGTTTTACTCTTGACTATTGTAGCTCTGCTGCAACATGGAAGTAAAGAAATTTAGGCAATAACCAAGAGACAACAGAAGCAAGCATTCCCCCTACTCCCGCCCTGGCCTGGTGAATTCTTCAGTCATTCCAGAGATGTTTCCAATGTTGTCCTTTTCTGTTGCCTTAGAGGATGACTGAAGATACCTCCTAAACCTTGAAACCTAATGAAGTTTGCTGAGCTGGATTTCAAAACTGCTATGGACCAGTGACTTCTTTTTACTTTCCACCTTCCTGCTTGGAATGCCTATATCTGTTATCTTATGTCTATCTCAGGCATAGGATAAATGCTTTGGAAATAGATAATGTGCTTCTGTAGTTTTATAGGTCCATAAATAGAAAAGGATTATGCCCCACGAACTGTACTTTATGGGTTGCTCATCCATGTCTGATTTAGATGATTCAGGTCTTGGGTTTTTGAAATGGTAAGATTAAGAACTTTGAGTTGAAGCTGTGCTGGGATGAGACCTTTGGGGACCCTGGGGTGAAATGAATACATGTAGAATAGAATGACTGTTTAAGGGTCAGAAATTACACTGCGGTAGGCTGAGTGATAGCCTCCCATAGATGGCTATTTCCTAATCCCTGGAACCTGTAAACTGGTTACCTTACATGGCAAAAGGGACTCTGAAGCTGTAATTATGGCTATGTACCTTAAAATAGGTAGATTACCCTGGATTATACCTGTGGTAGTTAGATTCAGTTGTCAACTTGGCCAGGTGAAGGCACATAGTTCTGTTGGTGTGGATATGAGCCAATGGTATGTGAACCTCATCTGTTGCTGATTACATCTGCAGTTGGCTAGGAGGCATGCCCGCTGCAATGAATGATGTTTGGCTTAATTGGCTGGTGCTTAAATGAGAGAGTGCAATGTAGCACAGCCCAATCAGCTCAGCATACCTCAGCTCAGCACTTAGCAGCTCAGCCCAGACCTTTTGAGGTGCAGAAAGAAGTCACCCGGGGGAAAGTTGTTGGAACACAGAGGCCTGGAGAGAAGGCCAGCAGAGACCACCTTGTTCCTTCCCATGTAAGAAAGAACCTCAGTTGAAAGTTAGCTGCCTTTCCTCTGAAGAACTAACAAAATAAATCCCCTTTTATTAAAAGCTAATCCATCTCTGGTGTGTTGCATTCTAGCAGCTAGCAAACTAAAACAATACCTGAGGGCCCAACCTAATCATATGAAACTTAAAAACAGAAATCTTTCTCTGATTGGAGTCAGAGAGATGCAGCAGAAGAGGAAGTCAGAGCAATTCCATGAGAACGATTCAACTCTCTCTTCCTGGTTCTTAGATATAGGGCACTTATGCAAGGGTGAAAGATAAGGTACCAGGATCTAGGGGAAGCACTTAGTTGATAGTCAGTAGGAAACTGACACCTCAGTCTCACAGCTGCAAGGAACTGGATTCCACCAACAGCCTGAAGGAGCCTGGAAGCAGATTTTTCCCCAGAACCTCTAGTAAGGAACACAGCACTGCCAACAACTTGATTTTAGTCTGCTGAGACCCATACTGGACTCCTGACTTACAGAAATTGTGAGATAATAAATTCATGTTTTTCTTAAGTCACCAAGTTTGTGGTAATTTGTTGCAACAACAATAGAAAACTAATACATAGCTTTTGACTTGTTTCATGCAAAGGTCAATGGAATTATTTTCAACACTAGCTATAAATATTTTACATGTCCCTGGAAAACTATGTATTTACACTGGTTTCAGGCAAGTTTCAAAAACATACTTTAGGTGATCAAGTGATTGTATTGATTTGATTAAGATCAAAATGTCAAATATAGGAACAAAATCAAATTTCTTCTGGGCACCTGTGTGTGGGGAGGTGAGGGGTAGCATATAAAAATCTGCTCTCAACTACAAAAAGCCAGGTCATTGGACTTTGTAACTCAGAGTAGGCCAAGGCACACTGAATTGGAAACACTGATATAATATTGAGACAATGAACTTTTTGAGGCAAAAGCACACTGCTTTAGAGCTGTGGCCAGCACCTGAGCACATGGCCAAGGGAGGAGCCCAGTTCTGTGTCTGAGGCTGCCCTGGGAATGCTTTCAGTCTACACAAACATGGCTGTACCCTGTGAATTGCAGGCACCCTGGTCCATGATGTGTTGGGGCATGGTGGCTCGGGAAAATGTCTGCAATGGAGGTGGTGGTTGGGTGTAGGAGTGGCAGCAGCAGCCCCTGAAGCAGCTCAATTGGTGTCAAAGCACAAAACTTCAAGTTCGACCAGAGAAGAGGAACCCCAAAACTGGAATACTAATGCTAAAAATGGGAGGCTCCTGGGAAAAGTTTATGACTTCCTTCTGAGGCTCTTCTTGGACTGACACCCCATGATGCTTCTTACTCAAGATAAGGCTGGCACTGATCATTGCCAAATGCTGACACACCCTTCCCCCTGCCCAAATTCAAGAGCAGTACCTCAGGATTGGAGGTGGGTCCCCCATCCACATATGGATTTTGTAGCATGGAGAAGGTATGGTAAAGCTGCTGGATGAGCTATCCCCTCACACAGCCCCTCACAAATATGATACTGGATTCTGGCATGTCTATCCTTTAACAGAAGAAGCAATTGATGAGATGAAGAGGATGGACTTGAAAGGGTGATTGCATTCACCGAGAATCCATAATACAGCTGCTCCACAACAGGCAGCAGCTAAAATGCCATTTACTGACACTATAATGAAATAGAAATGCAGCCTATGATGAAGTGGCACACTATCAACAGGTGGCCCGCACATCCCCTCCTCATCTCCTCTGCAGACCACACTCTGAAATGACTGGACCATTTTCCACTCGAGCAGAAGTGAGGTGATCATTCATTTTTCTGCTCAGTCACTGCCAATGTGGTCAACCAAGGGAGGCGAGAGTCACAGACCAGAAAGTCATGGATAAGCTGGGATACTCCAACCCCTTTTGACTGGTTTGACAGTCCAAGGTTGGCCCAATGCCCCAGTTGAGTGCTCAAATAGATGAGACAATCAAGGGGCTCCATGAGAGGGGGGAGAAGAATATCTTTTTGGATCTAATAGTATTTACCAGGGATCACATTGAAACGTAGTAGGAACTGGATATCATACACTTGCAAGTTTTAGCAAATGAGTAAGGAGCTGAAAACAGAAGAGCAGAATCCCTTAATGGAAATCCATTATTCTGGCTGATTGCTGCCCTCGCCTCTTCAACCCCAAGAGCATGCTGATTGTGAGCTGTCTGCTCTTGTACATCCTGTCTGCAGAGAGATGAAATCCTTCTTCACCAACCAGCAACTGTGACCCCTACCCCAACCCCAAGAAACCTGGTGGGATGAGGCAAATGCCCCACCCTCCAAATAACACTGAAGGGGAAGAAGCCATTGTATAGAGATCAAGGAATGAAGTGACATCATTATAGGAACAACATCATTATAGGAACAGATTATTTGACTTCTTGAGAATTGGACTCTGAAATACTTATTGAGGGATTTATATTTTTATATTCCTAGACCTTAAGCATTTATATTCCTTCTCTCTGGGTGAAGTTACTAGTTTGGAACATATACTAGGCTATTTAAAAATATGGGTTTTAAAATCTGTCCTATTAGACGCATATGTATTTTAAATATAGATTTTGGTTTATTGGTCCCAAAACCTTCCTCAAGAGTACACAGAGAGGATCCTCTGGGGGTTGTCAGGATGCATGAGCTCTGCTTTCAGTCTTGTGCATAAAATAAACATGTTTGAACATATGAAATGCAATTTGAAAAAGGAATATTGTCTGCTCTTTCCCTAAGCCCATGAGTTACAGAATGCCTGGGAGGTGGTCTGTTCCTACAGTGGCTGCTGGTGCCAGGGATGCCACCATGAATCAATGGTTTTGGTGCTTTTATGGGAGCCTCACTTTTCTCACCATAAAACCAGATTTCAAAAGTGCTCTGAGATTCCCCAAGCATACAAAGCTTGTTAATGTTGAGAAATCTATTGCCTGTTATGCATGCCTTGCTGGGACTCTGGGAAAGCCCTGGAAAGGAGGGTCCTGTGTTTCTGTTTCTAAAGTCAGCATTGCTGGGAAATGCTATTCATGAGCTTCATCTTGAAACTCTAGTTTGCCTTCCATCCAGCAACTTCTCTCTCCTTGCATTATTTGTTTGAGTTGTTTTATAAATTCAACTATGCCTTGTAATCTTAAATCATTTCTTAATTTATAATTTTTTTGTGACAGAAATTATATAGTCATGTTACAGGAAATTTGAGGAATACAGAAAAGAAAAATAACCACTGGAGTACACCAATGATCATGTGATTGTTCTTCAGGCTAGCGTTTTCCTGTGGATACTTATAAGGCCATTGTAACCTTGAGCCTGTGAGTGAAAAGTTGTCCCAAAACTGTAGAAATTATGTCTGATCAGAATCTGATCTTACATATTTGGACTTACATGGATTAAAAAATTTCTGATGGAACCATAAAGAATTTGTAATGATCACCTTTTCTGTTCTTCAAGCCCTAAGACTTTGTTCTTCAAAACAGCGTTTCTTTGATTCTTTTTTTAAGCCTGTTCAGAAAATTGGAATGTTAGAGGATGCATTGGTCTTTCCTTTCATATTTACTATAATAAATGTTATGATTTCCTAAAAAGAGAGCACATTGCTTTAATTTATTTTACTCCTTTCCCTGATCTGATTAGCCATGAGGGTGGTAAAGAATGGAGAAGCCTGCTCTCCTACTTGGTTGATAACTTACCTCTTCTTCCAGGCCTCTTTTTGGCAGAGGAGACTCCTGAAACCTTCAGTCTTCATGACTTTCAGTGAACAGGAGGTGCAGTGGTTAGTATTCTCTATCTGCATGGGAGTTGAGTAGGCTGGATTATAAGAGAGAAGTGAGGCAGCTTCCTGGCTCTGCTTCAGTGAATTCCATGCAGCAGCCTCATTATCCTAGGTGAATCCCCAGAACATTATCTAAAACACCAACTATAAGCATCAAAATGCATTAAAAGTAATGGGATTAGCCACACCTCTGTAAACTTCCACTGGGTTCAAATAATGGAGTGTTGAATTTGTTTGAACCTACTATTGACTTCTCTTTCTACATGTGTGTTTTTAAAGCTAGCACGTCATCACAGCCAAATCAGAAACAATTTTCAGGGAAATAAGGTGACTTTTATATATATAATTTTAAGATTAGCACAGTCTTGCTGTTTAGACTATAGCCATCCACCTGGCTGTCTTCTCCCAAGGAAGGCAATTTCTTTAAAAATCAGGACAGTGATGGCTTGGTAATTGCTTTGCTGAGCTGCAGGGACAGCATGCTTCAGTGGCCTGAAGACCAGCTACTACCAGGGCTGATGGTGAACACTGCTGCTGTTCTCTCCTCAAACAGTAATCCCTACACCACACACACACACACACACACACACACACACACACACACACACACACAGTGCCACCCACTCATAAATGTAAGCCATCAGAAAGAGATGGATGTGCTCCTTTTTCCTGGACAATTAAATGCTGCCATTTTTTACAGGTTGCTTAGATACATATCTTCTAGAGTTAGCCACACACCAGGCACAGTGTTCCAGTGAAGCCCAGAGCAGGACCAGAAATACCTGAGTTAAAAGACACCTTATTGCTGTCAAGTACTACCTAGGGTTTTAGCTACATGATTTCAATTAAAATTGATGGATGCCACAGAGTTAACTGCTCTATGAAATGTTGGCTAAATGTTTCCCATTGGGCTAAATTACAAGGAAATCAGAGGGAAAAAAGGAGTGAATGCTGTGGGGTTTAAACCATTAACTGTGAACCTAATTGTGCGTGTGGTCCTTTGTGCTTCCCAAACATCACATGCCTTTCACAATTGCTGTTTCCTAATTTACAGTGTGTGGGGAGTGAACTGTAGTCACTGTGCCTTGATTTTTTAGACACCAGACTATTTCTCAAGCTGGGAGCAGGAGCCATGAGGTCTCAACCTTGGGCCAGTGCCCACCTTTCCCTTATTCCATTGGTAGATTAAGATTAGACATGCTCTTAATCTGCATTCTTGTGCAGGTAAACCCAATGGAAATGGGATCTTCAGAAGATGTTATTTTCGGTTAAAGTATGGCCCAACTGAACGACAGTGGGTCTTAACCCATATTACTGGGACCTTATACAGAGAAGAAACTGGAAGCCAGAAGGCAGCAGAAGAATACAAGGAAAAGCGAGAAGTCATCTGAAACCAGAAGAGCAGATGCAAGGAGAGAGATCATGGTGTGATGGGATACAGCGATGTAAGCCAAGGAGCCCCAAGGACTGCAGCCAGCCAGTTCCACAATGCTCTGACTTAGTGGGGAAATCATGGCCCTGCTGATGTCTCAACTTGGGACTTCTAGCCTGTAACCATGAGCCAGTAAATACCTGTTTAGACAAAAAAACAGTTTGTTGTACTTGTGATAGAAGCTCAGGCAAACAGATATCCACTAAAGTCTTCTTTCTACCATGCTCACTCAGCAACTCCGGGTGTATCACCCATTGGAAGCCTCCATATTAAACATGTGCTCTGGGCTAGCCACTGGTTTCCCATCAAGGGGCTTCAGATCAAGTGTTATGCTAACCCACCACAACCACAATTAGAACAAGCATTCTCGTAAACCCAAAGCATTTGCCATCCATTGCTTAATATAAGCACAACGAGAGCAAAAAGAAAATGTCATGGGTCAGAATGCAAATAAAGTTAAAAAATGAATATAAGAGGGTGCACAGGTAGTTCAGTGGTTAGAATGCCCGCCTTTCATGTGGGAGACCTGGGTTCGGTTTCCGGACCATGCACCCAAATAAGACAAAAAAGAATATAAAACATTGCTTTTTCTCCTTCTCTACTAATCCAAATTTTTCTTGACATGATTTAATATAAGTCACAAAAACCCAAGCCTATATATATATTAGATAGATAGATATAAGCTTTATATATATATATATAATAAATTAATTAAACCTCTCTATATATAATAAATTAATATGATAGAAAACATTGCAAAGTAGAAATGAAATATTCACCTGTTTAAGCAGGTGGCCTCTAGGAAGGTGGGCATTGTGGTTAATAGATAATAAGCAATGTCAATATGATCTAATTCCTTACATTTTGATTTCTCCAAAATGTTCATCTAAGAAGGTGAACAAAGCTCACTGGTAAGAGATTATAGGTAATTGGCTACCTACCTGTTAAATGCCAGATTGTAGGTTTGAAGACTTTCAAAATTTGGTATTATATTCTGGAATATTAATAGCTATTATTAAAACAATCCTTCTAACTTTCATTTCAATTCATCACCTAATTCCCGTTATGCAGCCATGTAATCTTTCCATTTATTTATTTGCAGGAAAGTTTTAATAAATCATACTTCAAAGACATATTAAATCTTGTAATCAATGCAATTTTTAAAAGCTCATTTATCTTACCTAGATTATAAGTTTTCCTTGAGGTGCATTTTCTTTTTTTGTGATTACTTTGAACACTCACTGATGGCACACTGAGTACCAACATCAACCACCCAAAAATTGAACATTTCTTCATAAAGAAAGAACTGCCTTTTCTCTTGTGTTTTATTCCCTTTTCCTGCTTCTACCCCATTATGCTCCATGTAATTTCCAGCCCCTCCTTACTAGGGTTTTATTCTATGTATTCACAGTTGGACCACTGCCTGATTGGAGTAGGGAGCTGCAAGGTAGAGGAGGAGGACCAGGAGGCCCCTGCCACTTACTCTGCCCTTTCAGTCCAGCTACCCACTGTGTCCTTTCTTCTCTACTTCTTCTTCTTCCTACATTTCTTCTCTGGAAAAGGCTCTTTAAGTTTGTGGGAAAAATTCTGGTCAAAACAGCCTCTGGGTCAACACAGCTTAAGCCCCAGGCTCAAGCTGGAAGGAAGTGATTAAAAATAAAAACCACCTCTCAGTTTATATTATAGAAGTCTACCCATCTTTTCTAATTGCTAACTCATGAACTTAGATGTTTTGACAGCTCATTCAATGCTCTTTTACTTGGTCCAAAGAAAACAATGAATGATAGAAATTCAAGACTTCAGCTGACTTGGCCAGAGATTACCAGATAATTGTGCCATTCTAGCTATGTAAATCTTGTACTCTAGAAAGAGTAAATTCATCAAAGATTCAGTAAAACTGCCAGGGTGTCTGTGGACTTTCCACCTGTTTTAGTTTGCTCATGCTACTAGAATGCAATATACCAGAAATAGGTTGGCTTTTATAAAGGGGATTTATTAAGTTACAAGTTTACAGTTCCAAGGCCACAAAAATGTCTAAACTAAGGCATTCAGAGAAAGATAACTCAAGAAAGGCTGATGGTATCCAGAACACCTCTTAGCTGGGAAGGCATGTGGCTGAAGTCTGCTGGTCCTCTGACTTCTGGTTTCAAGCAGTTTTCCTGGGGGTGTTTACTTTCTGCATCTCCAAAAGGTCTCTGTCTGTGTTGGCTCTGAGCTTTTTCCAAAATGGTTCCCTCTTAAAGGACTCCAGTAATCCAGTTAAGACCCACTTTGAATGGATGGAGATACAGCTCCATGGAAACCACCTAATCAAAAGGTCCCACCCTACAATTGAGTGGGTCACATCTCCATGGAAACAACTTAATCAAAAGTTCCTACTCAAACAATAAGGCTCCCCCACAGACTGAATTAGGAAATAGAACATGGCTTTTCTGGGGTACACAACAGCCTCAAATGAGCATACCTCCTCTCTTTTTGTTTTAAAATGAAAATATCTAGTGTGGAGATGGTGGGGAAACAGAATAAGTAGGAGAAACTATAAAAATATGTATAGTGTAAGAAAAAATATCTACAAAAATCTATAAACAAAAATTACACTTTAAAAGTACAACTAAGATTACTTGGCCTTTTTTTTTCCTGAAAGGGAGAAGGGTATGCATTTAATTTCAATTATTGGAATATATTTCAATTTTTCTGGAAGAAATTAGTTTTCATGGAAGATTTATAAAAGAAAGCAGGAGCCAGCTGCTGTAAAGAGAAGAGCCTGTGTTGTCTTTCAAGTTTATGCACTGGTATTAATCACTACGTAGGAATAATCTTGGAAAAATTAGCATTAGAGAAGCTCAAAAAGATTCTCTGTATGTTTAAGACTGTGATTGCATTTATGTATTTCACTGTCTCATTCCATTATTGCATGAGTGAGTTCTCTTCACTCCTTCCTTCTAAAAAGGAACCCCAAGACTCCTGTCCTCTGGTTATTCAATCAAACACTAATCTAGATCCTGCTGTGAAGGGATTTTGCAGATGGAGCTAAGGTTATTATTAACCAGCTGATATTAAGATAGGGAGTTTATCCTGGATTATCTGTGGGGGCCCAGCGTAAAATCACACGAGCCCTTAATAAGCAGAAGAGAATGGCAGAAGATTCAGGGAGAGTGATAGGGCTGAAGAGGCAGCAGCAGAAATGAGACCAAGAGACTTACTGTTATTTGGCCTGCAGGATGAAGGAATGGGAACCATGGACCAGAGAATATGGCAGCCTCTAGAAGCTGACCACAAACCCTGGCCAACAGCCAGCAAGGAAATGGGGACCTTGGTTCCCAACCACATGACACAGAATTCTGAGTGAGCCTGGTAGTGGATTCTCCTGAGAGCCTTGGAAAAGATCTCAGCTGGCCAACACCTTGATTTTGGACTTTTGAGACTTAAAGGAAAGAAACCACTTGAGCCGTCTGGACTCAAATAATAAATCTGTATTGTTTTAAGCCACTGAGTTTGTAGTAATTTGTTATGACAGCCACAGAAAACGACTACATTTGTGCAAGATGAAAAACTCACCATTAATGTTTTCCATAAATGTTCCATTTTAACACTTCTGCTAAAGTAGTTCTAAAATGTCACATATGCTTCTTGCGTCTTCAAATGGGGACATGTTAGATGCTCTGAATGAGATGGGAGTAGTCCTTAGGATTTTCAGATGCCTCTTGTGGGAATGGTAAGCTAAATGAGTTTCTCACTAACTGAAGGTAACATCAGAGAGTGACTTTTCTTGGTTTACTACTACCAAAGGGCTTGTACTATATGAGTATGAGATAATGGCACTGTGGAGTATGCCAGATTTTTTACTGCCTTAGCTGTGAAGAGACTAATGCTTCACTATCCAAAACTTACAACACTGCCTGGAAAGGTCAAGTAGCAAAGACACTTAGAGGACTCACAAAGCATCATTAAAACCAGATCAAAAGGTGGCCATGAAGTTCAGTTCCTGTTTATATCATCGTTGCACTAAATACATACTGCAATCATGGGCTTTTCATCTCTCATGATGCTTGTCTCACTCTTTGGGTTTTGAGCAAGTGATAAGATTCTACCTAAAAACTGTACACTTTGCCAGCTCAGTGGCCACCCTGAGAATAACTAAGAAACAAAAGAGAGACCTGGTGCCTTCCATCAACCACCTGGGGCTCATTTGATGTTCTGCCTTCTTGGCTTTTTGTAAATGCTTAAAGTTCTTGGAATCCTGGTACAAGATGCATAGAGCGACTTCATGAGGAAAATGTTAAGGCATCAGAGCAGCTTAAAAAAAAGTATAATCTAAAAACTCAAGATTTTTCTAATGCTCCTCTCAATAGAAATAATTACTCTTGTTAAAATTCTTCTATTAATGAATAGGGAAGGATTTTGGCAATTGGTTAATCAGCAAAGGAAGATTAGTTTCAGAAAAGATTGTGTGGAATGATTTCATTTGTGTCCAAGATGGAAGCAGAAGAAGATTCTTTTATATCATACAAATGGATGAGCTAGCTGGTCAGTAGATTTAAAGATTAATTGACTTCACTGAATTCAGTAACTCTCTAAAACTCTCCAAGAAATGTACTCTTTTTTTTTTTTTTTTGGCATGGGCAGGCTCTGGGAATCAAACCCAGGTCTCTGGGCATGGCAGGCAAGAATTCTGCCACTGAGCTACCATTGCACTGCCTTATGCTGTACTCTTTTAATGCTGATCATAAATACTCGCCATGGAATAGTTTTACGGAATGCTAAATGTCAAATATGCAATGTTACTTATTTCCAGCCCCAAAGAATTTTAGAATTCCTTAGAATAGACTTCAAAGGAATGGTGCTGCGTGGTTCTTTCACATGAGGCACTGCTGAAGGGTAAGGGTCGTATGCCCATGACTGACCCTCTCCTGTCAGCACTGGCCACCGCCGGCGGGGTGAAGACTGGTGGGCTGTGGGTTATCAGTAGTTGCGTGTGAACTAGCCACCACCTCACCCACCTCTTCTCCAGGCTGATCCCTGTGTGAGGAGACACATACCTCTCAGTTAGTGTTGGTCAGCTATTCTTTTCTTTTCTTTTTTTTTAACTCTTATTTTCCCTCTCCATGCTGAGGCTGAGGCTGTCGACCCTGAGCTAAATTGGGGAAGAAGAGAACAGGAAGAGTGAGAGTGGACAATAAGCTTTTACAAAGTCTGTCTTGGCCATAATGACCAAGTGAAGTCAAGGAAGAGGAAATGAAAAACTCAAGGAAAAAAAAAGAGATATAAGTGAAATTGGGAGAAAGAAAAATGGTTCTGAATAGAGCCAGCATTTAGGGTTCTTTAAGGGCTATTTTGTTATGCACCAAACACTCCCTTCACTTGCTGGATCAGTATGGGTGTTGCTGACTCCTGACTTTCCCACCCACCCGCAACTGATTAGTGGGCACATCAGGTCAGCGCCCCCTGCAAAGCATTTCCAGAACCCTCCTCTAGGGCCACACCTGGTCCACTCCATTGCATCCTATCTCTTTAATGGTTTTTCTGCTTCTGCCCTTGTTCCCTCACCTCCCAGGGAAGCTCTGTGGCCTCAGTGAGTCTTCTAATAGTGCATCAGAAAATCAGCCCTCTGATCCTTGACCTCCCACTTAATTCAGAGTCAAACTCAAGTCTACCTAGAAGGGCTTCCAGAACCTGGCCTTGTATCTGGTGTTACAGCACTTTGGGTTTCCAATACCTACCACAGAATCACTGAGGAAGTTAATGTTGATGGTAGGGCAACGAGAGCCTAAGAAACAATTACCGAAGTGTGTGTGTGTGTGTGCATTCAGTATATCAAATGTTATCAGTAAATCAATGTTAATAAACAGTAAATGCCATATTAATTAAATAGCAATAATGGTAGATTTCTAGTAGAACCACACTATCAGACTGCCAAGGAAACTGCTGTTTAAAGGGAAAAATATTGAGATTCAAAGATGCAAGAATCCCACAGATCTGAGTCTGACTATACTCTACCCACTCACATGTCATCAAAGTGGAAGATGAACTCTGAGACCTGTTCCCACTGCTATGGATATAGTCAGTACTTTTCAATTATTTATCATTTCCAATAGTCGCAACATATTGTTCTGTAATCCTATGGGCACTGTTGTGGGTTTTTTGACATCCAGCAGTTGAACCTCCTTTGACAGAGCTGAGATGTTTAGGCCAAATATTCAGCAAACATTTTTTAAGTGTTTTTTTGTTGAGCACTAGGCTAAATTCTGAGGATACAAAGGTGCACAAACAAATATGGTACATTCCCTGTCATCAAGAAACCTAGTCAAAAGGGTGGAGTATTGGGGGCTCCACGAATGAACAGTTATCAAAGTTATTCATCAGCCAAGTCCATTTACTGTGATCCTCATATCTTCTTTCCTTGAGGTTTGAGACATCTGAGCTTCTTTTATCTCTGCTTACTCTGGCCTTGGAATATGCCCTGATACTCTCCCCTTTTCTTCACCTGGCCAATTCCTACTTGGCTTTCAAGAATCTGCTCAGGAAGGCTTTCCCTGTGCCCTTGACAAGGTCAAATCCCTTTGTAATATGCTCACTCACAGTTCCCTTTCACAATTCTCATCCCACTTATTTCATTTGCTTACTGCCTCTATTGCTTACAAATCTCATGAAGACAAGGACTGTACCTTTCTTGTCGCTGATATGTCCCCAGCATCCAGCATTCTTCCTGGCATAGAGTACTTAATACATGTTTGTTGAATTGAGAAGACTTCCTGTTGTATCTCTAATCAAATCCCACAAATAATAAACTTACCTCAAATTGATCTTGAGGGGTTGGGTCACAGAGATTCTATGTGAGAAGTTCACACATTCCTCAGTTATTTCTTAGTTATTAACATGAGTTGGTGAGTTGTCTCCTTTTTGAAGAGAGGGGAAATATATTGCTGATCTAAAGACAGGCTTTATTAATGTTGAGATGCTGAATGCCTAAATCTCATTTTTTATACCAGTATTATAAAAAAAAGTGTTATCTAATAGCATATAGACTAGAAGACCTTCAAGAAGTGTCTTCATTTTCCTTGCTTGTTATTGTCAAGAACAGTGTTTATTCCTGATAAATGTTAGGGTAATACAGGAAGCTCTAGCTTCACTGATTCCATGCAGTTATAGATCGGAAGACAATTAGGCAGCAGGTCTACAATCCAGGCTCTCACTTCACTGGGGGATGGGTGGGCAGAAAACCCTTGGAAAAGAAAGCAGGTGACTGGTGACTGGTCAAATCTCCATGCTCATGACAGATATCCTAGGAAACACACTGATGATATTTGCTAGGAAGAGAGTTCTTGTCTATGGAATGCTTTTCACAGCATATTTCTAATATCTAAAATTGCTTATGGAAAATGCCAAGTAAGCTATTAGTAATCTGTAACTGCATTTCTATCTGAGTATAAAATAGAGATGATTCCTGTCTAAAATGGCTCTGTCTTAGTTTCCTATTTCTGCCATAACAAATTACTGCAAACTTAGCAGCTTAAAACAATACAGTGTATTATCTTTCAGTTCTCTCATAATCAGAAGTCTTGTAGTTCTCACTGGGCTAAATTCATGGTGTTGGCAGGACTGTTTGTTTCTGGAGGCTTTAAGGGAGAATCTAATTCCTTGCTTATTCAGGCTGTTGGGTGAATTCAACTCCTTCAGGTAATAGGACAGTCTCTGTTACCTTGATGGCTGCCACCTGAGGATTGTGTCCAGCTTCCAGAGACAGCCCACCTTCCTTGGCTTATGGCCCTCAGCCTCCATCTTCAAAACCAGCAATGGTATGTTAAATCCTTCTTATGCTTAAGCTCTCTGACTTCCTCTTTCTGCTGCAACTCTCTGATTTCTACCTCAGAAAGCTCTCTGCTTCTATAGGATCATGGCATTAATTTGACCCACCTAGATAATCTATGATACTCTTCCCATATTATCTTAATCACGTCTGTGAAGTCTCTTTTGCCATGTCAGGTAACATATTTATAGCTGGGAACTTAGGTATTTACATTTTCAGGGGCAATTTACTGTGCCTATCAAGGGCTCCTTCTTTGTAAGCAGTGTGACTACATGATTCTTTAAGCCTCCCATGTTAAATTAGGCTAGTGGCTGTCCTGATGTAGCAGGAGCAGACCTGGGAAATGCTTTGGCAGCTACTTCACCCGTGCCTCCCTATCATCTGCAACCTTGACATTATTAGTAAAGCTTGGATTGTGTAGGATCTCTGTGATGGTTTGAAGCTGCATGTACCCCAAAAGATCATGTTATTAAAGCTAATCCATTCCTATGGGTGGAGAGCTATTGTGGGTGGGACCTTTTGATTCAGTTACTTCAGCTGAGGCTTACCCTAGGTGGGTCTTAATCCTCTTACTAGAGTCCTTTATAAGAGAACAAAAGACAGAGGCTACACAAAAAAAAAAGCCCCAGAGGAGAAAAGAGGGATAGATGCTAAAAGAGAAATGCACAGAAGATCAGAGAGGAAACCTCTGAAACCAGAAGCTGGAAGCAATAAAACTGAGCAGAGAAGGAAGAAATCAGCAGATGCTGCCATGTGCCTTCCCATGTGACAGAGGAGCCCCAGAAGGCCAGCAGCCTTTCCCTCAGAAAGAAGATATCATCCTCATGATGCCTTGATTTGGACATTTTCAGGACCTCAGAACTGTAAATTTTTCAGTTAACAAATCCCCATTGTAAAAGCCAGCCCATTTTTGGTGTATTGCATTTCATCAGCTTTAGCAAACCCAAACAGTCTGACTCATGAGTCTGACTCAACATTTTTTTTTAACCCCCCAAATCCAGATTTTGTTGTATTTGCAATTATTGATGAATAATTTTTCTTAGAAAGGTTGGCTTTGGTAGGAGCTATACAGCACATCCAAGGTTGGTGTCTTACCGATAATTTAGTTCATAAGATCTCTGCCATGGACGTATTTCAAGTGCAGACTCAACAGTGCAGTATTTCTATCCTGATCAGTCATGAAGAGGTTTTTCCCTGGGGTGTCCAGGGAAAACCACATCATTAGCATCATCGCCCCAGTAATCTGGCTTTAATTTTTCTCTCTGTGTATTCTGAGGGGTCACAAAGTGAGGGAAATAGTTCTTCTTTGCAAACTATAATTACTGAAGGAGCAATAACATATCCTATTGCGCAAGGAGAAAGCTGCATCCCAGTAGAATGCAGGTGCAGTTAAATGCAGTGTAAAGTACACTTACTGTTGCTGGTCATCATTTCATGCCTAAGAGTAGATGAGCTGATTAACCCTATCTGTCAAGCTACTTTTCCTTTTGTCACTGCATATGTCTAGACCTTTGGTTGGTGTATCTAATGTAGATCTTCACTTACAACCTTGGAGCGACCACTGTCTCTACATGTGTGTGAGGTGTTCTTGGGGGACAGAAAAGCCTGAGTTGAAAGGGAGAAAAGAACCCTCTGCTTATTGCTGGCTCTTGCATCCTGCTGTCTAATTGTCTGTCCACTAGCTACTCACCCAAAGCAGTGTGCTTGCTCGGCTACCTGAGAGCAGAACACCTGCAGCCTGAAGTCCTGGTGCTAAATTTGCAGTTGTAACTGCTCTCTGGGTGGCTCTATTAATTTCCTATTGCTGCTATTACAAATGACCACAAATTTAGTGGCTGAAAACAATGGAAATTTAGTATCTTACCTTTCTGGAAGTCAGAATCCAGAATGGGTTTTGCCGAGCTAAAATCAAGGAGTTGGCAGGGCTGTATTGCACTGGAGATTCTGGAGAAGAATTTGTTTCTTTGCCTCTTCCAGCTACTAGTGGCTGCCCACATTCTTGGGCTCATGGCCCCTTCCTTCTTCAAAGCCAGTAAGGACTGATGGAGTATATCTCACATAGCATGGCTCTGAGACTAACTCTTCTGCCTTCCTCTTTCACATTTAAAGGGCCCTTGGCCTTACATTGGGTCCAACTGGATAATCCAGGATAATCTCCTGATGCTTAAGGCTAGCTGAGTAGCAACTTTAACTCCCCCCGTCATGTAACATAACCTATTCACAGGTTCTGGGGATTAGGAGGTGGACCTCCCTGATGGGTCATACTCTGCCTACCACAGGAGGACAACTTTTAAACAATACAATGGAGCATACATTGGCACCGAAGAAAACAGGAAATCTCTTGCCTCTCTTTAACTTGTCAAGGTGAAAGGGACAAGTGTCAGGAGGTGTGTGCACAGGACTGTCTTGTAAAGTACTACTGGGTTCTGCTCTGAATGATTTTACCTCAAAAGAAGCAATAGGTAAAACAAACAAACAATAGAACCCCTAAAATGATCTATTGCACTTATTAGTCTTCTTTGATTAATTAGAATATAATATGATCTAATTGCATTCTAATGACCATTTCTGTAAACCAAGTGCAGCTGTTTTCTAACATTATCTGTGGTAATAAAGTTCAACCTCACTCCTAACAGTTGAATAATGGTTCCCCAGAATTAAGTGTAGAGGGGGTGTCTGTTTTGGCATTTGCCAAATCTAGTTCCTTGTGTCATGCAGACTAGCAGATACCAAATGCATGTGGTAAGAAGGGGTTGGAGGAGACCTCATCACTCCCAGCTACCAAGGAACTGTGAGGGAAATTAAGATCTGGAGGGAAAGCACAAGCCAGAAAAATAAAGCTCAATCTGAGGCTCATGCAAAGTACAGGGGAATCCATCTGTGAACAGGGTTGGATAAAATATATATGTAGATATAAATTGATACATTTTATATTTGAAAAAAAAAACTTCTGAAAGTATCGTTAGGGAACAGTTAATCTAGGGAAATGGGGTAGTGGAAAGGAGGAAGATGTGTACCTATTTTATTCTTTTTGCATTGTTTGATTGTTAAACCATGCACATGCAGGACTGCTAGTTATTTCTTTGGTAAAATGATGGTGGACTCCATAATAGAAAAGGTCAGAATAATTAATAACTGCACGACTAAAGTGATTGACTTTACCTCTCTTTTAGTTGCTCTGACTTTCCTCTTGAGGGTTCTTGGTGAATAAAGGAGATATATTTAGAAGTTAGAGGCTCCAGTTTTTTGAAGGCATCTTTAGTGTAAATATTCTTTGGAGATGATTAGTTTTTCTAAGTTGGGAGGGATCTAATGAATTTTGCTTCTGAATAGGTCAAGTGTGAATGTGCACGAAGGCAAGCTATGGGAAGAATGGGCAACTAAGTGAGGTGATTAAGAGGGGAGAGACTCTATTTAAATTCCGGAGAAACCAGACAGGTGCCTCAGCTAGCCGAATCTGCACTTGTTGCTCAGGCAACTTGCATCCCTCTAAGTTTCCATGTCTCTATCCATGACCAGTTAGGGATACTGAATATACATGGCCGCATGCTTATAATAGGTGAGAGCTTGCTCTAAGGAAAAGGAGACAGAAGGACTAAAAAGCACACCAATACCAATGTATTCTAGCCACAAAAGGAAACAAAATTGCCAGCCAACAACATAACAATCTCCTACTGTCTGCTCCTTATTTACCCCTATTCCACAGAAAAATTAGAGACAGACCAGATAACATTCTTGTCTCAAGCATGTTAAAGGAATTTGAAGCAGCAGATTTTGCAGTTGAGGAAAACGGGGAGAAGGGAGTGAACAAAGAGAGAGGAACATACTAGGGATACTTCCATATGTCTATCTTGCTATATATTGGGTCCCAATTTCTATAACATAATGTTTATGAAATATTGTTATTTATTTGCAAAGAATGGAAGTATATTTTAGTCCAAAAGGCAGTCTGGAGGAGTAGAAAGGCGTGGTGTCAAATTTCAACTCTTGTTATTTTATGCCTGGCCTTGGGCAATATATTTAATCTCTCTGACCTTCAGGTTCTTCACCTGTAAAGGGTGCTAATGCTTTGAGAAGACTACAAGAGGCAAAGTCTGTAAAACACCTAAGAGCTGCAGTCTAGCTGATGCCTCCTTCCCTCCTTCACTTGACCTCTGCTCACTTGGGTGTGCCTGAGCAAAGGGCAGGAGGCCATCCATTAATGAAGAGAAAATATGAACAATATTTGTGAAGAACCTTAATGTAATTGACAGAAACTGTTAAATTAATTCAACTTAGGCCCCAATTCTGGATTTTTCAGGACATGATTCTCTTTCCCCTGGCTTTTTTTTTGCCCAAGGAGCTTTCAAGGACTCACCCACCCATCCTTCTTACACCCTTGCTCCTACATAGGGGGAGTGAATTATCTCAGTGGTGGGTGACACAGCTCTGTCCTCCACGGGTGCACATTTCTCACTGTGTGGAGCTAATCGATTATCATGGCAAAAGAAACCTCCACCTTGGGTGCCAAATGTAAGGGGCTGCCCAAAACTTTCAGGCTACAGGCAAGTGGCTTGGGGGGGCTAGTCAGGGCTTTCTCTGCTAACCACCCCAAGGTTAGCCACACTGAGCTACTTGCCCATCCCCAAATTTGCCTCGTGTTCTTCCTGTACATGGCTCCTTCAGCTTGGGTCACCCTTGTCTTCTGTCTGTTCATCTGCAAACTCTCTCTCATTTGAGGGCCTTTGGGAAGTCTTCCTTGAGTCTTGCAGGTAGAATCCACAGTTCCTTCATACAGGGCCTTTCCATCAATTCTACCCCTTCAGGTAGAATCCACAATTCTGCCCCTTCAGGTGGAATCCACAGTTCATTCACCCAAGGCCTTTCTATCAATTCTGCTCAGATGTTTCTTCTGGCACTCAGTACATGGATTGTTCACCTTGGCTCAGGTTTCCTTCTATTCATTTCAACCACATGCACCATGTCTTATTCATCTTTGTTTCTCTGGAGCCTCACAGAGTTCTGAGCACATGTTGGGTACTCAATATATGCTTCTGGAGTAAGAGACATCATCTGCTTCTGTCTAAGCTGCTGCTTTAGCACTTGGCCATGGAGAGGACCATGAGATGGTTGTACTCTTCTAATTATTTACAAGAGGGGGCAGACTGGCAATTCTGGACTCTAAGGCAGGAGGCTGTGTGCTGAGAAAAGCATTCTGTTTGGATTCTGAAAGTCCAAGTTTGACTCCTGGCTCACAGTCTTCTACCAAGAGCTCTAGGGCAAATCTCTAAACCTCTCCAAACTTTGGTTTTCTCATATTTAAAATTGGAAACTGCCTTAGTTCGTCATGCTGCTGTGACAACTACTACCCAATGGGGTGGCTTAAACAATAGGAAATTATTGGCTCCTGGTTTCAGGTGTCAGCAAGGCCAGGCTTTCTCCCAGAAATCCGTGGCAGTCTGGTGCTGGCTTCTAGCAGTCTCTGGGAGTTCTTTGGCTTGTATCTCTGCCTGATGACACATGGCTTCTATGACTTCCTGATTCCCTTTATGTCACCAGTAACATGGACTAAGGCCCACTCCCACTTAGTTAGGCCACACCTTAACTAAAAATGACATGTCCAAAAGATCTCATTTACAGTGGACCCCCATTTACACCCACAGGGACTCAGACAAAGATTAAGAACATGTGTTTAAGTGAATGAAAAAGTATTTGCAAAGTCCCCTTTGGGGAATGGTGAGAAAGGTGGAAAATTCAACTTCCCCAATTTGAATTCTTGATATTCTCACAAGCAGTGTGGAGCCCCCAATCTTGGGGTCTGTTCATATGAAACTTAACCCCACAAAGGATAGGTCAAGCCTACTTAAAATTAGGCCTGAAAGTCACCCCCCAAAGAATCTCTTTTGTTGCTCAGATGTGGCCTCTCTCTCTCCAGCCAACACAGCAAGCAGACTCACCACCCTCCCCGTTTATGTGGGACATAACTCCCAGTGGTGTGGACCTTCCTGGCAACATGGGACAGAAATCCTAGGATGAGCTGAGACTCAGCATCAAGGGATTGAGAAAATCTTCTCGACCAAAAGGGGGAAGAGCAAAATGAGACAAAATAAAGTGACAATGGCTGAGAGATTCCAAACAGAGTCGAGAGGTTATCCTGGAGGTTATTCTTACGCATTAAATAGATATCACCTTGCTAGTCAAGGTGTAATGGAGAGGCTGGAGGGAACTGCTGAAAATGTAGAGCTGTGTACCAGTAGCCATGTTTCTTGAAGATGATTATATAATGATATAGCTTTCATAATGTGACTGTGTGATTGTGAAAATCTTGTGTCTGATGCTCCTTTTATCTACCTTATCAACAGATGAGTAAAACATATGGAATAAAAATAAATAATAGGGGGAACCAATGTTAAAATAAATTTAGAATGAAATGCTAATGATCAATAAAAGGGAGGGGTAAGGGGTGTGGTATGTATGAATTTTTTTCTGTTTCCTTATTTCTTTTTCTGAATAGATGTAAATGTTCCAAGAAATGATCATGATGATGAATATGCAACTATGTGATGAAATTGTGAATTACTGTTTACATATATAGAATGGAATGATCAAAAATTAAGAATGTTTGCATTTATTTGGTGTTTTTTGGTATTTAAAAAAATTTAAAAATTAATAATAAATAAATAAATAAATAAAAATAAATTTAAAAAAGAACATGTGCTTAGTGGGATTCGTAATTCAAAATATCACAGAGACAAACATCTCATATAACAGGTTGGTGTGAGAATTGAGAGATGGTCAGTGGTATTAAAGAGTCTGTTGTCTATAGGCAGATGTGGTGACATTATTTACTGATAATTTAACTATACTGATAAATCAGTAGCCCAATAGTTAGTTGCCTTCAAACGAGGTAGATGAAGAATTCAGAAGCATAAGAACTGAGGGCAATATGAGCAGACTATGAGGGCAAAACAGACTAAACAGGCCAGTGAATACTGTCCAAAGGATGTTCTGAGACTTGATAAAGCTAATACAATAATAAAGAGTATTGATACAGTGGTTTTATTTTGCAGAAACATCAACCTCCACTCAGCCCCAACAGGAAGACAAATAGGCACATGGCTTTAACAGAGAAATTAAGTCCCATGTGGAAATCGGCAATCATGCAAGTAAAGTTAACTCTGCATCTGGGAAGATTTTATGAGTAACTAGGAGCGTTCAAAGCTTTCTTACCTTGGTGATAGATAGCACAGTCCAGTTATTAGACATCTGGCACAGCAGCAAGTTTTGAGCCTTTCATTTATTCATTTGTTCATTCAGTCAAGAGCTATTTATCAGTGGTCTACCAGGGACTTGGTATGGACAATTACAAATCACATCTGATCTTCACATCAATGAGGGCACAGCTAGAACAGCTGGCCTTAAACTCACAATCATTAGGCAGGGACATCAGTCAAAACTGTCAGAAGGTCCAGACCGAAAGCCCAGAGACTTTGCAAAAGCATTAGTGGAGCCTAATTTTATATAGGAAGGGGTGTTGAGGGTAGCCTCTTGGGAGACCATTAAACTGAGATATAAAGGTAAAGAGGAGAGAATGGAGCCCTTCAGGGGCTGGGAGTCCCATGTGGAGGTCCTGGGAAGAGTGAAAAGGTGGAGGCAAAAGAAGCTCCACATGTTTGTGGAGCTTTGGCCAGCTTGGTCCACATAGCTGTTTGGCCAGCTTGGTCCACACAGCTGCAACAGGTTGCCATCAATCCTCAGAGCATCACAATAAAACCAGAACAAAGTCACATAGTACCTGGGCAGAGGGGTATGGGAACAAATGGCCGTAACAGTCTGGCAACTAAAGAGAAGAGTTTATGGAATGCAGGGATAAAAGGAAAGGAAAACAGTAGAAAAAGAGAAGAATCTAGACCAGGAGATGTAACGGAGGTAGGGCAGGACATGCCTGGGAAGTAAGGGCTGAGCTAGAGTCAAAATGTCATGGTGCAGTTTGGCCTTTGCCTTCATCTGAATTAAAATCTTCAGAGCTTTTAGTGGGTTGAACAGTGGCCCCCAAAAAGAATTTTCCAAGTTCTTACCCCCAGTACCTACAGATGTGTCTTTATTTGGAAAAATGGTCTTTGTGGATGTAACAAAGTTAAGGATTTCAGGATGACATCACTTGGACTTAGGGTGGACCTGACATCTAATGACCAGTGTCCTTACAAAAGAAAGGAGAGGGAGATTTGAAACCCAGGGAAGGTGGCCACATAGAGATGAAGATAGAGATTGGAGTGATGTTGCCACAAGCCAAGGAATGCCTGTAACCATCAGAAGCTAGAAGGGGCAAAAGAGGGTCCTCCCCTAGAGGCCTCAGAGGGAGCATTGCCATTCTGGCACCATGATTTGGGACTTCTGGTCTCCAGAACTGTGACAGAATAAATTCCTATTTATTTAAATGCCATCAATTTTGTGGTCACTTGTTGCAGCTGCCCTAGGAAAGTAATACTGAGCTTGCTCAAGAGGCTTTTAAAGAAAGAAACAAGGAGGCTTGCAGGTCTGAGAAGTGAGAGGTAAGGGGGACAGCCACTCCTTTTCCCTGCTTCAGTGTTGCCTTTCTGAGCCACCATCCCCTGCGGCTCCCTGAGAGAAGATGCTCAGACTAGTTTTTTTCCAAGGGTCTCCACCAAGCTCATCTATTCTGGCTGGTTGCTGGAGAAGAAACAGGAGGATAATTTGTCTCAATTACCTCCCCCCAGATAGGAGCAAGCCCCAGAAAATCGTAATAAGCCCCAGGATCAATTCCTCTGTGAGCCTATTACTGCAGGTTTTGGCAGAGGTCACCCCATCTGTCTCTGGCTGCACTGGCCTCTTTATCTATTTCAGCTGCAACAGGGGTCAAGAAAATGACATTTAACTATGTTTCTTAGGCAGGATGATAGTACTGCCTGTAGAGGAGATGTACATAAAGTTCCCTCTTGTAGAAAGGAACATATCAGCACTGCTTTCATACGTGTTAAGGAGAAAGACGTGCCTGCCAAGTCTTGCCAGGATTCTAAGCAGAGGATTGAAATCAGTTTCTTCCAAAACAGGTAAGTACTCACTCAGTGCAAAAGGCCTTAAAAGGGCACGGTGCTTTTTCTTAATGGAAATAAGTACTTTTGCGGTAAGCATCATCTGCTGTAACCACCTAACCTGGTCTTGTACAAAATTGAGAGCTCTAACAGCAACAATTACCAGGCATAAGTAGCAGCACTCGGCAAGGACACTACTTTGTTTATATAAATTAGCCCCCAATTAGCAATTACATTGTTTGTCCAAAACAAGGTCAGGCAAAACGTAACCCTGGTCAGAACAATGTTTTGGGCATGTAAGTCTCGACAGGACGATTACGGAGAATTACGGGCAATGATTAATCAGTTTGCCTCTTTGTGGGCATTTCTGTTCTCGCATAAAATCTTTGTGCTAACACAGCTACTTTCTGGTAATAAGTTACCTTGAGAGAAATGTAATTAGTTGTTGGGATTCATTAACTCCAGTCAGCCGGTGTATCAACAGCACATTATCTGCCTTGCTGGTTTAGTGCCAGTTAATGGGGAATAATGATGTATTTGCACCTCTGCGGAACCATAAGGAAGGACAGAGGGTCCATTCGAAGTCCTGGCATGTTTCTCTTTTTACTTATCAGAACGAAAAACTGAAAATGAGATTACGACACAGACAGAGAAGTGCAGTGAACTGAAAATCTGGTGTCGAAGGCTGTCAACCCGTTAGCATGTATTATTTATTACTATTGTTTCTTTGGCTTAAACCTTTCAGAGGCAAGAAAATGTGGACCTCGCAGGAAACCTAGATAGGGTGTCCTCCCTTTTGCTCTTTTCCGCTTAAATAAAATTTTCAGTGTTTAATTCCAGAAGTCTCAACCAGCTCAGAACTAGAACTTGCTGATAAGAACTAAGGGGTAATGATTTTTATTTTCAGGACTTTCCTAAATACTCTGTCTCCAGAATTAAAGAAAAAACAACTTTCTATGAGATGATGAAGATCACATTGCAGAGGGGCAACCAGGATCTTTGTGATGCAGGGCAGAGACCCAGACAGGGACTCTTTGCTCCCCCATGTTGCCCACAGCCATCTGCATTCCAAGACCCCACAGATCACTCCTCCACATCACAGTCCAGACGATGATGGATAATGTGAGGGTTACTTACATGCTTAGTATGTAAGCAATATGTGAAACTGTATTGCCTAGGCTATTGTTGTGTTTTTTGCCAGGGCTGTCATGACAAAATACCACACAGTGGAATGGCTTACGCAAAGGGAATTTATTTTCCCGTGCGTTTATAGGCTAAAAGGTCAAAATCAAAATCTCGACAGTTCATGTTTTTTTGCAGAATCTGTAGTGTGCTGATGCTGGCTTGGCACAATCCTTGGGATTCCTTGGCTGGCATTTCTGCCTCCATCAATGGTGATGTATCTGCTTGGTCTGCAGTGGCACTGTCTGTGTCAATTTCTTCTGCCTTATAAGGACACCCATCATATGGTTCAAGGCCCACTCTGATTCAGTTTGGTCTCATCGAAATGGGACCTTCAAAGACCTTTTTCACAAATAAGTCCACACGTTAACTAATATTAACCCCTTCAGAGGTCCTACTTACAAATGCATTTAAGCCCACAAGAACACCGATTAAGAGTGGAACATGTCTTTATGGGGCACATGACTCAGTCCCTAAGCCTAAGGTGTCTGGTTGTTTGGTCAAACACTAGCTTCGATGTTGCTATAGACATATTTTGGAGATGTATTAGCATCTACAATCAGTTGACTTCCAGTAAAAGAGAGTATTCTCAAGAATGTGAGTGGGCTTCAAGCAACCAGTTGAAGGGTCTTAAGAGCCAAAAAACCTGAGGTTTCCCAGAGAAGAAGAAATTATGCATTAAGATTACAATACCAACTCATGACTGAATTACCAGCCTGCAGGCCTGCCCTGCCGATTTCACACTCTCCAGTCCCTACAATTACATGAGGCCAATTCCTTAAAATAAATCTATTAGTATGTACATATTAATTCTTTTGGGTTGGAGGACCCTGACTGATACAGATAGGGACCCAGGGAGTCCAACTTCCTGATGGAACTTCACCCAACTGCAAACGCCCAGAAGCATGTTAGAGTGGACTTTCCTACCTGTCCACACGGCATCATGAAGAAGTCCCTCACCCAGGCCAGGGAGGCCAGGGAGAATAGAATGGCAAATTAAGATTTTACTACTTTTTTATTTCAAATATTCTTGGCCAACTAAGGAACAACTGAAATTTATTTAAAATATTCTTGGTTGGTGGAAGAGCAACAAGATGCAAGAAAATGAGGGGAGCAACAGAGCATGTCCAGAGCAGACTCCTGCATCTAGCTCTTCTTTCTGAATTTACAAAATGGCTGGTAGGAGACCTTACCTCTCAGCCAGCACATTTCTGAACCTGCTTTTACAGCTCTATTATGGGATGAATTGTGTCCTCCACAAAAGATATGTATAAGTCCCAAACCTCAATCCTGTGAATGTGACCTTATTTGGATGTCATCATCTTTGATGACGTGATTAGTTAAGATGAGGCCAAAGAGTGCAGGATGGGCCCTAATCCAATATGACTGGTGACTTTAGAAGACAATGGAAATTAGGTCACAGGGACACACAGGGGAGAAGGCCATGTGCTGATGAGACAGAGCCCGAAGCGCCACAGCTGCAAGCCAAGGAATACCAAGGATTGCCAGTGAATCCCAGAAGCCAAAGAGACATGGAGGTATTCTTCTCTGCAGATGTCAAAAGGAGATGGCTCTGCTAACAACTTGATCTCAGACTTCTGGCCTACCAAACTGAGATGATAAACTTCTGCTGTTTTAAGCAACTCAGTTTGTGTTAACTTTACTATAGCAACCCTAGAAAGCAAGGCACACTCATTGGCTATTGTTATCTTTCCTCCAAGAGCAATCATAATTGCAAGCTGGATATCTTTACTGAATGCTAACTTTCCACATGAACATGAGCGACCTGCCTTGTGTGAGCTCAACATTCTCCCGTGAACTATACTCATCTCTGGTGGTTTGTCCCAACTCTGGTAAATTTCAGCTTTCTTATTTTACAGTACGTGTCACTTTGAAAAGGGAGAAGAGAAATGGTGTTAAAATAAATGCGCTCAGATATTGGAGAGGCTTAGTATGTAAGCAATAAGTGAAACTGTTTGGCGAGTTCTTTTTCCTTCAATTCGTGGTTAATAGACTTGTTTCTTTGCTTCTCCTCTAGGGAAGCTATTTCCTATGCAATGTAATATGATTTGGGAGGTAGCAGAAGGAAAAATTATATTTTTAATATCAAGAAGTTATGAAGGATTTTAAGAATGAACCAGCTCTTACGAAATTTGGTTTTTATTTTCCATGGATCTCACGCCCTGTACATAACCTAATTTTTTTATAAGAACAAATATTAAACACCATTGTATACCAGTTGGGAATTAACTAAACTTTTTCCTTTAATCTTTTTTTAAAGGAAGTTATTTGTTCAAACTCAAGGAAAGATTTGTATATTCATATTCAATAGGAAGAATGAATTTTTATACTGAATAGGCAAAATTGATTATTTTCTTGTCTTTTTACTTTTTTTTTTGCTTTTTTTTCTCGCATGGGCAGGCACTGGGAATCAAACCCAGGTCTCTGGCATGGCAGTGGAGAACTCTGCCTGCTGAGCCACTGTGGCCCGTCGTCCTGTCTTTTTAAAAGAAATCCATGTTTGCAATCAAATTATAGGATAAATCATTAAAAATAGGTTTTAGTTAAATCCTGCAAGTTTTCATAATTAAATAGATCAAAATCTATAGGAATGTTAAAGCACAAGTGATAGAGACTTCTGGAAGGATTAATATGATTGGGTATTGTGGTAGTTAGATTCAGTTGTCAACTTGGCCCGGTGAGCATACCTAGTTTTGTTGCTGCGGACATAAGCCAATGGTACATGAACCTCATCTGTTGTTAATTACAGCTAGGAGGCGTGTCTGCTGTAATGAGTGACGTTTGACTTAATTGGCTGGTGCTTAAATGAGAGAACGAAATGTAGCACAGCCTAAGCAGCTCAGCATTCCTCATCTCAGCACTTGCAGCTCAGCCCAGGCCTTTGGAGATGCGGAAAGAAGTCACCCGGGGGAAAGTTGTTGGAACCCAGGGGCCTGGAGAGAAGACCAGCAGAGACCATCCTGTGCCTTCCCACGTAAGAAAGAACCTCAGTGGAAAGTTAGCTGCCTTTCCTCTGAAGAACTAACAAAATAAATCCCCTTTTATTAAAAGCCAATCCGTCTCTGGTGTGTTGCATTCCGGCAGCCAGCAAATTAGAACAGGTATTTTATATCAATCATTTATATTTAAAGTGAAATCTTTATACTCTCTCATTGTTTTTAAACTTAGAGACACAAAATAAGGCTTAAGGAGATGTGATCTCAATTATCATTTCATGGAACAAAAACGCCAGGTAGAACTTTGTGGAGTTATAATTTGTTTTCTTTTGAAGCAAAGGGCCTTCTGAAAGAACTAAAAAAAAAAAAAAATTCAGTTTTCTTTTTCAAAATTTTCCTAATACAAAAGAGAAGAGAGTTGCAAAATCCTGAAGAGTCAGAAAGCTCAAGGACTAAAAGACATAATTGTGAGCCACTTAAATATATTAAGAAAGAATATTTTAGTAAGAGGGTGGTAGGCAAGTCAAGGAAATGCTGAAAAGAAGAATATCATTTTCTGAGGGATCATTAAGAAAAATGAACTCTAGCTTATCCAGACAGGGGAGCAGTCTCATGTGATTGTAGATGCATCAGGGTGTCTTATCTTAATGACATTATTATGCATTGCCTTCTACTGCAAACGCCAGGGATCATGTTTATTTGTTCTCTATCCTAGCACTATGTGCCGGTTTGAATCTGTGGTGGACCCCAGAAAAGCCATGTCCTTTAATCCTCATTCAATATTGCTGGCTGGGAGCTTTTTGATTATTCCCATGGAGATGTGACCCACCCATTTGTGGGTGGTAACTTTTGATTAGATGACTTCCATGGAGGTGTGTCTCCACTCATTCAAGATGGGGTTGCTTTCTGGAGCCCTTTAAGAGGGAACCATTTTGGAAAGAGCTACAGAGCCCACACAGCCAGAGACCTTTGGAGATGAAGAATGAAAATGCCCCTGTGGAGCTTCATGAAACAAGAAGCTGGAGAGAAAGCTAACAGTGAAATAAGAAGCCAGAAGAGAAAGCTAGCAGATGCCACCATGTCTGCCATGTGCCTTTCCAGCTGAGAGAGAAACCCTGAACTTCACTGGCTTTCTTGAACCAAGGTATCTTTCCCTGGATGCCTTAGATTGGACATTTCTATAGACCTGTTTTAATTTGGATGATTTCATGGCCTTAGAACTGTAAACTAGCAACTTAATAAATTCCCCTTTATAAAAGCATTCCATTTATGGTATATTGCATTCCAGCAACTAGTAAAGTAGGGAACACCAGAACCTTTCATAGGTTCTGGCACATAGTAGACATTTGAAAAAATATATGTTGAGAGATTGAAACTTCCAGTTGATAACATTACCTCCTTTTGCTCAGATTCCATGGCACCAAGCAACTTTGTGATGATAATGTGACTTTTATGTGGTCTCGTTCATAGAGGATGAAAGTGCCACTGAAAGATTAACTTCATTGACTGCCATGAAAATGCGCTGCTTGAATCTCTAAAGGTAGAGGCTGTTGGTGATTGCCCAGCTGCCATGCCCTGAAATCCATCACTGTGCTTTCTTTCACTTTCCATGACTGCTCCCAGCAGAGTCTGAGCTCAGCAGCCATTCCTGGAAGACCCGAAATGCCTCTGGTGCATAATCTGAGCTCGAAGGACTCCATGGTGGCCTTACCGAAGTCATCATTGAAAACAGTCAATGATGTTTTCACCCACCTTCGCTGTTTCCTTTTCCTTCCTTCCCCCTCAGCATCGCTTGAGGTCACACCTGCATTGTGTTCTCCCAGTTTCCCTTGTTTCCCTCCCAGTTTCCCTCACAGGTGGTGCCCCTAATAAAATCTCTCATACGGAATGAAAATTCCATCTGTCTGCTTCTTGTAGGATCTCGAAAGTGTCAGCACACCTGTCCCTGGAGTAAGTAAACACAAAGTCAACTTGGACTGTTCCTTATTGTCTCGTATGGATCTTGGTAGAGTGGAAGAAACCCAGCTTTGGCATCACACTGCCTGGGATTTATGTGCCCCTTCATTCATTTCCTAGCTGTTTGACTGATGGTAAGTTACCCCTTACCTTAGGAAACCTCAACTTCCTGATCTACAAAATGGGGTGAGATTTCCTATCACACTGGACTGTTTTAATAATTGCATTAGACAACATTGCCTATTTAAGAAACACAGCATATAATGGGCTTTTTTAGTATATACTAAACCAAAAAGCTAATTTCCTCTGATGGAAATTTTAAGGTCTGGTGTCTGATCAGGTAAAACCAAAGGCCAGGCTTGGGAACCTGTGGTAGTCAACAGAGTAACACCCCACTTGGGGACCCCTTGGGGGTTGATGGTGGATCTGCTGACCGCACACTATATTTTCTTTAGGTGTCATTGAGAATATTTAGGCTACACTTTTCCTTTATAGCTGTGAAACCTGAGGTCATGATAGGGTAGCCTAGTTTCCCTGAGAACAATGAAAGACAAGTTAGGAGTAAGGTTCCTTACCAAGGATCACTTCACATAAACATTCAATAATTAAGATTTAAGATGAAAATTGATAGAGACTTTCAAAAAGCCCTCTTTCATTGTTAAATCAAATTATTGATTTCATCAATGTAAACAGTTAACTATGTGAACTGCAAATCGAGAACACATTCATTATTTGGCCTTTATAAATCTTAAGTTGTTACAGTGGGAATTTCTTGAAGTTCTATTTGGTGACTACCTCTCCTTGGAAATAAGAAAAAGAATGTGTCAGCCTGCGTGTTGAACACTTTCTATAGAATATTTTTATGACTTTCTCTTGGAATTAGAGATGAAAGTTTACAGTGTATTTCTTTTCTTCTTTAAATTATGGAATACAATGATTTTAATTTATATCTTACAATGAATCAAAATTTATGTTATACTGGTTAACCTGACCTGGGTAAAATATGCTTTAATTTATTAAAATTATTTCCCAAAGCGAGAGAAAGCAGTTACATAACTGGTACAGCATAAACAATCACCTCTTTCTGACTGATCTTGGAAGAAGTGAGCTAGAAGTATGGGGGGCAAATCATAGGAAATATGAGCCCTCATCACCGCTGGGCTGCCGAGATGGGCCCACCCAGCCTCTCTGGTGAGGTTCTAAGAACCCCTACTTCTTGTACTCTCCACTG
This sequence comes from Tamandua tetradactyla, assembly GCF_023851605.1. Taxonomy (NCBI): domain Eukaryota; kingdom Metazoa; phylum Chordata; class Mammalia; order Pilosa; family Myrmecophagidae; genus Tamandua; species Tamandua tetradactyla. The sequence goes on from NC_135335.1 coordinate 59,747,052, forward strand.
AGCTCTGCCTGAACTACCCTCCCTTCAAAGAAGACCTTCACTGCTGAGTCATGACCCAAGAAGTCCATTCAGCGCAGATCCATGCAGACACACTGATCAAGAGTAGAAGAATACACAGGTGAGGAGTTTCCTCCGACCACACAGGTGAGGGGTTTCCTCCAACTACACAGGGGAGGAGTTCCTCTCCTTTGGGACCAGGCATGGGAACTGGGGTGTGAGTGGGGTGAAATGTTAATGACTCATATGTACCCAGCATCTGCATCCAGAAATTCTTTTTCTTTTTTAAATGCCTGGGTAATGCATGCTTCATTCACCTGAAACCCACCTTTGGGCTGGTGCAGACTGGGGTTTCGAGAGTCCAGAGGTCATTATTCATCACTTCAAATCCACGTTAAACAGAGATTCTTTTTAACGGGTGGCTAATATTGGCAGCCGACTGAAATTAACATAAAAGTAATAATAATTCCCATTCTGATCTGTGGCTAAATGCAAGAGTAAACCAGATAAAATAAATGCCCTTGGAGCTTTCCAGTCGGAGCATAATTATCACTAGTATTACTTTGTGATGGGGTTTTCCCAAGGTCATTTGGAGAATTAGTGGCACTGTGGGACCAAGCGCTCATCCATTATATGGGTTAAAATGACTAATTGAGGGTACGAGTTTAATTATACTCATAAGCAAAGGCGCAGTGCAGATCCTTTGACAAGCCTAATAATATTCTTGTGTACACAAGATAGATGGAAAAAATTAGGGTTGTATATTGTTGTCCTTCAGGACAAGATGCTGAAGCAGGAAAAGAATAATAAAAATAAATAAATGACTCTGCAGCACCAGGGAATGAGCTGCAGAAGTTAGCAAAGCCAGCCTTATGCACATACTCAGCTGCAGATAGAGTCCTAAGTACCCATGTCTAAATATATACAACTATCCAGCCATGTAGATCTAGGTTAATGTCTTCTAGAGCTAACTGTTAGATTATAAAGTACAAAAGGATCCCCAGCAAGGCTTTACCTCTAATTCACTCCAAAATGAAGACAGTGACCATAACAGGGATTTTTGTGATAGTGATTTGCGAGAGCATTCATTCTGTACACAGCTGTTAGAGTTAATTACATTAAATGATACTTAAATCACATCACATCCCATGCTTAAGAACCTAGAGCAACTTCTGGCTGCCAAAAGTATCCACAAATGCGCGGGACATTACCTAGGGAAATGCCTAGAGGTTAGATGTCAAAGTCAAGTGGGAAAGATGAGCGTGGCTCATGAATGGAAATCAGATCCACAGGTGGGGAGACCCTTCTTCAGCCACCACCCAGTCAAGAGTGACCTTCTTAGGACAAGGCAGTCACACCTGAGCTGGCAGAACAAAATCCTGCTACAGGTAATGCTTTGCTTGATACCTAAGATATAGAGGGGAAAGGCCTTGGCACAGAGTAAAACAGCTCTCTCTGGGTTGTGTGTGCCAGTAGGCAAGCATTGTTTGGGGACAGACAGCTTCTCTGAGTCATTTCCTTTTCTTCTCCCTGTGCCGTGTTCTCAGGTGGCTCCCCTGGCTTTGCAGGTGGCCACCTGGTAGAACATGGCCTGCATTAGGTTGTCAGAGCTGCTACAGCAAATGCCACAATCTGGTTTTGGTTTCACAACAGGAATTTATTGGTTCAGGGCTTTGAGGTTGGAAGAATTGTGAAATCATGATATGACAAGGCTTGCTTTCTCCCAGAGCCTGCAGTATTCTTGGTACTGGCTCCTGACAATCCTTGGGGTTCCATGGCTTGAATCTCTGTCTCCCACCACATGGTGAAGCCCTCTCCTTTCTGCCTTCTGGGTTCTTTTTATAAGGCTTCCAGTAGTACAGATTAAGTCAGCTGGGCCACACACATCTTACCTCAAAATAACATCACCCAAAGGTTCTATTTATATGAGTTCGTACCCACAGGAACACAGATTGAGATTAAGAACAAGTCTTTCTTTGGGGTACAAAATTTGGCCTACCCAGCCAAAATGAGCTTGTCCACAGGCTGAGCCAGTCCGAATTTCACTAGCCAGTGTCCAGCCCAGAATATGTCAATACAGGTTGAAAGTAATATATTTCAGTGCCTACTATGCGATGAAACAGTCACGCATAAAATTATCCATTTCAAGGTCTGAAAAACCTGACTTATGCTACATGAAAATGGCATCAAAATAGCCTCACTCTTACTTATATTGGAAGTTTTTCTATGATTTTATCATGTTTATTTGTGATTATACTTTAAAATGGTTTTTAATTAAAACTTAAAGCTTGCATCTGGCAGAATTGGGGTAAAAAGCAAATTCAGAAAAGTGGGGAAGGAGTGAAGCAGGAGGTGAATAAGTAAGTGTGTAAGTGTGTGTGTGTGTGTGTGTGTGTGTGTGTGCAGGACAAGAAGATGCTAGATGTCTCGCCCCTTTCTAATCCCCCAGTGTTCTAAAGCCCACTGTCAGCACCTGACAAGTGCTCCCACGATCTAACCACCACCACTCTTAGCAACTTGCTCCTCCAACAAAACTTAAGATTTTTTTTTCATTTCTATCCTCTTTCCTCAATGATAGATAGATAGGTACTTCAGGAATAAATAGATATGCTTTTGAAAAATTCCATTTTCTATCCCAAAATGTATTTTAAATGGAAAAGGGCTAAGGGCACTGCTTTTCATTTTATATTTCATATGTGCTTACATTTTTTCTATGTCAACATGATATGACATCTTCCTATGAAGATTCACCATGACTTTTTAGAGAAAGCAAATGCAGGAGTGTCTGCTCTTTGGAATGCCCTCATGAGTGTGTCCCATTCTCCAGTGTGTCTGAAGGTATAGTAATTGATACTAATACAATTTCTACTGCCAAAGGGGGAAATTGGACAGAGTCTATTAGGACTGTATGAAATTGCAGAAGAATAAGACAGTATGAGCTTTCTGGATTTTAGTTTATCAAGCCTTAAGTACATTTTACTAACTTAAATTTCTCTCTGCTAAGCTTTTGGCCTTTTAAGAGTGATACTTTTGCATTCATAACAACATTTTAATTCTTTCTGAAAAACAAAAAGCTAATCTCCTTTAGAATAGTTCTTGCTTAAATTCTTAACCTCAGTTTCCTATCCTGAAATGACCTAAGTCTTAATCCTACTAAGAACACAAATCAAGAGTAATAACTCTGTTAATAACCTGATAAATTTATATTTACTGACTATAAGCTCTTTCTACTAGGTTCATAAGCTACGCTAGTTGTGATGGTTTGAAGATTTATGGACCCAAGAAAATCATTTCTTAAAGCTCACCCATTCCTGTGGACGTGGATCTATTGTGGGTGGGACATTTTGATTAGGTTATTTCAGTTGAGGCGGTCCCAGGTCTTAACCCTAGTATTGAAGTCCTTTATAAGAGGATGATTCTCACAGAATCAGAGGAAGCCACTGAGGCCGTTAGCTGGAGACAATGAAACTGGGAAGAGAAGAGACCAGGAGACACCGCCATGTGCCTTGCCATGTGACAGAGGAGACCTGGATCACCGGCACCCAGTCTTCAGGAAAAAGGTATTGTCTTGATGATGCCTGATTCATGGCCCCAGAGCTGTAAATTTGTCAACTAATAAATCCCAATTGGAAAAGCCAACCCGTTCTATGGTATCTGCATTTCAGCAGCTTCAGCAAACTAAAACAGCGGTTTAGGAAATACTGTCCCAGGAAGAGGGTTTCATTTTCTCTCATGTTTATTTTCTTTATACATATTCCTCAAACTATAGTTCAGAAACAAGCCCAAAAATATCAACTCATCTTCGAGTCATCAGTAAAAGGATGGAGGAGTCTGAGTACTGGAAAAATAATGTCAACTTTATTATATAGGATATGACTTTAAAAATACTCATCTTTTATATATATATTAAGGCACCAGTAGCACTGAGTAATTGTCCAAATCATGGTTTAAGATGGAGGTGAACATCTCCATCGGACTAAGTGACTACCTATGTTCAGAAGGCCACACACTCCCCACTGTGGGGCTTAGGAGAGGGTGAAGGGAAGTCAGATTGCAGGCAGAGGGCAAGGCAGTGGCAATCAAAGGGAAAAGGCACTGTGGCTGAGTGGATGTCTCCTTACACATGCTGAGAAGTGAGTTAGAGGCACCAACACAAAGTAAAGAGTTGTCATTTGAGGGATGGTTTGTTGTTTGTGGTTTTAAGCACAACTCTAGGAACAATCTCATGTTGTATAGCATTATATTTCCTCTCTGTGTGATATGGTAGAAACAGGATGGATGGGGAGTCAGGATACAGGATTCAGGTACTGTTTCCCTGCCTTATTAAATATGAGCTTAGAATAAATACAAGAATAAACAATGTATTTGAGGCAGAATTTTCAGGCCCTTGGCAGACAGAGATTTTATGAATATAAATACTCAATTTAATTAAAAAATTTAGTCTGTATTAGGTATGTATGAATGATTGATGAGCATTCCTTAGATTGTCAGACCAAACCTTGGAATGAATGAATAAATGAATGAATATACACACATATACACACACATCTCTATTTAAGGCTTTCTCTACACTTCTTGAGGAAGAAGACTTTCTGTTCCAATCCAATACTAGAGAAAACATCAACTTAGGAGAGTCATTGCATCCAATTTAACTAGCATCTCACATATCAAAAATATTTAAATAGTGGTCTCATGCTACATAGCTACTTGTTTTTGTGCAATTTTATAAACAAATTTATAAAAATTATTTATAAAGTGCATACTTATGGCAAAGGCTTAATTACATTTGAATCCTAATACTTTAAACTTGTGAGGATGTCCAAGCTGAATTGTATAAAAAGAAATAATTGGAAAAAAAAAAGTAATAAGAAAGAATGGGTCTCAACAATAATGCCTTTATTTTCAAAACCCTTCCCTAATAAAAAAGATAAGACTTAAAGGGAGGAAAGTTCACTAATAAGAAATAGTTGGTACCCATTTTATTTTAGTTTTTTAATTATTCCTTTTCTTTGCCTCAACGCAGTGTAACTCCCATAAATCAAACGAAGGGACTTGAAGTGTTGGTCACTTGTGAATCTTAATTTTGTTTATACCAAATCAGTCACGACTCTCTCTAGAGTTTTATATTTAATTTCTTAAACACACACACATATTTTGCAGGCCAAATGCAACTTGCTTTCTCTGTTAGCAGTATAACAAAATCCTAAATCATATATTTATGTTTCTGCCTGATTTCATAGAATATACTAGTGGTAGTTAGGACACATTGGAAAAGGAAATGTATCATATAAATGTGGTATTTGTATGCAATTTATGTAACTTTCAAGATTAAAGCTATAAATTAATTGACCAGATTGAGGTAGACGAATGTTATATAAACTTGCTATATCATTGTGCTTTATAAACTCACCATATCATTTTTTATACACAGAATACATTTTAGCACATAAAAATGACTAGAAAATTATTATCCTGGGTTTTTCTGCTTTAAGAAGCACTGGATTCTTTCTAAATATCTTGAGAGGAAAAAATGTTCCTCGCGGAGGTATAAGTCAGATCTGATTTATTAACTGAGATGATCTGGTTGTAATTTACTTCTTTTAAGTCTATATTCAAATAGTTTCTGCAGTTGCAAGAAAACTTGTGCTGATTCTACTGCATGATGAATAATTCAGCAGTTATATGTGTTCGATACCCTTTGGTTTTTGAAATTTTATTTACTGGGTCTGCTAACTAAAAATCATTATTTCTCCAAAAAATTAGTCTAAACAACTGGCTCAGGTACAGAAAATGTATTTTAGTAGTATCATTAGAAACAACAAAATTACAAGATGAAAAGGAGAACTAAATGATAATTGGCTAGGAAAATAGCATATTTACACATCGGTGACAGTTAAATTTCATCGAATGGAACAAAGGAGATAGTGACTGTTGTGTACAGAAGGTCTCTGAAAAATGAAGCATGTGGGACAGGACGCCCTGAAGAACTCACAGCTGCACTCTTACTGTAGCCTCTCACTTCCATGCCTGCTTCACTCAGTCCCACCACCCCAGATATAGCTGAGTATTTCCTTCTTTTGTTTCAAGAGTCTCCATAGCTCCTTGCTCCTTATTGACTCAAGTCTATATCTCTTGAGCTTTACTTTGAAGGGCCCTCATCACCTGGAGTGGAACTACTTTGCCAGAGGCATTGCCTACGGTGCCCTAGGGACCGAGGCCAACAGACCTCAGATTTTTCCCCAAATCTGTGCCAGAGTGTGCCTGCCACTCTGTCTGGTGATAAGCTTTCTCATTCCACCCTCACCTGACCAGTGATGTCCTTTCTATGCTTAACCTCTATGACAGATAATTTTATGTGTCAACCTGACTAGGTTAGGGGATCCAGTTTGGTACAACGCTGGCTGAGATTTGGCTGTTGAGGTATTTTGTAGATGGGATTAGCATCTACCAATAGTTGACTTTAAGTTAAGGAGATTTCTTTCCATAATGTGGGTGGGCCTCATCCAATCAGCTGGAAGCCTTAAGAGCAAAGAATGGAGGGATACCTAGAGAAATCCTATCTCAGGACCACAACACCAACTCTCCTTGGGATCTCTTGCCTGCTCTACAAATCTTGGACTTCTTAATGCCTAGAATGGCATGACCCAATACCTTAATAATATTTTTTAATATATGTATACACACGTATTTTGTTGGTTCCATTTCTCTGGAGAAGCCTGACTGATAAAGTCCCAATCTCGCCTGATCCTTGTAGCCCTTTGATCACCTCAACCTGAATTAGTCACTCTATCCCAAGTGTCTTACTCTAACCATAGCACTAAAATACAACTGAGATTTTCCACTGGGGCTAATTGTATGGGTGTTGTTTTCTTCCACTCGTTTAGGAGTTTCAGAAGTGCAGAAGCCACCATGTCTATCTTTGCCTCCCTAGTTCCTGGCATACAGCAAGCACTCAGCAAATGCTCACAGGATAAGCCCACTGAAAGGTAGAAGCAATATAAAAGGTAATTTCTTATAAATAAAGATATAGGCTTTGTTGGCAAAAAAAATCAGTGATATAAATAACCTCATACACAAAAATCCAGAACCTTTCTTCATGATATAAACATTTGTGAGTGTTTTGATGAGTTTTCAAGCTTGGCTGTAAGTGAATGTCAAATAACAGCAGAAATTTCTTGAATTTCATTTGTGGTGTCTATTGGATAAATCCATTTGGCCCCTTCCAAGGGCTGTCTCTTCCTCTCCCAGTCCAATTTGCTCATCACTGTGGAACAACTCATAAACATGCAAATAAGAGAGAAGACGCATTTCTTTGTACAGCAGGGACAGCAGGGAATGAACTAAGAAGAATGTTAAATATTCAATATATACTGATAATATTTGCTTTGGCACTCTGATGGTAAACTTGGAAGGATGGGAAAATATAAACCTGGTTGTATCTTGGCTAAGGACACCTGGTTTGTGCTACATGAAACTCCAAACCAGATGCCCTCTGTGGTAGTTAGGTTCAGGTGTTAACTTGGCCAGGTGAAGGTGGCTAGTTATGTTGCTGTGGACATGAGCCAATGGTATGTGAACCTCATCTGTTGCTCATTACATCTGCAGTCAGCTAGGAGGCGTGCCTGCTGCAATGAATGATGTTTGATTTAATTGGCTGGTGCTTAAATGAGAGACTCAAGGTAGCACAGCCAAAGCAGCTCAGTATACCTCATCTCAGCACTCGCAGCTCAGCCCAGGCCTTTGGAGATGCAGAAAGGAATCATCCTGGGGAAAGTTGTTGGAACCCAGAGGCCTGGAGAGAAGACCAGCAGAGATCACCCTGTGCCTTCCCACATAAGAAAGAACCTCAGTTGAAAGTTAACTGCCTTTCCTCTGAAGAACTAATGAAATAAATCCCCTTTTATTAAAAGCCAATCCATCTCTGGTACGTTGCATTCGGGCAGCTAGCAAATTAGAACACCCTCCTACTTTGCTTCCTAAGATGCCAGGAGCAGAAGCAGCAAGAGGGGTCCTCTCTGGGTATGGATGGGGATGGATGATTAGTCATTCTGGTCTGACTCAACTTTGTTCTGGGTCATGTTCCAGACCCTACATGCAGCCAGAAGGCTTCCCAAGGGGACCCACGAACCTAAGTGGTCTAACTTCTTCATCTGACTCTCCACTAAGAGATGTGGCATGTGCTCTCAGAATGATGGTGGCCTACAACCTCAGGTCACATTTGATGAACATGTAGTTATGCTACTCTATTATTCAGAGAGTCTTGCCACTGACAGAGTTAGCCAGGTCTTTACTGGCTTTACTTCTATAACTGATTCTCAGGAACTTCCTTCTACCATCTTCCTTGGAGTGGATGACACTCTTTACAAGCAGAAGATGCTAGAAATAGAAAAAACTACTTAGGACAGAGGCAAGCAAATGAAATAGAAAAACCAGTTATGAAATAGATGAAGTGCCTACAGCTTTCGAAGTGCTATATTTCATCAGGTGGGGGAGGAAGTTTCTGAATGATAATAGAATCGAGACATAAATGAGCAGCTCAAAAGGGGGTTTTGGAGAATGGGACATTTGGCTTGTGGAAGAGACTCGTCCTGAGAAATCATGTGAAAACGTCATTATTTTGTGACATGAGGGAAAAGCAATATTGCCAGAGGGTTCTAATGCTGCCTTAGACATAAAATCTCAGTGCCTTAGACACTGATGGTGGCAGACGCTTTGTCTTGCCTTGTGCACACATGCTCACATACACAGACACACCCCTCTTGAGAACAGAGACTGAGCACATGGTTATACATATTCATGAGATAATTAGTATTAATGTGGTTGAGGAGATTTTGTTGCCTCTCACATAGGATTGGTTTTTGAAACTATAAACCAATCATCCACGGGAGACTGGGAGACTAGCGTTGAGCCAGCTAAGCTACAGTACTCGGGCACATTTTTGTTTGTAAATGGAGATTACTTTACTTGGTGTTTCAAATCAGCCTTCCAGTCTGTCCCGTAAGTAAGTTTATCCAAAGATTTCCAACTTTTGTACAAAATAAAACATCCTTGGGAGTGCAGTTTCTAGAGATTAGAAGAACTATGCCCTGATCATTACTTTCTTTTCTAAGAGCAAAATTTAAATAAAACAAAAATGATTCTAAGAAATTTCACGAAACTTTTTTTTTTCCCTTTTCTATAAAAGTTCAATAGGAGAGAATTATAACAACTATGCTATCTTTTTAAATTTAAAAGCAATTAATACAATAAAATTTATTAAAAAGCTATTTCTAAGAATTAGAGGATCATACAGTCACATGGAGAATAAATTAAAATGGAATAAAACTAGCTCACGGTGAAAGTAAACTCAATCTCAATGTACCTGTCACACACTCCCTTACCAATTGGCTTGCCTGGTTCTTCTCTAAGTTTGCTATAACGTGAAACTACTGCAAACTATTGTTTTCCAGCAAATAAAACCTCTTATTTGCGGTTGGAATTAAAATGCTTATTTTTTCATCTGCATCTAAGAGACACATGTTAATCAAACCAAACACCAGTGTAGGTATAGCATAGTGGAAGGTGGTCATAACTCTAATAAAAGCTATTAGAAATGGTTTTTGCTAACTCCTTATATTCATACCACACGTATAATAAGTAGATTGGCCTCCAGAAGGATGCCTGGCCTTTGTCCTGGCTCCTGGAGGGGAACCTCTGGAATTTCTAAGTTATGAGAGTAGCTTTATTACTCATAATGAAAGGTGGGCCAACCCCTCTCCTCCTCCACTGCACCGAGAGTTTATTCTAGGGAGTTTATACTATAGTGTTGGGGTCAGGGTGGGGAGAGGACGGCTGGTCACCCCAGAGACACCAGCCACGTGATGAGAGGGTTGGCGCTTTGGGATGCATGCTGGCGGCCGACTCTGGGGAGGCTGGGGGATCTGGAGACAGACCTCCACCACGTGGACACCCATTCAATCTCCCCAGTGAATCCAACCCCAGTAAAAACCTCTGGCTACTAAAGCTCGGGAGAACTGCCCTGGTGGGTGAGACACATCCACATGCCAAGAGGATGAAACGTCCTGACTCCGTAGGGAGAAGACAGGGAAGAGTCATATTTGAGACCCTCCCAGACCTTGCTGCATGTGGCTTTTCTTTTGGCTCCTTCTTATTCATATCCTTTTTGCTATAATAAAGCTGTAATCTTGCCCGTGCACTCCTCCCCTCGCCCCCAAAAGTTCAACAAATGTTGCTGCAATAACAGGACAGACACATGGAAAAAGAACGAAATGTGACCCCCACCATACAGTTTGCAAAGCAACAACAAAAGAAAAACTGCAATCCTAAGTAGAGTGCTTTCCTGAGTTCTGTGAGTCATTCTAGTGAATTATCAAACTGAGGGGGTGAAAGCCCCAACTTTGTAGCCAGTTAGAGCGTGGGTGGTCCGGGAACCCCGATTTTGCAGCTGGTGTCCGAAGTGAGGCAGCCCTGTGGGGACTGTGCCTTAAACTTGTTGGTCTATGTTACAGTTAGAGTCAGAAGTTGTTCCATATTAACATTCCCCTTCCCAGGACAGTCTAATCCTTAGGAAGATGGCAATTAGAGAAAGAGAGGAAGTATATGATGATAGGACACTGGGGGGGAGATGGCAGGAGAAGGTGTTCATCACAGCTCTGATCAGGAGGAGGCGCCAATCAAGACTGACCAGGAGGAGATGCTAACCACACAGGACTGACCAGAGGAGGTGCTCATTACACAGGACTGACCGGGAGGAGTTGCTAACCACACAGAACTGACCAGGAGGAGGCACTAATCACACAGGACTGACCAGGAGGAGGTGCTAATTACAAAGGACTGACCAGTAGGAGGTGCTAATCACATAGGAATGACCAGCAGGAGGTGCTAATCACACAGGACTGACCAGGAGGGGGCGCTAACCACACAGGACTGACCAGGAAGAGGCGCTAACCACACAGGACTGACCAGGAGGAGGCGCTAACCACACAGGACTGACCAGGAGGAGGCGCTAATCGCACAGGACTGACCAGGAGGAGGTGCTAACCACACAGGACTGACCAGAGGAGGTGCTAACTACACAGGACTGACCAGAGGAGGTGCTCATTACACAGGACTGACTGGGAGGAGTTGCTAACCACACAGAACTGACCAGGAGGAGGCACTAATCACACAGGACTGACCAGGAGGGGGCACTAACCACACAGGACTGACCAGGAAGAGGCGCTAACCACACAGGACTGACCAGGAGGAGGTGCTAATTACACAGGACTGACCAGGAAGAGGCGCTAACCACACAGGACTGACCAGGAGGAGGCGCTAACCACACAGGACTGACCAGGAGGGGGCGCTAACCACACAGGACTGACCAGGAGGAGGTGCTAATCGCACAGGACTGACCAGGAGGAGGTGCTAACCATACAGGACTGACCAGGAGGAAGCGCTAATTACAAAGGACTGACCAGGAGGAGGAGCTAATCACAGCTCTGACCAGGAGGAGGCGCTATCAGGATTGACCAGGAGGAGGTGCTAGTCACAGCTCTGACCAGGAGGAGGCGCTATCAGGACTGACCAGGAGGAGGTGCTAGTCACAGCTCTGACCAGGAGGAGGTGCTATCAGGACTGACCTCAGGCACCCAGTGGCGTTGCGCAGCACCTGTGACGAATGCAGCTGTATTTTCCGGTCATCCTGAAGCGGTGAGTTTTCCCAGCCGGAGTGGGGGATTATCACCGCGTTGGTCAACACTGCCAGGGCATCCTGGATAATTGGCATTTTGAGTGCATCGCACGACGAGAGGTTCCAGAGGACTCCTGCAAGACACATGCACAAAGAGCTCATTGGTGCCTCTACTTTCTCTCATTGCAAAACTGTTTTCCCTACTGGAGTTAATGACGCTGGCAGACAGGACTGGGAAGGCGTGGCCACGCTTCCCAGAGCCTGCCCTCTGCTGTAAAGCACCTGTGTGCACCCACTAAGGGGATGCTGTGAACATATGACAAAAGGCAGAGGACTTGGGGGACGATTCTCTCCATTTCACCACGGGCAGTGAGCGAGACTGACAGACCTGATTGAATTGAGGACACCAGTCAGGCTCCACCCACTATTGATCCAATGGGCTAAAGCTCCCAAATTACAACCAGGACCAAAGAGAGTAACGTCACTTATCTCTACACTCGCTGTGCACACCTGGTTTCTTAGACTCATTCAGCTTCCATGTTACATTGGCCACTGTTGGGTAGGACCTTAGGAGAAGCCAGTATCAGGTCTGAGGACAAACAACCTGACCAGAAATTCAAGGGTCACTGTCACTTGTGACAGTTTGGTTGACTTTCCTTCAAAATCAATGATCATGGAGGATCTGTAGAACATTATTCCTTAAATAAAGACAAAGGGAACAGTGGGGAGTGAGGGCATGTCTGAGACAAACTGACTATATAGGCAGAGCAAAGGCAAAATTTTAGGATAGACTGGAGGTTTGAGTCTCTTTTTGAATTCATTTTAGAAAAAGTATTGCATATACATTATAACATGATTTGAAAATGCTTTTAAAATAATTATTCAGTACATTGTTCAAAACAGTACCCAAAGAAGTAAAAGAAACAGAATAATACTCTTCTATGGGAAGGAGAATGTATGCTCCCTCAAGACAAACCTAGATATCAGCACTGCAGAAATTAGGAATAAAAAATGTGGTAGCTGTCTTTAGAGACACAAGGTCTAACTTAGTTATTTAGTGTACTTTCAATATATTTTAACCAATGAAATTTTGTTTCAGCCACTGTGTTATGAGTAGAAGAAACAGCACACACTCCCATCTGAAATTTGACTTTTATAATGCCAACCTAAAAGTTGATAATGTTTCACTGTTAATGCCTAATTAAAGGGATTCACAATTTAAGGTCAGTTCTATGACAATGGGACTATGACAATGGAGACAAACTCTTCCAACTGTCTCTAGAAATAATATTTACTGGAATCTTATTTAAGTGAATGCAAAAGAAACAAAATACTTTGGAGAACCAGCTAGTATCAATCAATCCTTTAGTGCAGGGAGCTTAGCCAAGGGCAAACTGGTCTGTTTTTGTAAACCGAGTTTTACTGGAACACAACCACACCCATTTGTTTATGTGGTGCCTATGGCTGCTTTTGCCCTACAGTGTCAGAGTTAAAAAATTAGCGACAGGAATTGTACAGCTCACAAAGCATATTTCCCATCTGGCCTTTTACAGAAAACATTTGTTGACCCCCATTTTAGCACTGAGACCATTTCTCACACACCTTTGTGTGCCGTTTTGTATTGCCTTTAATATTCTAAACTAAGGATGCCCAAATGCAAATTGGTACACAGAAAGGTGCTGCAAAATATATTCTAATTTGGCTGAATTGGAATACTAGGAATATTAAATGTATTTATCTTGTTTTACAGTTTTTAAAAATGAAGCTGTTTCTTTATTCATCCCATTAAGAAAAATCTTCCTAAATTTTGGATAATCTGAATCAACAAAATGATGACCTACATTCTTCTGCAGTTTTGCAAAAATTTTATTTATTATAGTAAAAGAAATGGCTTTTCAGTTTTAAAAAGCACATTAACATAAAATTAATATCAACCCCAATGTTTTAGGAAACTTTTAAGAATATCTTGTTAGTTCTTGTATTTGTTCTACTACATATATAAAGTGAATGTGAATATAGAGAAACAAAACATGAATTTGTTCATTTCCTGTACACAAAAAGCGAGGCTTATAAATGTTTAAGAATTGTGTGTTATGCTTCACTGTAAAATATATTTCTTCTAAAAACTAAATTTGTGAAGAGAAACTTTTGCATTTTTACCTGCAGTGACTTTCAAATGATCGAAAGGCATCCTATGAAAATAAAGTATATTTTACTATCTTTTAAAGGACAATGAAGAAGAAGGGAGAAGAAGGGGAAAAATCAAAGAAAAACGAAAGGCCTACTTTAATATCTGGTAAGAAGTAATAGGGCGAAAAAGACGATGAGATCCAAGATGCCTGTTTACTGGTTCTTCTCTCTCCTTTACCCTTCTCATTAATTCATTAATTAGTGTAACCTAATTCTGAGTCCTGCATGCACAGTCGTGGCTTTGATCACATTCTGCCACCTCTGCAGTCTGGCCACATCTGTGATTCACATTCCAATTAACTGATCACTCCTCTCGATGGTTTGACCCATGTCTACGAATCTTCTGTCTTAATTTATATCTGCAACTCACAAGCGCTTCCTGGATGTATCAGAACTACGTGAATCTCTGATGAGGACAACTTTAGCACCTGCGTTTGTGTGAAGCCTCGGTACACAGGTTGATATGTCTGGCAGGAGCCAAAGTGCAAAACGCTTCCCTCCCGCTACACACACGTGTGCACACAAAATCTGATCTCTCTCTTTCTCTCTGATGCACCAGTTCTCACCGAAGGGAGAGAGATCAGAAGAAACTGGACATATCTAGACATCGCCTCTGAAAAATGGAAAGTAAGTGTTTTGCATAAATTTCTCTTCATTCCCTCCTTTCTTTCTTAGGTGGTGTTTTAAAACATGGTCACATATTTCTTTAACTTTGCCTTTAAAAGGTGGAGCCTAGCTCTCATCCCCTGGAGTGAGAAGTGGATTTAGTGACTTGCTTCTGACAAATAGAATATGGCAAGAGTGTCCTAGAGGCTACTTCAGAAAAGAAGGTATCGCTGCTCTCTGGATGCATCCTCTTCTGGATTGCTTGTTAGGAGGGAAACTTGGTGTGGCATCTCCAGGAGCCTCAGGAGGCCACGGGGAGGTTCCGAGGCTCCAGCCAACACAGATGATGGGTCTTTTCTGCAAGCAGATCTTTCAGCCCCAGGCCAGACTTTAGGTCCCTGCAGCCTCATGAAGGGACACTAAGCTGCGACCACCAGCTTGGCTGATTCTGGATTCCTGGGTCCCTAAACGTGGTATGAGATGGATGGTCATTCTTTTAAACTGCTATGTTTTGGTGTAGTTTCTTATGCAGCAATAGATCTGTTAGAGCTTTGTTTCCTCCTCATCCCTTCCTTTTCCTTCCCTCCTGCCCTCTCCTTCCCCTTTGTCCATTGGGGTTATTTTTTTCTCCTTTTGCCTTTCAAAAAAACTTCCTCAGTTACTCCCTTAGTTCTTGCCTAGATCCATTTATTCTCTTTTTCCCTAATTGATTAACAATAAAATTTGTATTTATTAATTAATAAAACATTTTGTATTAATTAAATTTCCTCTTACTAAACTCCATTGTGAGAGTACAAAAGATATAGGTGGAAGATTCAGCCAAACCTTGTGACTACATTTAAAATACATTTTAATTTACATTACAAATGATATTTAGTTTTTAAAAATGTGTTATTCTTCGTGTCTCAACTGTATTAAATGACCCACTTTTAATTTAGTATGTAATTTGGTTCTTTAATTTGCTGTAACACATTAGCACACACTCAGTGGCTGAATGCAACACAAATGCCTTCTCGCACAGTCTTGCAGGCCAGCAGATGAAATGGCTAGTCAGGGCTGGGTTCCTTCTGGAGGCTCTAGTGCAAAATCCGCTTCTTTGGCCTTTCAAGCTCCCAGAAGCCACCCGCAGACCTGGGCTCCAGGCCCTGTGTCACTCCCACCTCTGCTTCCTCGTTCCATCTCCTCTGACTCTGACCCTCCTGCCTCTCTCCCTCTTATAAGGACACTTGTGATGACATTTAGAGCCCACCAAGTAATCCAGGAGAATGCTGCCATCTCATTAGACTGCACAGTCCCTCTGACCATTTGAGGTGACATCATTCAAAGGTTCCTGGGATTAGGATACAGATATCTCTGGGAGGGGGCATTATTCAGCCTGCCACAGATTGCTTTAAGAGATTCCATTTGCTTAGATTCAAGTAGAAAATTCTTATTGTAGCTTCTTCATTAGGTCCTTCCTTAACTCTCCAAGTTCACCTTGAATCAGGTTCTTTCATCCGCTCACTTACTCATTCAGTGAATAGTAAGGCCCTTCTATGTACTAGGTTCTCTTTGACACATACTGGATACATCAGTGAACAAAACAGTAAAAAAATCCTGCCCTCGTGGGACTTCCATGACAATAAATCTAGTTATTATAGTTATTCTTCAGCTGTACTGATCTTGTTTTTTCTCCTTGAACACACAAACTTATTTGAGCCTCAGATCCCTTGGACTTGCTGCTGCCATAGTCTAGAATATTCTCCCCTAGACCCTCCCATTGCTGACCCTTCTTGCTACTACCATGTTGTCCAAAATGTGCTAAGCCCAGAGAGGCTCTTCTGGCTCAGCAACCACTCGACCGAAACGACCTCTGCACTTGCTGTCATATCTCCTGCTTCAATTTCCAGCATAGACCTTTTTGTAAAATATTTCCCATGCTTTTTAATTACTTGTATATTTTCTGTCATTCTCTCACTGCCCTTCCTCATCACTGCATGACACACCCGACCTTAGCCTCATCATAAAATGAAAGAAGGGAACTTGTCTGCATGTCTGCCACTGAATCCTTGCCTTACAGACTACTCCCTGACACTCATTAAATGCTCATCAAATAGGTACTAAATAAGAAAATTAATAAACAGATCTGTAACTCCAATAGAACGCCATGTGCTGCAGACACCAAGCAAATTTTAAGTGTTACAGTGCTAGAAAATGAAGTAATGACTTGAAAGATTAAAACAGCAGATGCAAGAATCAATGTTACAAATAAGTCTACATGAGAATATGCTACTTAAATGCTACTTAAGTAAGATTATATTCTCTGAACTTATAGAAAGCTTACTTTCAGCTAGTAAGAAAAATTTGTGTCACTAAAAATAAGCAATTTAGCCCTGGAAGGCTTAACTCTTGTGCTGTATTTGGGCGATTGTCTTCTATTAACTTCCTGATAATTCTAAATCAGCCAAAGTGATACTAAAGTTTCAATTTGTAGGTGAAATAAGTTGGGAGTACAGAGTTGTTCAGCATCTGGAAGAAGCTACTCTTTCATTCTTCTCTGATTATAAAACAAAAACAGTTAATCATTTTGGTTGACGGTCACTTACACATTTTAATTTCCCTGGTGAAAATACATATACCTTCTTTCAGATAGAAAACCTGCAGTAGAATTGTGCTATGGCATCTTTCTTTTAATTCTATGAATTCAATAGCTTTCCCTTATCAGCTGAAAATTATTGCTGTTCTGAACTAAATTTTGACAGTAGCTTTGGTTGAGAAGACATATAAATAGCTAATTACACATTCTAAATATATTTAAGAGAGAGCTTATTTCAGACACAGGATGGTTCTTTTTCTTGAGATTATCCATATTCATAAGTACTAATTGGTTTATTAAAATTTCTTTAATAAAACCCTAATTACTTTCATTTGATCCCTTACTTTGTTTTAGTAGAGGCTAGTTATGGTTTCTTGTTGCTGAAAGAGTTGAAGAATATCTTGAAAAATATATAGCTTAAAAAAGAGCATTTTAATAATAGTGAACCTGAAGTGATGATAACATTCAACATTTCCTTTTGGTTCTGTAAGGTTTTGCACAAACCCCTCACTTGCTTTCAGTTTTTTCTCCACAACCTTTAGACCTAGAATGCAATGTCTTCCATGGGGAGGAGGTGGGGAGGATTCACACCAAAGCACAAGTTAAGTTGAGCTTAATTTATTTAAAAAAATTGGTACCTGACTAAAAACTAATCTACTTATGGAGATTGATTTTAAATAATTCTACAATGTTTCATTGTTTGTGTACCTGGAGAAGGGAAAGGAGAGAAGGATGGGGGCAAAAAGGTTTCTCTTCAAAAGAGTCAAGGGTAGGCCTGGCTGGAGTAGGGCTGGTATGGGAGAGAGGTGTCTGTCACTGTCTTCTCCCTCCCCAACCATTTATACCTTGAGCCATGGATGGCGCAGGGTACCTGAGAAAAATCCAGAGGCCCATGTCACCAGGAGGCTGTGTTGTACTAAGCTGTGCATGTGTCTGTTGGTGCATATCAGAGTCTGGGTGAATTCACACGCTCTCTTGAAGGGGTCAGATACCAACGTGGCCCAAGAAGTACTTGCCCTCAAGGTATGGCTATGAATTGGGGTTGTTTTTTTTTGAGAGCCCTTCCAAGTAGAATATATATGTACTATGCCTCAAAAGAGGCCCATCCCACTTCTTTCAACACTTTTTAAAAATAAAAGCATTTATTTTGAGTCCAAGTTAAGGTTTCCCAAAATGTTGCTAGAATCATGAAGTAGTGCCGTAGGTCAAAACTCCCCAAGTTTTCTTTCTGGAGTTCCAGTGGTTGGGTGAGCAGAATTAGCGACCGCTGAGTTCCTCTCCTTAATATTCCAGGAGAGGAAACTGCAGTGATCATGAAGGTTATGTGAAGGTTAATCCTTGCAGAATTTTGACTTGCTGAATCATTTTAAATTGAGAGTCCCAGAGAGATGGCGATGAGATGAAAGCGCTGCTGGGACTGATAAAATGTGGGGGGGAGGGAGGAGGAGAAGGATTGGATTGGATGGTCAGAGTCAATAACTGTCAACTCCCATCCTTCTATCAGCATGTAAGACTTCTGGTCCAGAGAACAAAAACTGTTTTAAAAGTGATCATGCACACGTAAATGCTGATAAATGAACTATTTTATTTTGCTTATTTTCAAAATATATACAGAATTTAGATAACTCCAGAATAGTTGGAAAGTGGAGTTTTTATTTTCTACATTTGAAATAAATCTAATTTTGCTATTATGCGCAAGTCAAGTTCTATCCTAATCTTATTAAATCTACTGGACCTCCCAGGAGATGTTTTAATTCTTGAAGTTCTAAAACAAGTTTGTTATAGGATAGAAATATCAATACTGAGGTGCTGTCTTGCTCTAAAGCCAAACAGATCCCAAAAGAGAGGCTGATATTCAAATTTCAGCACCAGAAGCATGCATTAAAATTTAGATCAAGATGGTAAAAGCAAGAGGTCTATACTCACCTTAATTTTTAATTAATCGCTAAAAAATTATCTTCAGTGTTGTTTTCAGAGCATAGATTAATTCAGAGCATAGATTAATTTAGTTTTAAACTAAATAATTTTACAGGTGAAAAACTATAAAATAAAGTTGACTAGGATTTCTGGGAAGATGGTTGACTAGAGTAGCTCGACATTAGCCCTGCTCCAGGGAAAAGTCAGAGAAGGGACAGGAAGGCAACTGAGATGGCGATTCAGGAGTGTGGCTGACCTGGGAGAACCTTCTGCACCACACGTGGCAGCCCAGGTTGCAGAGGTCGAGGAACTGAGAGGCAGAAAGCTGGAGCCTTGCGCAGAAGCACGGAGCCCGCGGGAGTGCACGGGCAGACACACGGGACTAGGAAGTAAGCCAGGCCACGTTCCTTGGGCGCACTACCCTCACCAGCGCAGCCCCATGACTGGTGACTCACCCCACACCCCACGCGCCTGAACCCTGTCACCTGCTCCCATTCCCCACGCTCCAGGCGCCCCCACCCCACCAGCCCCCAGTGCACGTACCTACCCCACATCCCCACCCCAAGTGCAGCCCAACATACCTCTCCTGCACCCATCCCGAGCACTACCTCCCCCCTCCCTGTTCTCTCCAGGCTGTTTCCAGCACATAAATGTTGCAGGCACTAATCTCCATTCCTAGGCTACCCCCCCCCCACGCCCCTGCTCACAGTGTTGGACAGCTTCACCCCGCCCTCCCTGAGCTCAGCACATCCGTTTACGGCACTCCCAGTCCAACATATGCGCACAGGCCCACAATCACATCATTCAGCTCTGGGAACTGCACTTATAGCAGTCCCAGAACCACACATGCACACAGCCCTGAGCCATACTTCCCAGCTCTGAGAAAGTGCCGACCTGTGCAGCCGGGTCACATCTGCCCCCAATCCATGAAAGCCTAATGCCAACCTACTGCCACAGCTCTATGGATGCACACAAAGGGCCCCATGCCTTAGACCAGCACACACCAGGGTTACGCCCCCCAGACTGGTGCACCCATACAGATACATCCTCCCTGGCCGCTGGGCACCCACGTTCACAAGCATCAGCGTAACATCCTCAACCTGCACCCGTACCTGCCCTGAAACAAATCACCATACTGAATGCTCCACGCCATGCCCTGCTCCCTGCTGTACAACCATCCCACAAACACAAGGCCTTAGACTACTGAAAGAAATCAACACCTAAAGTAAATCAATCAAGATATTTACATGCAATGAAGACAGCAGATCACTAAGCATATCACAATGCAGACAGATACAGCCCTGTCTACTGACCAAATTAAATCACCAGAGGAGACACAGACATTGGAACTAATCAAAGATGTTCATACAACTCTACTTAATAAAATAAGTGGGATAGCAAATGATAAAAAGATCAAGAAGACAGTAGCAGAACACAGAGAGGAATTTGAAATAATAAATAGAAAAATAGCAGAAATCAGAAATTAAAGACTCTGTTGACCAAATAAAAAACATACTAGAGGCACACAACGCCAGATTTGAAGAGACAGAAGAAAGACTAAGTGATATAGAGGACAGGGTAATTGACTTTGAAGACTCAAAACAGCCAATGTCAAAAAAGATGGAAAGAATTGAATGGGAAATGATATGGGAAAGAATTCAGGGAAATGATAGACAAAACAAAGCACAGAAATATAAGAATCACTGGTGTCCCAGAAGGAGAAGAGAGGAGTAAAGGGCTAGGAATGGGGGAAAACTTCCCAACCCTCATAAAGGACATACATATACAAGTCAAAGAAGCCCTAAGAACTCCAAACAGAATAAATCCTTCTGGAAGGAAGAAATAGACCTTCCCCAAGGCACATACTAATCAGTCTGTCAAATCTTGAAGAGAAGCAGAAAATCCTAAAAGCGGCAAGAGAAAAACAATGTACTACATAGATGGGAAATCAAATAAGACTGAGTTCAGACTACTCAACTAGCACCCTGGAGGCAAAAAAAAAAGCAGTGGTATGATATATTCAAGATCCTGAAAGAGAAAGACTTCCAGCCAAGAATTCTGTATCCAGCCAAATTGTCCTTCAAAATTGAGGGAGAGATTAAAGTTTTCACAGACAAGAAATCCTGAAAGAATTTGTCAACAAGAAACCGGCCCTACAAGAAATACTAAAAGGAGTTCTGCCAGCTGAAAAAAAAAAGACAGGAGAGGGAGGTCTGGAGGAGGGCACAGAATCGAAGAGTACCACTAAGGGTAATCCAAATAATACAAAGAGAAAGAGGGAAAAGAATATATAGATCTGACAAATAAAAGAAAAAAGATAAGATGGTGGAATCAAGAAATGCCTTCTGAGTAATAACTTTGAAAGTTAACAGACTAAATTTACTAATTGAAGTTTATTTTTTATTTGGCAGAAGGGATAAAGAAACATAATCCAGCTACATGCTGCTGTTATAGTTTGCTAGCTGCCAGAATGCAACACACCAGAGATTGGCTTTTAATAAAAGGGGATTTATCTCATTAGTTCTTCAGAGGAAAGGCAGCTAACTTTCAACTGAGGTTCTTTCTTATGTGGGAAGGCACAGGGTGATCTCTGCTGGCCTTCTTTCCAGGCCTCTGGGTTCCAACAACTTTCCCCAGGGTGATTTCTTTCTGCATCTCCAAAGGCCTGGGTTGAGCTGCTGAGTGCTGAGATGAGGTATGCTGAGCTGTATGGGCTGTGCTACATTGAGCTTTCTCATTTAAGCACCAGCCAATTAAATCAAACATCATTCATTACAGCAGGCATGCCTCTTAGCTGACTGCAGATGTAATGAGCAACAGATGAGGTTCGTATACCATTGGCTAATGTCCACAGCAACAGAACTAGGTACCTTCACCTGGCCAAGTTGACAACTGACTCTAACTACCACAGCTGCTTACAAGAGACTCATCTTAGTCACAAAGATACAAATAGATTGAAAGTGAAAGGATAGAAAAACATATTCCACACAAGCTGTAACCAAAAGAAAGCAGGAGTAGCTATACTAATATTGGATAATATAGACTTTAAATGTAAAGACATCATAAGAGACAAAGAAGGACACTATATACTAATTAAAGGGTCAATTCACTGAGAAGATGTAACAATCATACACGTTTATGCTCCCAATCATGGAGCTCCAAAGTGCATGAGACAGACATTGGCAAAACTGGAGGGAACGATAGATGTTTCAACAATAATAGTAGGACACTTCAATACACCACTCTCTTCTATAGATAGAACAACCAGGCAGAAGATCAACAAGGAAAGAGAGAAATTAAGCAACTTGATAAATGAATTAGACCTAACAGACATATATAGGTCACTGCACCCCAAAGCACAAGGATATATATTCTCCTCTAGTGCTCATGGAACATTCTCCAGGATAGATCATATGCTGGGGCACAAAACAGGTCTTTATAAATTTTAAAATATTGAAATTATTCAAAGTACCTTCTCTGATCATGATGGGATGAAGCTGGATCTCAATAACCACCAAAGAACGAGAACATTCACAAATATAAGGAGATTAATTAATACACTTTTAAACAGCCAGTGGGTCACAGAAGAAATTGCTAGAGCAATCGGTAGCTATCTGGAGATGAATGAAAATGAGAATACAACTTATTAGAACTCATGGGATGTGGCAAAGGCTGAACTGAAAGGTAAATTTATTGCCTTAGATGCCTATATTAAAAAACAAGAAAGAGCAAAAATTGAGGACTTAATAGCAAACCTGGAGGAACTTGAGAAAGAGCAGCAAACTAACCCCAAAGCGAATAAGAGAAGAGAAATAACAAAGATTAAAGCAGAGATAAATGAATGGGAGAACAAAAGGATAATAAAAAGAATCAACAAAACCAAAAGTTGGTTCTTTGAGAAAATCAATAAAATTGAAGGACCACTAGCAAGACTGACAAAGAAAAAAGAGAGAAGATGCAAATAAACAAAATCAGAAATGAGAAGGGGTGCATTACTACAGACCCTGAGGAGATAAAAGGAATCATAAGAGGCTACTATGAACCACTATACACCAACAAAATAGACAAGTTAGATGAAATGGACAAATTCCAGGAGACACACAAACAAGTTACACTGACTCAGGAAGAAACAGAAGATCTCAACAAATCAATCATAAGTAAAGAGATTCAATCAGTCATCAAAAATCTTCCTACAAAGAAAAGCCCAGGGCCAGATGACTTCACAGGGGAATTTTATCAAATATCCCAGAGAGAACTAACATCAACCCTGCTCACACTTTTCCAAAAAAATTGAGGAAAAAGGAATTCTACCTAACTCATTTTATGAAGCTAATATTATTTTAATATTAAAACTGGGTAAAGATGCTATAAGAAAGGAAAACTATAGGCCAATCTCCCTAATGAACATAGATGTACAAATTCTCAAAAAAATATTAACAAATCGAATCCAACAGCGCACTAAAAGAATTATACACCATATAATTATACCAGGGGAGGATTATACCAGGAATAAAAGGATGGTTCAACACAAGAAAATCAATTAATGTAATACAGCACATTAACAAATTAAAAGGGAAAAATCACACGATCATCCCAATTGATGCTGTCAAAAAGCATTTGACAAAATTCAGCCTCCTTTTCTGATAAAAACACTCCAAAAGATAGGAGTGAAAGGTAATTACCTCAACATGATAAAGGGAATATATGAAAAACTGATAGCCAACATCATGCTCAATGGAGAGAGACTGAAAGCCTTCCTCCTAAGGTCAGGTACAAGACAAGGATACCCACTGTCACCCCTATTATTCAACATTGGGCTAAAAGTTCTAGCTAAAGCAATGAAGCAGGACAAAGAAATAAAAGGCATGTAAATTGGAAAGGAAGAAGTGAAACTCTTATTATTTGCAGTTGATATGATACTATACTTGGAAGATCCTGAGAAATCTACAGCAAAGTTGCTTAGCTAAATAAACAAATTCAGCAAGGTGGCAGGATATAAAATTAATGTGCAAAAATCAGTAACACTTCTATATACAAGCAATGACCTAGGTGAAGAGTCAGTTAGGGAAAAAATTCCATTCAAAACAGCAACTAAAAGGATCAAACATTTAGGAATGAACTTAACTAGGGACGGAAAGTACTTGTACACAGAAAATTACATAACATTGCTAAAAAGAAATCAAAGGAGATCTAAATGGGTGGAAAGATACGCCCTGCTCATGGACAGGAAGGTTAAATATAGTTAAGATGTCAATTCTTTCCAAATTGATCCACAGACTCAACACAGTACCAATCAAAATTCCAACAACCTACTTTGAAGATTTTGAAAAGCTAACTACCAAATTCATCTGGATGGGAAAGAGACCCTGAATAGCTAAAAGCATCCTAAAAATGAAGAACATAGTGGGAAGATTAACACTCCCTGACTTTAAAACCTATTATAAAGCCACAGTGGTCAAAACGCATGGTACTGGCACAAAGACAGAAGCATGGACCAATGGAATTGAATTGAGAGTGCAGAAATAGACCACCAAATCTATGGTCAACTGATTTTTGACAAGGCCCCCAAATCCTCTGAATTGGGAAAAAACAGTCTTTTCAATAATTGGGCATGGAAGAACTGGATATCAATAGCCAAGAGAATGAAAGAGGACACCCTTCACAAAAATTAACTCTAAGTAGATCAAACACCTAAATATAAGAACTAGTACCATAAAGCTTCTAGATGAAACATCTTCAAGACCTAGTAATAGGAGGTAGCTTCCTAAACTTTACACCCAAAGCACAAGCCACAGAAGAAAAAATAGATAAAATGGGAACTCCTCAAAATCAAATACTTCTGCACCTCAAAAGACTTTGTCAAAAAGGTGAAGAGGCAGCCAACTCAATGGGAGAAAATATATGGAAATCACATATCAGACAAAATTTGCTTCCCTGTATATACAAAGAAATCATACAACCCACAACAAAAGAACAAATAACCCAATTATAAAATGGGCTAAAGATATGAATAGGCATTTTTCTGAAGAGCAAATGCCTATTTGGCTCAAAAGCACCTGAAGAGATGCTCATTTTCATTGGCTATAATGGAAATACAGATCAAGACGATAATGAGATACCACCTCACACCTATAAGAATGGCTGCTATTAAACAAACAGGAAACTATAAATGTTGGAGAGGATGTGGAGAAACTGGGACACTTATGCACTGCTGGTGGGAATGTATAATGGTGCAGCCACTATGGAAGACTGTTTGGCGGTTCCTTAGGAAACTAAATATCAAGTTACCCTATGACCCAGCAATAGCACTACTTGGTATATACCCAGAAGAGCTGAAAGCAATGACACAAACAGACATTTTCACACTGATGTTCATAGCATCATTATTTGCAATTGCCAAAAGATGGAAACAAACCAAATGCCTATCAACAGACAAGTGGATCAACAAAATGTGGTATATACATACAATGGAATATTATGCAGCAGTAAGACAAAATGACATCCTGAAGCACATGACATGATGGATAAGCCCTGAGGACATAATGCTGAGCAAAATTAGCCAGATACAAAAGGACAGATACTGTATGATTCCACTTTTATGACTAGCATAAAGGTATAATCAGAGGCTTACAATACAGAATATAGGGGACTTAGAGATACATAGAAGCTAGAGATGGGTGAACCATTAGCTAAAGAGGTTGAACTCCAATGTAAGGGAATAGATAGTAGTGAAGGTGGTTCTCTAGTGGGTTTAAAAGTAGTATTACCATATTGAAGATGAACAAGATTGAAAGGGGTTATATAGACCTACATGTCCCACTGACTCACACTAGCAATATTAATGAGTTCTTGTAAGGATTACCTCAAAGATACGATTCTTGTATATAGAGTGTTAAAGCCCAGGGTATGGGGGGAAACTGCTATTGCATGTTATGAGCTATGTTCAAAAGGAAACCATCAGCATTACCACAGCAACAGCAGAGATAAATAATGGGCTGAGGGACAAGAGCTAAGAGGAGGTTTAGAATTCTCATTTGGTGAGGGAGTGTTTACTGATTTTCTGTCTCTTGGGAACAATGAAATTATCTAAAATTGAGAATGTTGATGGACTGTGGACTATGGGCCCTCTACATGATGCCTGGTGAATGCAGGTGGCTGAAGGATACACTGATGGAGAAGTAGTTTGGCGAATGATGGTGTATACTTATGAATGAAGGTTATGCTGCTACAAAAAGGAATAATGTCGTGAGGCATGCAATGATGTGAATGAACATGTGGGACATTCGGTGAGACAAAATAAGCCAGAAACAAACAAAAAAAAAACAACAATGGTATGGTCACACTTGTAAAATGCTTGTAAGAAAACAGGAGCCTAGATTGTAAGCTTTTAGAGCAGACACATATAGTCCAGAGTGATGATTATTATTTCTGGATTTTGAGAGGCTGATTTATATATATAACCTGATAGTTTGAGATAAGAATGAAGCTTAGCAGGTTGGGTTAAAGTAATTGAGAACATACGGGTAAGGAAGATAGTGTTTATGTTTTAGGACCACACATACTCATTGAGACCAATGGAAAATGGTTTATTTGATCTGGAACTGAAATTTTCTGTAGTGCATAATCTAATTCAACCTATCTGCATAGCTCATTTGAACAACTGAAACCCAGGAAGCACAGAATAAGAAAGAGGTCCTTTAATCCTGTATAGATAATTGTAATGTCTGGAAATATCCTAGAGTATATTAAGCAGATAATCAAAAAGTATTGGCAAAGTCCCCTGAAGGAGGGGAGAAAGACCATGGAACTATTAAACCTTACCATCAGGGAATCCCCTGATACTGTGTCAAACTTTAGGGATACCCAAATCAATAGGCCATGCCCTTGATCATGAGGCTTACACTTGTGAAGCTTATGTAGGGAGTGGAGAAGCTTAAACTACCTATAGGCATGCCTAAGAGTTACTTCTGGAGGACATCTGTTGTTGCTCAGATGTGGCCTCAGTCTCTCTAAGCCCAACTCTGCAAGTGAGATCATTGCCCTTCCTCCTGTGTGGGACTTGACATCCAGGGGTGAAAGTCTGCCTGGCAACGTGGAAGATGACTCCCAGGGATGAACCAGACCTGGCACTGTGGGATCAACAATTACATCCTGACCAAAAGGGGGAAAAGAAGTGTATCAGTGGCAGAGAGAGTTCAAATAGAGCCACGAGGCTACTCTGGAGATTGCTCTTACTCAAACTTCAGGTAGACCTTGCTGAAGTTTCACCTGCCAACCCCCAGCCAGGACCATTCCAGCCAATCCTATACACACCTAGGGCAATATATAAGATTCCACAAGGGTTCCAGGTACTAGAGTAACTTTCCAGAAACTTACAACCTCCAGATGGGTCCCTGGTTCAGATAAATCCTGAAACCTAGGCCAGCCTCTCCAGAACATCAGATAGTTTCATCTCCCTACCCTATATTAGTGGCAGACCCTTCCAATATCAAAAAGTTAGAATTGCCATAGTCCAAAGAACCTCAAAGAGAGGTATGGAAAGATCAAAGGTGATGGTGGAATTATACATAGAAGATGGGACTTAACAAATGAATATGAATGCTGAATCATTACATTGATAGCTCTTTTAGTCTTCAGTATTTTAGAGTGGCTAGAAGTAAACTCTTAAAGTTGTGAAATTGTAACACATTTCAAAGTTTGAAATGCATTCTGCAACTAACTGTGATGTTGCACTTTGAAATTTACAGATTTTTTGTATATATGTTATTGTTCACAAAAAAAGAAGGAAAAAAAGTCAATTGTGATGATAAAAAAGTATTTACGCCCTCCAGTCTCCTATATTTTGGAGCAGCTAGAAGGAAAAATATGAGAGGATTTTATGGTAGCCCATCACAAACTCTGGGTCTGTCCTGTAAGAACTTTTTGAAAAGTGCTTTGAAAACTATTGCTTTTTTATTTTTTTGCTTTGTATATACATTATATAGACAATAAAAAAGTTAAAAAAATAAAAAGAAGAAAATATTTTTAAAAAAGTTGATAGTGGAGTTATACAGAGAAAGTCAGGTTTAACAAATGAGTATGAGTGCCGAACCATTATACTGCTATTTCTTTTAGTCTCCAGTACCTTAAAGCAGCTAGAAATAAAAACCTAAAATTGTAGAATTGCAACCTATACCAAACTCTGAAATCTGTTCAACTAATTGTTGGGATGTATTTTGAAATTTCTTGCTTTTTATGTACATACGTTATTTAAAGAGAAAAGGAGTATAACAGAGAAGATAGGATTTAACAAATGGGTATGACTGTTGAATCATTATCTTGATATTTCTATTGGTCTCCAGTGTCTTGCAGCAGCTAGAAGAAAAAACAAAAAATCGTGGAACTGTAACCCATACCAAACTTAAATCTGTTGTATAACTACTTGTTAAAATATACTTGGAAATGTATTGCTTTTTTGTATATATGTTGTATTCTACAATTTAAAAAAAGTTAAAAAAAATAAATCTAACTTTTTTGAAGAAAAGGACCAAAATTGAGGTATGTTGAGATTGGCTCTTGTTCACTTCCCAATTGGAGAATGCATATCCCAGTTATTTTATGACTCTTCTATTAAATGTTGAAGAATCTTCTATTAAGTGTTTACAGTAATGGGATAATAGACCAAATTATAGTCATGGTAAACCATGCTTGCCTCCAACCAGGGATAAGGCAATGCACCTACTATATAAGAAGGGAGAAACTCTTTCCATGTTAATTTTATTATTATTTCTAATAATTGTCCTTGAAAATAATTTAGATGTCAATATCTGTTGGTAGGCAAAGTAAAAATCATGGGTTCAGCTTTGATCAGAGGTGAACCACAGAATTCTCTATTTCTCAATTCCCAGGAGATAAACAGGAATTAAAAATTAATTCCTGAAATTATAGTCTTCCTAAATGATGTTGGGTATGCCATAACTTTGACAATATGCCACCAGAGCACCAGGATGAATTTTACAGTCTCTGGATTAATCCTGAGCCTCTTTCCCTAATAGTTACTGAAGTTAAAGATTATGACTTTTTATCTGGCAATTTTTTTTTCTTACATATACTAAATAAAAATCATTTCTTAATACTTTGGTTGCATTTTTTTGGTAGCTCCATACCCCCCAAATTACCTGTATTAAGTAAAGAAATATAGATTTGCCGCTTTCATAAACGCCATGATTGAGAGAGAGTGTGTGCGAGTGAGAGAGAGAATGAAAGCAATAGTCGAAGAAAACACTCTCCTTATCTGTTGATTTTTAAAAAGTGTAAAAGATGAAGCCAACATAATCTTCTGGGTCTGGGTTACAAGGCACTGGAATCAGACATACTTGCCCATCCCTATGCTAAACCACGACGAGTCCAACCACCAACAACCTCGCTGCTTCCTCCAGGAAGTGGCTCACTTCCTCACTTCTAGAAGTGAGCTAACTAAACAGCTTCTGGGGAAGTGAGCTAACTAAACTTATTAAGAGTTTATAATAAGAGTGAGCTTGCTTATTAAGAGTTTACTCATCAAGACTCATTTCAACCTTCACCTCACCAGTCCAAAGCTAGTAGGTCATAAATTCTGCCCCATCCCCATTGTTTCCCACCTTGCAATCCACCCCCCAAAATCATCCAGTCAAGGACACATGGCCTTATAAATACTTTGTCCTAGTTTTCTCTTTTTGAGACACTATGAAGACTCTTTCATAGTGGTGCTCTTCCTTACTGCAGTATGTCTAATCAACTCAGTTTTGCTTGATAAACAGATTTTGCTATGGTCTTTGGGGAGCATATAACTGACAGAAAATAGGTGGATGCCTAACTTTACCTTTGGCAAATACAGAGCCTGGAAAAACCCTGGACCTGCAGGGAAACCATAACCACCAATTCTGTGCATAAGATAATGGTAGTTGAACTGTTTGCTGTTCTACCAGGGACCGCAACCCAGGAGTGGCACTGCCTTTGAATACAGGCATCACAAAAAGACAACTGAAATTTGTACAGACAAGGCACTAGGCTGCCAGTCCAATCTCTCTGGCCTGGGGTGAGATGGCAAACATGAATTTTATACCTTTTACAAAGGTAACAATGGCCATGGCCATAGGGGTTTCTTTTTTATACAGTTATTTATCATACACGCTTCATGCTTCCTGTTGGAGACAACGTAAAATCTCAAATTGAATGGTGGGAGCATCTTTTGCTAAGAGTTCCTAGAAAGGGGAGCATTTGGGAACATTTCTATACTTATGGCTCTCAAGGAGAAACAGATATGATGATGTCATGGTGGCAGAGTAGAGTGACAGTTGGAATCAGACTGGGGTTTTAATTTCAGATCTCATATAATCAGGATTAATTAATGAGTTTGGCTTTTTGAAGACTCTCAAGGGGTGTTTACTGAATGGATGAATAATCAATGAATGAATGAATGAAGTTGTTTGATTATGCTGATGTTAAAGTACGAAGATCTCAAATTATCACAGGGCACAGCTGAGCTTGCTGTCCAAAATAAGATCCCATTGACAAAAATAAAAATAATAACAGCCCCAAATGCCTCACACTTTTGAGTTCTAACTACATGTCAGGCTCTTTGCTAAGCACCTAGTATGTTCCAACTCATGTGCCCCTTCAACCAGCCCCACTGTACAGAGAAGAAAACTGAGATGTAGGAGAGTCATTTGTCCAAGGTCATTCAATTCAGTGAAAATGAAGGTCAAAGATAATCTTAGGTATGAAGCATATGAGCCATCAGAGGAATGTCAGGCATATAAGTTTGCTACTCGAAACTAGAGAGAGGTGATGTGGTTTGCAATCCTTTGAAGCAGAGTACATGAACATAAGAGAATGTTCCTCTTTTCATCTTCTTTCAGTTGTTTTTTAGCCTTAGGTCATGTAGCTTGAGAATTTTCAAGAAGTCATTTGAGTTCATACAATGGGTAACCTTCAGTTTTGAAACAACTTTTACGAATATTTTTTTCTTTCAAGCATTTACTTCCACCGGCCTCTACTAAAAGACACAGTTACAAAACTCCATGGAAAATATTGTACAAAAAACCAGACTGAGATGAATTATAGGTAATAATTTCAAAACTAATTCCTTCTTCCATCCACCATACCAGTTTTAAAACTAGACCTTATTTTTGGTTAAATCATAATTGTTTGATCCTGGTGCCACATCAACATAATATCAATGATAATCATAAGTTCTCATTTATTGAGCCACTGCCATGTAACATGTGCTATTTCATTAAATACATGCCATGACCCTGTGAAACAGGTATTGCTGTTGGTATAGATTTGGAACTACAGAGAAAAGAGGCAGCAAATGTCTCCTAAGGACAGGCAACAAACATGAAAGGCAGTGCTATAGGATACAAACACAGGTTCTCACACATCACATTATCTTGTCTCATAGGGGCACTCTATTCAGAAGATGATTTTTCATGGTAAATATGATGATGGGGATCAGAAAATTAGGACTCAACTATAAGCTTTGCTGATCAATCTCAAATTTATATTTTTGAGTTGTGCTTCTGTAACTCCAAATTTCAACATTTATTCTTGCACCTATCTCTCCAAATATATTTTCATCCCCTTCATATTCTCCATGGTGATCTACTACCCAATTTGGGGATTTGGGGAATGTCTAATTCCTTGTGGCATTTGCTACGGTTTTAATTTCTCAGCAGGTATTTTGTGTCTATCAAAACAAGGTATAAATAGGCACCCTAGGGAACATACAAAGTTCACTTGCCAATGAAAAATGGAAGTGACACTATAGATATTGTATCATAATCCCATGAACTATCAGAGATGATGTGCCATGAGAATTCAGGAACAAAAGGCCACCATGTGAAGGGATCAGAGAAGGCTTCGGGGAGAAGCTGGTCTTGGGGTTGGCCATTTAAGTGATGCTCAGAACTAGCCAGGGAAGAGGAGAGAGGCAGTGATGTGTCCAAGAAGAAAGAGCAAATGTCTGCAGAAACAAAAGGGATATTGGATGAGAACTTTAAGGGTCATGAACTCAATTGGATGGTAGATCTCACTAAAATGTTAATTGATTAAAAATACATTTCTCACTAGTCAAAATCATACTTAGCATTTGGATAATCATCGTCTCACACCAAAGTAGTCCTTCTCATCCTATTCACAATGAAAAACTTCACAAAAATACCTATGCATGGACTCCATCCCTAGAAATTCTGGTATGTCATCTGAGTTGGCCCTGTCATCAGTATCTTTGTTTAAAGAGTAGCCACAGTCATTGGGGTTGAAAGTTATTCTACCTTAGCCTTGGTGAAGATAACTGAGGTCAGCAACATTGGCTTTTCTATGGTGACCTCTTTCCAATGAACACAAAATACCAGTTATGAGGATTATGAGTCTCATCCTTTGAGATCTTTATGCTCTAATTTCATTATAGCAAAGAGATTTTATTTCTTCATTTATCTGTTCATTTGTTTGATTATTCTTCCCTTCAGTCAACAGGATATTCCTTGGATTGTAGAACTGTCTTCAGCCTTTGAATAAGCCACCCAAGAGCTCAATTCCACAAACACTTGGCAATTTTGGCACAAAATGAACATGAGAAAAGACAGAGGTAGTATCCAGCCTCAAGGAACTTTAGTGGGGGTGAGAGACAAAAAACAAGAAAAGAAGACCAGGAGATGGATAATTACATATCACTAAAACTCTTGGGGAAGAGATACAAATGGAGATTTAGTAGAGTATTCTCAGGGTAGGGCTTCTTAAGAGGGAGAGGGCACAGACTGTGGAGATGGGAGGCCAAAAGGGACCATCTTCTGAAAGGCGGCCAGAGCATTTCCCTTGGGAAATAAAGAGAGGGGCGCTGTGGCTAGACAGTGCTTGAGGAGGTGTGGTGGCCACCCACCAGGGGCTCCCTGTAGTCTGCCTTTGCTGCTCTGCTTTGCAACATCCTGTGGAATTTCCTGGTTCCCTTACCCTCTGGCTTCCTGTTGGGTTCAGCCAATGGGAGGAATCAACTGAGACCAGCTGAGACTCTCTCCTCAGTCCTGCCATGGAGGGTGAAGACCTTTGTGACTATAAACTCCGGTCCCCACTACTCCCAATCTCCAGGACTCTGGAAATTCCGTTTCCTCCTCTGCCCATCAGGCAGCAAAAGCTTCCACTGTTGCTAGTCACGAGATACTTCATGATCCCTGGATCAGTCCCTAAGCCCTTTAGCCCCTTTTCTCCCACATGGAAAAAAGTCCTTCATTAAAGCCTCTCTAGAATCCAAGCTAAGTGTGCCTTTTGTGTCTTGCTGGGACTGTGAAGAGAGCAGGGGAGCAGGAGGCACATCCTAAAGGGCTTTGGAGGCCATGATAACAAGTTTCACTTCTATCCACTAGCGCAGTGGGACATTAGTAGGCAGGTAACTGTCATGACTGGGTATTAGTTTTGTTTTTTCAATGAAGTTTTATTCCTTTCTGTTGCATCTACAGCACTAAAAAACAAAGTGCAAGATAAATTCTCTTGGTCACTCAGTTACAAGCATAAGCTTTTTTTGAATTGAGGTAGAATTGATATAACACAAAATGAACCATGTTAAAGTGTGCAATTCAGTGGCATTTAGCACAGTCACACTGTTGTACAGCCATCATCTCTATAGGTTCTAAAACATTTTCATCACCCTAATTGTATGCTAGGTCTTTAAAGACATCACTCCAAAAGGATTCAGTTGAGAATGGGTTGATGCCAGGCCAAAATGTGAGAAGACCAGCTAGGAGGCTACTTCACAATCTAGGGGAAGAATGATGGGCCAGCAGTTTAACTGGCTGGATAGGCAGATGGGCTAGATGTGGGGATGGAGGGGCTTTGAGCTACAGAGGTGAAGAAGACTGGGGAGGGAGAGATTTGATGAGAAATCCATGATTACTCTTTCTGATGTATCAAATTTGGGACATTGATTAGACATCCAATGGAGATATCAACAGACAGTTGGATGCAGTGGCGGGGAGCAGAGCATTAGAGAAGTGAATTTAGAGTCCTCAGCCTTTATGTGATATTTCTAGATGAAGTCACAGAAATAGAATTCAGAAACAGTACAGAAAGCTTGGGATTGCTCCCAAGCCTGCCTACACTTTGAGTCTTATGGGGAGGTAGATCTGGCATAAAGAAGAAAAGTACTATGGTAGGCTGAATTACGTACCCCAGGAAAAAAAACCAAAAAACATGTTTTTCATCTTAATCTGTTCCTGTGGGTGGGAGCATGTTGTAAATAGAACTTTTGAAAATGTTATTTTTAGATGTTAATGTGTAGCTCAGCTGAATGAGGTTTGGCTTTAATTGTGTTACTGGAGGCTTTAAAAAGAGAAAGTCACATGGAGTAGAAGCTGGAAGTCAGTGGACAGTGGAGGTGAAAGGAGAGAACATCTCCACATGATGAGAAAGCCAAGGAACTCAAGGATGGTTGGCTACTCGGAATGCTGCTGACTTCAGGAGGAAGCAAGCCTTCTAACCTCTGAAACCCTGAGCCAATAAATTCTTGTTGTTATGTCAACCCATGTTATGTGTGGTATTTACCATAGCAGCCAGGAAACTGAGACAAGTATAATAAAATGTTTTTAGTTGTACAACCTAAGTGGTTATCCTTGGGATTCATTCCTTCTCTTGCATCTCATCTAACACCTTCTTCTAGTTGCTGAGGATTTAAAAAAAAAATCACAGGTAATCTGAAAACTGAAGTTCTGTTTTTATCATGCGTATTCATGAAAGACTGAGGAGCAGTGCACATTTAAAAAACATCTGTTTTAGGACCATCGGTGGGTTGATTGAGGACAAATGAAAGTCAGTTATCCAGTTCATCATTATGACATGTATTCAGTGACTAGAAGCAGAACAAATGACATGAGGGATAAAAAGCATTCATTTTCACTATTTCCTAAATCAAAACAGGAGCAACCTACCCAGAGTGTGGCAAGGCATGCATAAATAGTGAAGCCTCTATTGTGATTGGAATGTAAAGTGCAAAAGAATTTTCAGAAAACAGTTTAAGAAAAGTGACATTCTTGCTTATTTAAATGCGATATTACATTCAGTATTACTCCTTCAGGTAAAATTACAAAATTGATAAAATGACTTATAGAGATACTGTTGAATATGCTGAAAGCATATAATGCATTTATCTGATGACTAACCTTCAGGTAAGTATAAAAGCCACAGTCTTCCTGAGTTATTATGCCAAAACTTCAAAACTTCTCTGCTTCAAACTAAAACAGTATTAGAATGCTCGTTTTTTGACATTAGCTATTTTTCCATTCATGCATAAAACAAATTTCCCTGTACTTGAATAAACACATGACAATGAACAAACACATAATTACATTGTAATTAATTTTACCAAACTTTAAATTCATAAAAGTGCATAGATTTTGGATTTTTCTGGGGTAATAATAGTGTTATTATTCTCTGATTATAAAGTTAGCACAACAACCTTAAATAACCAAATCATTTTTAAAAGTACAAAGAGTAAAATTAAAAAAAAAATCCCCATAGTCATTATCAGTTCTGGGGGAACTTTCCCTTATAGATCTCTCTATGCTCATCACACAGTCACTTGTCCTACGCCACAGAAATAAAATCGCAGCACACGGGCTGTTTGTTAACTTGCTTTTTGCACTCAACATATGCCATGGAAGTATTCTGAAATCAAGGAGTGTCCATCCACATTTTAATTTTTAATGTCTGAGTGTCTTCTATTTGATAGACTCCTCTTATCCAATCATTACTAATGGGCATTTTGGTTGGTTTTAATTTTTTTGCTGACATTGCTACTTACTATGTGACCAAGACTGCTTTCACTGTTTTCCATATAGTAACTTATTGTTCTTTGTGGATTTTTATTGTTATCTTCCTGATGTAAATTCTTAAAACTTGAATTCCTGGGTAAAGTAAAATTCTGCACATTTAAAATACTAAGGTATATTCTCAAAATGCTCTTCAGAAAGGTTATACCCACTACATATTAACCCATGGTGCCTGCTTTGCAACCTCTAGCCAACAGAGGGTGTGAGCAATTATTTTAATCTTTTCATGTCTAATAGGCAAACATGGCATCTCCTTCCCACTGGCATTCCTTTTAATAAGATTTCTTTTTTAATGAGCACATTGGCTGCATCCATATATTTTTCTGAAATGCCAGTTCATATCTTTCGTCATTTTATTTCCCAATTGGGTCATGCATGGGAACAGATACATAAACAAAGCTATTAAAGTTACAGAGAACTGGAGACACTAAAGAGTGTGCTATGTAGAAGATATCAGAAGTAGTACTGATAGCCACAATCAATATTTATTTTTCCTTCTAATTTTTGAGTGTTTGTGTGAGTTTGTCTATTGACACCTATATTTCACTTTTAATGTCTTATTTCAGTTCATTTGCTTTCCATAATTGACCCTCTTTTTTTCATTGTTCTGCACTGACAAGGTTCTTCTACCTTATGTCTTAGTAGGAGGAGGCTTAAACAATTGTAATTGGGATTTGTAAAAAGCTCTTGGGAACCTGTAGCTAACAGACATATATACATTGTTGACAATGAACATTAGCATTTATACACTACACTGTGGCTAGGGTCTAAGAGTGTAAAGCTCTAGCCATCCACTAAGTACATCAGTTGTATTGTGCTTGCAGGTCGAAGGTGGAACACTGGCAGTGATTGAATAGCAGGACCAGCTAGTACATGGAATGATCAATAGATTGATTTACCTAGTAATTTCTATCTTTCTCTCCACACCACTCTACTCTGTGTAGCCCAGTTTTCCCATCCCAACTACCAATCATGGGCTCTTGACAACCCAGTATAGTCCTTATGGGACTCTACTGCCACGATTCTGGTTCATCACTTCTAGCTTCAAATAATCTCTGAACTGTTCTCACCATTTCTGTTTATCCCAAGCCAGACTATTTATTCCAATCCATCATGTCATTGCTGTCAGGTTAATTTTCCTACTGTGCAGTAGAGATTCATGTCACAGCCCTACTCAGCAACCATCTGTTTGCCCTATCATCTGCAGATTTAACAACAAATGACATAATAGACAGCATCCTAAAGACCAAGCTGGTAGTGTTTGCTATGTTTTTATATGAGTTCTTTACAGTCTTAATAAAAATAAAGGTTATCATCTTAAATTATAACCTCTTTTCTAGGGGATGACTAATGAAGTCCAAGTACATAACATCCTGTGATTGAATGTTACAAATAGATGGAGTTTATACCATCTGAAAGATGGATGAGTACTATATCCTTTACTTAGCCTCAGCACAACCCAGAGCAACTGGATTTCCACAAGGACTATATAAATTGAAGATCAGTTTCCAAGAAGAGAGTGGGGTGGATATTCTGTAATTTGGACTCAAGAGAAATCCTTCCATTTTGTGTCATAACTATCAACATTGTTTGCGCACTGCTTCAGTGTCTATCCTACTTTGGTTAAGTCACTTGCTTCAACACTGCCCTTTGGCCTAGTTGATAAGCAGTTTTCCACCCCTGGGGCCTAGTCTCTCCAAAGCTCAAACCCACATCTCCGTCCTCTACCCACATGACCCAGACTCACATGTGATCCCAAATGATAAGCTAACCATCTTCATGACCCTCAGACCCTCTGTCCTGTTCCTTTTTTGCATGTTTGTTTTAAGTTGACTAATCCTTGATTCCTGTGGGAAATCTACTTGCCTCTTCCCGTGGACCACAATAAAGGCACAAGCCCATGGGTCTCTCTTGCTCTGCCTGTGTGCTCCCCACCTGCTGGCTGAGTCCTTTGAGTTGATCTCGATTCTTGTCAATCTCTCAAGGCAGTCCACCCCTCCCTCTGGGAGCTGTAAGAAACACTTTTCTCATGGATTATGGCCTTGCTCCTCCATAGCGTAGTACCTGACCTCCATCTAGGTCCAAATTCTAAATCCAGCTCAACTAATTAGAAATATTTCATTTCTAGGTATCTAGAGAGAAAAAAACTAATGTTGAATTCTATACTGTAGGGCATTTGACTTTTAGTTTTGTTTCAAGTCTCCACCTATAGGACTGTGACATCTAACATAGTCAGGGCCTACATTGCTGTTTTAAAAAAGGTCAATGAGAAAAAAATTTTTGGTCAACTCAAGAATCTAAGTCACAAGTCATGAGACCCCAGAGTTCCTTAACACAGAAAAATTGAATAAAACATCTATAAAACAATGTACTGCAAATTACTAAAAGAAGTCTTTATCTATCATCTCTTAGAGACTAAAAGAATATTTAGGGGAAGTGATATTTTCAGTGGCATTCTTTCTTTTGGTTATGCTCAAAGCTATCAGATCTAAAATAAACCTTCATTAAATTCATGGAATACACTGCTAGATGGAGATGTTTATACCATCCATTTGGATGCTAGAAAACATCTACCAAAAGAACTGTTTTGGTCCTTGATAATGAGTTGTTGTTTATGGAAATAATTAGACAGCAGCGCCAATTATTTCTTCAGGTAAATTATGGTTTGTAATGATACATCAATCAAATGAAAAAGATCCTGAATTCTGTGATGAGAAAACATATATTATGTTAATTTAAAAGTATACCACATTGTTTAGTTACTGGTAAGGTGGTGGTGGTGGTGGTAGCTGGCATTGGTAATGGTAGTTAAAGGAAAGGAGTGGAGGTAGAAGAGCTAAAGAAGAAATATGTTGGCCTCAGTTTAAAGCTAGTCTAATATTGCTTGAGATGGAATTGAGATCACAGTCCCTTCTGATTCTTGCAATGGGTTACAATATTCTCTGCAGAAGTATTAACATACTGTCAAACATGACAACTCACACGGCAAGTTCTCACTGTTAAATCAAAGACAGTGAATATGAACAAGTCTACCATGTTCTAAGGTTTTTCCTCAATAAGCTAAAAGAATATAAGAGTGGCTATTAGCTGAGGAGTAGTTTTGAGACCTAGACATGTGGCTCATTAAGGAGACTGAATAGATTTTCCAACAAATTAATCCAAGTGGAGTTTATCGAGCTCCTACTATGTGCTGGGTTGAGCATCAAGGATACAAAGAGTTTGAGAATATTTCTGCCCTCAAGGAGATTTTAGCTGAGTGCTCATGATAGAGATATATTAAATATCTGCAATATGATAGTTTGGAAAACCTATCAAATAACCAATAGTGGGGTAAGGGAGTATGACTAATTGATGCCTTAAAATGTACCAACAAAATTGAAGGAAAGGGCAATTGAGGAACCTGTAACATTTGAGAAAAGAGCAGTAGAGTTTTGTGGTATTTGACTCTTTTGAAAAGCATATATAATATTGCAAATTTATA
Organism: Tamandua tetradactyla; assembly: GCF_023851605.1. Taxonomy (NCBI): domain Eukaryota; kingdom Metazoa; phylum Chordata; class Mammalia; order Pilosa; family Myrmecophagidae; genus Tamandua; species Tamandua tetradactyla. The sequence goes on from NC_135335.1 coordinate 59,786,327, forward strand.
GTAATAGATTTTGTTATTACAAATAAGTAGACTAAGAGGGATCACAACACGTAATAGTTTCAAACCAGAAAATAATATGATGACCACTCTCAATTTAGTGTACAAAGAAGATAAATAGAATATGCTTGTGATGGTTAACTTGACTGGGTTGTGGTGTACACCTGTTTGGTCAAGAGAGGGTATTTTGTAGATGGATAGTCAGTTGATTGCATCTGTGATGGATTATATCTACAATCAATAAAGGAGAGTGCCTTCACAGTGAAAGCAGTCTCCACAATCAATCATTTGGGGGCCTTAAAGCGAGAACTGAGGATTTCAGAAGTCAGAACAAATTTCTATCTCTATTTCAGCCAGCCAGGTTCTCCTGGGAAGTTCATAGTCAGCTTTATCAAGTTTCCAACTTGCTGCCTGACCCATGGAATTCAGTCTTGCCAATCCCTATGGTGACATGAGCCAATTCCTATAATCAATCTATGTATTAAATATAATATGATATACATAGTACAGAATATAAAAAGTTAATATATATTTGTAAACATATATATGGTTGATCTTTCTAAGACTGCAAAACTACAATAGCTCAGAGATAGAAAATTCTTATTGAAAATTACCCTAATGAGGCTGCTTTATATATATGTATAGCCTGGTATTTAGAGAATTTAGAGTATGAAGTCGATTGGGTCGGAATTAAAGTAATTGAGAATACAGTGGTAAGGAAGACATTGTCTATATTTTAGAACTTCACCTACTCTTTGAGACCAAAGGAAGAAAGTTTTGTTATGTCCAGAACCTAAGTTTTCTGTAGCACATAATCTAACTCAACCTGTCTGGATAGATCATTTAAACAATCCAAACACAGGGAGCCCAGAATAAGAATGAGAGTCTTTAATCCTGTGTAGCTTAATGTAATGCCTGGATACATCCCAGAGTATATTAAGCAAGTTATAAAAAAGTATTGGCAAAGTCCCTTGGGGGATGTGAGAAAAATTATGGGAATATTAAACTTCACCACTGGGGAAACCCGAGATACTGTGCCAAACATTCAGGACACTTAAATCAATAGGCCAAGCCCTTGATCTTGAGGCTTGCTCTTGTGAAGTTCACGTACGTGGTAGAGAAGGTTAGTCTACCCATGGGTATGCCGAAGAGTCACCTCCAGAGAACCCCTGTTGTTGTTCAGATGGGGCCTTTCTCTCTCTAAGCCTGACTCTGAAAGTGAAACTATAACCCTCCCTCCTATGTGGGACATGACATCCAGGGATGAAGGTCTCTGGAGGCATGGGAGGTGACCCTCAGGGATGGGCCTGGCGCTGGCACCATGGGATCCACAATACCATTCTGATCAAAAGGGAGAAAAGAAATGTAATAAATAAGGCATTAGTGGCCGACAGAGTCCAAATAGAGTTGAGAGGCTACACTGGAGGTCACTCTTACACATGCTTCAGTTAGACATTGCTACTTATCATAATTTGTCAAACCCCAACCAAAACCATTCCTGCCAATCCTAAAGAATACCTAGAGCAATATCTAAGATTCTACAAAGGTTCCATGCAATAGGGTAACTCTCCAAAACCTACAACCTCCAGATGGGTCCCTGGACCAGATGAGTCCTGAAATGCAGAGGGGCCAGCCTTTCTAGCACTTCAACTAGTTCCACCCCTCTACTCCATATTACAACAGCCCTTTCCAAAATGAAAAAGTTAGAATTGGCATAGCTCAAATACCCCTGAAGAGTGGGAGAAAGATCAAAGGAGATGGTGGAGTTACACTGAGGAGGTCAGGTTTAACTAGTGAATATGAGTACTGAATCACTAAACTGTATTTATTTTTGCCTCCAGTGCCTTAGAGCAGCTAGAAATAAAAACTAAAATTGTGGAATTGTAGCTCATACCAAATTCTGAATCTATTCTACAACTAATTGTTGTGATGTACTTTGAAGTGTATTGCTTTTATGTACATATGTTATTTAAAGAGAAGACGGCATATAACAGAGAAGACAGGATTTAACAAATGAATATGACTGCTGAATCATTATTCTCATATTTCTGTAAGTCTCCAGTGTTTTGGAGCAGCTAGAAGAAAAAACAAAAAATTGTGGAACTGTAACCCAAATCCAGTATCAAACTTCAAAATCTGTTTTATAACTATGTGTTAAAATGTGCTTGGAAGTTTATTGCTTTTTGTATATATGTTATATTTCACAATAAAAAAACAACTTAAGGAAAAATTACTCCAATGAAACCACTTAACTCATATATTTTACAATTATTTATTTGTTATGGAGATGTATATTTAACAATGGGCAATTTTTATTGCTTTATTAATTTTTCTCAATTTCCCCCATGGGGGAAGAGGCTGGAAACATTGTTCCCTTCTCCATCTCTGCCCAAGGACTAAGCTGGGCGACACTCTCTTGGACCTGCTACTACACAACAAACATGAAAATGTGACCTGGATCTGCAGAGAACTGAACTGAAATATGGCCACCTGTATGACGTTCACGGCTAGCTTCCTTAAAGGATTTCCCGGCAGCAGTGATGCCCACTTGAATGGGGGCTGAAGCCTGTGTCCATTCTTGGAATTCAGCAGACTGTGCACTCCTGGTAACCTAGGGAGATGGACCTCAGAGGTTCTGGGGATGTTGTGGGGCAGGTGACCAACAGGTGGGGCAGAAAAATCTCTCCATTCAGCAGGGTCCCTCAGCTGGATACAATTATGGAGTCTTAGCCATCAGAGAGGAGCTTGATTCAAGGACTGTGGTGTGGCTCCTGCTTGATCTGTCCCCAGCCCAGCAGCCCAGGAGCCCAGGAGCCCAGGGGGGCTTGTCTCCATCCTACGCAGGAGGAAATGGACGTATAAATGGGAAAAGCTATTTGTTGTAATTAATGCCTGTGGCACAAGAAACAGTGTTCAGAGCTTCTGGTGCAGACTGTAACACAAAGGTCAGCAGGGCCATTCTTCCTTGAAGGGTGATGAACCATTTTGTGAGTACAGCCTCCTGGGACTCAGAACAGACATCTGAGGGGCGTTTTGCCCAGGAGCAGCAGGGGAGAGCATGGCCGCCAGCAGAGAGAGTGCATGCCGACTGTGCTGAACATGGGCACAAAAGAAGCTGGGACAGCAGTCCTTCTAGCAAAGAACTGCACTGTGCAGCAGGAAGTAAATGAGCAACAACCCTGGGGCTCTCCGCATGATGGATGTGTATGTGCCTGGCTGTGTGAGTATGCTTGCACATGGACACTGTTTGTGTGCATGTCTGCCTATGTGTGCATGTACATGTCTACATGTGCATCCTTTGCATGTGTGTGTATGCCTGGCTATATACATACCTATGGATGTACACCCACACGTGTGTGCATGCCTGTGAGCATGTGTGTGCTCACACGTGCAGTTTGCATGGTCATGGCACCCTTTTTGTTTGGGGAAGAGAGGGATGGATGGGGGACAGTGGTATTTTCAGTGGATCTGCCTTAAATCCTCCAACCTCTCTCTCTTCTTCCATCTATGAATGCCCCAGGATCTTTGTTCTTCCAGAGACTACAGAAGCCTTCAAAACTCTTACTGCTGGTGACTGCCCTCAACTTACCACCCTCAAATCTTACTGCTCCAAACATTCAGTAGAATCACCTTTGTATACAACAGGTACAGCAAAAGAACCTTGGGAGGGCTGCAGGGTAGACAAACAATGCTCAGGGTAGCTGTGGGCTGGAGTTCTGACAAATTTAATACACCAGGTAGGCCTTCTGTGGTCTAATGATTTTTGAAAAAGTAATCTGCATAGCAATAGCTATTTCCATAGCAACTCAGATAGTGTTATATTACCTTGCTGCCCAAATGGAAGCTTTAACAAAGCCACCTAGAGATGGTGAGGGGACATCCAGGAGGTAAAGGGCCTTTAAATAAGACCCTGATTTTTGGCAGTTCAACAGTAAACCTTAGGGAGCTGTTCCTTGCCATTCACTGATTCTCTGGCTTTTTAAATTAGACTTAGGGCTTGCTTATGGGAGAACTCCCTTTCTAGAATCACATGACGATTTCTTTCTTTTCAATCAAACTTTCATTAAATTCCGGTTACAAATACCTAGTCGTGCTCAATGTGAAGTTTATACATGACAATAAAATTTTACATCTGTGTTTATACACTCCAATAACTAAGTTAATAGCAAGGGCAGTTTTGCAGAAAATTGTTAAATAGATAAACTGCTTGAAAATCCCAAATGATCCATGCTTACCCCATAACCATGTCTGTGAGTTAAATACAAATCTCTATTCCCTGTTAATTTGACAAAGCATTAGGAAGTCTCCTGGAAAAAGGCATGGAAGGTAAAGCATATTTATACCACTCAGCCCTGAAATGTCCTTAGTGAAAAATGTATATGATTGGGGGTGTAGGTAAGTGACTTCACATATCAGGGAAGGTCTTCCCTCCAGGGTCAAAAGCAGAGTAAAAGCACCCACACTCACTAGCTATCTGGGAAAGAAAGAAACCCGGAAGCCGAGGCTTCTGAGTCAAAGAAAAGCACATGTATTTAGTTCTTTTTTAAAACCCTCTCTTTTCTTTCATTGCCCTGATTATGCTCGGAACCAGTATAAATTAAATATCTGATCTGTCAAGACTATAAAACCACTTGAAAAATAAATGAAGAACCAGAACAAAACAAAAATCATTCCAGCAAATATCCAAAGCTTTTATTAATAAAAATTTTTTCTGAATTCTTTGGAATTAATATTTCTCAACCTTTCATTCCTAAGCATATTATTGCCGCTCATCACTTTAGAGGGAAAGAATTTAGAATGAAGAACCAATGGTGGTGGTTAGAGTTTTTAATCTGAAAAACAAAGTCTCCACATAAAATGGGAGGAATAAATTGTGTCCTCACAAAAGACATGTTCAGGTCCCAACCCCTGGTCCTGTGGGTATGAACCCACTTATAAACAGGACCTTTGAAGATGCTATTAGTTAAGGTGCCCAAACTGAAGGAGGGTGAACTTTAATCCAATAGGGCTGAAGTCCTTATAAGCAAAGGTTATTGAGAAGCCATGAGGAGCAGCCAGAAGCTGGAAGTCAAGGGAACCCGGAAGAGAAAAGGAGAGGATGTGACCATGTGCAGGCCATGCAAGAGAAAATCCAAGGGCCAAGGATTGCCAGCAGCCACCCCAGAACACCCTGGTCTTTGGAAAGAAAGCACCGCCTTGCTGATGCCTCAATCTTGGACCTCTAGCCTCAAGACCATGAACCAACACATTTCTGATGCTTAAGCCAGCCATTATATAGTAAGTGTTTTTGCAGTTAGGGAACTAATAAGCTTTTTCACATTTGGTAGTTGTGAAGCCAAATGTGATTAACTGTTAAAATACCTCTGGAAACCAGACTAGAGCATGTGCTCCAAGTTATGGGTTAAATCGTGAACAAAAGACATGTGCAAGTCCTAACTCCTGGGTCCATGAATGTGACTTTCTTTGGCAATAGGGTCTCTGATGTTGTGATTAGATGAGATGAGGCCAAATTGAATTAGGGTTGGCTCTAATCCAATCTGAGTTGTGTCCTTTTGAGAAGAGGGACATTTGGAGACAGACACAGGGGAAAACACATAGTGATGAAGGAGACAGAGGTTGAAATGACACAGCTGCAAGCCAAGGAACACCAAGGACTGGAAGCAAACAACCAGCAGCTGGGAGAGGCAGGATGGGTTCTCCCCTGCAGGTTTCAGCGGGAACATGGCCCTGCTGACACCCTGATTTGTACTTCTGGTTGCTAGAACTGCGAAACAAAACACTTCTATTATGGGCGGGCCATGGTGGCTCAGCAGGCAAGAATGCTTGCCTGCCATGCCAGAGGACCCGGGTTTGATTCCTGGTGCCTGCCCATGTAAAAAAAACAAAAAACAAAAAACAAAACACTTCTGTTATCTATTTATTTATTCCGGGAATTGAACTCGAGTCTTCGGCATGACAGGTGAGAATTCTGCCACTGAGCCACTGTTGCACTGCCTGACTTCTGCTATTTTAAAACACCCCTTTTTGGTACTTTGTTGTGGTATCCCCAGGAAAGTAAGGTACATTTGCTTTTAGTTGAGGAGCTGTACAGACCAGCATCGGAAACTGTATTTGTGAACAGATTAGCTATGTCACATGAAAATAAAAAATAAATTGAGTTTATGAATTAAAATCCATTTTCTTCAAAAAAAAAATCCAACACATCTGAAAGCCAAATGAGGAGTTTGGCAAGAGGTTCTTTTAACTACTATGCATTCTTATTATAATTATTAAGTACTAACGGTTTTTGTTATGGGACTGCTGTAATTAAAGTACTAGACACTCTTTTGCTGAATTTTGTAGGTTTTACAATCTACTTCTCTAAAAAATCCCAAACTTTTAAGTTGGACAGCTGTCATGTGCACAGTAGATTAGTCTCTATTCACTATTTGTGAATTAGTACCATGATCTGCAAAAACAATAAATAAGTCACATATTTTTTTATTGGATAATTTAGCTACCATTAGAAACAAATTATTCTGGCATCTCTCAAACTATGTCAGTGTTTCTCCCACCCCTACCCCTGCCATCTCTATCACGCTATACTTCTCCGCCCGATGTGAGTTCAGATGATGTTTCTCAAATGCGCATGACCAGAAGCACTATTGGAAACTGTTTTAGAAATATGAATTTCCATGCCATTACTCTAGAAATTGGGGGACCAGATATCTGTATTTTTCCTCAAATACCCTAGGAGACTCTTATTATGGGGAATTTGGGAAAAATGCTGGTGTAAATAGCATGTAGAAACAAATTTGGAAATAGAGGAGTAGGGAATCTACCACTCCAGCTGTGCCTCTGAGCAAGTTCCTGAATCAGACCTCATGGAACTATTATAAAGTTTCCAGCACACTGGCTAAGGGTGGTGGGTGTTCAGGAATGGTTGTTCGCCCCTTCTTGGGATATGAGAGATACAGAGACCTTGGTTCTCAGGTAGGCACACTGGGTAGCAAAAAAGAATGTAATGTGATCTGTAGGCTACCAGTGTCCCACGTTGTGACACACTTAATAAATAAGATTGCCTTGTATAGACACAAATCTCAATAATCCTAAAATTATCACAGCGTCGATGACAACTCCTTTTAAAACAGTTTGGTTTCCAGTATCTTGCTCACTTAAACTTAGGGCCACCATTTTTGTAATTAAAAAGAGCTACACGTTAGCATGCACTCTAGCTGGAAGGAGTCTGGAGTTCTGAGGATTCTTTGGGCCAGAGCCATGATATCACCCTAGAACAACTTGGATATCATTTATGTGCAAGAGGGAAAAAAAACCCACTTCTATTTAGTTTAAGGCAGTTTTGGGGGATTTCTGTTACTTCAAGCTGAACTTCATTCTAAGAAATAACCCCCAATTACTTTCTCGTCTCCTTAGAGTTCTTCATTTTTCTTCATAGCAGATATACTCCATGCCATTACAGATTTGTTTCATTTTTTATCTGTCTCATGCACCACAACCCAAGTTCCATGAAGGAAGGTCTCTGCATCTTCAACCTGAAACGTTTTATAATGGTTTGGGCCATGGATTATGGCGTGAAACTTCAGTTTTGACATGTGTGCTGGTTTGAAAGGATTATGTACCCTAGAAAAGCCATGTTTTAATCCTTATCCAATCTTCTGGGAGCATCCACTCTTTCAAACCCTATTCAGGTACCTGACCATGGGGGAAAAAAAAAAGGAATAAACCTTATTCAGTACTATATGTTGGAAAATTGATTAGGTTATCTCCACAGAGATGTGACTCGCTCAATTGTGGGTATTATTAACCTTTCATTAGAGGGACATGTGACCACCTATTCTAGGTGGGTCTCGATAAGTTTGATGGAATCCTTTAAAATAGGAAGCATTTTGGATTGGCTGTGAGAAAGCATGAGAACCACAGAGTGCACCAACCAGCAACCTTTGGAGATGAAGAAGGGGAACACCCTCAGGAGAGCATCATAAAAAAGAAGCCAGGAGAGAAAACTAGCAGATGCTAGTTCATCACATGCCTTCATAGCACATAGAGAAACCCTGAACGTCACTGGCCTTCCTGAACCAAGGTATCTTTCCCTGGATGCCTTAGATTGGACATTTCTATAGACTTGCTTTAATTTGAACATGTTCACGGCCTTAGAACACGTGACCTTGCAACTTAATAAATTATCCCTTTTAAAAGCCATTCTGTTTCTGGTATATTGCATTCCAGTAGCTAGCAAACTAGAACAACATGGTTCACTTCTTTATATATGTATCAACTAAAATACCAAGACCCCTCCTGTCTAGGTTCCTCCTTTCTCCCTCCATCCTTCCATCTGGCTCCTTGGAGTACATATACTGCCATCTTGGTCCTAAAGAAGAGGGCTGTGTCTTAGGAAAGGACAATCTCTGGTTGGAAGGTGCCTGATATTCAGTGCTGGATCCCAGTCTTACTGGTACCTAGTAGGCACTCAACAAACATTTTTTAATGAATGGATTAATCAGACATACAGGCTACAGCGTTGCTTCAAACTCCAGGACTGAAGCTAGTTGGCCAGGAGGTTAATGGTGTGGATTTCCTAATGAGATTAGTCTCAGCCACATTGAGGAAGAGATTAGGAAATGGCAAGTGCTAAGGGCTGTAAGTTTTTGCCCTTCACATTTGGATCTAACTGGGCTATCTGCTACAGAGAGATAACCCTACTGTATGATGGCCAGAAGATTTAATCTATCAGGAATACACCAGCTATACCTTCTGAAATCATAATGGGGAGGCTAAGGAGGCTTATTATTGTTCCTACTTTATTGGACTCCAACCCATTACAATGTTAAATTGCTCATTATTTCCAGTTCACCATTCATAGGTCTAGGCTGCCATTCCCGAGATTCCTCTACAGAGGACTCTGCTGGATCTTCAACCAGGAGACTCAATACACTGGAAGAAACATCAATGAAAGTCTATTTTAGAACCTTGATGGAAAGTACCCAGTGCTGTGTATTTATGAACGGCAGGCAAGATAATGTATGTACCGCAGTTAAAATGATGAAGAAATAAGAACAGGAAACATCTCTATAAAGAATGTGTGATATGCTAAGTTGGTTAGAAGGTTACTCCGTCTTAGGTTTCAGTCATGGAAGACAGCACAAGAGCATATCTCCTCTGCCCCTCGAGGCTGATATATTAGCACAGAATGATGTTTTACCACCCCTGATATTTCCTTCCTGAGAATGGAGCACAACTAATAATTAAAACAACCTCAGGTCTCTACCATACCTTCACTCTCTTTTCTTCAGGGAATGGAGTGACTTCTCCCAGTGGCCAGTGAGCAAGCCTTGGCTTTGCTCACCTCTGACTTTTCTCTTCTTAGGAATCAATGGCCACAAACAGCTCTGGTTCCTCTGTTCTGGTCTCAATGGATGTGCCATGGAAAGCTGGCAGAGGAGGAGGGAGACCACAGAAACCCAACTGCTGTCTGTGCAAAGGTGGCTATTTCAGCCTCATTTTGGGGTTTATGTTAGCTCACTGGCTTTGCCACAGGCCTAAAGTATGACCTCCTTCTTAGCCTCTAGCAGCAATGAGTTACTAAGGTGGACTCCCTCTTTCATTTGGTAAGAACTTGGTTCCAGAAAAGAGGACACAGTTCAATAGGAGAGTCCTATAAGTTATGACTTGAGAGCCAGCCAGTTGATTTTGTAAATAAAGTTTTTTGGAACATATCCATGTCCTTTCATCCAAGTATTGTTTATGGCTGTTTTTATCCTGTATCGGTGGAGGTGATGGTGACTCTGTGGCCCACAAAGCTGAGAATATCTACAATCTGGCTTTATTTATATATTTTGATTTTTTTTCAGTCTGGATTTTTGCAAGGGAAAATTTGCAACTCTTTCTCTAGAATCTAGAAGAACATGATCGAAAAACAAATAATTGATGTTGATAGTAAAGGAAAAATAATATGAACGTAGACAACTGCAACTAACCACTGCTCGCCCTACACACTGAAAAGCCAAGTGGGCCACTTAACAAGCAGGTTCAATGGTTTAAGTCTGAAGTGCGTTTTCCTCAAGTTGCAGGGAACTAAGAGACGCAAGTGGACTGCAGAAGCATGCCCCATCACAATAGCAGAAAGAGGGACTAAAAAAGACATCTCCAGACCCTCAAGCACGCAGGAGCAGAAAGTGAGATTTGGGGAGCACCGACCAGAGGTTCTGGTCTTCTCTGAGCCCTTCAATATACACCTTTTTCAGCATTATCAAAGATACCGGTCAAATGAAAAGCCAAGTCCAGATGTGTTAAGGAGAAACTTCATTCAAAAAGATTATTGTAAGAGGAGGAAAAAGGGAATATTGTAGGAGGTAGGGAGGAGGAGCTATTGCAGTAGTAGAAGGAGACCCTTGCAAATGGAGAACACATTCACCATAAGGTCTGCAAGGATTTCAAGAATTTTGCAAAAAGGGATTTTCTTTTACAGAGAGAAGCAAACAAAGCTAAGAAGAAGCAAGTGTGGGGAAGTGAGATAAAAGTGTGTTAGGATGGGATAGTACATGAAGGAGTGTTTCATGCTAAGGCAGCCTGTTCTTAGGAGAGGCCCTTGCAGTGGGCTGGATGCTGGCTCAGGCAGAGGGTGGGCTAAAGTTCAGGTGCCTGGGGGAAGGAGAGACATTCAACCCAAGTTTGGGTTCTGATTGCTCAGTGGGGACTAGCAATTCAGCTAATCATTTATGAGGTGAGGACAGGAATTTGGAGGGCCTGTGTCTGGCCTTGTTATGGATAAACACTGGGGGACATCTGTGAGTCTTATCTTAGTCTTATGAGGAAGGGAAGGTTCTTTGCATTAAGCTGCTTTCAGGAATACAAAGGATGTGTTAACCTTTCCCTGTTTTCCAGGATCACAAGGCTCAGGTAAGGCAATGATTAGGAGCTTCTTCAGTTCAGAATCTGTGGACAGTGATTCTGCAGACTTTGTGGGGGCAGAAGGTCCAATGAACTATAAGGAAAAAGCAGAGATACAGATGTTGTGGTACAAGACTGAAAAGTATCTTAGCAAGTGTTGTTTGGGTCAAGTTCTTAATCATCATCCACACTCCTGTGGATTTATTATTGTAAAAAGGACCCTTTGAAGATGCATTATTGTAAAAAGGACCTTTGATGAAGTATTATTAGTTAAGGTGTGGCCCAACTGAATCCATATTCCTGGAGTCCTGTATATGTAGTAGAAATTAATACACAGTGCATCAGAGAAGGCCATAGGGATAAACCTGAAGTCAGAGGAAATTGTAAGAACAGAAATCTGGGGACAGACATTGCCATGGGACTGGAGGCAAAGATGCAATCCAAACAACCTCTAGGATTGTGGCAGGCCAGCACCAGAACGCTGCAAATTTCAGAGGGAACACATAGTCTTACTGATACATTGATTTTGCACTTTTAGCTTCTGAAACCATGTGCCAATAAATTCCTGTTGTTTAAGCCAAGCCACTGTGAGGTATTTGTCATAACAGCTCTGGCTATGACAACAAATCATCAAATAGTGCATGCAGTCTCTGTGTGACTGGAGAGCTAAGAAACAAAGTCCCCCAAAGGAAATTAAACAAGGAGGTTTTCCAACATACAAGATGGGCAAGAAGTCACCTTATACGGGACCTTTGTGGTGGGTTTACATTGTGTCACCCTAGCTAAGCAAGGAATATGCTCTCCAGAATTTCCTTCCCTCTTTCAATCCAGGTTAAGGTTGCCCACAAGAGAATGCTGCATGAGATGTGGAAGGTGCAGGTGAAGTAGTGGGCAGATGCCCTGAAGGATGGAGGTGTGGGGCACTGGTGCTCCTGGAGTTTCTGCCCATTTTCCCTTTTCTGCTCTTTACTTCCTTGGTGAGGGGCAGCAGCTGGACCCATGCTCCACCAGCTCCCACTGCAGTTCCTCTTTCAGCTTCCATGTCCTGGAGCAGATCATGTGCGTAACTCTGTGGCACAGGTCACCAGCCTCTGTACATCATCCATGTTCCAATGGGTAGCCAAAGAAGGGTAGAATTAGGGTCCGAGTTTACCCTCTTGGCTGTCTGCATGTCTTTGCTCTCCTACTTTACATCTGATTTTTCTCTCTGATTGCCTGCCTTGCTAACTTACATCAAATTGGGATCCATGACCAGACACAAACTAAAGCTTTCCAGAGATTCTTTACCACCTCTCATCATTGTATAGGGTCTGAACCTTATACTAAAACCTCCTTTCCAGATCACTAACAGTACTTCTGTTTTTTTGTAATTATTGTAGGTTAAAAAGATATCCCCCAAAAGATTTAAAATCTGTCCCCCAAAGGGTAATCCCTCCATCTATGACTGTGACTTTATTTGGAAATAGGGTCGTGGCACATGTAATCAAATTAAGACAAGCTCTTACTGGATGGGGGTGGGTTCTAATCCAATGCCTATTGTTCTTTTAAGAAGAGGGAAATCTGGTTCCCTCTGCACATGGGAATAAGGCCATATAAAGTGAGAAGAAGAAACTGGAGAGAGGCACAAGCCAAAGAACACCAGAGATTGCCAGCACCCTAAAGAAGCTGCAAGAGGTAAGGAAGGGTCTTTCCCTACTGGCTTCAGAGGGAGCACGGCTGGGAGGACATCTTGGTTTCAGACTTGGAGACTCCAGAATGGTAAGACAATAAATTTTTGTTGTTTTAAGCCACCCAATTTTTGGTGGTTTATTATGGCCACCCCAGGAAAGACTGATCCAACCAGTGACTGACGTCTCTACTGCCAGAATCAAACTTTTGCAAGATAGCAGGAAACCTACAATTCTACTTTCTGAAAGAGGAGATAATGAGCACAGATAGATTCCTCCACTGGTAAAGGCATAATACCAAAATTAACCTTTTTCTGAGATGTTTTTCCTCTTGTTTCAGTATATATATAACGATTGTGATTCTGGAAGCCTGGTATGGCATCCCAGCAAGGCTAAGCCCAAGATCTTCACTAACTCAACTGCCGTCTGATACTGTGTCAGGAAGAATTATGGACCCTAAAGATGTCCATGCCCCAATCTTCTGAGCCTGGGACTATGTCATTTAACATAGCAAAAAAACTGCAGATGTGATCAAGAACCTTGGGATAAACAATCTCCTGGATGATTCAGGTGGGCTTAAACTAATTACACGTGTCTGTAAGAGTAGAGACCCTTTTCTGGCTGTAGCCAGAGGGAAATATGACTATGGAAGAATGGTCAAAGTTGCAATGTGGCTAGCTTTAAAGATGGAGGAAGGGGGACATAGACCAAGTAATGTGCACAGCACATTGAGGCACTGGAAAAGGCAAGGAAATGGATTATCTCCTAGGCATTTCGTAAAGGAATGCAGCTCTACCCAACAGCTTGATTTTGGAAGTTACAGCTGTCAGAGCTGTAACTTCCAGAACTGTAAGATAATAAATTGCTTTATGCTACTAAACTGTGTGCTAATTTGTTACAGCAGCCAAAGAAATCTCATACAGATTTCACTGAGTGACTGCCAAGGCCTTGGTGAGTTCTGGTTTCTGGGTATATGCTTGTGCCTGGGATTACTTCTGTAATTTGATGGGTATGGGGCCAGTGTGGTGGACACGTTTCAATTATGAGATGGGTGAGAGTTGGCATGAATTAATGTCTCTTTGAAAGCCCTAGTACAATCTCACCAATTTTCACCATGACAGAGTTGAAGGAACTAGCATCTGACAGATACAGTGAGAACCTATTGGGCTAAGATGTAGAGTAAAGAATTGGAGAGGACGCTTTCCACACTCTAGTTAACTTAAAAACTGTAGACTCTGAACTTTGGCAAGAGATTGATTTTTAGACTTTAATTCCTTTGTACTTTAATGTCTTTAGACTTCAATACAAATGTGGATTTAAACTTAACTTCTCAATTTCTCCTTGGGAGTTTTATATTTGAATGGAGTTTATATTAATATTCGAAGGATCTCTACATTGCTGGCATTGTAATATTGGAGGGTCTGTATCCATTTTTATCTTTATGATATTGTTTAATATCACTGAAGAACCTCTGATATGTTATGTTGGACAATATGACTGGACATTATTTGGGAGGAGAAATAAAATTTGCATTTAATTTTAAGGCTTGAGAACACAGTGACCCTGGATTTGATTTAAATAATGTGCTATTCTGACCAATTTTAGTGTCTCTTAATGTAAACTCCTGCCCACCACAAGTCCCAGGTGATCCTCAGAAAGCTCCACGAAGATGAGAAAAAGATGATCCTGATGAACTGCTTATCTCCTGCTTTTGGGAGGCGAGCCACACCCCTGAATGATTATAGAAAATAAAAGGCTGAGGGGTGTTGGGGAATGCTTCCTCTTCGCTCCAATATATAACTTCCATACAGGAGGTTCAATTCAGATTACACTCCAAACCTCTCTTGAATTAAGAAACTCACTTGATCAACAGATTGAAGGAATGCCTCCAACCTGGCTTTCATCAGCATTAGAGGTAATATTTAGTAATATTTACATTTTGATATTTATCAAACTGTTCAGAACGCCTGCAGGGAAGAAGATGTTACTTATTAGGGAATGGAATAAAGAAGATAATGGAATGATTAATTCAGCAGATGAAGGATTTCTCCATATATCTGCAAGGTGAAAAACAGAGGGGAGTGAGGTGGCTGGTGATGCTGATGGAGAAGCCAGTACCTCCCAGGATATTCACAGAGGGGAGCTCATCCCGATGAGGAGGCCAACTGTCCTGGTGGAACCCAGGGAAGTTCCATAGTCAGAGAAGGCAGTTGTCTTAGTTTTCCAAACTGCTATGACCACACGAATTTATTGGTTCACAGTTTCAGACACTAGGAACCCCAAATCAAGGTATTGGCAAGGCCATGCTTTTTCCCCAAAGTCAGTGGTGTTCTGGTGATGGCCTGCCACAATCACTGGAGTTCCTTGGCTTGCATCCCTGCCTCCCATCACATGCCATCTCTCTCCCCTTGCATGTGTTCTTCCAGTTTCAGCTGACTTTCTGTTTCTGTCTCCTCGTGGCTTTCTCGGATTTCTGGCTTCCTGTTTCTTCTCTTTATAAGGCCTCCAGTAATAGGGATTATGACCTGCGCTGATTCAGGTGGGCAACACTTTAACTAATAAGAGCATCTTCAAAAGGTCCTATTTACAAATAAATTCACACACACAGCAACAAGGATTAAGATTAAGAACATGTCTTTCATTGGGATATCTAATTCAATCTACCACAACAGATAGATAGATATTGAAATGAAGAGTAGAGCTAAAACAAAAGGGTGATTGATTAAAAGGAAACAAGTCACCCATCTCCTCATTTTTCACCCCCACTAAAGTAAAAAGAATACCCAGCAACTGGGAAATTATTCATTACTCCCTCCATCCCAGACCAACAAACAAAATAAACACACAAACAACTTAGAAGATTCTTCTCCAAAGAAACTGATTGCCATAGAGGAAAGCAAAAGCGCTCTAACTTGGATATTTGAGCCTTATGTGTATGGACTGAATATTAAATTTTCACAATTTCCTTTCCCAAACTTTATTCCTTAGAAAATTATAGAAGAGTAAACCAAGAAAGAGGAAGATAAGGGATCTGTGAGAGAAGTTCCAACCCAGGAGAGTTAAGTAGCAGCAACAGAGAACAAATGTGCAAATCTGCCCAAAGCATGGAGGAATCCAGATGGGAGATCCATGAGGAAAAAACGGAATTCTGATCACAATCATGGAAAAAGCTGAATCTGTGGTCATCACCATTGATAGAGTGTGAAATGGGGGATCCACTCAGATATGATGCTAGAAATTCTCCTTTGAAGAGGTTCTTCACAGTAGACTCAAGTAATACGAAGATAAACTACGTGGGTCTGCTCTTCCACCAAAATGCAAAGGCTGCTCTCTGGTGTTCAACTCTAAAAATCAAGCTATTGAAAAGCCCTGGAAGACTGAATCTTGGTTACAGAGTAGAATGCAGAAATTTTTAACTCGGATGATATAAAAGCAAAAGTATGAGATAATAGAAGTTGACAAGGAGAAGGCAAGAGAATTAGGAGCACTGATGATATCCTTATTGTACACAATGGGTGGTCTAGAGATAATTTCTGTGTGGTGGAAAAACTAGAGACCTAATCTTGCAGTTACAGATTGAATCTGCAAGAAATCAAGGACAGTGACCCCACCATTTTGGAGTCAAGGGGGCATGCTGGTGAAAATGGGAAGAATCCTCCTCTATCATATTAAAAAGTCAGCAAAGTCTAAGAAAATTGATATAGGTTGGGTGAAATAAGCTTATCACTGAAATACATGGAATAACCAAGGGACACCTAAAAAACAAAGCAAAATAAAGCAAAAGTTAAGGTTGAATGCCACAGAGGGAACTGGGAACAGGATGGATGCTTTTATTATAATCATTTTATACTATTTTGTTTTCTAAACATATACATCTACTACTTTGATTAAAAACAAAATTAAAAGATGGCAATACATTTCATTGCCATCTTAAGATGGCATTTCATTGCCTTAAGAATTCCAATTCCTCACAAGTAGCTTCTTTTAAGAAGATGCATTAAGCAATTGGGTCAATAAGATCCTATTTATTTTAAATACAGCAGTAGTGTTAAATCCTCATGGTTTTACATGTATTTGCATTGCTTTATTTCCTAGAACAATTCATGTGTTTGCTAACATCTGGGAAAAGGTGAAGGACTGCAAGATTTGGGCTGTTCGGGGCCAAGGCATTAAATCAACTTACCTAATGCTAAGAGGTAAAATAGTTAAAACGAGCCATGTTACTTTAATTAAAAGGAAAGACGATTTGTGTATATGAAGCATAAGATGAAAGAATACCCTCTACTCTTGGAGAAGTAGAACTCTTAATGACATTTGCTTTCAACAGAAATAGAACTTATTTATTAAGTTTTGTAGTTTAATAAAACAATTTTATTATGATTTGTAGGAAATTTGGAAATCTTTAGATGGGCATTTCAAAATTCAGGCTGATTATCACCATATTTAGTGAGAGAAAAATTATATTAGCCAAGTCCAAAAGACATGCAGCATTTATAATCAAAGTTTATTTGCTTGGGCGCATTTCAAGTAATAACTAACATTTAATAGCTTCAACTGCATTTAAATAAAATTTTGATCATCATTTCACAGCAATTATTGCACAGGAAAAATTATTTATTGTAAGCCCTCATAGGCACTGCTTAAAAAAAACTCTGCTATGAACAGAGACTGAAGTGTATGGGCAGCTGTTTTTCTAAGCATGCATACTTATACGTTCAAGGCAAATGCAAGTAAATAGCTCATTTTAAATATTTTACTGTTGCTTAGACAGTTTGCCAAGTAGTAATAAATAAATAATTTAAAGACTTTACAAGATCATTTCTTTCATTTGGTCTTCTATTATTCATAATTTGGCTCTCTTGACATCAAAGGTTATTCTGGATATATAGCCTTGGTCTAATTTTAACTATGGTTTAAACCATGTTTCATGTGAAACAAATCACTAAAACTGTTTTCTTGAATATTTGCTCACAAAACATTCTAGTTTGGAAATATCTAGGGAGGAATTAAAAAGGGGATGGCATCCTCTCCCCACTGTTTTTTTCAACACTCAGCCGTTTTCATGCATTATCCAGTAGCCAGGAAAGAGAACACAACCAAAAAAATCCCATGCACTAATGGGATTCCCGGAATGGACGGAGCAGTCATGCCTTGTTGAATTAAGTTCCCTGTGTCAGGGTCCCTGGAAAATTGTAAAGGAAATAAAAGGCACAGTTGTCACACTTCAATCGCTGTTTTATTTAATTCATGCATGAATATCTCACCTAAATCCAGAAAGGTTGAGGCAACTCTTTAAGGCAACAGAAATGGAGTGGCCCTTTTTATCTGTCTTATACTTTTCAATCAACTACTCCACTCTCCAGAGCCATCCACTCCCTCACTCTGACATAGTTAGTTTCTAATTTGTGGACACATTTGTCAGGGATAGTACTCCAAATATTGGGCAACCAGTTGGGCATGAGTGCTGACCATTCAGACCAGGTGCAATGGACATAGGTGTGAGAACAGGGTGGGTCAGCTGAACATGACCTGTACAGGAAGATGCCCATGCCATAGCATGGTACCTGGCACTCTCTAGAGATACAGAAGGATTTGTGGAATGCAGAGCCAAGAGAATGAGTGAAGTGTGTGAATGCATACAAGGAGATTTACTGTAGTACAGAGTTCATAAGCCTTGGGTAGAGTCAAGACTCTCCAAGGAGGAGCGAAAGATGATGAAAGAGGAAAGAAATGGGGAATTAAACTGGTTAAACTGGCTTAGCTGTGTGAGAAAACCAGATTTCCAAAGCTCCACAGGAGGCAAGAGATTCCAAGCTTTTATAATTTACTAGGCTAGATGAGCAAAGGATGGTGCTGAAGATGAAAATGGCTCTTTAAGACTCTTTGAGGTGGATTCGTTTTGTCTCACTTTATTTCTGCTTCAGGAAAAAGAGTCAGCTTTGGCTAGATTTGCATCACTGATTTTGTGTTTAAACAGAAGCCTCCAGAGTCCTGTAGGCTTCCAGGAGTCCACAGATTTCTGCCTGCGCTGAAATGGAGAAAGTTTTGTTACTGCTGACTAGGCTGCTGTAGCAAAACCTACTCCCTGGAATGTTCTCATAGATGCTGCTTTCTATTTCCTTCTCTAGAGTGGTAGCTTGGCCAAGGTGTGTGTTTTCAAACAGTGTCCATGATGGAAATTCCAGAACCCATGTGCCTGTCTTAATGTTCTGACAATAAGATTTTCTTTGGAAAGGATGGAATTCATGCCAGAAATTCAGCCATACTCAATAAGACCCTGGAAATGCAGAGAACATCTGTTGAAGTAGCCAATGTCTCAAACTTTGAGTCTTCTTTCTTGGTCACAAATGACTGCGGTCCTGATGTCTTGGATAGCTTTTGCAGCAGAAGGCAGCATTTCTAGAAGGGGAGATAGAGTCTTGGCCACAAGCTCATGCTCACAAGGAACACTGGGCTATGGCTATGCTTCATCCTTCTCAAAAAGAGTAGAATCAGTGGTGTAAGTACTCTTCCTCCCTGTATATCAAGTACTATCTAATTCTTACAGCTAAAGTTTTGCCAGGAAAAGAAACTTGATATTTAGAAGAGGAAAACTGCCTTTTATGTATCCACAGTGGCTCACACAAAAAGTTTGATGCTGCCCAAGTGCATATACCAGCTGACAGGTAGAACCTGCCAAATCAGTGCTAAAAGACATGGCCATCGGCCCCTCTATTTCCTATGTCAATATGAGAACAGGCTCAGGCTTCACCGTGGACAACACCAGGTGATGGAGAAAATGTTACTGCTTCTCAGTTTTAAGCCATTAACCATCACAACCTTTGGCATGTAGCCAAGTTTCCCTAGTCATAAGATGCAACACTATATAGGGAACTTCTAAACAAGTGTTTGGTACTGGAGCAAATCCAAATTTTGCTGAAATTCAAGTCTTTTCACATCATGTAAAAGATGCCTCAAGTGCACAACAGAAGGTGTTTCTACAATTCTACTGGCTTCATGCCTTCCTTGGCAAGTCACTAAAGCACAAGAAGCACCTCGTTCTTGACGTCTGTTTTCCAGCATCTTCAGTGAATCCTTTTGCACAGGTGTTCCCAACTTAAACGGGACCCATGGAAATGAGGACAGATGTCCTTAATCATAACGTCAGGGTATATTTTCAGTTCTTTAACTCACCCCAAAACTATCCTAGACATCATAATATGGAGATAATAAAGATTTTCCCTTACCTGACCCATGTTACTCCATGATCCTCTAGTGTGAAACATTACATAAATAGCATCATAACCTTTAACAACTATTTTTTCCCACAAAGACAATTCAACACTTTACAGAAAGAAAAGAAAAAGGAAACATTTAGGTCCTAATTTAGCTGAGAGTGAGAAAACACTAATAGTGACAATAATCATAGGGGTGCAAATTTTAAAAGACAGGGTGAGGCTGAGAATCTTGACCAAGGACTGAAGAAATATTCATGACTCTGGCTTAAGCAAAATTTTTTCTTAAATAAACATATTCACATATACTTCATTTGCATAGCTACAAGAAAACTTTAGAGTTGGAACTGAAGGCTAGTGGAATCACAGATAATTAAGAGATTCTATTTTTTGAGTCAACGTTATAATACATTTGCCAAATACTTGCTTAAAGGGTATCATGACCCCAAATTCAGCATTTAGAGCAGTAATGAACATAATCAAGAAGAGCAAACATTAGAGTAATTTGAAATCTCATATTGAAGTCACCCATTTTATCAGCACTAAAGTTTACTTTGTTCACACATGCTAAGTACTAAACATTGTCTCCTTCATTAAATCCTCATGACTCTCTAAGAGGCAGATGTTATTACTATCTCTATTTTATAAATCCTGAAAATTCTATTGTCATAAAAAGGTTTCCTCTTGTGTTCGGTTTTGTAAAATTTTTTAATACGTAATATTACCTTATGACTTATAGTTGCATAGATATTTTATTCAAGAAATTAACTGTTAGGAATAATAAGGCTCTCAGATCTTAACCATACTTTAAGCCAGAATGTATACCTTATTACCAAATGACTCACCCATCTTGTCCTTATATCAATCATTATTAATGCTATTCTAATCATAATTCATGGGAACTGTAAGATGCTCAACTACTTCTAACCACTGAAATATGGTTATAGAATTTTAGTGAGGATTATGTTTCCTGGATTCCAATTGCTTAGTATAATCAGTCCATACGTGTTAATCTGATATCATCTTATTGACTCGTTCATTCATTTGCACACATTGCTGAGGCTGCCCCGTGGCATTAGCATCCTGAGAGGCCGTGGACTGTACTGTCTGGGCTGCAGATCTGCCACTTGGCTGGACAGTGAAAAACCGAGCCTGGGACTCGGTCGCGATTCTAACCTGTGACCAGCTCCCGGATCTCCAGGTCGGTGGTCTTGCGGAGTAACCTCACCAGCGCTGGGATGCCACCACAGTTTTTCAGAGCAATTTTGTTATCATCATTGGCTTTGCCGTACACCAAGTTCCTCAGAGCTCCACAGGCACTGCGGTGGACCTCCGTCATCCGATGGTCCAGCAGGTCCACCAGCAGCTGGATGCCTCCTTGTCGCCTTATCTGAAAGAGCAACAGATACCACTTGTGCTTTAGAGATGATTCACTAGCTAAACCAAGACATGGCTTTCATTAGAGGTACTTGCTACAATTGATTGCATTGAACTGTATGAAGGGATACAAAGAGGAAAGAAAATAAATGAGGGTTCCCTTTAGAATTTATTGCCTTTACTTGC
Source organism: Tamandua tetradactyla (assembly GCF_023851605.1). Taxonomy (NCBI): domain Eukaryota; kingdom Metazoa; phylum Chordata; class Mammalia; order Pilosa; family Myrmecophagidae; genus Tamandua; species Tamandua tetradactyla. The sequence continues at coordinate 59,807,655 of NC_135335.1, forward strand.
TTTAATATACTACCCAAGAAAAATTCTAATGCATCTCCTTTCAAGCAACTGGATTTTGAATAGATAATTTTAGCATCATAATGGATGTTTTAGGCATTTTTCTTTGTTGAAATATACCACATACTCATAGTGTCAACAAATGGGGAAGCAAAAGACGTTAGAATGGGTCTTACCCCTTAAAAACCAATATTCACAATATGTTTCAGACGGCTGGTCTCCTTACTGCCCTTTGAGTTTCAGACCAATTTTATAATTTAGTCTGGAAGCGGTCAACGTACAAACAATTTCATTGAGTTTTCATTAGCAAAGCTGCATTTAAATATTTCATGGAAGAGTATCTTGATTCATTTAGTAATACCCTCTTATTTTAACTTCAATGTTCCTCAGGAACCAAAGGTAATGTGACACCTCCAATACTAATTTTCTTACTACAGAAATGTCATGCATCCCTTAGGCATCCCAGGACATAGAGCTAAATCCCCAACTTGTTCAAATGTCGCCTTCTCTATAAGGCTACTCTAACCACAATGCTCAAAAGCACAGTCTGAACCGTAACCCCCGCCACCCCCCCTACCCCCCGCCATCAAGCATTTCTGTTTCACCTTAATTTGCTATGGAATTCCTTCATGGCACTTGTCACCTTCCAATTTCCTCATTTAAAATGTTTAATGGTGTTGTCTGTCTCCTGCTGGAACCACCTTTCTGGAGGACAAGTATCATTCTTTTGTTCACTGACACATCTCCATTTCAAGTGCCTACAGCGAGGCCTAGCACACAGGGAGTGCTCAACAAGGACTTGTATGAATGGGTGTGTGGGGGATAATATTTTACTTGCTACAGTAATGTTCTCAGGTTCCCTAAAACAGGGCTTTCCAAAACTGAGTAATGTCATGATTTACAGGGGTGGGAGTGGGGAACAACTTTTTGGAACAGCCTCGGGTCAACAAAGGTTTTACTTTGTTTACAAACAAATGAGGGTCTACATCATTCATAAAAGTTGGACAAACAGATCAGTTGGAATATGCTTATAGGAATTACCGTCAGGCATCAACAACATGAAAAGATAATAAGTTGAAATCCTCACAGGACACATGGATCTCAAGGCCCTAATTTGGAATGCATGAAGGTAGGTTACTACATATTGTATCTCCTGTGAGACAGGAGTAGGCAGAAGAGGAGGGGAAGACTGGGGGTGGGGAGTGGGCAGGATTCATGAGTAGGATTCTAACTTCCCAGGAAGGTGGCTAGATGGGTTACTAGGACAATTTTAAAAAGAGAAAAAGGAGAAAAAAACAACTTATGGTTTTAATCCAGAGCCCACCCAGCACCCACCCAAGAGAGAGGAAGTTAGTATCACTGTGTGCACATGGCCTGCACATAGAAATCTGATATAAATCTGAATTAAACCACATCCACTTTACTATAATCATTCAGAAGGGATATTCCATTTGTTTGAAGAGGTTAAAATATGAATGTCATTTTTCTCTATGGGTGTATATTTTGCATGTATGGGCTTCACTTTAAAATCCTCTGGGTTTAACTTTCTGAATGATGAAGCTGTTGAAAATGGACACTAATAAATTCATCCTTGTAGTGAATCTACCAGTTATGTATTAAAAGTAGATGGTATAATCTATATCTATCTATCTATCTATCTATCTATCTATCTATCTATCTATCTATCTATCTATCTATCTATCCATCTCTATCTAACCTTTTAGCTATACTAGATATTATAGTTAATATTTTCAATCCATGATAATATATATTATCATTATATTACCATTAATATCTACTTAATTAATTAAGCTACTGAAATATTATTCCAAAACACTCAGAAGGAAAATTAATTCAAAATGAGTACAATATGAATTCTTAATAGTATCATAAGACTACAGTGTTTTCAGTGTGACCCCAGTTAAAGGCATATGCCAAAATTTACAATGAGATCATAGGCTCTATTTTATTTATAGACACACAAATAAGACAATTCAACTTGGCATTTTGATCTTGTTTTGGGGGTCGCGAGACCATTTATATTAAAACTTTCCTTGGGTGGCCAATGGTGTCACAGTGGCAGAGTTCTTGTCTGCCATCCTGGAAAACTGGGTTCGATTCCCAGTGCCTGCCCATGTCAAAAAAAAAAAAGTTTCTATTTTCTTGGGTTTGAATTTTTTTTTTTTTTTTTTAAAGGAAAGACAGAGAGAAGGAAGGAAGGATAGAAGGAAGGAAGGAAGGAAGAAAGGGAAACATTTTTAAACATTTTCTTGTTTTATTGTATTCTGTTTCTCCGTTTTTGTTACATGGGCTGGGGCCGGGAATCGAACCGAGGTCCTCCGGCATAGCAGGCAAGCACTTTGCCCGCTGAGCCACCGCGGCCCGCCCTTGGGTTTGAATTTTATCTGAGAACGTGAGAATTCTTCTTGGGTTTTCCGAATTCCCTGAAACATTCAACTGAGTTGGTTTTTAAACATTCCTCTCTGTGAACTGTGATGGCCAAGTCCTCGGTTCTTTCTCTTCCTCCTACTGCCTCCCCTCTTCTAAGAAGATCAGATGGTAAGACATGAAATGCACTTTCAGTTCTACTTTGCAGGGTCTTGATTTCATTGCAGGGCTTCTGGGCAGCTGGGGGTGGGGGCGGGGGCAGGGATGCATCCAGATGTCGCCCTCTTCCCTTCTCTACTTTGCTTTTCTCCTGGGTCCTCCTTGTACCACAGCCCTTCCAGATTCTTCTTATGATCTACCTTAAACCCTTCTAAACCTCGTAACAAAACTTTTTTAAGCATTAGAAAGCTACAGGGTAAACTGTCTTCTTTTGTTTTGGCACCTTCGCTTCCTCTCCCACTAAAGAAATGGTAAAGCAGCTTTATCTTCCATTTGTCCTTCCAACTGATCATTCCATACCTAACAGGCTGAGCCCTGGCTTCGGTTCACACCCCATTATTTCTGGTTTAACTAGAGTTTACCTTCTCATCTTACTCTCTTAATCATCTCCATGCTGTAGTTTCCAAAACTGAAATCTTGAAAGATGCAAATTCAATATTTATTAAAACACAACCAGCTTAGCCTGGCCCCAGAAAAGCATCTGAAACATGACAGTAAATCAAGAAATAGTTATTAGATGAACGGAAGAATGGCCCAGATGACTGCCACATGTTAGTTTCCTCCTCTTTCTCTCTCTCTGTTTTTTTTTTTTCTTTTTTCTTTTTGGGGTGCATGGTCTGGGAATCAAACCTGGGTTTCCCGCATGGAAGGCAAATATTCTACCACCGAACCACCCATGCACCCTCATGCAATCCTTCTCTTTTAAGATTGCCTGTGTGATTCAGATTTATATACACGAATACAGAATACTGAATAAAAACCATCTATGTTACAATACATTCAGGAAAAAGGACAGCTTGAATTGGACTGGGATTGAACAAATCTCCTATCTGCTCATTTCCTGAATCTGATAAAAGTGGGGAAATGGCTTTTCATACATAACCTGAATAGACAGTCTTAAATTTGTTCATTATATGATTCTTTCATACAAGATCCAATTAAGTCAACTGTTCCTATGTCAATGGTCACATTTATTGTCTTGCCTCAGTGGGAACCTCAGGAATCTAGATAGAGAGAGGTGGACAAGAAGTGAAAAAGGTGGAGGCTGATGAACTCCATGACCAGGGGAAATACAAAATGATTTAACCAACCAGACAAAGCAAAGCCATGTCCTACTGCTTGCCCTAGTAGGTAGTTTAATCAGAAGGCATGCTTAATCCTGATGTAGACGGTCTCTTGGGAGTGAACGTTTGGATGGTGTGTGCTTACCTCAGCCACTGGGTACAGAGAAACATGAAAACTGCTTCTACACCTTTGTCACAAAATACAGGTTTTGAAGTATTTTTTCTACTTAAACTCCAGCACTGAAAGGATCAAAATCCATCCAAGAGGTGGATGCAATGAGTTTCTTCCTTGTCCATTCCTTACAAAGCAGAATATATATATATAAGCCTTTTAAATCAGGAAATAGGATGGGCAATTAAATTAAGTACAAGAAAAATGCCAATAATGCAATATCACCCATCGCAAAAAATAGAGTTTCTTCACTTAATGGAATTCTTACTCTTAATACTATCTGTATTTATTGAGAATAAAATACATTTATCAATAAATTATCATTAAATTAATAGCAATATCAAGGAATAATTTATAACATAGTCACTTACAGAAGTGTTTGTGTGTTCATGACAGTCTTTCTAAAATGATAATGAATATGTCTATGCATAGTGAGTTTAAAAATTACCTTGACGGCTTGCAAGAGAAGTTGTCTTGGGAGGAACCAGCCTTCATTTAGAAGCATACCTGGAGAAGTGACTACCCATAATGAGAACCTGAGGGCGCGGGGCATCTAAACCTTTTTGGCAACACAAAAGATTGCTCACCTGCTCTGCATTTGAAAGGAGAAGGAATTTGGAGCTGAGGATAGGAAAGAATAGTCTTTGTCAAAAGACTGGCTCAAGCCCCTTCAAGATATAATGCCTGAATGTCTTTCAAGCCAAATTTAGTCAACTGAGCCAAGATTTTAAATATAGAAATGTAACTCATAATGAATTATTTGAATGAGTGTTTTGCATTTTGGACTGCAAGACATGGACATAAATTAAGGAAGCGTTCAGGAAGTTAAATTTAAACACACACACATTCTTCTATTCTATTTGTTCAAATCAGACCCGCGGTGTTATAAACTGGCCATACTCTGAAGTACTAAAGGACATCCAGATAAATTATCAGTAAAAAGCGACCATCTTTCAATGAAACATTTCAAAGGAGTTTCATTATCAAAGCATCAAAAGGACCTCTTAATTAAGCAGCATCACCTACTGGTTGGTGAGATAAGGATTTCACAGTAGGTATGGATCTTGGATATCCATTTCTATATCCCCTAGTGATCTACTGCATTTTCATCCAAATGCATATATCTCTGAGCATTAACTAAAGAAAATAGGGTAGACCTGAGAACCAAAGTAAATTTAAATAATATTCTCCTGAATAATATATAGCACTTCTTGCTTTAGATATTTATGACCAATCAAGTCACAATGTCTAAAAATTGGTTTATAAAGATTATCAAGAAACACTTATGGGCCCAGTGGTTTTACTACATTCTCAATTAACTTCTATTTTTCCTATAGTGTGGGTTTGAAAAATTAAAAAATGGTATTGTTATAATATATTCCTTACTAATATTTAACAAATATTTTTTTTTTCTGCTGAAAGCCTTACTGGAAGATACAAAGTTTGCAGATCCAAAACCAGAGGCTTAAATAGAGAAAAGTGGATCTCACTTTTCCACTTTAATATAGAAATTACCAAGTAATCAGTTTGCAAAATACATATTCTCCCTTGTTGAATCACATCCTTTGCTTTTATTACAAAGTCAGTTAATTAATCAATGTTTTCTTACACTCTGAGTTGGTACAGGTCCATGTAACTGCCTCCATTTAATAGGTGAACCAGGATGAATTATGTTTCTTTTTTTAACTGTTTTACAGAATGGGTCTATTGTAGTGGTTTTGGAGCTTGGTGGGCACAAATCATAGCTCTTGCTCTTTTTATCATTTTGAAAGGATTACGTACCCTAGAAAAGCTATGTTTTAATTCTGACCCATTTTGTGGAGGCAGCAGTTTCTTATAATCCCTATTCAGCACTGTAGGCTGGAAACCTGATTGAATTATCTTTACAAAGATATGACTCACTCAATTGTGGGTATTAATAGTTAATTAGAGGGAGCTGTGACACCATCTATTTCAGCTGGGTCTTGATCAGTTTACTGAAATCTTTTAAAACAGGATACATTTTGGAGAGAGCAGCAGAGTCACAAGATCCACGAGAGCCCAGGCAGCCAGAGACCTTTGGAGATGGAGAAGAAAAATGTCCCCAGGGGAGCTTCATAAAGCAAGAAGCCATGTTCACCATGTGCCTTCCCAGCTGAGAGAGAAACCCTGAATGTCACTGGCCTTTATTGAGTGAAGGTAGACTCTTGGTGCCTTAATTTGGACATTTTTATAGACTTGCTTTACTTGGGACATTTTCACAGCCTATAACCGTAAACTTGCAACTTAATTAATCCCTTCTTTTTAAAAACTGTTCCATTTCTGCTATATCACATTCAGACAGACAGCTAGTAAACTAGAACACTCTTTAGAAAATCCTTGTTCCTTCAGGCAAGTTACCTAAATGTTTGCAAAACATGACCAAAATGTTAACCTACACCAAAGAGTTGCTTTGAGGATTACATGAGATTTTAAATATGAAGTGTTTAACACAAAGAAAAACAGTCCAACAAAAAATGGGCAAAGGACTTGAACAGAAATTTCTCCAAAAAAATATACAAATGGCAGCTAAGTAAATGAAAAGATGCTTAACATTATTAGTCATCAGGGAAATGCAAATTGAAATCATAGTGAAATACCACTTCATGCCCATTCGGATGGCTATTATTAAAAAAACAAAACATCAAATAACAAATATTGGAGAGGGTCATGGAGAAACTGGATCCCCTGTTCATTGATGGAAGGAATCTAAAATGGTTCAGTAACTCTGGAAAACAGTTTGGCAGCTCCTTAGAAGTTACACATAGAGCTACCATATGACCTGGCAATTCCACTGCCAGGTACATACCCCAAGAAATTGAAAAAAGGGATAAAAACATTTGTACACCAATGTTCATATCAACACTGTTCACAATAATAGGAAGGTAGAAACAACCCAAATGTTTGTTGACAGAGGAATGAATAAACATAATGCGGTATGCACTTACACTAGAATATTATTCAGCCCTACAAAAGGAATGCCGTTCACATGTCACAACACTGGATGAACCTTAAATGCGTGAATAAAGCCAGCGGCAAAAGGACAGCTATTGTATGATTCAACTTAAATAAAATATCTAAAGTAAGCAAATTAATAAGAAAATAGAAGGTAAATTAAAAGTTGCAGGGGTCAGAGGCAGGGGGTGGGGTGTGGGGCAGGGACTTATCGTTAATACTTGTTTAGGTACAGCCTTTCCATTCAGAGGCATGAAAAAGTTTTGGTAAAGGACAGTGGGATGGTAACACAACATTGTGATCAATTCCACAGAAATGTACACTTAAGATGGGACTTTCTACATGTTCTCACAATAAAAACAATTTTAAAAAGTGAAGTGTCTAAAACTGCTCAATGAATATTATCTGTCAAGGATTCGCCCACTGTACTGACATGTTAAATGATATTCTTAATTGAATTTACTGCCTGGTTTATATGTGGACTAATTTAATAATATGCTGATAGAATATAGGATAGAGTCAGTGAAAGTATACAGTTCATAGGTATAACTTTATAAATTTCATTTAATGTGTGCACTATATATTATTCAATAGATCACAAATCCAATCTGGGGAATAACTATTGAGATTAAATAGGGGATACATTTATTCTAGAATAAACTGCATGGATTATATTGGTCATTTAAAAAAGTAATTTCAAAGCATGTGCATCATTATTGCAACAGAGTTATTTGACTAGATGTATTTCTGAGGCAAGTATAATGAGTTAATTCATCTACAATTAAAAAAGAATAAGGATGCAATTTAGCCAAATGTTTTCTTCCCATTATGATAAGTTAGATGACAAAAAGCAGGCTTTTAAAATCTAATAATTTTTAGTTGATATTAGTCCTTATATAAAAAAGGAAATATCCTTCTGAAATGTATAAAATATTTTTGGCAAAAAGAGGGAAGAACCACTTTTTTATTTTATTAATAAAGTAGCTCCTAATAAACAGATGAAAAAATGCAATTAGTAGCAAACAACTCAAAAGAAATAATTACTAATGGCTTAAATGGCTTTGATGATTCTACTCTCACAAAAGGTCTCCCAACTGCCATTCATATGCCCTGATGTAGGACGTGTTGGGGTCTTGAATTCATCTCTATTCTTGTCTAGCATCAAGATCTGTGAGTGTTTGAAGTCTGTGTTTCTGCTTTGCCTACCTCAAGACAGACAAATGGAAGAACCCACTGGAACTCATATGGAAGGGATACAAATATTTATAGATGCATTATTATTACTATTTTATTTCCCTTATTCTATCCAATCCAAAGGCCCCTACAATTCCCAGAACCTTTTCCACTCCATACAGATTTCCCAGAGCAGCTCACACCCCACTAAACATATCCTCAGATGGTACTGAAATTGGGCAAAACCATCTCACAGGAAATTGCTGTACCTATAATATAATGAACATCTTGGAGATGAGAATCTGATTTTTTTTTTTTTGTTATCTTCACTTAAAACTTTAAAAGAAGTGGTTGACATTGTATTACCTGTTAGTATAGGCTCCATCCATAAAGAAAATTATTTGATTGATTTCTGAAATGATCTATTTTAGACCAGTTTGAACTTTCAAGTCATCATCATCTTTATGGTTTTAAAGAAATAAAGGGAAGGGGGAAATATCCTATATCTGGGTCTGAATGTGAATCATTATTCCACACAGTGATGCATTTTACAAGATGCTTTAAAAGGAACAAAGCTTCCAAAGACCACAAGCAAATAATATCTGCCACAGTCCTTGGCCCTTTCTATTCCCCTATTGCTAACTGTGATTGTAAGCAGTGAAGTTTTCTAGACATGCACCCTGTCTACGAATGAAAAGCAGTCATATAAGTGGATGAACAGTAGGAATTCTGGATTCTCAATTTGAAAATCCTGCCACCTGCAAGGAAGGGGGCACTGAGGGCAAACATGCTTCAAAGTTGCCTGTCTGGGAGCTGGGGAGCTGGTGCTCTCATGCAAACACCCATGTCAGTGCTCGGAATTGCTGAAAGCCAGAGACCAGTTTCAACATTACTTTTTTTTTCTCAGCCAAAACCCACATGGGACCATGTTTTGTTATTCAGATGGCTCTTAGCACATCCTATTTGTATTGCAGTTGCATATACATATCTTATAAATACCAAGTCATTCAACTTTATAATGCTCATCAGTTAGCCCATTGCTTTTCTTGCAGGAGGTGTTCACATCGATAAGAGATAAATCAGTTCAGGTTAATATTCTTTCAACAGTATCTGAACTTCTCCTCAAACAAATCTGTCAGTAGAAGGGACATAGATCATTGGCCACACTTTTGTAATATGACTGATTAAAATTCCTGTATAACTGATTCGATTTCGGTTTCCAGCAGGTGCTGAGACTTTTGCTGGTTAAACCAGCTTTCATTAGATTAAATTTCTCTATGTGTGTTTGGGCCAAAAAATAGACACATTCTCTAACAACAGTGATAGGATGCATGGAATAGGACTACTTCTTAATAGTACTAATGTTACTTTTTAGACACACCCAGGAAAGCCCCTTCTTCTTCACATGTAAATAGGGAATTAATTTGAGTCTACAAATTCCTTATGTAAAAACATCACTTAGGAAAGATGCCCAAACAGATATAACGGTTTGCATGCCCTGGCATAAGTTTTGAACTTCTAGATACTTAATACAACAGCGACCATCACAAAAAATGCTGTCCTCCCTTCCTGTGCAAACCGATCTCAGATATTTCTTGAGATACTGGCTGATATTAATGTTCCAGGGTTTTCTCTGAGTTACAAAGTGTGGATGAAATTACATCACAATACCGGGTCACTCCAGGAGTGACTTAAGTCATTCCATTCCAGTGGTTTGAATGGGCCATTCCCAAACAGAGAGATTCCAGCAGTGCTTTCCTTGGGTAATCTGTAACATCATCATCCAGAGACACATATTGTGTGTGTGTGTATGTGTGTGTGGCAGGGTGGAGGGAGGGTTTCTCCTTTGAAAGCCATGCTTCCAGCTTCAAAGGCTATCCTTAATTTTTCTTTACCTTGGTGAAAACATCTCCTCTGCACATAATCTGCTGAAGCAGACATATACTGTATAAGACAGTGAGAATTGAATCTGTTGAAAATTTGATGAAAATACAAGAAGGGCTCATGTTATTGGCATCATTTATATCAAGGGCATATTGTCAGGGCCACATCTAAAACAAGGATTTATTGTCTCCGAAAGTGGACCTGGATTAAAATATTTACAGATACCTCTCTATGGATGACACATCCTGACTCCTTCCTTCTCTCCCACTTTTCAGGAATCTAATATTTTTCACTTCTTTGTGGTGTTGCTGGATGGTTATTGTCTCATCTAATTGTTCATGCTTAGAGAACTAATTAGATTGCCTGTCTTGACCCAGATCTATTGTCCACCATCATTTCTGGCTGTGAGTGCTTGTTTACAGCTATCTAGCAGACTATCTGAAACTGGCTCCTAAAAAAATCTGTGACTATTGTGGTGCTTAAGCAACTTAGGACTAGTAAGAGTCCCACTGAAAACTGGAATAAGGCAAGGACACCATTTATGAGCCTTATTAATTAACTTGGTAGTAGAGGTTATGGTCAGTAGTGTAAGACTGAAAACTGAAATAAGAGGTAAATCATTTGGAAGAAAGACACAATTGTCAAAAGCCCTGAAAATTATATGGAATTAATAAGGGAATTCAGTAAAGTACAAGCTAAATATTTTTAAAATGAAAAGCTTTCTTATGAATTCATATATAAATTTAGAGTTTTATTATATAATAAAGGTAATTTCTTAAAAGTTCAATAGAGAAACATTCCAGTCACAAGAATAATATAGCATACTAAATATTAAGAAACAAACATAACAAAGTATACTGCATAACCTTACAGACGTATGAAACAGCAGACCTGAATTAACATGGACTGCAGCCACTTTCCCATACGAGAAAACCACTATTGCAAAATTATCCACTCCCAAGATTACTTTAAACTTTGAAACAGTTCTAACCCCAGAACTAATATATTTTAAAGAGTTTTAAAATTTTTTTTCTGGACATAATGACTTGAGTTCAACTAGATAAATCGACATGGGAAAAATCATAGGAAAATGAAGAATTATGGAAGTATGAATGTATTCTAAGGCACCCATAAAGAGAACAGTACAACAGTGGTCCAAAGAATCAACCAAGAACAAGCTTATTCACGTGACTTTAGGCTATCATCATGAAGCAGTGGGGATTTAATACCCAGAATTAGTGAACACAGGCTCATCATTTGAGGTGAAAAAATACTTAATTCCTTCTTCACAACTATTGAAAATGAATTCCAGATGGAGTAAAAATTTAAACGCGAAATGTAAAACAAAGAAGAACTAAAGGAATATTTAAATAGATATTTCTTTATTACTGGGGTCAGAAGGTTGGCACTTAATTAGAAGTTCAGAAGCCATTATAGAACTATACACACATTCTATAATGAGGCTTACAAATGCCATTGTCTTATATGGAGGATTTATATAGAAAATATAACTAAAGATGTAAGGTCAACCAAAAACAAACATTCCTCAAATTCTGGTTTTGTATTTTAACATAATTAATCAATCATCTTCTTTAAGAATTAACAATGGGAGGAGGGACAAGATGATGACTTAGTGAGGTGTGAGTTTAGTTCGTCCTCCAGAGCAGCTAGTAAATAGCCAGGGACAGTACAAAACAACTCCTGGGGCCACATCAGTGACTGGACACACAATGTACCCCAGTCTGGACAGGTGGACCAGCTGAGACCTGACACAGACTACAAACCCCTGAAACCACAGAGGCTGGTGCCCCTCCACCATGGGCATGGTGGGCTGGTTCCCCTAGGGGAAAGGAAACAGACTTTACTAGCAACCAGCATTTAGCTCAACCAAGCTTCAAGTGAAGAATTAACAAATTCTGACTACTGAAAACAGGTTCCTAGCACAGATTAAACCTGGAATAAGCACTAAAGGAACTAGGAGTTTTTGCCATGGCAGAGAAGGGGCAGGGATGATGGAAAAAACCAAAATGAAACACAGACTTTTTGAGTTAAACAGCACAAAATACTGGAAAAGGGCTAGACCCCAAGAAAGGGGGCACATTGAGCCTGGAAATACAAAGAGCCACATACCAACCTAAACTCTTGATTGACAAACCTGAGGAGTAAGGGTCTGTCTTTGAAAAAGCTTTTTTTTCTTTTTCTTTTTATATTTTTACTCCTTAACAGTTCATTACATAGAACTGGAAGCACTCTCAGCTCCAGCACTGTCCCAGGCAAGCACAAAATTGAACAAAGTAACTAATCAGGGGAAAGGAGTTGATTCCCTAAAGGGTGTGTCTTCCCTAAAAATAAGGGGGTGGAGCCCAGCTCAAGGGAAATCCCTCCTTCAAGGAATTCATGCCCAAGGGACTGGAAAACCGAAATGATTAAAGTAGTCATACTACTTCACCTCTGTCTCAACAATGCCCCTGGTAGGGAGAGTCTGCTGAAATTAAAGGTACATCACTTTAAGCTGGTGGGAAGTCATGGGCAGACAGGTATCATATGCTGGGCAGGACAGGAAAAGCACAGAGTCTAGAGGCTTCTTAGGAAAGTTTGACAACTTGCTGGGTCTCATTCTCAGGGAAAAGTGATGCTGGCTACTCTTTCCTCTTAAGATGTGGGCCTGTCTGATCTGGGAAAATATGCCTGGGGTATATAATAGTTGAGGAGACCCTCCTTTAAGAAAAAGGCTCCATATAGGCAGGGCAAGAATAGGAAAACAAGAACTGAAAAATCCTGCTCAGTTAAACAGAACTTGTGCTAGATGTCTAGAATAATTTTGAATGTCAAAGAACAGATAGAGAACAAAGTCATCCAGCAAGAAAATCCTAGATAAGAGTGAAAACAAGCTCTAGAATAAACTAATTAGGGAAATTAAATGCCTAGACAGTAGCAAAAAAATAAGGAGTCATGCCAGAAAAAATGAAGATGTGGCCCAGTCAAAGGAACAAACCAAACTTCAAATGAGACACAGGAGCTGAAACAACTAATTCAGGATGTTTGAATAGACATGGAAAATTTCATCAAAAATCAAATCAACAAGTTGAGGGAGGATATAGAGAAGACATTGGATGAACAAAAGAACTTGAAATCTGAAAAAAATCACAGAACTTGTGGTAATGTAAGGCATAATAGAAGCGATGAAAAAAACAATGTAAACTGGCAGCAACACATCTGAAGAGGCAGAAGAAAGGATTAGTGAACTAGAAGACTGGAGTGTGAAATCTGTCATACAAGAGAAAATGCAGGGAAAAGAATGGAAGCATATGAGCAGGGTCTCAGGGAACTGAATGACAATATGAAGCACATGAATATATATGTTGTGGATGTCCCAGAAGGAGAAGAGAAAGGAAAAGAAGGAGGAAGACTAAAGGAGGATTAAAATTTCCCATCTTTTATGACATAAAATTATAAATCCAAGAAGTGCAGCACACCCCAAAGAGAACAGATCCAAATAGATATACTTCAACATATTTACTAATCAGATTGTCAAATGTCAAAGATAAGGAGAGAATGTTTAAAACAGCAAGAGAAAAGCAATCTGTCACACACAAGGGGAGTCCAACAAGATGATGTATGGATTTCTCAGTAGAAACCATGGAAGCAAGAAGGAAGTGGTATGATATAAGATTCTAAAAGAGAAAAACTGCCAACCAAGAATTCTATACCCAGCAAAATCATGCTTCAAAAATGAGGGGGAGAGTAAAATATTTTCAGACAAACAATCACTGAGAGAATTTGTGACTAAGAGCCCAGCGCTACAAGAAATACTAAAGGGAGCACTATAGGCAGATAGGAAAAGGCAGGAGAGAAAGGTCTGGAGAAGAGTGTAGAAATAAAGGCTATCAGTAAAGGTAAAAAGAGAAATAAAATAGATATGACATATAAAATCCCAAAGACAAAATGGTAGAAGAAAGTACTGTCTTTAGAGTAATAACATTAAATATCAATGGATTAAACTTCCGAAATCAAGAGACATAGATTGGCAGAATGGATTTAAAAAAAACAGACCTACCTATCTGTTGTCTACAGGAGATTCATTTTAGACCCAAGGACAAAAATAGGTTGAAAGTGAAAAATTGGGAAAAGATATTTCATGCAAACAACAATCAGAAAAGAGCAGGAGTAGTTATACTAATATAGAACAAATTAGACTTCAAATGCTGAATAATTAAAAGAGACAAAGAAGGACACAAATTATTAATAAAAGGAACACTTCAACAACAAGACATAACAATCATAAATATTTATGCACTGAGCCAGAGTGCTCCAAAATACACGTGGTAACTACTAACAACACTGAAGGGAGAAATAAGACACCCCTATCACAGTAGTTGGAGACTTCAACTCCCTGCTCTCATAAATGGATAAAACATCTAGACAAAGACTCAATAAAGAAACAGAGAATTTGAGTAATACAATAAATGAACTAGACTTAACAGACATTTACAGAACATTACACCCCACAACAGCAGGATACACATTTTTCTCAAGTGGTCATGGATCATTCTCAAGGATAGACCATATTCTGTGTCACAAAGCAAGTCTCAATAAATTTAAAAAGTTTGAAACAATCCAAAACATTTTCTTGGATCATAAAGGAATGACGTTGGAAATAAATAACAGGCAGAGGGTCAGAAAACTCACAGATATATGAAGGCTAGACAACACAATCTTAAACAACCAATGGGTCAAGAAAGAAATTACAAGAGAAATCAGTAAATATCTTGAGGTGAATGAAAAGGAAAACTCAGCATATTAAAATTTATGGAATGCAGCAAAGGCAGTGCTGAAGGGAAAATTTATTTCTTTCAATGTCTATATTAAAAAAGAAGAAAGACAAAAATTGAGGAATTAACTGCTTGGAAGAACTAGAGAAAGAGCAGCAAACTAACCCCAAGGCAAACAAAAGGAAAGAAATAATGAAGATTAGAGAAGAAATAAATGAAATTTAGAACATGAAAACAATAGAAGAAATAAACAAAACCATAAGTTGGTTCTTTGAGAAAAATCAATAAAATTGACAGGCCTTTAGCTAGGTTGACAAACAGAAAAAGAGAGATAATGCAAATAAATAAAATCAGAAATACCTGCAAATCAAATCCAGCAGCACAGTAAAAGAATTATACACCATGACCAAGTGGGAATTTTTCTAGGTATTCAAGGCTGGTTCAACAGAAGAAAATAAATTAACATAATACACCATACCAACAAATCAAAGCAGAAAAAAAACATGATCATCTCGATTGATGCTGAAAAGGCATTTGACAAAATTCAATATCATTTCTTGATGAAAACACTGCAAAGGATAGGAATAGAAGGGAACTTCCTCAACATGATAAAGAGAATATATGAATATCCCACAACTAACATCATCCTCAATGGGAAAGATTGAAAGCTTTCCCTCTAAGATCAGGAATAAAACAAGGATGCCCACTGTCACCACTGTTATTCAACATTATGCTGGAACCTCAAGCCAGAGAAATTAGACAATAAAAAGAAATAAAAGGCATGCAAATTGGAAAGGAAGAAGTAAAGCTCTCACAATTTGCAGATGATATGATACTATATATCAAAAATCCAGAAAAATCTACAGCAATGTTAATAGAGCTAATAAATGAGTGCAGGAAAGTGCAGGGTACAAGGTCAATACCTGAAATCAGCAGTGTTTCTATATACTTGTGATGAGCAATCTGAGGAGGAAATCAAGAAAAATTCCATTTACAATAGCAACAAAAAGAATAAAATATTTAGGAATAAATTTAACTAAGGATACAAAAGACAGCTACAAGAATTTGCTAAAAGAAATCATGGAAGACCTAGACAAATGGAAGGGCATACCATGTTCATGGATTAAAAGACTATAGTTAAGATGTCAGTTCTACACAAATTGATTTACAGATGCAAGGCAAAACCAATTAAAATCCCAAGAGCTTATTTTGCAGAAATAGAAAAACCAATAATCAAATTTATTTGGAAGGGTAGGATGTCCAGAACAGATAAAAATATCTTAAGAAAGAAAAATGAAGTGGGAAGTCTCCCAGTACATAATGTACTTCAAAGCATATTATGAAGCCACAGTGGTCAAAACAGCATGGTACTGGCATAAAGATGGACATACTGACCAATGGAATCAAATTGAGTATTCAGATATAGACCCTCTCATCTATGGACAATTGATCTTTGATAAGGCAGTCAAGCCAACCTACCTGGGACAGAGTAGCCTCTTCAATAAATGGTGCTTGGAGAACTGGATATCCATATGCAAAAGAATGAAAGACAATCCTTATCTCACACCTATACAAAAATTAACTCAAAATGGTCAAAGACCTAAACATTAGACTTAAACCATAAAATTTTTAGAAGAAAATATAGGGAAATTTCTTATTAATCTTGTAATAGGAGTTGGTTTCCTAGATGTTACATCGAAAGCATGAGCACTGAAGACAGAAACAGATAAATGGGAACTCCTCAACATTAAACACTTTTGTGCATCAAAGAACTTTTTCAGGAAAGTAAAAAGTCAGCTTTTGCAATGGGAGACAATATTTGGAAACCTCATATCAAATAAGGGTTCAGTATGCAGAATATATAAAGAGATTCTTTAACTCAACAACAAAAAGGCACACAACCCAATTAAAAAATGGCAAAAGATATGAATAGACACTTCTCAGAAGAGGAAATATAAATGACTAAAAGGCGCATGAAAAGATGCTTAACTTCACCAACTATTAGGGAAATGCAAATCAAAACCACAATGAGATATCATCTGACACCTCCTAGAATGGCCATTATCAAAAGAACAGAAAATGACAAGTGGTGAAGATATGGAGAAAGAAGCACACTTTTACACTGTTGGTGGGAATGTAAAATGCCAAATCGGCAGGTGAACACACCACCCTCCCCCTATGTGGATATGACTACCAGGGGTGTAAATCTCCCTGGAGGAGACATGACTCCTGGGGCTAAGCCAAGACCCAGCATCAAGGGACTGAGAAAGCTTTCTTAACCAAAAAGGGGGAGAGAGAAATAAGACAAAACAAAATTTCAGAGGCTGAGAGATATCAGAGTTGAGAGGTTATCCTGGAGGTTATTCTTATGCATTATATAGATATCCCTTTTTAGTTTGTGGTATATTGTAGTGGCTAGAGGGAATTACCTGAAACTTTTGGGCTGTGTTTCAGTAGTCTTGATTTTTGAAGATGACTGTATAAAGATATAACTTTTAAAATTGACTGTGTGATTGTGAAAACCTTGCGTCTGATGCTTCTTTTATACAGGGTATGTATGGACAGATGAGTAAAAAAAATATTGATTAAAAATTAATAAATAATAGGGGGATAAGGGGCATAATAAATGGTGTAGATTGAAATACTAGTGGTCAATATTCATGGTAATGAGTACATGACTATGTGATGATATTGTGAGATCAGTTTGGTAGGGGGGGTGTAAGTGCTGAGTCATGATCAAATTCCAGATTGATTTTGCAGTTAGGGGGTCTAACTGGAAGAAAGGGATCAAGAATGACTAGGATTTCAGGCCTTTTGTCTTGAATACAGGAGCCCACTGATAATTACCACAAGAGTACTTTTTGGTTGACTGACAGAAGACAAGCATTTAGGAAGGACGCAGCCTCACATTTCAATTTCCATTTTACTGGCATTACAAAAACATGCATGTTAAAAATTACTGTTCTCTTGTTATTACAAAATGGAAAATAACATCCTTCTGAAATATAAAAGTATGCTAAATATGGACACAAATAATAGAGAAATTGTTTTATGTCATAGAGAAATTGTTTTATATCTTAGATGGACTATGATTATAACCAATAATGAGTATTAAAATAAACAGAATATATTCCACACAAAAAAGTCATGAGAGATATGTACAGAAAACTTTCCCATAATTTATTTTAATTTAAATTAAAAACCTATATTTAAAAAAAATTACCTCAAATGAGAGTATAAGTACAATTAAAGTATAGAAAATATAAAATTTGCCTTATTAAATGAACTATACTGACGAAGTGCTTTCTTGCTATGAATGAGTCTTTTCTCCTAATTTTAGGTTATGAATTCACCTATATCTGAAGCTATGTCTGCTCATGCACTCCTAATAGCCATTACTTCCTGAACTTAAGCTTGGGTTGGAAAAGCAATTACAACTCAAGTTCAACTACTATTTATTAATAATGACCTTGCGGGTCTCATGGTTTCATGGAGACACATACAGATACAAATAAGGTACTATGAAGCCTGCAGAAAGTCTTGGAACCAGCTTCCCTGGGAAGTGGGGCAGGAAATGACTTTGGGAATAAATTACACCTGAGCTGGATTCTTAGGCAGACTGAAAACTGGTGATCCATACAATGCAGTACGTGGTGAAACTCTAAAATGTGTGTAAATGCATGCTTTTTCAAATGGGATACACACATGGCAAGGTTGGGGGAAAGGCTAGGCAACAGTGTGCCTGACAGTGTTATGTCTTTTCCATCCTTAAATTTACTCAAATCTTGGGGGGAGGAGACATTGTCTCTTACAGTCAGAATCAGGCACTTTTAGAGTAGGATGGAGTAGATTTGTGGGTAGTTTAAAGAACAAGCCCAGCGTTGAAGGAGATGGTATGTTTGTAGAGGTTTTCTTTGACCACACAGCCCTGCAGTCCCTATGGATAAG
This sequence comes from Tamandua tetradactyla, assembly GCF_023851605.1. Lineage (NCBI taxonomy): Eukaryota > Metazoa > Chordata > Mammalia > Pilosa > Myrmecophagidae > Tamandua > Tamandua tetradactyla. Next base: position 59,826,245 of record NC_135335.1, read on the forward strand.
GGCTGGTTCTGATCAGGAGTGGAGGGTTGGAGAGGATGGAAAACAGTGAGAAGGGCGCCAGCCTGCAGACGGTATGCCTGAGAGGCAGGAATGCAAGGAGTGTTGGAGGGAAGCTAGGAAGAGACCAGAATGGGGTTGGCACAGAAAAACCATGCAAAGGAGGAGATATCTGAGGTGAGTGGGCACCCACTCCCAGTTTTTGAACAGAGTAATAATATGCGAAGTTGAGGCAATGGAAGAAAAAGACTGAATTTGAGCATTCAAAGGGAAAGCATTAGGGGAACTGCAAAAGTGTATCTTAGATATGGAACATTTGTGACTATTTTCCTGGTCTTGGAATTTATAGATAGCTTAACATACTTGTGGGGTTTTCTGCATATCTCAATCATCTATTTAACTAGGTTTTCTATTTCTTATTCTGATTACTTCGTGCTCTGAGCCCCAGGAATTTAAACTATGAAGCCATCGCATGATTAACCAGCTGGCTCTGTCCCCAGAAAATGAGAGTGGTGGCTACAGGAGGTTCCAGAGGCTGCGCAAAAGGGAAATCATTGAGTACCACCACTCAGAGCTCCCTCTAGTCACCTGCCAAATTCAACCACTGTGACCAGCCCTTTTGAGGATCTGCAAACTGGGACATGTTAATCTTATTTCCTCACATGTTCCATTGACCTCAAGAAAGTTGTTAACAGGGAAATTTGTTTGTAACGTGGCATCATGAAATTTGAGTTATTCAATGATACTGCTCAGCTAATGAAATATTATTCACTCTTCATTTTGCTCATCAGCCCAAGCAGAACGTTTATACGACACTTGGATTTCAGTATAAGAAAATACTTTTGTTTGGTGCATCACCTTTGAATTTCCAAAAATTATGTTCTAAGAAATTCCACCAAGTACAGTCTCATGTATCTCCTGTGCCATCTTCAGTGGCAGATGAGACTTTATTCTAGGCATCACAGGGAAGATTATCTCAGAAATTCTGAGGGGATAACAACTCTCCAAGCAATTTTAATGGATTAGTGGTAGTAAATCACACAAATGTCTATACTTATATATATAGATACATACTTAAATAATATAAGCTATAATACATATGTATATATTTATTACATATGTATTTAAATATATGTATATATTTGTTATATATGTATATATACACACATTTATAAGAGAAAGCATTTTAGAAACTTCTCTTTTCCCCTTCTTACCAAAATGGGATTCACTCAGTTTTTTAAATTATTTCAGACCAATTTAAATTTGGAGCACTAATATTCTTTTCTCTTATTCTCTATCACCTCTGGATTCAAAGGACTTGCCCTACAGGTATTTTACTTTCCAGTTAATTTAACAGCCATGGAGATTGAGATAGCTGTTTTTTCCTTTAAATTAATAATTTCATCTCAAAGATTTTCAGTGCTCGAGTGTACGAGTTTAGTTAGTAGCTGTATCCTCTCAGTTATAAATAATGAAAAGATCTGGTTTTATTCTATTTTTCAGCACAGCTTATCAATAAATTCTTTAAAAAAAACTTCAATATGTGTTAAAATTTAATCATGTTTTCTTCTTTTCTGTCACATTTACTGATTAGACATTTAAAAGGTTATCAGCTATGTAAATTCTTTAAGAATTTAAAAATATGTTATGTGTTATTTCATTTTTTTCCCCCAAGCAGAAGGAAGGCCATGCTTAGACTTCACATTTTTAACAGGCTGATCGATGGCTGAGGACAAATAATGAATCAGGAACTTCGGCAAGAATGTTTTGTGTGATTTCAAATTCTGCACACACTTAGAGTTATTTTGTAGAAACATGAATAATCAGATCATGTCGTGCCTCATCACACTGGGAAGTCCCCAACCTTGGCCCTCAAGGTCCCATGCGGCCCTCTACTGCCTTCTTTTTGCCTCTATCATGCATATATCTTATTCGTTTTTAACTTTGGGCTTCTGAGAGCGCCTGAGCAGTTCAGGATGTCCTCATCTCAGTGTCTTTTCTGTGTGCCCCAGATTCTGCAGTTTCCTTTCCATCATGCAGGGCTCCCCTTAACCTGAGTAACCAATCAAAATAGCATGTGCACCCCATGGGCCTTCCCCTATGCTCTCAGTCCACTTCCTCTTCCTTAGATTCCTTCTTAGCTCCCCTTCACCATCTGATGGATTTTACATTGCTATATGTAATGGTCAATTTCCTTTCACACCCATACCAGGTGACCAGAAAAGAACATTGCACCCAGCAGGCACCCAATATTACAATTTTTTCTTCTCTCTTTTTTTGGCATGGGCAGACACCGGGAATCAAACTTGGGTCTCTGGCATAGCAGGCAGGAATTCTGCCACTGAGCCACCACTGCACCACCCAACGCTATGTTTTTTTTTTTTTTGTTGTTGTTGTTGTTGTTTTTGGCATGGGCAGGGTCTGGGAATGAAACCTGGGTCTCTGGCATGGCAGGCAAGAATCCTGCCACAGAGTCGCCATTACACCACCCAAAACTATGTTTTGCTTGTTCATTTGTTTGTGTTTTTGGCTTGGACAGGCTCTGGGAATCAAACCTGGGTCTCCAGCCTCACAGGTGAGAATTCTGCCATTAAGCCACTGCTGCACCACCCCCTAATATTATTTTTTGACTGATCATGGTGTTGAGTATGTACCTTGAAATTCTGAAATAAGGCCAGTTAGCATGGTCTACCCTTCAGGAGAAATGTCATGTGGCCAAGCAAATTAGCTTTTGTGAGCAAAGATTTCTGGTTTCTAAGATACCTCAGATTAGGACGTTTTACAATTGTGACTCTAATGCGCTAGTCCAGCAAACATTATGCACATGTAAAACTGCTTGAGTTTATTACATCATTACTTTATTCCCTCATTTCATGAAATAAGAGCAATTCTTCCCACAAGAAAAGCTGATGTCATGTACAAATGCTTCTCGCTATATACACCTGCACCTTGTTTATCGGAGCCAGTGTTGAATATATTTACTAATTATAGATATGCAGATCTCTTGTTTTCCTTAATGTAAAAATATATAAAAGCATGGGGAATAATGTAGCACTCAAAACCATGGCTGAACATCCAATTCTCATTAGGTGAACTTGGGTTAAATGGTTAAGAGACAAGTAAAAGCCAGAACAATGAGGGAGATTATTCATAATTCAAAATCTTCACATGCTCCTGTCACTCTTGGGGGTTCAAGACATTAAAATAGAAAAATCTAAATTGCAAAACAAATTATCCATCTATTGATTCATTTCTTGGGTGTTCATTGCAGAAACATTAACTCTAGAGCCTGGAATCCTCTTAAAAATATAGTATTTTTGTAATATATTATCTAAATTTTGTAATATATTATCTATATTCTGAGAGATAAAATGAAAAATAGTGAGGTGTTAATGTAGGCATCCATGTTTATAGTACTGGGGAAATGACAAATACGACAAAATTGGGGAAATTATAATTTATGTGGACATTTTTGACAAGGGATTTTCATAAAGACACTTGTCCAACACATGATCAACATCTGCCTTTAAGACTACATGGTCATCATATGGAATGGATTGACTGATAAAGGCAGTTGCCTAGCCCAAGGGGGTGATGTACCTTTAATGACAAAGAATATAGAATTTTATCTTCAAAAAGATAGCTTACACAGAGTAGATGATAATATGGCATTCTTCAGTCAGTCCCAGGGTTTCTAAGTGCTACGAGAGAATGTTCCCTGATCAAATGGGGTCTGGTAAGCAAAATGTCCATTCCTAATCCATGGAGTTTGTCAAAATGCTGTGTTACATAATGCTTTAGCTTGTTAATGCTGCTGGAATGCCATATACCAGAAATGGTTTGGCTTTTACAAAAGGGATTTATTAGACTACAAATTTACAGTTTTAAGGCCATTTGAAAATGTCCAAATTAAGGCACCAAAAAGAGGATACCTTCTTGGAGTAAAGGCAGTTGGCATCTGAGTTCTTCTGTCACATGGGAAGTATATGGTGACATATGCTGCCCTTCTCCCCTGGCTTCTGGTTTCAAATGGCTCTCTCAGCTTTTGGCATCTCCTGGGACATTTTCCTTCTGCATCTCCAAATGTCTGTGTCTGAGCTTTCTCCAAAATGTTCCTCTCTTAAAGGACTCCACTAAGTTGATTAAGATCACCTTAATGGGTGCGGCAGTGCCTACATGGAAACAACCTAATCAAACGACTCCACTCTATAATAAGTCTGCCCCACATGATCGGATTTGAAGAGCATGGCTTTTCTTGAGCACATACACTTTCAAACCAGCATACATGACAGGATGCAATCAAGGCTGTAGGTGGAAATAAGGTTGCTTATCAACTGATCCAAAAAGAAAGATATTATCCTGGATTATTGGATGGGCCCAAGGTCATCACAAAATCCTTTAAAGGGGGAAGAAGTAAGCAGGGGAGTGGAACCAGAGCGAGATGGCACCCTGAGAAAGACTCAATTGGTCATTGTTGGTTTTGTAAATGGAAGGAAGCCATGAACCAAGGAATGCCAGCAGCTTCTAGGAATAGGAAAAGGCCAGGAATGGATTTCCCCTAAAGAATCTACTGGTACCTTGATTTTAGTGCAGTGAGACACATTTTGGACTTCTGACCTCCAGAACTACAAGGCAATAAATTTGTATTGTATTAAGTTACTAAGTTTGTGGTGATTTGTTACATCTGCATTACCAAGCTAGTACCTGGGTAGGCCTGGTTTATCTGTTAGCAATATATGCACTCAGCAAGACTTCAGGCTTCACTGGATAGTAAGGTAGCTGCTTCTTTTGATCCACTTGTGGATAGGAGAGGGCTGTCGTTCATTTCAGATATCCTGGTTGCTATCTCAGTAGTCATGGCCAATAGACCATCCTCTTGCTCTAACCACCTGCTGAGGTCCATCTACACCACCTGTCATGGTCAGGTTCATGTGTCAACTTGGCCAAGTGGTGGTATCTGTTTGTCTGGTTGGGCAAGTGCTGCCCTGTCTGTTGCGGTGAGGACATTTCATAGAATTAAATCATGATCATGTCAGCTCCATCCACACCTGATTCCATTTGTAATCAGCCAAGGGGAGTGTCTTCTGCAATGAGTGATGCTTAATCTAATCACTGGAAGCCTTTTAAGGAGAATTCAGAAGAGACAAACTCTCTTCCTGCTTCAGCTGGCAAGACTCTCCTGTGGAGTTCATCCAGACCCTCCACTGGAATTGTTGGCTTCACAACCTGCCCTGTGGATTTTGGACTCTGCATTCTCATGTAGTCACGTGAGACACTTTTATAAAGTTTTATATTTGTGTTTCCTGTTGATTGTTCCTCTAGAGAACCCTTACTAATGCACCACCTATCCAAACTTAAGACTGGTAGGAACACAGCAATCTCAATATTTGCTCTCCATAAAGAAGTACCAAGGACAGGTTGTTTTTATTTATCTACAGTTCTGTCAGTCCATTAGCCACTGTTCATGAGTCCATTTAAAAATGATTCTCCTTTCAGTTATTTTCTATGACAGAGAGGAAAAGTATTTCCACTGTGACAGGTTGTGCACTATTCATACAATGAATGAATGACTCAGTGTCTTGGTTTGCTAATGCTGCTGGAATGCAATATACCAGAAGTGTATTGGATTTTATAATAGGGATTTATTAAGTTATAATTTACAATTCGAAGATCGTGAAAATGTAGAAATTAAGGCACCAACAAAAGGATACCTTCACTCCACAAAGGCCAATCATGTCCAGGATTTCTTGGTCAGCTGGGATGTCATGTGGTTGGTATCATCTAGTCCTTTGCTCCCAGTTATGTTGCTTTCAGCTTCTGATTCAAGTGACTTTCCCTGTGGACACTCCAAACATCTCCAAATGTTTGTGTCTAGGCATCTGCTCTCTGTGTCTGTTCTTTTAAGGACTCCAGTAAATGAACTAAGACCCAGTTTGAATGGGTAGGGTCACATTTCTATGGAATCAATCTAAAAAAGGTCCCATCCAATCTCCACATCTCCATGAAAACAACCTAATCAAAAGGTCGCACCCCCCCTAATACATCCGTACCCACAAGTCTGGATTAAAAGAGCATGGTTTTTCTGGGGTTCATAATACTTTCAAACCAGTACACAGGGGTGGTATAAGGAAGACAGAGACAAATGAAAGGGAGCCATGAGACAATGAAAGTGCCATTATTGAGAGGATCGATTTCCTGAGGTGGGGCTGGCAAAATCTGTATCGATAAAGGAGGCAGGAGAGACTTGTTTCCTGGCTCACAACAGTTTTTTATGCGAAAGACATATCTGATCAAAGCTACTGGCTTTTATAGATTGACTGCATAGATTAGTAAGGCTTAATAAAGTGGGTTTGATGGTATCCAATATAGTTCAAGCTAATAAGGAAGCTCAGTCGGCACTGGGGATTTATAGTGCTGACGCTGTTCTGGAGAAGTCTTTTTTTTTTTTAAAAAAAACTATCCCAGTTTCTGAGGAAAGCTGGTCTCAATCTGCCTTTACCTGAGACCATATAATCTATTTTAACAGTGTTCATACAAGGATATGTTTGTTCTCTTACCTGTGCCAAAATTTCTTTGAAGAGACTCAAATTTACTGCTTATAAAAGATACTCTGATACTTGGCTTTTGCTTATGTAATAATTACTGGGCTTATAAAAGAGCAGGCTGATAGAATTAGAACCAAAGTGACTCATGACAAGATGAGGCTGGGGCTTACAAATCCTGCAGAAAGATAAGGAGTTGCACAACTAAAATTTGAAGAATCAGGGATATTTCTCAACTTGTGAGAAAAGAGTTTGCAGATGTTGATCTGAAATGAGCAAGAAGCACAGTACTTGGCTCCTGGGAAAAAGCATATCTTGCATTTGGGGATATTACCAAGTCACATTAGAAAGGAGGGGTGGGAGGGAACTTTAAAGAAGAGAGGAAAGGAGGAGAGGAAGTAAAGAAGCCATATTTAAAGGTGGTCCCAAACTTCAAGAAGCTCTCAAGGTCTTCAGACGATAATAAATGTTATATACACCCTTTGATGCCTACAACTGACAAGCTGGAGATATCACTATAATTATTCAAACAGATTGGAGTTTGTGGCAAAAGCCAGTAGAGGCAAAAGAAAGACAACCTTAAGATTTTGTGCATGATGACTACCATTCTTCATCAGATATTGACTTTTCTGAAACTCAACTAATGGCTTCCTGTTGGGTACTGATAGTGTGTTTGCATCCCTGAGGGATGTTTGAGGCCTGAAATTACTTTTAGAACTTAAGGAACATCAGAAAATACTGACATAAGCAAGGGCTGGCCCTTAAAATCACCTGTTGTAGGTGGGACCTTTTGATTATGTTATTTCAACTGAGATGTGACTCACCCCACTCAGGGTGGGTCTTAATCCCGTTACTGGAGTCCTTTACATGAGGATAAAGGACACAGGTTAAAAAACCCAGAGAGCTCAGAGAAAATATCCACAGAAGCTGAGAGAAGAAGCCACTGAAGTCAGAAGCTGAAAGCCATGAAACCTGGGAGAGAAGGGTGAGCAGATGCCGGCCATGTGCCTTACCATGTGATGAAGGAGTCCCAGATGCTGGTGGCCTTTCTTCAGAGAAGGAATCATCCTGTTGATACCTTAATTTGGACATTTTCATGGTCTTAGAGCTGCAAATTTGTAAACGGATAAATCCCCATTATAAAAGCCAAACTATTTCTGGTATGCCCTGTTCCCAGACAACAGATTCCATCATCTGTGGTTTGTAGCAAGGATAGTCTCCAGTTCTACTCCAGAGCTCCCAAGGAAGGGTCTGGAGAACACTCCCCGTGATGGCAGTAGAGTGCTGGAGATGAATTCCAGCACTGTCTACTCTTCCCCAAGAATATGAAGAGATTGGATATTACCCACATTTGGTGTTAAAAAGACATTTATGTGTTGCCTGGGGGGCCTGGTCTTCCTATATATCACTGTTTCCAGGGAAAATACATTCTGAATAATAAGACTCTTTCTTTCAAGCAACCTTTGACAACCTGTATAGACCCAAAGGCAATGCAGAAATCATTCCATACATATAATTAAATATGAATAACAAGAGTTAATGCCTACTCCTCAGAATTTTACTTTTTATTCAAGAGACAAATTAATTAAGAAGGATTATAAGTGCAGAAGGGCAATTACAATTTTGAAAAGCTCTTAGTAAAATAGAATTTTTTTCACTTCCATTAAGGGTTTGGTTAAAAAGTGCACTGGGGCTACAAAACCAGAATACTTATCATATCATTATCATCTATGGCTTTTCTTAGAATATTTAAAAACATTTGTAGTGATAAAGTACACCTAATGGAAAAGTGATGTAGCAAAACATCTATGGGATAGTTTGGGTATAAAGATATGTTTCTTTCAATCAGAATCTGAGATTGAACAATGGAAATGTGACTTAGCCTGAAATTTGCATACACTTGGAATAAGTCAACGATTACTCTTCTTTAAGTCAACATGGCCCCTGTGCTTCACACTTTCTGGCTCCAACAGTGTTAAATAATTCCAAGATGGCGCACGACTGGAGCAGAGAGCAGGGTCATCATATGGGTTCAGGTGCCATAGATTGAGGAGTTCTGAACCCTCAGATTTAAAATTAAATGAAACAACAACCTCACACTGAAGTTGGAAAAGAGGTCAGATGTTCAAAAGGAGAGAGTGCAAGTCTCGTTGCTCAGGGTCGATTAATGGATTCAAGATTGTAGAATTATAAGAAAGCACAGAACCACAATGCTATAATAGAAGAAATGTGCATTTTAATCTGTGTATGTAGATACCAGGGTATGGAGGTTCCTTGTGTTGTTTCTGTATTTTGACAAAATGTTTTCTCTAGTTCTGTGTGCCAGGAAAACCTGGGGGGTGTTCGGAAGATAAAAATCAAAAGGATGACAGGATAAACAAGATGACTCTTCCTTGGTTCAATGATTTAGAGATTTTTCCCTTAGAAACAAGGCTTAATTATGGTGAGTCAGCAGCAATAAGGAGCAATGTGCTACATGGAGGACAGAAACTAGGGTTTTTTCCTGCCACCTCTCTCTAAAGATTAAAGAAAAGGAAATCATTGTAAATGCTAGCTGAGAAGTTCAGGTTGGAGATAAAGTTGGATTACTTCCCTGAAATACCGTTCAGATCTACAGGCATAGGCCTTCTTTTTCTGAAATACGAAGTTGGAGATTCTGTTTAGAAACATGCCAAAAAACAAAGTATGCTGAGAAATTACCAGGTTAGACCTGGGTCCTTTACCTCTGATGCCAATGAAAATAGGCTATATTTAGATGGACCATCTATTTCTTTTGTTAATTATTATAAAGAATCCAAAGCATTAGGGAGATGGCAAATGAAAAATAAGTCATTAAAACACAAGTAGCATATGGTCTAAAGAAGAAATTAAGTTAAATAACCCAAGGTGAATTTTAGCAAACCAAGCAAAAACACCTCAGAGAGATTTTGCAAGTACCTGCCACACTATTGTCCCGAAGTCATGACCCAGTTTCAGAGAATGCTCTCTGACTCATCACTGTCTTGAAAAGAGAGGGTTGTGCCTGGTGGTTTCAATCAGGAGTACCACTGCAGGGGAGCTAAATTTCAGCACATCGGTCTGATTCCTTCACTTTTCCTCACTTTGGTTATTAAAATTCTCTTGTTCTAGTTGAAAGAATTAAGTCTGTTCACTTTATAACTTCAATTTCACACCCCACTCATATCCTACGTTCCCAAAGCTGCTAGGCTTGAGCTCCTGCTGCCTGGAGGGCTCATCTTACCCTCCTCCTTTCTCCTTTGCTCTTGGGAGTGCAAGGGGAAAGGGGTTTTCTTCACACAGAGGCAGGCCAAGAGATGCTGATTCTGTTGGTCTTTGCTGCTTGGGATGGTGGGCTCTAGAGTGATGGAGTTGGGTGTAAGGGTCCCCAGCACTGCTGTAACAAAGCTCCACAAACTGGGGGCTCAACACAGCAGATACTTATTCTTTCACAGCTCTAGAGGCCAGAAGTCTGAAATCAAGGTATCAAGAGGGACATGTTCCCTGTGAAGGCTGGAGGAAGGTTCCTTCCTTACCTCCTTCAGCTTCTGGTGGCTCCAGGTATTCCTTGGCTTGTGGTGGCATCACTACAATCTCTTCTCAGTCCTCACATAGCCTTGTCCCCTGGGTCTCCGAGTCTCACATTTCCTGCTGCCTCTCTCCATAAGGACACCTGTTATTGGCTTTAGGGCCCACCCTAAATCCAGGGTGATTTTACCTTGAGGTCATTAATTCTATCTGCAAAGACACTTTTTCCAGATGAGAGAAAGCATTAGCAGGTCTCAAGAATTAGCACATGGGCATTATCTTTTTGGGATCACCATTCAACCCACTCTGGTGGGCTATAGCTTTTGCTGCCCCCCTAGCTGGCAGCCACACTTGGCAGTCTATACCTCTTCTCCCCTAACTGCCATGGTATTATTGGAAGGTGTCTAAATTACCCACATCCCAGTCTCTTCTCTCCTCTGTGAACCTACCATAGTTCATCTTCCTCAAAGGGACCTTGAACTTGAGGGAATGTGGGCCTTGTCCTTTAGGTCTGACTGTATTTCTCTGCCATCCTTGCCTTCTGTTCTGATAAGAGAGAGACAAGTCACCAGCTCAGAAGCTAAGCTGACAGCCAATCAGAGAATGAGAGGCCAGTTATCCTTTTTGCTGTCACCCACTATCTCTATGAGTTGTACCTTTGTTTACCTCACCTTCCCTCTCATCTTATGCCGACCTTCCCCCACCCTGTGGTTTCCTGCCCTCTCCCAGTTCTCCTGTTAAACCTCTCAGTGGAAAAGGTGTTGAAGCCATGGGGCCTTTCCTGCCCTGAGAGAGACTAATGTTTTCTATCAAGATTTTTTTTTTTAATTTCCTAATGGGGAGTGAGACCTGCTGATATCTCTTTAGTGACCTCTGGGGCCAGGAATGGGGCTCATTTTTCTTCACAGTCTTTGTCATCAACTGACATAGGATAGAGTGTGTCTTTATTTGTTTACTGTTGGTTCCTCTCTTTACTCAATGCATCTATTATGTCCAAGAACAGAGATAGCTGTTGAATATACAAATTAGTTAGTTCCACTTCTATATAAAATTAGCATATGAACTATTTGGACCTCTTTATGTGCTCTCTGATGCTGGCACGTGGTAATGGTCCTTTGACTGTAACCCCCCAAAGGGCAGGGTCCAATCTATTTGTTTAAAGAATGGCCCAGCACAGAGTCACTTGCAATGTGGGCTTCCAGCCTTCTCTGGATGACAATAAGAGATTACAAAACATGGATGATGAAAAATACAAGGAAAGCACAATGCTTACAAACAACCTGTCCATAAAACTATGAGATTGGTTTTACATTAACTATTAGAAAAATATCCCCTTTATTTATACCTGCAAAACACACTTCAAATACACTAACAATAACTCACGCTCCTTAACTGCTCTCTCTGTGTTGGCTGACTACATGCCATTTCTCTGTAGTGAAAAGGATTTTCCATGGTGGACATGCCACATTACAGGTTGGGAGACTGAGACTCAACTAGGCCGAGGTCACAGAGGTAGAAGAGAGTAAAACATCCAGCTTTAAGGGCAGGCAGCCTGACTCCAGAGCCTGAGATCAACTTGACACTACACTGTTTGCTGATACCTAGCAACTAAATACAGGTTCTTATGCAAAAATTGTGGTATGATTTATAAGGAAGAAAAGAAAAGAAAAGAAATGATTCAAAGATAAGCATCTAAGAGATGGTTAGACCTATTCTTGAACTTCATGAGTTAGAAGGAATCAAAAATAAAGTTGAAATTATGGTGCCTTTTAAATTTAGTAGACAGCCACAAGTCTGTGCTTCTGTTTTTTTTTTTTTTTAACATAGCAACTATTCTAAATTGGTCTGAATAGAGGGAAAATTATGGGGGAAGGAAAAGGCATGCACATTTTTATACAAAGATGTCAATTTCTATTTTATAGTTAGCATCATTAAAGAAAGTTAACATCCATTTAGAAAAATATTACAATAAATGATATAAATATATTGAAACCATATGGACATGTTCACACACAGAGATACACACTTATACCAGAAAATTCTAAAGGATTAATATCCTTAAATCTGAGCCCAATTTCATCTATTCATAGTGGGTATCCTTAGGTTATACTCTTCTGACAATTTCTAATTTAAAATTCGGTATAGCCATCACTGCAGGAAGCAGGAAGCTTTCCCTGGCTCCTTGAGGATGGGTTATAAGCACCTTGTGTGTACCCTGGCAGGCTCTGGATTAACTTTCAGTTGTGTTTAACACATGACACTGCACTGTCTGTTTACATATTGTCTGTCAAGTAGGTTGTGGGTTCCTTAAAGGTAGGAAATAGATAGTATTGCAATTTGGATCCCTCTACTAACACAAAGTAAGGCTCTCAATAAACACCCTTTTTTTCTAAAACTGAGAATTCCATTTCTTTAAAACAAACATGCTTTAGACAAGACAAGTTTATAAAATAATTGGGACGAGGTATGCTAAGAGTTAGGAAAAAAAAATCAGCAGTGGGCGGCCCACGGTGGCTCAGCAGGCAGAGTTCTCACCAGCCATGCTGGAGACCCAGGTTCGATTCCTGATGCCTGCCCATACAGAAAAAAAAATCAGCAGTGGTTTTCTAAAATAATATTTTCTGTCTCAGAACTGTGCAAGTTCTCTGCAGACAACCTCCAAACACTTCTGCAGCCTATTTGTCAGCTGCAGCTAATTTCGGTGGCTGCACACCTTTTCAGTCAAGGTGAACCTGATGCCGGACCATCCTTCACATAGTAATCATATCAGGAAGTTAGAACTTTTTAAGAAAGGTATGTTATGGGAATGATCCTCTGTTTGAACGAAAACACATTTTAAAAATAATCCCTTTTCATCCCTTGAAAAAGTGCAAATGCTTTTTTTTTATCTCAAGGGAACATATTACCTTGAACGTCACCATATAGAGGACACATGCCTACCAGCGTTCCTCTTTGTGAATGACTGAGCAGGTGTGAATAAGTGTGTGCCACCTACATGCCTACCTAGTGTGTGCATAAGCCATGGGGAAAATGCAGAAGAGTGAAGCATAAAGACACAAATCATCCAACCTGGTAAAAAGCACATAATATTATCCCGAAATCAAAGGGATGTTCTTAAAATTTTTAGCCAAGGAACTCTCAGAAGGAATGAAGAAATGATTTATGAAGATTGCTACAGAGTTCTCAGTATTTGTGCACCTCCTAAAAGATGTCTGTAGTACCCATGCATGAGCAAGTTTTCATGTAATTCCTCTATCCCACACTTAATTTAATGTGTCATGGCCAACAATTTTGAACATGGTGTTGATGGCAGACACAGTTCAAATATCACTGACATTCATCTGTGCCAATCATGCTCCTTCCCTTTAAAGCGGGATGATTCACCTACGTATCAGATATTCATCAGCCCATGAAAATGAGCTGCACAAACTGGCTGTGTTTTTTTGGCAATAGAACAGACCCTCTTTTTACCTTTACCTTTCTCCTACTCTCTTCAAGTTTTCCTCAATTGCTTGTCTTCTGATCTCATCTCAACCTGCATCTGAACTCTTGCCTTTGACTTCCTCCTGTCCCAATCATTGGCCATTCCATAATCACTGATCTTGCCAGTTTTCCAAGGTCGCTTTTCTACCTCGCTGCTGCAGGTCAGGGCACACCTGTGGAAGGCAAACTCTCTCATGGTCTCTCTGGTTGCCAAGCTTGGCCATGCCCAGCCTTAACGCTTAGTTACAACTGTGAGCTTGGAGGAGAACTAGGGGGGAGTGTATGTTAAGCACAAGTTCCCTGGACCTGCAGAAGAGTTAAAAGTGGCGCCTTCATCTGCTGACTCATGGAGGTGGATTTTCAACTTTGGACCTATCGGGTCTGGCATCATTTTGAGCAAAAGTGTATTTCTTGGCTTCATTACCTGAAAACTGTATGCCCAGAGCACTGTAATAAGGAACGAGAGAGGCATGATTTATGACCCTCCACAAAGAGGAGATTTAATTCTGCCTTTTGTTCCACGGCTTATCCATTGTGTGAGCAAAGTCAATACCAATAATGAATGTAGACTGAAGGGCTAAATCAATTCAATAAAATGCAATAGAAAGACTAGGAGACTGAGTAAATTTGGAAAGGCTAGTGCCTGCAAGATTAGTATTTGGACAACAGGTAATTACAAAAATCAATACTTGTATATGAAAACATGACAGGCAGCCATCCATCACAAGGCAGAACCAATTACTGATAGTTTAGGCCCACAGTCAGGATGAGAGAACAAAATGGGTGTTTGCGAAGTCCCCACCAGAGGGACTGCATGTATGTGTGTGTCCCTATGTGTATGCCTCCCTGTGTAACTGAGGGAGAGAGAGAGAGAGAGAGAAAGGGAAAACCCAGATTCCTCATTCTATTTTATTTTCCAAGCCTTTTGCACTTGCCTGGATGCTCTGGCTGAGTTACCAACTTCTATCTCATTTGGTCAACACGGTGCCTGGGCACTGCCCACTGCCCCTCATTGCCCTTCTCTTCCCTCTCAAACCAGTCTCTCCTCTATAGGGGACTATTCTCAGAGGCTCTGGTGGTGTTTGGAGATTATGGGAGCAGAGAGAACGTTTTCTTTAAGCATAAGCTGTTGGGAGATTCTCCAAGTGCTGAGAGGTGATACAGACAACCTCAAGGACACTTATATCAAAAAATAAGTCAGAAACACACATATGCACACACACATAAAATTAAATAGTGACTTAAGAGTCTTAACTGAATACCTAGACAGAAAGAAGGGGAATGAGTGAATGTTCTGGTGCTAATATTAAGAAATATTAACTCATCTAACCCATACAATGAGGGCCCTCAGCTTGTCCGAGGGCACGTTGCTGGGGATTGGGGAGCTGGCTTGGGAAGGTCTTGTCTGACACTGAGTGTGGGCTGGTAGCCCCATCATGGTACTACCTCCTGTCTGGCATGGGGCACTGGGGATGGTTCTGAGGTAGCCACAGATATGTACACAGCCGGTGGTGAGGGCACCATCATGCCTGAGATGTCTCAAAGCCAGTCTGGGCATCACTTCTACAGAGCCAAGCAGGCCACTGACCTTGTCATAAGGATTCTGACGCCATTTTTGGTTTTTGACTGCTGGCAGCTTTTCGACCCCACTGTGCCCCTTCCACGCTGCCCCCCAGAGTGGACAGGAAAGGCCAGCTGCCCTTTGGTTTGGCACTGGTGGGAAGCTGAACCACTCAAGCCCCAGACCGGTATGCAACCCTCACTCCAGTCCCACCCCGTACACTCTGCAGACCTCCCAGGTCTGCCTCCTTTCCCTGTCTCTCAAGGCATTTACAGACGTGCTTGGGAGCTACTCTGCTTTCCCTAGAAAGCCTAAATTTATGGGTAATAGATGTTTTGGGAGTGTGTGGCATCATGAGTCTTGGCCATCCAAACCAACTTTTGGGTGGGATCCATGCCAATTCTGCAGGGTGTCCAGAATGCTCCTGAACGAATTCTATGCCAACAGTGGAATGAAATGCTTTTGTGACCTTTAAAGAAACTCTCAAGATGTAATCTTCAAAAACTGATGGTAGGTCATCCTCTCATTAGAAATCTGTCCCTCATTTTGAACGGCCTGTTTGTTTTCTATTAAAGACCAAGAATGACTAGGAACAACTTTCATTTGGGACAGGAGTCACATAACTTGAACTTGCTATTAGGTCATCTTAACAGTTTTTTTTTTTCTTTTGGCATTTTAAATTTGTCTTAGTTGGACAATATTATTCGATATCAGGATTTGTCAACCTTGGCAACTATTGACATTTCGGGCTGGACAATTCTTTGTTTTGAGGGGCTGTTTTGTGCACTGTAGGATGTAAACCAGAATTCTTGGCCCTTACCCACTAGATGTTAAGGGCACTCTTTCCTACCTTCCCAGTTGTGACAACCCAAAAGGCCTTTAGACATTGCCAAGTGACCCTGGGAGCAAAACCGCAGCTGGTTGAAAATCACTGTTCTATGTTCATTCCAGAAAGAAATATGTTTTTTTTTTTTCTGATAAGAGGGAATATGGATCAAGACTTTGTTATTCCAGTAGAAGAGAGAAAGAAGCATGATGAAAAGCTGATAGCCTATATACATGTCAGTGCAAGCAAGCAAAACCTAAAATAAATCGTAATTATATTTTCAGAAATTTTCATTCCACTTCTAAGCTAATTTAGACTTATCCTCAAAATTGCTTACATGTTATAGAGATGACTCTTCATAGCTTATAAAGTCTTTTTAAAATTTTGATTAGTCAGCCGCTGGTATGCAAATGCTTGTCCCTTGTCTAAAAAAATTAGAGGTAGCTGCATTGGCTGCTGTGATTTTTCAGAACTATCACATATTACAATGCGGGTACATTAAAATTCTCTCAAAACCCAGGACATTTTAACAGTTGTTTACTTGATAGGTACTGACAAAAGACTCTTTAATAGAACCCCAAGATCTGTACTAAATCCACAGTATCTGTAAATGACTCAAAGGCCTTGCTTAAAACACAAAGCAAGTTTATTCCCTTCCTATCAATAAGTTTTCCAGGAATGAGAGGCCATACCTATATTGACTGTAACAACTTTGCTGTAATTTTAAGAGGCAACAAGAAATGCTTCGTAATCTTTTAGAACTGAGAGGCAAATGACTCTGGGTAAATCACCCCAAAAGGGCAGCATTTGACAAGTCCATCTCTGCTGAGCTAGCATTTGCCTTTTATCCTTTTTTCCTCAGTATTCCAATATATATAAGAATGGATGTGTAGGTATGACCATTATTTAGATGAAAAGTGCTGGGTTGCCATACTAAACATGGATCTAAATTTCGAAAAGGTAACTTTAGTTTTCCCTTTCAACATTAGTGTAAAAAAACCATAAGTCATCATGAATCTGACTCCAGTTAACTTGAGAATCCAAGGAGCACTTACCTCGGCTTTAATTTTATTGTCTCCAAAACAGAGGTGCTGTAAATAGGCTGCAGCATTAGACTGGACCGAGGGAAACTGATGTTGCAACATCTGGATCACTTCGGGCAGTTCGGGGTCTCTCCATCCAAATTCTCTGAACAAAAAGAAAGCGAAAGAATGTAAGAAAGAATTTCCACCATAGAGCTAGCTAACTTGGGGTTAACTCATTTATGAAATGCACATCAGGGTTTATAGAGCTGTCGTCACAAATTATTGTTCTGATTTTCTTACACACCCCTTTAAAATAGGATTTTGAAAAGACTGCCTTGAGTAAATCGTTTGGAAGTATAGCAGTGTGTACACACATGTATGTGTTGTATATATGGACCCTACTTATATACATATTCAAATCATCTTAAATGTATCAGTTGAAGCCACTGTTTACCTAGATCATAAAAAATCACTTTTTAAATGGCACATGCTTTCATTAATATATTCATTATTCATGTGGACTTAGAGTGGATGATTTAGGTCCACGTTTAATTTCTAATATATTATTTTAACAGTCAGATTCAGATACCATTTTTAGTCAAGTTATTAGACAAAGGAAGATAAAACTGGAAGAGTCCAACCTAAAAAGTCACTGCAATTATTATTAGTGTCATTGTTCATCGTAACCACCTTGTCATGGTTAGGGACAGGTGTCAACTTGGCCAAGTTGTGGTACCTGTTCATCTGATTGGGCAAGCGCTGGCCTGCCTGTTGCAATGAGGACATTTCATAGGATTAGGTCATGATCACGTCAGCTACATCCACAGCTGATTCCATTTGTAATCAGCCAAAGGGGAGTGTCTTCTGCAATTAGTGATGCTAAATCCAATCATGGGAAGCCTTTTAAGGAGGACTCAGAGGAGACAGGTTGCATTCCTGCTTTGGCTGGTGAGCCTCTCCTGTGGAGTTCGTCCAGGCCATCCATTGGAGTCATCGGCTTCGCAGCCTGCCCTGTGGATTTTGGACTCTGCGTTTCTACGGTCACGTGAGACACTTTCATAAATTTTATATTTGCAAGTGTTCCCTGTTGATTCTGTTTCTCTAGAGAACCCTAACTAATACACACCTCTTTAACAATAAGGGAATTCCCTAAATGATTCTCTGAGGATAAAAGCCAAACAAAATGAGGATTTCATAAAAAGAAAGCATTTATTTAAAAAGCTTGGGTTATTCACACAATGTTAGTAAATGCCACGCACTACACAGTCTTTTCTATATCCTCCTTTTTACATTTGAGTTACTCCAGGAAGCTACTTGTGTATTGTACCTTAAGAAAAATGATACTTGGTTTGTCTCATTATTCAAATGAATATTCTTTTGTGAGCTCACTAAGCACAACCTGTTAGAACATGGTCCTGTTAGGATCAATTGTAGGGCTTCCATTCACCCATCAGGGAGCTGATTATTAACAGAGAAATTATAAGCAGCTTTTGAGCCCATAGAAAAAACATAACCCTAGTGCCACAAATGGGTACTATTTATCCAAAAGATAGGCTGAAAGAGAAATGAGAACGGTTTGCAAACACCTGTTTCTTCTACTTAAAAGCATGCATCCTACTGATGCCAGGTCACTGCTGTCATCTGGGAAGAGCAGGCATAAAAAATGGGATATGGAAAGAACAATCAAAGGTTAAAAGTTTCTTCAAAGAATCTAACATGTTCTCTTTATCTTTTCTTTATGACAAATGGTAGGAGTTGTCAAGCAAACCTTGAAACGTGTTGCTGCTTTTTCCCCTTATGGCAGTTGAAGACAATACAAAATATACCTTTTGAATTGGCATAGTTTTTATTGGAAAGATAAAGCATTCAGTTGCACTAAGAATTTAATGCATTTACATTAAAATCTTAGGTGAGTCTTAAGGATATAAAGCATAGTAATATATTTGCTATGAGATATACTTTTATGTGATAGCTGATAATGAACCAACTACAGAATTCCTGACTATGTCATCATAGTAGAAAACAATTTAGACTAAAAAGCATGAAGCCTGTTTTTATTTTTAATTTAATTTACTTTTGTTGCATAATTCTAAACCACTTCTGCAATGTTGAGATAGCATAGCCTTGCTTCTTACAATAGTAGGCTCCTAGAATTATATTCTTTATACAAATTAAATCAATAAAGAATACCTGAAAATTAAAATTAGAAGTCTCATGTAAAGACACTGGATGGTTAAGATGAATTTAGGTAAGCCTATGTTTTTGGAAAACGATTAGCAAAAAATTCATTTGAGTGTATTTTATCGACCAAATGGTAATTGCTCTATTAGGCAATGGTTTATACGGCATATATCAAGACCATCTCTTTTTTTTTTATTAGGTAAGCTTTAGGTTTCTAGAAAAATCATGCATAATATGTAGATATCCCTTATGACCCACTTCCTCCACACAGAGATTCCCTTATTACTAACATTTTGTATTAGTGTGGTACATTTGTTACAACTAATTAAACAATATGATTATAATTATATCATCAATTATAGTCCATTGTTTTTTGGGGTTCACTATTTGCTTGTACACTTCTATCGGTTTTTAAAAACTTTTATTCTAGTAACATATATAACCTAATTTTTCCACTATTAACTACTTTCATATATATAATTCAGTTTAAATTACATCCAGGATGTTGTGCTATCGTCACTACCCTCCACTACCAAAGTTTGTAGTATTTCCAAACAGAAATTCTGTATTAATTAAGTGTTGAATTTGCTTATTCTAATTATTTCACATCAATGAGGTCATACAATATTTCTTCTTTTGTGTCTGGCTCATTTCACTTAACATATTATCAATGTTCATCCTTGTGTTACATGCATCAGAACCTCATTCTTTGTACAGCTGAATAGTATTCCATTACATATATCTACCATGTTTTCTTGACCTATTTACCTATTCACAGACACCTGCGTTGCTTCCGTCTTTTGTCAATTGTGAATAATGCTGCTGTGAACATTGGTGTGCAGATATTTCTTTAAGTCCCTGCTTTAAATTCTTTTGGGTATATACCTAAAAGTGTGATTGCTGGGTAGTACAGTAATTCCATACTTGACTTTCTGAGGAATAAACAAACTATTTCCCACAGTAAATGGACCACTCTACATTCCTACCATCAAAGAATGAGTGTTTCTATTTCTTTACATCATCTCTAACATCTTATTTTCAATTTTTGAATAGCACCTATTTTAGTGGATGTGAAATGGTATGTCACTGTGATTTTTTTATTGCATTTCCAAAACGGCTAATGATCTTGAGTGCTTATTGGTCATTTGTACATCCTCCTTGGAGATAAGTCTATTCAAGACTTTTGCCCATTTTTAAACTAGATTGTTTGCCTTTTTATTGTTGAGTTCTAGAATTTATTTACATATTCTGGATATTAAACCCTTATCAGATATATAATTTCTGAATTTTTCTCCCATTCTGTAGGTTGTCTTTTTACTTTCATGACAAATTCTTTGGATACACAAAAATTTTTAATTTTGATGAAGTCCCATCTGTCTATTTTGTTATTGTTGCTGTTTGTGCTTTGTGCATAAAGATTAAGAAATCATTTCCTAACACAAGGTCCTGAAGATGCTTCCCTATGTTTTCATTTAGACATTTTATAGTTTTGGTCTTATGCTTAGAACTTTGATCCATTTTGAGTTCATTTTTTAATATAATGTGAGTATGGGGACCAGCTTCATTCTCCTGAAAATGAATATCCAGTTTCCCAGCACCATTTGTTGAAGAGACTTTTCCTTTCCCATTGAGCGGATTTGGAACCTTTATAAAAAAATAACTGGCCATAGATGTGAGGGTTTATTTTTAAACTCTCAGTTCAATTCCATTGGTTTCAATGTCTGTTCTTGTGCCAGTACCATTCTGTTTTGATTACTGTAGCTTTGTAATATGCTTGAACTTCAGGAAGTGTGAGAAGTTTGGCTTTGTTCTTTTTCAAGATGATTTTGGCTATTCATGCTAATACAAGGTGTGAATAATAGAGTACATATGGGAACTCTGTTTTTAGGCATGATTTTTCTGTAAGCTCACAACTTCTATAATTAAAAAGATAAAAATAATTTTGTAAATGTAGATAATACCACCTATGTCATGGGATTTTTTTTAATGACAACATAAAATAATATATATTAGCGTGATTGGTAAACTATTTACACTTATATGTTGTGTCAGTTTGAAAGGATTATGTGCCCTCGAAAAGCCATGTTTTAATCCTGATCCATCTCGTGGAGGCAGCCCTTTCTTTTAACTCCCATTCAGTACTGTAGGCTGGAAACTTGATTAGATTATTTCCAAAGAGATATGATTCACCCAGTTGTGGGTGTTAACCTTGGATTAGAGACATGACTCTACCCATTCCAGGTGGGTCTTGATTAGTTTACTGGAATCCTTTAAAAAAGGAAGCATTTTGAAAAGGCACGAGAATGATGAGAGAGCCGCAAAGTGGAGAGCCCACGCAGCCAGAGACCTTTGGAGATGAAGAAGGAAAACGCCCCTGCGGGAGCTTCATAAAATAAGAAGCCTGGAGAAAGCTATCAGATTTCGCCATGTTCACCATGTGCCTTTCCAGTTGAGAGAGAAACCCTGAACTTCACTGGCCTTTCTTGAGTGAAGGTAACCTCTTGTTGGTGCCTCAGTTTGAGCATTTTTATAGACTTGCTTTAATTGGGACATTTTCTCAGCCTTAGAAGTGTAAACTAGTAACTTAATAAATTCCCCCTTTTAAAAGCCATTCAATTTCTGGTGTATCACATTCCAACAGCTAGCAAACTAGAACAGATGTATTTTAGTAACTGTATTCTAAAACTGCAATGAGGGATATATTTTTATTTTAAAATTTATATAGTATCATTTGCAAATTTTAAAACCTCATAATCTTTCACTAATGTGCATTCAATTGGACATTATACTTATTTGAAGAAATTCAAGTGTAAGGAGGGACACTGCTTTAGCTTACAATAAAAACTGCACTAAAATTAAAATGACTTTTTGAAACAATTCTCCTTCCTCCTGCCCTTTGGAGGCAGTTTGGTATGCTGGACAAAGTTATTCGGATATAGCCAGACTTGATTCAAATGCTGCTCCACTGTGAGCTCTCTCCGAAGTCTTGGGCACGTCTCTGCCTTGTGCTGCTGAATCTCTACTGTGTGGCATGGGAGGGATTTAATGTTTATATGTTCCAAGGAGTCCATCTGTCATATTGAGTTAATCATTTCCTACTTTGGAGTATTGTTGGGATGATTAGAAATAATATCTATGTACCCCTTAGAGAAGTCTCTGGTTTATAGCATAGACCCTCAAGAAATGTCAGGCATTATATTTAACTAGACGAAGAATAAGAACTATCTACAATTTCATACAGAGCACAGCTCTCATTTGTTACTGGGCTTCATCTGGAAATGCTAATGGAACTGGAGAATATGCAAATGCAACCTTTTCTCCATTAAAACTTGTCACATGGGCCAAGAACATTGTGACTAACACCTCACTCTTACGTGGACTATCCGAGCTGTTAAAATTCCAGTGCTCATTGAGAGCGCTGTAGCACTCAGTTTGCAATGCGTTACTATGCTCTGCAGGCACCGCAGCCAAAGAGTTGATGGCTTGTCACAACGTTTGATCCAGTCTACTTCCCCCAGCGAAGAGAAAGCATCTAGTCCCAGGACAGCCAGAGTCTTCATGAATTCAAAATCCGATGTTCTGCACTTTCCTTAAGAGCAACATTGCTCATTTTAATTGCGACCTAAAACATTCCCACTGGGGAAGAGGGCTGGAGGGACGGGAATTTAAATTTATAAACTCTCCATCAATTACAAACTTTCTGAACTCTACCTAAAACTTTTAAAGACCAGCATTGGCTTAAATATCTAGAGCCACTATGTGGCTGTTCGGTTTTTGGTTTTGAATTGGCTTCTGATAGGGTGGGGGGTGGGGGCCATGGTCATAAGGTGGGAGGATTATTTTCGTTCTCTTTTTGACAAAATGGAAATACTCCAATACTTGTTGACCAATGAAAGCTTATCAAATGATAAATTTTGAAATCCATTTTGATGGAAGCATTGATATCTTAATCCTCATTCCTAGAGAGTCTGCAACCAAAACCCAAAAGCTGTCTTATGCCGTAAATCACATTTAATAAAACACCCACCTTGATTTTCTATAAACATTAGCACTAGAAGTATGGCAGACCAGAAAGCAAGTTCAATTGTTACAGTTATTAGAAAGAAATGGCTTTTCCCCAGCTTTACAATTTGGGAAAATGGAGTTCCCAATTCTGCATCATAAGCATTTATTCACTCAACCATCACTTCTCCACTCAGTCTTGTGGGGAAGGAGCCCTGGCGCACCACGGAAACAGGTTCATGGGGACGAGAAGGTACTCGGGACCAGCAAGTACCTTCACATCCCTCCCGTTACATGATCTTCTCCTCATCTCAAATTTGTATTATTAATGATGCCCAGCTCTTTTCACAACAGACTGAGTCAACTCACAAACACATACACATCACATGTGATAGGAAAAGTCAAGTACATGAAAGGGGGAGAATTCAAATGTTATAAGCATAAGGGTCACCACTTTTGCTTACATGCTTTGAAACTTGACCCTTTCCTTACAAGGAGCCCTGCAAACAGAACAATTATTAGAAGAGGAAAGAGAAAGGGCAGAATCCCCACCACTTCCTGCATCAGTGAATCAGGAGGGAAGACCGTGAGAGCCTACATCTGCCCACAAGGTCTGTTGTCTGTCTCTGGTCAGGAGGCTGAATTGTGGTCCCCAAAGACAGCCAGGTCCTAATCCTGG
Organism: Tamandua tetradactyla; assembly: GCF_023851605.1. Taxonomy (NCBI): domain Eukaryota; kingdom Metazoa; phylum Chordata; class Mammalia; order Pilosa; family Myrmecophagidae; genus Tamandua; species Tamandua tetradactyla. The sequence goes on from NC_135335.1 coordinate 59,850,066, forward strand.
GAACCTGTTACTGTCACCTGCTTTGGCAAAATAAACTCTGCAGGTTGATTTAGGATCTTGAGTTGGGGTCAATCATCTCAGGTTATCTGGATAGGATAATGCTACCATAAGATCACAGATGTCTTTACAGCAGGGAGGCTGAAGGAGATCTGACACAGAAGCCAGTGTGGCCACCCAAGCAAGATGCTACCCTGCTATCTTTTGAAAAATGGACGGAGGCGTCATGGACCAAAGAATGCAGGAATGCAGCTCTAGAAGCTGGAAGAGGCAAGGAAACAGACTCTTCCCTAGAACTTCCAGAAGAAGCATAGGGAGCCCTGTTGACACCTTGATTTTGACCCAGTATAACTGATTTTGGACTTCTAGCCTCTAGAATTGTATAAACTGTAAGAGAATAAATGTGTGTTGTTTTAAGCCACTCACAACTGTGGTAATTTATTATAGCAGCTGCAAGAAACCAATACAGAGGCCCATCTGCCCCAGGGTATGTGGCTCTTTTCATCTTGAGAGAGACCAGCTCATTGGGACAACAAAGTGTAAGGGGCTGCCTGGAATATTGGGAGGGACTGCGCCTCTAAAATTCATGCCCTACGAGGCAGCCCTGTTACCTGTGACTGTCAAAATAGATTCCCATTTCCTGGTCATCTCTTGTTTATCTATTCAGTACAGCAACTTCCCTGGGCCTTCAGCTTATTTCAGTAGGGCACGGTGGCCTTCACTCCCTGCCATATTTCTGAGTGCTGTCTGGTGGCCAGCTTGGCCTTAGGATCCAGTTATGAGCCCATTCACTCCTCTAATTAACATCAAGAGGGGGCCAGTGTGCATCTAGCCTCTGGGATCCAAGGCAGAGTAAAGTCTTTTGATGGCACAGAGCTTACTTCCTAACAGCAACAATTAATTATTAAAAGAGCATACTATATTATTTGTTAGACAGTGATAGGTGTGATGGAAAAAATAAAGCAGAAATAAAGAATACCAGAGTGCATGTGTGAGCGTGTGTGTGTGCACGTGTGAGTGTGTGTGCTTGTTCTTATCAATACAGTAGCCAGAGAAGGCAATTCTGGAGCAGACCTGAAGGTGGTGCTGGAGGGAGGGAGGGTTCCAGAGAAAGGGGACAGAGAGTGAAAGACTCTTCCGAGGTAGGAGTGGTGCTTGGCGATGGGAGAAGATCAGGGTGAAGTGGAGTCAGGCAGAGGGCCATGCTGAGAGAGGCAAATAGGGGTCCAGGTTACAGAGAACTGGTGGCCAATGCAGTCCGGTGGCTTCTGCTCTGAGAGAGGCAGAAGCTAATGGAATGTTGCGGTCTGATTCCCATTTTTAAATGATTATTTTGAGGGTGGTCGTGAGGGGGTTCACATTTGTGAAAGCTCACATGAAATGATGTCATTATTGTATTAAATAGCACCTCAATAAAGCTGATTTTATAAATGGATTATCTTGTTGCTGTGTTGGGAACAGGCACTAGCAGGTTAGGAGAAAAGGCTATTGCAGGAATGGCGAGGGAAGCTGGTGGCAGCAGATATGCTGCAAAGAGGAAGAAGTCTGGGTGCATTTCAAGCAGGATTTCCTTGGGGACTGCACATGAAGTATTTGTAAGCCCCTTCTGGCTTGAGCCCCTTCTATTTGTGCCACCCATATGTCCTGCATTGGTGGGAGATTCCAACCACCCCATCTCTCAGGCCCAGCTCTGGGATCAGTGGGGTGGGCTGGTCAGACTTGGATGCCCTTTTGGGGACTCACATTTATCAGTTCAGAATAAGAAGGGGCAATTTTGACTAGCAAGTTCTCTATTAGCTGCCAAAGTGAAGAGAAAGAAGCAATAAAATGATGAGAAAATAATCATTTTAAGGTGGGGACTCATTTGTGAATGGATCTTCCAAGATCCTATCTCGGATGAGGACAAAATGAATCAGGGTGGAACTTAATCTGTATGAGTGGAGACCTTCAAAAGAGAGGAAATTCAGGGCAATCAGCAGAAGCCGGAAATCAGGAGAAAGCAGAAAGGAGTGGAGAGATCTCATATGATGAAGAGCTGCCTTCACCAAAATGCTACCAATCCCAGGAGAGAGCCTGGCCTCGCTGAAATCCTGATTTGGACTTTCAGTCTTCAAAACCTTGTGGTTTAAGCCAACCCACTGAATGATATTCATCATAGCAGCCTGGAAAACTAAGACAAGAGTTAAAGGGGAAAAATCTAAACTGATTAGTCAAAATATATGCTATTTTTAAAATATTTTTTATCACAGGTAGCTTAAGTACTGAGGAATTTCTATTCCTATTTAAGAGTTAAATATTTCCAAACCATTGGATTAGAAAGGGTATTTCAATTATATTAAAACACCTATACAGTAACAATTAATTTAAAATACTATGCATTTATTAACACCACTAGATTTTTTTAAGAAAAACATTCTCCATAATGAAAAATTAACATCATATATATAAGAGTTTAGTTGCCTAGAAAATTCTAACAGGTTCTGTTTGGGGATAATAGCCCAAAGGAAAGAGCTGCAAATTAGTACCCATAAACTTTACCTTGTAAACCATAATGACTTTATGGAAAATGTTTATAATCTATGACTATGGACCAATTTTAAAATTAACAGCCCATGATTTTTCTTAGAAAAGCTCCTGGACTGGTGAACCTCAAGTGGGAAGGAAAGGCAAGGGATTTGATGCCAAAACATTGGGTTTAGGAGTGCACAATTCAAATATGTTTGAGTCAACGGTTTTTATTTTCAATACTGGAACAAGATCAGAATTTAGCCTCAGGATTGGATTAAGAATTTGAGGAAAAAGCCAAAAAGGCCTGGCCATTCTCAAAACGTTTTATGTATATGCATACACATGTATGTGTATACGTGTGTATACATACATACATATATATGTGTATATGTACACCCATGGAATGGAGCACAGTTTCTTATAAATTAGGTAACCATATCATTTGTCTATTTCTTTTATGTAAAAAATGAAAGCACACTTTTGATGAATCTGTTTATGGAAATGTATGAACTTCTGATAAAAGAATTCTATACCACAATTCTATAGGTAGTTGTGTTCTAAACGCAAGAATACCATCTCCAAGATTCTGAAAGTAAGAACCCATCCCATGTACCTGTCCCACTATCTCATCAACATTAGACAGTTAATTCTGCTTGGGGTTGACTGCTAGCCAGATTTCAATCTTGGCAATAACAATTATTTAACAATATCCACTGTCGCTTTAAGTCTCTTAAATCTTTGAAGCATGTTTCACACATACAACTTCATCTCCATCACCTTATTTCGATATTCTGTAGAATGACAACACTATTTCAGATAGCTTTGAACAGAGATAGTTTCTTTTAAAGTGTATCTTAGTAGAATCTAAAATAATTTGGTCCAAAAATGCACCAAGTGAGAAGGGTTTTTGAACAAAAAATGAGGTAGCAAATTGTCGAAAGGTAGCATCCATGCATTCTCTCCTTCCAGGAATATTTGAAAGGGCTTTTTATGAATCAGGGAATGTTCTAGTTCCTGGGGCTGTAAATATTGAGTCTTAACTTCAAGGTGCTTACACTTTAGCTGTGGGGATAGACTACAAATAGACAACGATCATACATTCAAATTAAGTCAAAGGATGCTAGAAATAAATATCAATAATATGAATACCTAGGTATATTATCATGAATATTGATAACAGTCGCTTAGAATTCCCATTGTTAATTTATTTTTATTTGATTTCCTTTCAAATTTTAGAGCTGAAGGGACATTAGTGAGCATTTCCCATCCTTATTGAGTTTGGAAAACTTAGATTAGACAGTCTGGTGAATTGAACAAAGACATAAATAAGCTAGTGCATGGGGCCTGGTCAAGATTCAGAGCTTATTCAAAGTTATTTAGTCAAAATAGCTTTTCCATCAATCTGATCCCCAATCATACTCAGCCTCTAGTTCCTCCTTTGGGTGGTCGTGGGCAATGAAACGGGAGCAGAATTACCTAAGAGGAAAAGCTCATTATCTAAGAAGAAAGAAGACATGGGGGCTTTTCCCTCTGGTTTATGGGTCATGTGGTTTCAGGAGGAGGGCACTTCCTCAAAGAAGGTGATGGTGATGTCATGCTTCCCAGCCAGATCACCAGGATGACACCAGCGGGGAATCGTGGGGCATCTCAAAAAATGTACTAGGCTTATAGGGATTAGGTTTATGCTAGTCCTTTTAGGAAGACTCAAGGAGGCAGGGCTTTGCTCTGGATTGGATGCCACCAGGATGTAAGGCATTCTCTGATTGGGAATCTTAATGAAGCCCATCTAGAAGGAGGAAGGAATAGAGTAAGCCTAAAGCTAGCTGTGATTGGTAAAATAACCACACCAGCTAGAATACGGGGCTGTTTGGTTATTTTTGTGGTTTGGACAATGTTCAGGATTTTGACTGTATTTAGACATGATTACACAGGGATCTTAATTGTGTCTTGATCTGAAATGATCAGAGTAGCCTAGTCTGAAGCTGGTGAACTGTAAAAACATTTAATTTGGAGCCAAGCTGGCTCCAGGATGCTGGGGCTACTCTTCTCTTTCTTGGTGACTAGGCCTGGAGCTGCCCAGGGAGGGGCCCAGAGGGTCACCAAAAGAGAAGGGAAGATGCCAAAGACAAACTTCACATCCTGACTCCTGGCTGCCTCTGCAGAAAAAGTGTCATTCTGGGGGTTAAAGCAGTGTCTTTAAGTTCTGTTAACATGAAACCATACTACAAATTCCAGAAAAGAAAAACAGAAAATCAACCAGTTGCTTTGTCGACGTGAAGCCAGCACTCTAACTCTTGGTTTGTGTAGTTGGCTGGTTATTTTGGAATCTTGTAAGCAGCAAGTCTGACACTCGCATATAACCACTGAAGAATGACTTTGTGGGTTATATTCTGTAGCTTTCTTTTTTGAAAAAAAAAAAAGGTAGGAATGCTTTTGGGTGCTTCTATTATTGTTTAGCTGATAGAAAAGGAAAACAAAACAATTGCAGTGATTTCCTTAGTTCTATAGTTACTCCTAAACATGTCCTTAAAATACAACCTTAAGGTATACTGTTTCACTTTATCCTTAAAAGAATTCTAAAAAGACATGAATATATTGGACATGCTCTTTTAACATTAGAAAAATGAACTATAGAGTCCAAGAGGCCATTCACAACTTTTCCACTGGTAGATATTAAATGCAAAGGAATTCCATAGACATATACTTTTATCATATTTATCATATTTAACAGCACTTACGTGATAAAACTACTACTTTATCTCTATTTATCACGTCTGAATTTTCTAAACATAAAGTCCAGAGGATATTTTCACCCTCAGTTACAACAAAAATAACCAACAATGAATATTTATTAATAGCCTTTGCACACCACAGGGAAAAGGGATGTGGAGGGATAAACTGTGTTTCGTTAGACTGGATGACTCTGTATCTGTACAACTGAGCACATTAGTAAGCATCCTTTAAAAGTGCAATAATAAAATATATATTAATGTCCAGATATCAGTGCTCAATTACCTTTACTTTCTATCCACCGGTAAATTCTTAGACTAGGCTTTTATTACATCTGCATCTACCTATGGTTGGCATTAACATGAAAATTAATTGAAAAGTTTTCAATGAGTCTAAAAGTACTTTCTGTTATTGCTGTCAAAGAGCTTTATAATTGAGAACAGGTTCGAGGAAGGGAGGGCGCAGACAGGACAGATGGGCTAGGCTTGATATAGTCAATATATTTGCATATATTTATGCAAATATCAAAGCTTAAGTTAATTCTATTCTCTTTTTCATTAATTAAGAAGGATGGTTCCTTCGTTAAGCACTTCTTTGCTTGCTAGAAAAATATAGTTTTAAGTTTTATCTCCACAGTGGCAAACTTTCAAGGCCCTTTGTGTCTCCCTTGTGCTGTCGCCGTGCCCCTGTAGCAAAAGAAGTGTCTGACAGTTCCAAGTATCAAATAGTTGTGTCTGAACAGCTTAGGAATTATTTATGTTCTCACAAGTTAGCACCTGTTGGACACTATGCAACTTTTCTAACCTTGAACTCGAACACGGCCACTTTCATTTCCTTTTGAATGGTACTCTTCACACAGTACTTGCATCTTATTATGAAACCGCTGAAAATGCAGCTTCAAAAAGACATGACATCATCCAAAGGAGCATGGCACGGCCTAATGTTGAAATTGAACTACCGCATGCTTATACCTCACATGGTGTCTGAGAGATATTGTGACACTTCCTTCGAAAATTTAAGATATCCAATGGAGTTCAAATTTGTTGTTTTGCCATGAGGTGCTTAGCACACAGTACACTGGTAAATAAATGGTCCTTATGATGACCTGAACCTAAATATAAAACTATACATCATGAACAATTGTTGGGGGAAGAGCAGATCCTGTGTTTATGAATGGGAAATTAATTTTGTAAGGTTCAAATTTAGAATTTCAATTAAATTCTAAATTTAATAAGACAAATGAAAATAAACACTGACATTTGGGAAAATGGATTCACATTCATCTGCAATAACTTCCTTTTGAAAATGTTTTGAATTTTTTTTATTTTGTGACTTCTCAAGACATAAAATAAATCACAACAATCATTAGATCTGCTTTATATTTTTAAAACACACATAAAAGAATTTGGAAAAAATTTCAAAATTGCCTTCTCTCTCTCTCAATTTTTTTTTTTTAACCTTAGAAATAGAATAGTACGATGGCATAATGCAATGATTAGGAGAAAAACACTTTTTCAATGACATTACTGAACATGCTTTTTTGAAAAAAAGAATTACATTCAGCATGCTCTTCACTGCTTCAAATTTCTCTTGAGGTCTTCAATCTTGTACTTGAACTTCAGGAACCTCCGTCATACCCTTATTCTGCCCTTTTGCCAGGGCATCTGCTGGGCTGCTATGATCTTAGCTTGTAGAATGAGCCAATCTGTGCAGCACAGGAGAGCCACACAAAAGCAAACAAATTAAAGTGACATGAAAACTCTGCCCTCAGGGTGAATGGAACAAACATATCCTCTCCCCTACAGACTTCACAGAGTGAACATGGCCCTGCTGACACCGTGATTTCTGACTTTTCATCTCCAGACTGCGAGACAATAAATTTCTGTGGCTTAACGTCGCTGAGTTGTGATTCTTTGTTGTGGCAGCTGTGGGGACCTAAGACAACTCCCTTCAGAGCTGGCACTTAGAACAATGAAGCTTCATTGTCAAATCGGTCAATTCTATTATTTCATATAAAACATTAGGAGTTAGGCACAAAAATAAATGTCTGCCCCTCCTAAATGTCATTAGGATAAAATTCACCTAATTTAGGATGAATACCATGCTTATTATGCATCTTTCAATGGTAATGACTGTCTCTCTTTAAAACAAGGGTTGCATGTAATTTTTAAAAGTATCAATAACTGACAAAAAGCTTATTACTGTTGCTATTATTGGGCAATAACATTGGTTTCAAACAAATATCTCTGTTATACCTCCTTTGTTTAGAATTCCAGCCAACCTCACTCTAAAGACTGCATGGCCCAGAGAATGTGAGGTCTTACACACTGTATTTGTCTCTTCTTTCATGAAGACATCTCTAAAATGTATAAGGCTCTATATTGGGTCTTCTCCTCCACATTCCTTCCAAATTTGTTAAGTTGCATTTGCAAGCCACAAGCATTTCATTTCATCGATGACTAGGATGTGAATAAACAACAGATCATCTAAATATCTATTTCCATAAAGAGCTGTGCTACTTGTTGCAATAAATAGCACCTCCCAGATAAAATGCATTTTCCAAATTTATGCTATTCTACTAACCTTAGCTTTATACTGTTTGAGTCTTACATAAGGGATTTGCTATGCCACTCAAAATCTGCCAGTTGGATTAAAAGCAGATGTTTTCTTTAAATAATGCCTAATATAAAGCACCTATCTTTCTGTACGCTCAATATATTTATTCATTTATTTTATTTAACTTTGTGTAAATATTACCTTGTTCCCCATATATATGGTATTTTCTATTAAAATCCACCACAACCAACCACAAAATAGTTTACATTTGAGTGGATATTCAGAAGATGATGATGGTTACATCTAATAAGTGGCAACTCTGAATTTTTAAACTTTATACAAATTATCCCCATTTCAATACACTCAGTTTAGCAGAATAACAGCCCTTAGTAATGGCTCAATAAAAGCTAGTAGTCAGTTAACTTTTCTTCACCATATCTCTGTAAAGTAGGTTGTATGATCTTCTCTACTCTACAGGTGAAGAGACTCAGGTTTGCAAAGCTTAAGCCACTTGCCCTGGGTTAGAAGAACGAAGCCCCAACAGTCAACTGAGATTTCCCCTGATTCCATTCGATGTGCCCACTGCTGACCCATCCTTAGCTGTGGTTCTCAGAGATGGTAAAGGAAGCTAGGGATAATGCCAGAAGGTGCCTGGTGTAGCAGGATAATTTACTCATAGGTAGTACAAAGAACCCTGCTCCTGCATTCCATGATGGAATTAAGCACACTCAAATTCTTTAGTGCTCATTAAATAGTATTTTGACTTCCATTTGAGTAAGCATCAGAGTAGCAGGCTGTACTCAGAGGCAAGATGTCAGAGCAGCCTTTTCTTCCACGAGGACACAGAACACATACATTTCCTAGAGTCCTAAGCGCATGTAGATTTATTCTATGCAGTTCAATATGAAAATAAGAAGACAAAAGATAAAGCCTAGAACTTTTAAAAAAAAAATTCAAATGTGAAAGATCTGTAAAATACTGCTGTCAGTTAGAAGACAGATTTCATTATCATTTGCAAATTTGAAAATCCTCTTGATTAATTAAAATATTATGCATATTTCGACTGACCAGAACAGAAACACTGAACTGAAAAAGTAAGTACATAAGGCCAAAACCATATGTAGGCTTTTATTAATTCAGCCAAAGGTTTTTCATTTCTAAGAGTAGTACAAAGTGGTTTGGGTGGTGGCTGTTAAGTAAAATTTGTATTCTGAGTGATGCCAGAGCTAACAGCTTAGGGATGTATTTTAAACACCTTCTCTTAGGTCCTATTATGTATGTGTCATCTATGAGTTTTCCTAAATATCCCTTGACCTATTTGAGTTTAAGTCTCTCCAATATTTGACATTTTAAGCTTATGCCTACTATTTCTGCAGTTAAATACCAGGGAAAAAAGAGGCTTGAATTAGCAATGGGGTGGAGGTGGGGGAAACAAATCCAAAACTAAACCTTGCTTCCTGGAAAATGCTGGTCCATCCTAATTGCAGAATGGACTTGCTGGGTCTTGGATGGCACTGCCACCACAGCAACAGGCCTCGTCTCTGTGACACACGGACCTCCTGCTATTTCTGAACACCATTCCCACACAGGAGACTTTGCACTAGATGGTATTTTACAGAGCCCAGTCGGAAATTCCAGCAGGCAATTGTTTGACATAGAAGCATTTTGGAAGTCTAGCATTTTGAGTGCACTTAGTAGCTAAGGTAGTTTCAAATATCTTTTTCCAAACCCCCAGATTTGCAAAATAAAGAAAAATATTTTTTCAGTCTTGCCTCATTTTCTCTGAAATACAGAACCCATAAAGTTGTCATGATTATAAAAGTTATCCAATCTAGTAGAATGCTGATAAAGGGAAGAGCAGTTCTTATCTTGTAAGAACACAAATATTTTTAAGGGACTCTTTTACATTAACTGTCTGGAAAAAAAAATCCTGGAAATAAAGTGTGGTTTTTAAGCTCCTCCCTCTCCCTCAACATCCCTGCAGCCAATCAGCCACAAGAACTGTAAATTTGATTTTCATAATATTCCCACTGTGAGAACAGTGGTTCAGGGTCTCCTTTTTTCTTGCTTTGAAAATGGTAATAGGTTCCCAGCCCATGAGGTTGACTGCAGGCAGCAAGTACATCAGTTTCTCTGGCATACCCCACCACTTACAGCTTCTAGGCAAACCTGAGTATCTTACTGGCTTTTAGAAACATTATTTACACCCTGTCACCTCCCACACTCTGGCCCATGCCTCTTCCTCCAGCTGACCTGTGTCTGGTGCATGCTTAATTCTGCCCACACTCTGGGCTGGGTCGCAACTGTTTATAGTTCCTGACACATCCCAAGCCAGCCTGCCTCAGCTGCATTATCCCCATCTTCCTGGCCAGCAGTGGTTTTGCCTGAGGTGAGCACCCTTGGAAAGCCCATTTCTGGATGGCAAAGATGTCGCTCATCTCAATAAGCAGTATTAATGTGTCAATACATGTCTTGGTTTGCTAAGGCTGCTGGGATGCAATATAGCAGAAGTGGCCTGGCTTTTACAATGGGGATTTATTAGCTGACCAATTTATAGTTGTAAGGTCATAAAAATGTCTAAACTAAGGCATCGACAGGAGGACACCTTCTCTGAAGACAGGCTGCTGGCATCTCGGATGCCTCTGTCATGTGGGAAGGCACATGGATGGCATCTGCTGGCCCTTCTCTCCTGGGTCTTGTTGGTTCCAGCTTCTGGCTTCAGTGGCCTCCTTTCTCAGCATCCCTGGGGGCTTTTTTCTCAGTGCTTTCTCAGTTTCATCTCTCATTTATTCTCTCATAATGGATTCCAGTAAAAGGATTAAGACCCACATTGAATTGGGTGGGTCACATCTCAATTGAAGCAAACTAGCCAAAAGGTGCCACCTGCAACATTCTGCACTCACAGGAATGGATTAAAAGATCATGGGCTTTTCTAGGGCACATAACAACTCCAAACTACCACAACACAGATCCTTATTTGTGTGTGCCAGACAACTTTGGAGAAAATGCTACCTAGTTCTGGACATCATAGAAATTTCCCTGTCCTCTCTTATGGCAAGCAGGCAGGATTTGGTGTGCTTCTCACAGTGACATTTTACCCTTTTCTGTATAACTGCTCCATGATTGTTTCCTCCCTAGAGTCTAAACTCCAGAGAGTTCATGCTATTTTTAATTCTCACAGTGCTCCCAGATCCTCATCCACTGCCTTGGATACAGTAGACAACCAATAACTATCTCTTAATGAAGAAATGGAACTATTCCAAGGTAAAAACAAAAACTGTGATTGAATAAATGTGCAGACATTATATGAGTAGTACACAATAGTTACTTGCTGCCTTGCTGATCAACACTCCCCAAACCATTTATTCATTTCCTAATGATTTACTAAGTGTCAACAAGGCAACCTGAATAAAAGAAAGTTACTGGCCCTAGGAGCTCCCAGCTGGGAGACTGAAGGTGGGCTTGAGAGGGTACAACATAAATATAAGGCAGGGTTTTTCAACTTTGGCATTACTGACATTTTGGGTGGCAATATCTTGGTTGTAGATGTTGTCCATGCATTGTAGGATGTTAATCAGTCTCCTGGGCTTCAACCCATTAGATGGCAGGAGCAACCAAAAATGTCTCCAGGTATTGCCAAATGCCCCCTGGGAGACAAATTCACAGCCAGTTGAGGATCACTGATGGAAGCAGTGTTTATGATGCAGCAAGAGAAAGGTCCAAGGAAGCGAATAACTCTGGTCAAATTATCCAGGTCCCTGTCTACTGCTTCCTACAGACAATGGTGTCAACTGGTCAAGAAGGTTCCTCTCCTGGATTTCAGTGAGTTCTGAACTAAAACTGTGGGTGTGAATGGAAGATTGGGGATGAGGTGCAGTAATTACTCCTTGTTACTTTTGGTTCAGGCACTTAGTGAATGAACTGCATTTAGAACAGCACGAGGCATAGAAGACCAAAGAGACAGGTGCAGGTAGATGGGATAGTCTGGGGGTTCATTAACCTAAAGGCAAACTGATGGCTAAAGAGCTTCTGTGCCACACCTGCCTTCTTAGAGCTTGATAAACTGCTCGTTGGGCAAATAAAGGCTTCTTTCATGCTGGCTCTTTACAGGCCGCTCTGCAATATGTATGCATTTTGCAAGGAAAGGCACCTGAGATTTCCAATACTAAATAACTCTTCTCATGCATTTTCACATTATCCTCCTCCTCCTATTACCCTATCAGTCCTCTTCCATTACAGGATAGAGCTGGTGCAGCGTTTTCCATCATTAGGTTCCTGAGATGAACAATGCTCTTTAACCAATCCGGTGTCTCAATCAAACTTAGATTTCTCTGGAAGTCAGATCCTTTCAGCTCAGTTGTATCAGCAGGAAGCCAAATTGGTACTTTAGGCTTAGTGGATTCCCTAGGAGAACCCTAGCTGTACTAGGCATACAAAACCTTCTCTCTTAGCAAATTTGGCATATGCTGCTTTGTCACCCCATCCACAGGCAAAGAAGGCAGTAGACGTGGTCCAAAGAGGGCTGGAGAACTGGATCTGGCAAAATCAAAGCATTTGGAGGGACTGGCTCTGATCCTGCTCTCCTTTCCTTTCTTCTGGAGCAAAAACAGCCCCAAATCCTTTAAAACATTCACTCATAAGCACTGCAACTGCTTTTCATCAGCTTATGTTCAGGTGGCAAAAGGTTAGGTAATTTATTCAGGGTCACATAGAAAAATCTTACAGAAGGTGAAAAAGACTTCCATGCTTGACTTCTCCTCAACAGCAAGAGAATCTGGCAATCATTTCATCCTCATTAAATAAAATGACCCAATATTGGGAACTTTCACTTTTGGCTACCACTTTCGCTTGCATGCAAAATACTTTTCTGTTAGTCTTGTCTTATTTTTTATATCAAGAGGTCACAATAAGCACTGGTCGATGGCTTTTCATTTAGCATCTCGGGAGTAGAGAAAGTTGATTTTATAAGAATACAGAAAGAATGAAGATGATTCTCACTCCAATCAAGAGAAAAAGCACTACTGCCTCTGAAGTTTGGGGGGGTTTAAAAAATAATTTGAGTACAACAATTTTAGGTAATTTTCTAACATTGTTCCTACTTTCAGATTTCATAATGTTTGTCCAAGATGCATTTAAACAGGATACGTATGTACATTCTCTTCAGTCTTTTTTTTCACTTCTGATTTCCCTCTGCATAAAAACAGATCAGCCAACTTGTGTCTCTCTCCTGCTCTTTTTTCAATCCATAGTATTCGAATCAGTGTAGCTTTTTAAAAGATACCTTTCTTTTAAGCCTTGTGTGTGTGTGGTGTGTATGTGTGTGTAGAATAAAGAAATCACTAAGCGATAAGAAGAGTCTTCTCAGATCTCAAATAAATACTTCTGCTGGTGGTTGTACCTGGTGTGATAAGTAATCAGAGCATCTGGCGCCCATTTCTCCCCTCCCCGTGCTCACACACCGCTCCTCACGTGGCGCGGTGTCTGATTTCCAGGCAGTAGGTTAGGCTGCGCTGGCCTAAACCAACTGCTGAACTAAGGGAACGTGGCAGAAGGGCGGTTGCTGGTACTTCTGGGGCCCCTCATATGATGCCTTGCAGCTCCCGTCTGGCCTTGCAGAACACTCACTCCCCCACACCATGAGAAGCCCAAGCCACATGGAGGGGTGACGCGTAGGTACTCTGGTCAACTGCCCCAGCCAACCTCCCCGCTGCCTGCCACATGATGGAGCCAATGTGAGCATCCAGCCCTGGGGCACATGGAGATGACCACAACGCTTCCAGCATCTGACTGCATCTTCATGACTCACATGTGTGAGAACTCCCTGATAAGCCCAGTCTACCCAGAGACTCATGAGATGTAGCGATAAGCTGTTGTTTTAAGCTAGTGAGTTTTGAAGTTGTTTGTTACACAGCAACAGATAACCAGAATATATAGGAATAGTTTTTTGTTCCACAGTTCTTAAAGCATGTTTGAATTTGTTTCAAACAAGGACATTTCTCACACTATTTAATGAAAACACCTATAAAACAAGAATGTAAAACTATTCCAGAAAGGAATGCTATGTGACCAAACGACCCCTCAATTTTGTTAAATTCTTCCCCACAAGACAGGAAGAGAAGGTGTAAAAAGAACCAGCTCAAGACCATCTGTCTGTTGTCAACCACACAGAAAGACAGTGTTGAATGGATCTAATACATCTGCATCAACACTGACGTCCAAAGGGAGCTCATCTACACTTTTTCACTAATACTTAAAATAGGGTAAATGCACTTTTTAAAGCCACTTAGAAATTATCCTAAAATGGAGATACTACAAATATGGTATACTTCTCCAGCTCATCTAAAACCCTCCCTAAAAGCTCTGTATGTAGGAAGTACAATTTGTTACAAACTAAGAAGTCCCTTCCTTGAATGATGTGTTCCCATCTAAAGTTTATTGCTTCAAAGAGACATAGATAGGAGTGAAGAGTAGGAAACCAAGATGAGAATAAAAATACAGACGCATAACAGGTAAACAGACACACTTAAAAAAGAAAGAAAAAAAAGACAGGCAAAGATCCGTTCAGAGAAGTTAAATATACAGAATGATATTTCCTGGTGGTTAGATCATTTGGAATGTCTGGTCTCTCAGCTCTATTAAATCAAATGATCACTGTAATATATAAAACAATGACACCTATGGGGTGGTGCGATGGTGGCGCAGTGGCAGAGTTCTCACCTGCCATACCAAAGACCCAGGCTCGTTTCCTGGTGCCTGCTCATGCAAAAAAAAAAAAAAAAAAAAAAAAAAAATAATAATAATAATAATAATGACACCTAGTTTTAAATTGTTACTTCTTCCAATGGGTCTACTTTACACACTAAGAAAAGGGGCTTAAAATATTGAGAAAATAATAAAATTAATTTCTTTAATATCTTTAATTTCACATCATAATGCATCATTTCTAATGCATAAAAAGAAGAGAATATTCTAGAAAAAATCAAGGTGTCAAATAAAGCTGATGAGTTTTTGGCCATGACTAAGGAAGTTTACATTAACTTTTTTATTGTTGGGAAGAAAAATAGAAGAGTTAGTGGATACAGATGAATCTTTATAAATATTACTACATTAATGCAGGTGTCTCCGTGATTCCAGTTGGCCTGTGAGCAGGACTAGAAGGGTTTTCAACTGTCACTGAGTCTCACGTCTTGGAGGCAGAGGCTGGGATCTGTGTATTCCGGGTTGACATTGGGCAGGGGGTTGAAAGTTTTAAGATGATACAGAGCTTTTACCTTCTTGCGTTTGCATGTGTGTGCTTATACTTCACCTTGGCCCAGAAACGATATATGGTGGTTTCCTCCTTTTCAATAAAAATTAAAAATTAAAATTATGACTTTTAGTATGGGGGCAAGTGACACAGCATGGTGGCAGTGACCCCGAGGCCACTGCCCAGGCTGGACAGCTCCTGGTGCAGGCTGCAGCTTTTGGTAACTGCCCCAGTGTAAGACAAGGGGCCGGGCTTGAGCCTCTATATTTCACGGGTGCCTTCCACAAGACCTGATGACAGAATGCTTTATTTGTTGCATGCTGACACTGTGCTTAGGATTTGGCAAGCTACCCCAGTGTCCTTCCCTCCCAACAGAGACTGACAAACACCCAGTTAAAAAATCCACCAGCTGAAAGGGCAGTTAACTCTCCAAAGGATGGAGTCACCTAAGCATTTTGATTTGGTCTCCTCTCAGACATTAAAGCAGCCTCTCAAGGGTCAGTCCTGGCTCCTGTTGAATGAACCACTGGTTACTCCAGCTGTGGAAGGTAGGATGCTCTAAGAACAAAGCAGGGCCTACCTATGCTGGTTTGAACCTGCTGGGGCCCCACCTGCACTCAGGTATTGGTCATGAGAACAAACAGGAGAGCATGGAAGCCAATGCAGCTTGCTACTGCACTTGTGAGTGAATATGCTCAGGATTTCCCCTCCCAGAAAGTTAAGCTGAAGTTGAAATAGTGAGATGATACACCATGAAACAACTCGGTGATTACCCAGGCCAGCTGATTATTTAAAATCAGCATCCTTATGTAAAAGTGCTGAACTGATCAAGATAACAAGGGCGAAAACTCACCCATGCCTTAGCTCTTTAAATCCTAATTCATCTATAGAAGTTGTCAAGATTTTCATGAGCACTTTTATCCTTGATCCTTCTTGACAAAAAGCCTTTCCTGTCAAAGTCATTTGATTTATTCACACATGGGCTGCCATGCTCCTGAAGGAATTTCTGTTGGCTCTTACAGAAATGTAACATTGCAGAGGGGAAAGAAACCTGATGCCCTTAAAACCCAACTCTCACCTGCTCTGTGACCTCAGATTGGAGAAAAATTGATAAGTATGTATGCGTGCCAAGAGAACACCTCTCTCCACTGGCCCTTTTCCATTTGAGGAGGAATGTGTTCTAGATTTTCTTTTTACATACATGACTTCATATCTGTATGCCTATAACTTCAAACTATTGACTTTATCTTTGATTTAGAAGCCTTTCGAAATATCTAAAATCTCTTTTCTATGATAGCCCTTTTAGTATTTAAAATGCAGTAACCTTGAAGAATGGTTAAAGAATGCTATATCCATACAGTGAAATATGTAAAGCCATTAAAGATAAGTTCAAAAGATATATTTAATAACAGGCCAAGCCCTTGATATTGAGGCTTGCCCTTATGAAACTTACTTCTGCAGTGGAGAAGCTAACACTACCTATAATTATGCCTAAGAGTTGCTTACAGGAAACCTCTTTTGTTGCTCAGATGTGGCCCCTCTAAGCCCAACTCTGCAAGGAAAATCATTACTCTCCCCACTACTTGGGACATGACATTCAGGGGTGAAAGTCTCCCTGACAATGGGGGATATGACTTCCAGGTTGAATCTGGCCTTGGCACCTTGGGATCAACAACACCTTCTGGACTAAAAGGGGGAAAACAAATGTATCAAAGCAAGGTATCAGTGCCTAAGTGAGATCAAAGGGAGTAGAGAGGCTATTTTGGAGGCTACTGTTACGCAAGCTTCAGCTAGAAGATATTGCTAAGAGGCATGGTTTGCCAAATCCCAACCAACATCATTCCTATGAACCCTAAAAAATACCTAGGGCTCTAACTAAGACTCTACAAAAGTTTCATGCACTAAGTTTATTTTCCTGAAACGTATAACCTCCCCCGGGTTTGTAGGCCAAATAAGTCCTGAAAGCAAGGAGCCAGCATCTCCAAGAACATCAACTAACATCCTACATTGTTGACACCCCTTTTTAACATGAAAAAGTTAGAATGGGCATAGCCCAAAGATCCCTGCAGATTGGGAGTAGGATCAAAGGGGAAGGAGGGGTTGTAACAGAGAAGATAGGAATTAACAAAGGAGTATGAGTGCTGAATCACTTTAATGATACTTCTCTTAGCTTCTGCATTGTGGAGCAACTAGAAGGAAAAATCTGAAAATGTGGAAGGGCCACCCATACCAAACTTTGAAATCCGTTCTGTAACTACTTGTTAAAATGTACTTTGAAAGTTATTGCTTTTTTGGGTATACATGTTATATTTCACAATAATGAATGTTTTAAAAACTGTGAATATGCTAAAAAGTATGTTTAATAAGTATGGAAATGGTCATGAAATGATATTTGTTGAACAAAATGCAAGATGCAAATCTATACAGGAAATATGACAAGCATCTGTGCATGTGAGAGAGAGAGGGAGAGGGAGGAACGGGGAACCAAGAGAGAAAATTTTGAAAGACTGGGAGAATAAATAAAAACATGAATAATGTTGGCACTGGGGGGGCTCACGAGTCATTGTGAAATCTTTCTATATGTATACTGATTTGAGCCCTTCATACCTCTATATTCTCATGCCTACGTTCACCCACACATCTCCTCACTCCTCCTACTGATTTCACCAACTACCAAGTAGTCTTCACCTGATGTGATTTTGGGTCTCACCCTCTCCTCTGAACACACTCCAGTGTGTGCACACACCTCTGAAGAATTGCCAACAACCTGACTCTGTATCTCAGATGTGGTGGGAATAGCTTAGGGGAGCGGGATAAGGGACCCCTCTCCCTTGACAGGGGATTTCTATCCATGCGTCCTGAAATCATGTTACCTCTACTGGCAACCACATCACGTGTCATCTCACATTCACCTCTGCAAAACTGAACATGAACATCTTTTTACAAAATGTGTCCCCAAGAGCATTTTGATCAGTCTTTATTCCTAGTTCCTGCCATCAAAATATGAATTCACTGAAATAACTGTTCCAATTATTTGGTTTGCTCTAACATATATTCTAAAATACAAGGAAAATTATCAATTTCCTGAAGGTAAGTGCCATGATGTTTATCCTTACAATCAACATTTGTTTAAACTATAAAGTCTTTACGCCATATAGGCTTAAAATATAACTTTTAGAGAGTTATATTTTAACTGCTACAATTTGTGTACTTGAAATAATCTCAAGTCATCTTCTTCTCTATTAATTCCCAACAACTAAGTAAAAGTATTTAACATAATAATACTTAAAATAGTCACAATATGGTAAGGCCTTGCAATGTGCCAAGCATTGTGCTAAAGACTTTATACACACATTGTATAAATGCATGTCTTATATTATACCCCCTCTCCACCCCACACACATTTAATATTCTAGTTCAGGGGTCAGTAAACCTTTTCATTAAAGGGCCAGATGGTAAGTATTTTAGGTTTTTTTATTCTTCAGGCTTATTAACGTCTCTACTGGTTCACAGGAGAAGAAACTGAGGCTGAAAGTTTAAAATCATGTGCAAAGTCACACAGTTAATATAGGGTAGCTTGTAAATGTTTGGAAATGAATGCAGGCGATGGCAGACTAATACTGCAAGTGTGATTAAAGCTCCACATTATGGGTGTGATTGTGGTTGAAAGGGGAAGTATAGGATCAGGTATGTCACTAGAAGGAAAGCTAGAAGATGAGAAATGGGACTGTATAACACAGTAAAACCTGCTGTGGACAATGACTGTGGTTAACTGTACAAATATAAGAACATTCTTACATGAACTCGAACAAATAATGTATGTCATTATTATAGGGTGTTAATAATAGGATGGCACATGGGAAAATACATCTAATGCAAACTATGGATTATAGTATGTTATGCTATAGTATAGAATAGAATAGTAACATAATAGTAATATTCTTTCATCAGTGTAACAAAGGTACTATACCAATGCTAGGAGGCAATAATGGGGTAGAAAGGGTATAGGATTTTTTGTTTGTTTGTTCCAGAGCAGTGAGAATGTTCCCAAATTGTCTGTAGTGGTGAACGCACAACGCTGTGATTATACTGAGAGCCACCGACTATATACTTTGGATGGATTGTATGGTATGCAAATAAAATGGCTATTGTTTTTCTTTAAAGGATCCAACACAAGATGACCCTTTGAAGTCTTTATAGAATCAACCAAGTGGGTCTTAGATTAAACGTCAACACCATTGAAATCAAGAAGCAGATGTGCTCTGGAATGCCAGATGTGCAGAGCAGGAACGAAAGAAGTGAATTAACACCCGCTGGACTCCAGCCTAACGGGTACTCGGTCAGGGCTTTAGAAACACTCTCTTATTACACGATTAATGGAAATCTGATGTTTCCTTGGACAAAGAACTGATCTGGGAAATGTACACTACCATTATTTCTCAGCATTTGTTTTTCAGCAATCTCTTCTTTCTCTACAATAAAGATGACAACTGAAAGACTGGACAAAAAAATACAGGGTAGAATGGAATTCCAGCCTGGGCACTGAGACTGTAGAACCCACTGTCTCTCTCATTCTGCTCGACTGTCTCACGGGCATGAACAGTTTTATACTTTCATCAAAAGTGAACTGATTGATGGGCAGGCAACCGTGGCTCAGTAGCAGAGTTCTTGCCTGCCGTGCCGGAGACCCGGGTTCGATTCCTGGTGCTTGCCCATGTTAAAAAAAAAAAACGGTGAATTGATTAACTAAAAGAATGAACTTTGAGAAATGTTTCTGATGCCTATATTGTCTTGGCAAAAGATATGATGTATTGTTTTAGAAACAAAACAAAAGAAAAGCTAAATTTTAATAAGACATAAGAGAAACTGCTATAAATGTTTTAAAAAACATACGAACGTATCAGAAAAGATTTAGGAAATTCAAACTGATGTCCAAGGTTGGAAATGCTAATAACTCAAATCAGCTGTGAGCAAGCAAGACCAGTGAAATAATATAAGTAGAAGAAAAGAAAATAGACCAATTAAAGGAATCTGTAAATACTAGACGCTCATCACCACATTTTTGCTGGCTTTCTAACTGGAAACAGCAAATGGAAGGAAATTCTTTCAAGTTCCCTGAAAACCAGAAGACTAAAATATGAGGTCCCTGTATATAAGCCCCTTTCTTTCCTGCCTTCTCTAAAGCACAGCTTCATGTAATAGACATGCTTTTTTACACCAGGCTAAACTATGCCTTTTTTCCTTTTTTACACTGAATAGTGCTTTGCTGGATCTTTTTTCCTTTAACATGGAAACTCTCCAAAATCTCTAGAGGTGTTTGGCTGGGATTAAGACCATTCTGCTTGGAAGACATATGAACCTTAAAATTTCTGAAATCAGTAGAAAATCACTCAACATCACTATATGTACTCCCTGTACTAAAAAAAAAAAAAAGGTGCATTTCATGTGGCTGGCTCAGGTGACTGTGACCTATAGTACAGGAAACCCACCTAAAGGACAAATTTTAGAAATCTTTAGCTGAAAGGAATAAACAACCACAAATCAGCACTACATTTTTCTATACAGAACGATAGCACGGTGATGAGGCTTCTCAGATCCTTTGAAGGGAAGGTTTTGGAACAAGTGGCATATGACTATCACTTATGCTTGTTCTAAATTTAAGTAAAAAGGACTCATTTTCCAGTTGGGCATGGCAAAAATCACATGGGAACAATGGATCTGCGCCTCCTTTTCATAATTATAAATACACACAAAAGCATAAATATGAACAAAGAATTAATTTCACGAATATACTCAGAATAGGGCATAAAGCTGCACAAAGCCACCACATTTAACTCTCTGCTGTAATAAATGCCACAGGCAAATGGAGTTAAATGGGTTAATTAGTCACCCGTGACTATTCTAATTGCAGTGCCAGAAATCAGAGACAAATGCTGGAAGAATTTTCATTACAGGTTTACCTGGGCTTTAAGAGGCGAGTTCGCCTGGGACAGAGGCATCTCTAAAACATCGTGTAACTGATTACATCTCTTCCTCCCCTTTACCTTTCATAATTAGCTGCACACTATTAAGTTAATGCACATTTATCTACAACAATTCAATTCAGACTGCGAAAGAATCTTTCTAGTCTATAATTACCCTCCGGCTTAATTAGCATAATTTCCACTCAACATATTTTAATAAAGAATTTGCTGTTATGGGTTGGCTTCCCATGTGGAAACTCTTCCAGGGATCATCACAAGGAGAGAAAAATACCTCCTGTGAACTTCTGTCAATGCATGAGGAAGACTGGAAGTCGATTTTGGATGAATGATGAACATCAGGAATGGCAAATTTCTCAAGGAGCGGAATCTGCCGGACTCTTCCAATCTGTCACGTGACTCACTGAGGGTCTGAGCAGCTGAGGACCCACCATCACTGATGACTGAGGACTGGATGATCTGGCAATCATGTAAGACGGTGACGTCTGTTTGTAAATTTATAGTCTGAAGTTCAAAAAATATCTCAGGGTTTATTTTGGATCTACATGCCCAAAGGATGGGTATTTAAGTGCTGAGATCTGGCCACCACTAGATGTCACCAGTCATTAGCTGGGATACAGAGGGATGAGCCCTTTCTTTTAAGGGTTTTGTATTAACTTGAAAGACCATAAGCAACTGGGTTCCTTCTCTGAAACTCCCCTGTGGGGGATGAGTAACCACAAGAAGAGCTATCCTATTTGTCCAGCACTGAAATGGCTAATATCTACCAGGGGATTTAATAGGGCTGCACATATTTTGTAAATATTACAAAGTTGTCCTGATAATAACTAAAATTGTCTGAGTCAAAGGAAGGCCTTTGGGTCTAGAAGGTCATCATATTTTGCATAAAATTTAACTAGTAAAATAACTCCACTAAAGAGTGGAGTTTTGGGTAATATTTTAATTCAGCTCCCTACTGCTTCTGTTACTTAGAGGATAAGATGCCTTCTCCGAGTTTGCAACACTGAAAGGGAAGTCAGAAGTGGACAATAACTCCTCCCTGGAGAAATGAATGCTCAGGGTAAGTGGATGAGCTTTGAAAGAAGTGATAAATTGTTGCTGTCACGCAGAAAGACTTTAAATAAGAAAATACCAAGGAAAGGCATGGATCAAGAAAACGCTGCTTCTAGTGAGTACTCTCCAATGGCAGAAGGTGAGATGCAGATTCCTTGCATGAAGTAGGGGTTTTGGAGATGCCTGACATGAGTGCTGTTGCTAGAAAATGTAGGTCGACTGCATGAGACATGGGGCATGTGTGTGTTCTGTTGTAAATATTTCCTTTTCCTTGATACATATTGGAGCCTAAAGAACTTTTTTTTAAATTCCAAATGAACTTAAAGAGCAATTTCTGTAAGGTATTCACTTTCTCAGTCACCAAAAGCAAAGCATAAAAGTAATACAACAATTGCATATAACGCATTATCATGCTATAAAAACTAAACAAAATAAAATTACATAATGGAGACTCATTTATGTCACTGCAATCTGCATTTTCTTATATCAGCACTTTTCAACCACTTAGTGCTCCTGTGCCTGTGAAGAGTTCCTTACATTTGTATTTATTTCCTCAAAATCATGGGTTATGTTTTCATTCTTTTAGAATAGGATTTCCATAACACTGATTCACATACTGACTATCTAAAGCTGCTGTATTGCTTCAAAGGTTTCCCAATAGCATTCTCACTGGCGCCTGAAGAGTTAAGGGATATTAGTTAACAAAACTGAACTGTCCTCAATTCAACTGTGGCATTACACTCTCACTATGTTCCTTTCCTTTGTGTTAAAGGAATTTTTTCTTTTAAAGATACAACATTGCAGCCTCTGAAGCCAGCCAGCCTTGGTTTGGATCCCAGCTCTTTTGCTGGCTGTGAGATCCTGGGGAAGGTATACCACCTCCCCCTGACTTAGTTTGCTCAACTATGCAAGGGGGGTGGTAGCCAATTGGATTACCAAGGGGTGACCAAGGTAAGGCAGGCAAATGGAGCACAGAGATGCAAGCCCCCTCCGGCAGTAAGCCAGCCTACACCAGCAAGTCCACTCCCCTACCCCCCAGCAAGTCCACCCAAAGCAGCCTCTCAGGCATGGTAGACATAGATACCAAGGGACTGATTCTTAATTGTTCTTTAGGTTTCAAAGATCTAAGAGAACAATTTCCTAACACTTGGAGACCTTTAAAACTGAAATATCTCTCATTTGAAATTCATTCTGTACTGTTATAATAGAAACTCTAGAAAACTAGAGTTTTCCATGATTTGTTGATCTTGGCCAAAATAGATCTAGTCTTTCAATGTAAAATTATTCCATGTTTCTTGGCTTCTGAAGGACCTAAATTTTAACCTAAATGTACATTGTCTCCATAATTTATGTTCAATGGACCACAACATAAAGTACCTCCCTGTACTGAAATAGGGTCAAACGAATTGACACACATTTATATATTTACTATAAAGAAACCAGTAATTCTGGTCTCAACAAAAAATATATATATATATACGCACATGAAGTTCACAATATACATTTGGCATACATGTAAACACTTACAAAAAACGTTCATCTTTCTGTAACTATTGCCAGAGTTCTCTAGACTTGTACTCTGGAACCCTGCAGAAGGATTTTTTACAGGAGTAAGTCTTATCCCTGGGAATACATAGGGGATGGTCAATATTTACATTAACACAACAGAAATCCAAAGGCAGAAACAATCTGAAAGTTAGATGTTTATCTATAAACTACAGAATACAAAAATCCTATTTGTGATTGCAAAATTATAAAAGAGGGAGCCTTATATTGCATGACTTTGTTAACTTTGGGACCATCAATTATATATGGTAATTGTTTTCCAAAAACTTACATGTTTGTTAAACATTGCTGTTCACTACTGGATTTCACCAATCCTGAACTCCTAGTGCTTATGATGACTTCAACGAAATTCGTATCGAAATCTTCAATTTTGGTTCCACTTTCCATTAATGTTGGAATTTAGTAGAATTAATTCCTTCTAAAAGAACTTCCCTAGAGGGGCCCATTTGTATATTTTTATTCTGCCTGCAAATAAAATGTACAAGCATGTTTAGATTTTTCCTTTTACATTATTTCCAAATTTCTAATGTGAAACTACTTATTTATATGCCCTAAAACCCACACAGAAAGTAATGCATTTATATGTAATTAGTATACCCTGGCTAATACCAGTTGGTGAAATGCCACACAACAACTGCACAACTAGCCAGGTATATGACTATATTTCTCTAAGCCTATTCTTACCATGCATTCTAAGCAAGACAAAATGGTAAGCACATAATCCAGCCACTGTAATATTTAGTCTGTGAGAATTCTCATGATTTGCCATGTCACATTTTCAGTGAGATGACTTTTCTTCAGCAGAGAGCCAATATATTATGCAATACTCATAAAAATGACAAGATTGCCACTTCAACACTTAGCACCCTCTGCAACCATGTTAGAGAGCATCAAGCTTTTTTCTCCCTAAATCAGTGTTCAACATTGTACTTCTAGGCTATTTCTCTTAATACTTTCGTTGGTTGGTATTATTGGATTAGAGCAACCCCATGCTTAGTCTTATTGCTGCAAGAAAGCTTAAAAGAGCAGATTATAAACTTACAATAACTGGCAGACAGAAGCAGCTAACCAAGTAACAGTTCGTGTGAAGGCCATGTGGAACCAAGCACAAAAATTATTTATCCAAACTGTAAGTGTATGATGCATTTCCAGGGAGTCACCTACTAATTATTATGCTCTGGGGACTTGGTAGGAAAATACACAATACCTAAGGAGAATAAGACACGTTAATCACCGCTGTCACTCTGACTACACAGCACTACTTTTCAAAATTTATAAAAGGAACCAAATTACAAAACATTTACTCTATAACTCAGTTCACATACCCCCATCACTCATATCCATGGATGCATAATTATATAAAAAAAAAAGTCGCCTTTATTAGAGGCAGATGCATTTTGACAGGTCCCATCCCACGCCATCTCATCCCATTGTTTAGAAAACACTATTCATGTCCAATAAAAGTACTTTATTACCTACAAATAGATCGTAATCTTTAGTATGAAAAAATGACATTATATAAATTATAAATAAATATGCACGTACATATATATGCATATGTAAAAATATGCATATATACATATACAGAGGTGTCATGCTAGATAATTATGTGCAGTCCCATGTCACATACAAAGTATTGCATACAGAATATCAACTGCTTAATAATTTCTGTAATAATTAGCTTTAAAAGCTAAAATTAGGTCAGGAAGAAGAGTTTTTTATGCAGTTAATTTTATTTAAGTCCCTGGCTTATTCTCCCCCCGTCCTTCCTGCACGTATGTGGCTTTCAGGGATATGTGACTGCGGGATGAGGCTGATGACGCTGCTGAGAGAGCCGCCTGCTGTCGTGGGGACTCTAATCTCCATTCTCAGGACAGGATCTACCATCACATGAGAGATTTTACATGCGAAAGAGGAGGGAGCCTGGGCTCAGGGCGTACCCAGGGAAGGATCGTGCTGTCCCTTGAGCATCTTGTGCCCTTTCAAATTTGCTTCCAATAGCAGATGGGAACTGAGCAGGATGGCCTTCCCTTCCCTTGAACTTCAACAAACTTCTAGTGGCTTCTCCCAGACTCCAGGTCACTGACCCCCTCTCACCCTGGTTCTTACCCTGTCCATGTCCCAAACAGGTACCTGACAGCAGGGGCCCTTGGCTCCCTCCCTTTATGAGGCCCAACTGACCCAATCACAGCAAACCACCACAAATCAAATGGCCCCAACTGCAAAGTGGGTAAAACCACTCGGCCATCCCAGTGAGATTAGTTTCCTGACAGATATTATGACATTCCTTCACCCACTCACTCACTGTCTTTCTGAACCAGATCACTCCATAGCCACTCAAATTATTTTATACTCAGAAATTATTACATAATTTATTCTACTGAGTGGTTGCAGGCATTTGACAATGTTTTCCCTTTATCAGTCTCTAGGAATTTATTATTTTTTTACTATATTATTTTGGGAAATGTAAATACTTTTAAATCAGTGTTTTTCATATATTTTGAATCAGGACCCACAATGAAAATATATCTCGGAATCCTGTATATGTACATACACCCACCCACACAGACACATGCACAAGTCTGACACCATCTTCAAAAAGCAAACCAAACAAAACTTTCCTTACCATGAGCATTATTAATCTAGTCTTTTCTATTTTATTCTGTTCTGTTTTCTTCCATTCCACTCCATTCCATTCCATCTTGGTGAAGACCCTCTAAATCTATTTTTCTACTCACTGGTCAGTGATCTCCAGTCAAAAAAAAAAAAAAGGTACAAATCTAATCAGGTTAAGAGCACCTGAATTGTAAAGCATCCATCCAATAAAATATCACAGAAATTAACTGTTATCACCTAGACTCAAAGGTGTACCTTGCTAAAACATACTTGGGAAAAATACCTACCTTAATAGTTCAGAGAATAATATTAGAATATACTCATGAGTATGTAAGATGCATGATATACCAGAACAGCAGTCCACAAACCTGGGCCACCTCCTGTTCTGCAAGACCCATGAGCTAAGAATGGTCTTTACGGATGAACATTCATGGTGTATTTGATGTTAGGGACCACCAACTTTGAATCCCAATGAAGAAAAATGTTATCCCACCCCCTGAAAGAATTCCATTCTCATTAATAGACCTGTATTTTGTAACACTGCACTCAGTTAAGAGTATTAAGTTTTGAATTAAGTCAATACAAATTCTCATGGAAACCTGTTTTCTCTCTTATCATATAAGCACCTACATAATATCCTTGATTTTGCCTTTTGGCCCATTATATTCTAAATATTTACTCTCCAGCATTTTGCAGAATTTTTTTTTACCTCAGGCATTAGAACATCATTTAAAAAGTGTTAATATTATTATCATACCCATCTGCAAAATGAGTGTGAGCTCTGGCTGCAAGCTCTACCTTATCCTGGGGCCCAGGTGAATACAAAGGTATACTGTATACCAGGTACAGGACTGTACCCCTCCCTGAGCTCCAGGCGCAAAGCTCTCCCCTTGGTTAGAAGGAAAACCCTTCCTCTGAAGAGGAATCTCTCCTTTAAGTCAAGGAAACTGAAACGCTCTTTTTAATACTTTGTATTTGTTTTTTTTCATTCAATATTTTTATTAAAAAATCCTCACATATATACAGTCCATACATGGTATATAATCAGTGGCTCATAATATCATCACATAGTTGTGTATTCATCACCATGATCATTTCTAGAACATTTGCATCACTCCAGAAAAAGAAACAAAAAGAAAAAAGGAAAAGCTCATTCATCCCCTTTACCCACTTCGAGGACAACTAGCATTTCAATCCACCTAATTTTCTACCCCCCCTACCCTCCCAATAATTTATTTATTTTTTATCCTTATTTTTTTTACTCATCTGTCCATACCCTGGATAAAGACAGCATCAGACACAAGGTTTTCACAATCACAAAGTCACATTGTAAAAGCTATGCCATTATACAATTGTCTTCAAGAATCAAGGCTACTGGAACACATTTCAAAAGTTTCAGGTACTTTCCTCCAGCTACTTCAATACACCATAACTATAAAGATATATCTATATAATGCATAGGAATAACTTCCAGGATAACCTCTCAACTCTGAAATCTCTTAGCCACTGAAGCTTTATTTTGTCTCATTTCTCTCTCCCACCTTTTGGTCAAGATGGTTTTCTCAATCCCATGATGCTGGGTCCCAGCTCCTTCTGGGAGCCCTGCCCTATGCTATCAGGTAGATCTACACCCCTGGGAGGCATGTCCCACATAGAGGGGAGGGCATCATCTGTCAAGATGGCCTAGAGAGAGAGGCCACATTTGAGAAACAAAAGAGGTTCTCTGGGAGGGACTCTGAAGCATAATTTTAAGTAGGCTTAGCTTCTTCTTTGCAGGAATAAGTTTCACAGAGGTAAACCAAGATCAAGGGCTCAGCCTATTGATTTGGTTGTCCCCACTGCTTGTGAGAATATCAGGAATTCCCCAGACGAGGAAGTTGAACATTTCCTCCTTTGTCCCCAGTCCCTCAAGGAGACTCCACAAATAGACCTTCACTTTCCACCCAAACTACTCTGTGATACAATGGGACATCATACTAACCTGTCTAAATCAACCAGATCTCACGACCCACCCAAGACTCCATGCAATCATGGTGGTCAAACAAGCTGACCACAAGAGTCAAACTAGACAATGCACCACCCAAAATTCAAGCCCCGCACCAAATAAACATCTCTCAACCTGATCCCACACAGAAGTTAAAGTCCGAAAATATGGACCACATCAGCCTTCACCCTGTGCTCCGACTCACCCCAGTCCCATCCACATCAGCCTCATCCATATCTCTATTTGAAGTTCAATCAGCTCCTCAACCTTTTCAACAGTTGCTGTATGGGGCACTGCTGACTTTCATAGTTACAGTGCTCCAACCCAGAGTCTTAGGTGTCACATAAATACCTGAAGCTTCAGAGAACAACCAGGTCACACACAAATAGCTCAGCACCTCGGAGTTTAGAGATAAACGTTACAACTCCAGAATAGATATGACTGCTGTAAGAGCTTACTATTGAGGAACTTCCACAATAGTGATCCCAACCTGACAACACACACTCTTGATTCAACCATCTGAGTTTATATATTATATCCTGTCCACATGAGTGAAGTATGGTAATATCTTTTTGTTTCTGCCATTTCATTCAACACACAGTCGTTAAGGTTCATTCACCTAGTGGCGTGCCTACAACCTCACTCCCTCTTGCAGCTGCTCAGCAGTCTGCTGCATGCATGTACCACAGTCCCCCTTCCATTCATCAGTCATTGTATCCTTAGGCCACCTCCCTCCATTGTGAATCACAAACACTGCTGCCAATGTCCATTCATGTTCTATTCTCAGTTCCTCCAAATATACCCCCAGCAATAGGGTTGCAGGATCACATGACAACCCCACCTCTAGCCTCCTGTGGAACCACCACACTGCCTTCCACGGAGCTGGACCACTCAATTTCCCCACCAACAGTGAATAGGTACATCTCTTTCTCCACACATGCTCCAGCACTTGTTTCTCTCTGCTCATTTCCAAACAGTTTTATTCATACATCATACAATCCATCCTAAGAAAATAGACAAGACTTTGCCACTGCAATCTAGGTGAAGACATTTCCTTTTCTTTTGTAAAGAATCCACACCCCTCCCCCATACTCCCCCCTAACCCCACCGCCTGCTGACATTTGGTTTTGGCATAAAGTTAGCCATAAGTGCAAAAGAATGTTGGGTTTTTCATCCGATGAAATTGTTCTCCACCTAACCTCCATAGGCACAGCACTGCAGTGAGGGAATTCTATTTAATAAGCATCTCAGTAAAATGAGTATTTCCTCTCTTCCTTACAACAGCAAGTGCATTTTGAATAATTGCCACTTACAGGCCCAGATAAATGGTGTTACTGAGCAACCTCTTATAACATTCTAATTCGACTTCTGTGCATGACTTCTGTGCATATTTTCCACGAGGGGAAAAAAAAACTTTGTCTGCATCCTAATATACAGCTTCCCTGAACTTATTTTTTAATCTTTTGGGTATAAAGATATTCAAATCTTGCATAGAAAAAACCACTGATTTGAAAAAATACATTAATCTAACATATTAATACAAATAAATATACTCAATCAATACATTTTTCTCGGGAGTACTTGCACCTTTTGCTCTCTGAAATGACTTTTAAATTTATTCTTATCTTGACTGCTGCCTGTTCTCTCCATTATACCCCATAAGTACTTCCCTTTCGTACAGGCTTAACTGAAAACCTTAAACCACATCAAATCCTCATCACTCGTTCTCATCTTAACTAGGGGTTGAGCAAAGGTGCATCTTATTGTTATTGACACTATTGAGAGTTTTACTTATCCTACAGTTATCATTCCATAATTTCACGACAATCATACTTCATTTTCCTTTGGCAGATATTAATCAGAGCCTTGTTTCTTCAGGCCTTTGGCTTTATGCATACATGGAAATGTGTAGGGCTGCTTATTGATGTTTTGTTGACTGCATGTCCATTTTAGCAATAACTGATACAATTTTCATTCATATGAATATACCATTTTATTAAATCCCTATTTCACTGAGCACACAGTGAGGGAAGTAATCTGCACTCGGCAAGATGTGAGAAAAGCATGAGGTAGGAAACAGCTTGGTCAATATCACTTTAAAACCATATTTTGGGAGAATAATTAGAAAACGAGTATGCAGAAATAAATAAAATAATTTCCAGGAAAAGCCTAATTGAAAGAAAAGATGACAATTACAAAAAATACCTTAAAACTTTCCCTGAAAGCTCAGGATAAAAAGTGGGGCTGTAAAACTCAGTGAAACCTAGCAGGGACAATGTCAGTGGTTAATTGCATAAATATAAGAAAGTTCTTATATGAATCAGAACAATGTACAGTGACTATTATAGGTGTTAATAATAGGGGGTATATGGGAAAAAACAATTAATGCAAACTAAGGTCTATAGTTAACAGTGACATTGTAATATTCTTTCATTAATTGTGCAAAGGCATTACACTAAAGCTAAATGTCAATAGGGAAATTTAAGGGGCATGAGATTTTTTTTTTTTGGAGGAAATGAGAAAGTTCTCATATTGTCAATGGTGGTGAATGCATAACTATGTGATTGTATTAAGAGCCAATGATTGTAACTTAGGATGGATTGTATGGTATATGAATAAAACTGATTTTTTTAAAAAAACTTTCTCTGGAGCATGGCTTATTTAACATGTTCTTGCCACACAGATTAAATCAAATATTATATATCTGAAAAGAGATCATAAACTCAAATAATCAAATCTAATAATTAATTACTGTCTTCATTCTGCATTAAATGTTACAGCTCATTTCTTCTTTTAAACCCCTGATGGAAGCAGTGATTTTATCTAAGCAATGAAAAGAAAACGTTTCTTAAGGATGAAGAATCTGGTAGGCCTGGATCTAAGATGTACAAAACAGTCTTAAAAACATTAAATGTTTCTTTCTCACTTGCTAATGCACATTCCAAAAATCCTTCCAATAAAAAGTAAAAGTAAACTTTGGGATTAACTGACACTTGGTCCTTAAAGGGAATTTCACCAACTCTAGCAATCTCATTATTCATTTAGAGGTGGCATGAGAGCCAATAAGGCCTGCTCCCTTATGCTCCACGTAAATAAACCTAGGCAGGGCAAGACGAGGATGTGAACTGGGGCCTTCAACTGGGCTTACTAAGTACCAGGCACTGTCCACGTGCTTCATACATAAATCATTTCATTTAATCCTCATACAACCCTAGGCAGTAGGTGCTACCACTTTACAGATGGGGAAACTGAGGCACAGAGGCATGATTCATTGGCCCAAGGTCACATAGCTGGCACGGAGCAGAGGCAGGATTCAAACTCAGGGCATCTGGAGCCAAAAGCTGTGCTCTTAACTTCCTCACACTGACTCTTGGTCACTGCTTGGAACCACAGACTGGTTAGTGGAGAGACCGGGAGAGGAACCTGGCACTACAAACTTTTGCTCGGACCACCTGGACACTGTGCAAGCCAGTGAGGTGAAAGCACTGAGACATACATGCTCAGGTTCAACTCCTGCCCTTACGGATTCCCAGCTGTGTGTTGGGACATTTTACGTAGGCCTCCTGCTTTTCAGCTGCTTCAACAATGAGAGATAAGATGCAATTCACCTGCCCAGGTTGTTCTGCTGATGAATGAGAGTTCACTGCTAGAGCACTTTCAATCTAGTAGAGGCTTAATGAACATCCATTCCCTCCCTTCCACCACATATTGTACACCTCTGCCTGTTCTCTGCTTATTCATAAACTCCTGCAGCTTTCTATTCAAAGGAAACGACAATTTGAGACAAATGGAATTAAAGTTTGACACGGCTTCAAATTAATCAGGATTCTATTTTGTGCCTATCCATGGGGGAAAGCACCGAACACAATGTATTTCTTCAAAAGACATTTTACTAATTGTGTTTTCTAGACAATTTAATGCCAGCTAGAGAAACATACAATTTGTAGGTTACTGAACATCTGATTTTAATTCCCAAGTCATCCATTACTTGCACATGATCTAGAAAATGCAATTAAAAATGAGTCTTAGTTGTTTTTTTGAAACTCAAAACAATATTGTTCATTAATATAATTATTTTAAGTGATGTTACTTTCCAACACACAAAATAATGATTATGTTGGTTTAAAGAAATGAATCATATCTCAAATTATAAAACTATGTGTAGTGGGTTAAGCCGTGGCCCCAGAAAAGGTATGTGCAAGTCGAATCCACTGGTATGTTTGAGTGCGATCTTATTTGGAAATGGGGTCTTTGCAGATGTAATTAGATTAAGGTTCTTGAGGTGACGGCATCTTGGATTTAGGGTAGGTCCTAAAACCAATGATCAGTGTCCTTCAAGGAGAAAGGAGAGGGAGACTTGAAATATGGAAACCCTCAGGGGAGAAGGTCATGTGAAGATGGAGGCGGAACTGGAATTATGTCTTCACAAGCCAAGGAACACGAGGCGCTACCAAAGCCGGAAGAGGCAGGAAGGACCCTCCCGGAGAGCCTTGGATGGAGCTGGCCCTGCCAACACCTGATTTCAGACTTCTGGTCTCCTGAACTGTTAGAGAGCACATTTTTGTTGTTTCAGTTTGTGATGATTTATGGAAAACCTAGGAAACTAATACACTTTTTTAAGAGTAATGGAGTGAAAAAATATGCCTTAATGAATAAACAACTTGATAGTTTGCTCCCACCCCCTTTTTTGTTTCTGGAGCAGTGAGAGAAAACATTATTTAAAAAAATCATAAGTGAGGAATCTAAGCCTTCAACTGAACAGTACGTTTTATGAAAACATTAGTTTTCAAAATTGTCATTAATAAATTAAGAGCAACAGAAATCACAGTTCATAATTTACCTTCTCACCAAAAAGTAAATCATTTGATTTAGAAAAAATCACATTTCATGCTCACTTATTAATTAAAAAAAAATGAAAGGACTTTAAACAGCTTTAGTCCTGGAAACCCAAAGGGACAGTTTCCAAGCGGTTATTTTAGAAAGAGGTGCAGCTGGCCTTGTTCTTTGTCCCATCAGACTGGGGAGATAGCAGCTCCCAAATGCACCGTCCTCCAGACACCCAGCCTCACCAAAGCTCTTTTCCCTCTCTGCCAACTACAAGTCCCCAAGCCTCTTCCCTGCACGTCTTGATATCTTGCCTGCCCCCACATCTCAGAAATGTCACCTCCAGGCCAATGCCTTCTGTGCTACTCCAGTGTCTTTTCATAAAGTCCCAAATCCCTACAACAGTCTCTTCAATGATGATGCTCTCCTGAACTTAAGTCAACACAGTTCTCTTTGCTACACGTTACGGGACAGCATCATTGGCGAACAAGACCGATGAGCAAATCCATCGCTTTGCTTCAGCATCATTCGCTCACACTCTTTCCAACACTGATGACCTGTCTCATCTTCTCAGGACTGCCTTTGAACTAACTTCGTTTCCCTCCTGCCTCCATCCTCACACTTGACTTCTTTCACTCGTTCTACTTGCTCTTCTTTTCTTTTTTTTTAATTTAAAAAACTTTATTTTTTAGAGCAGTTTTACAGAAAAATTGCACAGAAAGTTGAGAGTTCCCCTATACTCTCTCTCCCCTAACCTCATCACACACAATTTCTCTTATTCTTAACATCCTGCCTTAGTGTGGCACACTTATCACAATTGATAAACCAATATCGATACATCATTAATTCATGTCCTTAGTTTAGGGGTCACTCTTCGTGTTGTAGTTCTCTGGGTTTTTGACAAATATATAATGTCCTGTGTTCACCGTGACTATTTTACTGCCCTAAAAATGCCCAGACTCTTTCTTTTCATCCTTCTCTTCCTCCTCCTGAAACCCTGGCAGTCACTGATCCTTTTATTTCCTGCCTTTTCCAGAATATTATAGAGTTGGACTCACACGGCCTGTAGCCTTTCCAGATTGGTTTATTTAACTGACCAATATGCATTGAAGGTTCCTTAATGACTTTTTTGGCTTGAAAGCTCAATTCTTTATATTGCTGAATAGTATTTCCTTGTGGGGATGTATCACAGTTTGTTTATTCATTCACCTACTGAAGGACATCTTGGTTGCTTCCACTTCTGGGCCATTCTGAATAAAACTGACGCAAACATTTACATGTAGCAGTTTCATTTTCTTTCATTCATTAACTCAGTGAATATTTATGAAGCACCTATTATGCACCAGGCAGTAAAAAAAAAAATAGATAATATGTCTTTACTCTGTAGAATTTACATTCTATGGGGGAGGCAAACAATAAATAGGTCTTAAAAATATGTTAGGTATGTGGAAGGGCTAAGGATAAAGAGAAGGGTGATGAAAAGGAAATGGGAGGTGCAGATGAAATTGAGATCCAGAATGAGGAGATGATATATGAGGACATATCACCCCAGCTGCTGGGGTGGGAGTGGAGGGGAGGTGTGGGTTCAAGTAGGGAGACCATTTAGGGAGCTGATGTATAGGTATCACAGGCACAGGAATATAGATCGTTATCAAAGCCTTGAGTCTGAAAGAGTCCACCAGGGAAATGAATGAAGACTAGAAGAGAAGAACTTCACCTGGAACCTCCAACACTCATCACCCCTCTCTGTGGCATTCTCTTTCCATGGGGCTCCCAGTTTCTTCCTACTTCCCTGGTGCTGCTTCCAGCTCATCTCCTGACCCCTAAATGGTGGAGGCTCCAGTTCTCACCAGAGACCTTTTCCCTTCTTGATCTTCACTCACCCTCCACAGTGCTCTCATCCATACTCACGGCTTTAATGACAGGTAGACTAAGGGGACCATATAATTTGTGGTAAAAATTGGGGGACTTCTGAGATTGACAGAGGATGATGCTAATAATGACACATGAAAAAAGGCATACCCTGGGATGGCCTGGGTATAGGAGGTGTGCGGTTGCTCGATTCTATCTGCTAATGCCTTTTGATTTTGATTTTACACCTCAAATCCAGAACTGCCCCTGTTTTCCCAACTTGGCTATCTTCACTTCTGTAGTGTCTCCACTCGGATATCTAAGAACCATTTCCAACTTAGCATCCAAATCTGTGACTGTGATATCCCCTCCCAAACTGATCCCCTTGCCATTTTTGACACCTCAATTAATGATAACTCTACCCTTGCAACTGCCTGGATCGAAAGCCTATATCCAAGCTGCCAACAAATTCTGTCACCTCTATTTTCAACTCTATCTGTAATCTGACCACCTTTTAATTCCATCTCTACACATCCTGGCTCCAGCTACTGTCATCTCCCTTCAGATGACTGCCAGCAGCCTCCTAACTGGTCTCCCTGCTTCAGACCTGGCCCCCTGGAGTCCATGCCAAGAAGCCAGCAAGTAAGGTCGAGTTAAAACCTCAGGAAGACCATGCCACTCCAGGATTTTAACCCCTTCACATCACCTCATCTCATTCAGGGTAGGAGTCAAAGTCGCTACTTTGGCCACATCATTTAAAAAGCCCGACATTGCAAACTACACAATTTATTTCTCTTCTTTTTCTCCTCAACTCTATAGGCAATATTTATTGTGATGGTTAGAACACTTAAATTATAGCAATCTTTTAACTCAAATGGAAAGGGACACAGGCCGCAGGTACTAATACCAACCTTCTAAGAGCAGACTAAATATCAGCATGGTGGAATAATATATTCAAACATTCAATCATATATTAAAGCCTTTACCTATCTATCCCTTGAAATCACCAATGGCTTTCTGTTTTTTCCCAAGGGCTTTATGGTAGCTTGGAGCTGCACGAACCTTAGAAAAAACATGGTCTTAAATGTAACTCATTCCTGTGGGTGTTGCCCATGATAAGTAGGCTCTTCTGACGAAGTTACTTCATTCAGGATGAGTTTTTTTTAAATTTTTTTATTAATCAAAAAAAAAGAAAAGAAATTAACACAACATTTAGAAATCATTCCATTCTACACATGCACTCAGTAATTCTTAGTATCATCACATAGATGTATGATCATCATTTCTTAGTACATTTGCATTGATTTAGGAAAAGAACTAGCAAAACAGCAGAAAAAGATATAGAATGTTAATATAGAGAAGAAAATTAAAATAATAATACTAATAATATATATATATATATATATAAAGGAAAAAGAAAAAAACAAAAACAAAAGATACAAACACACAAACAAACAAACAAAAAACCATATTTCAGGTGCAGCTTCATTCAGTGTTCCAACCTAGTTACATTACACTTAGGTATTATTGTGCTGTCCATTTTTGAGTTTTTGTATCTAGTCCTGTTGCACAGTCTGTATCCCTTCAGCTCCAATTACCCATTATCTTACCCTGTTTCTAACTCCTGCTGGTCTCTGTTACCAATG
This sequence comes from Tamandua tetradactyla, assembly GCF_023851605.1. Taxonomy (NCBI): domain Eukaryota; kingdom Metazoa; phylum Chordata; class Mammalia; order Pilosa; family Myrmecophagidae; genus Tamandua; species Tamandua tetradactyla. The sequence goes on from NC_135335.1 coordinate 59,886,624, forward strand.
ATATATTCCAAGCTGATTCTCAAATGTCGGTTCACATCAGTGGGACCATACAGTATTTGTCCTTTAGTTTTGGGCTAGACTCACTCAGCATAATGTTCTCTAGGTCCATCCATGTTATTACATGCTTCATAAGTTTAGTCTGTCTTAACGCTGCATAATATTCCATTGTAGGTATATGCCACAGTTTGTTTAGCCACTCGTCTGTTGATGGACATTTTGGCTGTTTCCATCTCTTTGCAATTGTAGATAATGCTGCTATAAACACTGGTGTGCAAATGTCTGTCTGTGCCTTTGCCCTTAAGTCCTTTGAGTAGATACCTAGCAGTGGTATTGCTGGGTCATAATCCATTCTGCCATTCTATGTCTTTTGATTGGGAAATTCAGTCCATTAACTTTTAGTGTTATTACTGTTTGGATAATATTTTCCTCTACCATTTTGGCTTTTGTATTATATATATCATATCTGATTTTCCTTCTTTCTACACTTTACTCCATACCTCTCTCTTCTGTCTTTTTGTATCTGACTCTAGTGCTCCCTTTAGTATTTCTTGCAGAGCTGGTCTCTTGGTCACAAATTCTCTCAGTGACTTTTTGTCTATAAATGTTTTAATTTCTCCTTCATTTCTGAAGGACAATTTTGCTGGATATAGGAGTCTTGGTTGGCAGTTTTTCTCTTTTAGTAATTTAAATATATCATCCCACTGTCTTCTAGCTTCCATGGTTTCTGCTGAGAAATCTACACATAGTCTTATTGGGTTTCCCTTGTATGTGACAGATTGTTTTTCTCTTGCTGCTTTCAAGATCCTCTCTTTCTCTTTGACCTCTGACATTCTAACTAGTAAATGTCTTGGAGAACGCCTATTTGGGTCTATTCTCTTTGGGGTGCGCTGCACTTCTTGGATCTGTATATTTAGGTCTTTCATAAGAGTTGGGAAATTTTCAGTGATAATTTCTTCCATTAGTTTTTCTCCTCCTTTTCCCTTCTCTTCTCCTTCTGGGACACCCACAACACGTATATTTGTGCGCTTCATATTGTCATTCAGTTCCCTGATTCCCTGCTCAAGTTTTTCCATTCTTTTCCCTATAGTTTCTGTTTCTTTTTGGAATTCAGATGTTCCATCCTCCAGTTCACTAATTGTAGCTTCTGTCTCTTTAGATCTACCATTGTAGGTATCCATTGTTTTTTCCATTTTTTCTTCTTTGTCCTTCACCTCCATAAGTTCTGTGATTTGTTTTTTCAGATTTTCTATTTCTTCTTTTTGTTCAGCCCATGTCTTCTTCATGTCCTCCCTCAATTTACTGATTTGGTTTTTGAAGAGTTTTTCCATTTCTGTTCGTATATTCAGCATTAGTTGTCTCAGCTCCTGTATCTCATTTGAACTATTGGTTTGTTCCTTTGACTGGGCCATATCTTCAATTTTCCGAGCATCATCCATTATTTTCTGCTGGTGTCTGGGCATTTGATCAGATTTCCCTGGGTGTGGGACTCAGCTGGTTGAAAGGTTTTTCTGTGGAATCTCTGGGCTCTGTTTTTCTTTTCCTGCCCAGTAGGTGGCGCTCGTGGCGGTCGTCTGTCTGCGGGGCAGTCAGCCCGGGAAACCGCGTGTGGAGGCGGGGGTCGCTGGCCGTGGCTTGGGGGAGTGCCGGTCGAATTGCCCAGCTGGCCCGAGACGCCAAGCGTGACGGGAGGGCCCCGCTATCCAATGTTCCCAGTCAGACCGGGGAGTCACGTGCGTGGAGGGGACCCCAGTCGCCAGCCGCCCCGCCCGGGAAAACGTGCGCCCCTCGGGTATCTCACCGCAGCGGATTCTCCCTGCCCGTTCAGCCGTTCCAGAATGGGGTACGCTGTCTTTTTGGTCTCTGTCGTGACTCCGGGAGCTGTTTCGTATTGTTTCTGTTTCTTTAGTTGCTTTTCTGGGGGAGGAACTAAGACCCACGCGTCTTACTAAGCCGCCATCTTCTCCGGAAGTCGACATTCAGGATGAGTTTTAATCCTAGTACTGGGGTCCTTTATATGGAGTGAAATTCAAACACACAGAGAGAAAGCCACAGATGGAACAGGCAGAAGGTGAAATTAAAGGAACCTAGAAGAGAAGGGAGAGGCCAGAAGAGGCTGCCATGTGCCTTGCCAAGTGACAAGCTATGACCAAGGTTCACTGGCAACCAGCCCCAGAACACTAGTCTTCAGCATCGCTTTGATGATGCCTGGATTTGGACTTTTTCCTCCCGTTTCAAAACCATGAGCCATTAATCCCTACTGTTTAATCCACCCTTTTCCATGGTATTTGTTTGAACAGCTCAGGAAACTAAAACAGGCCTCTTTCATCCTCTGCTGGTATTTACCTGAAGGTTGCTTTCTGTCCCCACCCCTCAAGACTCTTTTTAACCAGTTCTATCTCCTCTACCCACAGACAGCCCTCAACTGTGGGTCTTCAACTTCCTGGATACAACAAATAAAAACACAGCCTAAAGGATGGTGTGTGAAGTGACGGTGGTGGGGGGGGAAGCCTCAGTCCCGACCAAAATGGGACTAGATGGAAGAGCTTGGCATTGCCCAAAGAATGGGGGCATAAGAAGAAAATGAGGATTTATCTTTTTTCGAATTAGCATGAAATGTGTTTATCACATGCTGCATCCTCAAGATAAATCAGATTTAAGGAATATACAGTTAGTCTTTTGCAAAAATATGGTGGAGCTTATTACGATATTGGGATAATATCTGTAAAAAACCAATTGTCTTTTTTCTATCTTGAAACCTCCAAGATCTTGGGTTGTAGCTAGCAATTGTGACTGACCAGCTGACAAAACTGCAACTAAAGCAGTGGCTTTGGACCTTTTTTCTATCTTAATATGACTGGGCAATTAGCACAGAACTATTAGGCAGATCAGTCAAGGTAGTCAAACATTCAAGAGGGCTGTAATTCACCAACCCCCATCCTCAAGATGAAAGCTAGAGCCTAGACCAGTAACTTCCTCTTGAAAGCTCCCTTCTGCTGCAAAGGCTATACAGGTATGAGGGCTGGGTCTTTCTGCAATGCTAGGTAATTAACATTTACTTAAATCACCCTGGTGGGTATGATTTCCATATCTTTTTTGAAGCAATTAATTGTGATAAAAATTAGGCTTTCATATGCAAATTTAAGTTTTGTATGTAAAATTAGCAGAACAATAAACCATGAGGAAATTTAATATTAGGAATATTTAGGTCTTTCATCTCGAATAGTTATGCAGGTTTAACTGCAACAACCGCAACTAACAATTAATGTCCTCCCTTATTGTGCTTCCACATAAATAAAATATCTTTGCTAAAGAAAATTTACTCCTAACTCAGGAGATCAGTTTCAAAACTTGTCCCAATAAAGCACTCCCTCTTCCTCAAATCTCCTTAAAATGAAAAAAAGGTGAATTAAGACTCTATAGCCAACCTAACAATCTCAGCCTGATTTAATCCTCGATAGCTAGCCTTAAAACCTTCAAACAATGCTTCATTCTCTTTACAATGTTATTCCCCGTCTTCTATCCCATTCTTTACCATAATTATATTGAGAAAGTCTGAGAAATTTCCAATCAGACTATCTAATCCATTAGTTAACTCTTAGAAAATCCTTGTGATTTCAGTCAGATCAAATACTGATTATTTTTTCTCTGGGATTGGTATAGAAATGATTCACCCATGCCATGTGAACAAATGATGAAACTCCTGGTTTTGTTCACGTTTTAAGGAGAGTGATTAATCCAACAGGTATATTAATGTTATCACCATGGTAAGCAGGGGCCAAAAAAGCAAAAGGAATCAATACACTTGGAATTAAAAAAGAAGATTTTTGGAACCAAATATATCTTAGGTTAGAAATTTTCAAAAAACAAAAAATAGTGCACACAAAATATTCGTATCAGGTAGACTGCTATACCATTTAGGAAAATTATCTGAATAAACAGAAGCAGTCCTTTAGGCTGCTGGGAGAATGCTGAGCTCATGTTTCTGTCAGCCTCCTCTGATCAGCCTGGCGCCACTAGTATTGTCTTCCTCACCCTATAGGCTTGTAATCACATTTTCAGAACATAAGCCATTAGGAGCTGTGCTGGTTTGAAGCTGTTATGAGCCCCAGAAAAGCCATGTCCCTTTTCCTGATCCAATCTTGTGGGGGCAGCCGTGTTTCCTTTAATCCTGATTCAATACTGCAGGGTGGGAATTTTGATTGGGATTGTTTCCATGGAGATGTGGCACACCCAGCTGTGGATGTGTCCCTATGATTAGACTGTTTCCATGTAGATGCAATCCACTCAACTTTGGGTGTGGCTTTTTGATTTAATGAAGATGTGACTACACTCATTCAAGGTGGGTCTTGATTAGTTTACTGGAGTCCTTTAAAAGGGGAGACATTTTGGAGAAATGAGAGATGAAGATGCTTGGAGAACAGCTGCTTGAGAGCCAAAATGAAATTCAGATGTTTGGAGATACAGAAAGATGTAACACCCCCGGTGTCTGAAACCAGAAGCCAAAGGACCAGAAGATGCCAGTCACATGCCTCCCCAGATGACGGGTGTTCTGGACCCATTGGCATTTTCTTGAGTCAATGTATCTTTCCCTGGATGTCTTAATTTGGATATTTTTGTGGTCTTAGAATTGTAAACTTATAATAAATTCCCCTTTTAAAAGGGCTGCTCCATTTCTGGTATATTGCATTCCAGCAGCATTAACAAACCAAAAGAGGAGCCATTGCCTAAAATGGCCAGGTGGTCATTTCACTTGACCAAGAACCCCCGACCAGGTCCCACTGCCGCCAAGTTGCCTGCAGCCACCCAGCAATCAGGTGACACCTGAGATGGCTCAGGCATTGCAATTACGTGGGCATTCTGCAGCCACATGCTGATCATGAGGCAGAGGGCCCATCCTACGGTTTGCAATGGCCTGAAGGGCAGTGCAGAGCTGTGAGGAGTAGAGTATGGGGTGTGGCACAGTGGGCTGGCTGCAGAGAAGGCTCAGGGGATGGGTGTCGCTCTTAAATTCCAAGTTGTGGACTTGGATGTAGCTGGTGACACTGGACCTGGGCTTCGCCTGTGCCGCAACTGAGAACCAAGGTACAGCCACAGCAGACACAGAAATGTGTCCCATGGTTCTGCAGCCCCAGGTTAAAAGTTCCTCTGCACAAGAGTAAAGCAGAACAAGGCGCACGGACTAGGGTGACTCTCAGGACAACGCCACCCTGCACTGATCAAACACCTGCGAGCAAACATTCTCCCTTCAGAGGCCCCGAGCCCGGAGGAATTCTGCAGCCACAGACTTCACGTATTTATCGCCTTTGAACTTCACAATAACCCTTTGAAAAGGGAATTGCTATTCTCACTGGTGTTTCATTTTGTTTTAAATGCACACGGCAGAAGAAAAAGCATTTGAAAGAGAAACAGAGAGAGATGGTGGCTGCAGGTCAGTAAGGATGAAATCAGAAGATACTTTTATCAAATTCGTTTGTAACAATTAGAACTGATGTGCAATGATTTACCTAGCCTATGATCCTTTTTACTAAGTAAAAATATTCATTATTTCTAAGGCTCCTCTAGGAAGTATTTTTCTTTGCAATGTGTTCTTAAGAGTGTGGCCATTATTAAATTTTAGGGTGATGTGCATTTGCCATTCCTGAGTTTTATGAAAATATTCTGACTTCTGGCTGAGATGCAATCAGCCGTGTGGGACTGGGCTTCCATTCTCAGGGAACACGTCCTGGAGGTTGGCAGTCAGTGGCCAGAGAATCTAATGCACCTATCTTTAAGGATTTTCTTTACAAGTACTTAAGTGCCAAGGTCATCAGAAAAGAATGAAAGCACTGACCGGAGACCCAACCCACACCGGAGGGCAGGGCAGAGGCTCACTGAAGGCATGCCAAGATGCCTGGCTGTGTTTTGAAGTTATGCACCTAAGAGCAGTAGCCTTGCCACTGCAGGGCAGTGGGAACGTCACAATCAGCTTTGGATTTCAGAGCACAAAAATTCACAGTGTCACAGAAGAGACACCGGCCAACATGCTTTATGGTGAAAAAGAGCTCTGACAGAAAAAGTCCTTTGAAATTCTGGGAAAAAAAATCCTTGGCTTTGCATGTGAGAAACTAAGGCTGGTTTGAAGCAGGTGGCATGAGCACAGAGCTGGGGGAAAGGCGATGCCATGTCAGGCAGGGAGGAGACCAGGGAGAAGGGCTCGGGAAAAGACTGGAGAGAGAGTAATGAGAGAGCAGTGTGAGCTGCTGGTCCATGTTTTCTGCCCCCTTTGAATCTGGGGGCCCCAAAGTCATGGGGGCATTTTTGTTCTTTTCTCTCTAGAAAGTACACTACACTGCAATAACCTGGCACAGTTGCAGGAGAACGCAATAAAAATATGGAAAATTAAAGAGGGGTAGAAAGGAGTCCTGAGATAAAGATGTCTCTTCTCACCCTAACCTCCTGTTGGCTTCCTAACTTTCCACCCCTAAGAGCATGGGAACCGCCTAAAGACCTGCCAACCAGAGAGAAGCTAAACATAGGGTGGAATTCCCATACAAAGGGATACTGCAAAGCAGATAAAAGGGATGAAATAAGAATCTACACAGATACATCTCAAAAACAAGTCAAATGAGCAAGTTTCAGATGGAAATGGAGAGAGAATATGATGCTGTAAACATTTACAATATACAAAGCTACAATTTATGGGCATGCACATCTGTGAACAGCATCCCCTAGGGCTGACAAAGGTGGCATCTTTAATTCTCAATTTGCAAAAATAGGCACCTACAGACAACCAGCATGGCACTGAAAAGGGGCTGTTTAAAGAAATCGCATTAACCTGCCAGAAGTGTTGGGGGTGGACTTAGGAAATTCTGAGAGCTGCATTTAAAGTGAGTCTCATTTTTCAGGAAAAGTGAACAATGCCTCATTTTCTAGCATAAGAAGAAATGAGTTGATTTTCCTCTATTATAATTTGAATCATTGGACCAGTTCTGAAAACCAAACAGAAGTGTTATATCAGAATTAAAACTCCCCATCCGTCAGGTGATACAGTAAATGCTGAATTACTCATTTTCCTGAGCGGTAGTGTTTTAATAACTTTTGTAATGGCAAATAATTTATATTCTGATGTGTATTATAATTTACAATGTGTTTTTTCATTATGAATTAGAGAAAAATATGCTGCACTGATTTCTGGACGATGTCAGCTATCATTCAGTTATGACAGTTAAATAATTCTATGCATTTGAAGGTATTATGCCCCTGTAAGCAGATCCACGGTTGCAGGTTATTTCTTTTTTTGCATGAATATCGTACCGATATTTTAAGTTGATGTGGCTTGGAAACTGCCTTCTATATTAAGTCCCATGACATTAAGATTCCAAAAGAAACAAATACTAAATGCCACTTATGTATTGAAAATCATTTACATTTGTGTTCTCTTTGTACAGAAACAGCTCATAAAATGTTTTCTAGCATACCTTCAAGTATTTTCTTTAAATATGACTTAGGAAAAACAATGGCAAGCTAATTTTAACACCATGTCAGTGATGCTAATAAGATCTTAATTAAAATCCTCATGATGTAAATCAGTCTTTCTTTGTGTATGCCTTAATTATGATACAGGCTATCAGATAGCAGATAGTTATTAACTGTTCCATGAACCTAGTGGATTAGATTGTATAAAGATCTTATCACATAACTAGTACTTGTTTTCCACGAGCATTGGGCGAACTAATGGAGACAGGTGCTGGAGAGGTGCCTGTATTTCCTAGAGCTCCCATAAGAAAGTACCACAAACTGGGTGATTTAAAAAAACAAAACCAAAAACAGACATTCATTGCCTCACGATTCCAGAGGCTAGAAGTTCAAAATAAAGATGGCATAGGGCCATGCTCCTTCTGAAACCTGTAGGAGACAATTCTTCCTGGTCTCTTCTAGCTTCTGTGGTTTGCCATCCATCCTTGAGCTTTCATCTTTGCCTGTTCTCACGTCGAGTTCTCCCCTGTGCCTGGCTGCATGTCCAAATTTCCTCTTTAGATAGGGACATCAGTTTGGCCTCATTTCAACTAATCACATCAGTGCTGGTTTGGAAGGATTTATGTACCCTAGAACATTTCTATAGACTTGTTTTAATATGGACAATTTCACAGTCTTAGCCACTTATTAAATTCCCCTTTTTAAAAGCCATTCCGTTTCTGGTATATTGCATTCCAGCAGCTAGCAAACTAGAACAACATCTTCAAAGATCCTATTCTCAAATACGGTCATATTTACGGGACTGGTGATTAGGAGATGAATACGGCTTCTTGGGGGGCACTATTCAAGCCCAAACAGAGGTAGGTTAGTTGATGCTCAAAATGGAAATGAAGAAACTAGAGGGAAGGATGGGTCTGAGGATTAAGAGCAGGCTTTGTATAGGAATAAAGAGACAGAGGATAGAGTGATTTGGCCATTCACAATCATATTTCAGGTTGATTATATGAGATTGCACAATGAAAAAAGAAAGATAAACACAGCAGTTTCTGTGCTGCAAGATATAAGAGTTCCTTGGGAGTGTCCAGCATGCTGTAACATCAATGGCTGCCAAATGTGGAGACTCCAGCCATGCAAATATGTCCATGTCAGTCCCTACTCCTCCTTGCCTAGCCATGTCATAGGCTCTGGGGACAAAACAGAACAAGACAGAGATCGTACCTTAACTAGGATGCCAACTGGCAGGGATACAAGCAGGAAACTAGGAAATATAATAGAGTAGGCCATGCTGTGATGGGGCACTTCATCCAGGCTGGGGGCACTGGAGGGCTTCCTGGAGGTAGTGACATTTGCATCAATCTTTAAAGTCACATGTGTCGACAAATGGGGGCAAGAAGGTATTTCACACAGAAGAGCAGCAGCACGCCTGAAGGCTCCAGAAAGCAGGTTTCTTAAGAGAACTGAGAGCCACTGTCAGGAGACTAGAGATTATTAGCATTGGGGAGATAGGGCGCACTGATATGAGAGGCCCAAACAAGATTACTACTGGTGTTGAAGACCTAACTTAAAGAGAGAGAATTTGGGGTTGAAGGCTCTCCTCTTTTACCTGCAAATGCATTTGTAAGGCAGGAATCTCCAGGCCTTGGGTTGTAGAGAAGTCACCTCTGCTTTCAGGCTCCTAAACACCCATCTCAACTGTGGGGGAGAGACTTGGCCTGGCACCCGGAAAGAACAAACCCTGATTTCCATGATCAGCATCCATGCGGACGGCAAAGTATGTATTCTTATATCCACAAAAGAAATCAGTGTAAGATGACAGCTTGCCAGGAGTCCTGGGAGCCTTGGGGGTTAATGACAATTAATGACAGTGACAATTCCCGGCTTCTCCACTGTCTGTGCGCAATTAGTGAACGGAACTACATCTAAACCTGTGAGCTCTGGAAAATGGCACGACTCACATTTGCTTAGAAATCCAAAAAGTCTATAATGAGGATTTTGCTGTTTCTCAATTCCACTGAAGGGAGGAGAAAACTTTGAAACCCAGTCAAAAGCCGAGGCAGATTCTATGGCACTAAATCCTCTCTACATTTATGGAAACACCTGTGCTTGAATCTTCACATCATAACCAGACCAGTCTGATACACGTGTGGGTCTGAAAAACCCATGTCACCAGGGACCTCTCATGTAGTGGGACCAAATCTCTGGGTGATTTAGCCTTCCTGCAGGAGCTGTATATGACTCTAGGCTGCTTTTCCTCCTGACGATCTCAAGTGCTCAGTTAGGAGAAGCCGAGGATGTAAATGGCGAGCCCTTATGTGCGAACATTCTTCAAAGAAAAATAAATAATTCAACTTAGACAGAAAGAATGGTCTTCTTCATGAAAAACACTATTTTACTTGCAAATACAAATTCCTTCTACTATAAAATATAGATACTCAAGGGAATAACTGAGAAATTCATCCAACATAAAAAGAAGGTGAAAAGTTTTTAAACTAAAATATGGGTCAGCAGCCATGGGGGCTGCTGGGAGGAGCCAGCTGTGTTGGGAAGCCCACTTCCCTTAGCTCTGTAATTTCACTAGAAGGGCAGAACCACGGTGCTAAATGATGTGACACAGGTTATGAGTCTTGTATGGGGACAGAACTGAAGCTTCTCTGTGCCTCTTGGCTGCAGGGACGTGTCTCTGAGCTCCGGCGCGTGCTGACGGCTTTTGCAGAGTTCTTTCGGTGATCTGTTCAGGGTGTCACTAAAGCTCTGGAACCCACTTGGCAGTGAGTGGCACAGCCTGGAGATGCAAAGACTGTGAACAGGAGGATGAAAAGCCCACTTTCCTCATGCTTCTTACAGGTACCAGAAGACTCAGGCCCTCGGCCCCACAGCAGTGACCTCGAGAATGTGGTCTACTTTTCCTTCTTAGTTTGCCAGGGCTGCTGTGACAAATTCCACAGCCTGGTTGGCTTAAGCCACAAGAATTTGTCTCGTAGTTTTGGAGGCTGGAAGTCCAAATCAAACTGTCAACAGGACATGTTTTCTCTGAAGCCTGTACTGCTCCATGATGGCTTGGTGGCAGCCCATAACTCAAGCTCTGCCGCTGTCACATGGCTGTCCATTTCCTTCTGTTACCTACTCCTGAGTCCAAATTTCTCTGCTGACAAGGACTCCAGTCATATTGGATCAAGGTCCATTCTGTGTCTTTGTCCTCCCCTTAACTAATAACATCTTCAAAGATCCTATCTACAAAAAGGTTCACATCCACAGGACCAGGTGTTAGGACTTGAGCCAGACTCTGTGGTGGACATTATTCAATCCATAACAGTCTGCCCTAGGGACCTCCACAAGACATGTTCTTCCCACATGCAAAATGTATTCAGCCCATCTGTGGTAGACTGAATCCTGTACCCCAATAAATGACCTGGTCTTAATCTCGTGTTCCTGTGGGTGTGAACTCCTTTGTAAACGCCCTCTGAGGATGTCTGGGCAGTTAAGATGTGGGATCATTTGGAATTGGACTTCTGAGATCCTATTTATAGGTGGCCAAACAGAATCAGGGTGGGCCTTCACCTGTATTATTGGAGACCTTATAAAGAGAAGCCAGAAGTCTCAGAAAGCCACAGGAGACCGAGGACACAGCCATGTGACAGAGACAGAGATGCATGTCAAGAAATTCCAAGGGCTGTGACCAACCAGAACATTCACAATCCAAGAGAAAGCATGGCCTTGATGACATCTTGCTTTGGAACTTGTGGCCTCTGAAACTGTGAACCAATAAATTCTTGTGCCAACCCATTGTACGGTATTTACCATAGCAGCTCTGACATAGTAAACTAAGACACTATTTTAACATCCCAAAAGAGTCAAACCACATCAGTTATAACTCTAAAGTCTAAAATTTCATCTGAATCAGTTATGGGTTGGTCCATCGTGGGACAAAATCCCTCTATATCTGTGGACCTGTGAAACCCAGAACACAAGTTATGTGCTTTCAGAATACTATGATGGGAAAGGCACAGGCTTGATATTCCCATTCCAGAAAGTAGAGATTGGAAGGAGAAAAGGACGTGGTCCCAAGAAAATCCTGAGCAAAACCCAACAGGGTAAATTCTAATTGATTTCAAAGCCTGAACATAATCTGTGGCTTGATGCTTGGCCCTCAGGACCAGAGGGAATTGCAGCCCTACCCTCTCTGGGTACCAGGTGGAGGCCAGGCTCTTCTCCAAATGCCTGGGTGGCAGCCCCTCTCACTTAACCCAACAAGGTCCCTGTAGCCCAGAACCTCACATCCATGGTTCTGCTCTTGGGGTCACTCTTCCTTCATTTTGGCCTGTTTCCCATCTAATCTAGGCTGGCAGTGTTTCTGCTGATACAAAATTATTAAAAACTTTGCCAGTTGTTTTAGTTTCCTTGGCTGCTCAAGCAAATACCACGTAATGCGTTGGCTTAAACAAGGGGAATTTATTAGTTCACAGTTTTGAGACTAGGAAAAAGTCCAAATCAAGATATCATCAAAGTGATGCTTTCTTCCCAAAGACTGGTATTGTAGGGCTGGCTCCTGGTGGTCCTTGGTCCTGGGTTCCTCTGTCACATGGCAAAGCACATGGTGGCCTCTCCCTTCTTCTCTGAGTTCCACTGACCTTTGCCTGCTTGCTTCCCATGTCTCTCTGTCTGAATTTCACTCTGATTGTAAAGGACACCAGTAATAGAATTATGACCCATCCCGAATGAGCTCAGCCATGCCAGCTGATGAAGCAGCCTAATCAAAAGGTCCCAGCTTACAAAAGATGGACACCCACAGGCATGGACTCAGTTTAAGAACATGTTTTTCTGGGGTACATAGCTCCAACAACTGCATCAGTCTTCCATGCAATTGAAGGGGGTCCAAGACATCAGGTAAAATGATCTTCCACAGATCTCTCCTGGATGACTGCATTTTTCCATTCCTGACTTTGTCTTAGTTGGTTGATTGGATCTGTAAACCATAAACTTAGTCTTTTCAGCAAATGGGTGTTTTAGCCACACCCTTGCATGGAGGCCTGTTCTCTGGGAAGTCAGGGAGGATGTTTGGAGCCACTTCTGGCCCGTGTCTCAGAGCACATTATCTAGATAGGCTGAGAATTTTCCAAATCATCAATGCCTGTTTCTTTCTAGTAACAGTTCAGTGCTCAATTTATTTCTTTCCTCTTGCATTTCACTGTAAGTGGTATAGAACAACCAGGCTGACCCTTTCACACTTTTCTTAGAAGGCTCCTTAGCTAGACAGTGAGGTTTATCATTTACAAGTTCTGCCTTATATCCGGTATCAGAACACAATAGCACTAAGCTCTCTGCCACTTTACAAGAAGGATCACCCTTCCTCCAGTTTCCAAAAAGACATTCATCATTTCCTTCTAAGGCCTTTCCAGAGACGCGTATAACATCAATATTTCTACAGTCTCCTGAAAGCCATATAGGCTTTTTCTATTAAGCCCTCAAAATTCTTCCTCCCTCTATCCCTTATCCAATTCCAAAGTCACTTCCACATTTTTAGATATTTATTATAGCAGAACCCCACGTCCTGGGTTTTACAAGAGCAAAAACTGTTCTAGTCTGCCAGAGCTTCTATAACAAATACCACAGACCTTCTGGCTTAAAGAACAGAAATGTGTTTTCTCATGTTTTTGGAGGTTGAAAGTCTAAAATCAAGACATCGGCAGAATCATGCTTTCTCTTTAAAAGTCTATAGTGTTTTGGTGGTGGTTTGCTGACAATCCATGACTCCATCTTTGCTCCCTCACATGGTCCTCTCTCTCTCCATCTATCTCCTACTGACTGTTTCTACATTTCCTCCTTCTTATCAGAATTCCAATCATATCGATTAAGACCCATCCTGATTCATTTTGGCCTCACCCTAACGGATAACATCTTCAAAAATCCATTTTATATATAGGCTCACATGCACAGGGCAGGGGGTTAGGACGTGAGCCTGTCTTTTGGGAGGACATGATTCAATCCATAACACCCTGTGCTGGCTCCCTCTCTCAGCTCCCTCTCTCTCTCTCCCTTGCTTCCTGGGATCATCTTAAAACTCATAACCAGCATCGAAGTTCTTGTTTCAGGTTCTGCTTTTAAGGATACTAAAATAGGATAGATTTAGAAAGTTGAGGTCATCCAACTCAGCACAGTTCCCTGGTGAAAGCAGGATTATCAGGACGGAGAAGGAAGACCAATCCAAGCTGAGGAGGTAGCATAAGAGAAGGCATAGCATAGGAGGTGGGAATGAACAATGGTCTAGAGAGATAAGGAGATACCAATTTTAGTATGCTTGGGATTTATTGTGGGGTATCTGACCACCATCCTGCATGTCCAAGAAGTTTGGCCAGGGGACCACAACTTCAGCTGTGAACCTAGGTCTCAGCACCCAGACCACTTTTTTTCTTCTCCTCCACTTGCAACCCATTGTTAGACATACATTTTACTTCGCACCCAGAGCACACACTCACAATAGGTACACACTAGGTACCTATTGGATAGATAAATGCAATAAGATGTAATTAAATATTACTTTTTCTGTGATGCAGTCTGATGTCTTCTATTCCGTCATATTCTCTGACTTTTAAATGCTGGTTAGGTTTTACAAAATTGATTTCACAATTATTACAAATTAGGATGCAATCGCTTTTTATTTTTGGTGCATGGTCTGGGAAATGAGCAACCCACTTTTAAAATCATGGTTCTAGACTATTCTTCCTAGGAAAAGGAACTAACAATTTAGCCACCCAGTGCCTCATTGTCCTATTTGGCAAAATAATGAAGAGAAGATGCCTTTCAAAAGATTCTCAATGCTGTGTCAAACTCATAATACAACCTCAGAGCATTTACTCCATATTTTCATTAATTTTGGCAGCTAACAGGAAATATAATTTAAATAAAAATACTTATTATACTTTTTTCCAGCAAATACATTTATTCAAATGTAAAAACATTTATATTCAATTTTTTGTATTCAAAATTAGAACATAAATAGTCAAAATAGTTACACAGACATATCTTTAATTTCTTTATCCACTGTATACTCTAGGCTTTTTTCCTCCCCCAAATCATCAGTATTGCTTTTTGCACCACATTCTTTCTTGTGTTATTGCCCTACAAGTAATAAATCACATGCCTTCCTACACACTGGTCCCCTGACCTCAAATGCTTTCTGCCTTGCCTCTCACTGCAGACATCCCTCCTGTCTCAGCTCTGAAGATGCCTTCTCTGGCCTCACTCTTCCTGCTTGTGTTCCCACGTCCTGCACACCCCAGCACAGATCTCACCAGATTGTTGGCAGTTGCTTTCTTTACACAACTCTGAGAAGCTCAAGAACAGAAACTGTTTTAATCCTCTAAGTATCCAGATATCCTAGCAGGGAATGTGGCACATGCAGGTGATCATCAAATGTTCATATTATGAGTGAAATACATCTTGTCTTTTAAATTTTCATATAGATGCTGGTAGGCACCTGTGCTGCTTTGAAAGGATTATATGCCCTAGAAAAGCCCTGTTTTAATCCTGATCCATGTGGTAGAGGCAGCTGTTTCTTTTAATTCCTATTCAGCACTGTAGGTTGGGACTTGATTAGATTGTCTCCATGGAGATGTAACATGCCCGAACATGGGTATTAACCTTTCACTGGAGGGAGATGTGACTCCACCCATTTCAGGTGTGTCTTGATTATTTACAGGAATCCTTTAAAAGAGGAAACATTTTGGAAAAAAGTGAGAGAGTTACCAGAACTACAAGAGCCCAGGCAGCCAGAGACCTTTGGATATGAGGGAGGAAAATGCCCCCTGGGGAGCTTCATGAAACAAGAAGCCTGGAGAGAAAGCTAGCAGATGTCGCCACGTTCACCATGTACCTTTGCAGTTGAGAGAGAAACTGTGAATGTCATAAGCCTTCTTGAACCAAGGTATCTTTCCCTGATGCTTTAGATTGGACATTTTTATAGCCTTGCTTTAATTTGGACATTTTCAAAGGTTTAGAACTGTAAACCAGCAACTTAATAAATTCCCCTTTTTAAAAGCCTTTCTGTTTCTGGTCTATCACATTACAGCAGCTAGTAAACTAGAACAGTGCCCAAAGCCTGACCCAATGCTCTTAGGCTCTTTCCCACTGACTGAGCAACTACTTTGTAGCACAAGTGAGAACATTCTATGCTTTCAGATTACAGTGCATAGGGCAGCTCTGTCTTCCCAAACTGAATCTGGCCAAAGAACAACCGTTGAGGTTGGGAAAATTACTCATAGCATACTTGTAAGGGAGCCACTCTTCACCCTCAAAATAGCAGTCTGCATCATGAGGACAGATGCTTCTCCTGCTGGCCATATAGTTGAGACATTCTTTTCATATCAACCAGAATCCCTGTCATCATAAGTGACAACAACCCAAGGGGTAAAGCCCCAAGAAACAGAAACCCAAGAACCAACATGGACAGCAATAAAAACAGCTTTTTTCAGCCCAGGGGAATGTTCTGGTAGGTGCCTGTAACCTCCCAAAGAGTAGGTACAAGTTGAGCCTCAGTGTCTCCATTTCCCCAATTGCCATCACTGTTTCTCTCTGTATGCTTCTTCCAAAGCCGCTCATAGCTCCACTTTCTCATATCCTCACCCCTACAGATGAATGCTAATCACTCTTTCTGGACCCAAGTACAAAAGCTCCCAGGAAGGGCTCTCGTGGGCTCAGCTGGGGATGGAATGGTGGAATATTGCAAGAATCCCCTCTGGAAAAATAACGCTGACCTTGCAACCTCAGAAGATGGCAGCGCCCCTGCAACCAAATGGATGAAGCATGAGGAAACACATTTTTTCCAGAAGAAAAGGAAGTAGTTTTCTGGATGCAGAAATTAAGCAGTGTCTACTATGCCCTCCTAAACATGATCTCTGTTTTTATATAGTTTTGATGATTTAAACATAGCAATTCCCCACACAGGGGTGCAGAGCCACTCTGACTTTGTAAATCTTGTTAAGTCATTTAAAATCCTTTGCATTCTGCCTCTTTTTTTTTTTTATTTTTTTTATTTTATTATTTTTTGTTTGTTTGTTTGTTTGTTTTTTACATGGGCTGGGACTGGGGATCGAACCGGGGTCCTCCGGCATGGCAGGCAAGCATTCTTGCCCGCTGAGCCACCGCGGCCCGCCCTGCATTCTGCCTCTTGAATCAAATTAAAAGCTCTTTGTGAACAAAGCAGGGTTTTGATTTTCTTTATAACTACCTTGGAGGTACCTAACAGGATACTATTTGCACAAGAAGAGTGCCACTAAACACACACATGGGATGGTGTTGTTGTTATAGGACTTGTGATTTGCTACTTACCTGTCAACAGCAGTGCATTCTGTATTTATTTTTGGTTTCATTGATAAAAACGATTGCTTACTTTATCATTTTTAATAGCTGTCATTTTATATGTTATCCATAGACACATGTCCTCTTATGGACAAACACCCATAATTTCATGGTGTTAGCTGAACAAATGATCCAGAATTTAATATATAATTGACTTTCACAGAGGGCTTTTATAAAGGTATAAAGGAATTATATAAAAGGATACATTTCATCGAGAACATCTGCTTCACCCATTATTGGTCCTTTGACAAAGATTGGTGAGGCTGACTCAGTGCTTTGGTCCGAGTCTCATGCTCACATCTCTCTTTTACATTAAAAGAGATGAATCAAACTCTGAAACTTTTTGAAAGACCCTTTGGTTTTAACAGAAAGTAACCTTATCGCTTCTTTAACTTAACACGGTGAAGCAGACACGCTGGACTTCCAATAAAGGCCTTGCGGTAGCAGTTGATTCTGAGACGTTTAATTAAACTGCTGATTTCAGCAGAGTCCTGTGGGATTAACATTTAGCCTACATTAGAGTCTTCACTGAGGAAGTTAACTGCTGGGGAGAGAGAGGTTGGACACGTAAGAGAAGCTAAAATGAAGAGTGCATTGGTTAGCTACCAGTGTGGAACGGCTTGTTCACTGGTTGTGGAAAGGAAAGTCATGCCATCACATTCTCTTCTCTCCTAACCCAGACCCACCCTGTCTTGGGGGTTCCTCTAATTGGCACTTGACTGTCAACTGAATGCCAGGGGTCCAAGCCAGAGAGCCACTTTGCCCTACTAATTTCTTTCCCCTCTGGATTTCTCTCTCCTTATTTTTGACATTGATGCCATCATGTTCCTGTTATCCCTGGCTAAGAGTCTTGGAGTAAATTGAGATGGTCCTTTCAGTCTCCAAATAGCATCATATTTTCCTCCATAACTTTTCTCCCTATTCATTGGTCTGAAATTTTAGTCCCTTCCTGTTGGTGAATCTAATAATCTCCTGAGTTTGCCGCATCTAATCCCTCACATCCTCAATCAGCTACTCAGTTATTTTTAGATCAGCTTTCCCAAAATACAGCCCTGCACACACCATTTTCCTGTTCAAGAAGAACCTGATATCTTCCCATTGCCTTTTAGGGAAAAAAAATGAGCTTTTGTTTTTGTTTTTTGTTTTTTTATATCTTGGTATTTAAGGCTTTCCTCAATGTGGCACCAAACTATCCCTCCAGATGAATCTCTTGAATTTCCGTGTAGTTCTTGTCACATTAGGTCTCTTCATTTTTTGTCTAAACATACCTATAGCTTTGGGACTCTTCAGCTTTCAAATTCTCATGAACAGCTGATAACCTGGAAGAAAAATCACCTGAATACCTGGTGTAAAGTAGACAGTTAAACGGTTGTCAAATGAATGAAAACACATGTATGTAACGTACCTGATAAAACGAGACAGCTTCAGTGCCTATTTTCTGATGATTTACAAAACCGTATCCTAATACCACATTTTCCTTCAGGTTTACATCTACCATTTTTACTTAATATACCAACTAGATGTACAAAGTCTCCTTAAATTGAAAAAGAACAATCCACACCCTACCCATCCTCCCCACAGACCCCATTCCTCCTTTTGAGTTTCTGTCTCAGTTCATGTCAGCCTCTGTATTTTTCCAGCTGTCAAAACTAGAAACGATGGGATGGTCCTTAATTTCAACCTCTCCTGTTCATCATTTCAGAGCTATCTGAGTTGTCAGACAACAACAAATTCAACAAGACAACAACATCCAAAGTTTACTGTTATGAGCTGGATTGTGTCCCCCAAGAGACATCCTGATGTCCTAATCCTCAAACCTCAGAATGTGGATTTATTTGGAATTAGGGTTGTTACAGATTGTTCTAGCTTGCTATCTCTTGGAATGCAATATACCAGAAACAGAATGGCTTTTTAAAAGGGGAATTTAATATGTTGCTAGTTTACAGTTCTAAGGCCATGGAAATGTCCAAAAGCAAGTCTATAGAAATGTCCATCTAACGCATCCAGGGAATGATACCTTGAGTCAAGAAGGCCGATGAAGTTCAGAGTTTCTCTCTCAAGTGGAAAGACACATGGCAAACATGATCAGGGTTTCTCTCTTATCTGGAAAGGCACATGGCAAACACAACATCTTCTTCTAGCTTCCTCTCCAGGCCTCTTGCTTCATGAAGCTCCCCCAGAGGCATTTTCCTTAATCTCCAAAGGCCACTGGCTGGTGGACTCTGTTTCGTGGCTCTTGTCATTCTGTCATCCTCCTCTGCTCTCCCAGAATCTCCAAAGGTCACTGGTTGGTAGACTCTGTGGCTCTGCTCAGCTCTGCCATAGCTTTCTCACTGTTCTCAAAAGGCATTCTCTCCCCAAAATGTCTCCTCTTTTGTAGGATCCCAGTAAACTAATCAAGACCCACCCCAATGGGTGGAGTCACATCTCCATCTAATGAAGTTTAATACCCACAATTGACTGAGTCACATCTCTGTGAAGATAACCCAATCAAGTTTCCAATGCATAGTACTGAATAGGGATTAAGAGAAATGGTTGCTCCCATAAGATTGATTAGGATTAAAACATGGCTTTTCTACAATACAAAAATCTTTTTCAAACCAGAATACAGATGGCAAGTAGGGCAAACCTTTCGTCCACTATGCCTTGTGTCCCTATATGAAGGGGGAATTTGGACATTTTCAGGCAGAGATGCCAGGGATTGCAAGCAAGCCCCACCAAACCAGGAGGGAATACACTGGTCCCTACAGTCTTCGGAGGGAGCACGGCCTTGCCAACACCTTACCTTCCAGAACGGTGACACTACTGATTCCAGTTAAGTCACCCAGTTCATGGTACTTTGTAAAGGGAGCTCTAGGAAGCTAAGGCATTTACCTTTATGTTTTCTAATTACCGGCCAATGTGCTAATACCTTTTCAAATTTAGTCATTTCATCGTCAGAAGAGCCCTGGAGTCATCTAGAGCTAGAGGTTCATACAGTTAGTATTCCATTTCACAGTGGCAAAACAAAGGCTTAGAAAAAGTATGTACTTTGTGCACAGTCACCCAGATAATAATAACAGAGCAAACCAAAATGCCTGTGAATTGAAAGCCCAAGAATACCCACTCCACTCCTGGCCTCTGGGACACCTTGCCTAATATCTTTCCCAGTTGGGACAAGGCTCTAAAGGTGGCCCTTGCAAAGCTCCCCTGCACCATAACATGCAGTGTCCCCTTAAGACATCCTTCAAGGTTCTCCTTGGTTGATTTCAGACAAGACCATGTTTACAAAAAAGTTCTAAAGGGACCTTATTTTTATCTAATTTATCAGAGGAGGAGTTATTTAAAATAAAATGACACATAAGCAAATCCAAAATGCTTGGCTGCACACTTTTCCTGTTTCTTTCATAATGCTAACATTTCTTTTAGCAATAGCAATATTACTATTGCTAAAAGAAATTAAAATTACAGCGTCACGCAGTGCACAAAGAATGAAAATTAAATTTTGAAAACGTTTCAAACATTTAATATATTTTTAATATGTACTGAGCAACTGAATGGAAAAGCATTCAACAGCCCAAATACGTCTCGGCCGTTTCAAAGACTGGAATTATGTAAACTAATGAACACAAAATCTAAGTGCATTTTCTCTAAGCATTAACCACAGGTAAACACTACTCAAAGAAATGTGCACTGCTTTTAAAAAATTACTATTTGAGCGCTCGCGGGCCGGGCGGCGGGTTCGGCTGCGCGGCGGGGCTGAGGCGGCCGAGGTGGCCCGAGCGCAGGGAGCAAAAGTTGGTTTGGTGTCTGAACATCGGAACCGAAGACAGCAGGCCAGGCAACGTGCACAGGGAAATCCAGAGACAGAAGGCAGATGGGTGCTGCCGTCACTTTACTCTCAGTTTCCGCCACCACGCTGCTGCCTCTTCATTCCTACTGAGAGCTCCCTCTGCCAAACCCCCTTTAAAAACAAAACAGAGGGGGACTTCCTGGAAGATGGCGGCTTAGTAAGACGCGCGGATCTTAGTTTCTTCTCCAGGACACCTACTAGGGGAGTAGAAACGATACAGAAAGCGCCCAAAGCCACAACAGAGATAAAAAAGACAGCGTACCCCATCCTGGAACGGCTGGCTGGCTGAGAGAAGCAGCTCGGGTGAGATCGCCGAGGCGCGCGGGCCTTACCGGGAGGGGTGGCAAGCGGCCGGAGTTACTCCCTTCCCCCTTCCCGGGCCGGCTGGGAGAATTGGAGAGGTGGTCCCCTGAAACCAAGGCGACTGGCGCCCACACCACGCGCAGCCCCCGGACCAACTGAGAGAATTGGATCGGAAACCCCCAGGCCGCGGAGAACGGTGACCCCGTGACTCCCGGGGAACGTGCACTCTCTCGGGTGGGCCGCTGCCGCTGGCGCCCTCCCGCCATGCTTGTTGCCCAGGGCCGACTAGGAAATTCGGACGGGCTCTTTCCCTGGCTGCGGCGACCAGCAACCCTCCCTGCGTTCGGACCCCGGGCCGGCTCAAGCCACTTCGGCTAGCGAACCCTCAGGACGGCGAGAGTTTTCCAAAGTTTAAGGTCCCACAGCACCTTTTACTGGTGGGACCCGCAGACAAACGTGTGCCACAAGCGCCACCTACTGGGCAGGATAAGAAAAACAGAACCCAGAGATTTCACAGAAAAATATTACAACCTTGCTGGGTCCAACACCAAGAGAAATCTGAATAAATGCCCAGACGCCAGCAGCAGAAGATAACTGTCCACGCTCAAAAGATTGAGAATATGGCTCAGTCAAAGGAACAAACCAATAGCTCAAATGAGACACAAGAGCTGAGACAACTAATGCTGAATATACGAACAGAAATGGAAAACCTCTTCAAAAATGAAATCGATAAATTGAGGGAGGACATGAAGAGGACATGGGCTGAACATAAAGAAGAAATAGAAAAACTGAAAAAACAAATCGCAGAACTTATGGAAGTGAAGGATAAAGTAGCAAACATAGAAAAAATAATGGATAGCTACAATGATAGATTTAAAGAGACAGAAGATAGAATTAGTGAATTGGAGGATGGAACATCTGAATTCCAAAAAGAAACAGAAACTATAGGGAAAAGAATGGAAAAATTTGAACAGGGTATCAGGGAACTCAAGGACAATATGAACCGCACAAATATACGTGTTGTGGGTGTCCCAGAAGGAGAAGAGAAGGGAAAAGGAGGAGAAAAACTAATGGAAGAAATTATCACTGAAAATTTCCCAACTCTTATGAAAGACCTAAAATTACAGATCCAAGAAGTGCAGCGCACCCCAAAGAGATTAGACCCAAATAGGCGTTCTCCAAGACACTTACTAGTTAGAATGTCAGAGGTCAAAGAGAAAGAGAAGATCTTGAAAGCAGCAAGAGAAAAACAATCCATTACATACAAGGGAAACCCAATAAGACTTTGTGTAGATTTCTCAGCAGAAACCATGGAAGCTAGAAGACAGTGGGATGATATATTTAAAATACTAAGAGAGAAAAACTGCCAACCAAGACTCCTATATCCAGCAAAATTATCCTTCAAAAATGAGGGAGAAATTAAAACATTCTCAGACAAAAAGTCACTGAAAGAATTTGTGACCAAGAGACCAGCTCTGCAAGAAATACTAAAGGGAGCACTAGAGTCAGATACAAAAAGACAGAAGAGAGAGATATGGAAAAGAGTGTAGAAAGAAGGAAAATCAGATATGATATATATAATACAAAAGGCAAAATGTTAGAGGAAAATATTATCCAAACAGTAATAACACTAAATGTCAATGGACTGAATTCCC
This sequence comes from Tamandua tetradactyla, assembly GCF_023851605.1. Classification (NCBI taxonomy): domain Eukaryota; kingdom Metazoa; phylum Chordata; class Mammalia; order Pilosa; family Myrmecophagidae; genus Tamandua; species Tamandua tetradactyla. The sequence goes on from NC_135335.1 coordinate 59,909,223, forward strand.
CAATCAAAAGACATAGATTGGCAGAATGGATTAAAAAACAGGATCCTTCGATATGCTGTCTACAGGAAACACATCTTAGACCCAAAGATAAACATAGGTTGAAAGTGAAAGGTTGGGAAAAGATATTTCATGCAAATAACAACCAGAAAAGAGCAGGAGTGGCTATACTAATATCCAACAAATTAGACTTCAAATGTAAAACAGTTAAAAGAGACAAAGAAGGACACTATATACTAATAAAAGGAACAATTAAACAAGAAGACATAACAATCATAAATATTTACGCACCGAATCAGAATGCCCCAAAATACGTGAGGAATATACTGCAAACACTGAAAAGGGAAATAGACTCATATACCATAATAGTTGGAGACTTCAACTCACCACTCTCATCAAGGGACAGAACATCTAGACAGAGGATCAACAAAGAAATAGAGAATCTGAATATTACTATAAATGAACTAGACTTAATAGACATTTATAGGACATTACATCCCACAACAGCAGGATACACCTTTTTCTCAAGTGCTCATGGATCATTCTCAAAGATAGACCATATGCTGGGTCACAAAGCAAGTCTCAACAAATTTAAAAAGATTGAAATCTTACACAACACTTTCTCGGACCATAAAGGAATGATGTTGGAAATCAATAATAGGCAGAGTGCCAGAAAATTCACAAATACGTGGAGGCTCAACAACACACTCCTAAACAACGACTGGGTCAAAGAAGAAATTGCAAGAGAAATTAGCAAATACCTCGAGGCGAATGAAAATGAAAACACAACATATCAAAACTTATGGGACGCAGCAAAGGCAGTGCTAAGAGGGAAATTTATTGCTCTAAATGCCTATATCAGAAAAGAAGAAAAGGCAAAAATTCAGGAATTAACTATCCATTTGGAAGAACTGGAGAAAGAACAGCAAGCTAACCCCAAAGCAAGCAAAAGGAAAGAAATAACAAAGATTAGAGCACAAATAAATGAAATTGAAAACATGAAAACAATAGAGAAAATCAATAAGGCCAGAAGTTGGTTCTATGAGAAAATCAATAAGATTGATGGGCCCTTAGCAAGATTGACAAAAAGAAGAAGAGAGAGGATGCAAATAAATAAGATCAGAAATGGAAGAGGAGACATAACTACTGACCTCACAGAAATAAAGGAGGTAATAACAGGATACTATGAACAACTTTACGCTAATAAATACAACAATTTAGAGGAAATGGACGGGTTCCTGGAAAGACATGAACAACCAACTTTGACTCAAGAAGACATAGATGACCTCAACAAACCAATCACAAGTAAAGAAATTGAATTAGTCATTCAAAAGCTTCCTAAAAAGAAAAGTCCAGGACCAGATGGCTTCACATGTGAATTCTACCAAACGTTCCAGAAAGAATTAGTACCAATTCTCTTCAAACTCTTCAAAAAAATCGAAGTGGAGGGAAAACTACCTAATTCATTCTATGAAGCCAACATCACCCTCATACCAAAACCAGGCAAAGATATTACAAAAAAGAAAACTACAGACCAATCTCTCTAATGAATACAGATGCAAAAATCCTCAATAAAATTCTAGCAAATCGTATCCAACAACACATTAAAAGAATTATACATCATGACCAAGTAGGATTCATCCCAGGTATGCAAGGATGGTTCAACATAAGAAAATCAATTAATGTAATACACCATATCAACAAATCAAAGCAGAAAAATCACATGATCATCTCAATTGATGCAGAGAAGGCATTCGACAAGATTCAACATCCTTTCCTGTTGAAAACACTTCAAAAGATAGGAATACAAGGGAACTTCCTTAAAATGATAGAGGGAATATATGAAAAACCCACAGCTAATATCATCCTCAATGGGGAAAAATTGAAAACTTTCCCCCTAAGATCAGGAACAAGACAAGGATGTCCACTATCACCACTATTATTCAACATTGTGTTGGAGGTTCTAGCCAGAGCAATTAGACAAGAAAAAGGAATACAAGGCATCAAAATTGGAAAGGAAGAAGTAAAACTATCACTGTTTGCAGACGATATGATACTATACGTCGAAAACCCGGAAAAATCCACAACAAAACTACTAGATCTAATAAATGAGTACAGCAAAGTAGCAGGTTACAAGATCAACATTCAAAAATCTGTAGCATTTCTATACACTAGTAATGAACAAGCTGAGGGGGAAATCAAGAAACGAATCCCATTTACAATTGCAACTAAAAGAATAAAATACCTAGGAATAAATTTAACTAAAGAGACAAAAAACCTATATAAAGAAAACTACAAAAAACACTAAAAGAAATCACAGAAGACCTAAACAGATGGAAGGGCATACCGTGTTCATGGATTGGAAGACTAAATATAGTTAAGATGTCAATCCTACCTAAATTGATTTACAGATTCAATGCAATACCAATCAAAATCCCAACAACTTATTTTTCAGAAATAGAAAAACCAATAAGCAAATTTATCTGGAAGGGCAGGGTGCCCCGAATTGCTAAAAACATCTTGAGGAAAAAAAACGAAGCTGGAGGTCTCGCGCTGCCTGACTTTAAGGCATATTATGAAGCCACAGTGGTCAAAACAGCATGGTATTGGCATAAAGATAGATATATCGACCAATGGAATCGAATAGAGTGCTCAGATATAGACCCTCTCATCTATGGACATTTGATCTTTGATAAGGCAGTCAAGCCAACTCACCTGGGACAGAGCAGTCTCTTCAATAAATGGTGCCTAGAGAACTGGATATCCATATGCAAAAGAATGAAAGAAGACCCATCTCTCACACCCTATACAAAAGTTAACTCAAAATGGATCAAAGATCTAAACATTAGGTCTAAGACCATAAAACAGTTAGAGGAAAATGTTGGGAGATATCTTATGGATCTTACAACTGGAGGCGGTTTTATGGACCTTAAACCTAAAGCAAGAGCACTGAAGAAGGAAATAAATAAATGGGAACTCCTCAAAATTAAACACTTTTGTGCATCAAAGAACTTCATCAAGAAAGTAGAAAGACAGCCTTCACAATGGGAGACAATATTTGGAAATGATATATCAGATAAAGGTCTAGTATCCAGAATTTATAAAGAGATTGTTCATCTCAACAACAAAAAGACAGCCAACCCAATTACAAAATGGGAAAAAGACTTGAACAGACACCTCTCAGAAGAGGAAATACGGATGGCCAAGAGGCACATGAAGAGATGCTCAATGTCCCTGGCCATTAGAGAAATGCAAATTAAAACCACAATGAGATATCATCTCACACCCACCAGAATGGCCATTATCAACAAAACAGAAAATGACAAGTGCTGGAGAGGATGCGGAGAAAGAGGCACACTTATCCACTGTTGGTGGGAATGTCAAAGGGTGCAACCACTGTGGAAGGCAGTTTGGCGGTTCCTCAAAAAGCTGAATATAGAATTGCCATACGACCCAGCAATACCATTGCTAGGTATCTACTCAAAGGACTTAAGGGCAAAGACACAAACGGACATTTGCACACCAATGTTTATAGCAGCATTATTTACAATTGCAAAGAGATGGAAACAGCCAAAATCTCCATCAACAGAAGAGTGGCTAAACAAACTGTGGTATATACATACGATGGAATATTATGCAGCTTTAAGACAAGATAAACTTATGAACCATGGAATAACATGGATGGACCTAGAGAATATTATGCTGAGTGAATCCAGCCAAAAACTAAAGGACAAATACTGTATGGTCCCACTGATGTGAACGGACATTCGAGAATAAACTTGAAATATGTCATTGGTAACAGAGTTCAGCAGGAGTTAGAAACAGGGTAAGACAATGGGTAATTGAAGCTGAAGGGATACAGACTGTGCAACAGGACTAGATACAAAAACTCAAAAATGGACAGCACAATAATACCTAATTGTAAAGTAATCATGTTAAAACACTGAATGAAGTTGCATCTGAGCTATAGGTTTTTGTTTTGTTTTGTTTTGTTTTGTTTTGATTTTACTATTATTACTTTTATTTTTTTCTCTATATTAACATTCTATATCTTTTTCGGTTATGTTGCTTGTTCTTCTAAACCAATGCAAATGTACTAAGAAATGATGATCATGCATCTATGTGATGATGTTAAGAATTAATGATTGCATGTGTAGAATGGTATGATCTCTAAATGTTGGGTTAATTTCTTTTTTTCCGTTAATTAAAAAAAAAAAAAAAAGAGAGAAGGGATAATTGGAGATGAAGGGATACAGTACAACGGGACTGGATATAAAAACTCAGAAATGGACAGCACAATACTACCCAATTGTAATGCAATTATGTTAAAACACTGAATGAAGCTGCATGTGAGGTATAGGTTTTTTGTTTTTGTTTTTTTTGTTTTTTTTTCTTTCTATTATTGTTTTAATTCTTATTCTGTTGTCTTTTTATTTCTTTTTCTAAATCGATGCAAATGTACTAAGAAATGATGAATATGCAACTATGTGATGTTATTAAGAATTACTGATTGTACATGTAGATTGGAATGATTTCTAATTGTTTTGTTAATTCTTTTTTTAATTAATAAAAAAAAAAAATTACTATTACCTAGGGCAGAGTTGTGAGCTGTTTTACAAACTGATCCTTGTACACTGAAGCACTGATTGAACTGGCAGAGACCAGGGCTGCTAGTAAGGCAGCTATTCTTAAAGATTGGTCTAGGAACCCCTGGATTCCTTTCAGGCAGTCTCCAAGGCCAAAGCTATTTTCCTAATGAGACTAAGACAATACTTGTCCTTTTATCTGTTGACCTTTGCTACTGAAGCTACAGAATAAAATTTTTTAAAAACATAAGATTGTACAACACAAAGAGTGAACCCTAATGTAAACTGTGGGCTGCAGTTAATAGAGTAATTATAATAATACTGTTTAATCAATTGTAACAAAGTGTTAAGTAAAATAAATCAGTTTCTACATTAGTGTTGGAGCAACCCCCTTTCTGAGAAGTGACAAGAACTTTCTAAAGAGTGAAAAATAAAAGTGGGGACTTTCCAGACATCCTGACTGTACCATGCAAAAGCTGCAGTTTAAGCAACAATTTGAAATAAACTGATTTTGGTTCAATAGAGATAAGCTATCAGAAATAGATAAATATACTGTAATAACTAATCTGCGAAGACTGCCTCCTTTGTAAGAAGACCCTTCTTTGTAATAAGGAACCTAAATGTCAACAAATTAAGGCAATTTCTCCTTTGGAAATTTCTCATTTGCCTTTACAAGCTGTTGTAACTTGCTATTTTGAGGTTCTTACTTTGGTTTGAGCTCTCCCTGCTCCAGCAATTTCTCTTTCAAACTAAACCCATTGTATTGATTCTCGATAATTACTGGGAACTCAGTTTCTTTTGATAAAAGGCACCACATTAACGCAAAATGTTAAAAATAGGTAAAACTATTTTGGCATTAGGGACGTCTATGGGAACTCTGTACTTTATGTATGGTTTTTCTGTTACTGACAATTGGTCTAAACAAACAATTCATAAAGTTACAGAATGCCCAGTTAAATTTGCAAAAAAACCCACTGCATTTCAGATAAAACAAGTACACACATATTTTTAGTATAGCATGTTCCATGCAATATTGAGACATACTGACACTAAAATAGTATTCATTTTTACCTGAAAATCAAGCTTAGCAGGGCATCCTGTGTGTTATCTGCAAGCGTCACCCCTCCCCGTTGTCTACTGAGCCGCTCCTCTTCTCTAAGCCCAGCATGCAGTATCAGACTTTCAGGAAGGGAAAGTAGGAAGGGAGGCTGCAAGCTTGCAGTGTCACTTTGAGGCCTGCAGCAGGACCTACCACTGGGATGAGAGCAAGTAATATGTGCTGGTGGTGGAGAGAAAACAGAACAGAGCTAACAGAACTTCACATCTCAGTATGCAATCCTCCGGGATCTGTCTTCTGCTTCCTTATTTTATGGTCCAGCATTCAGGAAATAGCTCTGATACCCGAAATTGGTGTGGGTGAAATGAACTAGGATAAAACTGATTCCTAAACATGTGGTTCCAAGATCATGGGGTGAAGTGTGGAATGCAAAGGGCTGGAATCATTATTCTAGAAATTTAATATAAATCTTGAAGGACTTTCTCAAACTTTACAAACTTTCCTCCTCTCCCTCTCCAATACCCCCATACAACGGCATTCAGTATCTTTTTCTGATTATTCATTGTTGAGAAAGAAGAAATTTGAATTCTAAATATTTTCTCAGGATTACAATAAGGACAGTTAGCAAGCAGGCAGTGGTTTAAAAAATACTTTTTGTTTTAATACAAAAATACCCATTTTTAGATTAATGCCACACATTCCACCTCCAAGTATTGACTATTTACCCATTTTTGCCCCCTCTTTCCCTGTGGGACAACAAAAGCTTTCATTCCTTGGAAACTCAGATATACTAACTTTTCCTTTCCTCAATGCTTTGAAAGTGACCCTTTTCCTGCAACACGTTGACCCTTGATTCCTACTTCGCTTGTTATTCTGGGATGGTTCCAACTTGAATGGCTGTATTGCATACTCCAGAAAAGTGGGAACATCAGGGGATGGCAGGGATGACCCTCGAAGAGACATTTGGAAGACCCCACAGGTACTGGGAAGCTTGAGCCTCAGACCACTTGTCGCTGAGAATGGTAAGAGAATTAGATAACTGTCAAATCAGAATCCGCACTCTAATTCACCTGTGTTTCTGGAGTTTTCTTTGTAATTTACTGGAATCTGTTCTCCATTGTTTTGGATATAATTCTTTTCCTCTGAAGTTTTCCTGTCTCTTCTGTTCTAAGAGAGGCTGCATTACTCAGGGTAAGTAGGACATTCCTGAATATGGGAGACACCCCCAATGGGAGAGACAGACCTCAGGGAGAGGGGAAAATGGGGTAAAAAGAGAGGGAATTGTTTTCAGAGCTTCCCCCGACATGGAGACAGTTCTTTCCTGGGAAGTGTCCCCTCTTAGCTGAAATCTTGGAGGGCTCTGCGTTTTCTTCCAGCAAGGAAAGCTGTTCTCTCACAGTCCATGTGTAAAAGAGGTAGGGGCATTCCTAGGCATGGGGCCATGGAAGAGGGAAAGGGAAAGGTGCCCACCCTCGTTAGGGGCAAGGCTCCAGGCACTCAACAAATTCCTGAATACTGTGGGCGAGATCAAGAATTGAGCTCAACAGCCTGAGGATAACTTCAAGAAAGGTGGCAAAGGACAAAGAGGCCTTCCCAAGTTCTCTGACTACATTTCCCATGCACTCTAAACACAGTTGAAGGAGAAGAAACCAAGCTGAAGTGTCACCATGTGAGTAGTGGCTGCTGCTTCCAGCTCTGGGAAGCAGCCTCTGATTGCTGACAGCAGAAGGGTGGGACGCCAACTCCTGGGTGAATGGAGCATGAAGACATGCCCAGTACCTGCCGCCTGTATCACAAGGCAGCACCTGGCAGTTTCAGAGCCAGGAGGGAAGTTGGGAAGAGTAGAGCCATTTCAGGTGCCCTTGCTCCTCCTGGAACCCCCCTTCCCTCTTCCTCTCCCTGGGGGCCCAAGAGTGGGACCTGAGTATAGATACCTGCATGGACAGCTAGACACTGAACTTGCCATCTTAACCAGCATATGGCATGGCACATTTCTATGGGAGCGGTTCCACCTCTGGGCAAAACGTGATTGTTTCACGTGTCCTTTCTCTTCAAGAGTGTGAACACCTTGAGACCTTGGCTTCACTACACATCTATTTCTTTTCCATGAAGTGCTTAGTCTACTACCTGGCACTTAGTAGGTTCTCAGAAATACAGCTGTACTGAACATCCACTTAGTATTAGAGATACAGATTGAGATTTGGATGGGTAGAACATGTATTGCTCTTGACCTCAGGATAAAGCTACATCCTTTATCAATCCGTCTTTTTGGTATTATTTGCTCCTGGAGCCCAGGAGGAGTGGCTGGCATGGTGGTGACAAGCGTAGGCTCTGGAGGCAGACCACCTTGCCAAATTCCATGCCCCTCCCCACAACATGGGCAGGTCACTCAATGGACAGGCTTTCAACTCAGCCTTCTACAAACACAGATGGTGAAACTACTACTTTAGCTGGACTGTGGTGAGCCTTTAGTGATAGAAGAGATGGAGCGTACTTACAGGCATGCCTGCAAAATGTGAGCATTCCACAAATGTTAGCCATTCTTAAAATTGCTACTACTCCAGCCTCCTTAAAATCACTCCTACTTCTTTTTCATCAGGAACATAGTCCAGGATGCAGCACTTCTGATGCTTCTGGAATTCCACCACTAGGATGGACTTTGGGTTGGGAAACCTACCTGGCTTTGTATTCCCTTTACAACTTGCATAGTAATCTCAGGTTAATTACTTACAACACCTTGAATCCCAGTGTTCTCCATTTTCCAATGGGGGTCATGATGATCCCTGATATATGGGTTGTTGAGGATTAATCCCTTGTTAAAATACTTTGTGAAATGTTGTATGACAAGTAGATGAATCTTGGCATCCTGGTCCATTGGCCCACTAGTTAGCTGTCTTAGAAGCATCTCTAGCTCCTGTTATTATTTTCCCCAGCTACTTTCCTCTCTGTCTCTCTTTCTCCCTCCCTCGTTTGCTCCTTTTCAGAACTGATGATTTATTTGCCACACACTGATACAGCTCTTACTATACACAAGGCAGTGCTCTGAGTGCTGTTCAAATACCACTTCCTTTAATCTTCCTAACAGCCTGATGGGGTAGGTCCTGTTATCATCATCCTTGTTAGAGGCTTGAGTAGTCCAGAGCCCAGAGCACTCAAGTGCATTCTCCAGGATCATGTGGCTTCTCTGCTCCCTTCTTTCTTCCATGAACTAGTTTGGTAAAGTTGCCAGATGCACTATACCAGAGAAGGAACAGCTTTTAAAAAGGGAATTTATTAAGTTACAAGTTTACAGTTCTAAGGCCATTAAAAAAAGTCCCAACTAAGGCATCCAGGGAATACCTTGACTCAAGAAAGGCCAATGGGCCCAGAACACCTCTGTTAGCTGGGAAGGCACATGGCTGGCATCTGCTGGTCCTTTGACTTCTGGGTTCAAACAGATTCCCTGGGGGCATTTTCTTTTTGCATCTCCAAATGTCTGGGTCTCTTGGCTCTGAGCTTTCTCCTAAATATTTCCCTTTTTAAGAACTTCAGTAGACTAATCAAGACCCATTTCGAATGGGCAGGTCACATCTCCATCTAATCAAAAGGCCACACCCACAACTGGGTGGGTGAATCTCCATGGAAACAATCCAAAGTTTCCACCCCACAAAACTGAATCAGGATTTAAAAAAACATGGCTGTCCCCACAAGACTGTTGTGGAAAAAGGACATGGTTCTTTTGGGGTATATAACAGCTTCAAACTGACACGCTCCACTTCCAATGTTCCAGGCCAGGCTGCCCAGCTTTCATTTAGAATAGTGTTTCTGCCTCTCCAGCATTCCCTCTGGGAAGCCTTCTGTAGGTGACAATCATCTCACTTATCACACTTAGCAGCCTCCTTCCCACTTCTTCCCTTCCATAAAGATTTTCTCAGAGTCTGTTTCTTTAGCCAGAATTAGGTGATAAGGATTCTGTGCAAAGCCAGACACCCACCCGAGCATGCTCATCTTAATGCAGAGCTCAGTGTAGAGAAGGAAAGGGTAAAGGATACCATGTGGGCTTCAGGTAAAGCACCTGGCAGAGGTGGGGTGGGTGGAGGGAGGATCAAGCACTTGCTCTCCAAGCAGATGTAACAGATGAGACCGAGTTGGTTGAGCAAGAAGGCCTTGAGGTAGACTCAGGAGCGGCCCAATTGAGTGTCTGAAGGAGGCCCACAGGGCTGCCTCAGGATGCACAAGGCACAGGGTGATGAGATGGTGAGGGTGAGATGAGGGGTAGGCAGGGCTGGCTCACACAGGGTCTTAGAGGATTTCCTAAGGGAAACAGGAAGGAAGGGGAATGGCATGCTGACTGTCAGAACTGAAATGTGTACTTCTCCTCTGCTGTTTCAATGGATTAGAAGGAAACAAGATCAGAAGTAAGGAGAAGACAATTATTAGAAGGTAATCACAATGGTACAGGTAGGAGATGATGTCAACTTGGAACAGGGACAGAGAGGTGTAGGCAAAGATAAATGAAAGGATTTTGGATATATTTGGAGGGTAGATTTGAGCAAATGGTTGTTCTTGATAAATATTTGTTATGCTGAATTACAGAATGGCTTCTTTCCCTCCTCTTCTTCTTCTCTAATCCAACCTGCTCTTAATTATTAACAGAACTCTATCACTCTGCATGCAGGAAAATGCCCCAGTTTCCTACAATGCGAATCTCTAAAACCTCAGTGCTGTCCCCAATCCTAGCTGTCCTATGCCATTCCACCACCACCTTCCCCCAGCACCCTCCTTGCACAGCACCTCCTCCAAACCATGGACCTCCTTTCCTCAGCTCATGTCTGCCATGTTGCCTTCCCTACCTCTCTGCCCACCAAACTATACCCATCCTTCAAGGCTCAGCTGAAACACTGTCCTACCTGAAGCTTTCTGATGCCCCAGGGGCAATGTATGGCTCTTTGTCCTCTTCCCTCCATAAGCATATTTTCTCAAGAATAAATAAACCAATTTAGTAAAGTGTCGGAACCAACCACATACGATTTGTAGGATGCTGAATTTTATACAGCTACTATTTTATCTCTATATTTGAGCTAGGTTGAATTATGTACCCCACAAACACAGGTTCTTAATCTTAATTTAGATCTCTTTGGGTGTGAACCCAGTGTAAACAGCCCTCTGGAAGTGGTTATTTTTCGTTAAGGTGTGGGACTCAATCTGAATTACCAAAGGGCTCATAAAAAGAACTGGAAAATCACTGATGCTAGGAAAGAGAGGACACGGGCATGTGACAGGAAGCAGAGACACAGGACAAGGCACCCCAAGGACTGGAGCAAACCAGCACTAGAATGCAACCGATCCTGGAGGAAGCAAGATTTCTAGTCTTCTAAATTGTGCAGCAATACGTTCCGGTTGTTTAAGCCAACACTAGTTTGTGGTGTTTGTGCTGGCAATTGGCACAGGCAAATCAAGGCAGTATTTTTGCACCCTGTATAAAAAAAAAATTTTCAGCCACAAATCAGAAACTGGAAGACACATCCATCAAGGTTGTCAGAGGACATCTTTTGGGTAGACTATTAGGAAAACAGGCATCTTGGGGCCAGCATGGAGTGGACTCAGGGCTGTCTGTTTTCCTATAGGCATTTTCTAATTGAAAATATACCGGTAGCATCAGCTTATCCATTGGAATTAAGAATCAAGCTGTTAGTCTGTTGCCTTGGAAACAGAAAGAATTTTTGCATTCTTGATCTGATGTCTTTTCACAATCCACAGACTCACCTCGGGTCCCTATTAGGAAATGCACAGCTATCTTTACAATATCACGGATGCACTTTTATATGCACATATGCACAGGCATGTTTGATGCTTTGATATATTATCATGCTGTTGAGTCAAACTGCCAGAATGACTCAAAAGCTTAGCTTGAATTGTGCCCAAAGGAAAAGGCACAGAGAGACAAGTTTGACATAAGATCCTACAATCCCCTCTTCTTTCTCAAAACAGAGGAGGCCAACCTTCCAAGGACTGTGTTTCCACCTTGTGTGCCATTCTGTGAGAATGCTCAGCGTGAGAGTACAGGGCTCTGCTCTGGGGCCTGGACGCTGAGTTTCAGCAAATGTCACAGAAGGTCCACATGAAGGGACCACTGTCATCTGGAATGGTCCTTGCAGAGGTCGCATGGTTAGGTCAAAGAAGATACTTTGCTGGGTGTGATCCCAGTGCTTTTTTTCTGAATAGGCTTCAGAGTCCTTTATTAACTCTGAGGTCAAATGGCTATAGAAATTCTTTCCACAGTCCACATCCAGAGATATTTTTATCCCTTTTTTCTCTGCTCTTGAGTTAGGTACGAGGGAGTGAGTAGGGAAGTGAATGTAGATAAGAGTGTAGATAACAGTAGGTAAGTGAGATAGATAAGACGTCCATGCCTCTGAGATAATGCCCAAACTGCAAAGGGTGTGTGTGTGTGTGTGCACATGCGTGCATGTGCAGTGTGAACTAGTGGGGCCATCGGTGAAGGAGAAAACTCCTTATTTCCAGCATGTGACAGGGCATGTGAGACCCACTTTCAAGACACTGTTAGGGACTGTATTGTGTCCCCTCAAACAGCACGTTTAAGCCCTGATGCCCAGTCCTGCGAATGTGAACAGATTTGTAAACAAGAACCTTGGCAAATGTGATTAGTTAAGATGAGGCCAAACTGCATTGGGCGGGGCTTCGAGCAATAGAACTGGTATCCGCATAAAGAAGGGAATTTGGACACTGTCCATAAGACAGAGACAGCCATGTGACAGAGGCAGACATTGAGTTACGTCACAAGCCAAGGAATGACAGGGGTTGCTGGCCACCACCAGAAGCCAGGAGAGAGGCAGGGATGTGTTTTCCCCTGTAAGGGGAGGCGAGGCCTTGCTGACAATTTGATTTTGGGCATCTAGGCCCCAGAATGATGAGATAATAAATTTCTCTTTTTTTAAGCAAGTAGTGTGTGGTAGTTTGTTAAAGTAGCCCTGCCAAACTAAGACAGATATGTTGTAAAAAAAAAACACCAGGGGCCAAGGGGATGAGTGACTCTCCATTAGTTAAGGGGCTGCCTTTATTCCTTAATATTCTCACTACTAATGATGTGCATTATATTAATTCATTGTCTAATGGGATCATTTTATGCTCATTTGAATTGGTGCTCACTAAGCAATTTTCCAGGGAAAAAAATCTTAGCTCCATTAGGAAACCTCAGTAGTTTGGTCTAGTGACATAAAAAGTGTGAATTACAGAAGATTTTCAGAATAAATGGGCTTTATTACTTTTAAGCACAGTTACTGGTATTAGACTCAGAGTGCTGCCTAATAAAGCCCTTGCTTTAATTACTATATGTAGGATGTTGTATAATTAGTGTTTTAGATCATATGCCTAAGCAGAGTAAGCTGCTGCTTTGATTACAATTACATTTTTTTAAAGCAAGCTATTAGTCTACAGCATTTGCAAACCTGTTCTTAGAATATTAAATATTGGTTACAGTCAGGGGATGGCAAACTACTTCTGTAAAGGATCAAACAAGTAAATATTTTAGACTTTGTGGGATATCTTCATTGTAGCCCCAAAGCAGCCATAGACATTATATAAACAAATGGATACAGCTGTGTTCCAATAAAACTTTATTTGCAAAAACAGGTGGTGGGCATAGTTCATGGACTATAGTTTGCCATCTCTGTTTAGGGAACATATTTTCCCTCACTCTTGGCTCCACCAATCACACACTCGCTACAGTCACATTAGTTTTTAAAACATGTTTTTGTTTTATTTTTATTTTCAAAAATAAATTTTGCTCCATTCAAGGCAAAAGCAATCAGAAGCGATTGATGCAACCTGATGCAATACTGATTCAAATCCAGGCAGCATTTCCACATGCTCAGACCTTTCCATTCAAGTGAACCACCGTCTGTTTACTCTCTAAAACACATCTGAGCCCTTCCAACGGGCGAGGCCCTGTGCCAGGAAGTGGCAAGGGAGAAATGAGCCAAACTCAACCTGAACAGTGTCCCTGTCCTCCTGGAGCCTGCCTGCTTCCAACACCTAAGCACAGGCTTGATAGCTAACAAGCACTCAAAAACACTAGCTGGCTGAGCGAACTGCTGTATCATATTTGATGGGCCCACGGGGAAGCCTTATCTTCTCCTAGAACTTAGTTTCTCCTTCTGCCTTCATATTTCTATTTATAATACTGTTTTCCAAAGCTTGAAATTGCCAAGTCATCTTCCGTGACAGCTCGTGGAGCCATCCTTCACTCCATCCTACATGTTATAATCGCTGCAATCTTCCTACAACTCCATTCTGATGCTGTCAATCTCCTTCATCAGACCTAAAGAGTTGTCCTATCTTTTCAAAAACAAAAGCTCCCTTCCCTTTTCTCTGACTGTCCCCTGTGACTTCTCCCAGCAGTCTCCCTCTGTGATACACACACGTGCATGCACACATACACAGAATTCCGCCACGCTGCCTTGGACAACTTGCCTTTTTCACATCTTCAGTACATTTTCTAATAAGTTTCTGCTTGTGATATGTTGTCTTCCCAAATATGTTTACCTTCATCTTAAAGCACCAGCAAAATCTACCTAAGCTCCTCCTCCTCTGTGGAAAATTCTGGTCCCCCAGAAATACTTGTGGTTTATAGCTCTTGTAGCTCTTGCTTTATCCATCTAGAGTGCACTGAAATCTAAACACAGCCCATCCTCACAGCAGAGATGTGACTCTTTCTAACTCAACTCCCATTCGTTCATGAGTTTCTATTTGCTTGACCCTGACACTTCCTTCCATCCTGTTGAGAATCTAGTGATTTTTTCAGTTAGATTCATCTTCTACAGGTATGTCTGCTTTCCATCTCTATCACAGATGGGTTTGAATTTCTCCCCTTGTTCCTCCTTCCTTCTCCTGAGGAGGCTCTGTGCCATCAGGAATGGAAAAGCTTCCAGGGCCTTCCTCAGGTGCTGGCTGACCACTGAGGACCCCCAACCTTGGCCCAGCTGCTGCCTGGTCTTTTCAAGAATTCCACTGACAAGTACTGCAAGCACTCAGCCTTCCTGGTCCTGAGCTCCCTGGTCCACTCTAAGCCCCTACACTCCAGGTCTTTCTGCAGAGACACTGTGAAAACGTCTGGAATTCCTGCTTGTGAAGTGCAGGCTGAGGAGGACAAGGGTGGGGGAACTTTCAGCTCCTTTCCCTGGAACCATGCCCTGCTGCTTCCTACTCGATTCCCTTGGTGCTGGTTCCAGGGAAGATGTCTCTTCCCAGAATCCCAAATGGAACATAGCCACCAACCCCTTCTGGAGATTTGCATATTCTGTGATGGTCTGAAACTGTACGTACCCCAGAAAATCATGTTCTTAAGGCTAATCCATTTCTGTGGGTTTAGAACTACTGAGGGGTGGGGTAGTGGATCTTTTGATTAGTTTATTTCAGTTGAGGCATGCCTCAGTGGGTCTTAATCCTCTTACTGGAGTCCTTTATAAGAGGATGAAAGACAGAGAGAAAGGACAAAAGGTGAGAGAGAAGGACACAGAGAGAACACAGAGAGAAAGCCACAGAAACAGACAGGAAGCCACTGGAGCCAGAAGCTGGGAGCCACAAAATCTGAAAGAGATTGGAGCAACCAGTAGCCATCGCCATGCATCTTACCACATGACAGAGGAGTCCCGGGTCACCGGTAACTGGTCTTCAGGAAGAAGGTATCATCTTGAAGATGCCTTGATCTGGATATTTTTACAGCCTCAGAACTGTATGTGTGTAAACTGAAAAATCCCCATTGTAAAAGCCAAAGCCATTTTGGGGGATCTGCATTTCAGCTGCTTTAGCAAACTAAAATATATTCGAACTCCTACCCATGCTAGCTGAATCTCAAGCACTGGGGTCCCACGTAGCAGCTCAACCTCCGACTCGCTGCCTGCAAATTTCTTAACTTTCTGACTGCTGCCTGATCTTCTCTCTTCCTCCCTACATCCAGGAAATCTGACTATGTTACATCTGGATCCTTCTCTGCTCTCTGCTTAACCTCCAAGGTGTAGTTGGGGGTTGGTCCCGTAAGCCTTCTTCCTTCAACACCCAATGCAGCCTGGCTTAGGAAAACCAAGGGCCTTGCTTATAAACTCGTATTTGGCTGAACAATTTTAAATCTCTGTTTCAAGACTCAAAAGCTGAGCAGTGCTGTCCTCTTGGCTCCTGGTTCCCTCTCCCTGGGAATAACTGGTTGCCTTGGTTACGATGGCTCTGGGGGGTCGGAAAACAGGATAACCAGGGGAAGCTGGTAGAGTTTTCAGACAAAACACGGAACTCCCAGCTAAATTTTAATTTCAGATGAACAATGAATATGTTTTTTAGGATAAGTATATCCCAAATATTGCATGAAACAAAGTATACTAAAACTTATTCATTAATTATCTGAAATTCAAATTTAATTGGCTGCCATATATTTTAATTTTTTAACAAAAATAATTAACTGCCATTTTGCAGTTGCTCTTTTAGGTTGTTCTAGCAATAAGAACTCGTAAGAAAAACCAACAATCCTAGGAGCTCAGGGTTCACCAGGAATGAAATGTATCTGTTTAATGTTTTCAAAATTATGATCCTCTTTGCACTACACTGTGGTATAAAAAGAGAGGCAGAAAAGGAGTAATCCAATATGGCAACTGCTATAATACAGGAGTACAGCTTTTTGTTACCATTTTATTAATTTAAAGATGATGCAATTTTAGAGATAGTAGAGATCTTAAATGGTTTTATACTCCATGTCTGAAAAACATTAAAGTAATTTATAAATAATTCCATACTGTTGATTGAAATTGCATTTCTCTAGCTTTTACTAGCAACACATGATTTCAAGGCCATTTTTAGAGTTCTCGTTTTTAGCACAACCTAGAATAACTGGGAAATTTTAATTAACTACATTTTTCTTTACTGTGGTAGTTTGAAGCTGTTATCTACACACACACCCCCAAATCATGTTCTTAAATTTAGTCCATTCCTGTGGGGTAAATCTCTTGTGGGTGGGACTTTTGATTAGGTTATTTCAATTGAGATGTGACCCGCTTCATTTAGGGTGGGTCTTGAATATCTTGCTGGAATCTTTATACATGTATAAAACATATACAGAAGTTAAGAGATGAAGTAGAGAGAAATACCCAGAGAAGTTTAGAGAAAACACCACCAACAAAGAAGCTAGAAGTTGAAGGAATGAAACCCAGGAGAAAAGGGCCAGCAGATGTTTTGCTATCTGATTGAGGACCTCAAGCCTGCTGGTAACCAGTCTTCAGAGAAGATATTGTCTTGTCGATGCCTGAAATGGGACATTTTCACAGCCTCAGAACCATGGATTCATAAGCTAATAAATCCCTGTTGTTAAAAGCCAGCCTATTTCAGGTATATTGCTGTATTAGTCAGGGTTCTCTAGGGAAACAGAACCAACAGGGGATATCTGTAGATATTATGAGATTTTACAAAAGTGTCTCGCACAACTGTGAGGATACAGAAGTCCAAATTCTGTGGGGTAGGCTGCAAGTTGGGAACTCCAACGAAGGTTTTCAATGTATTCCCCGGGAGAAGCTGTCTGACTGAAATAAAGAAGGAAATTCTCTCTTCTGACTGCTGAAGTCACTACCTCTCCTTTTAAAGCCTTCAACTGACTGGATGAAAATTTTCTGACTGCTGAAGACACTCTCCTTCGTTGATTGTGGATGTAATTAGCCACAATTGTAATCAACTTTGTATGATGCACGTCCATGAAATGTCCTTACAGTAACAATTTAGCCAGTGCTTCCTTGACCAGACAACTGGGAACCATTATGTGGCCAAGTTGACATATGACCCTAACCATCACAATTGCGTTCTGGCAGCTTTAGCAAACCAAAACTTTTACTATATAACATTACCATGCAAATATACAAGGATATATTTTTATGTTAAACATAGAAAATGCTGTGATCAATTGATTTTTACGATACGCTAATGGAAAGATTACAGCTTTTGAAGTCCTCCCCTCAATACTGCTGAGAGCTAAATAATTTGGTGGTATGTGCTAGACTTCTGTTATTAAAATCTTTGCTTTCCTGTGTTTTAGATCAGTGACATAGTGACTGGCTGAGACTGTAGCCTCTGCCAAGCTGCCTTCACTGTGAGAATGGATGGTTAAAATTCCTAATTTTGGGGCTTGGTCCCACACGCTAAGTTTGCCAGCAGAGTTTAAATTTTATGAATTTACAAATAATAATTATTACTGGGCTGGAAAACCCAGGAGTCTTTTATCCAATAGACAGAAAGTACTTTTATATAAAACTCTGGACAGTTACTAAAAAAGATGAATTTTGGCCATCAGTGACCAAGACTCACGTGCCTGCAGAAACCCAGAGGTAAAAGGCATTTGATCCCATTTCTTTGGTACAGTCCTTTTTATTGACTTGGTTTGTAAATGCTAAAATCTTTAAGATCCAAACTTATAGGTTACAGCTAGGAAAAATAAATACTATCCCTGGAATATATAATTAGGTTAAATTTTTAAAAACAATTTAAATCAAGATTGGCCATTACCACTGAGTAAACTCTTACTAGCTACCTGATTCCTCTGAAGCACTTTAGAGGCATTAGCTCATTGAATTCTTAAGAGTCCCAATGAGGTGGGACTATTATTATCCCCATTTTATAGGTTAAGAAACTAAGGCTTACTGAGGTTCAGTATTTAGCCCAGGGGTACACCACATACTACATCTTCTTTTCACTGATAGCTGCTTCTTAATGACTATAATTGGACAGTCAGCTAGAAAAATGATACTCTGAATACCCAGAAACCACACTTCATTAGGAACACACCTGGTTTCTAAATATCAATGCTTCCCATTTTCTTTTCTCCTTACTATTTAGCTTTAAACTATCCACTGAGTTGAATTCTGAACATCTTATATACCCTTATGCATCCTTGTTTTGTACTCTGTTATCTGAATGTGTATTTCTTGAGCTAATTGTAAGTAGTTCAAAACATTTCTTTTAATTTCAAGTAGTTCCTTTTAGAGAAGGAAGTTCTATCTCATCAAAGTACTTTAAAATTCTAAATAAAACCATTTCTTTACATTCAAATTATATTTTTCCTTTATTTTATTTAAGCAGACCTTTAAAACAGAGGTTCCCAATCTGGGTTTCCCAGGGACCATAGAAGGGATTCTCCACTTGTTGAGTAGCCCTGAATTTGTGTGCAGAGTTTTGTAACTCTGTGAGTCCATATCAAGGTGGTCATGAGATGATGCCCATAGCTTCATTCAGGTTTTTGAAAGAGTTCATGACCTTAATTGTAATACCAAATGAATTACAAGGCATTAAAACATGACCAGAACTACCATGCTTCTTTATACTGGTGCCCCTTACCAAGCTGCTGCAGGGTGAAGAGCTGGACAAGCTGTAGCAGCATCCTGCACCCTCTCCAGGAGCAGGTGCTGCGTACTCAGAGGTAAGTGGAAGGTCCCAGGCTTGCTCAGGGAATCATCCATCATTGCTCCAGGCAGGATCGTAGGATCTAAGCTGTGTTAGACCTGAACTGGTAGAACTAATGGGGCCAAATTACTTCTTTGTGAACCCCAAAGAACCTCCAGTACACTGGTCCTACCACCTATTCACATACACACACACACAGACACACACACACAGACACACACACACAGACACACACACACACTGACCTAATATTTGAGAACACTAATCAAAGTTGAAAATGAAATGATGTCACCTAAGTTTTTCCATTCCACATGGACTTTAGATCCTAGCTCTTAAGTGGGTATGGCTAAATTGCTTCAAAGATATAGTCCACTTATAAGTAAAGCAAACATCCAGAGGGAATGCAACAGATGAAATATGACATATTGTATAAATTTCTTTTCCTTAGTTTTAGTAAATTCACTTGACAGGTTTTGGCGAGAAAAGAGTTCTTTGGGAATATTATTAACATATTTCACTTTTACTCATGTAAGTAAAGTTGTATCTTTTTTTGTATTATTAAAAAAATTGTACTAGTTTTTTTTTTTAATATTGGTGCACTCAGACAAATCAGTAACTATGTCATGATTAAAAAAAAAAACCAAAAACCTCTATGGATGCGGAAAATGTAATCAGCCAAATAACTGAAAAGAGAAACGTATCTTAAAGGTAAACTCTAAAAATAGTTCTCTTTGATCTTCAAAATTTCTAAAAGCAACATCGCATCAATCCATAAGATTAAAGACAGAATTTAACAACGCTTCATGTAATCTATTATTTTGATCTTCATAATCAAGATGATATTTTCAAAATGTTATGTAATAAATTATATTTCCTAAGTTCAAAAGTCACACACATTATACTTTACCTTTTTCCCCTGAAATAATGAAGAGCTCAACTATGCATCTGAAAAATCAATTTTATCATCTTTGTAATCAATGTAAAGTAAAACTAAAATGGTAACGAACCCACCACCAGGCAGAAGTGAATTAAAACAGCTTGAGCAATCAGAAGAATTGACATAAAAGTGGGAATATTTATAAAACAGTGATTTTCCACACATGCGTGTGGCTGCATTTAAAAGGGATTTAATTTTCCATTTTTGTCAGTGACAGACATTGCGTACAATAATACAGAATATTATGAGAAACCAGCATGACACTCTACAGGACACCCACTGTGTCCGACACTCTGTTGGCTGATTCATGGCTCTGCCTTCATCTCAGTGAGGATGGCATGCACAGAAAGGTTCAAAGCCCCTGACCAACAAGAGACACCAAGTGGACAGACAAATAGCTGACTCAGAGCTAACTCCATAACATTTTCCAACCAGCCAGCACACACTGTCTTTTAAGAAATCCAGCAATCACTGTACAACCTTCCCTTAATTACATCTTATTAACACACGATATTTTCATAATGATGTAATAAACACAGGAAACTAGAATTATGAATGGTCCATAAAAACAGAGTTGAAAGAGAAGAATGGGAAAAGCGTGAGGAACAAAAATGTTTGGAGATTTGAGAAATCTCCAGATAATACATACATATGCAGATAAACATAAGAAACAAGCGAGCATTGTCTTGCTAATTTGTCTCTAGAGTGTGTTGTCTCAGTTTGCTGGACTGCTGTGACAAATACCACATCATGCTGGCTTAGCGACAGGACCTTATTGTCTCCTGGTTTCAGAGGCTGGAAGACTTGTTTCTTCTTGGGGTCAGTAGCATCTGCCTGGCTGGCAATCCTTAGCTTTCCTATCCCTTGGATGTGTCCTCTCCTTTCTCTTCTGGATTCCACTGACCTCCAGCTTCCAAGTCCTCCCTGCGGCCCTCTCTCTGTCTGAATTTCTTCTAGTTATAAAGGCTTCCTGGAATTTGGATCCTCAATCAGTTGGGCCACACCTTGGTTGTAAAAATAACATCTTCAAGAAATCCTATTTACAGGTGGTTTGTACCCAGAGGAATGCAGATTAAGAACATGTCTAAATGGGGGTACTGCATTTCATCTATCATAGTTGCAAACTTGGAAAAGTGGCTTGCAGCATTGTTCACCCCTACCAGACCTTAAGGCAGAGGGGAACTTTCTAACTTTCAGACCCATTTTCTCATCCTTTGTGGGCTTTGCTGGCAGATACAATAAAGAAATCCAATTATGCCATCTCCCAGTTCAGTGCCCTTGAGGACAACACAGAGGGCACTACCCAGCAGAGCAGGAAACTGGGACCCAGCACATTCCCCCCGTCTCAGTTCGAGGTGTCCTCTCCTCCCACTCCTCTCACACATCTTCTGCATCTGCTCTGTTGGAGGACGTATCCTTCCCTACAGGCACTATGCTTTTTCCTCTGTAAACACATCATGCACCTCATTTATGAAATGATCACTTTTGATGTTCTCCAATCATCTCATGTCATTTGCTCTAGAAAGTTTCTAGAGCTCCCGTGGCATCCCGTGTTCAGCATTTCATACTACCTGGAACAGCAACGAAGCTGTACATCTGTCTTTTTCCCAGAGACTTCCCAAATTTTCTTAAAGACATGACTATGTCATAGCCATCTCTGTATTTCAAAGTGCATACAGCATTTGCTGCGGAAAAGGAACTCAATTGATATCAATATAATGAAGGCTTTGTTGCATAATAAAATAATATTATATAATAAGCATTTAGGAATTGCCTCTGAAAAGATTAGAAGCCTAAGTGTAGGATTCCACAAAAGAGTTTCATTGAAGTGCCATTTCTGTATATAAAAGCAGGAAAGCCACATTGGGCTGATTCATGTTTCCAGTATTTTATGGAATTACTTAAAAGCTCATAAGTGCACCTAACTTTCTGTAGGAAAATACCTGCACTAATGGGAAGGCTACAGGGCAACTTATGAAAGACATATGAGTAAATTTAGAGATTAGGAGGTGAAAAGGAATGTGGGCTCTAGTTTGGGGGGCAGATGGTGTCACTTGTCAACAATTTGTGCACACAGGGCAGATGCCATTTAGTAGTAGTTAGTTTCATAGATACATGAGAAACAATGTATTTCAGAGTATTTTTCACTTGCTCTGGCTTTTAAATTTAAAGTGTCTTGAAAGTCAATGAGTAACATTATCCATGGACAGACGGAAAGAGCAAGTACAGCAGAGATCCAAACTGGGACATGAGTCTATATTTCAGAGTGAAGGTTTGCATTTTATTCTGCAGGCAATGGAACGCCAGTAGAAGGTTCGAAGAAGGGGACCGGCCTGGTCAGGTTTGTTTTGAAGATGGTGTGGTTGGCATGAGGGGGATGCCTAGAGCAGGGAAGGCTGGGGTCAGTGGGATCAGGTGGGAGGCTCTTGCAGGTGTCCAGGTAAATGATGGCAAGGATCTGCACTTGAGATAAAGGCTGTGCAGATAGACAGGGAAGTCTAGGAAACACAAATATTTCTGAGAAAAAGCAATGGCCAATTTGTGTGATTTGTGAGGGAAAGGGAAGACTCGAAGATGATGCCAAGGTTTCTAGTCTTAAATGGAGGGTTGGAACAGGGTGCAGAATAAAGGTCCAAGAACAGATTGAGGATCTTTGATGAAAGGATATGACGTTGAGTTGGAGGCATCAGGAATAATTCTCCAATAGGTAACTGGCATCGCAAGCATGGTGCTCAGGAAGGAGCCTGGAATTGGAGATGAACAGTTGGGCAGGGGAGCAGTGAGCAGGTAAGCAGGTGGTACCAGTGAATTCTTCCCAGAAACTAGGAAGGTCCTAGTCAAGGACAGGAGTCTTGCATCCAGGGAGGAACAGGGATCACCAGAGTGGAGTAAGCAACTTGCTTAATGGCACTGAGGTACTATCTGGTTTTCAGGTTAGATTCTTGGCCTCGAGAAATATGTCCCTACAAACAGGGAACAGATGGAACGTGGCAAATCCAGAAAAAGCAGAAGCCCAAGTCCTAGGTGACAGGTGGACTGGCATGTTTCTTGGAATACCGCAGAACTCTGTCTTAGATGCTTTCTGACTACAGTCTGGGTGGACTCCAGGATCTGGAGGGAGCTGAGCCTGCAGGGGTGGGTGGCCCTGGTAACCCTTTTCTCAAGTTTTATGACAAACATCAAAATGACCCAAAACAAACTAAGAAAAATTCCCAAACCATTTTGTAAATAATCTTTCTCATCAGATTGAAATCCTGCAGCAGAAATCAATATGTAATGCTTGCTCCCTGCATTCAGTACTCAGCTCAACATTTCCTAAGTCACAGCCTGTATATCATTCTCAAACTGTTGCCGTTTGAAGCAGAGTAGGGAAAACCCTAAAGGACATACTTTAGAAAATAAATTTCATGCTCATTTTTTTTTGTCATTGAAAATTACCAAAGAAACTTTTCCCACTTATTGCAATGATCATCAGGAAAAGAAACAAAACAAAACATGCCCTTCACTTGAATTGACAATCTGAGAAGTATTTAAGAATATTTCCCTTTGTTTCTACTTTTCTACTTATAATGGAACAACTACATGGTGTCTATCTATCCTAACAAGGTCAGGGTCACATGAGGTCACTGGCAGGGGAGATCCCGGATTCTGAGCTTGAGGGCAGTTTGCCACTGCTAGACAGTGCACCATTGAACAAGGAGAGGGTAGCAGGATGGGAAAAAATATAGTTGGCCCATTGTTTAAAAGGAACTCCAGACACCCTTATTTGTTGTGCGTTAATTCAAAGAAACCATTTGTTTTGCAGCTGAAATAGTTTGTTTCTGGAATGTTAAGGAATGGGTGCTAATTTCTCTGTAAACTCAAGGCCAAGTTGAGTTTTTCCAGCTTTCAACCTAATACATTATCTTTTTTTTTCTAAAGAGTGAAAGCCTTAAATGGAGATCAAAGTCTGTCATCCAAGAACTAACCCTCTTTACCAGAACTGTTGTTTAAGAACAGCCAAGCCTCTACACTTCCTTTCTTACTTCTGAGAAACTGGTTCAAAGTTCATGCCTAATGGAACTCTTCAGAAGTTTTATTTTTCTTTGAGGCCTTAATGAAAGGCTCAGAGCTTGAAGTAATAAAATTCAGATTATGAAGCAATTCCAGTTTAAAGAAACTTCTACGGCTTTTTCCTTAAAAAATTCAAATCATAGCTAGGAGATAAAAAAAAAAAATAGGCCTTCAATGTTTCATTGAAACAACACACATGCACATCCATACACAGACATATATCCTTTTGTTTCCTGTAACAATAGGTTCTAAGAGTTCATTTTTTTCTTTTGGATTGAGTTTTCATCATAGTTATTATTAGCAAAAGTAGATGAAAAATATGCAATTATGAAAGCATACAAATCTTGATTCCTAAGTACTAAACATAAAGCATAATCTTATTGAAAGTGCATCTCTTAATGAGATGGATTGGGTATGGCTTTTAAAAAAGCTATCTTATGTATTCCTAAAAGAATATTGCTTATTACTAAGATGAGACAGGTCAGCATCCACCTACTGTTTTCTATAGAAATTATCTACTTATATTTTTGACTTTTATAGATGCAAGTATTGAGAAACTCAGTTCACATAAATATGCAGTAAGATTCTGGAAGGGTGAGAAATTGCCCTTTATTCCTGAAGTGGGTGAAGAGAAGCCCTGAATGGGAGGTTGAAATGAAAATCGTGACGGGTGGGTAGATATTGGGAAAGACGAGCAACTTGAAATGGATTTTGCTTTGGAATTCTCAGTTTCCCTCACCTGGAGACATTCCACATCAGTCTGAAAGCCACTGGCCACTACTTAGGGGGCACAGGTCCCATTCCAAATTCCTGAAAGCATCATCACTGCATTCCTGCCAACTCCAAGGTGCATTTGCTTTCTCTCTCCTCCCTTATCAAGCTACAAATAGCTGGGGATGGCACCCCCTATCCCCTTGCTTTCATTGGCCCAGATTCTTTACCCAGGGCACTCGATTTCATAAATTAAAGGGCCTTATTAAAGAGGTAGATGGAGAATGGTTAGGCAACATTGAACTTTAGATCTGGGCTTCTTAAACTTTAATGGGAAAAGAATCACAGGGGATCTTGTTAGAATGCAGATTCTGGGGGTGGAGTGGGGGAGGCAGGGAGGGTGTGGGTGACTCAGATTGTGTATTTCTAAGGAGCTCCAAGCTGGAGATGATGTCACTCCATCACCTGGGGCACACCCTGGCCACAGGGACTGCTCTGGCATTGGTCAGTAGTGCTCCACGCTGGTGACATGTGCGCAGCCCAAGGCTCTGGGGCTCCTTCTGACTTGTAACGAGCATATTCAACGCACTATCACAATCGTCACTGAATAACAAGACAGACAGAGGCACAAACGTGCTGTGGGATCACAGGCGAAAGGAGGGGCGCTAGTGGCTGAAGCTAATCAGGGAAGACACTGGGTGCGGCTGGATTTTATATTTGGTTCTGATGGGGGCCAAGGCAGGCAGGTAAAAGCAAAGATAGAAGAAAAAGCAGCAAGAGCAGGGAAAGACCGCCCCAGGCCCCGGTGCTCTGAGCATGATTGGCTCAGCAAGCTGAGAAAGGCTCAAAAAGGGAAAAAAAAAGGGTAAGGGTTTCATTGGGGAGAGGAAAGGAGAAGCAATTGTTCACAATCTTTGAAAGGCAAGCTTAAAAGGCACTTTTTTTTGAGTGTGGCAAACTTTTAAAAAAGTAAATTATGTCTTCAAAAATCCATATTGTATCCATTCCTAGGTATGCATCCCAAAGAACTGAAAGCAGAGACAAACCTATACTTGTACCCCAAGGCTCCTAGCATCGCTATACACAGTAGCCAGAAGGGAGATGTGACCAAGTGTCCGTCAACAGATGAATGGAAAAACAAAATGTGTTCTATACATACTATGGGTTATTATTCAGCCATAAAAAGGAATGGATTACTGACACATGCTACAACATGGTTAAACCTTGAAAACATGATGCTTAGTGAAAGAAGCCAGACACAGAATAAGTATTGTATGAAATACCTAGGAAAATCAAATTTACAGAGATAGAGTAGATTAGGGGTTACCAGGGGCTGGGGAAAGTGGGAAAGGGGAGTTATTGCTTAGGTACAGTTTCTGTTTTGGGTGATGCAAAGGTTTTAGTAATGTATGGTGTTGATGGTAGCACAACATTATAAAGTGTAATTAATGCCATTGAACTGCGCGTTTAAAAATGGTCAAATTGACAAGTTTTGTTACAGACATGTTAACATGATAAAAAATCAATATAACAACATTTCCAAAAATGAGTTTAAATTAGGCAGATCATAATTATCTATTATACTGGACACTTTAGGGCTTCAATTCAGACTTCTGGTCACACAGAAGAGAACTCTAAGACTGCAAATGTCAAATAAGCACAGTGCCTCATTATACCACCAACATTACAATTCAACAAAAAGCACATTTACACCATCAAATGTGAGTAATATCTTAATATCATAGCCTGATCTCTAACTTCTGGAGTAAACTTGATGGGGTATTTGAGAGATGTTTTTACTATAGATCAGTGATTCTCAAACTTCATGTGCATGCAAACTGTCTTGCTAAACTGAAGATTCTGATGCAGTGAGGGTGAGGTGGGGTCTGACATTAGGCTTCCTCTAACCAACACCCAGGACCCCAGGCCACACTTTGAAAAGCAAGGTTCTAGAGATGGTTCTAGCAAGTTTACGTGTTGATCATTTTGGTGCATTTCATTCCATGAAATGAGCTGGCTTAAACAATGGGAACTGAATGTCTCGTGGCTCTGATGTTAGGTAAAAGTTCCAAATCAAGGTATCATCAAGGTGAAGCTTCCTCTCCCAAGACTGGAGCTGACTGCTGGTGATCCTTGGTCCTAAGTCTTTCACATGGCGTGACACAAGGTGTTTCCTGATCCCTCCCTCCTCTTCTGAGTTGCCTTGAGGTTCGGCTTCTGGCTGCTCCATCTGTGGTTCTTTCTGTCTGAATTCCATTCCCTCTCCAATAATTGGACTAAGACCCATTCTGATTGAAGTGGACCACTCCTTAACTGAAGTAACCCTATCCAAAAGTCCTATGATGGGTTCACACTCATAGGGATGGATTAAGTTTAAGAACAAGTTTTTCTGGGGTACAAACAGCTTCAAGCTACCACATGCACAATGAAATATTCTAGTGGAAAATCCAAAATGTGGCAAACTGAATGCTTTTCTTCAGTAATATTAAGACCAAAGGAATGAACTAGAAAAGACACTGATTTTTATTTTCTAGAACTCATTCCATGAAGTGGATGTGTCCAATTTATCAAAACATTAGTGTTATATTAGATTGATTTATTAGGCTGATTAATATGTAAAACTCATGAAATTACTCTTTTGTTTCAAATCTCATTTTTTAATTTAGCTTTTCAAATTTAGAGTAAAATTAATGTGTATATGTTGACTTTGCTTGTTATACTTTGAATGCTATTCAACATTTTTCAGGAAAATTCCTTTCATATGATCAAAATAACTGACTGGCTCACCTCCTTTAAATGTTCAAGAATACCCATTATATCCCAAAGATCTCTCATTTGAGGACACGTGCACAGGTGATTACTGTAGGATTATACCATAGCTAAATGTCATTGGGTCTCACCCTGACCCAATGGTAGCTACGCTAAGCGGCGGCGGATAAGGTAGCCTGGTGAGCGAGTTGTGTCTGACGCTGGATACTTATCTATGGCTCCAAACTCAGTTTCTCTCTGTGCAAGTCTGAATTCAAGACTTTGGAGAGTGACATAGAACTGGGCAGAGAAGCCCAGTAGAGAAGCCCATAGAACTGGGCAGAAAGAAGCAAGAGGGAAAAGCCTGGGATAATAGCAGCAGGCTTTGCCGAGGTAGAGACCCCACACCCCCAAAGCTCTGAGCAAGGGCTGCAGAAAGCACTTGCTT
The DNA here is from genome assembly GCF_023851605.1 of Tamandua tetradactyla. Lineage (NCBI taxonomy): Eukaryota > Metazoa > Chordata > Mammalia > Pilosa > Myrmecophagidae > Tamandua > Tamandua tetradactyla. The sequence goes on from NC_135335.1 coordinate 59,937,188, forward strand.
CTCAGAGCTCGGGGTTCCTGCGTGTCACCCCTAAAGCAGCTTCTGTATCCTGGACTGTGAGCTGGTTTTCAATGAGACCTGGCTGCGGCTGTGGAAACAGTTTCCTGTCCCTTTCACATTTCTCTGGAAACTTACAACAAACTCCTATTGACAGAGATGCCCAGAATGCATTTTTATTCCTCGCAACTTATAAGTGCTTATTGCAGTGAACAAGCTACCGTTGCATATTACAGGGAGGGTGAGTTCATAGATAGTACGGGGTTGAAACATATGCACCTTATATATGGATGCACACAAGATGTGTTGAGGGTTTTCCATTCACTTTTTTTTTTTTTGTATGTTGTATGGTGGGTTCACATTTCATTATTTTTCTGTGTGAGTATCCCATTATTGCAGCAGCATTTGTTGAATTTTTGTTTGTTTGTTTTTGGGGAAGTGCATGGACTGGGAATGGAACCCGGGCCTCCTGCATGGCAGCGGTGCGAATTCTACCACTGAATCCCTCCCTTCACTTTTAATAAAGTCATGGCATTGGGTAATCACAGAAACTCATGTTCTTTCTAAGGATTAAAAATGGAAATTTTGAGTCATCAAGGTTTGAAATCACTTATTCACAGGAGGTCTAGCCTCCCTGCACGTGAGTGTGTGCGCGTGTGTGTGTGTAATCAGTAGACACACACAGCTTTGTGTTCTTAACGGCCACTTTCACAATATTGGCAATATTGCCTGTTACTTTCAAGCTGATTTATGATAAATTTAAATCTGTTAATGTCTCAGTAATGTTTGAAACAAAGGACAGCAAATATATTGTAAGGCCCCCTGCAGAAACATTTCAGTTTATCTAAAAGAGCCCATGTTTGATATTTTCTTCTTTAATGTCAGAGGCACTTTTACTGCAGCATAGATGTTAATTGCCACTTATCTTAATGAGTTCTTTTCTAATATAAAATAGGCTGGCTTGAAACATAGCACTCTGCTTTGTAAAGAAGAGATAGAAAACGTGAATTCTGTTAGTTTCTGAGAGAAAACAGGATGCTTTGCTTTTGTCTGCTTTCTTTGTGTTAGCTGAAAGCTTTCCGATTTAGGGCTTTGAGATATGAGTTACCGCCTTTATCCTCAGCGTGAGCGGAAATTAACCTTGGCAGAAGTCATGAAATAGAACCTTTACTCTGAAAGCAAAAAAAAAAACAAAACACAAAAAACCAACAAAACAAAACCAAAAAACAAAGTGGAAGAAACACCCCAGGTTACAAAGGTAGAACTATGCAACAATTCTTATAATCAGTTATTAAGGGCTGAGGGTTTTCATTTAAAGTTGATTTTTAAAAATTTATAAGATTTTAAATTAGATTATTTCCTACTTAATATTCCTATCTCATCTCCCTTATACAAAAGTTTCCAGTGCCCAAAATAATGCCTGGGTCTTGGTACTAAATAAATATTTGTGGAAGGAGAGAAGGAAGGAAGGGAGGGAAGAGGGAAAGGAGGGAGGGGGAAGGAAGGAGGGAGGGGAAGGGAAGGAGAAAGGGGTAGGGAGGAAGGAAGGAAGAAGGAGGGAGGGAAAGAAGGAAGGAAGGAGGAAAGAAAGGAAAGAAGATATTTTAAAATTATCACCTTAAAGTGTTATTTCTCAAATAATGTCCATAAGTATTTTTATTCTGCCTCTTAATTTAAAATGCTAGTTCACATCCATTATTTTAACTTACTCTCAAAGTTAATACATTAGTAACATATTATTGTAATATATTATTTTTATTGGATCATGAGAAAATGTGGGCCAGAGATTAAAGAACTTACTTGGATAACATACTGGGGAGTGATAAATGGGACAGGACATTTGGAAAGGGGCTTCACAGCTTCCTAGGAGGTGCCTGCAGCACATTTTGAAAGAAGTCTTGCTCATAGCCATGTGGTCCCTTCCATCCATTCTACCTCCCCATATGGTCTTTCTAATTCCTGTCTATAAGATGCAGTGCCAAGCTTCCCTTTGGTTGCTTTTTCTTCTTTTTAGCAAAAAATTGGGCTTTTGTTTTTTTTTAACTTTTCCGTTAGAGCATGCCTGTGGGGAATTAAGGGAAGATTCACTGAAAATATCGGAAGGAAAGGTTGAGAAGATCATGAGATGACCAGCCAGGTTTGGCATAACATATCACCCCACAATCCAGTGACTGAAAATAATAATCATAACTTACTATTTCTTCATTTTATGTGCAGGATTTTAAGACAAGGATCAGCAAGATGATTTGTGTCTATTCCATAATGTCTGGGATCTGAGCTGGAAGACCTGAAGGCCTAACTGAGGTTGGAAGCTCTGTCCTGAATGTGGTTCCCCTGGATGGTGGGCAAGCGGGGGCTGGGAAATTGCCTCCTCCTATGTGGACTTCTCCATGGGCTGCTTGAGTGTCCTTAGGATGTTGACCAGGCTTACCCCTGAGTGAGTAGGATGGCTAGTTTTATTTTTTATTTTTGTCAACTTGGTTAAATGACGGTATCCAGTCGTCAGGTCAAGCGCTGTCCTAGTTGTCCTGCAGAGGTATTTCACAGATGGGTGTTACAGTGCATTTTAGGGAGATGACCCTTAACAATGTGGGTGTGCCTCATCCAATGAGTTGAAGATATTAAGAGAAAAGAATTGAGGGTTCTTGGGATCAGAAGAAATTCTGCCTCAAGACTAAACCCGCAACTCTTTGCTGAGCTTCTTGTCCAAAGGAATTCTGGCTTAAGACTTCAGTATCACCCTTACCAGACTTCAGCTTCTGGTCTGCCCAAGAGAATTTGGACTTGCCAGCCCCCAAAACCACATCAGCTAACTCATTACAATATACACATGTGTATATATTCTTATATATATTGTTGGTTCTGTTTCTTTGGAGATCCCTGACTGATACAGTGAGGGAGTCAAGAAAACAAGAGGGGGAGAAGGGCTGCTGATGACCTGCTCTCGGAGGCCACCCACTTCCCTGCTGCAGCACTCTCCCTCTCACACAGGCCAGCTCTGATTTACTGAGGGGAGCAACCACGAAAGGGTGTGAAATCCAAGAGATGGGGCAATCTTGAAGGATGGCTCCCACAAATCATATGAGCATTAATTCTGTGAAGGATTTGGAGTTATTTTTCAGAAACAGTTATTTGGAGACTTTTTTCAGAAATTACTAAGATTTTGAACATTTGCTTTGAAGACTTTGAAATTATTCAGAAAATAAGTTAGAATTCCATTCATTAATTCATCCATTCATTCATACATTCAGCAAACACATTAAAACAGTCTATAGAGGTAAAGTAAATAAGATAAAAGGCCAGGATTTCTTGGTCCCACTCATCGGGACATATGTGAATATCTTGGGCTCATTTAATAAAATTCACTTGAAAAAGTGTTCAGAATATTGATGATCGTCTCTTTGTTGTTTCTAAGTCAGTGATTGCCAAACAAAAGTATGCAAAACAACTTTAGTCTGTGGCATTTCTTTTTTCCAAAAGACTGTTTAAATTAAATTGAAAAGACCGTCGTATACCCCAAGGTCATTTCATATGTTCCTTCCCTCTGTAACAAGAAGGTAATGAGGAGGAGATTCTTTGTCAAGTAAGCGTTTGGCCACCATTTACGCTGGCATGCCATGTTTGTTTTGAAATGGCTGCTGGTGTTTGGATTCCAAATATGCTGGGAACCACCGTGTTACGTTTCAAAGTCAGGGGGAACTACCCTAGGGTCTCATTGTAACTACAAGTGGCCTGAGTTATTAAATACAGAGATTCCTGAAAAGACCCCAAACCTGGTGCCCCAAAGGCATGCTCTAGCAGGAAAGTTAAAAAAAAAAATAGACACATTAAAACAGTAAGGCATATAAGCAATGCCTCTAGAAAACTGAGAAAGTAAAATAATTAAAAAGTGAGCATACGTGTTTCATTTTATCCTTTGCTGCATTCTGTGTGTGCATGAACACTGCCCATTGAATTGCTCATTAGATGTCTTCCTACTCTTCTCTTTCTTCTCCTCCTTCTCTTTTGGATAAAATTAAGTAGATGCCAGACCATACTTGGCTCAGCAACCCACTAAAGGTAGTTGAACATGATCTTCAGTAAATGAAAGAATTCAAGTTACTCGATGTGTCAAGCTGTAGGTATCATGAGCAAAGGATTTTCAGTTTAAACTGTATTTTTTTTTTTGCTACAAAATGCTAGTCGCCTTTGTATAGATGCCAATGTCTCCAAATTAATGAGTACTATTAGCTGCAAAACATCTCAAGAAGAAAGGGAAATTAATTTCTATTAGTTACCAACCGATAGTCAACGACCACCTGCCTTGCAAGACAACAAAAATTTTCAATGCTCCATTTTTGTTCTCAATTACATGTTCAAAGTCAGATGGTGAAGAAAAGCAACATATGACATCATGTCAAATATTAAAAGGTTTATACATGAAGGAACCAGAGGAGAGTACAGATTTTCACTTGTTGTAGAATAAACAAGCAGGGGTTGGAGAATGAACTGATTGAGATTCTCATGGTGACAGCAGCATACATTAAAGAATAATTTTAATTAGGAAATGGCCAAGATCTCTGAAAGGTTTAGAGCACTTTGAACACCACATGATTTCAAAAGATTGAACATAGCTATGTGGATGCCTATTAATTATGTAAACAGTCAACCAGAAATGTGCTTGTCAGTATTCTCAGAGGTTTTGCAGTCGATGCATATGTCTCTAATGGAGACAAACTTGGTGTTTATCTAATTTTATGAATGTATATTTTTAGTTTTTAATGCCCTATCAACACTGATCTTAATAATGGAAAATGGTTAGGACTCCTTTATATATTAAAAAAAGGTGAAACAAAATAAAATCAAAGAAATAAAAGGGGGCTGAGAAAGCAGACAATGGATAAACAGACAAGAAGGAAAATTGATATCTTCTTACTGTGCGTCCTTTGTCATTTTAATAACTTCATGCTTATGCAAGTTTTCTGGATATATGTGTGCAGAGCCAATAAACAAATGGAGATCTATATCTATATCTATATTTATATCTATATATCTATCTGTAAATCTGCCCCACAACTTTTGATAGTCATTATATAAATGCATTACTTAGTTCAAGAAAATGACACCTTTCTTAATAAAAAATGAAGTCTAGGACTGCGATGATTATTTTAGAAGAAGACATTCTTTGAGGAATTTATTGGACAAATGAACTATCTCTGCCACCCAGCTTGAATATTCTTGGGTTCTCTTTCCTTGGTGAGGGCTCCCACTCGGGGAGTCCAAGCTTGGAAAGGTGGGGCGCTGTCCTCTATTTTTACAAATTCATTCAAGAAGGGACCCATAAAACCTTTCTTCGGTTTCTTTTGAAGCTGGAACATTCAAACTATTTCCCTAGAACTCTAATAGGTAACAAATGGGACATAAAAACATAGTATATAGAATTTAAATATAGAGAATTTGATTCTTCCTCTCTGGGTTTGCAGATCTCTCTAATTCTCCATGAGATTCCAGGAAAAGAGAGTTTTTCCATTTGTAGACCCATAGTTTAGTTCCAAGTGGCTCCATTTTTTAAATTTACTATTAAACGTTTTGGTCATTTCTTTCACAAAAAAGTTGAAGAGAGAGATTTATCTTCCCACCTAGCAAAGGCCCTCCATCTCATTTCTAGTTTCCTATTTTAGGGATTTGCTTCATCCCTAAATAATTGGTGCAAGGACTTCATCTGTAAGACTCCACTCTCTTTACAATAAATTGAGGTTATTATGAGAAAAATAATTATGAGAATAAATCCAATTAACGCTAGTCTTTGCATTATAAGGCATGGCACACATAAACCTGGTTATCAGGGACAAGGTAAAGATTAAACAGCAAACAGAAACTAATATGAATTGCCATCTAAACTAACAGACCTGGACTATAATAATACTGCAAAATAACTGCTTTACTTGTGTATTCAATTCACTATCCCTTTAAAGTACCAATTACTATTATTTTTCTGTTATTGTTGTACCTAGCATTAGTTGAGACCTTAAAATTAAGACTGAAGGTGTTGCAGAGTTCTGGTTTCTCAAGATAGTCTGTTAAGATATTCTGTCACTGGATGAGGGTTACCAGATTTACTCTTTCCTCCTGGCCTGTTTGGCAATGATTTCATGATAATTTAGCCCAAGAAACTTTTTAGTTACTTCAAATTTGGGAAAAGACAATATTTCTGTTCGTGGCTTTGGATACAGGGTTTAGCTGGAAGTACTGGGAAGACAGTATACGCATATTTGATGGATCCACTGATAAGTCATTGGGGACTTAAGTTACGTGACCATGGACATCTTGGTATCTGGTTTATAAGGGAGACTAAATTTGAGAATGCTGCAGCCATCTCCAGAGGGGATAGGCAGGGGAGAGAAAACTGCATGGGTTAGGGAGTTTGCTGGTTTGAATCTATTATGCACACCAGAAAAGCTATGTTTTAATTCTGATCCAATCTTGTAATCCTGATTCAACACCACAGAGTGGAAACTCTTGATTAGATTATCTTTGTGGAGATGTGGTGTGCCCAATTGTAGGCATAAGCTTTTGATTAGATGGAGATGTGACTCCACCCATTCCAGATAGGTCTTGATTAGTTTACTGGAATCCTTTAAGAGAGGAAACATTTTGGAGAGAGCAGAACCAACAGAAAGAGTCGAGACAGATGTTCGGAGATTGAGACAGAAATAGCCTGGATGCTAAGCAAGGACTCACAGAAATAGCCAGAACCTGAAAAGAACTCTCCAGCCCTGGTAGATGCTAAGCTAAGAGCCAAAACCCAGAGTTTTGTCCTGGAGCAGCTGAGTTAAGACCCATAGATGTCTAGGGAGAAATCCTCACAGGAAACAGAGGCTGTAAGTAATGGAGCCCAGGAGCAAGGCAACCAGCAGTTGCCAGCCATGTGCCCTCCCAGCTGACAGAGGTATTCTGGATGGCATTAGCCTTTCTTGAGTGAAGGTAATCTCTACAAGGTGCTTTAATTTCGACAGTTTCATGGCATTAGAACTGTAAGTTTGTAATTTATTAAAGTCCCTTTTTAAATGTCATTTCAATTTCTGGTATACCACATTCTGACAGCTTAACAAACTAATACAGGGAGAACAGACCATAGGCTGAGAAGAAGGACAAAGAAGGAGAACGAGCTTCTGCTCCTATATTTTAGCTCTATCTAGCTTGGATGTGACTTTTCCTCCCTAAATGATGTTTGGATGTTCAGAAAGAAAGTAGTCCACCTAAGATCTTGGCCTTGGGTTTCTCAGATCCCTGGAGGGACGGGTAGGTGAGGTTCCCTGTGGCTGGTCAGTTTTGGGGCCAAGTGTGAGTTGAGTGTGCACCTTCTGACTTGGGGAAGAGTTTTTTTACTGAAAACACTTGGACTAAAGAGGAGCTGGTCCCTTAGAAGAAAGATTTCACCAACACAACCAATGGAGTATCTGCTGCTGATTCATTGATTGATTAACTAAATAGTATTCTGACTATAGCTGTTCATCACATGGCTTATCTAGTCATTCTTAACTAGACAGTATCACGGAGGTCCCTAAGTTAGAATCTGCATTAATTTAAATGATGATTGGGTGTAGCATTAGAATGAGTTGTTATTTTAGAAATGCAATTGATTTCATCCAAGTGATTTCAAAGACAGGAAGCAAAACAAATATTCTACACTATGGGAAAATCAATATTGGCACAGACAAATCTTTTTCTTAATATCGCTTTCCTTTAAAGTGATGAAAGGATATCTGAGAAGGAGTCTTTTATAAAATAAACAAACAATAAAAACATTTTTTAGAGAAGCCCTTGGCTTCCATCCTCCAGTTGTCTTTCTTGGCTGGGAGGACCAGCCCCTCAGCTCCCCTTTCTCCTTCCCTGTTCGCCAATGGCCAGTGCTCTGGTCTTCTAGAATCCCTTCCTGCTCTGGCCTTCCAACAGGGTCTCTTCTCAGGGTCTGGTCCCGGGCCTCTGTTGGCCTTTCCTCGCAACCCAATAGCTCATGGGCTCTTTGCCTTCACCTGTTTCTTCTGTGCTTCTGCCACCCAAATGCCCTTCTCAGTTCTGAGCTCTGGCCTCAGGTGCTCAGGCGGGAGGAGTGGCGGGTGAGGCAGTGGCGCTGGGTGTGGTAGTCATGGCAGATAATACCAGCCTTTTCTGACACCAGGCTCCCTTCTGAGGACCTTAAGGTATTAATATTTTTCATCTTCGCAACAGTTTTATGAGGAAAGTATTTCGGTTATTTCCATTTTACACACATGGCCATGGAGGGCAGAGCAGATAAGCAGCCTGAGCCGGGTTACGATTTGCCAAGGACCCCTTTCCCCTGTATTTGATGCCCTTCCCAATGGGTTCTCATGTAGGAATCCTCTCTGGGGCATGAATGAGCCCACTGGGTAATGGGAAGAACAGCTGAATTTCTACTTATGTTTATCTAAACAAAACAAAAAAAGGTAAGCACTATAATATTCACAATATGGACCGTTCACTCGGTCCCTATTTCTGACGATGGTGTGTCTTTTAGTGGAAGCTACAGGGAAGCAGAGCTGACTTGTGCTGTTGACGTGCGCTGGTCCATGTGAGGTTTGGGATTACATTATCTCATTTTAAGCCAACACTCACAAAAGAACAACAAAAAAACACTGAAATGAAAGCGTGTGCAAAAGCCAAGAAAATGGCCATGTCTACCATCTATCTCAATCTGGAGCCATGAACACCACCCAGGACAGCTAATAAAAACCACAATAATGTTGTCAACTCCAACATATTTAACCAAGCTGAGTTTTTTAATTATTGAAAATGTAGAATGAAATAAAAATGATTTTATGTTAATGCATGTCTTTAAATTCTAACTTCAGTGTAGATCTATTTTACAGTAAGCATCATACACTAGTACACTAAAGCATGCTTATAATTTATAACGTAAAAAACATTCATGTATGGAAGTGCAAGCTAATGTTTAAAGGCTGAGTCAGCTGACCCCTGTGTACCTCACATCCAGATGGACAAGACCTGAATGTTCCAACATACCGTCCCTTCCCTGTTCCCAGCCCTATTTTCTTTTTCTGTTTTCTCTGCTTGGAAAACTTTCCACCCATTTTCTCACATGTAAACACTATACTCCACTAGGTTCATGCCAAACCCTCAGCTCCATGGTACTTCTTTTATGCTATCTGCCAGTTTATCCAGTTTATGCCATTTACCCAGTGTAGCATGGTCATTTGTGGGTATACCCTTTTCTCTCACCTAACTCTGACAGCTCCTTAAGGAGTGGAGCTGTTTTCATGTTGTACTGACTTCTGCAGTGTCCACTGCAGGACATATCATAGAAAAGTCACCTAACACCTATTTGGTATATTCAGATGGATGTGGAGGAGTGAAGGACAACTGCAGGATCCATTTGAAGTTACAAGCAAACTCCTCAGAGATTCACTCGCCAAGAGCACTGGTCACTAAGAATATCATCTAACCATTTTAGCAAACTCTTTAGCCATGTATTTAGTTAGATCACAATCCTGTCAAACATAAGGATTGAAAAAATATTTTTCAAATCTTCAGCTTTTTAAAAGCATTGTTGAAACAGACTTTAATTCCTGAGCACTCAATTCACTGTATATTTTATGTGTGTTTTTTTGTAGGCATGTTAATATTGAGAAAAAACATTTGGAAAGCATTCTTTATCTAGATTTACCTTATGATAAGATGTTTATAAGCAATCTTATTTAATAATATATAATGATTAACCTCCAATAATAAAATTAAATTTCTAGTAATATCTCATAATAGCAAAATAAAATAGAATAGAAATGTGTGAGATCAGCATATTTTTATATTATCTGTCAAATAGTGTATGTTAAACAACTACAGGGAGTACAAGTTCTATGGAACCAACTTAAAATGCAGTTTCTAATTGTATGTATTTCCTTGTTATGCTGAATAACAAAAAAGTCAGAGTTGTATTGCAAATCATGTTTACAATAAGATTCTTTTACCGTGTTTGAAAAATTGCTTTTGAGCTAATGCACATGAAGAATAACCAGTATCCTAAAAGAGAATTCATCAAACATGATTAAAAGATGTCACTACTACTACAAATTATACATTAAATTATGTCAATAAATGTCTTAGTCACAGCTTTTCCCCTTTACAGACAAGAACATTTATAGCATTTTTAGCATATCTGGGTATATCAATCTTGCTTTATATTTTTCTAGTTATTTCATCAAACACATCTTCAAAACGCTATTTCTTATCACTCCAATCTCACTGGCACTGTTTAAATCTAATTTAATTTTAAGATTTATATTTGACATATATTTTTAAAAAAAGCATATAGAATTCACTATTTCGTGTAGCACTCAAAACTGTATTAGCTATGTCAACAATCCTTAAGAGATTCACATTTTATGGAAGAACACATATACTTCAAAGATCAATCTTGTTTATCAAATGTGTTTGGAAAATGAAATCTTTGGGATACACCATCCTAAAAGCTGAATCAGAAGTCTCCAGTTTAAATTGCAATGATCAAATGGGGGCTAAAATTCTTACTTTAAAATGTAACATTTGCTCAAAAATCCTGATATTCCTGAAAATTCCTGCATAGAGAAAAAATCCTGATGGGCAATAAGATGAAAAAGGTAGTTACTAGAAAAGAAAGGGAATGGAATGAAAAAGGAAACAAAGACCATCCATCCAATAAGGAATTACCAAGGATACTACATCTACTTAGACAACTTTTATAATTTCCTTTATTTCGCCAACTCCTTCAGGCAGATACCAATTACTACCACCCAGTCATCTTTCCCCCAAATCATTAAAATATTGTAAATACATTCTTTCCTTTTCCTTTCTATTTTTTTGTAAAAAAAAAAAAAGAAAAAGTTTATACTAATAGTGAGGCAACATCTCAAAAGTGTGGGTTCCTGTCTGTGTTACACACCTATCAGGCGTGTGATCTTCAAAAGATCATAATATTTCAGTTCTCCATTTAGTTAAATGAATAAATATGGGGATGACATCAATTGTTTCTCACAAAGGAGGATTATATCAAAGATGTAAGCAAAGGTGCTTTGTAAATTGTAACATGCTATAAACAGGTACATGTATTACAGCAAAGAGGCATGCGTGATCTGGCATGTAACAATAAGTAAAGCTTTTAAAACAGTCCTCCTAAACATACCTATATACAAAAGCTTGAAAAACCTAGACCAAAAATGTTTAGATCCTAAGCCACAATGCCAAAATAAATAATTTTTAATCTTAGAAAACAAATATTTAAGTTCTTCTAAGATTCTCCTTGGAAGAATAAAAAATTCATTATTTGAAGAAAAATGCTAAAATCTTGTCTTAAAAGAGCTATTAACTTTTGGACTTGAATTTTAGATTCAGGTTGTTTCAATTAACACATTGAGAGACTCTGACACATTCCCTTATTTTTAAAGGTTGTTTTTGCTTGTTTGTTCTGTATGCTGTCTGGGTCACATTTCATTATTTTTCCATGTGAGTATCCCTTTATTGCAGTACCATTTGTTGAACTTTTGCTTGTTTTGAGTTTTGTTTGCTTGTTTTACTTGTTTGTCCATTTTGGGGGAAGTGCATGGACCAGGAATCAAATCCAGATCTCCCGCATTCTACCACTTAACTACCCTTGCACCCCTCTCCCTTATTTTTGCAAAGCACCACAAGAAAGACATTGTGCAGTTTACACTCCATGCATTTTATATGACGCCAAGTGTTTCTTACACTAGTTCCTCTTAAATAAAACCGCTGTATGATCTAGTAGTCTGGTTCTACATGTTTGCCTTTTTGTTTTTATTATATCTGAGTGTAAGATGGAGGTATGATTCTGTTTGTTTATAATATATACACAGTTAAGTTCAAAGCATTCTTAAAAATAACACAGCAAATGAACCTCTGATTCATATCAAATTGATTCACATATAAATTTTATCCTCATAAAAATCAGTGGCCGATATTTTTCATATTAGGTAAAAACATCTCTCATTCATTCTAATATTCCTTTTCGATGTTTCCCTTTTTTGATTTACAGTGAGCACTCAAAAGATATAAGTGACTATAACCCATGACTCAAAAAGGTAAGAACAATGACAATGCTTTTGAAAGAAGGAAAAAGGCTATAAAAGTGGCAGCAATATAAAATGGAAAGGGTATGCCATTTAATAAAATTAATGCATTTAACACACAATATAAAATGCAGAAACCAGCCTGCAGCTAAAGAAACATAAATCTGGTTTCTATTAAGCCAAATCCCCTAACATGAAAGTTGAACACTTTCTATTGGAGACAAACCATGTTGACTCCCAATTTAAAAACAAAACATTAAATACTAGCAACTGCCAATTCAATTATATATGTTTTCTATTTTTAGCCTTTCTTAAGAGTTTACTATTATTCTATTTCTACACTTTTTCAGTAGCATGTTAAGAAAAATTATTTAAAAGTCAAGAGCATTGGGGTGTTTTCTAAAGAACACTTTATCCACGCTAATGATACGTAAGGATTTGAGGCACATGACTAAAGACACTGCTATTAAGACTAAAAATCGGGATGACCAGGAGATCGTACGTTGTAAATAGAAGTATACTTATTTCCGGTAGTTACAGTAGGCATTTATCACAATTCATTTTTACAATGGTGGTTACACCAAACATAAAATTTAACATAGACCCTCCAAGCCGAATGAAATCGTGCTGAAGTAACTCTCAAAGAATCCCGTAAAATGATCCCATTCTGCCTTTTATATGCTTGTAGAAGCGATTTCTTTCTGCAAAAGAAGAGGCTGTAAACCCCTCAATACAATGCATAGGCACTTGTGCTCTCTAGCAGCAAAAATTCCTTGAGATGAATTGTAACTACACCAGCAGAGTCAAGCCACATTCCCTGCCGTAAAGAAGCTCCAGAAATCTGACATATCTGTAGCATGCACAGATGCAGATATACACTTATGCGGCTCTACCACCATCAATCAAATGACTGTGAATAAAAACATCCTTTAACTCTGCAAGAACTCGTTCCAACTTCAGAAGTAGAACATCACTAAATCCTTTGCCAGCCGCAAGGGATAAAAAAGGACGAAAAGAAAACACACCCCAACAGTAACAACTTCTTTCATAAGTTTTTACCAATGCTCCAATAACTTTACCCTAATCATATTTATTTATTTTGAGACCTAGATAAGTGATGGCACTATGGGTTGCCTTAATTTGCAGTTATATGCCTCTTTACTCGGAAATACAAAAACACACATGGGGACAAAGCACGCCTCCACTAACACAATAAAATACCTAAGCCATGTTAGGTGAAGTCAAACCCGGTTCACTATTTCACTGACAATCCCACAATTTGCATCCATGGCATTAAACGGCGCTGTTCTAGGACTGATGAGACCTCTGAAACCTCAAACAGAGGTGCAGATCTTCTGATCAAAAGATCACCTTTCTTATTCGGCATTGATCTACTAAAGATTCCAGGGATCCATCTTCAGCTCCCATTTTTCCAAAGGAAACAAAGGCTTATACAATAAAACCCAAGAACAAGGTCAACCCTTCAACACCCGGCCAGCGGCACCACCGTGCACACGTGTTAAGCAGTGACACCTGAGAAATGCCCGGGGACGCTTTGGCCATCACGGGAGGGAACAGCGAACGGCGTGCACCCACCTGGGGTCTTTCTGAATGCTGTCGATGGACGGAGACCTGGCCAAGGTGCCTTCGGGCGGGAGGGCGGGGCCGGACTTGCTGTAGGGTGACTCCACGGAGGGGCAGTACTGCAGCTGGCGGTAGGGGTCTCCGTAGCCGGTGGCGGGGCCCGCGGCGTAGCTGGCTCTCTGGAAGGTGGCCGCGGTCGCGCTCTGAGGCCCGTGCTGGCTGCCTGTGCGCTGCAAGGGGACCGAGTCGACACCGGGGGAAGATGGGGCTACGACAGGAAAGCAGGGATAGAGTGAAAAATTGAGGAGCTGCTCGCAGAAATGGTTTACCAGGTCTAGGCAGGGAGAAAAAGTTACACACGCATACATACACACGTATATATATAAATAGGTGTTTGAAAGAATTAAAAAAAAAGTCATACGTGAATCAGCATATTCAACGAGAGCCAATAACATAATAATGTGCATGCGATTTCAAAAATAAACCTTCAAGGTGCAGCAAAAAGATGCCTCTCTTGACTGTATTCATTGCTTACCGACATCCAAGAGAAAGGATCCATCTGCAATTAAAACCACGCTACAAAGCCAAGGACCCGGAAAATGCATAGCGATTTTTTTTTTTTTTTTTTGTAAAATTAGGTTTTCTTCATTGTTCAAGTTGAGGAAATTCAGAGTGTCCAGGTAATGTTACCTTAATTTTATTAAACGGTGTAAAACAAATTTAGAGATTTTTATGTAAATTTCTCAAATTGAAGGAAACAAGAAAAACCGAGAGGGAGTGTTGAGGACAAGTAGGCCATATATTTCTATAATTAGTACTAAAGACTTAAGTGCAGGACTTCTCTAGTTCCTATAAGGTAACTCCCTAAAGATCTTTCTCTGCCTGTTTGCCAACTAAAGCTGTAAAAGTGACAAATAAATTCTGTGAAGGGCAGGCAAGCGGGAGACGGTGAAAAGCCATCCAAATGCAACACAAAGTAATGAGCTGAACGTGGGCTTTCCCAAAGGCAGCGGAATCTTTCTAATAGATCTAAATTGTCTTAAGAAGACTTTATATCATTTATTTAAATCAGTTTGAATATGTCCAAACGGAATTTCATATTTTTTCCTTCCTGGATTCTTTTTAGTTCATATCGTGTAATAATTTTTATCTGATTCTCAAAAATACTTGCCTTTTAAAGTTTAGGTGACAGATACAATGAAAATAGTATTTTTCATGTTAAAAGAACTTGACCAGTTAATTAAGTACTCCAACAATTATTCGCCATGATAAAAAAAAAAAAACACTTTTATTTTCCGGCACTCTACATCAGAATATACTCAGAGTACTGTTTTCATTTGGAATTAAATTCCAGTTATAACTCACACCCACTCTTCTGCTTTCCCTAGTGTATATTGGTGGATGATGCTAAAACAATGCTTATTTTTTCCTCTCTCACACTGGGGACATATGACAAATCAAACACACACACACACAAAAAAATAGGTCCCATTAAGGAAATAACTGCTAAAAGAAATTAAGGAAATTGTGTGTTAAGATAAAGACTGGCAAAGTAAAGTGGAGGATGCATTCTACCACTGAGAACTGATTTTTAATTGAGAGTTCAGGGCTTCTCCTTTCCAAAGTACCCTCCATACTTCATCTTATAATAATCAAAATTAAGAGTGTGGATACAGCAGACCCCAGAGGAGCGGTATTTTGAAATGTCAAGGGTAGCCCTAATGCGTTAGGTTTGAAAACAATCATTTTTGACCAATGAACGTTAAATGCACAGGGAATTTGTTCAAAGTCCCTATGCGATTTCTTGAAGATTTATATTTTCTACAAAATCTTGTTAATAACAGGTCTACAATGAAAACATCCATTTTAGAATTTATAAACAACAATCTTCATATTTTGGTGAAAGGAGTTTAAACTTTAGGCCAGGACCAGTCTTGGCCTTGGAAAAACAATGCACAGAGGTAAACAAAATTTCATTTTCTAGAGGAGCTGTGATAAGTTACCAGTACATCAAAGACAAAAGAAGGAAAGCTAAGGCCACTTGACATTATTCATTTAAATGTGTTTCTTTGAAGCTTCAGGAAACTCTAAATGTCAACATTTATGCTTGTGGAAATGGTTATTTGTATCAAAAAAGAAATTCTTTTTTAAACAAAATTATTCATTATTAATAAATGAAAATACAGTGAATTTACACGGACAAAATGACAGCGATCAGGAAATAATATTGAAATCTAAAGAAATAGTTCTAAAACCATAGAATAGGTAAGGGGAAGATTCCAATTAGCCATACAAAACAAAATTCCCAAGTGATTGCAGATAAAAGAGAATATAAAGAAAGACGTTTAAGAAAAATACACCAAGCAGTGATCAAAAGCTGAGAAGAATTATAAGGGAGATGGGGTGAAAAAAAAAAAAAAGAAAGGAAAATAGGGTGTAAAATTCAGGTAATTAAGTAGAAACAGAAAGGCAGCGTTTTTGTATATGAGGGAAGAAAAGACAGAGAAAAGTTTATGACTATAACTAGACTTATATTTGTATTTAACTTCGGTGTATGGAGAGGTGGGGTGTGGTGTGCTGTCAGGGAGCTAGCTAAGAGCGTGGCGTCTGAAATTAAGAGAATTTGGGTTTACATCCTTGACACTGGAAAAGTGAACTGAGTTGTCTAACCTCTGGTTTTCTAGACTGTAAAAATGAGGTCGTGGGATCACTGTTTGGTTTAAATATTTGAAAAAGCGTTTAAGAATATCTGCTGTTGAAAACGCTAAACCAATCAACTATTATTAATTTTACCATGAACAACACAGAAATCAGTATCAGAAAAGGGGATTGTGCATGCTGCGTTGGGACAAAAGTCCGTGGGTAGCAAAGTTTCTCCAGCTTTTTCTGTGTGTGGTTTGCAAGGGTTTTCTTTGTATTGAGTCATCTTTCTCCAGTAAACCTATAATGAACATGTGTTTCTCATTTTACAGATGAGGAAACTGAGGCACAAAGAGGAATTAAGTAACTTGTCCTGGGTCACAGATTCCTGGTGGAGAAGGAATTCAAGCCCTTGCAGTCTGCTTCAAGACTTTACACTTAACAGTAAACCGGACATGATTTAAAACCTCAAAGTCGCACATTATTGTGCAACTAATGACCCCAAACAGTAAGGAAACCTAGAAAACATCTGAGAAGCACACAATTAAGGGAAATGTCTACTAAGGTACAGACAGAGAAGAGATGGGTTTATAACTAGAACTCACAAGTTAAATATTAATTTGAAAAAAAAACAAATTGGTGTATTGACTTATTTACACCATTTTTTCTTAAATTGAATTCATGGATGTATGTGGGAAAATATATAGGAAAAATATCTTTGCGTAAAAAAAAAAACTTCTTTCATTTTGAAGAAAGCCTTAAGTCAATGAATGGCAGTATCTTCCTTTCATTTCAAAGTGTTATGAATCTCAGTTTAATAAATAATGTCAATATATTAAGAAAAAAAGAATTCGGGCTGTAAAATGAAAGGTGGGTAAATGACTTTCATAAAGATTCTATTAAATCACAATCACGTTTAATATGATGGGCCCTTCAGAAGGATCATTCCTGGATCCATAATTTGAGCTTCTTTTAGGTCACAATAAATAAGAGAGCTGATGAGAATTTAAAAATACAAAATTGGAATTCAAGTTGATACTGTTAAATTGAATTGAGATAAAAGTTTGATCAATGCAATGGAAATTATGTAAATACCAATACAAATGGGGGGAAAGATGCACTATATTTAAAGACAGGTTATATAAACTCATAGAAGAAAATGAGCGAGAGCATAATAGATCTCAAACCACCAGTAATACAACAATGTAATTCCCTACTTTTTAAAAGAATGACATTCAAAAAATGATGGTAGCAGTAAGATGATAGGTTTACAGTCTCCCGTTTTTCCCATTCTGATTTTGCTGTGCATTACCCAAGCCCCTCCAATATATGGAGAAATGAATATTGGCCATGCTACTAAAAGACTTTCCTTAGATGAAATTTATTTTCCTTAATTTCTGTCCAGTTATACATTTTTTCTATTTGAGCTTCAGAGCTTAGCTGATCAAATCGTTCACCTTAAAGGATTTATCTATTTAATTGAACACACTCTGGCAAACATCTGAAGTGGAAGGTGCTTCATCAGCTCTCTATTCTTACCTGCTCTGCAAACAACCCATTCTCCCCTCAATAACCTCTTAAGATTCAGTGAAATGTAATGCTTATCTTTTTGGGCGATTAAAAAAAGGAGCCTCTTCAGAAGATGACTTGATACTTTGCCTAGCACCTGTGCTGATCATGCTGATCATATCTGTTTGTTTTCTATTGAGTTACACAAATAAAGAACTAGTTTACAAAGAAAAAACAAATAAAAAAAAAAGATTGCATGTTATATTTGTTTAAGAAAGGGGAAAGCATTTCCTTTTTAATAAAATGAAACATTCTTCATGTGATGGTAGATCACATGAAGATGGTTACCTGCTTATTTACTGACAATGGGGGAAAAGGAAAATGGAATCAAAGAACCTGTGCACAAAGAAAGAAACCTGTGTGGGGCATATGGAGTAAAGTTCAAAAAGGGAGGGAATAACAGGGTTTTTTGTTTTTTTTTGCATGGGAATCGAACCTGGGTCTCCGGAATGGCAGGCAGGAATTCCACCTGCTGAGCCACCGTCACACTGCCCAGTCACCATCATACTGCCCTGGAATAAGTTTATAATTTTATCTTCATATTATTTGTCTTTGCTATTACATATACAGATAAATATGAAAACGTAAAACATTTAGACATGTTATATAAAAACAAAATATGCATGCAATAAAGTAATCAAATAATGTTCTCTCTGAAATCTCAGAAAATGATAGGAGGTGGTGGGTTTGAGAACCTGGCTTACCCACTCTTACAGGGTGCTCAATCCCATTATTTCATTACTCACAATAATCTTATCAAGAACTACATTGCAAAGATCTTCCAATTTTCCACATGCTGCACAGGCTGACCAATGCTAAATTCAATGGAACAATATTGAAGGCTAAATTTAGCATAATATTTTAACTTCATTTATTACGATCTTTGTGGAGGCATTTGACACATGGTAAGTAATTACTGGTGTGGATGTTGCTTTCACTACTTTTATTGGAAGATGAGGCATCACAAAATGCAGCAGAGGTCAAACCACCTCCAAGGGTAATTCTTCAATTAAATGGGAGATCATGCATTGGAACATATGGCAGATGGATTAGAGAGAGAAAGCAAAGTAAATTCTTATTTTTAAACTTTTTTTTTCCAGATTTCTTCTTGTTACATCTCTCAAAGAATTTTAAGATGCAAACCCTTTTTTAAGTCTAAATGGTACAACTCAACAGAAAAAAAAACTCAATACTGGATTAACAGAAATAAGATCTTTTTCAATTGTTAGCAGTAAGTACTGTCTCTATGAATTTTAAAGCTCACTATAGTATTATGGACTGCTCCTGTTGATATGTAGAGGCTGGTATAAAATTTTAAATGTGAACAACTAAATAGATAAAATGGAAATCAAAAGGATCCACATTTGGTCCTACACTACATAATTTTATACAGATTTATATGTGTAGCTAATGTACCTTTTGATTTCCTGTGTGTAAATGGAATCAAGACAACTGATAAAGGGATGATGACAGTCAGGCTTTTATTCAACGTTCCAAGCACATTTTCAGTTTTTAATGAGGGGAGGTAACTTTGCTTAGTTATGAGAAAAGAATAATTTGAAATACTAGATTTATTTAGAGCTTCTGATGTGTGGGCCACCATTTTAAGTGGTTATATCATCTAATTTAAACTTTACCACCACCTACAGGGCAGGTACTATTATTATTCTGATGGCCAACATCATTTCACAGATGAGCAGTGGAAGGATAGAGGGGGTGAAGCTGGGATTTAAACAGCCTGATTCCGGAGCCTTCTCTGTTCCCCCTCTGCTCCACTGGGGGTGCTGGAGTGGGGACACACTTGATTAGTTGAGGCTACATGTCTTGAAATGTGATATGTTTGGCAGAAAAATATCAGAGAATTCTTCAGTAAAAAATATTTTTATAACAAATGCTTTTTTTAGAAACAGTGCTTTTATTTTTTATTTAAGATATATTTTTATTAAAATAAATATATAATGCTAAAATTTTAGAAAAATACAAAAATTCATGAAACAAGAGTGTTTGTGGTTCAATCTCAACTACCTAGAAAACTTGCTCTGTTTTTATAGTCCTTTTAATCATTTTCTTTGACTTCTTCCTCAGAGAAAAATGGAGTAAAATTTCCTTCAACTGAAGATAGAATGGAAAGGGAGGGAGGTCATTTGATAGGATTTTCCATAAAAATGGTAATGGGGCAGTTGGTGGGCAGTGTTACTGCACCCAAGGCAGGCTGGCCGCCATTACTGGGGGGGCTGAGGCTATGGGTAAACTTGTCAACAGGAAGGGAGAGGAAGGCAGGAGGAAGAGCCTTTGAGGGGCGCTGTGAGCAGGTTTCCAAGCTGCCTATCTCTAAAGAGTCAGACAGGATGCCTTAGTTATACTGCTTTACAGGAAGTCCAACAATTTGGAGAAAGCTGGGTTCAAGGACTAGTTTGATTGTTGGACAAGAGGGTTATCTCTGGAACAAATTTGCTTCACCATTTTAAGCACTGGCTTGCATCAAGTTCATGGCATTATATAGTTGTGGAGTGAAAGGTATATTATATTCTGTATGCATTCCAATTGTCACCTGCTGCATAAAAAGCAGGAAGCATATGTGTTCAAACTACCTTAGCTGGCTGAGAGCCTGAGAGTAAGATTACAGCCTAGAATCAGGTAGATTTAGAACCACTGGTGCTGGCATCTGCTTTATTCTGAAAAAGTGAGCATTTCCATGACTACTGTACTATATACTAAGATTTGGGTTTATTCATTTTTCTATTCATACTTTCGCAACAATTCCAAGAAATGGAACATGCATATACATGCACTCTAGGGCTTTTTCTTAATTATTTTAACTTAAAGAGAATGTATGGGTTTAAGGGCAGGATCTGTTGGTTGGTCTGTCATCATGGTTCTGGAATTGTGCATTTTCTGGTAACATCTAGTTATTCTTAAATCCCAACTTTTGGTATTATATTAGGTCTCATTCAATGTGCAGCTGAATTCTCATTCTTGGCTTTTGGTCTCAGCAGCATTGTTATTCTTACTGATGCAACTCCAAGTATGAGGTGTCACCTTCAAAGTGACTGGAGAGGACCTTCTGGGACAAAACCAACTGCATCAACTTTCAGGATGTGGTCCCTCGTTGATACTAATTGACATTATCCTCATTATTCATTTGCATGAAATTATGACAATTACTACATTTTTGAATTTTCTAGACTTTTTACATTACCTCAGGTGAACTAATTTAGGTAAAGCATTTGGAAGCTCTTTGGGTTTTTGGATGTTATTTATCACTGGGCTGATTTAACATTTCCAAGTGGGTCATCATATGATCCCAACTTTTTCAATTAAAAAAAAAGTAAAAAAATTAACTAAGACATTAACATAGGATCTAATTTGACTTGCTGTAATGGGAAATACTCATTTTTACAGTTTGAAGTAGCAGCATTTAGCAATAATAAACTGTTAGCAGTGCATATGTTGTGGATTCATATGATTCTGTTGCTTGAACATATTTTGATACCATGAATACTATTTATGCATTATTGAATAATAACATTTTATGAATATGGAAGTTATATATAATCTCCCTGTATTTTCATTAAACCCTGGTTATCCTTACAAAGAATTAGATGCTTTAAAGACACTTTTGCCAAATACTTGCAAGTATTCTTACCACATTCATTTTTCCTTTGATATGATGGTACCTTGCCAATCTCAGGCAAATATTTAAAGGTTTTCTCCTTGCAACTTATCTAACAATAATTCTTTCTTCATTAAAACTGACACAGGCATCCCAGACATATCGTTTACCCTTGCTTAGGATCACACTCATCCAAAAGGAAATTCTTGCAATTGTCATCACACCAGACACTGGACATTTTTACTACTTTCAGAATTTGGGCTCTGGGGTTTTCAGTGTCAGGTGTTTGTGCTGATCAAATGACTCAGACATAAGTTGACTTTCATCGACATATTTGAGTTTGAACTCAAATTTCAGGGTATTTAGTTTCTACTTAATAGACTTCACTATAAGCAAATTCATGAGGATAAAATATTTATTGGTTTTGCTGAACTCATTATTGTACAAGCTATGGCTTTGACAAGGCTTATCCCTGATGAAATGTCTGTTTTATTTAAATAGACACCTTTAGTTAAAATTACACCTCTTTAAATTTTTGTCTTGCAGGAAATAAATTCCCAGACACTGGGTTGATTATCCTGAAAAAGAAGGTGGGATGGATAGTCACACCACAATCTTACTCACTAGCCTGCCATTTTGCTCTCAGAACAGTTCCACCTCCCCTCGCTCCACCTCCACTTACTGATGCCTCAAGCAGGGAGGTGTGGCCACCATGTCTTTTGAGAGCACGTCCTCTGGGGAGATTTGTTTGGCCAGTGGAGTGGCTCACTGCTGACTCCTGAAGTGACACTTACGCTTGCCTTATGCTGCCAAATCTCAGGGACTGGAGGCTGCCCTCCAATCTCCCACTTCCTGTCCTCTGGCAGGCACAGCTGATGTACTTTCTGCCTCGCTGCTGAGAGTACACCTGGACTGGCTGCAGAGCCCTCTCCCTGCTTTTGGGACTGGTGGGGGGGGGGGGGGAAGGGGGGGGGCAAAGGCCTGTGCATCTTGTCTTGCAGTGGTCCAGGGCTTAGGTCTGGGATGGGGGACGGAAGGCTCCTCCCAGACCGCGTTCTCTGACACAGCCTTGACCAGAGGCGCCTGCTCAGCTTAATGAAATCCTATTTATTTTCAATTAGAGTGGTGAACCTTATGGGTATGTTTCACCATCCATAATCCTGGAAAGGAAGAGAGGGCAGGGGTAAGATTTGGCCACGCTGGGCATCTAACTTGTACATAAATGTACATAAACACGTGCACGTAGGTCTCTAATCTTATCCTTAACTGCATTATGCAAACATAATAAGTTTTTTTTTTCTCACTGATATTTCTGAATAGTTGGCCTGGATATTACAAAAAACAAATTCTATTTCAAATTCTTCTCTACTCTACCTTCATATACAAAAATGTATGCATGACCGTAATGTAAATTATTTTATGTTTCAATCCGAAAGGTTCAAATGAACATGATACATTGCCAAAGAAAAGGTGGGTGGAAAGATGCTTTGTGAACTTCAAGTAACTGGAATATATATAAAGTATTGCTATTACTACTACTAATGCTAAATTCAGGAATATAGCAAAATAATTCTGTTTTTAGTGGGAATATTTCCATCTGTACAGATGGTAGAGGTTTCCTTTGGGAAAAGTGTGTATGGCTAAGCAATTAGAAATTGATAATACATTATTTGTATAACATGGAGGTTAGAACAAGGGCTCTGGAGACAGTCGGCATGAGCACAAATCCAGGTTCCACTGCTTCTCTACTCTGTGGCTTGTGCAAGGAACCACTCTGAGCCTCTGGTTCCTCATCTGTGAGGCATAATAGCATGTGAGTGGGCATAATAGTAAATCTACAAGGCAGTGGCAGGCAAATGCAGTTGTTACAAATGAATAGCTCTAGACAGGAATTCCTGATAAGAGTAGAGCATCTACTCTAATAACAAGTGAGATCAGTACCAAGGGTGCAGGAAAACTGGCTCATATCTCAAATTTAACAAGATTCCCATCATAGGCAGAGACTTTGCTATGCCCACATGTGTACACTGAGGTGTGCAGGTACATGAGTGCCAATTAAGCACAGATTATACAAATCATCATTAAAATGATGATTACAGATTTGAAATGAACCTTAGAGATATGATAGCATTGATAGCACAGAATTCCTTGACTGAATTAAATCAATGAATTTCTCAGTATATTTTGTAAGGATTATTAAACTTGAACCAATTCTGTTAATTCTTCATACTAATGTCCAAAACTGGGCTCTCCTCTCGGTCATCAAATTATAAGGTTTTCCCAGTTTTAACTAAATGTTTAAGTTTAGTAAAAGTTCCACCATGAAGAGACTTTTTAAAAATACTACAGTTGTCTTTTTGTCACTAGCATCTACAGCTACTCACAAATGAAATCTCTACTAAGCTAGAGATTGACAGAAAAGGTGCTGTTTCAATTTCAAAGGAGAAAACATGGAATTGGGAAAACAATACAAACAAGCCAAAAAGTAAAGGAAAAACCAAACAAAACAATGATCTGACGTTTCAAAGCATAGATTCTCTTTTGGCTCATATCGCCGGTGCTGAAGCTTCAGCCACCAATCGCCTGGGCTGAACTGGGAGCTTCCTTCTCACTGAGCAGCATAAATGAGTGTTCAAAGAAAGATACCTCAAGCCCATGTAAGTGTCTGTGAATTAAATAGAACTCTTATGGCAATTCATCAATTCCCAAGGAATAAAAAATGGTGAAAATAATACAAGCAGCAAGAATTTAACATTGGATTTATGTATAATCAGGAAAATAAGAGCCCTGAGTATTGAGTGTTCCAGGGGAGGCGATGCCTGGCTGAGAATTTAATCCTTTCTGGGGTGAAAAAAACGAAACAAAATAAAACAAAAAATGGAAGCAATCGTGCTGTAGTTTCAAAGTGCCCCCAGATTCTTTGTGTTGCCAAGGAGTCCACCAGATAGCTGGCTTTTAAGTTGAAGGCAGCTCTGAGGGTCTTTTGTGAGCCTCTTCTGAGTTGGTGTCTGAAAGTTAAACTAATCTTCATAATAAAGTGACAGGAACAGGTGACTTATTTATGACAGCTGAGAAGGAGAGCCAGTGCAGGAAGTTCTGAGTAGACTGGAGGGATGGAAGAAGACTCTGGGACGTGAGCCTAAGGGGATGAGTTATCTGAGAAATCTGTTAGGGTGGAGAAGCTGTGGGGGATTTGCCATCTCTCTTCAACGTCTAAGGCTACCTGGCCCTTTCTGTCACGGGTAATTCCCTCAGCTCTACAACGGTCAGCTATGGGGTTAGCCCCTGTGGTGCTTTGGGGCAGGGAGGCCGGGAATGGGGTGGTCACTGGATGAAGCAGAGCCAAGAGCAGTCACAGGAGCCCAGAGAAAGGGTGGGAACCAAGCTGCTCTGTGCCCAGGTGCAGCCTCTACCTGTCCAAGGATGTCAGCCACACCCAGTGTGAAGCCACTTGGGAGGAGCAGGGGCAGGGCAGGGCACCCACACCCAGTGAGTCTACTGCACAATCCTGGGTTACAGTTATTTAGGGAAGGGGAGACATTATGGATTACTTAGCATTGTTATTAACACGATGTCTCCAGTTTTTGTCCAGAATATTCATTTAGCCCCTGAGAGTTAATTTTTCATATGTTAACGTCATTCTCTGAAACCAAACCACATATGTCTCAAGGACAGGGTGTGTGTTTCATGCTTCTTTGTATCTGCCAGTGCAACTACACACAGGGTATCTTCAATAAATACAACCTCAGAGGCAGGATGAAGTAAACTATTGAGCTCCACAGAGGGAAATTGATATACATTTATTCGGTTGTTCAATGACAATTTTTAAAAATGCAAGGTCAAACAAGATGACATTTCAGGAGCCAGAATTTCTGCATGGGTTCTCAGATTGGGTCCCCCATGGCCCAGTTGGACTCTAACCATCCAGGCTGGGGGTTCAGGGGTTCTATCTGCAGGTACCACCATCATTAGGATGCTCAAGCTCGAAAGTGCTCTGGCATGATCCATTCTACCACCCAGGACAGGGCTCTGCTCACACACCCACTCCTTCTCTCATACTCTCCCCTTAGTAGGGGGCATAACTTCCCACTACTATCAGTTAAGGACAAGGCTCTAAGGCAAGACTGCCTGGATTTGAAGGCCTAAAGACTACCTCCACACTTGCTGTGTGACCTTGAGCAGATTCCCCAATGTCTCTGTGCCTCAGTTTTCTGATTTGTAATGTGAGCATCACAGTAGCACCTCCTCATAGGGTTGTTCTGGGGATTCATAAATATATTCAAAGACTCGGAACAGCGCTAAGTGCTAAATGCTTTTGCTAGTGGCTGAGTAGCCTCATTCCAATTCACAGACATGATTACATGGCACCATCTATTAATCCCCTGATTGTGCAGGCATTTACACTACTAATCTTCATTCCTGCCATCAACTGCTTGAAGGGAGGCAACTGGCCTTCTGTGCCCCCATCCCAATTTCCTCGAAGTATACGTGGGAAGGCTTTAGGGATTGCACTGAAGGAACTTCAACCAGTGTTATGCAAGGTCACATAGACTTGTTGCTCATGTCAGCTTGGCCACTGATCTGAGCCAGTGGCCCTTGCCTGCTTCACATCTAACTGACCTCTCCCAAGGGGTCAGGGGCTCATTCTGGCCCTAGAAGCCTCTTTCAAGTCCATACCAGAAGTCTCCAGTGTGAAAGCGAACGTGAAAGATGAAAGCTGGATACAGGACACAAACTTAGGACACTTCGTTATATATAGTTTTCATCTCAGCTTTTTTTTTTATTCTGATCTCTATGTATATTTTATACTAGATACAATATCATAATATTTTATGATATGTATGCAATTCATAAATAAAAGAGATATACACATATTAAAGGCATTTTCTCCTCCAATATATGTTTTCTGACAGAGACAGCTGCTGAGATTTCAGAGTTGACTGGGGAGATCCGAGGATGGGAAATGAATTAGGTGTGGGGACGGGGAGTCACGTGGAAGGGGGAGGGGGAGAGGAGCCTGTGGGCTTGTGATTGGGAGCTGGCTAGAGGTGCCTTCTCCCCCACCTTCCCTCCCAAGAGACCATCTATGCACTTCTGAGAACTTCTCTGTTACTGCATAAATAGGCATATTTGCTCAAAACTGCCTTAGGTTCAAAGGACACAGGCTGTGACAGGGTCTTGAACATGGGTGTATGACAACCTTAGCAGATGTCTACCACGGATGGTACTGCAGAAAAGCCTCAGGCAGTCAGTTCCCCTCTTTGAAGCACTCAGAGGACCCTGTTGCCATCCCTTACTGGAGCTACAATACCTGCTTATTCTGGATGGTTCTCCACTGACGGCTTAGAGCACAGTCAGCAAAGGATTTTTATGAAGGGTCAGGTGCAAATATCTGTTTTTGTTGGTCATATGGTCTCTATAACACAACTACTCAACTATGCGAAAGCAGCGAAAGACAAAGCACATATGAATGAGATGGCTGTGCAATAAACCTGATTTATGAGCAATGAGATTTGAATTTCATGTAATTTCCACATATCTCAAAATATCATTCATCTAAAAAAATGCTTTTAAAAACGTAATTATCATTCTTAGTTCATGGGTGTTACAAAAATAAGTGGTAAGCTGATGTAGCTGGTGGATCAGCTTTGCTGACCTCTACCAATTACAATTTTGTGGTTTTTTAAAATAACATTTGAATTTTTTACTGTCTTTAATGCCAAAGATGAATTATGCCTTTTTTTTTCCTTTCTGTAGCTAATTTTTCATTAAGTGTCCAGAGGTTTATTAACAGGAGACAATTCTAAGAGCAGATGAATATGAAACAGCAAAGCAACATAATCTCTTTTGTTGGCAGTTTTTGTTCAAATTAGGCATTGCTCATTATTGAAGCTGTTATCTTTTAAAAGGGGTGTGTGGAAATAAAATTACCTTAGCTAATAATATGCAAAAACTAAATGTCAAAACAGTCCAACCTCCAGGCAGGAGCAGTCTAGAGCTGGCTGAAGGTGAGAGAAATTCTGGCAGAAGATTAAATGGTGCTTTCTTTTTCATCTAAACCAAGATATGTGATATTAACATCGGATGGCATTTACAATGTCAAAAACCAAAATAGAGAACATCTTGTCCTTTCTTCCTATGATGCAGTAAAATACTGAAATGTAAATATCCATAATCAACTGTAAAAGCAACTTAGTTTGCCTTGACTTCAAAACGTGTAATTTAGTATCATAATGCAGTTTAACAAAATTGCTATGCTCTGCTTTGTGGTAACTAGAAGTTATAGCAGTAGACTATGCCAGCACTTGTGTGCTGGCCTCTGGACCTCAGCTTCAGCTCTCCTGTGCCTCAGCTCCTGCCAGTGGAAATGTGTATCATTAGGAGAAAAGGAGAGGCTATAGTGTCTCCAAATAGAGACACAATGTTTCTAAGCTTACTTAGTGACATGGGACTTTATAATAAGTGCAATTCTTAACAGGTCTTTAATTATATTGATTTTATAGTTAAGATAAATATTCTCTAGCATAGTTAATTATGACATTTGTTGAATTATTTTGCAAATGGCTACAGATTCTCCAAAACACTTGTCTTTTTCCCATGGAGCCTGTGGCTGTGTTTAATTCAAAATACGTATTTAATTCAGAAGAGTACT
Source organism: Tamandua tetradactyla (assembly GCF_023851605.1). Taxonomy (NCBI): domain Eukaryota; kingdom Metazoa; phylum Chordata; class Mammalia; order Pilosa; family Myrmecophagidae; genus Tamandua; species Tamandua tetradactyla. The sequence goes on from NC_135335.1 coordinate 59,965,323, forward strand.
ACAGTTGACGGAAGCACAGGAGATCACCAATTCTGACCACTGAATGATAATTTCATATGATTCAACCTAGTAATGTGAATGACATAAATTCTAAGTTTGCCTTCCAAAATATGCTACTTTTTTAGTAAATATGTTTTTCTTTCCATGACCTTGCCAAATAGATAGAATATATCGTTAAAAAACAAAATAAAACAAAAACACCAGCCTTAAGAACATGCTTTCTGTGTTCAGGGTAGTAACTGTGCTTTGTTGGAGTATTTAATAAGTTAATACAGACTAACAAAAATCAGTACTGTTTTCTTCAGGTTTCCAATTGACAAAATAAGCTTACAACCTCGCTGCCTTCCTTTCCCTCGCATACTGAGGGGGCCACGTTCGAGGCAATGTCTCCTCCTACCATCTCTGTCACAGGCAGTGACAAGAGAAGAAGAGCTGGTGAGGAGGAAGGACCACGCATACACTCACACACAAACACACACACACACAAACATCAAACATACACCACACACACGCAACATACCATGTGCATGCATACCACACACACGTACCACACATCACACCATGCACACCCATGCCACACTCATCTCACACACACCACACACCTGCCACACCAGGCATACCATACCACAACCACATCCCACACCACATACCCACACCATGCACATGCATACCACACTCAACCCACACCCATCACACACACACCTCACACATCTTACACCATGCACATACACCACACCAAACACACACACACCTCACACACACCATACTCCCAGATGCACAAACACACACTACACAACATGCACACCCACAAACACACGACTGTTCCCCAAGGGAGTCTTGTTTGGGCTCCTGAGCCAGTGCGCCCCCGCCCCACCTGGCCGGCCGCGAGCGGGCTCCCGGGACACACCTGTGCTCGTGCGGTAGGTGCCGGTGTGTGCCGGCGGCAGAGGCTCCCCCTGGCTCTGGCTGAGAGTCCTCATAGGGGGCTTCTGGTAGACGCGGTCTTCATAGATGGGGTCGATGTGGTGTTCGGGGGACTGGAGGGCCCGCAGCTCGGGGCCCAGGTGGCCGTGCTGGCTGCTGTACGAGGCCCGGGACCCGGCTGGAAGGAACGAACAGGGAAACACTGAGGCTGGACCGACATTCGAACGCAACGCGTCTCATCAAAACATAGTCGAAGAAAAATTAGAGAATCGTTGAGATCTGCAGAAATCACAAGAATCATATGACAGGGCAGCGGTATATCAAGCTAATTGGCTTATCGGCATCGCCCAGCTGCCTCGCCCTGCTCCCGAATCTGGTCCCACCACGAGGGTGACAACGGCGCTGAGATAAATGCACGTCCGTTGAACGAGGCCAGTGGAGCATCATTTTTCTCAGTCTAACAAATGTGTGGAGTCCTCACTAAAGGATTCAATCAGACAAACTCAGGAACCCCCAATGACCCCACAGCCCTTGCACTTCAAAGTTAACAACAGAAGTTATTTAAAATGATGAGCAAATGCATAACCAGCATTGGCAAGCCATGTTCATGTTGTTCCTCAACAGTGAACCAGAATTTGTTCCCAGCAGTGGTTTTTCCCGGGCTATGACTGAACCAAGATGTTCAGACTTTTAATAACCTGAATCCCTGAGAAAAGCACATACTGAAAAAAGAGGTTTTAAAGTTGTGTTTTCCTTTACTTTTATCCTCAAAATGGAAGCAGTTTGTATTGGCTACCTTCCTCAGAAAAAGGTATACATGACTGCCACTCGCTGGTTTAATTTATAAATTGAAGCTACATATCGCTTGGCTTTGATGTGTTTGCAAACCTTTATTTGCCTCCCTTTAGTCTACAGGGTGGGGTGAGGGGTTCCTCAGAAGCAACACTGTGCTCCGGGGACCACGAGAATGCCTCTGAAGAGGCACAGGGGTCTCTCAGAACAGGAAGTGGAGATTTATGAGGGCCAAGAAGAGGGGAGGGCACATAGGAAGGAAGGAGTACATGAAGAACCAACATCTCAGCTTCGGTATAATCAGAGCCGCAGGAGCAGAAATCCCAAGGAATCATTTCACCTGGGGCAGGTGAGATGGGGAACATCAGGGGACAACGGGGCACCTGGGGCACTGTGTTGGCATCTGTCCACAATGAGAGAAGAACAAATATGAAAGCCAAATGAGGCTACAGCTGATTTTAAGAATGATCTGCAGCTAAATCCCCAAAACTAATACCCATGTGGCGATATGTTGGGATTTAACAGCCTCAATTGAAAACACTCCATTAACAACCTAAAGGGACAGGGTGCTGGAATTCCTTGATTTGGGTGGTGTTTTGGACCCCTCTTCCTCTGTTCAGCTCATCCACGGCCTCCAGTGGTAGGCAAGTTAGACCCAAAGTCTTCAAATGCTAATTTAAACCCAAAGTCTTCAAATGATAGGGCTGCTTCTATATGATGTTATATCCCAAATGATTTAATATTTTTGCCTAGGATATTTGAGGAAAAAGCCAGTCAAAAGATTTGAAATTGTAGACAGATAAATAGTTTCACTGCTATATTTAGCAAAGATTGTTTTAAATTTAAATAAAAAGAAAACAGAACCTTCTGAGCAATTGGGGTAGTGCTGAGAACTCTATGAATTCAGTCAGTAACAAAAATCACAGAGGGTTTCCAGGAAAGGAAAGAAATAGGGCAGGCAAAAGTCTCACCTTTCCCTTAGCTAGTAATTAAGTAATTTCTGATTTAGATAGCATTCAGATGCATGATGGTTTCAAAATAAATGTTTAATTAGGTGCATTGCTTCCAATTCATCAAATATCATTATCACATAGAATATTAGCTCATGGTTATATCCTTCAGGAATATATTTAAGTATAATTCTTGAGTTCCTGTTCTCAATTCTTACTCTTGAGGATTTTGATAATATTGTCAAGGACTTGAAAGTGCAAAAATAAAAAAAGAATCATTATACAATGAATGCCGTATATTCAACTAAAAGTTATCCATCACTGGTAGATTTAGAGTTGTAAGTTTATGACTATTCTTTTATTCAACAAGCCTTTAAAAACACCCAATGAAAACCATGAGAGAACCTGCTGACTTTTTAAGTGGTGACATGATCTTAGTGCACATATAAAATTCCTCTCATTAAATTAATTTGCTTGGGATTATGAAATTTTTATCAATATCATGAATCAGGCATTAATTTCCAGGGATTTTAGCCAAGAGTAAGATTCTTAAGGTAAGGCCTACCTCCATGGACATGTGACTTTCAACATGCTGGCATTAATGAACACACACCAGTGAAATTATTAAATATTTGAATAGTACATACTTTTTTTCCTAAGCATACTGTTGCTAAAACTATAAGCTCACAGGATTTCCTGTGGATACACTCATGCAAAATATGGCTGCATATTTAAGCATTCATGCATAGCACAGAATGAAACAAGGCATTTTAAATGGGACATTGTTTACTCTGCTTTTTATCCCCTGTGATCAGGTTTCAATTGTTCATGAGCAGACACTAACTTTGGCAAAAGAGCCAGAGAAAACCAGAGGGAAGGGGAGGTCAAGGAATCAAAGAGTGAAAGTGTAACTTCTGGAGTTCATGTGCTCTACCACCATTGATCAAGAAAGAACATACCAGATCCAGGCTGACAAAGCCTCCTTTATTTCGAGCAAATGTGAGAAAAAATTCTCACGCTACCTCTTCTGGGAATATGTTCCAAAATGTCTTTAGATGATGTACACATTTGCTGATTCATAGAAAATGTTCTCTTCTTTAGCAGTCATTTTCTTTCACCATTATGGTCTATTTGACAATGAGTCCTAAGCATTACATGGTACTCAAAGCACCATTCATGAGCATTCACATCTTTGCTAGGAACTGGAACCATTTTTACAACAACAAAGACATACTGGGTAGACCTTGACTTTGTCTGAAATATCACAGACGTCAAAGCCAGGCGTTCCTGGCCTTCCTTCTGGTGTAGGACGATTCTGAGAGCCTGACTCTCCCCGAGCTGCGGACTCAGAAGCCCAGCATGGCGACATTCAAGCAAAACACAGACGGGCCAGAGAAAAAAGGGAAAGCAAATGTCACAGGCCTCAGAGAGCACACGGATGGGCTCCCCTACCATTGCACATGTCCTTCAAGAATCCATGAAGCATAACCAGTTTCTGTCACAACCCCGAATCACTGAATGAGAAGATGCCCTCCTGCGGTCTTGCTTTCCCCATTTCTCCTCTTCCCAGGGTAAAGTCTGGATTATGAGGGCTCAGGCGCTGGCTACTTTCATACATAAAGTGCTTCTGAAAATGGGTTTGAAGAATCACATGGAAAACATGAATGCTCAGCTGACAGGCTAAGATAAAGGTTGGGATCCAGAAGGCTTACAGGTATTAAAACCTCCAGATGTGCTCTGTCTAGTCCGTGCCTCCCTCAGGTCCAGGGGCCCTAGAGGACAGGTTAGAATTTGCAGGTCTAGCCAGACCTGGGCCTGAGGCAGTTGGTACGGATGACACCAGTTGTCTTGACCTTCGAGGCATTTGTTTACTGCTACCAGGGCTGCCTTGAATGGATGAATGCTCAGACAATTTAAAGCCCATCACTCCTCACTGTTCTGATATGGTGATGGGTGGGAGTAGGGCAGAAAAGGGGTTCATTCCTGAGGCAGAGAGGGAGTATGGGTTTCAGTGGCTGGAGAGTGGAGGGACACCAACCTCGGTCATTCCTGCTTCTCTGCCTGGAACCCTTACTCCATGGCTGCCATGTGCAATCCCTACCAGAGGCTTGATAGCCTAGTGTGCCATCCAATTGTGCAAATGAAAGGTGGTGGCAGGATGTTGAAGTACAACGTTCAGCAGTTTGAGATAAACAAAAAATGGCAGTGAGAGTAGTATTTTCACTGCTGTTTCTTTTGCTAGATTTGGCCAAATAACCTGAAATAAGAAGTCATGGATTGTGCCCCCATATGGGTTAATCAAGGCACGTCATTGAAACTCTCTGAGCCCCAGATTCTCAAAGTGTAAAAATAAAGATAATAATATCGACATTTGCACAGCATGGGATTCTTGGTGACTCAAGATGAGATGGATCATGTGTGAAAGTGTTCTTCAACTGATAAGACAACATAAACATAAGTGACATTAGAATCAAGAAATTATGTCAGCTCATATAAATACATCTGTTGATTTTAAGAAATCATCAAACACTTCTCAACAGACACCATCGGACTAGTAAAACAACATAGATATTTAATTTTGAAAAATTTTAAATAGCAAGGGTTTTATGGATAATTTTGGAAAATGTTATTGCAAAATGGAAATCTTAAGGTTTAGTTTTCTTAAAAAAAAGTTTAGTGTTGCTTTTTAAGATATAATTGCAGTGAATGCAAGAATGAATGAAGACCAAAGATAAAATACATTGAAACAATTAAGAAATGATTTAAAAAGACAGGACCCTTTTTATAAAGGGGTAGGGCAATAAATTAAACTGTCAAAGTGAAGAAAACAAACATTTGCTAATGTAGTAAGAAACCAGCAACAAGCTTGCAGGGGAGTTGCTGACATGGAAAAATCATCATGAAGTTGAGAGGGCTAAAGTGTGACTTCCCCGCCTCACTTGCCTCATTCCTCTACGACATGCTTTCACTGGTCAGATAATCCAACAGGGTCTGTTTCCTTTCAGCCAGCAAGAAACATTTACCATTTGTAGAATAATTTGCAAATAAACCTCTCTGTGCTAGGTTTTATACATATGGTTTCTAAGTACCCGTTAATCCCTACTGATCTGCAGTCATTCGTGCATTCATTCATTCAACACGTATTTACTGAGAGCCAGGGCAAATTCTAGGAGCTCAAGTGGACAAAGTTATCGACCTTCTGGGGCTGACGGTTGTTGGTGAACACAGAAAATGAGTAAGGCATCACATTCAGATCAGGTGATGGTTTCTGAAGAAAAATAGAGTGAGATAGAGGGAGAGGAACGAAGTGTCAGGAGGGTGTACTGTTTTAGATAGGGTGCTCAGGAAAGTTCTTTGGAAGCATCTGACATTTTAGCAGAGGCCAGCTTAAGGCCAGGAATGAGCCAAACTGGAGGAAGATGTGGTAGAAGGTTTCTCAAGCAGAGGGATCCAGCGGCATTAAGACAGAACCTCTCTATAAGAGATGTGATTCATTACACTTATGGGAATGATTGTATTAGTCTCCAATTAATCTACACTGTCTATCAAAAGAAATGCCAGTTAGCATCTGAGCCTTTTAGGAGTTCATACCACCATTATTTATAACTGAACAGATATTTTTAGCTCAGAATTTCACAATCATATCAACTGCGTTTTTATTGAAATGATTTGAAATGATCAATGGAGACCACACATAAAAACCTTGTGAGAATTGCACCATGAAAGAGTCAGCTCAAAGTACTTGCTTTTCTCCCTAGAATATGATTAATTCTCAATTCTTGGTTTATTCTGTTTCCTAGATACAACCACCAGGGAATTCTGAGTGGGCCAGCCGGAGTAGGGTACAGCAATGCACATTTTAATGAGCATCTCTACACCAGTGATTTCTAATTACTGGTTATGTTATTGCAAAATGGAAATCTTAAGGTTTAGTTTTAAAACCTCCCTCCTGCAGGGAGGCTAGGAGATGCCCTGTTCCACATAAAGTAGAGAGGGCACATTTAAAAGAGAAAAAAAGAAACAAAATACTACCGAATGCACTACAACCCTCAATTTGTCATTTCTTGCATTATTTATACTGTATCAATTTATTACCACGTTATCCCAATTACTTTACTAAACAGATTAAAATACACCTGTTTTGTTTTAAATTGGGGCCTTTTCAGGTTCTGGCATTTCTATGCTATATAATTTACGACTCTAATTTATTGCAAATTCACCTACATGCTACAAATACATACATTTTTACATGCTTTCATTCTGAACTATCAATATTAAGTTATAAAGGACATACTTCATTTAGCCTGTCTCTTCCAACTTAGTCCCCTGTTTCAAAAGCTCATTTGAAAAGAAATGCAAGGAGAAAAAGAAGGGGTTAATAGCAGAGCAGAAACGTGTTTGTGAACAGGCTGCTGAGTTAAGCCTTTTATTTCTGAGATAGAGCTTTCTTCAGAAGAAAAGAGCTAGACACTTTTTTTTTTCTTTGCTGTGAAGTCCAAAGAAAAATCTAGGAATTCAGGTCTTTTTAAATGTAAAAAGAGTTCATGCAATGGTATTTATTAATGAAACTACATTTTAAAAGGGTGGAATAGAAACTTTTATGGAGAAATGTGGAGCCTAGAATAGAAGTGGACGTTTCCTTGGGAAATCACTGTTGTGGCTGGTCCCTGTGCTGGACACGCAGATGTGGGGGTGGGGGGGGAGGGAACGTTTCCTTCTGATTTGTTGGCTGCTAAGGACTGTGGCCAGGTACCATCATCTGGGCAGGTAGGGAGCGTCTGCTGTACAGTTTAAGGTTTTGAAATAGTGACTTTGTGGTCTCTGAAGCTCTTAAAATGTCTGGTTTGATATTTGTTAGCATTATATTACAGGAAAAAAATAGCATCTGCACATAGGCACTTTCTTAAAGACACAGAACAAACATAATTTTGGCTAAAATGATTATCTCATACATGTGTACTAAGCAAATTGTGAGAGATGCAAATACAACACCACAGCTTTGAGGAATGCCTCATCACAACAGAACTTATCTCAAAGGAAAGCATACTAAGAAAGCTGCACTTGTGCTGCTGTTTGGGGAAGGTACATATGGAAATCAGCAGATCCATGAACTTCATTCTGATTTCTGTGCCACTGAGAGTTACTGTTTTTATTCTTGCTTTTTGCTTTTGACTCAAATCGACATTCTGGAAAATTTACTTCCTACCCTTATTCTAATTAACAAATTAATTTCAACATTTCAAGGATCCCAAAATATTTCCTGTTGTAACCTGAGTCAAGTCCATGAACTGAATTTCATTTGCAAATGATTACCAACTCATTGCATTACTTTAAATTCTTATTTCATGTTGTTATAAATATTAAAATATACAGATACATTTCCATACAGGCCAACAGACATATTTCAGAGTGGTTTTGGGAAAGTACATTATTAATTCAGATGCACTCAATGACAAAACTGCATTTAAGCCTAATAATGTCAATGAAATAGGACATCTAATTATATAAAATATTTCTATGATAAATGTGTTTTGGAAAGCAAAAATTCACTGTTTCATAAGTCTTAGATTTTCATAAATAGAACTACCTTGAAATTGCTTTGTTGGTATTATTAATGGCACAAAAACCCATGCATTCTCTGGCAGGGTACAAAAACAGAAGGGTTTGTTTCTATACCTTTCTGATAAAGTTTCTGTTACTATTTATTGTCATTACTAAACCTCACTGAAACCCTTACCAAATGAATACAGTCATCTATTGGTACATACGTTCCAGGGAGAATAATTTAAAAGCTATAATCACTGACCAGGACACAACTGTACTAGCACCTGTTTGACCATGTGTCCAGGATCTTATCATCCCATTAAATCTCATGCTCCTTCCTCTTACACTTCCTTCCCAACCACAAGCATTTTCCCCCAAGCGATTAGGAAAACAGGCTTCTTTTGTTCAATTCTTTTTGCGACAGGCCTTTGGAAAGTAATGAGATAGTGGGCATGGAGGGTAATGAATCACATGGAATCTGATATCTTTGCATTCTTGGGGTGGGCCATTACCATTTGTTTCCAGCTGAAACCCAGTTTGCTTCAGCATCCACAGTACAGTGGGTGGTGTATTATGCCTTGGCTCTGGCCCAGCTCCGAGTTAAGGAGGGGCTGGGGAAATCTATTTGTCTGGGATGGTATCAGCGTCTGAGAAGCATCCCAGGTAAACCTTACGGTTTGGCACCTGTCCTCAATCTCTACTTTGGGCTTCTTATCCCAGAGCAGGTGGGGAGGAGTTCTGAACGTACTAGATCTATTCCACTGTTTCTCAAAATGTCATGTGCATAGGAATCCCCTGGTTAAAAGCCAGGTTTTGATTCACTAGGTTTGGGGAAGGGAATGAGATTCTGCATTTCTAATGAGCTCTGGGCAATGCAGGTGTGGCCTGATCTGGGGATCACCCTTGGAGAAGCCAGGATGTCCTGGACTAGCTTTGAGCACTTTCCTGGTCACTGGAGGTCTTCAGACCTGGCCAGTTTCCAGAGCCCTGGAGATGGGTCAATGCCACTGTCTACCCTACATGACTAAGTAGGGGTGAATGGCCTCAAAAAAGTCACCCAGTAGGTATGTTTCCACCAACCTGGGTCCAAACTGTGCTCACCAACTGCGCTGGCCTCCACGCGACCATGGGGCTGCCTCAGCCAACCAGGAAGCCTCTGACTGACCTTTGCTCTACCCACATGGGGACCTCCAGATACCAGGGGTATCCGGTAGCCACCGCAAGAGTCTGAGGCAGGGGTCCACTGCAGCCTCAGTGAACAAGCTACCTGAGGCCAGAGTCACATTGAGGGGGAAAAATGCATCTTTCTCCATACAGGAAGGTCTTTGTAGGAAAGGGTGGGCTGGCACATTTTCACCCTGATTACTGTTTCTTGGCTGACTCTGGGAAAGCAGGCATCGGGTTCCATGTGTCGGCACAGAACACACACATATGGGTTCTCCAGCCCTGTTGGAGCATACTTAGCACCATCTTGGAGAGCTTTTTGTTGTTTATTTGTCCAGATGTCAATGCTGTAGCCCACTCTAGACCAACTGAATCAGGACCTCTGCTTGGGGTCCAGGCAAGGGAATATTTCAGATGCTCCCCAGGTGGCTCTAATAGGTGACCCAGCTCTGGGTGGTTGGGTCTACAAGGAAGGTCCAGAGGATGCACGTTATAGGTTTGGCCCTCAGGTGGCCCTGGAAGCCAGGGCTTCAGAACCTCACAGCGCAGGACTTTGGGGGGAGTGTGAGACCTTTTCTCGGAGGTTTAATTTCTAAGCCTGTCAAGACGGCAGTGATAGCTTTGAGAACAAGGGATTATAGGATGGATCTGCCCCAGGTGTGCTAACGCTGCCCTGCCATTCACCTCATGTTAGGAAATGGCCCCGGAATTCCGAGGGTGGACATGAATGGCTGGCCCACTGTGGTGGAAAGCAGCTCATTTCCTGCCTCTACCTGGTCCTCTGGCAAAGTCCACTGCATTGGGCCAAGGGTTGGTTTCTGTGAACAGAACGAGAAATTGGAGGGGCTACTGAATTTTGAGAGTATTGCATTTTGAATTTTTTTTGGGGGGTGCATGGTTCAGGAAACAATGAATTTTGAATTGTAATATCTTCAGGCAGAAGGGCAAAATCTTTTGACTTGAGACTTGGAATGGAAGTCTCCTGACATTAACTTGTAAAGATGTTTATTCTGTGAAAATCAATTTTTTACCTAGTGGGGGCAGGGCTCATATTTAAAATTTGCTTCAAGCCAGGTCCCCTCTTTGTGTTTTTGGCAGGACTGGGGTCACTGCTCTCTTCTTATTGTCCTAATTAACTACTGATACAAAGTACGCCATAATTTGGTCCTTTATTAGTCATTTACTAGAGTTTCTAATGGCCAGTCTCATATTCACACAGAGACTCCTTACTCAACAGAGGGGTAAAATTCAATGGGAGCTATTTTATTTCGTGAAAGCTGCTTCTCAATACCTGTTAGTACAAGACTCAAATGATGTGTCTGGAGTCTGCCTTCTAGACCTAATTACTATGGAAGATGATGAAAATTTCCACGGAAAGAATCCAGAAGAAGGTGCTCCTAACCTAATTTTTTGGTTGTTACATTGATCAACTGAGAGCACGACAAAGCCGACAGTTAAGCTGAGGCTCCAAGGATTCCAGGGCCTTTACTTCAGCTTTTCAAAGTGCTGATTGCTATTGGAACTCAAGTGACATTTTCCTTTTAGCCCATCGCAGGGCACAGGTGAAAATTCCAATGCATGGACAAGGAGAAGTAAGTTTAAGCAAGTCATTTTCTTCATAAACTGATTCAGGTATTTTGAAACACCTGTGAAATAAGATATTTTGCATCTCAGCATCTTAACGTGCATCTTTTAACATAAATTTTATTAGATACATCATATGTCGGCTGCACAAATTCCTTTACAAAAATTAGCCATTTTAGTTTCTAAAATGCAAACTTAGATACATTTTCCCTGTATCATTTCTGTGCTGAGGGGGAAAACGGCAAATACACTGCTTCAGAGATCAGTCATTTTCTATATTTAAACCTTATAAATTCTTTACATTAACATTTATTATTTTTTACTCAACAAAATATTTTTGGCATATACCAAGAGTTTGAGAAGAGACAAATTAAGTTGTGTAATAAAAGGTTTGGAGAAAGATAAAATTTTCCCTGGATTTCTTCTCACATTGGAAACTTTAATATATGTGAGGGTACACGTGCATTTTAAAGTTCAATTAGTTACTGGATTATATATGAACAATTATCATTTGAATTTCACTTACATTTATTATAACATTAATTCCCTAATAAGAGACATAGTGATGAGACTGCTCTACAGTTATAACCCCACCACCCATTTTTTATACAGTGTCTTTGTCCTAGGAAGAGAGTACTAAAGAACCAACTGGGTTCGGATATTAGTGACGTGATGCTTTCCCAGTGCAGAAAGCCCATTTGGTTGGTTCCCCCAGCACAGCGTGAACACTCCTAGTGTATTCGCTAAGAGGCTAACAAGTTGAAGGGTCTATCTGTCGCCATATAAACAACAACAATGAAAAGCTACCTGACTCAGTTGTGGAGAAAATCGTGACATTATCAGCTTCTAAACCAAGCTTAAGATTTGAATGAATTTTTCTGTGTGCATGTGCAGCTGTGTGTATTTTTTCATTCTAAAGAGAAATGCCTACTGACTTCTCTTTCCTACATCAATTATTGAAACGGAAGCATCTCCCCTAAGGGAGGGTTTGACTTCTTTGGCGTTTTGCCAGTTCACATTAAGGAGAGCCAGGTTTGAAGTCAGAAACCTCAGGGAACGCAGCTATTGTCCCAGGGTCGGTGTGGGGTCCTCCTCTGTATTGCTATGTCCTTACAGACCCTGTCCAGGAAGACAAAAAGGAGAAAGCAATGCTATTGATGCTATCTGCATGAAGATATTCCCAGAGCAAGCAGAAATTAAGAGGGGGCACTTGACCTCATTCCCTGGGCAAAATTATTAATGGTTTTCTTTGGGTTCCTTTTGCTGCCAGGTCTCTAACCACGGGTCCCAGGGGTAGGCGGGCATGAGACATCTGCTTTTATGATGTGCACTTTCCTGGAGCTATACACGGAAGGCTGCTGGCTCTGCTGGGGAGCCTAGAACTTTCCACAGTCCTCCTCCTTGGCCTCTGTGAAAACTGCCATTGAATCTCAGGGAACATCAGAAGCCAGTTTCCAAAGAACTGTGAAACTCAGAGGCTAGGGAGCAGATGTTTTATCATAGATTTTCAATATCCAGTGAGCCAAGTCTTCCTGTTAAGCTGTCGGTAATTTCTCAACATTTCGCTCACTTTGGGGAGAACCTGGTGTCTCGTTTTGTTCATGCTTTACTCTGTACTAACAATGATTTTTGGTATTCGATGGCATATGAGAGTTTCACCCAGTAGCTAGCTTTACAGCCATCAGTCAAAAATAAATGCTGTCCACCAGACGGCGAGGTGGGGAGTTCTGAAACAGGCAGGAGTCTCATTAGCTGCCCTCACTGAGCCCCCCTCATGAGACTTTGTTCAAATGCTCTGCCTCTTTAGATAACGGGGACATTCAGGGGGCTGTCTTCTTTGCATCAAACTCAATTCTTCTGTAACGTATAATACAAGAAACATTTACAAAACCATTTGGGACTAGCCTTTAGATATTTTTAGATATTTCCATTTAATTAATGCTCAGTTAATGCAATGTTTATATACATGCATACATACTTATATAGTAATTTTCTGCCAAATATCTAGACCATATAAAAGCAAGTGCAAATTTTATATCTCCGTATTATATATTATATATGTGTGTGTGTGTGTGTGTGTGTGTGTATATATAGTGTGTGCAATATGGACTAAACTTATGACTAACTAAAAATTACGAAAATATAAGAAGCGATGCATTATACATACGTTCATTACATTATAGTCTATATGTATTCTGTTTAATACGAACACATTTTAAACACTTCAAAATGCCCCCGGTTAAATATAGTGGCAAGAGGGATTTTGATATAGATTTGGTTGCAAATTTATTCTACTTTGATATCTTAAGATATTAATTATTTAGGGGGACTTGAACATCTACTAAAAGAGTTGGATGTGATATGAATCCCTATTGCTTAAGTTAAAAGGAACAATGTTTTAGAAGGCAATTTATCTATCAAGGCAGAAATGCTGGTTAACTCTCATCACCAAACTGATGCTAACCCTTACGAGAATGCCCAGAACATTCTCTAAGGATGCCTGTTTGCCCAAGTGAATGGACATATGGGACTTAAAAGGAAAAATCCCTGAAAAGAGAGCCTGAAATCCTCAACCCACACCACTCCAAGTGGTCAAACATCAGCGAGACTGTGCCCGGTGGCCGGGTACTGGGGCCCAGTCACAGAGCCAGCAGTCCTTGAATCCAGCAAAATCAGGCCACCTGGGTCCCTGGGTCTCTCTCTTCTCATCCCGTCACTTCCTTCTCAGTTCCTTCTAGGTTGTATCCAGAAGCAGTTACCAGCAGGCTCTGGTTTCTACCAGCCTTCTATCCAATCCACAACAACAAAGAATTCAGACTCATTCCCAGAGCTCAGTCCAGAAAACCATCTGTTTGCTCGTTACCTGGCCTCCTTCTCAAAGAAGGAAGAGGAAATGGCCCGTGAGGGACCTCTTGTACAGGCCCTGCCACCGGTCCCTCCTGCTCTATTCTTCACATATCCCACCCAGCCTCACCCAGCCTCCGATCTCTGACTTCTCAACTGTTCATTCACCTATTCCAGGTGCTCTTCATCCCAGGTGAAAGAAGCTTATGTGGGCATCAGGATAATTCATAATTCTTTCCCAAAGGCTTCATGGCCCTTAATGTTTAAAACAAAAAGGGAGGGACTAAAAATCTCTATTCAGAAAAAGCAGTGCTGGCTCCCCAGTGCCTATCAATGAAAACCTGTCTCCTTAGGTGCAGTTCAGGAGAGCACAACCTCAAACTATGTCCATCCTTAATCTCATCAATTTCGCTAATGTGCCAAGCTTTACCTTAAACCTGCCCATTAGGAACAAGGATATGTTCACTGGTAGTGTCTAACCCCCTCCTGAGCTATGCCCCTTGTTTCTATTTGCATCTGTCACAACCGGACTTTTAGAAACCCAATTTCAAATGCAGCCTCCTTCATGAACCCTTCCCTGCTACTCCACCTGGCTATGCCTCTTCTGCTGAGGGACCCCCTCATCCCCACCCCACTTCAGCTTCTTCTCTCTCTCCTAGCACATGGCATAGCTACAAGGAATGACAGACTGCTTCAGACCTGATGCCACTCCCACCCTCCTTCCAATCAGACCCTGTGAGTCCCAGGTTTCCACTTATTCATATTTGAATTCCCAGCACAGCACCCTTGGCTGATATAGGGATTCTGTCTGCTAACAAAAGTTATTATTCATGGAGGCCATCTGACATGTGGGCACACTAGTAAATAGTTAATGGCACAATCTCATAGGATCTTTGTGATAACTCTGCATAATTGATTTAGTAGGATTACCCCACTTAAGGAAATCAGCCACTCTTAGAAAAAGCCCATTTTGTTTCCTGAACACTACTCGTGACTTTGCCGTGAGATGTGGCACTGGCTGCTGCCTCTGCCTGGAGCTTGCTCCCCCAGGTAGCCACATGAGTCCCTGCCACCTTCCTTCTGGTGTTTGCTCAAGCGGCACCTCACCATGACCAGCTTCCCTGGTCTCCCTTCCCTGCAGACACTCCCTGTTACCCTTGGTCTTTCTCCCCCACAACTCTTCTCAGCTTCCAACATGCAGTCACCTGGACCGGAACTAGAAAGCAGTGTGAGGACAACACAGGCGCCGCCTAAAGCAAATTCACAAAGGCAGCGCTTCATTGCCAGTTCTGCAAAGCCAGATGCCTGGCAGGTGAAGGCTATTAAATGGAGATCAGAACACACAGAGGAGTGAAGATGTCAGCACCCACCTGGGACGCTGGGAGGCTCACGGCCTCCTTCACTTCAAGTCTGGTGAGAGTGGTCTTCCTTGAGACCACTCAGATGTGGGGTCCCTGCCATAAAGTGGGGCTCCAGTATTCTAGAGGGCCAATGGCTGCTGAATAGCCACATCATTGGTGGAAGCAGGAGAGGGTCAGTGTGTGGAAATCTGCCCGCAATCTTCCAGTGTGTTGGGGTGCTGGATGCCAGAGGGCATCACGTGGGAGACAGAGCCAGTCAAGCTGAGCCATTTGCATCCTGCTCCAGAAGACAGCCTGGGTAGGGTCAGCTCCAAGAGTGAGCAATGGTGAGGAGTGGGCTGTGGGGGCACAGCCAGCTGTGCAAGGCAATGGGTCTGAGGTTGGGGATATGGCTCCAGTGATCCCTACACACAAAGAATCCACGGAAGCCCAGTTAGAGAGTTTGCCCAACCACCTTGGGCAGGAAGGCTGTGATTATATAATAGACTGATCACATCGTAATTAGTGTCTAAACTTTTAACATTTTTTTAAACTTAAAACAATGGTGGGATGGTTTTGGTTCAAGACTGAGCAGAGGAATCACGAAAGCTATTCAAGTATCTGTTCATGGTCTGGGAAAGACCACTTTTCATGAAATGAAATTAAAAGGAGTAGTAGGAGCCCAATATCCTGTTGCAAAATGACCCTACCCAAAGGTTGTGTGTTAGAGGAACCCATTCAAACCTAAGGAGGTTTCACATTTCCCTTGAGAACCTGACAGGAGAGATTATAAGACTTTTATCTAGGATTAGGTTTTTCTTTCTTTCCTTATAACAGGTGCACCTGAAGTCTTCACAAGACAGGGAATGAACCAAAATCCCCAAATATGTGGAATTTTGGGTTTCTGGTAGAATCTATTCTAAAGACTGAGTTTTAAGTTCAGTTAGCTGGGGCTCAAGATAGACATGCCTTGACCAAACTCCTCTTCATAACAGGATAATTTTGACTGAAATCATTGGCTAAGATTCTTCATTTCATTTTGTTTCATTTCAAAAAATAAGATTTTCTTTGATGTTTGATTTAACTTCGATACCCATTTACAACTCAGATTTCCATTTGTAATAGGATTGATTTTGCTATAAGCTCAGAAAAATTACTTTCTTTACCTACAGCAAGCAGATATTAGTACTGGTAAAGTCATATTCAATAGGACAAATAGTTGAGATATTTTTGGCTTTTTCATCACTAGCTATTTATATGAGGTGAAAAATTATGCATTTCTATAATCTTGGTATTCTTCTTCAAGGACACAAAAATACATTACCCCCATCTCTGTACCATGTATATTTAAGAGGACAGATAAGGACTTAGTGAGATCCAAGATCAAATCATATCTCTGTCTTACCAGGCAAGTAACTTTAGGCAAGGATCTTAACATTCTAAGCTTCAGTTTTCTCATCTGCAAAATGGGGGTAAAAATAGCACCTCCCTTGTCAACTTGTTGGAGACGACATGAGATTCAGTTTGCAGAGCGTCTGGCACAATGCCTGGCATTTATAGTGAGGGTGCCATATTGCAATGGGTTTTTACATAATTTATGCATCATGCATAAAATGAATAAATTTAACTTTAAAAATTATAAAAATTAAAGAACCTATTTGTCAAGAGAAATATATAAAATCTAGGTGATATCATTTATTTAGCTATCTTCTTCCTCTACCATTTCTAACGATAATTTTGAATTATCCCATTTCAAAATAAGTGGGGGAAAGTTTTAATAACTAGGTCTGGGAAAGGGGAAGGGCTATTTCAGTAGTGTTCCACGTGTCTTCAATGCCCATTTCTCCCTTAAATCTATCCTCTTCACAACCCCAGAACGAAGTTTCTAATGTTCAAATACTGTCACAGCACTCCTAGGCTGGAAGGAGGAACTTAAAATCACTTTTCCTTGGACCCAGTCTCCTCATCCCCTCACCAGTCCCTGACACTCACATTCTGCTCAGGAACACCTGATCTGCCAGTGGTGCCGCACACGCCCCTTCTCAGCTCTGACTTTGCTTCACCTAGCATTTCTCAGAGGTTCCCTCTTGATGGCTCATGAAGGAAGCATGAAGCTCATACATCTGAACCCACTCTAAATGCCTCTTTAGGATGCCCCCATAGTAACAAACCGCTGTCTCCTTCCAGCCCTGCATTTGGAATAACCCAGTCAAATACAGTGACTATATTCAAGGTCACTTAAGCACAGCAATTAGGATATGCTTGATGCAGATATTTGCATATTTTGGGGCCCAATAAGTCTGCTTTGTATTTGAAGCAAAAATGAATGGCTTCTTCCCTGTAATCCAAGGTAGCAGAATAGGTATTACTAAATAATATAGTAACATTTGCTGAGATATATATGCTGCTACTTAATTATATCCTAAACTACATGAGTGATATGATTATGTGAAACCCAAGACAAGACAATATTTGAAGGGCATGAGTAATTCACTTAATGTTAGGGAGCTCCTCCAAGGCAGAGAAGGGTTTCACTCAAGTAACATTAGATGATGAAAAGTGATACAATTACAAAGAAGGAAAGAAGAAAAAAGAAGGGGGGTGTAAGGAGAGGGGGTAAAAAAGAGAAGAAGGGAGAGGAAAGGAAGGAAGCAGTGAGGGAGAAAGAGACTAAGAGCTCTTTGGACTCTGATGTCTTAAAATCTGAAAAAATTACAATTTCCTAGATTTAATCTGAATTGTGGTGTTTTCCCAGAGAATTTGCACTCAACCTACTTCATAAAGCTTGGGCAATGGGAACAGCTGTTAGAAATGAAGATGTGTTATTCCTTACTAGGTACCCACTACAACTGATGATGGAAATCCTCGGAACTTTCCATTTCTGGAAATGTTTGTAGCTAAACAAGAGAAACCTGAAAATACTATCCAAGCTTTCTGTCCCTAACTCTTCTCCTCTCATTCTCTGTTGGACTCACTTGAAGTAGGTTTCTACCGCAGCCACACTGATGAAGCTTTTTCCCAGGTCTCAGACGAACTGCTCATGGCTAAGTGCAAAACCCTCTCTCAGTCTTCATCTCTCTTGATTTGCTAATTCCACTCAGTATACTGTATCTCTCTGTCTGCCTT
Source organism: Tamandua tetradactyla (assembly GCF_023851605.1). Classification (NCBI taxonomy): domain Eukaryota; kingdom Metazoa; phylum Chordata; class Mammalia; order Pilosa; family Myrmecophagidae; genus Tamandua; species Tamandua tetradactyla. The sequence continues at coordinate 59,983,591 of NC_135335.1, forward strand.
GAAACATGCTCTCCTCTGAGCATCTAGGCCATGACAGTCATCTATACTCCTGGCTTATCTCTTTCTTTTGCTGGTTCTTCCGAACGCCCAACCTCTCAACTTGTGAGAGTACATCAGGGATGTGTCTTTGGGTATCTTCTCTCTACACTCACTTCCTAGGTAGCTATACCTAGGCTCATGGTTAAATCCCATCTATAAGATGATGACTCTCTAATTTTTCTCTCCAGCCTGGTCCACTCTCCCAAATTCTAAACTGTGCATCCAATTCTTTGACATGTGCACTTTGATTCTGTAGACTTACAACAGGTGTCCAAAAGCAAGTTTTTAATATTTACCAACTGCACCCAAAGCCTGCCAGCTTCCTCTGCAACCTGCTCCATCTCAGCGAATGGTGATTCCCTTCTGGTCATTCAGCTGGTGGTGACCTTCAGTCCTTCCTCTTACTATCCTCTGTTAGTCCATGAGAAAATTCTCTCTGTTCTATCATATAAATATGTCCAGAATTACACTACCATTCAGACCTCCAATGGCACCATCCTGGGCCAAGCCATAAACATTTCTGGCTTACGTAGTTGCATTCACCTCCCAACCGATATTCCTGCTTTTGTCCTGATCTCCTCCCCCCGCCACCTGCCACACTCACACAAGACTCTTCTCTACACTGCAGCCTGAGTGACACTGTCACCACCTAAGTTGGATCATGTCAGCCCTCTGCTCAAACCCTCAATGGCTCCCATGGATTTAACAATGCTTCAGTGAAGATTTACAGGCCCTCCCTGCTTCCCATGTCCACTGCTGCTGGCTTTTATGAGCCTTTGAACTTGTTGTTCCTTCTGCTCAGAACATCCTTTCCCCAGATATCCTTAGGACCACTCGCTCAATTCCTTCAGGACTGACTCAAAAGTCACCTCTTAATTACAGACCTCCATGGCTTCCTATCAAGAAATATTTACCTTGATTATTTTCTGTCTTTCCCACTTGAAACAAGGACAGGGATTTTTATTGCTATTAATCACTATTATATCCCCAAGGCATAAATCTAAGAGATGCTCAATAAATCACTATTGAACGAATGAATTAATTAGTCAAGGTCACTGCCTAGCCTGTATTTATATTGTTCAGTGATCAGTGAGAAACCTTTCAAATAATCCCACAAATGCAAAAACTATTTTTCAGTTTTAACTTCAACTCTGCTCATCTAACTAGCAGACCAGGTGGTTCCAAACTTTCCGCGCCTGGAATGGTATCGAGCACACAGAATTTGGCAAGGAGTCAGGAAGCACCAATATTCCTGATCTGTGACAAATATGAAAGTGTGGCTCCCACACCTCTCCTGAGCCACAGTTTGCTAATTTCTATATGGGCCACACCATCTTCTGCAACCCGGGGATTTGTGCAGGATTAGGGAATAATTTCAATCCCAAAATCCATCAGTAGCAATTTGAGTGAAATATATAGTCTTTAAGTGAATGCGTAAAAACATGTATGTACAGCAAAGGAATGCAGGCATTGAAAGTATTCACTGGAGTTCTACAATCAGGCATCTACAATGGCACATGGAATTTTTTTCTCACCAGCCAGAGACACTGAGGAATCATCAGAGAAAAATGGAAATGTGGAGGCATGCAAAGACCCCTGGGAACATACAAAGAAACCAGAGTTCTCAGCTTTCTCGACAAAAAAGCTCCTGCTTCCCACAACCACACACACACACACACACACACACACACACACACACGTCACATGAAGCTTTCAGAGACCTTTATTCCACACAGTACTGCACGAGCTATTTTCACAATGCATTTACTTTTAGAGCCCCTTCCCAAGTTCAGTCACAAAGGTTTGGCTCTCTTTCTGCCCCACTTCTCTACCCTCAACCTCTCCACCAGACCCAATGGATACAGCCAAGCATTCACACTCCCTTGTGTTGCTAAAATGAAGCAGTGGAACAAGCACGAGTCCACCACATGTCATCAGTGGTAGAAGGAGTTGGAAATTCAGACTCCTGGTTTCTTTCCTCAGGTTTGTGCAAGAATTAGTGAACTTTAGTAAATCACCCAGATTCCCTGGGCCTACCTTTCATTGTCACTGTGGGGGCCAGGGAGGGTATGATAGAGCCTAAGTCTCCTGAAGCTCCACCAGTTTGTCCCTCTGATCCAGCTCAGTTTACAAACTAATAGAAAGTTTTGAACCATGTTCCTTTGCTCTCTTGCGCCGAGACTGCTCTTCCCAAGTCCCCACATTATTGGTATTTTGGTGCTACCTCTGGGTTGACATTAAAGATCTCCTACCTCCAAAATTCTACTAAGGACAGAAGAGAGAGTGAGAGAGAAATTCGTCATTTCAGTAAACAGACCCAGCACAACTTTGGGGCTGAGGAATCCCTGCCTGCCTCTGGCAGTTACTGCACTGAATTAAAGGAGTTCCTTGGATATCTGCCCCGTTAATGCAACACGTTCCCTTTTTATCCTATTCATCTACATGACCATCTGAGCACAGCGTCTGTTACCAGAGTGACACAGTTATGGAATCCTTTCATAAAAGAGGGAAAAGATCAACAATAAATCCCAATTAGTTGTCAGGTGTTTCAGGTGACAAAACATTAGTCTTTCCATCACGGTGTCTTGCTTAAAATGAGCATATGGTGCTGACAGGAGAGGAATGCCAGCTCAACCCTGTGGTGGGCATAAGGACCACAGAAATGTCATCTCCTCTGAACTGGCAGACGAGAAAGCACAGCTGCAGGCTTCCCCTCTCCGCCCCAGCCCCGCCCAGCCCCTCTTTCCCTGTAACACAGGTGCTTTTCCCTGTAACATGGTTACTTTGTTCCCACCGTTGAAATCTATTTAAGTTCTGAGACAGCTATGGGGGAACTCCTTTACTCTTCCCAGTGACTAAATTTAGACATTTAATACATTCCAGCTGTAATAAAGTGGTTAAAAATCCAAGACAAATCATTATTGGTTACTTTTCACCACTACTGACATCTGTTTAACTTGAATGTCTGATTTGGAAAACTCCTTTACTTTTTCCTACAACGAAATGTTCACTAGGGTAAAAACACAAATACTGCAATTGTTATTTGCGTTGCTTTTTTTTGGTGGATACAATCAACAGGTGTGTGTGGTTCTTAACTAAATTTGCCTTCATGTCTGTCTTAGTCTTTAGTTTGGGGGAAAGAGAGGGAGAAGGAGAGTGAAGACGAAGAAGAGGAGGGGATGGAGCGGAAGAAGAAGAAGGAAAGGGAGGAAGAGGAAGGAGAGGAAAAGTGCGGGAAAGAGGGAAGGAAAGGGAAGGGAGGCAGAGAGGAGGAGAGGAGAGGGAGGTGTTAGGGACTAAGAAACCCCATCCCTTCCAAAGAGAAGGAACCTACACACTCAAGGCATGTGCCACCCTGCTCTATAGGGAGACCCCGACGTTCCTTGAATCTTGCCCCGACCGCAAATGGGCCAGAACACTCGGCCCAGGTGGGCTTCTGCCAAGCCCGGCCGCTCGCGCCCCTCCTGCTCTGGACCCCGCGCGGCGCCCAGGGAGGGGGCAGCGGCCGCGGAGGGAAGGCGGGCGGGCCCTTTACCTGCCAGGCTGCCCGGCCTCTGGAGGGTGGCGGTGGCGTACAGCTCCTGCGAGTGCTTGCCGTACGGCTCGGCCGCGTGCACCAGGCGCTTGGTGGGCGACAGGGTGGCGTAGGTGCCGATGGTGGAGCTCAGCTGGTGGATGGGCGAGGAGGAGATGGTGGACTGCACGGTGGGGGGAGAGGTCACGCGGATCGGGGACAGGCCGGCCGACGACACGACGATGTTGATGGGCGAGCTGGTGCTGTAGGACTTGGCCAGGCGGCTGGGCGAGCCCTTGGGCGAGGAGCCGCGCGGCGCGGCGTAGGCGGCTCCCTCGGGGGCCGAGCCTCCGCGCTGCAGCTTGGTGGGCGAGCCGCCCTGAGGGCCGGCCAGCGGGGAGCCCCCGCGCGGCGGCGCGGGCAGCGTGGAGCTGGAGTAGTAGAGCGCGGCGGCGGCGGCGGCGGGCGGCGCGTCGGGCAGGTGGAAGGCGCTGCCCAGGCTGGGCGCGAACGGCTCCCGCGGCGGCGGCGGCGGCGGCGGCGGAGCGGGCTCGGGTCCCGCCAGGTGGCCGGCGCGGCTGGTCGTGCCCTGTGGCCGGGAGAGGAGAGAACACGCGCGCTTAGCAGGGCTGCAGCCGCCGCCCGCCGCCCGCCCGCCCCCGGTCCCCGGCCCCCGGCCCCGCCCCGGGGCTCCCTGGGCGCGCGCCCTCGGGAAGGGAAAGTCCACTCCTCTGGCCGAGGCCGGCTGGGGCGAGGACGGCGAGGGGACGCGGATTTGACGGCACACCCCAAGCGGGTCCGGAAGAACCGAGGCATCCACGCGAGGCACGGTACGACTTTAAAACGCCAGCCAGCGGGGCGTCGCGATCTACCTGAAGCCCCGGGTCCTGTGTCAGTGCGAAGGAGCCACTCCGCACTGGCTCTTTTCCTCCCCCACCCCCACAACGGTCTTCTCACTTGATGCATCTTCTACCCCCCAAATTGGCAAAAGTTGCATACTTATCTGGAGAACAGCAAGAATGAACCTACTTTTTAAAGAGTTTATTTTGCTGCTATGATCGCGCTGATTCTTCTTTTCGGGCAAGACGGGTTAAAAGGAGCGGAAGATACTAGGTCAGTAAATACGAATGGACATTCGGTATTTACAAAATAAAAACGTTTCTAGAGGAATCAGAGCAATTGTGAAATGAAAAGATCAAAAAAAAAAGTCTTACTTTTCTACTTTTAAAACTCAGCTCCAGCCCAGCCCCTCTCTCTCTGTGCCTCCACCTCCCTCCCTCTCTCTCTAGCTGGCTTTTAAGAGCCCCCCTGCAGCTGTGTCTTCAAATTGAAAGCCAGTGCCTCTCATTTATTTACAAGAACACAAAAGACAACAAGGGCTGGGGTGGAGCTGGAGCGGCATTTGGAGGGGAAAACACTTTCCTTGAATCCGGTCCAGAGACAAATTTGCATTCGAATGAAAACACTACATTGTCAGCCACTTCTGTTCGGGGGGTCTCAGAGCTTCCAGGATTCCCAGGTGGGGCAGAAAGGTTTGGAGAACAGGCTGGGATGAAAAGCAGGTAGGAATGGAGGAAAAGGGAGAGAGGAACTGGGAAGGAAGGTTTTGAAATTAGGGGTGGGGAGGAGGAAGTGAGTGAGACAGAGAGAAGAGGCAAGAGCCAGAGAGAGGGAAACACTGAGCAAAATTGAATTCCATTCAAAGTTTCAATTATACCTCGCCTCCCATTTTGGAATGGCAATTGGCAAATAATGGCCTGGCAATACTGTCATCCACACACACACAGCATTCCAATTTTTATCTGGGATGCTAGGTTCACGTGAAGATCTGTGGGAGCTAACTGAGCAAAATTAAATTCCTCTATTATCAACAGAACAGCACACTGGAGTGAGAGTGAGATAAGCACTTGATATATATATATATATATATGTCAAATATATATATATATATTTCTTCTAAACCTACAAAATAATTAGTTTGAGTTTAGCAGTAGGAATGAGAGCAGAATGGAAGCCACATGCAGTAGTGGTGACCATACTGAACAGCAGAGCTGAATAAACCTTTCTGCAATTTACAATAAATAACCCTGGCTGTTACACTGTATTCCAAAGATGTATGGAAGAATAAATACATAAGAACGGCTCTTTAGCTACACAAAGAAATCTGTTTTTGTAGCATCAATTGGACAAAGATAGTGATCTTTGGGGAGCTTCTTTCCTCTCTTGTGCTTATGTTTTCTCCCATTATGTAATTGTATTTAGCAGTTAGGGATGCATAAGGTTGCACCTCAAAATTTCTGTGCAATTCACAGGATAGTTTCTTGCTATCAAGGTCATAATTAATTAGAAAATAAACACATTCTAATATGCATAGAACTTCACCAACTTCACTGTCATGGTGGTTCAATTCCACCTTAAAAGTATGTCCGCCCCATGAAAGTATAAATCCAATTTTAAAGAAAATCCATAAAGTTAGATTTCAAGTAAAATTTCACTTCTCTGTTTAAACCAATGATACTTCACTTCTCTTCCCTAGGGAGATGTGTGTGCACAAATAATGGGAATTGAATTTTTTTTTTATTGATGATGAGACTTGTAAGAGAGAAATTTTTAGAAATCCCTGGAGCACATTGGACCCCCATACTAACCTTAACCATGCAGTGCTGTAACCGAGAAATCAGGATTTAAGGGATGATTTTGATTAGTGAATCATTATTTAAATATTCCTTTTTGCTTTCTGGAATATTGGAGTAGAAATACCTGAAATCTCTGAATTGTAATCCAGCTGCTGCCTTGATCTCTAATGATTGTACAGCCCTGATCTTCTGGCCCTGTGATTGTAAAAACCTTTTGACTAACCTTCATTTGTACTCATTTAGCCAGTTTTTCAACTTTAGAATCTTGTAATCACTAAAGATAGCCCCTAATGGTTGTTAATGAAGGGTCTTGGGTCCACCCAGAACTAACCCAAATTATCTTGTTGACTGGAACTAACTATCTTGTTAACCTAAGTGGACCCACCTGCCATGTGCAGTAGCTTAGACTTTAACCTACAAGTCACCTATACCCCATTCTGCCATTTTCCTCCATACACTCGGTGACTAAGCATGTCATCAATCTGTGCATGCTCAATAATTAGATCACCTGTAATTACATCATCTGGGACCAGTGCACTCATTATCCTAAATCCTGCCCAACTTTTCCCTAATAAAACTTTCCAAATTCCTGCAGTTCTGGGGACAGATTGTGGGCCCTTAGGCTGCTCTCCTACTACGTGCGTAATAATAAACTTTTTCTCTCTTTGAAACCCCGGTGTCTCAGGAATTGGTTATTGAGCACTTCGGGCAGAAGAATCCATGGACTTTGTCTGGTAACAGCGTGGGCTACTGACAGAGACAATCCTGGCTCTTTGGATCAGTTTCAACCCATAGGGTTGTCTCTCCTACCCTTTCCAAATTGGGGGACTCATCTATGTGAATTTAGCAAGAAGGCGGAGCATTCGCAGACAAATAACTGTGCTAAGTAGATACTGATAAAACACTGTCCCCTAGGCAGAGTTTGGTGTGTTTTAAAAGTAGTTACTTCACTGATACCACTGTGGGAAATTTATCAAGAGAAAAATGAAGTATTACTTCAGATTTCTATGGAGATTTGATATATATGCTCTACCTGATGTAATAAAAAAATCATTTTGTTTTTAATGACACGTGAACAATACAAATAACTCATCAATGCACTTACGGTTAAATATTTCATTTGTATTATAGTTTACATATACGTTTCAGATAGGTCAGAATATACTACAGTTGTAATTTTTATATATACCTGTGTGTGTTCATTGTGGTATATTGAAGCCTCTTGTGAATAGTGCAGTACATTTATACTTAACTTTATAGAACTATTTTAGGGGAGGAAGTATTTTCAAAGTATAGTAGAAAGAATATGGGATGGGGTTTTTGGCAATATATACATTGTTCTCAGGTGTCACTAATGAACAGGACTCAAGTTTCATTCATTAATTCACTCCTTAACTCAGTAACGCCCTAGTGAGAGCCTGCTATATTCCATGTACAAATGAGGGGTTTGTTCTTGAAGATCTTTCTGGAATTCTATTGTGGGGAATATTTATCTTGACATTATTTTGGAGTCCTATTATTTTGTATTTTTGTTGAATACTGTCTGCCTCACAATTATGACATCCTTCTTTTCGGGAAGAATGGTCACCTGAAGACACAGTGCTCTGGGACCAGAAAGTAGTGTTGGCTTCAACACCAGGCACAGCTGTTTCTTGACCCCTGAATTTTGTTTTTTAATAAAGAGAGTTGGAGCAGCACAGAATTAATAAGGGAAAAACGATCTGAATTTGGAAACTTACTTAACCCTTATTCTTTGGGGATTGGTTAGTATGAAAAAAAATGCTTGCATCAGTTAATAGAGACTTGCCAACCTGTAACCTCTAAGGTGTCTTGACTTCACATCCTGAGTAAGCAGTGTTACTAACCAAAACCACATTTTATAAAAGTAGGTCCATGATTTACTGATAGTCCTTGTGAAAGTGAATTTAAACCTGCCAACTTTCCTGGAATTGCCAGCTAGGGCCCTGGCCCTGGGGTGAGAGGAGTATTTGCCCAGAGTGCTGGGCAGCCAGGCTGACAATCTCAGGAATGGAGAACTGGAACCCCTGTTCCTTTTCTTCCCAGGGGCAAGCTAAATGACTTGAGATCAGTAGTCTGCTCACTCATCTACTTATTCATCCCTTTTCATTTTCCTGGGATTGCAAACCTAATAATTAATGGTGTCTCCCAGTCGGCAGATCACACTGGGTGGGGGTGACTGAGGTCTTTGCAGGAATAGTACTCCTAAGCAAAACACAGTACAGCAGAGGCCAAGCTGGGGAGCATGCTTCAAAGAAGGCAGAGCCAACAGGGTCAAGGACCTCTGGGAATTCCAAACCCAGGACTATGACCACCAGGTGTGATGATGGAGCAATTGTGGTGGTGATTGAGAGAACTGCCTCAATGCATCAAGGACTAAGTGGTGACTGACTGGTGAGTACATTGAGGCAAAGATTCGAGAACATTCTTTCAATGTGTTAAGAATGCAAGAATTAATTTTGAATACAAAATAATAGGGCATGGCTTTAAGATGACATCTTTGAACAAATAACATCTCTCAACACACAACAACTCTGTTATTGTGAATGACTAATGTCAGCTACATGCTGCTAGTTAAAACTTTTGGGAATTTGTTGGACTTTCCCAGGGTAGGAGTGTATATGGTTTTAAGTTTGCCAACATTAACAGACAAGGCGATTTACTTTCACAACTTTGAAAGGAGAAGAAATCGCTGACTCCAAAAGGTAAAGTCTTATTTAAGTATTATACGAAGTGTTACTACTATAACATCCTGCAACTAAAAATGATCTATACACCAAAATAAGATTTCACCCCTCAAATTTACGTCCTGGAAGGTAATAAGTTTATCTGAACAAGACTACCATTGCTCACAGAATTTTGACAACTTTCCTTTGAAACTATCTTCAGAAGGAACGCCAAACTTTAAAATAACTGCAAAAGTAGTTGTGTGGTAATGAATTTAACCTTGTCCAAAGAGAGGATTGGCCATGCTTGTCGCTTGTGGGAGGTAATCCTGCCTGATAAAAGTGCCCTTGTTCGGCTAGGGGCTTTGGACCATGCCAGATAGTCTAACAATTTGATTTATGGTGAGTGCTTGGGGTCAAATGGTATCAGCTTGATCTCTGGAGATTAGCCATGTGGGCCATTTACTATATCTTCAAGATTGAGCCCAAAGAAGGACTCTGGCCTCCAAGGCTTGGTGAGCTTCCCTGGTTGGCAGTTCTCCAAGTGCATCATTACATAATATTGTCCACAACTTCATGGGAGAGGACAATGGGAAGTTCTGTGTTCAGAACTTTCCTGGACTCTGTCCATTCCTTTCTACCCGTGGCTCATTTACATCTGTATCCTTTGGCTGTAGTAAACTGTAATTGTGCATTCTGTGAATTCTTCTAGTCCATTATTAAAACTGAGGGGGGTCTTGGGCGCTGGTGGTCTTATGGATTCTTCCTTAACTTTGCAGTAGTAAATGCTGGTACTGTGATAAAGGTTTGATTTTGGAGATAGCCAAATAAAACCATCAAGAGCCTTGTCTGGTGATTCTATTGAGGAATATAGGTTTTGGTAAAATTCATTAATAGGAATTAAAGACACAGTTTCTACACATGTCTCATGCACCATCCCCGAAGTCTTTAATGCTGAAATTGTCATTGTGGGTGAGGAAGAAGGGCTGTGTTTACCTGGTGTTGACTTTCTCACTAATATTTTAAGGTGGTACCCAGAGAAAATTAAACTTAAATACTTGAAAAACCAAGGCACTTGAGAGGTTGAGTACCTCTCAGTTACAAAGAGCAACTATAACTTGGGAATTATAATGTAGACTATCCCACTGTTTTCTCTTTGCCTAAGAGTCCCAAATGTTTGAGGCAAGTGGGGGAGGTAAAGGGAGACAGACAGAAAAAGCAAAAATCTTGAATCTTGAAAATGCTGCTTCACCTAGAAGGCTTCTAAAACCCTAGTACAAGCAAGGTGGTGTAGATTTTTTGCATCTTTGAATACCGTTTTTTCCTTGCTTTTGGTTTCACATTAATAAAATTAAATTTATTGTCATCATTGACCAATATTCTGTAAAGTATTTCATATGGCCATTTCTATGATCTATTGTTGGAAAGAATATAGAGCAGAAAATTATAAAGCAATGGTGTACGTATTTTATACAACTCTATCTTCAAGATAATCTGCATAAGCATTGGTAAAAATACACTATGCAAACTTTTTATTTCAGCAAGAGACTCATTTCCTATTATTTTAATAACTCAAATATTTGCTCAGAAAAGGAAATGTTATAGTAAAAAACAAACACACCCTCCCTGCACTGAAAATGTTTCAATTATTGAAGCCAGGATCAAATATCCTTAGACTGAAAAGGGAAAAAAGGGATGGAGAAAGTTTTAAAGCAAATTAATGAGTAGGGATTTGCAAAAAGAAGTCATCTTAGAAACAAATAAATTGCCAGTTTCCTACAAATATGCCAAAGAAAATAAGGAAGATGGCATGATTTCTACTCTAAATGCCACCTAGTGCACACCTTCTAAATTTAAAAATATCTCTGTACTTTGGAATTTTCCAAGTTCATTGGTGACTTTTCTCTTTGCAATTATGATCCAATAACCACTTCTTTCATATCGAAAGCAATTTGGAGCAATGCCACACTACTTGTCTCTATAGCCCTTTCCATCAGAATAATCAATGCAATAAGTGCTTATGGGTGCTTGCTGCTCATACCCCATGGATCTCTGGTCTACCCACTACCGTCACAGAGCCCTCCATCTCCAGGTCCTTCACATCTGCCTATATGAGAAGGCATGGACAAGCAATTGCCCAACGCAGCAGTATGCAGATGACATGTTTATAATGACAATGTAGCACAAATGAGGACTTTAAAAAATATAACAGTTAGTCCAACACTAATTAAATAGACCAGATCCAAAAGAAATGGTAATTTTTGCTTCTAGAGAAGCTTATTACAGAATAGTCACTATTGTTGCATTTCGTTTTACAGAACTAGCATATATTTCTTGATTTCCTGCAGCAAGCAGACACTTTCTCTAGGATTATGATTTTGCAACATACTTCCATTTGGTAGAACACAAAAATGTCTGCCTGCCACCATTAGGACTGTGCACCTACCCTGCCTGTGCTTTATACAGAGCTGCAGATTCTCATAGTGCTTTTTAATTAAGAAATATTTTATTTAAGAGTATTTTAATTAAGAAATGAAATGCTTGGTAAGACTATTTTATGTTTGTGCATGGGGGAGAGACCAATAGTTTTATAACAACTACTCTAAGCCAGAAGTTTTATGTTCAGCACTTCATATTAATACAAAGGAAATTCCATATGAGTGGCAAAACCCAGGGGAGAACCAAATCTTCATTCTCTTTGCAGTATCATTATAAAGATTGAGGTTCATATTTGAGGAATATAATGAATATTTAGAGAACCCTGGGCTGGTTACCAGGGACTTGGGGATTCATTTTGCATGGTCTCTGCTCTTGGAAGGTGAGGTGAACCAATAGGAAGAAGCAGACATATGCAACTGACTATAGGATAGTGTATGTGATGTGTCAGAGTGAGGCTTTAGATGTGTAAGTCAGATCACGTTATTTCTCTGCTCAAAATTCTCAATTACCTCCTTGTTTCCTTCATTGTAAAAGACAAGGACCAACTTGGCCTCCCATCACCTCACAGATGCCCTCACTCTCTCCCTCTGCACTGAGCTTCATCCATCCTGGTCTCCTTGCTGCTCCATCAGTGTATCAGGACACGCCATCCACGGAAATCTGCATTGGCCACCGCCCCAGAGAACCATCAGCTCATTCCCTCTTCTCATTCAAGTCTTTGCTCAAATGCCTGTTTCTCCCCAAGGCCCCAAATAACACTCCTCCTCGACCAACACTTCAGCTCACCCTTATTCTTTTCTGCAGTACTTTCCTCCTGAGAGTGACATCGCCTTCTGACACACCATACAATTCCCTCTGTGGATTTTCAGAGTCCCTGCTCACTGCTGCTAGAGTATAAATTCCTGAAAGACAGGCACCTTTGTCTGTTTTCTTCACTACCACATCCTATGCACCCAGAACAACTTATGTATTCAACAGGCACACAAAAGCCATGTTGAGAACCTGAAAGAGTAAACCAGAGGTATACCTCGAACACAGAGGGGGAGTAGCTCTATTTTGAATGGGCACCTTAAAGAAAGAGCTGACCCAGAGGCAAGGGCTGACTGGAGGAAGAAGGAAGGGATGGGAGTTTGATTTCCTGTTTTGAGGATGGGCTGAGAGCTTCTGGCACATTTGAGCAGAGCGCTGGGGGTGGGGAACTAGATAAATGTAAATCTGCACATGTAACCTACTGGACAGGCCTTGGGGAAGGGTCTTACATCTCTCCTTGCCCACTCAGCCCTGTGAATTCATTCGAGAATCCTAAGAAAATGGCTTTCAATGATTTTAGTTTAGGTAATGCCAGAGCACTAATATTTTATGGTAAACTGCATAGCCCACATTTTTATTCTGAGACCAGTATATGGTAAGGTGATATGCATGATGTACGGATCAACCGGAGTCCAGCAAGGAGCCTGGTGATGATGATGTAATAAATGTTTATTATGTTTAGTAAATGAGAGTTGTTGATTTCTTTGTTTCTGAAATTAGTCTTTGAACATGTATGATACTCCTTTGAAATGACATGCTGAGATGATTTAGAGCCAGAAAGAAAACCATTTGCCTTACTTTTCAAAAATATGTTGCTTTTTTTTGACAAAAACAAAATGAAAAAAAAGGTTTTGTATTGATTGATTATTGGCTTTATTAAGCTGGTTGGCATCTATTAACCATCATCTGAACTTTTTTTTAGCTCTACCAGCACTTTATGATTACAGAATATTCTAAATAGTTATCATCTCACCTCTCACCTTAAAGGAATGAGATTTAACACCATTCAGAATATTGAAAGAAATCTATCGCAGGCTTTGAAAAACCACTGGAATAGAGGTATGCTCTGAATGGAGGAGTAATTAGAATAGGACATGGCCTCCTTACTTTCAAAGGCTCAGCACCAAACACAGAGTAAAAATACTGGTTTGCTTATTAAACATTTCTTTGACATTATTTTGAAGTCACAGGTCCTGTAATATGTTCAATAAACATGTCTTTCATCCTGCAACCCATAGTGAATGCAATCAAGATACCAATATATGCCACACAGCTAAAATAAACACGATTTCAATTATTCACCAACAGTACATCAGAACAACTGTTAGTCTGGTGTATTAGAACAACAATGGAGCCCTCAGTGGGTTGTATATTCACACTTCTCCATCTTACTCCCCTGCTTGGAAATCAGTATTCCAGTAACATTGGCCTCACTCTTAAAACAGAACATTGAGCATCCACATTTATAGATGGCTGCAAACTATAATTCTGATGACTTCAAATGCATAGCTTTGGTATCTTTTCAGCTTACTAATGTGTCTAATTAAACTTCAAAGTAGACTTTTAATGTGGGGCTAAAGCCTGTCCTCTTGAGCTGCTACTATCTTATTCTTTGGCAATTGGCAGATGATAGATCATCATTAACTCCCTGGAAGCATATAAGTTGCCCTACTGTTGGCCTACATTTATAGACCTTTTAAAAGGTTCAAACTGTAGGTAGACTTTATTTGGAATGGTCAATATATAAAGAAGAGATCTATGAAATGCTCCCTTTGGATCTATTAGGTGTCAATTCAGCCAACATCAACTTCCCCTTCTCACTGCTGCTATCTTAAAAGCAGGCACATTCTTTAAAGCCAAATTCCAGAAACACAGATGAGCATGAGTTTTCTCATCCTTAAAATGTAGCTGCTAATTCAGATTTGTTATTTGGATTAAATAAGAGATGTATCTAAAACAGATTTTATTACAGGTAATACCGGTAACACCGGTGGCATGGCCAGGGGGATTTCCTGGCAGAGGGAATGCCCCATAAATGAACAAGGGATGAAACTAAGCTTGTCAGGGGAAGGGGTGGCTTGGGGTTGCAAGTTCTTCATTCCAGAGCAAATGCACAGGGATAAAAAACAGTGTAGAGCAGTCCATGATGATCTCAGGCCCCTGAAAATAAGTTGAAAATAGCCAAAGAAAAACTTCCATTATATTAATTCTGGTGGGTGGACCAAATAAAGCCTGCCCTCCCAAATGATGCAAACCAAAACACAAGCTGTATCACAGCACTTCCATCCTTCTTTAAAAAAAACATTTCTAGATTAGCTGTCACTTCTTTTTAGCAAGAGTCAGTTTTAACTGCAGCTGATGAATTTGTGCAGGTAAACTATACTAAGTGCCTTAAATAAGCAATCAAGGGCCCATTTCAAAATGAGACTTGGCAAAGTATAACTATCACTGCAAACTAATCCCAATTATCCTTCAGGATGGGTCTATATACTTGATTTAAACTATAATGTTATAATTTATAAATTTATATAATTATTTAAATAATGTTCATTTATATGATTAACCCAAAGGAATCATTTTGTGCTTTTCCTTTAGGAGGAAAAAATAGATACGCAGTATTTCTTACAGGTGCACTTGCAAATTCAAAATACAGGTTATATTTATATCACTTATAGAGACAGAGTAACTAGACATATGTTTATGTTTTAATAGACAGATAAATATATACAAGCACAAGTAAGGCACAGATATTCCTAAACAAAATATGCTTACAGGTCAGCTTTGCTCTACAATCAGATTTTATTGCTCATTTCCATAGTTTATGGCCCTGAAGGCATCTCTCCGAACTTGGGAGGCGCACCTACTGAAAGCAGGAGTGGAGTTTCCCATCCGCTTCATCTCCGCCTGCCCACGTGCTCATTCCCTGGGGTTCTGGGCAGGAGACGGCAGAGGGCTCGGGACCCTGGGCACGTACCTGGCTGAAGCTCTGGCCGGTGGCCCGGGCCTGGGCGCTGCGGGTGGGGAGCTGGGATGGGGCCGTTTCACCCAGGGCTAAGGTCTGGTTGCTGTGGTAGCTGGCCGGGTACTGGAAAGAGCCCTCGGGTTTGGAATTGAGCTGGAGTGCACTCTGGGACAGCAGGCTGGGTCCTGCATTGAAAGTCATTTAGAGGAGTCAGTGACAATGAAGCAGAAATGACATGTATTATTTATTGAGAGGAGCCTAGAATGATCACGGGCACATGGCTCCAGCCACCTTGGGTTTGCATTCTGAGAACTAAAATGACCATTTCCATTTGACTCCTACTGCCAAATGAGATTTTTGCCTGGGGTGGCGGTGGGGCTGGGAGAGCTGTTTAAAAAATCTCCAAAAAAGAGGTTTTTCAAAGAGTCTCATCCTGACCTACAGAGAGACATTTTTAATAACACAAACTAATTAATTAAGTAGTTATTTTTGGATCAGACAATATCAGAAACATTTGACATGATTTAAAAGTCTACCTATTGGTTCATATTCATTACAAAAATATAATTATATCTCCTACTTAATTATCAGTGTGCTAAAACACTGGAAACCTTCCCAAAGTGACAAATTCTATTGTAAAAGTAGTGACGTCATCCCTTAGTGCCTCAGTATAATATTTTACAATGTAAAATATTATACATTGTAAAATTTTACAATGTAAAATATTAGTAGTCCTTCCTACAGTGTAGAATTCACCCAGATCTGCCATAGTCTCTGATGACTAGTTATCTTTGCCATCATGGTAAATGGTAACTTGTACTAGGAGAACAAAGAGAAGAGACTGAGTTAAGAGCCGAGCCGCTAATGGGCTGGTATTACAAGCGTTGGAGAGATGTGAATCAGTTTCAGGCCTTATAATTCAATTATACTCTATATATGAAATTGCATTTTATTCTTTATGCTCTGTTTATAGGGGATCCTTGCAAGAGTTTGTCCATTTTCTTTTTGAACAAATTTTCTTTAATCAAAATTAACACTCATTTGAGGTAGGTGGGTTAAAATAAGGATTAGGTGTAAATATACTTACTATTTTCCATTGTGTATGTTTAAGATGGTTTGAAGTAAGAAGGGCAGGTTAGGGGGAAAACTTGGCACAGCAAGGTTTATCATGTATGGTAACCATATTACAAGGTCACTTGATGTTTGATAGAGGTAATTATATGCACATAGAAGGTAGCATAACCATTATACCATCTTTGATTTCCTTCTGGCAGTTTTAGACCACAGTATCATTTCTAATAAGTGTGAATACATTTCAGGTTTTTCATTTCTTTCTTTTTAAGAATAAAACACGGCTTTATATTTTAAATGAGACCCCAGATTTGACAAAAGGACCATTTTTGCATAAAAACAATGTATTCTCTCTTAAATAGCATCAGTTGGCATAGCCTGTGTTCCTTTAAAACTTTCTCCTTCCCTCTGAGTCCCTGATGGAACTTTTAAATGATGCAAAAAACTTTTTCATCACTGGGTATTAAATACAAAAACAATTCATTAATACAAGATGAAGCTTGGTTTTTAGAATCTATATAGTTTCTAGAAAAAAAGGGTCAAGCAAGGAAGAGAGAGAGCTGGGAAAAAGGGTCAAGCAAGGAAATAGAAATGCATCCAACCAGCCCAGACTTAATTGTCCAGGGCCAAACAAAAGTACAGTGTAATCCTTTTTCATAAATTTAAAAGATAAAGTCCCAAGAAAACAATATATACCCGAGGATGAACTTTCCGAAAGATGGCAGAAGGTTATTTAATTTGCACTGATGGCGTTACAGGCCTAATCACCAGATACATGATGTCCTGATGGGGAGAGGCATTTGGGGTTTCATTATGGAATGCTGGGAACATACTGCCCCCATCTCTGCTTTGGAAGCTGCTAGGCAGGGAGACAAAGTCAAGGGTGGTCTCTGAGGCCCAAAGATGGGTGGCTGAGTTGTGGGGAAGCCTTTGGAAGGGAAAGGGGAGCCTTCTCCTGAGCTTAGGGATGACGGAGAGGAACCATAAGTGGAGGAGGAGGTGGTCATTGGGAGGACGGTGCTGCGTTGTGGTCAAGTGCTTTACCCTGGTCCTTCCAGAAGAATGCAGCATCAAGGCACGTGAGCTACCATGCAAAAGCAAACTGATGGCAGCGCCATCTGCCAATGGGTAGAACGACCCTTTCCTTCCCTTAGCTTTTTATTTGGGCAGTGTAACAGGACAAGATAGCATGCCCCTGCTCACTCCCCCTTGACAGTACATCTCAAGGTCAACGAAGGATGAAGGAGACAGAACAACTGGGTTCCAACCTTTGGAAAACACCCATCAGATGAACTAAAATAAAGTCTTTAATTTCACA
The DNA here is from genome assembly GCF_023851605.1 of Tamandua tetradactyla. Classification (NCBI taxonomy): domain Eukaryota; kingdom Metazoa; phylum Chordata; class Mammalia; order Pilosa; family Myrmecophagidae; genus Tamandua; species Tamandua tetradactyla. The sequence goes on from NC_135335.1 coordinate 60,001,064, forward strand.
CAAATAATTTAACACAATCTGTAATGCAAAAAAACAATCTTATTGTCTTAATTACTTGCTTTTTGAAGAACTACATCTTGAGGAAGTAGTTAGCAAGTTAAAAAATTTCATGCATTCTAAATAGATTCATGAAATTATGTCCAGAAAGCTGTAAATGTTGTCCATGCAGGATTTTTATGTGAGAACTTAAAAGCCCCATTCAGAAGAATTTCAATTAAATATATGATTTATGTGCTCACTAAGTACCTATCATGAAATAATCAAATCTGTTCATCTTTTATAGAATCAGTCATGTATTTGATCCATACTCAACAAAAAACAAACCAAGACTCTCTATCTCATTACTTTGTTCATACATATCAGGCACTAAAGCCTAGATACATTCTGACAAAGGAAATTGTAACAATGAGCAATAAATCATAATACTACAATACTGACATATCACCTGGAAAGGGCAAAATAGCATAACAGCTGAAACGTTGTACACATTTTAGAATGAGTTTCTTTTGCTCACTAGGTTTCAAATCAACATCATTATTCATTCCAATTTTAGAGAGCACAGACATAAGAAAATATGAGAAAGGTTAAAATTATGGGCCGATTCTTAATTACTTTATAATGGGAGCAAAAAAAAATTACATATAAGTTACTCTTGATTAGCTATATTAACATTACCGTGCATTGAGGGAGAAAATTCAAATTTGCTAGAGATTTAAAAAGCATTTATAGTTTTGGGCTTTTAAATTATGATTTTTCTTTTCCTCCAGAACTTCTGAGTTTCCATCAAGTCTTGCTTGGACTCATGGTAAAATTAGGTTACATTCCTGAGGATGTCAATCGGAACCTCTCAGCTGGAGAATAAGGGTGATGAAGGAGGAATTCTGGGGGTAAGAAGAGGGAGAGGAAGAGGCTGAACTTTACAACTCTGCCTAGGAAAATGGAATGTTGCCTTTGGTGAAACTAATTGCTCCAGAAGAAACTTCAACTCTGAGGAACAGTGGTTTTTCATGCCAGAAGCCCTATTCTGGTCTGTGGATGTCCTGTTCACTGAAGTGAGATATCTTAGGGCTTGGTGGAACATTCTGAACCTCGCCCATCATGCCACAGTCCTCAACTCTGAGCCACACGGGCTGCTCAGTGACTCATCCTGGAGGGCCACAAAGAGGATGTGAAATCATTTTTGACATCTGATGGAACTCAGAACACTCTTCTGTCCTTGCTCTGACCAAGACGCACTGGTCATAGATGAACAAAAGGGAGAAAATCCCAGGGGACACTGCAGAGTTGAGGGCTAGGGAATTGCCTATTAATTCCAAGAAGATACTTGAAGCAAAGGACCTTGGGTGTATTAGCAATGTTCCCATGTGTTTTCAAATAATGAACTGACTACAGACCTCACAGCAAGCTATGGAAAAACTGTGCTTGGATCATCTTCATTATTCCTAGAAGCGTAAAGGGAGGTTTGGAGGTGAGCCAATGTGATCCACTTGATAAGCATGAAGTTGAGACTCAGCTCCATGCCTTCTGCATCTAGACACAGTTGCTATGTTTTAGTTGTTTGACATCAGATCCATATTTAAATAATATATATACATCAACATTTGAGGGTTGAGCATTTTCCTCCCAAATCAAAGTCATCTAGTCAGGAGGTACACTTGCAGAACTCTTCCCACCTGGAATCATGGTCCTTTGCTAGTGAACTGTCGCTTAGAGCTTCCAGGTGTTCGGTAGGAGAAGCTTGTTGTCTACCTCTAGCGGGGCTCTGATTAAGTTAGCAGAAGTCAATGGCAAAATGTTAATTTTGGCATGAAAATTCAGACTGACCTAAGGTCATCTCAACCAATGCACTACCAGGAAGAGCAAGTTTCTTCTGATCAAATTACCTAGACATTTTAGAATTTTAACAATCATGCACATCTATTCTTTTTGCACAGGTTTAAAGAAACTTTATCTGAAGTTGCTATTTCTTGCCTGCTCCAGTCGAGCATCTCTCCCAAAATACAGTAAATGTTAATTAAACTTTTTCTAATTTTGTAATAACACAGAAAAGGCCAGAAGACAATGCAGCACTTCCAAGTCCTTATTTAAGTCACAATCATGTCAATGGAAGGGTTCAGTGGTGGGTGAGAAAAATTCAGGACTATAACTCAGCAAACCTGAGCTCTAGCTCACCTCCATATTTACATAATCAGAAGTAGCGATGAAGATGATGATGATGGTGGCAGCAACAGAAGACCAGCTAACATTCACTAAGTACTTAAGTTCCAGGGACTGTTCTGAGCCATTTACATGTATTCATCCATCAGGTCTACACAATATCTTTCAGAGGAAGGTCTGATAATTCTCATTTTATGCTGAGAGAATTGAGGCACCCACTAAGTGACACTACACAGTTAGCAGTGGTGGCATTGTGGTTCAAACACAGTCAGTCTGGCTTCAGAGGGCATGCTATTATCTGTAGTTCAGTGCCTGCATTTTAATTCTAAATTTGAGAGCACTGAGTGATATAATGGTTTTCAAAGTGTTTGGAAAAATATAAACCATTCTACAAATGTCAATTATTATTATTATCTAATTATCCAAATAGGTAGCCGCATGGTGTGATGATACTAAAACCTTGTTTGGGATGTATTTGTCCTATAAACATATTCACTATTGTCCCTTATATCATCTAATGTTTGCTTTCAACATCCTGTAAGCTTTCAATTTACAAGTGAGGAATCTAAGGCATAGATTTAAATGGCCCCATGGAAATAAAGAAAGCTGTAACAGATCCAAGAGATGAGACATTAAAATCTTTCAACATTTAGAGTATGTTCCCCCTGTCCATTCAGCCTGAGATTTCTTCCTCTGTCAACCTGAAAACTCATTCTTAAAAGCAAAGTGCTATTTAAATGCCACCTCTTCCATGAAGCCTTCCTTGATTCCTGATTCCCCAGGCAAAATTAACCCCACCTACACTCTGCTACCGTAACCCTTTGAACAAAGCAGACTATAAGGAATTTATTTGTTAACAGAGGAATTTCTGTAAGAGGGTCTTTGAAAGGGGAGTATAATAAGATGAATACAGAGATTCTAGACACTTAATTTCACAGCAGCAGAAAGCTTGGCTTAGATGCAGGAAAGACTAGAGACCAGGAATTTCCTGCAGTACAGAGAAAGGAAGCTTGCAGAAACTGAGGAAATCTTAACTGGGGTAATGGCAACCTAAGGGATGGAGAGAAAGGTATACATTTGAGAGACATTTTAAAACTTGGGAGTTTCCCACTGTACAGAGTAAGTTTCTTCCAAAGGAACCAAGCAGATGGTGCAGCACTGACATATTCTGGCTCATGCCTTCTGTTTCTTACACGTTTTAAGGTGACTTACTGGAAATTGCAAATTCTGTTCTCCATTAGGTGAACATCTGTACCCAGAATAACAAATATTGAAACAAATGAGTACCGAAAAGGAGAAGCTCCCATCCCATGGCCTTCCCAAGGGCAGGGCTGGCAGGAGACGTGTTGGAAAATTGATATTTGGGGAAGGATGGGCTTAATTTTTACCTTTACAGCATATGAGATGGTGGAAATGCACATAGGTAAGTAGAAATGGAGGCTGAGCTTTGATTTTAACTAGCTATAACAGAAATCGACCATATTCATCTTTCTAGGTCTTAAGTAATTTGTGAGATGAACATTTGATTATATATAACTGGACTTTAAAGATAGAGATATAGATTTCACAGTAATGAATAGTGGAAGCTGAAGCCACAATAAGATGAGGTTGCTAAGGGGTAGTATACTTTATGAATTAAATTAGATAAATTTAATTCTAAAGGATTCATTTACCATTAACAAAAGGTATTATGAATCAGAATATAAAGGAAACAGCTCATGGAAGTGGCCAGTGTATTGAATGGGTGCTCAATGAATGGTTTGTGGGTTTGTTAATTCAGGATAATCAAAGGAATTATAAGCATATAAATTGAGATAGGGGAGTTTAGGACTGGACACTCACTTGATAAGTGGTAACTTTGCTTAAATTTGTTTTTGTCAGGAAATTTAGGAACATTCTTCATTTTACCCTTAGGTTAAAGTGATTCTTTCAAAATGATTGAAAAACCTATCTTTTTGTTGGCCATGAAAAAATAGTGCTTACGAGATTCACAAACATTCGTGACAGGGAATTTGCATCCATTTCCGTCTTCTTGCTACTCAACCTTCAGGGAGATTAAGAATTATTTGAAAATCAAGTATTATTTTATTTTAAATGAGATTAAATTCTCAGAATAACACAAAGGAGAAAAGGGAAAACATTTTATAAAAAAAATATTAAGAACAAAGGACATAAAGTATGGAAATTACAAAAAAGGGCTATTTCACAGTACAGAAATCAATAAGAAAACTAATCCAGTTAAATAAGAAATCTTAAATAACAATATAAAGCTATAAATGAATGTCTAACTTAAAAAAAATTCAAGCATTTGAAGATTTTTTTAATTTGTTGAAATCAAGCTTAAGACACTTTAAATATATCTAACCATAAAATAACTTTACAGAATAAAATATTTTTTTATTAAGTTGCACTACTAATCAGTTTCATTTATACTGGTAGTTTCTTTATTATGGACTCTGGTAGAACATGCCCATTTACAAACTTACTTAGAAGAAGAGATGGCTGGTGTTTGATAAACTGTTTTTGGTTTTGCATGATCTTCACCAGTTACTTTTAAAGCTTATTTGGAGGAGTTTCCTTGAAAACAGTGGTCCAGCCCATCTGTCATTCCAAAAATTACCAAAAAGAAAAAGCTCAAGGGGCTTGTTATGTGAAGAAGCTTACAGGTGATGCTCTTTAGACAGTTGTGCTTCTGAACGTCAGTGCTCAGTCTTCAGAATATCAATTTCATTTGGTTGGCTGCTTTAGGTAGATAATACTTTATGTGAATATTAAAACCTTAATGATCCAGGAATATAGAAGAAGCCATTTAGTTTTTGTTTTTAAACTGATTTAGATCCATTTGGCAGTACTGGCTTTAATGGCTATGTTTTTTTCAAGTTTGACTCTTTTACCTGGATGAATCTGATTGAGATTGGTAAAGCATTCATACTGTGCAATAATTCAGTTCCTGTATGTTTCCCTACGATGAAGGGAAACAGGCAAGGCATTTATTACTAAAAACAAATTTCAAATGCACAGCTTTAGTTTCAAATGTATAACTTGAGGGTTTTATTGGATTTAGGATTGTACATGATGTTACAATTACAGAATGGTATTTTTTATAGCTAATCCCAATTTCTGACTATTTCCATATAAAGTCTTGTCTTTGAGCTATTTACCATTTTATAAAAAAAGAAATTGAATGTAGCCTAATGGGAAGAAACTGTTATATATATGAATATTAGATCAAATATATATATTTATATTTGAACATATAGACCAAATACACATATTTACAAATGAAAAGTCTAAAGATGATAGACTGATTTTTCTCAATATCAATAACGATGGAAAGAAATAGAAAATTAAGACATCCTTTAAAAAAAAACATAAAAACCAGATCCTGCCAACACTACAATCTATTTATGGAATTAAACAGCTTAAAGAAGCAGGTGTTACTTTGCCACAAATCTGTAGGCCGGTCCCAGGTCTCTGCAGGGGCATTGCTTTTGTACTTTTTCAGATCTTCTCAAATGTCCCCACACTGAGGACTTTCCGGACCTTCAGTCATTCTATATCCCAGTGCTTCTCCAAAATTTTGTTCTCAGAACTCTTTGATGCTCTTAAAATTTACTGAGGACGCCAAAGAGCTTTTATTATATGGGTTATGTATAACTCTATTTACGGTATTAGGAAGTATAACTGCAAGGTGTTTAAAATGAATGCCTGAGAACCCATTCTGTGAGAGGTCAGAGTAAAGGGCATTACCCTTGCTGGTCAGGGAGCTTCTGGAAAAACCCACTGAATGCTTGGGTAAGAATGAGAGTGGAAGGCAAACAGCATCTCAGCATTATTGTGAAAACAATTCGGCTTTGTGGACTCCCTGAAAAGTTTTCAAGGACCCACAACATCCCCTAAGGACACTTTGAGAATCACTGACCTACTCTACCCACTTATTCTGCCTTGTTGTTTCTCATAGCAACTTTCTGGGGTGTTTAGATTTGCTGGTTTTTGTCTCTTCTGACTAGAATATAAACACCAGGATAGAGATTCTTTGTGTGGTCAGTTAATAAATGTGAAATGCATACTTAAAAAAAAAAAGTGACTATAAAAGCTACCTATACCTGTAGCAATATAATAAAAACCCAGTACATTAAGCTATGATTACATTAGTTGCTATCAAAATGACTTAATATTTGATCACTGCTGTTTTAAGGTTTTGATTTTCAGAGAATCTCATAAGACAGCTCAATAGGGTTTTACCTGGACACTCCTCCTTCCATAGCCCCACAGGGAAAAGTCTGCTTTGTTGTAAAGCTTTGACAAGGGGGCTCTCAACCACTTTTTGTTTTTCTTCTCATACCTATGACAGCTCTGATGGTGTCTTTACTTTTACCAGACTTCCTTGGATTCTCATATTTGTGTATGGAACACCTAGGACGCATTGACAATTTCAAGATAATATATTTTCATTGGAAATTTCTGCTGGGTTCCAAAGTTTGTGATTGATCCCAGGAGACCCTGCCAAAGCAGGTGAGAATGGTGGTTTTTAATAAGAAATTAGCATTTTCCTCTCTTATTTAGAGGACAGATAAGGGGCTCTTTTACCACCCTGCTTTACCTACCCCTTTAATTCCTTATTGCCTCAGAGATGGGATCTTTTTGTAGAAGGTATAGCATGCTTCTTAAAGGTCTGTGCCCTAAAAAGAAGTCTGAGAAAAAGTGCTGAACTGTAGGTGAATAACAGGTAGAGAGTCTCTCTTTTCACTGCCAGGTTTTTCCTTTGGTTTTTGCTCCTGTCTTCCATTTCTGCCATCTCTAACTTCCCACTGACCCCATAATACCAAAAAGCATAGTGAAGGGAGTGGGAGTGAATTTGGAAAGGAAACTAAACGGACACACTTAACCTCAGACAATTTCAATCTTAACATCATGATAAACTTCTGCAAAGGACACTAATTTCTGTTTTAAAAATGTGGACACGAAGGCATATGTTGAACTGGCAATCTGAGGATGAGCTGAACTACTCAAACGAATGTTATTTCCAGGAAAGGACGTGGGGTCTCCAAAAGCCAGACAGCCATCCTTGGACACTGGGCAGATGTGGGAGCACTAGAACTTGAATACAATATTTCTGACCCTAAGGGCAGTCTGAGCTACTTTCTACCCCAACTCAAGTTCTCTACCTTGTGGATCTCCCTGAGAACCTGGTTCCTCCCACAATACAAAACAAAACAAAACAGGCTTCCTTCCCTGAGGATGGTTTTTATGTTTCCAGCCATTTAGCATTTAAATTGCTCAAATCTTTACAAAATACTCATACTATCTACTTGGACCACTTCTGCATCCTTAGATGCCATGCTTAGCTGGAATTACAAAAACATTCACTCACAAGGATGCGTCTCATCTTTATGATTATTGTTTAAGAATGTATGGAATTATGTTTATTACCCTTTTAATAATCTGGTCTTGCACAGATTTTCCTGCCATACAGATGTTGAGTATACTCACAGTAATTATATGAAAATGACAGATTATAAATTAACAGTGATATAGTAATCTCTGTCAAACTCTATACGATTTTTCTATTTGGATTCTACCAGTTCTGAATCACGCAATCTGCATGAATGCCTCCCAGTATTTTGAATATACTCTGATTTGAAAATTCAGAAGGTAGCCTGCTTTTCTTTGCTGATATTCCTAAGATTTTCTTCCTACCGAATGCTGAAAGTTTCTAGGATGTGGTGGAATTTCATTGTGTGAATATGTTACCCAGATAAATAATTACTACTTTTTTTTTTCCTTTTTTTTTTTTTTTGCATGGGCAGGCTCCGGGAATCGAACCTGGGACTCTGGCATGGCAGGTGAGAATTCTGCCACTGAGCTACTATTGTATTGCCCAATAATTACTATTTTAAAGTATAATAATATTTAAACAAATTAACAATTTCCGGTTAAACAAAGAAATCATATTTTCTGCAAGGTGCTAATTCTATCAACATTTGACTGAATGTATTTTAAATTAATTATTGGCTTAGATATCATCGCCCTTATCTCTGAGTTTTTATCTCCAAGGATGTAAGTATTAAATAAGGTACTTGGCCCATGGCCGTTGTGTCCAGACTGTGCATTATGTCAGGAGTAATGCCCTTAAAGCCCCGTCATTAAACTTCTTTTTTTTCCATAAAGCAACTGCAATCTTTTCAGCAATTCTCCTAATGATTCAGTGACACATATTTGCTAGAACTGAAATTTCACAGCCCGCAGTCATGACACAGTGGAGGGCTGGTAAAGAATGTGTACACGATTTACAGGGGTTTAGGACAGCACTTTTTTGCAAAATAAAGTGTTGGAAAACATTGAAAGTTGTAAGACCTCATAAAGGCAGGAGAGAAGAGCAATAATTATTTGGTTTAAGGTCAAGAAGACGGGTTTATGTAATTCGATTTTTATCTGTATTTATTTATTTTGGGGGGGATGTGCATGGGCTGGGAATTGAACCCGGGTCCCTCGCATGGCAGATGAATATTTTACCACTGAATATTTTACCTTGCAGCCCCTTCAATTTTTATTTTTTAGTGAAATCTTGGAAGGAAAAATAAACCCAGCAAATTAAGTGCTATGGGTTTAGGGAATGACATTGGTTACTATTGTAACTTTTTTTTTTCAGGCTGGTAAACTGGCTCTCAAGGGCAGGATGCCAGTTCCCATTTAGCATTAGCTGTATCCTGACTGTCCCAGCTGATTAGATAAACCTACACATCAAGGGGGCAGCAGAATCTGATGGCTTGTCCCTAATTACATGAAATGTGTCAAGGAGTCTCTACATATCTTTAAATTTTACATTAAGAACATACATATGGGCTGCTGTTCTGCTAGTAGGTAGGCTCCTGTGCTGACTATTCTCTCTGCCCTCCAAAGCTGTTCTCTGTCGTTTCCTCTACGTAGATTCTATCCCAGTCCCACAATCTGGATTCTGGTTGGGTTTGGCCAATGAAAGGCAGCGGAAGGAGACAGAAAGAGCTTGGGATATTTATTCCTGCCCCCTCTGCACTTCTGTCAGAAAACTGTGCTAGTTCCTCAATCCGTCTCTGAGATGGAAGGGTGGTAAGGTCATCTGGGTGGGGTCAGCCCTGGAGTACCTTCAGGCACTCTGCATGCTGTGTGCCCATCGCTATAAAGACCACCTCAATGAACTCTCTCCAGTTACACTTTTAAGTAAAGTCAGTTTCCCACCTGGACCCTAACTGATATAAATACATACAGGAATTGAAATGTGTATTTTATAACCCTCTAAACAGTTAAAATTAGCAATAATTAATGCCTGCCATGAGAGTTGTTTAAATTTATTCAATTTCATTTTAATTTAATTAAAACTATTTTCCTGAATTTTACTCAGTTATTTCAGTCTCAAAGTGACTCTAAACACATTCAGAACAATTGTTTCTTCAGAAATAGCAATATTCACATTCAACTGAGGCTCAGAATCCTTTCAACTAATCCTTTCTGATGGTGCTTTCATGGCCTGTTATTCTGCATTTTTATTTTTGTTTCTGTTTTTCTTTTCTTCTAAGCAGGAAGCCAGGAGTCTACAAAAAGAAGACTCAACTAAAATCCTAGGAAGTCTCAAAAAAGATAATCCAGTACGAAATAGAAAGCATGAAAAAGAAATCCAGTACGAAATTTTCAGACAAATCAAAATTCAGCACTTATCAAAAACATTTTGAAAATTTACTGGCTGGTTTAACTTGGGTGTGTGTTAAAGATACATCTTTTGCAGGTAAATGAAACACATATAGGAGGAAAACAAAAGTGAAAACCACTAAAAATTCTTCCCATTTTCCTTGTGGGTAGTAGCAGAGCTTCTCAACTAAGAGAGCTCAGTATTATTAGCTGACATTTACTTGCTTTTAATAAAACTTCATATACATATGTATAGAATCTGGTTTACATTTTTAAATTTAATTCGATATGTTGAATATGTTCATGTATATAGGGAAGTAATTATGAACAAATATAAAAATGATGCAGCACACCAAGTTTCCCCTAAATAAGGCAGGGGCCAGGTATTTATCTGCGGTCCATCTATGTGTTTGTTTCTGGGTTGATCTGGGTCCTTCTGCTTGCATCTGCAACTATGAGTGAGCTCTTCCTTTTAAATCATACATTTGTTCAAGGTTCTATCTGTAAGTATTGATTCTTAATTTCTTTTGCCCCTCTTCCTCCTCTTCTCTCACCTACCTCCAACGGCACCAGCTGTCGCCTTCTCCATACCTTCCTCCACTACTTCCAAAATTAACAAACTCAAGCATATTCTTTTATGTCCTTTTGCACACTCACAGATTTCCATACTTTGCTTCTGTCTTTATGGCTTGCTTATCTCACATAATGGTCCATTATGGACATCCTCCTACACATCTAATTCATTTTCTTTAATAAGCCAATCATTTCCCATGTTCTTCAAGGATTCCCCTGTTGGTGCATAATTACCTCATTCCCCAACAACCACCAGTTTTGTGACAAACGTATCCTGTGCCACAGCAAACATTTTTATGATGGAAAGTCTGTGTATGTCCTGAAATATATGTGCAAGTGAAATATAAATACAAACATTTTTAATGACTGATGTTTTCGTTTCCATGGGATAGATTTCAAAATTGACACATTAAAGGATGGGTATATTTTTATTTTGGTAAATACAGCCAAATGGCTTTACAAGGAGAATATAGCAATTTGATCTTCAACCTGTAAGTATGAAGATATTCTTTTCCATTTATCCCCAATAGCAGATCTCATAATTTTAAAAACTATTATTCCAATAGAAGTAAACGTATATTTTATTGGCATTTCAATTTTCATTGATTACTTGGGTAATTTAGCATCATCTATATTTTGTCTCTTTATTTTCATGTCAATTTTTAAATTGAGCTCTTTGTCAAATTTTAATTGAGATTTTTATCAATTAAAAATTCATAACTGCTCTTTTTATATTAAATTCATTCAGTCACTAGCTGTTACATTAATGCAAATATTTTGCCAAGATGCCATCTACCTATATCCTTGATTAAAGAATTATTTTTAAGAAATAAAGCTTAAACTTTTAAAATAAATCATTCTTTCATTTTATAACTTCTCAACTTTTAATGGTAATGAAGGAATCCTCAACACCTCAACACTTAGATTGTTCACCTCATCTAATTTATCTTCAAATGTTTTTCATTTTGATTCTCTTAATGTAAGAGAATTACCCCATTCCCCACAAAAACCAGTTTTGTGACAAATGTATACTGTGCTACAGCAAACATTTTTATGATGGAAAGTCTGTGTATGTACTGAAATATATCTATCTCTCTATCATCTATTAATTTATATGGTGTAAGGGTTCAACTTTGTCTTCCAGATTACTTATTGCATTCACAATGTGAATTAAATATATTATATATTAAATTTATTTCCAACTTCTAGCCAGCAAATTTATTAATTCACATAAATAAATATACTTCACCATAGTGTTTTAATGTTAGTAGCTTCGTAGTGTTTTAAAAATAACTTAAAATGCTAAGTCTCTCCTCACTATTCCTCTTTTAAAAGCATATTGAACATTTTCAGGCATAAATTCCTTTGAATTAACTTTTAAATAATTTAACATATGTTTAAACAATAGAAATTTAATTTGCTATTCTTGGATGTATATATTAATTTTGGAAGAATTTATGAATATTAGATATTAGATATTTTTAGCTAGGAACATTGTAATCTTTCAATTTAAGATTTTGTTTAAAGTCATTCAGTATTTATTTTTATGTACTTTTACCTGATGTAACAATGTTACCTGCTTTAAAAATTTTTTTCCCCAGATGATTTATAATTTTTTGTTTCAGTGAGGTGGATTTCTTCTTATTATTTCCTTTTTTCTTTTTTCCTTATTTCTTTTCTCTAACTGCATATTGCTATTTACTAATGCCCACAAATAGTTCTTCTACTTGTTTACACTACCAAATTCTCCAAATATTTTTTAAACTATAGTTACTAATGCATTCTGGAAAACAATTACATGATCAGTAAAGAGAAAAATATCTCATTTTCTATTTTTCTTATATTATTCTAATTGCTAGTATCTCTAAAATAATTCTGAAAAAGTAATTGTATAGTGGGCCTCCTGTCCCTACCTGGCTATTTATTTTAATAATACAAGTTAAGGATTTTACCATTTAGAATAATATTTGCTCCTAGCTTTTGAAAAACTTTTGCTTTTTAGTATCATATTCATGATTTTTTTATTCCTCCATTTCATAGGGTTTTTATTAAGAATGGTGTTAAAATTTATCAAATGCTATTTAGTATCCTTGATATTATTATTGTAAGATTTTCTTCCTTTAAGATGTTGAATTACTAAATTATTTTACTTGATTTATTGAGATTTTTGTACTCCTGAAACAGATGCTTATTTACTGTATATTTTGATGCCACATTGGATTCTATTTTCTCATGTTTTTAGAAAATATGCACTATATCTATTTCCATAAATTATATAGATTTTATTTTCCATCTTCATTAAGTTTTGATTTCAAGCTTATGATAGCTGGCTTCCTAAAATAAAAGGAAAATCACAGGTAGCTTTCCATCTTTCCTGGACTAGTGTAACTATCATTGAAATTGCCTGTTCTTTAAGGGTTAAATAGAATACACCTGTGAATTTTACTGGTGTTAATACCTCTAAGATTAGTTCTTCACTCTCCTTCACATTCTTTTCACTCATTGTTGCCTATCCAAATTTTCCATTATCTTTTTCTCTAGGTTTTAAAATTTGCTGTCTTAGAGCTGCATGTACTTCTTTTATATACATATTTTAACCTCCCCCATATATCTTGTTTTATCTCCTTCTTCATTCCAAATTTTACACACACACACAAACACACACATTTATTATAGATATCCTTCATTTTCCCTTTATCAATTTCATTCAAGTTTTATCTACGTTTTTGTTCTTTTGGATTTATTTATCTATTCTATTTTATTTTGTATCATGGCATCTTTTTTTATATATCATTTCCATCTTCTTAGTTTATTTATATGTATTTAATTTCTTTTAAGACTTTCCCAAAATGAGTATTAAAATTACTTTGTTTTGCATTTATTCTAATAATGAAGTAAGTTAAGATTTCCTCTGAGTGAAGATGTTTTTCTGTATCTCGAAGATTTTAGTATAAAATGTTCTTCTATTATTTGCTTTCTAAATATTATGTAACATTTTTTAACTTCCATTTTGAGTCAACAAATATCCAGAAGACTATTTCTTAATTTCAATGATTATTTCTTTTGCTTATTATTTTATTGTGCATTTCAATTATGCTGAATTATTATCCAAGAATGTGACCTTCTTAAATTAAAAAATAATAGGATTGCCCTTTCTTTCAGTACTTGAAATTTTTTTGTGATTTTTCCCTGATACATATAACAAAAGATTACTTTTTTTAAATTTAAAGGATGTTTAAAAATGACTTTTTAAAACCTTTAAATCAACTTTTAAAAATTTATTTAGGGTGGGTTAAAGGTGGTTCAGTGGCAGAGCTCTTGCGTGGAATGCCAGAGGCCTGGGTTCGATTTTCGGGTCCTGCCCATGTAATAAAAAATACATATACACATATATATGTATATATATAATAGGAGACTGCCCATGCCCCCCCCCCCAAATTATTTAATAAATTGCTTTGTTGATTATATGATTCCAGTCTTCTGTGGCTTTTTTCTTCTAGTAGTCTGCTTGACTCGGAGAAATGTACACTGAAATCTCTACAATATTTTTCATCAACTCTTTTCATTTAGGGTTATTTTGCATTAATATTCAGTTACTAAGCTGTCTGCTGCATGCACGCTTGTTAGATTTCAGTGAGAGTTTATCATATTTTGTAAGTTAAGACTTTCCCACCACATAATGCCCTCCCTCATCCTGCGTAGTGCTTTAGTATTAAATTCTACTTCATCTCATTCATCTCCACACTCCACTCTCGATATTCGCATTTTCTGGCACTACTTTTGCCTTTCCCTTTACAGCCAACATGATAGAAAGCATTCACTGTCTCTTTTAAACATCACACAGCTATTTTGCTTTTGTTTACTACAAACTTAAAGTTTTATTCTTTTCATAGGAAAATTCAATGTGTTCACATGTATTGTTACAATTGAAACCCTTGACTTATTTTTTCTTGTTAATTTGATTGTATCACCTTATTTTACTCTTTGCATCCTCCTTTTTTAAAAAAAATCATTCTCCCTCATCCCCCATTTGATGCAAGAGTCCTGTACATTCTATTTATTAAAGATTATCTCCGCTCATACACTCGCAATCAAATATATGTTTCTCTACTATTGTACAAGAAATGAGATATCTACTATCTACCCACCAAGGAACTCCTTTCATCTCAGCTTCCCTACTCTCCAGTAAGATGAGTGCATGTGTCTCAAATATTAACTAAATATAGTTGTATTAAAACTACTTCTACTAGAGAAATATATTTATGGATGCTAAAGGAGAAGAGGTAACAATTCTGCATTTAATCATAAAATACAGAGAAGAAGGCTAATACAATCATTCAGCTTAATGGGTTATATAAATCTGGATATTCATGATAATGCTATACTACGAGCATTACTACGAGCAGTCATATAGAGATTATATAGAAAACTAGCTAATATGTAAATTAAGGGGTTTTAAAAGATCAGTATGCTATCTTATTCTTGTCTGCCTTTTATCTGACAAAACTGTGTGGGTATTTTAAGGAATTTTATTTTTTTTAAATTAAGGAATAAAAATGCTCTGCTGATTTTTTGATGGAGAAATTACCAAGATAATGTATGTTTTAATGATTAAATTTTAGCCCTTTGTGGGGTTTTATTAAAAATAAGTGAAGAGAATTTTACAATTTATTAAAATGAGACTTATTTTAACTTATCGCTTTTTATTTCTAAGCTTCAACCGCTCTGGGTGAGAAATCTATAATTACATGGAGATAAAGAAATCTTTAGATCCTTTATTAGGCTAATTCAGCAATGCAGGATTGTTAAATATATAAATGGAAGGAGCTATATTACATAGGAAATATTTAGTATTTTATATATTATATAAATTGTTTTGTTTTTTGTTCTATAATTGCTATATGATTTAAAATACATCTATTAATAATAATGATCTACATGAGCAAACTGTTGTTGTTCATTAAACAGGCAATACAAATTAAACTAATAATTATGAGTTCATGCAGTGTTCTAGTCTATACGCTAAAAAGGTGGCCAGGTAAGTTAGAAACAATTCATAATATGAGAAAATTTATAACCTAATGTGATTTAGCCTTGTGCAATGTGGAAGGGCAGTGATGAAAATGGAATCAAATGGATATAGCAAGCACAAAGCATAAAAATAACACAAAATCCTAATTAAATACGGCACAAAATATTAATTTTATTAGAAAATAATTTTATGATACTCTTATATCTTAAGTACATTTGCGAGTAATTGCCACTTGACTTACTTTCACCTGTTGAATAATCCTGTGGGTCAAGTATCCCTGATTCCTGCAGTGACCTAATACAGGAGTCCACCAGCTCAAGACCTGTTGTAAGTTCATCTTCAATATCTTTTTGACCATCTGAAATAAAATGTTTTAAAGTGGTGAATATCAATGTTGATATTAAAGCTTTAGGTTATTATTTAATAATCAGAAGTATCTTAATCACACCTTTATGACTTCCTCATTAGAAATCACATTGCATATCTAATGAGATTGGTCAACCAGCATTAAAGCCAAGGTCAGCCAATTTCATATGCCCACAAACAAGTTGAGGAATTGAGAGAACTTAACTCCTTTGAAATCATGAACTGTCAAAACATCTTCATTTCAATTTTTCTTTCATGGCGCTGTCAGATTCATATTCATGAATCTCTTTCTAAAGTTCACAAGACAATAAAGACAACTGATAGATGTAGAAGTGTTAGTGCTCATCAAGAAATTATATATACTTTACCTTGGGACTGCCAATGAAACTGTTCTTCTGCTGAACTGTAAAAAAAGAGAATACACAGGTATAATGCATTGATTGGAAAAGAAACGACCCTAGACTTACAAGACACAAAAAGGCACATTAGGATACCAATGGTGTTTCCCTGGCTCGTCAACTTCTTACTGAGAAAGGGATCCCATTTTGATACACTCTCCATTTTAATCGATTTGCTATACAACCCTTTTGATTCATAGAGATTCACATTGGCAACTAATCATTGTTGGAACAATCTTCAGAACAGCTCATCTTTTTACAAGGCCCAACCTAGTGTACTTATTCCTAATAATAACTACTACATGGGTGCACATTTACCCAATTTTACTTATTTGAAGATGTAAAGTCTGAATAGTGTTACAGAGACTTTGTAAGGAAACATAAAGAAATAACTTTCTCCTTTTTTACTGTAAAGGAAGACAGAATAAGTCTATGCCTTCCTTTAGACATCTCATATGAGCAGTTCCTTTCAGTTGATTATTACAGCTGAAAGTAAGTATTTTAAAACTGATGACACTTGGCCACCAATTGAATATACATTTCTGAAATTCTCACTTTGCAATGCATCTTATAAAATGATGCAGCTAGAAAGGGTTGTTCAGAATGTGATATGCCACAGACATTGTGCAGATTGGATCCTTGCAGAAGGATAGATTTATTTGGGATGATGTATTAACTGTGAAATATATGAATACATTTAAAATTCCTAAATATGAATAACTCTTTCCTTTTATAAGCAAACACTTCCTACATCCCTTTTCTTAATATGTCAGTAATAGGTGACAAATCTAGATGCCAATTACTGACAGGCATCATTCTGAGAATGATTTTCTCCACTTATTTCACTAGCTTCTATGAACAGCTTATCAGTTTCACAATAGCAAGTGGATTTTAGACCTTTAATTCGTTCTGTAGAGAGAGCTTCTGAATACATTTATGGGAGGGGGCAGGAATTCTGGTATATTTTAGTGTGCCATGATTGATGTAAATGAATACCCAAGTAGTCCCTTAAGAAACACGTGACTTTTATGAGGTATCTTGCTTCTGAGCCAATGTATTTTAGCAAAATGGAAAATGGTTTTACAATGATCAGAGCTACAGACAGGATTGACACACGAAATGATATCATGAATTCAGTACAGTGCAAATTTTTCTTGCTTGAAAAATGATGTAATATTATAAAGTACTGATATCTATCCACAGAGTTTAAAGTAAATACAAATGTAGCCCTGAAATCAATATTTTAAAAACTTCAGGGCAGGTTTACTTATGAAGTAGCATTTCATATATGGCAGGCACATCTTAAAATTCAAGAATTATCATAGTAAACCAGAACCATGGTCATTCTGGCTATATTCATACTCTAAGAAGGCCACTAATCATTATTTTTCAAAGACGTGGCTATCAAAATATTAATGTTTAAAGATCAATCCAATCGATCATTTGCACAAACTGGACTAGACTCCAGTCGTATTGATTCTGAGTACATTTGTATGCTCATGTGCCAGAAACACATATAGCATTTCTTAAACACAAGTATTCATGGTTCCCCCAGAGAACTCCAAAATCAGAAACTCTAGGGGCTGGGTTGGGAATAGGCATTAGTGTGACAAGACTTTCAGATGATTCTTATGGACAGCTAACTTTAAAAACCACGCATATTATTTTATTATTGAGGTTAAATTCACATAGTATAAAAACACCACTTAACTATCTTAAAGTGTATAATCCAGAGACATTTAGTATATTCACAAATTTGTGCAACCACCACCTCTATCTAGTTCGAGAACAATTTCAGCATACCAAAAAGAAGCCCCTACTCATTAAGTGGTCACTCCCTATTTCTCCTTCCTCTAGGCTCTGGAAACCACTCATCTGGCTTCTGTCTCAGTGGATTTGCCTATTCTTGATATTTCATATAAAGGAATAATATGATATGTAGCACTTATGTCTCACTTCTTTCTCTTAGCTCAAGGCTTCCACGGTTCACCCACATTGCAGCATGTATCAGTACTTCATTGCTTTATGTGGCTCAATAGTATTTCATTTCACGGATTGGATAATATCATCATTAAGGATTCATGATACATTTAGAGCTGGCCCACAACTTCATTCTTCTACATTTTAAATCTGGACAAACATTCAAGGTGGTGTTATATTTTATGAAACAATATATAAATTCTCATGTTATATTCCATCAAGATTTCCTGTTACCTGTATGCTATGACATTCCTAGTGTTAGTACAGCCATTCACTAAATGCTTATTATATATCAAGACCTTGCTAGCGCACAAGTGTTGCAAATCTCTACTTTTATGGATGGGAAAGAATAGGCTTAGTAATGCTAAGTAACTTGATCATGTAGCGCACAAGGGACTCAACAGAAATTCAAAACTGTCCAACTCCAAGGTCATGTAGCAGATCCTCATTATTTGCAGATTCCAAATGCATGGGTTCATCTACTTGCTGGCAAATCAACACTTGACACACTTGTGTGGCATTCACACATGAACATGAGAAGAGTGGTGAACAATTTGGTTCACCCAACAAGCGTGTTCCCAGCTGAGGTCAAACAAGGCAACGCCTGGCCTTCTTGTTTCAGATGTCACCCAGAAAATAAGTGTTCTTTAGGCAGTGTCTTCGTTTGCCCAACTGCTATGACAAATACTGTGCAAGAGCTTGGCTTATATAAAAGAACTTACTGGCTCATGGTTTCAGAGGGTAGAAGTCCAAAATCAAGGAGATGGCAAGGTAATACTTTGTCCCCAAAGTACAGAATTCTGGTGCTAATTTGCCAAATTCCTTGGGGCTCCTTGGCTTTTGCATGTCTGCCCCCCATCACATGATGCTCTTCCTTTCTCTGTCTGCTCTTCTGGTTTCCACTGACTTTGGGCTTCTGGCTCCTCTCTGGCTTCCTCTGAATAACTCAATTTGAATTTCTTGGGTTTATAAAGGACTCTAGTGATACAGGTTATAGGCCACTCTGATTCAGCTGGGCTACACCTTAACTACAATTCTATAATTAACGGCTTCAAAAGATTCCATTTACACCTGAGTTCACACCTACAGGAACATGGGGTAAGATTATGTCTTTTGTGGGGCACATAATTCAACCTACTATGGGCAGCATATTCATTGCTTGTTTTTTTTCATTTTTGCACTTTTTAGTGGTGATTTCACTGTTTAAAATGGCCCCAAGCCCAGGACTGAAGCGCTGTCTACTGTTCCCATGCAGGAGAAGCCTATATACAATATGCCTTATGGAGAAATTTCAGATAAACTTCATTGGTGAGTTATCCTACTATTGGCTGTGAGTTTAATGGTAATTATTGTTGATTAATGTTAAATAAGGTCTCTTCAAGCAGAAACAAACATAAAACAAGGTTATGTATTAAGTGGCTGATGAAATGTTGCAGCCTGAGGCTGGCAGGAACCTAACCCTGTATTTCCCCCTGGGGCAGTGGTTCAGTATTTGCTAATTCTGTGTTCACAGATACTTATAGAACATAATCACTGCAAACAATGACAATCTAACTCACAATCAAAAGATAGAGAGGGAAACTTGCTTAAATTACCACCTACTTAAATCAGTAAGAGTGAATGACTCAGTGGAAGCTATTCTCAGGGCTCAGAAAATCCAGCTGACCTCTCTTTCCAGGCACCTGGGAGAACATACGACAGAGCCATACAAAAGGCTGAGAGCAGAAGTGACCAGTGTCATTGCCGACCTCGAGCACTGAAGGACAGGCATGAAATCTGTGTGCTCTCTCTTTCCCCAAAACCTGTGTTGAAATGGGCCTCTGGGAACCACGAGAGGCAAAGCATCCTGCCAACCAGGAGAAGGCGCAGAGCTTAATTGAGCAACAACCCATGGTTGAGTTACGACTCTGATGTCGGGGAGCTGGAAGAAAATGTCCTGGGTCTCCCTAGCACATTTTCTGGGGGGTGGCAGAGCTTTAGCTCATCCTTTGGGATTTGTCTGCTTGTCCATAGCAATGGGTATTTTTATGTGTAGGACTATACATGACACTGTCACATAATATTTAATTTTTTTTTTGCTCATCTCGCTGATCAAAATTGCTTGAATTTTACAATGCAACAGAAACAAGAGCAAATTTTTTTTTTATTGCAATTGAAAATACCATTGACATTGAATATAAAAGGATCTTATCAAACAGAGGCACCTTCCTTTTGGGCAAAGAGCATTAATCACTTCAGTGGTTTCCTTGCTTCCTTTAGCACAGTTAAAATGCATTAAAAGGATGACTATTCACAGAGAATAGAAGTCCCAAGAGAACCTGATTTGGATTTTATTTCTCTTAAGTGTACATTTTATGCACTCTGTTAGGGAATTCTATGCAATTGCATATTTCATGCATTTGATTCCTTCTCTTAAAAATTGTTCTGAGGTGGATTTTAAAAAGGCAAACATTATTTATTCAACTGTACAAATTGTGCCTGTGTCTTCAGGTATCTAGATATTACCCATGTAATCTTTCTCCCAGTCATATAATTCAGTTTTATATAATAGAAAAGTCATTTCTGAAGCTGTTGTAACATAAATGCATTTTCAATTTCAGGAAATAAAGTTTGCTTTCACTGCTGAAATGCTATTTCTGGAAACAGAAATCATCTCTAGAGAATTAAAATTCAAAACAATATAGATGCAATTTAGATCATACATATTTAAACATACCTATGCATAAAATCTACACCCCAGTAACTATGATTGTTATTGATAACAAAGACTACCAGAGGTACTATTTAACCTTTACACATACACAGAACTAGGTGATGCTAAGACAGGACTTTTAAAACAATATATTAAAAGCCAAATCTTAATAGTTAACACTTTCGTAGCTCTCATTTTGCACCAGGGACTGTTTTAAGTGCTTTACAGTTACTCTTCATAACAAACCTTTTTGCTAGAGGTACTATTAGTCCCATTTTATAGACAATGAAACCAAGGTAAAAAGAGGTTAAGGAAACTGCTGGAGGTCCCACATCTGGCAAGTAGTGGATCAAGATCATGATTTGGGTGCCTGCTTTCATAACTCACCTTCCGAGCCACCATTCTAGTCACACATTTGGCAGCTCACGATTCAACTACAATGGATTTACAAATTTTTTTAAAAAAGGCACATTCTGGGAGAAGATATTTGCAATTTACGTTACTTGCTTACAAAGGATTAGTATCTAGAATATATTAATAATTCCTACAGCTCAATAAGATAGAGATAAACAAAAAGAGTAGACATGAGTTCATCAAATACATGTAGGAGTTGGGAAGTAGAAAAATCAAGAACACCTCGCCAAGAAATACACATATTTTATAATAATATAATATTATGATAACATAATATACTCGACTCTCAGTAACGAGGAATAAAAGTGAAACACAAGAACCACTTTATACACCTTAAGATTTTCAAGGAATTCGAAAATCTGATAGCACTAAGGGGAAGTAAGAGCGCTCGTACAATGTGGGGGGGAGTAAATTCAGTGAGCTGGTTGGGAGAGCTATGAGATAACACCTGGGAATGTCGGTGACTACCCATCTGCCCTGCAATTCTGCTTCTAGGCAGACACTCCAGCAAAACCTTTGCACCTTTGCAAGAAGATTTCATGGCAGTTAATGTTTATATTGTCAGTAACAGAAAAAAACAAATGGAAACTAGCTAAGCAAATGAGCAATAAGGAGGTGGAAAAATATCATATAATTGCATAACCTATATTGCATAGATATGGAATGAATACTATTCAGCAGTTAAAATAAATGAGCTAAATACCTATATATTAACATAGTTCTCAAAACCAAGGCAGAAATTAGTCCACTATTTCTAACAATTTGTATACTTTTGGGGAAGGCTTGCCTTATTGCACTGGCTAGGTCCTCTAGTACAATGAAAAATCGAAGTGGTTAGAGTAGGTATTATTTTAAAGAGAAAACTTTCAACGATTCATCATAAATACGAGATTTACATTTTGTTTACTTGCTTTCTTTAGTATGTTGTTGTTTCTAGAAATGTTTTATCTAAGTTCCCTTCCATTCTTACTTTGCCAAAACTGTTGAGAAAATCATTGAACTGTAATCCTTTAGTGTGTTAATGAGGTGAGTTACATTATTGAATAATGTTCTAGTGCCAAACAAAATATCTGACTGCAGAATAACCTCAATTTTGTTATGAGGTATTAGCCTTCGTATGTTGTCAAGTTCATATGAAAATATTTTGGTCAGAATTTCTACATTTCTGTTCGTAAGTGAGAATAGCTTCTGATTTTCTTGACTCCTATTTTTCTTATTTGTTTGTGGTATCAAGATTTTACTTCATAAAATTAATTCAAATATATTTTCATTTCCTGTTGTCAAACACACATACACACACAAGGCAGAGCAAAATATGCAAGTTGCCTATAACAGCTCAAGTATGTAAATTTTAAAAACACCCACTAAACAATTTTGTTTATAAAGGCATAGATATATAGAACATAAAACATACGTATTAAAAAAATACACCTGTATATCATGATGAGAGAAATGAGTCTGAGTGGGGATATAAAGGGAACTTCACTTTTATCCCTAGTGTCTTACTTTATAAAAAATAACCTGCAATTATTAGGATATGTTTCCATTTGCTAATGCTGCTGGAATGCAATATACCCGAAGGGCATTGGTTTTTATAAAGGCAATTTATTAAGTTACAAGTTACAAGTCTAAGGCTGTGAAAATGTCCAAATTAAGGTAACAAAAAGCTGGTACCTTCTCGGAGGGGAAGGCAACCGGCATCTGGGACACTTCTGCCAACTGGGAAGGCAGGTGGCTGAGGTCTGCTGGTCCCTGCTCCTGGGTTCCTTTGCCCTCAGCTTCTGAGTTCAGTGGCCCTACAAGTGTCTGGGGACCTCATGTAGCTTCTCTGGAGCAAACTCAGGGTTTTATTTCTTAGCATCTCCAAACGTCTCTGTCTCTTGGTTTCATCTCTCTGCTCTCTGAGTCAGCAACTCCAGGTTCTGGCTATTTCTGTGAAATCCTTGCTTAGCACCTGGGGTATTTCTGTCTGCATCCTCTCCGCCATGAGTGAGCACTCTTAAAAGACTGCAGAAAAATGGATTAAGACCCATCTTGAATGCGCGGGGTCACAGCTCTGTAGAAATAGTCTAATCAAAGATCCTACGCACAACTGGGTGGGTCACATCTCCATGGAAACAGTTTAATCAAAAAGTCCCACCCTAAGCAGTAGGTCTGCCCTCATAAAATTGGATTAGGATTAAAAGAATATGGCTTTTCTAGGGTACATAACAGTTTCAAGAATAGCACAGGACAGATATCATCATTAATTTAAAAAAAAACTTTGATACTTGGAATACGGGAGAAAAAAACAGACCTGATTTTTGCATTTAGATATATGCTTAGTTAAATGCTTAGATAAATCTTTGCAATTCAATTCTGCATGATATTCTCAGAGTTGCTAGGATCATTCCTAGTGAAAAGTCTTATGATGCAAAATAATATAAGTACAAATAATAGAGGGAAATAATGCTTTAGAGCTATGTTCTTCCCCCCATTTTGCACATGAGAAAAATTATAGTATCACCTTTACTTTCAAGTTTGATATAGTTTGGACATTTCAAGTGAGCACCAATAACTCAAGTTCTTGAGGGCATGAAGTGGGGACAGTGGGCTCGTTTAAAGCAAAGAATAACCTTTGAGTTTCTTGAGAAGTGATTTTCACCTCATCATTTCCAGCATGATACTCTGCTTACCAACCTCCAAGCTATTTCTAATAAAAAATTATATATATATATATATGAAAGTTCAGGAAGTTTTCTTAATATCAGCAGGAGACCCAAAGCAAATCATTCCTGTGATACTGGTCTGTAAGGAACCTGCTCAAATTCATTTTCTTATTTCCTATTTCAACTTCTCAATGCCCAAAGCACCAATCTCTACATTGCATCATATGGCCTATTATGGCACATGATAACTTTCAAAATGTAATAAAGGTAAGGAACTATGAGGTTTTTGCTGGTTTTCTTTCAGGTTAAGCAATGTAACCTAAAATATAAGCCAGAGAAACTAGTGAGAAATAAATTGCTCCAAAATGGTTTGATTCTAGCTGACAGGAGCAAAAGATCTTTATATGAAGAATATTCTTTCTTAGATCACTTCTATATATATTTATTTGCATATATATTTATCTATGAATAGAGGTATTTATTTGTAAAATAGTTATCTTTAATATTTTGAAAGAGATTGTTTTTGAGAATGGGGTTTTACATGCAGCCTATCACAAGAATAGGAATTGGTCGCAAAATGAAATGACCTTGATCAAAAGTCCCAAATGCTTTGGACATGCAAGATATTCTGTTAAAAATGGAGAGAAGTGGGGCCCCCTGGAGCTCTTCTTTGGGCTGCTGTTGCCCTTTCATGGGAGTGCATGCTCTCCAGAATTTGTTTTTTAGACTTGAAAAATAACCCTGCCCCTCCCAGGATGCTCTGTGGAGCTGATTTTCCTTTTGTTTATTGCCTTGTGAACTGTACAGGCCCCACGTGTGCAACATTCCCAAACAATGATGTGCCATCTCAGCCATTCAGTTAGAATCTCTGTTTCCTTTTCAAATCATACATTTTCTTTTGGCTTTAACTATTTTTATAAAAAAATAAAATTTCACAACTATCATTAAAATATTTGTGGGGCTACGAGAGGTGCCCAGGGCAGTCCCAAACCCCTGACCCAGGAGAGGCGTGTGCAGTGGTCAGCGTGTCAGTTCTGACACCATGTGGCCAGGGCTACACTCAGCTCTGCGGCTTCCAAGCGGGGAAACCCTGGGCAAGTCAGTGAAGTCCCCGTGAGCATTCAATGAGCCCGTTTACATCAGGGGACGAGCCCAGGACCTGGGCCCGCTTCCTGCTTTATTTCTTATTATTGAAGTGGTTCCTAAAGGGGGGTTCCCATCACCATCATCTCATCACATGGGGTGCACTGAAGTCCACTGGGGGAAGGTCAAAAAGGATTGAACCTGGGGAAGGGGGCGCAGTGGACATTAGAACAAACCCCAGGCATGGGGGTGCCTGCTCCCAGGCAGCAGCATGTCACCAGTCCAGTGAAAAGGGGCAAAATACAGCTGCCCCAAAGACCTGGTGAGTGTTTACTCATGGAGGGCGGGAGCTTGCAGAAGAGAGAGGCCCAGCACCGGCCGTCCAGGGCCTTACAGTGGGTCGGGGCCTGCCTAGGAAACCGGGAAGGACTAGGGGGATGAGTTATGAAGAGGAATGTTTGAGACATGACCACACACAGTCCCACTGATCTTGCGAGTCACTTACTTTCTCTAAGCTGCAGTTTCCCCTTTTGTGGATGAGATCTCACCAGCCTCTTCCCCATAGGGTTGCTGGCAAAGTTAAGTGGATGATGTATATAAAAAAATGATAAAAATGTGCCAAGATCACGGAAAGCAGTAAAGAGAGTAAGCTGTTACTATCCCATGTTTGGGAGGAGAGGCCCAGGGGAGGCCACTGATTCAGAGAACAGAAAGGTGTTTGACATCCACATGGAATCCAATTTGTTTTTGTTTGAGAGCCAACATATCACTCAAATATGTTACAGGCTGTGCAGAATTTATATTGTCTACCTTTTCTTTCCACATGAAATGGGGAAGAAAGAAGGAAGTTGGTGATTTCCAAAGAAAGGTGATTTGCTTTAAATCCGGGAGTTTCCAATCAGCGCAGAACAGGGGCCTCTCTTGGCAACTGCCGCTGTTCCTACTATCCTACAAACCACAAAGATCATTTACTATTTTCAAAACTACGGAAGAAAAGAAATTAGAGCCAGGTTACTATTATTAATTTCTTTTTAACATGAGCCAGGAGAAATTTATATCCCTAAGCCAATTCTGTGGGAGTTGGCGATTGACAAATTAACCAGGCAAATGATACATCAAACTGGTAATGGAGTCCACGTCGTAACCTGACATACACTTAGTTCCTACCTTTATCGCAGAACATACAACATGTCCTGTGTGTGAGCTAGTCACACAGAGGGAAACAAGGAGAATTAACACAAAGTCTGCTTTGTTCTCCTTCCATGGAAATAAATATTCCGGACTCTAAAGGCCACAAAGAATTAGCCACAGGCTCAATCACTGTAAATGTGCCATCTGCACAAAAACCAAGCTCTTACCATGAAAAAAAAATACATTCAAGTTTCTCTTCTTCAAATGCCTTTTATAATCTTGGCGTTGATTGCAGTTATATTACAAGAGTCCCATTGTATATAAAATTCAATATTAGGAGGAACAAACCAATGGTGTATAATGAACTAAAAAAAATTCTGACATTTTATCTCTTTCTATAGTTTTCTGGGGGGCTTGTCATGCATGGGCTAGGTATTATTTTTCAAATGTTCTCACTACTGCACCAGGATTTTACAGCAACATTTCCAAATGCCATCCACACTGGGAAATAAAGTACATAATGTCTTTGCCAGTGGGCATTCTGTAAATTGGAATGTAGTAAGTTGCAAATCCAAATGGACAGGGAAACTGCTCTTCAGTTGACTTGGAGATCTTATAACATTCCGAAGTACCTTCCAAACCATCAAAAGGCAGCACAGTTTATGTGGTTTATGTGCTAGGTGTACACTGCTGGATGATTATGCATTGTGACATTAATAATTCCTCTTTGGTGTTCATTATAGCTCACAATTAGATACTTGAGTAACATGAGCATTTCATTTCTTGATTCTGCTAGTGAAGACAGAGCTCACTGAATTTTGCAGTTTGATCATTCATAATTGATTTCTTAGGCAGGAGACGAATAGTTGGTGTGTCTTAGAGCTGGTGCCTGGTATCAAGTTTCTCAGATATTCCAAATTTATGTCTCTAGCATTCACTATCTTTTTTGTTCCCAGAATTATCCCATGGTTGGGATCCTCTCAGTAGAGTTAGCTTTCCTTAATTGTGGGGCCAACTCTGGACCATATGAGGGGGTCAAGCTGAAACTGATGATGCATGAAAAAGAAATTTCAATTTCAGGGCCCTTATAGAGCATAAACCATGTGATAATCACAAACAACAACTGTTGTAGTGCCATAGATCTTCACCTCCTCATGAGCAGCAGTAAGCCTCAAACCATGCAAAGTGTCAGTTAACATTTAGAGGATGCACACATGTTCATAGTAGGTTTATTCATAACCCCCTAACTGGAAACAACCAAATATCCTTCAACAAGTGACTGGCTAACCTCCAGACCTGGGTGAATATGGAGCAATAAAAAGGAATGGGCTTTTGGCATCTGCAACTAGAGACAACTTGGAGGGATCTCAAGAGATTTGTGTTGAGTGGAAAAGAAACAATTGGAGAAGGTCACATTATGATTCTGTTTATCTAAATTTTTGCATAACTACAGTTATGTGAAGTGTTACTACTGGGAGAACTGGATAAAGGGTACAAGCAGCTTCCTTGTCTAATTTGGGCTGGGAAAAGGGACTTCTGGGAATCTATAATTATTTCAAAATAAGATGTGAAAATATTACACTTAGTGGGGTATGGTTTGGTACCTCTTTATTTTCTTTTCCCTGAACTGGATGTCATATGTATACTATGACACTACAGGAATAGTGAAATACAGAATGGAAGTGAGGAAGGTAAGGTCAGGTCAGGTCAGGTAAGGTAAGGTAAGGAGAAATGCAGGAAGGAAAAAGAAAATAAAAACAGTGCTTACTTCTGATTATCCATTTAGTTCTTCATCTGCATCATCCAGAGCTTAGCTTACCCTGCCCTGATTCATTCCTGTTTGTTTTGTGAATGAAGCCGCTATCCCTGGAGCATCATACACGAATCACACCGCCCATTGCCAATTGCGAGGAACTGTGCTGCTCCAGAACCTAAACTCACCCATTGTATCTAAGCGTCTCTGCTCATCAGGCTCCTGTATTTATTTCCACTGCCATATGTTTCAGAAGAAAATTAAAAGTGAAATTTTGGCTTACAACACTAGAGCTAAGTACAAGTCTTAATGCATTCTACTTGGTTCCAAGACACCTCACACGATGTAATTTGCGGGCTCTCGGGAAGCGTATGCGTTGTTTGGCTCTCGCCTGGCAGACACACTTCCCGCTCCTCCTGCCAGTTCACAGGGAAGCCACTACAGCACCAGGCTCATTCCACAGAAGCCCTTCCCACTTTCCCAGCTCCTGGAAACTGGTTTACTGGAGTCACAACTGTCTGTCGCTATCCATATTTATTATGATGAATAAAAGCCCCACATTAATATATTCATATATTTTTTCTTCTGAATATGTAACATCAGATATTTGAAACTACCAAACTGGATCAGCCTCCCCACCTTCTCCAGATACCGGGCAGCTGTGTCTGTCCTGGGGTTCTCTTTTCACAGGAAGAGGGGGGTTTGAGTATGAAGTCTCATAAAATTATTGCACCTCAAATCAAATGCATAAAACTGTTAAAAAATTCAATTCCATGAACTGAAAATCTCCTAATGTTCTTAAAATACTTAAAGCATATCTTCCCAGAAATCATTTTTGACATCCTTCATTTCAATCCATCCGTCTATCCATTCTTCAGTCTGATTGTTCCTTGAAACCCACTCCCCTTAAGTGGAGCTTTGTGTCAGCTCTTGTGCTATAAAGAGCTCTGAGGCTGGAGGATATGAGTAACTCTACCCATCACAATTCCCTGCTGCCTGAGAGGAACACAGAGCAATCCTATCCCCTCCCTAACTTCCATGTCCTCATATATACTGGGATAACAGCACTAGGGATGGTTTCCTGGGCAAGGGACCTGTGCCGTTGGAAAAGTGCTCTGCTGTTGTCACCATCTTGAAACGCTTAATGATTTTATCTTTGAACTTGCATTTTGCAAGTGAATAATGGAGTAGGCACATGAGCCGAGGAGACAGGCACAATATGTGTGTGCTTTGTTCCTGCTGCCCTATTCACATATAGCATTTGCAATGCCCGGGTAGAGCAACGGTGTGTCTTGGGAATTGAGCCCAACTCAAAGCAAGTACAGGGTAAGTGCGCTGCATCTATGACTGAGTAAGCAGGAGTGCAGACAGCCCAAAAGGGACATGCTTTCCCTTTGAACCAGTGTTTTGAATGCGTAAAGAAGGCAATGGTGTTCTAATAAGCAAGAACACCCAAGGAATCCTAGCATATCCTTTCTTATTTGTATTACTTCTCTCTATTAGTCAAAAGTTATGCTGAAAATTATTATCTGGAGAAAAGGAAAAGAGACGGCAACCCACAGCTCCATTCCTTTTCAGTTCGTCCTTACTTGACAATAGGCCAAAACTAGAGAATGTGGGTAGAATCTGTGCATGTCAAGAAGTGAAATAAAAACTGTTGTGTTCAAGTTTTGTGCAGTGTCTCTACCGTTTGGTAAGAACAAACTATATATGCGGGTATGGGCTACAGAATGTGAAATACATAATTTCAGTGCTTCTGCATATGAATTAAATGCTTTTATGTTAGCCTTTAAATCTGGCATTGCACAAAATAAAGATGAATGGTAATATACATGCCAATGATTCAAAATTTGAATTTTTCTTTACTTAGAATGGCATGAAATTGCAAATAATAAACACCACGACAAGTAAAGAGAGAGACTGTGGAAGAAAGGGAAAAAGCTTTAGTACTTTTAAAATACCGTTAAGGGAATTTTTTTTCTGATTTTTGAACAAAAAGCCCCACATTTTCAGGTAGTCGGCCCTGAACATTATCTACCTCAAATGATCATTGCGGGGACAGATAGAGTACCAACAAATCTGCCCCTATGCCTCTCTCCAATTCTTCATGCATACAGTATTTTCCTGCTTCAATCAATTATCTCCAATGTCACTAATAATATACTATCCTAAAGCAGAAATCTGACCAGGGAAACCCCTAGCTCAGAAGCCTGTCGTGGTTTCCCACTGCCTGTGAGATCAAATGCATGTTCCTTTGCAAAGCCTGCTGGGCCTGCCTTAGCTGTGCAGGGTATTTGAGGATCAACATCTTCTAAGCCTTTGGAGCAGCTTCATCACTTATTACACCAGCCTAGGATTGTTTGTTCCTTGAAATTTGTCTTTGCTGCACTGCAAAATCCTTGAGGACAGAGATTCATCTTTGGAATCCTCTCAGTATCATGGTATTTGTTCATAACGGACATCAGCAAAATTAGTTGATGTCATAAACTCATAAAGCATTTGTTCAAAATGAACATCAGCACAATTAGCACAATTAATATTCTAATTATATCCTTTAGTTATCTCATTGATTTTCTTTCTTTACAACTGCTCCTTGAAAAAAAAAGGGACCATCTACTTTTATGACCCTTCTGTCACAAAATATCTTTAGAATAAGTATATAATCTACTGAGTGCATATTTTGATTTGCACAACCTAGTATGGAATTAAAACATTCACTAATCAGCTGCTAAGATATCAGTCATGTCACTACGTCATCAGCCTGCATATTAAACACTACAGGAACCCTTGTTTTTTAAGGGTGTACCATGGCAAATATTTTATAAAAACAGTGAGGCTTTAATTCACATTCTTTATATATCTAGATTTACCTATGTTTTCTCAAGGTCAGGATATTCTTGGAGAGTGCTCTTTAACCCTTGATTCTAGAAAAAGCAGCAATCTCTCTCTCAGCCAACATGGCAAGCAAAGTCGCTGCCCTCCCCCTCTATGTGGGACCTGACTCCCAGGGTGTAAACTTCCCTGGCAATGTGGGACAGAAATTCTAGAATGAGCTGGGACTCAGCATCAGGGGATTGAGAAAACCTTCTTGACCGAAAGGGGGAAGAGAGAAATGAGACAAAATAAAGTATCAGTGGCTGAGAGATTTCAAACAGTCAAGTGGTTATCCTGGAGGCTATTCTTACGCATTACATAGATAACCCGTTTTTAGTTTAAGGTGTGTTAGAGAAGCTAGAGGGAAGTGCCTGAAACTACAGAGCCATGTTCCAGTAGCCATATTTCTTGAAGATGATTGCATAATGATATGGCTTTTGCAATGTGACTGTCTGTGTGATTGTGAAAACCTTGTGTCTGATGATCCTTTTATCTTCGGTATGGACAGATTAGTAAAACATATGGATTAAAAATAAATAAATAATAGGGGGACAAACGTTAAAATAAGTTGAGTAGATCGAAATACTAGTGATCAATGAAAGGAAGTGGTAAGGGGTATGGAAAAATAAATAGGGGGAACAAAGGTTAAAATATAATGGGTAGATGGAAATACTAGTGGTCAATGAGAGGGAGGGGTAAGGGGTGTGGTATGTGTGAGTTTTTTCTTTTTATTTATTTTTCTGGAGTGAAGCAAATGTTCTAAGAAGTGATCATGGTGATGAATATACAACTATGTGATAATGTGTGTCATTGATTGTACATCAAGTATGGAATATTCATATGTTAATAATATTTGTGAGTGTATGTTGTTTTGTTTTGTCAATAAAAATATAAAAAAAGAAAAGAAAAAAGAGAAAGCAGCAGTGGGGAAAATCGTAGCTCTGGGGAACATGTTCAGATATGTAAGGAAACATACATATTCTCAAAGAGGCCCTGCATTTTATGCCCCTATACAGTTCTTTTTCTTTAATCGTTAAACTTTGCTCATCCCATAGATTTACACACACTACTCTCCCCCTCCTTAATTAAGCTCATTGCCATATTCACTCAAGCTTTCTGTTAAATGAAACATTATTTTCATTTACAAATGTTCCATGATGTGTTCCTAGTGGTTTCTAATTGGAAACAATTATAGGAAGATAAATCAGAACTCATCAGTGGTGGTTGTCATTAGCATGTCCTGCTCTGCTTCTGTTGCCTACATGGTTATTTAAGGCAATAGGGCAAAGCAGGACGCCAGAGTGAGACTTGATGAAGACGCACAGGAAATTCCCAGCCAGCAAGGGATCTTTCATTTTTAATTTGTTGATTTAATATGGCTATAGAGGAACTGACAATATCTTCATCACCTAATGTGCTTAATGGTCTAAATGAAATGAGTTGGTGGTGTTGGTTTAATTCTTATTGGACCGATTTCTAAGTCATACAAGCCTCCCATAAATTGCTCTAATAAGCCCTTCTCACAGCAAATGCACCAAGTAAACTAGACTTTGGTACTTTGTATAGATTTTCCAAAAGCATCAAACAAATGAGATGATGAAAAGAGTCACTAGAAAGCAGGTCACAACAGCCCTCTGAGCTTAGCTCATTGTTCACCTAGGAAAAGTGGGGTTTTCAACTGCAACAGAGTTGTCCTTCATTTTATTTTCCTATTCAGAAATAGACAAATAAAAATTGATTTTGCTTTATTTGTAATTGGTGGACTTGATCAGTATTTTTACTACTGGAATATAAAGTGGCTTTACCTTTACTATTAAGACTGGATATTAAACACATACACCAAAAAAGAGTAAGGTGTTGGAATGAAGCATAAAACTGAATGAATTAACGGAATGCTATAGAGTTGAAGAAGACACATTTTTCCTGCTTTACTGTATAAATGGTTAAATGGTTTAAAAATAGTAGTGCAAGGGTGGTTCAGTGGTAGAATGCTCGCTTTTCACGCGGGAGACCCAGATTCTATTCCCAGAACATTCACCCGAAACAAACAAACAAAAAATAGTAGTGCAGGTAAGGATCTGTTGAGATTTTTAAAAGGCTGGAAATTAAAACAAGAACAAAAAAACATACTCCTTTTTTTTTTTTTTAACTTCTCTGAGCTTAAAAAATATAGGAAGCTTCCAAAAACCTAAAATACCCCTAAATTTAGAATCCTATATAATTAATCCGATAGCCTGAGACATACCTTCTGTGCTAGTTCAAAACTGATAAGTACCCCAAAAGAGACATTTTCTGACAATCCTGAACCAATCTTGTGGGGTCAGCCCTATTGTTTAGGGTAGAATCATTGATTAGATTGTTCCATGGAGACTGACCCATTCAGTTGTGGGTGTGGCCTTTTGATCAGATTACTCCCATGGAAATGTGATACACCCAATTGTGGGTGTGATGTTTTGGTTAGATGGAGATGTGACTCTGCCCATTCAAGGAATTGATTGGTTTACTGGAGTCTTGATTATTTTACTGGAGTCTTTTAAAAGGTGAAACATTTTGGAGAAACCTCAGATGTAGACTAGACAAAGATGTTTGGAAAGGCAGAAGCCCCAGGAGACTCCAGGAGCTGAGAGAGCTGAGAGAAGAAAGACAGGAACCAAAGCCCAGCAGATCGCCATGTGCCTTCCCATGAGATGCTAAGCAAGCCAGAACCTGGAGAGAGTTGATACAGAGAAACTAAGTGAGGGTCTACAGATGAAAGGAAAGGAAGTCACTGGAATCAGAAGCACAAGCAACGGATTGGAAGCAAGGACCTCAGATGCTAGCCACAGGCCTTCCCAACTGACAGAGTAATCCTGGATGCCATTGGCCTTTCTTGAGGCAAGGTACCTTTCCCTGAATGCCTTAGTTTGGACATTTTTATGGCCTTAGAACTGTAAAAGCCATTCCATGTCTGGTATATTGCATTACAGCAGCATTAGCAAATGAAAACACCTTCATTTCCCCCTAGTGGCTGGAGAAACTAGACTTAGGGCATCAATTTGGTAGAATGATGAGAGATGTGCTTATTTTCTCATCATCTAGTGCACATAGCTTACAAACACACGTTTATACTGCCACCACCACCAACATCACAACAACATACTTTTTCTCATACTTTGGGGGCTGGGACAATATTTGGTGTCAGAGAATAGAGAACAGAAATGCTGGTATTTAAACCTGAGGGTTAACATATGGAAAACACAACTTTAGTTTGTTTAGATAAACTATACATAAAGATCATAGACATTACATCTCCCCCTTTTTTCTCTCTCTCTGAGATTGAATCACACTTTAGTTATGAACCAGGCATTTCAAAAGGATCAACCACTAAAATACAGATATGTCAATGGAGTGTATCATCATTATTTGAAAACAAAATAGACATATATTACTTATTGAGAATTGTTTGGGATCTTTACATAAAATAAAATAGTAGTAAGCAGCTCTTCTTTAATGAGGTTATGTCATTTAGGCATCTGTGGAGTTGCTACTTCTTTTTCCTGAGACCTCTTTTGGTGGAAGGCATTGCATGGCTGGCAGGCCCAGAGCCTACACTCTGCAAGTTGGGGTGAAAGGTGACAAAGAGCTCTTGGAATCCGTAAAACCACAAATACAGCTAGAAAGGTATCATAAAATCAGCAAATTGTTTTTGGATTTCTACCATAGAACTTAAATGCAGCAGCAGATTCTGGTTAAAGCAGTCTAGTGAGTTAAGATATATTTATGTCTGCAATGTGTCTGACAGATTAAAATTAGCAGCAAATTCTTACCATTTCTCCCATTGAGAGGTGGTGTCTATTTCCCTCCCTCCCTGGAATCTGGGCTGGCCTGTGACATGTTTAGACAAACACCTTGCAGCAGAAGTGTTGCTATGCCATTAATGAGGGAGGATCTGAGAGACCTACAGCTTCCCTTCCACGCCTGAGTACCTGTGCTTCAAAGCGAGCACTATTGGAAGCAGTTTGAGTACCCTGTGGCAGCCATGCTATGTGGAAGCCCAAGCTAGTCATATGGGAAGAGAAGGACCATGGGGAGGAGCACGGAGGTGCCAGGCATGTGAGAGAAGCCTTCCGGAACCTTCCTTCTGAGCCCAGCTAGAGCGAATGGCCCCATTTAGCACAGCATGGGATGGAAGACCTGCCCAGCTGAGCTGTGCCTGAATTCCTACCCACAGTATCCGGAGTAAGTAGAGCTGTTATTAAAGTCACTGAGGTTGGGGTAGTTTGTTAAAGAACCACAGATAATCAAAACAATGTACTCAGCACAAGAACACTTCTTAGCAGCCAACGATACTAAAGGAAACTCATCTAATGATTGACTTTAATGTTTATAAACCATAACATATTTCTGCATTTTATTTTGAAGAGAAAGTTGCAGAAATACAGGGTGAAATATTTAATATATGCTTCATGGTATTGTGAACAAATTAATCTTCCATATAATTTAATTACGAAATGAAATGCTGACAACATACTAATCGCACTCCATCTTATGAGTTTCTGGTGCAGAGATTAAATAAAGTAAAGCACTTAGGGCCTGTTACCTTGAGAAATAATACAGTTTGAAATGAAAATGATGCATTAAACTATAAATCAAAGGCTGGTAACATCCAAGTATCGCAAGTTATATAAACTGGACCTATGAAGACTTTGTTTCACACAGACTGAAAAAAAAGGGGAGGTGCATTTCATCAGGGAAGAAAACTGGGGAGAATGCAGTTTCAACCAGTACTTGACAGAAATGACAGGATAAAATTGGCTAGTAGGATGGAGGGGAATTCCACAGGAGCATTGACATGATAGATTTCTAATGAGAGATAAAGTCAAAGCAAAACTAAAAATCAATAACTTTTTTAGGTCAGTTTAATATTTCTAGACAATAGCATAGCTAGGTAGTAATCACTCTGCAGAATGTAATTCAGCCTGGGCAGTATTTCTCGCACTGTTTGCTTGAAGGCAGAGGTGAAGTTGAGTGCAGGAGGTGGCTGCTTCATCTGACCATTTAGGGAGCGACAATAAAATAATGAACCAAAAAAAATATATAGATAAGAAATGAGAAAATGCCCAAGGGACACTTCGCTTTATATATATTACTATAATTCTCTCTCTGTGTATATTTTATAATGGCAAATATCATGATATCTTAGGTGTCACTAGAGAGAAGGGGAATAAAATTAATTTCTAAAAGAAATTTCATGGGGAAAACTTTTGTAAAACAAAATACAAATTATGTATGTATTTTCCCTGTATCATGTTTTTCACAGGAGTCTTATTTTAAGACCTCTATGCTAGTACTGAACACCTATGTTAAAATTATCTATGATAAATAATAATAAAATTAGCTACAAATACATTAAATGCTTAATTTCAATGGTCATCAGGGAAAAGCAGAGGGTCACTGTAAACTTCTTTCAGCTTTTCTACATGTTTAATATTTTCATAATGAAATGTTTAAAAACATGTACCTATAGCATTAGCAATATGGGAAAAGAATAAATCCAGTATGCTGTATGGTACATCTAAAAGGAAAGTACAAATTTCCCAAGCAAGCAGGTTATCTAATCTAGTCTATTTGGATTCCTGTATAGAAACTATAGTAGGTACAAGTGCAAGATAAACACAAATAACAATTGACAAATGCTTGGGATGGTTTCTTCCAATAATAATCCAACATAACCCAAAATAAAATAAATAATATTTCACTATAGATATATTTGAGATATTCAGTGCCAGGAGAAGAATGGTATATTGGTTATTTTTGATATTCTATTTAGGGGTTGGAAAACTTTTTCTGTAAAGGGCCAGATATTTTAGGCTTTTCTGGCTGTAAATCTCTTTTGCAGCTACTGTGCTGTTTCAGCATCAGCCCAGCCACAGATGATACCTAGAGAAATTGGTGCTCCTGTTTCCATGAGACTTTATTTACAAAAACAGGTGGCAGTTGGATTTGGCCTTTTGATCACAGTTTACCAACTCCTGTTTTATTTGAAGAGTATTCATAATTAAATTGCTTTGCAATTTCATATCACACATTTTATATATTTAAAATATCACTATCAGTTTCCAACAGTACATTTAAAATAGAATGCCAGCTGCATTTTTTCAAGTTTTCCAATTTAGGTGACATTAGGGGCTTTATTCTATCTGAAGATTTTTACCTGAACCCTTTAAAGTCTAGCTCTTTCTTTCAAATTCAGAGTGTCAAACTCAAATTAGCTGATTCCTTGGGTATTTACAAATGGGGATTTTAAGGTTCATGTATAATGAGTTATATATGAACACAATTATGAGCGATATTGAGGAAACTGGAGATAGGAGAACACCGGCTTGGAAAACAGTCAAATGCCTTTAAATATGAGATAGGCTTGCTATGCAAATTCTCTCCCCTGAGTGTCCAGTAAGTGCTGGCACAGTGGGACAACCAACCACTTACAACCTATAAAAGGTTTCCGCCCTTCAGGAGCATCTACTGCTAGTGTAATTGTGGGAAAGGACCAATAGGAAACAGGAAAACTGGAGAATAATTCACCTGATATAAAGATCTTTCTAAAATTAAAGTTGTCTGAGTTGAATTACAATGTCTAGAAAGAGGAAACTCACCATTACTAGAAGCAATCAAGGAGAAGCAGAATGATTTCCCATCAGGAATACTTATTAAAACAATTCCTCAATTAGGAGGAGCCTTCTAAATCTAAAATCTAATTCATAAGGTCATCCTTTACCCATTTAATTTATTACCGGAAGAAAGAAAATGTTAGATTGTACCAATAAAACTTAGTAATGGGATCCTGTTACTCATAGATCAGAATACTTTAAAATATTTTTATCTGCCCCTACATTTTCTCTATCTAGAATTAATAATGGTACACGCCTTTCCAAAGATGTTCAGTGAACTTTCTTCTTGCTTTGATTAATTAAAAAAAAGAATGAAATATTTGTAAACTAGTCATCCCTTGGTCTTAGATATTTTATTTAGAAAATGGAGTTTTAACAACATTTCACCTTTATTTGTGCTGAAAATTTTTTAATGATACAGACGAACCTTGATTATTATGAATTTTGAACCCCAATTTAGACACGTTCTTAATCATAAAATGCATCCCTGTGAGCGTGAACTCATTGCAAACGAGGCCTTTTGAAAATGTTATTTCAGTTAAGGCATGGTTGTTCTAGTTTGCTAGCTGCCAGAATGCAATATACCAGAAACAGAATGGCTTTTAAAAAGGGGAATTTAATAAGTTGCTAATTTACAGTTCTAAGGCTGAGAAAATGTCCCAATTAAAACAAGTCTATAGAAATGTCCAATCTGAGGCATCCAGGGAAAGATACCTTGGTTCAAGAAGGCCGATGAAGTTCAGGGCTTCTCTCCCAAGTGGAAGGGCACATGGTGAACACAGTCAGGGTTTCGCTCTTCTGGAAAGGCACATGGTGAACACGGTCAGGGTTCCTCTCTCATCTGGAAGAGCACATGGCGAACACGGCGTCATCTGTTAGCTTCTTCTCCTGGCTTCCTGTTTCATGAAGCTCTCTGGGAGGTATTTCCCTTCTTCATCTCCAAAGGACGCTGGCTGGTGGAGTTTGCTTCTCATGGCTATGTCATTCTGATCTGCTCTCTCTGAATCTCTCTTATTCTCTAAAATGTTTCCTCTTTTATGGGACTTCAAAAACTAATCAAGACCCACCCAAATGGGTGGAGACATGCCTCCACCTAATACAGTTTAACAACCACGTCTTCAGGGACATGATCTATTTACAGTTTGAAACATACAGTGCTGACTAGGGATTAGAAGAAATGGCTGCCTTTGCAAAATGGGATTAGGATTAAAACATGGCTTTTCTAGGGTACATACATCATTTCAAACCAGCACAATGGCAAACTGAGCTAGGGTGGTTTTTAATACAGATGACTAGAGGCCATATAAGAGAAGTAGGAAGTCAGCAGGAACCCAGAAGAGAAAGGAAAGGACATTACCACATGAGAGGAAAGCCAAGGAAACCCAAGGATTGCCTAAAACCTGCACCAGCATGCTACAGTCTTCTAGGAGAAAGCAAGTTCTATCAACACCTAGATACTAGATTTCTGCTATCCTCAAAATTGTGAGCCAAAAAATATCTATTGTTGAAGACAATCCATCATGTAGTGTTTGCCACAGCAACCAGGCAAACTGAGACAATTGTTTAAAATTTTTCATTTCCTGATATTTCCATTATGAATTTAAAGATAAAATTAAGGGAAATTAAATAACTATAGCATCTCCAAAAAGCTAATTTGACCTTAGTGCACTTTATTTGTTAGTTTTTTTTACTTTTTTGTATGGGCATGCTCTGAGAATCAAACCTGGGTCTCTGGCATGACAGGTGAGAATTCTGCCATTGATTAAATAGTCGTACTTTAAAATGTTAATTTAAAATAGAAATTCTGGCTATCTAAAAATATGGATCAGCTCTACTCTACCAAACCTATATATGTTTGAGACTCTACATTTTGAAATAAACTTACTACTTGGAAGAAATATTCTGGAGTACCAACTGGAAATATTGAAGCATGCTCAAAACCCAATAATGGGTTTTTCAATATCCTCATTTGTTAACCCAAGGGCTAAATTTACTGAATTATTAGTATGAATTTCAGCCCTTTTAAGA
Organism: Tamandua tetradactyla; assembly: GCF_023851605.1. Classification (NCBI taxonomy): domain Eukaryota; kingdom Metazoa; phylum Chordata; class Mammalia; order Pilosa; family Myrmecophagidae; genus Tamandua; species Tamandua tetradactyla. The sequence goes on from NC_135335.1 coordinate 60,040,508, forward strand.
CTTGAGCCAATTGAACTGCTCCCTTATGTTTGTGGTTACTGAACTCTTGAGTTTCAGGAAATGTGTATCTGTGGCAGCAAGCCTCCCTTCCTTGTATAAGAAATCCAGTTGATTTAAGAGGCTCATGACTTTCCCCTAAGGTGATATTTTCTGAGGAGTTAAAAAATAAGAGTTAAGATCATTTTAGCATCATTTTTATGTGGCTACTTGGTATCTACCACTGAGCCAGACACTGGAGGGAAAAGAGGTAACAAAAAGAGCCCCCATTCTCAAAGTGCACTCACATCCAGTGGTGAGAACTGGTTGGCAGGTGGGACCCATGTTTAAGATAAGATAGCATCAGAAACAGTGTTGGCAATTGATACCATGTAAAAGAATTAACAGTGGAAATATCAAAGGGGAGATTGGACTGTTTTAGTTTGGCAAGGCTTCTGGAATGCAAAACACCAGAGATGGACCAGCTCCTATAAAGTGGATTTCTTTAGTTAAAAATTTACAATTTCTCAGAGGAAAAGCATCTGGTTTTCATCTGGGTTTCTCTGCCAAATGGGAAGTCACATGCTGACATCTCCTGGGTTCAAATGGCTTTCTCTGGAGCGTTTCCTTTCTGTATCTCCAAACATCTGGGTCTCTGAGATCTCAGCTGAATTGGGCTATGCTGAGCTACTTCTCTTCTGACTTCTCCTTTTAAGCCTCCAACTAATTACATTAAATGCCACTTACTGTAAAAGTCACTCCCCTTAGCTGACATAATCAGCAATAAATGAATTTCACATTCTGATGCTTTAAGTCCACAGCAACAGAACAACTGGGCACCATCACTTGGCCAAGTTGATACCTTAGCCAGGCTCCCCCCATCCCTGGGGAATGTGTTTCAACTTCTCTAAGGCCTGGGGTACCAGAATGCTTCCTGAACATTGTTTGTATGGTTTGCCCTCTGCCTTTGGAGCAAATGCACACCCTCTGTACTGCACAAGTGGATCCACTCTCCTGGCCGAAGGTTTCTTAGCTTCAGACCTTAGCTTACATGGTTTTGCCTCTAAGGTTATTTTTCCTTTTCTGTCTCATTTTTCTTCCCTTTAAGTCCAGACTGGCAGTGGTTCCATTTATATAGATCTTGCAAAAACTTTGTTGACTTGGCATGTAACATACAGGGATCAAAGCCATCAGACAATAGGACATTCCACAAATCCTTTCTGGATAATTCCATCTCCAATCATGGCTTGTCCTGTAATGTATGATTGGTTCTATGTATGGTTAAATCCTTACATGGGGCACTATTCTCTGAGGTTTTCCTTTCCGGAAGCCAAGAATTTTCCAGATCAACTTCTAGTTTCCTTGTACCCAAAGGTTCAGCTCTCAGCCTACCCCCTCTTGTCACATTTTACTCTAGCTTGAAGGAGAAACAAGGCCTTATCCTGCACACTCAGTTTGGGAATGTCCCCAGCCAAGTATCCCAGATAATTGCATTCAAATTCTCCCTTTTATCCAGCATGAGGACTCAATTTTGCCAAACTTTCTGCCACTTCAAAACAAGGGTCACTTTCCTTCTAATCTGCCATGGAAGTATCTTTAAAGTCGATATTTCTACCAACAGTCTCTTCAAAGCAATCTAGGCTTTCTCTATCAAGCTCCTTCAATTCTTCCAGAATTTCCCTCTTATTCATTTAAAAAGCCATTTTACATGTTTGGTATTTGCAAATGTAGCAGCACCCCATTCTCAGTCCCAAAAATCTGTTTTAGTTTGCCAAGGCTACCAGAATTCAATATACCAGTGATAGACTGGATCCTATAAATGGGATTTATATTGTTAAAAATTTACAGTTCCTATGAGAAAAGGCAGCTGGCTTTCATCTGGGTTTCTCTGTCACATGGGAAGGCATACTGTTGATGTGTGCTGGTCTTCTCCCCTTGCTTCTGTGTTCAAATGGCTTGCCCTTGGGCATTTCCCTTTTGAATTTCAAACAACTGGCTCTGAGCCCTGAGCTGAGCTATTCTGGGCTGTGCTGAGTTGCTTTTCTCTCTTCTGACTCCTTTTAAGCCTCCAGCTAACCAAATTAAAATGTCATTCATTGAAGAAAGCACTCCCCTTAGCTAAGTGCAGATGTAATCAGTCATAGATAAAATTCACATGCTGATGATTTAAGTCCACAGCAACAGAACTGGGGACCATCACCTGGCCAAGTATGGACTACTATGTGGACCTCAGAGATTGAATGAGATTTTGATAAGCAAATAATTGCACCAGAGTTGTGATGTAGTGCAGAGATGGTGAGAGTATCTCAGGCTGATTAAAGACACGGGTGTGAACCCATAGGGTAGGGTTGGGATGGAGGCAATAGCCTTGTGTGCCTGAAGCGAAGGAGGTATATATAAGAAGGAAAAAATAAAGAGGTGTTAGGCCCAGATGATAAATTGGTGCCAGCTTGTGAGAGACCCAAAATGTCAAGGCTTGGTATTTCTTCTGGAAACAATTGGCTGTCATAGATGGTTTCTGACCAAAGGTGAACATACAAGGAGGGGCCACTGTGAATGTAAAGGAAGTATGGATTACCAGGATGAACTGCTGGGAAAATGTTCCAGGAGGAGTTAGGATTTTTCAAGTTCTAATATATGAATTAAACATGGTGCTGAGAAAACATGTTCCCATATTAAAAATTCATACCTAATTTCACAATTGCATATGACAAAGGGCTCTGAGTTTTCAATGGCTATGAAGTTGACAACCACATCTGGAGATTATAATATTTAAACAATTTAAGAAGAAGCACATTACCAAGGTAAACATTATTGCTAATCTTTGGGAGGGTTTATAAAGTTAGAATATTTGGATGGTTTCAAATATAAGGTAAGCAATTTATTTGCATTCTCACCAATGTCTTAATTATTTAGCCCAGTTGAAATTAAGCAACTTAATCAGTAAAGCCTGGTTTAGTCCTTTTGAGAAGATATGCTCCATTTTCTACTTCACAAGAAATGCATCACATAATCTTGCTTCAGGGATTTGCTTCTTTTATGGAAACTCTAACCTACATGCAATTCTTCTCTTTGTCCCTGGATCAAATTAATATAACTACTAAAAAGTGGATACACATAAAAGTTATGCATGTTCAATGATTTAAAATCACACCTGTTCCAAGTATGGAATTTACCTGGTGGAGAGGACAACCAGCTCAATGCTGAGGTCCAAGGCGCAGGTTCCTCAGGCCACTGATTAATGGGAAAGTCAAAGCCAGAAGACTTTTGTCAATCACCGTTCAGCATGATGGGATTAGCATAACCACGTTCTCTATGAGGTATGAGCCATACAGAGGATTCCTTTGTGTGTGGCGGGAGTGTGTGTGTGGAGGGTGGTTTCCATGGCTGCAGAAGGGCGGTTCTTCTTCCATCCACAATTTAGCCAGGAAATCAAATATTCTTTCCCACTGATTATCTAAATTCTTGTTAGTGTGCTACATGGAAGATGATGGGATAAATTAATGTGAACAGTCCCCATGAATAGTTTGATTTGTGATCCAAACTGGGACATTTTTTGAAAGAGAAAGACAAAGAGATTCCAATGAACAATTATTGCAGGACAACTAGTATAACCCAGACCTGTCTGGGCAGATGAGGAATAGGGTCTCCTCCCTGTTATTAACCAGAAATCCAAAGATTTATTCTTATTATTCAAATGAAAATATTGTTTAGATGATTATTTGCTCATATTTCTCTGTGTCTATACATTCTATTGTTTAATTGTAAAGTATACTAAATAGCTACATTACATCTATTCTAGTAGGTGAAATCAATGTTTCATTTATCTCAAACTTAAAAATAAATTATATATGTTTTATTTTATCATGCTCAATTTCTACTTCTCTATTTAGGTGACAGCACAGGACTTTATTTGTGATGTTATGATCTAGTGTGTGGGTTTTAAAAAACTTTTTAATAAGACAGGCCATTTTCCTTGAGCATACTGAACCCATGTGAAATCTCTGAGAAAAGAGAATGTACTTTCAAATTCTTATGTCTATTATTGGATGATAACAGGTTGCTGTTAAAAAAAAAATCATAAAATAGATAGGAAAACATTTTAGCCTTATATTCAGAAATTGGCTAAAGTACATGTTGATTTCTGACTATCTGAAATTGCTCACAGTACCAACAGTACTTCTTTAATTTGATGCTAGAATTATACTAGTTAGGCGGACAGTATTTTTATTTCTATATATTTGTGATATAAAGTATATGCAAAGTATATACAAATAAACCCCACAAAAATTAAAACGTAACTTCCAGATAACACAAAGTTATTCCTTAAGCCTATTTTCAACAGAAATATCAAACTATATTTTAGCTTTTATATGCTGGGTATTTATGTACCTGAACTCAAACTATCATGAAAAAAGAGTTCATAAAGGGAGATTATAATACTTATTGACACATGATTAGCATTAATGGAAATATTTAAACTATATAGAAAATATTCAAATTACTATCATTGCCAGAAAGACAGAGTTTGGGATTTGGAAGAATGCATATTTTGTTGATCTAAAGAGCTGAAAATATAATGCATTACAATTAAATTGTTTTTTTAAAGGATAATAGTTTTGCTGTGGCAAAGTCAAGAAAAAAATACTACATTTGGATCATATTTGGCAATTATTATTTTATTTTTGTTTTACTGAAATGTGTTTCACAGTATTCATGGAAAATACTTTCCTGATATTTTAAGTTTCTTTTACAACTATGTATAGAGTTAAAATGGATAATTTCATTAGCATAGAGCAGAGCTGTTATTAATACTAAAAACTGTTTCTAAAGCCATTTTATTATGGCACTCATCGTATCTGCATGTTGTGCTGGTTTGAAAGGATGTATGTACCCTAGAAAAGCCATGTTTTCATCCTAATCCCATTTTGTAAAGGCAGCGTTTCTTCTAATCCTTATTCAGTATAGTATGTTCGAAACTGTAATTAGATCATCTCCCTGGCGATGTGATTCAATCAAGAGTGGTTGTTAAGCTGGATTAGGTGGAGGTGTGTCTCCACCCATTTGGGTGGGTCTTGATTAGTTTACTGGAATCCTACAAAAGAGGAAACATTTTGGGGAGAGATTCAGAGATAGCAGAGCAGAATGACATAACCACAAGAAGCACAGTCTACCAGCCAGGGACCTTTGGAGATGAAGAAAGAAAATGCCTCCCAGGGAGCTTCACGAAACAGGAAACCAGGAGAGGAAGCTAGCAGATGATGCCATATTTGCCACGTGCCTTTCCAGATGAGAGAGAAACTCTGACCGCGTTTACCAGGTGCCTTTCCAGATGAGAGAGAAACTCTGACTGTGTTCGCCATTGCCTTTCCACTTGAGAGAGAAACCCTGAACTTCACTGGCCTTGAACTAAGGTATCTCTCCCTGGATGCCTTAGATTGGACATTTCTATAGATTTGTTGTAATTGGGACATTTTCTCAGCCTTTGAACTGTAAACTAGCAACTTACTGAATTCCCCCTTTTAAAAGCCATTCCATTCCTCGTATACTGCATTCCAGCAGCCAGCAAACTAGAACACATGTAAACCTGAGAGAGTCGTTCAAATCTCCACTGAAGGAGTGGAATCTTCTAGTGTTACCTCAGCTTCATTCCTGAGACCAGAGAAAAACCTATCTTACAACCTATCTTCTCTCCTAATCAGTATTTTGAACAGCTATTTTTGAACAACTATTTTTTTGAACTATTTTTCCCAATATGCGCTTCCATTAACATAATTCTGGGCCCTAATTATCCTATATTTTTAATTCGTCTTTAAAAATCTGGCTTAAAAACTGTAGCAGCAAATAGACCTGTGCGGCTTTCTAATCCAAATTACTGCCAAACTTGTCAGACCGACATCCTTTAATGAGCCTTTTAACCCAGTTTATTTGAATTGTTCTTAAGATTCTTCAAAATAAAAGTAAAGCATATTTAAGGTAAGAATTTAGAAATTCGGGAAATGAAACAAAACTGAAATCACTTATAAATCTGTAAGTCAAAGGTAATCAATGTGAACAATTCATTGTATTTTTTCCACTATTATCTTCTGATATATATTTGTTTTTATTTTACCATTTTACAAAATTAAAATCACATTACTTTTTAATTTGCTTTTTAACTTAACAGTGCTTTATCAGTATTTCTCCCTGTCTTTATTCCTTGAAGAAATAATTTATAATGTCTAGGTACTAGGTCATTATGGATGTATTATAATATTTTGAACTTACCTTAATTTTGTTCACTTAGGTTATTTTCAATTTAATTTTATTGTATTAGATGCTGAAATAGCTATAAAGCTATTTCTTTCTTTGAACAGATTCTTAGAGGCAGTATTACTGGGACAAAGAGTGAAACTATTTTGTGTTCCTAATTAATTTTTATTATTTTTCTCCCCCCAAAGGCAACTTATAGGTAGTTTGACAAGGGTTCAATGATATAGCACATATGGTTAAAAAAAGCTGAACTTAATATTAAGAATTAATTATACACTCAAAAATCGGAAATTCTGACGGTCAGTTTCCTAACTGCAAAGGATATATGAATATATATCAATATATCATACACCGATTAAGAACACACTGATTACAATGTTGAAAAACACTCTGCCATTTAAAAAATCACATGATAAATCTTTTTTTTTGTCATCCTCATTTTCCTTAAGTGAACTATAAAAGCAGAACTCCCAAATATTAAAAATATCACAGGTTTATTTATAATTGGCTTAATCAGTTTGGTTCTGACCAAATTCTACTTAATTTAGTCAGAGAAAATAGTAGGATTTTTCCATGTCTTAATGTTTCCTTCTTTGCAAAAATGCTTCTAAGTGAATATCTGACACCGTGCCACCAGTCATTTAATCTTTTATGTTTTTAATATGGTTTCAATAATTAAAAATATCTCAAATTTAATTTGCTTTCTATGACAGTGCAAAAAATTGTATCAATTTTGTCTTTTATTTATCCATAGCACGAATTATCTCTATTAGTGAAAAGATATTCATAAAATACTGTTCTATAGCTTCCAAGAAACAACCATGAAAAAGGTAGCATATCTCTAATAAACAGATATTTTTCTATGTAGGGACTGGTAATTCTGTTTAATAGAATGTGGTAATAGAATATGGGGTTCTTATTAAAATAGTCCCCTTATTGATATTTAGTCTCTAACTTATTTTGTATAAAAAAGTATATAGATACAGATATATATAGATATAGATATAGAAGTAGCCATACATAGATACATATTTGTTACACTGGTCCCTGGTACATATGCCAGAGTTATCTCTATTTTGGTATATTTGGCCGAGTGGCTCAGTGTATGAAAATACTACTAAAATCGACAGTGAACAAAGGAGGGGAGAAAATTAACTACCTCAAAACTCCTTAGAAATGTTTTACAGGGAAGGTGGCAAAATAGGATAGGCTAAGTTCACCCCTGCTCCAAGGAACAGCTAGAGAAGTGACAAAAAGGACCAGGCCAGCGGTTCCAGGGTGCAAATGACCTGAGAGGGTCTTCTACACTATATAGGGAGGTGCTTGATGAAAAAGCAGAGGGATAGAGAGGCAGAGAACTGGATTCCACCCAGCTAGTGCAAAGACCCCATAGGGAGGCCCAGAGCCCTCAGGAACACAAGGATGGGGAGGTGGGCACTAGGGGGTAAATCAAGCCGGGACCCTTGAAAGTACCACACCCAAGTGCACATAAGTGCTGTCCCCCACCAAGCCCCACATGCCTGAGGCCTGTCCCCCTGCTCCCCTGTGTCCTGTGACTTCCCACACCCCACACACCTAAGCCCCACGCTCCAGACTCCCCCACGTCCTGTGGCTCCCCCACCCCGTGAACCCAAGCTCTTCTACTCCATGCCACAAGCACCCCTGGCCCACACACGTGCATACCTGCATACTGCCCACCCTGTGCCCTGCACCTTCGACCCTGTACCCTCTCCCTCCTTCCTCAGGCACGCATGTAGCCCCAACCTGATTCCTGCTTCCCCTGCTACCCCTGTCCTGTGCATGCATGCACAACCGCTTCAGGACCCTCATGTGCCCCAAGCACATGCACACCCATGGAAAAGTTTGGAATTGGATCTCAGAGAAATGATGAACAGCACAAAGCACGCAAATGTAAGAATCATCGATATCCCAGCAGGAGAACAGGAGAGTAAAAGGCTAGGGGAAGATTAGCTGATGAGATAATGGGGAAAACTTACCAATCTTTATAAACAAAGACATAAATATACAAATCAAAGGAGTCCAACGAACTCCAAATTGAATAAATCCAAGTAGGCCCTCTCCAAGAAACACACTAATCAGTATGTCAAATATTGGAGAGAAGCAGAAAGTCCTCAAAGCAGCAAGAGAAAAGTGACTCACCACATAATAATAGAAACCATGTAAGACTGAATTTGGACTACTCAAAAGGCACTATGGAGGCGAGAAGGCAGTGGTATGATATATTTAAGATCCTGAAAGAGAAAGACCTACAGCTAGGAATTCTGCACTCAGCCAAATTGTCCTTTAAAAGTTAGGGAGAGATGAAACTTTTCACAAACAGATGCTAAAGGAATTTGTCATCAAGAGACCATTCCTCTAAGAAATACCAAAGGGAGTTCTGTTGGTTGAAAATAAAAGGCATGAGAGAGAGGTCTGGAGAAGGGCACAGAATTAAGAGTGCCAGTAAAGGTAACAAAGGATAAAAAGAGAAAGAGAGACAAGAACTTATAGGTCTAACAAATAATAACCAAAGGATAAGATGGTGGATTCAAGAAATGCCTTTCCTGTAGTAATTTTGAATGTTAATGGACCAAACTCAATTAAAAGATACAGACTGGCAGAATGGATTAAGAAAATGATCCATCTGTATGCTGCTTACTAGAGAGTCATCGTAGACCCAAGGATACAAATAGATTGAAAGTGAAAGGATGAAAAAGATGTTCCATACAAACTATAACTAAAAGAATGCAGGAGCTATACGAATATCAGACAAAAAAAGACTTTAAAATGTAAAGAAGTCATAAAAGACAAAGAAGGACACAACATATTAATAAAAGGGGCAATTCACCAAGAGGAAATAACAATCACTAATGTTTATGCTCCCACAGAACCTGAAGAAATTAAAACTATCTTAAGAAGATACTTTGAAAAACTATACTCCAACAAACTAGACAACTTAGATGGAATGGACAAATTCCTAGAAACACAAGAACAAGCTACACTAACTTGAGAAGAAATAGAAGATCTCAACAAACCAATCACAAGTAAAGAGATTCAATCAATCATCAAAAATCTTCCTGCAAAGAAAAGCCCAGGGCCAGATGGCTTCACAGGGGAGTTTTATCAACATTTCAAAAAGAACTTACACCAATCCTACTCAAACTTTCCCAAAAAAATTGAGTAAAGAGGAACACAACTTAACTCTTTTTATGAAGCTATCATCATTCTAATACCCAAACTGGGTAAAGACGCTATAGGAAAGAAAAACTACAAATAATTTCCCTAATGAATAGAGGTGCAAAATTCTCAATAAAATACTTGCAAATTGAATCTAGCGGCACATTGAAAGAATATCACACCATGATCACATGGTTTATACGAAGAATGCAAGGATGGTTCAAAACAAGAAATTCAGTCAATGTAACATAGGACATTAACAAATTGAAAGGGAGAGATCACATGATCATCTTGATTGATGCTAAAAAAGCATTTGACACAATTTAACATCCTTTTCTGACAAAAACACTTCAAAAGGTAGCAATCAAAGAAAAATTCCTGAATATGATGAAGGGCATATATGAAAAACCCATAACCAGCATTGCACTCAAGGATGAGAGACTGAAAGTCTTCCCCTTAAGATTGGGAATGAGACAAGTATGTCTCTGTCACCACTATTATTCAACATTTTACTAGAAGTTCTAGCTAGAGGAATCAGGCAGGAAAAAGAAATAAAAAGCATCCAAATCAGAAAGGAAGAAGTAAAACTTTCATTATTTGCAGAAGACATGATACTGTACTTGAAAATCCTGAGAAATCTATGACAAACCTACTTCAGCTAATTAACAAATTGAGCAAAATGGTGTGACATAAGACTAATGTGTAATAATCAGTAATGTTTCTATACACAATGACCTAACTGAGGAAATAATTAAGTGAAAAATTCCATTCAAAATAGCACTAGAACAATCAAGTACCTAGGAATAAACTTAACTAGGGATATAAAGGACATGCATACAGAAAACTATCTACCATTGCTGAAAGAAATCAAAGTAGATACAAATAGCTGGAAAGACATTCCCTGCTAGTGGATAGGAAAGTTAAATGTAGTTAAGATGCAAATTCTATCCAAAATGATCTACAGATTCAATACAATACCAATCAAAATTCCAAAAACCTACTTTGAAGACTTGGAAAGCTAACTATCAAATTCACCTGGAAGGGAAAGAGACTTCAAATAGCTAAAAGTAAAATAAAAAAGAAGAATGAAGTGGGGATGATTAACAGTTCCTGATTCTAAAACTTATTATAAAGCCACAGTGGTCAAAACAGCATGGTACTGGCATAAAGATAAGAATATTGATCAATGGAATCAAATCAAGAGTTCAGAGACAGACCACCAAATCTATGGTTAACTAATCTTTGACAGGGTTCCCAAACCCACTGAATTGGGACAAAATAGTATGTTCAACTGATGGGCATGGGAGAACTGGATATCAATAGCCAAAAGAATGAAAGAGGATTCTTACCTTACACCTTATACAAAAATTAACTCAAAGCATATCAAAGACTTAAATGTAAGAGCCAGTACCATAAAATTCCTAGAATAAAGTATATATGGAAACTTCTTCAAGACCTAGGAGTAGGAGGTAGATTCCTAAATTTTATAGCCAAAGCACAAGCAACAAAAGAAAAAGAAATACATAAATGGGAACTCCTCAAAATCAAATACTTTTGCGCCTCAAAAAACTTTGTCAAAAAAGTGAAGGGGCAGCCAACTCAATGGGAAAACATATTTGGAAACCACCTGTGGGATGAAGTTTGCTACCCTGTATACAGAAATAAATCATACAACTCTAACAAACAATCCAATTTTAAAATGGGCTAAAGATATGAATAAACATTTTTCCAAAGAGTAAATACAGAGAGTTAACAAGCATATGAGGAGATGCTCATTTTCATTAGTTATCAGGAAAATGCAGATCAAGACTATAATGAAATACTAACTCATGCCTATAAGAATGGCTGCTATTAAGCACACAGGAAACTACAGCTATTGGAGAGGATGTAGAGAAACTGGAACACTTCTGCACTGCTTCTGGGAATGTATAATGGTTCAACTGCTATGGAAGACAGTTTGGTGGTTTCCTAAGAAACTAACTATCGAGTTGCCCTATGACTCAGCAATATCACTACTCTGTATATGCCCAGAAGAACTGAAAGCAGTGACACAAACAGACATTTGCTTACCAATGTTTATAGCAGCATTACTGACAATGGTCAAAAGTTGGAAACAATCCAAATGCCCATCAAATATGAGTGGATCAACAACATGTGGTATATAGATACAAAGGAATATTATGCAGCAGTAAGACAAAATGAAGTTCTGAATCATATGACAACATGTATGAACCTTGAGGACACAATTGCTGATTGAAATAAGCCAGGCACAAAAGGATAGATACTATATAACTTCACTTTTATGATCTTAGTAATCGTAAACTCAGAGGCTTACAATACAGAATACAGGGGACCTAGAGTTACACGGAAGCTAGAGATGGGTGAACAGCTAGCTAATTAGGGTGAACTTAAATGTAAGGGAACAGATAGAAGTGAATGCAGTTCATTACTAGGTCATAAATAATACTGCCATACTGAAGGTGAACGTGTTTGAAAGGGGTTGTGCAGAGCCATGTACCCCACTGATTATCACTATAAATATAAATGAGTTCTTGCAGGAACTACTTAAAAGGTATGAAACTTGTTCAAAGAATTCACAATATCAGGGTATAGGAGGAAAACTACTATTGCATGCTATGAGCTACATTTAACAGGAAGACATCAGCAGTAACACAGCAATACTGGGGTAAATAATTGGGAGTGAAAGACAAGAGTTAAAGGGAGGTTTGAATTTTCTGTTTGGTGAGTGATCTGTTATTTTTCTCTTGAGAGCAATGGAAATTATCTAAAATTGAGAGTGTTGATGATTATACCACTAAGTGAGGACAATGTAAGACATGGACTGATGACTTTGGACTTTACATATGATGCCCAGTAGATGGAGGTGGCTGAAGAATACGTGGACTGAAAAGTAAAATCGCAAATTGTGGTAGATTCATATGACTGAATATTTTATTGCTACAGAAAGGAACAAAGTAGTGAAGATGCAATTTTGTGAATGAAGCTGTGGGACATTATGTGATGCAAGATAAGTCAGAAACAAAAGATGAACTATTGTATGGTCTCATTTAGAAAATACTTATAAGAAAATTGGGGCCTAGATTGTAAGCTCTTATAGCAGCCGCATCTAGTCTTGAGTGGTGATTGTCATTTTTAGATTCTGAGATGCTACTCTATGTATGTATAACCTGGTATTTCCCTGGAACTTTGGGTACCTGTGTGACATCTACGACTCACAGGAGTTCTTCAGGTCTGAAAGTTGGCATTGCCACAACGCAACAACTGTTAGAGAAACTGAAAGTTATCAGGTTTTAATTAGAGATAAGAACAAAACTGATCAAGTTAGGACTAAGGTAAATCAGAATACAGGGTAAAGGATGACATTGTCTATATTTTAGAACTTCACCTACTGTATGAGACCAAAGAAAGAGAGGTCTATTTTGTCCAAAACCAAAATTTTCTATAGCACATAATCTAACTCAACCTGTCTAGATAGATCATTTAAACAACCCAAACACCCGAAACCCAGAATGGGAATAAGGGCTTGTAATTCTATATGGCTTAATGTAATGCCTGAATGCATCCCAGAGTATGTTAAGCAGATAATTAAAAAGTACTGGCAAAATCCCTTAAGGGATGGGAGAAAAAACATATAACTATTCAACTTTACCACTGGGAAACCCCTGAACTGTGTCAAAAATTAGGGACTCCCAAGTCAATAGGCCAAGCCCTTGCTCTTGAGACTTGCTCCTGTGAAGCTTATTTATGTAGCTGAGAAACTTAGCCTAGGTATGCCTAAGAGTTACTTCTGGAGGACTTCTTTTGTTGTTCGATGTGGCCTCTCTCTCTCTAAGCCCAGCTCTGCAAGTAAAATCATTACCCTCCCCCCTTCGTGGGATATGATATCCAGGGGTGAAACTCTCTCTGGCAGCATGGGAGATGACTCCCAGAATGAGTCTGGCCCTGGCACCACAGGTTTGACAATGTCTTCCTGACAAAAAGAGGGAAAAGAATTGTAACAAATAAGGTATCAGTGGCTGAGACAGTTCAAATAGAGTTGAGAGGCTACTCTGGAGGCTACTCTTATGCAAGCTTCAGATAGATACTGCTATTTATCATGCTTTACCAAACCCCAACAAAACCATTTCTACCAAAGAGTCTATGCGCTGTGATTACTTTCCAGAAACCTACATCCTCCCAATGGGCTCTGAGGCCAGATAAGTTCTGAAACCCAGAGGGACCAGCCTCTCCAGAACATCAACTAATTCCATCCTCCTATTTCATATTATCAGCAGTCCTTTTCAACATGAAAAATTTAGAACGGGTGTAGCCTAAATATCCCTAAAGATTGGAGGAAGGATCAAAGGAGAATAAGAAGTTATAACAGAGAAGATAGGATTTAACAAATAAGTATGACTGCAGAATCATATTGATATTTCTTTTAGTCGCTAGTGTCTTAGAGAACTTAGAAGGAAAAATCTAAAATTCTGGAAGTGTAATCCATACCAAATTCTGAAATGTGTACTACAGCAAATTGTTGAGGTGTGCTTTGAAATTTATTGCTTTTTTTGTATATATGCTATTTTTCACAATAAAAAGAAACATTTTATACCAACTACAGAAATATTGATTAACCTTTGTAGAAGAATGCAGAGTTAGTAGAAGTAGCTTCAAGCCTTCCCTATTGTGAGTATGCATGAAGTAGCTGGGGGAAGTGTTTCCTTCTGCTGAAGTCTTTCTCAGAGCTCAGGGGTTGAAGGAAGGATACAATTTGGAAGTGCTGAGATTTGGTTTTGAACCGAAATCATTTCTGAAGTTTAAAGAAGAAAAAGCCCAGCTTGAGAGTTGGGGAGGAATGCATTCCATCTTCATGATTTACAACATTAACAATTATTTTCAAGGAGTATATTGGTCAATATTGGGATTTTATCACAACTACACCTGAAAAAAACCCACTGTTGACTGAAGTAACTCAATGAAAATACATGGGCATTATGGATCTGGCATATATTGCAAGCACCTTTTGTTTAGAACAGCAAGTCCAGACTCTAACTTCTGTCTCCAAATATATATATGCATATGCACATCCTTTTATAAGCATGTGCAGATAGATGCAGGCTTAAATTCACTAGTTAAAAATTCTCTTCCCAATTTTTAATCTTTATTTGCCTCTCTACTTTGGTTTCTGGTTTTATACTTGTCTTTACATTCTTATAAGTTATATACTATAGCTTTAAGAATAAACCAAGAACAAAAGTGTGAAAATAGCAATCTATGCAATTTACCAGCACTCTATACTATACATATACAAAAATAGCCTGTGGTATGGAAGAAATTTCTTCTGAAAAACACATAAAATCAGGTTCAAATTCAATCATTTCTGCTTCTCAATGGTGAAAACTTGAGTAAAAATTTTAAACACTGTGAGTTTCAGGTTTCTTCTCCAAAATGGCATTGTAATACCTACCTTATTAGATGAGCATAAGAAAAAGTAGGCATTAGATAAACATTAGCTTCATTCCCCTTAATCCATTTATTCCACACTTATATCAATTGTTTAATGGCTGCTTACTAATGGCATAATTTCATTTATACATTTGGATAATACAGTGATTAATTAATCCTATCAGTAGGGCAGGATATTTTCTTTTTACTGAAATACATTTTCACATACCATGTAATCATCCAAAGTGTATAATTGTGGTTCACAGTATCATCCTATAGCTGTGCATTAATCACTACAATAGATTTTTTAACATTTTCATTACTCCAAAAAAAATAAAAATAAATACAAGGGTGGACCGTGGTGGCTCAGCAGGAAAGAATGCTTGCCTGCCATGCCCAAGGACCCAGGTTCGATTCCCGGTGCCTGCCCATGTAAAAAAAAGAAAAAAAAATATGAAAGTAAAAAAACACCCAAAACATCCTATACTCCCTACTCCCCCCATTGTTTATTTATCGTTTTTCTTTTTTTTCTTACTTAGCTGTCCATACACTAGATAATGGGAGTGTTACTTGCAAGGTTTTCACATTTACAGGGACACATCTTAAAAGATCTATAGTTATTAAAAGTCTTCAAGAATCAAGGCTATTGGATTACAGTTCAAAAGTTTCAGGTATTTCCTTTTAGCTACTCCAATACACCAAAAACTGAAAACAGATAAGTAAATACTGCATAAGAATAATCTCCAAAATGACCTCAGAAATCTCTCAGCCACTGGAACTTTATGTTGTTTCATTTCTCTTCTCCTTTTTGGCCAAGAATGCTTTCTCACTTCCATGTTGCCAGGGCCAGGCTTATCTCTGGAGTCATATCCCATGTTGCCAGGGAGATTTACAACCGCGGGAGTCAGGTCCTAAGTAGTGAGGAGGGCAGTGAGTTTACCTGCCAAGTTGGTTTAGTGCGAAGAGTCTAATATGAGCAGCAAAAGAGGTTTTCTGGGAGTAGCTCTTAGGTTACTTCTTAATCATAAGTAGGCTTAGCTTCTCCTCTGCAGGAATAAGTTTCATAAGGGAAGCTCCAGGATCGAGGGCTTAGCCCATCAAATTGGCAGTCCCTGAAGATTGCAAGAATATCAGGAATTCCTCAGGCAGGGAAATCTAATATTTCCACGTTTTTCAGTAGGGCAGGATGTTAACTTTCCTTACCTTAGTTTAGAAACAGAACTAGAGATAAGCTAACTGGTCTACCCTGGAATTAAATTAGAGCCAGAATTCAAGAGAATTTAAACACTTCCAAGTAACAAACAACTCAATAACTGATATTTAACTCATTTAATTCAGTTTAATTAATTCAATTACTGTGTATCATAATTAAATTTCTCGGCTACTGGAAAACTAATATCACCTAATCACTTTTGGGACAGATGTGGAGAATACACAAGCATTTTCTCTTCTTTGAGGGTATATTTTTCAAACTTTCAGAAAACTATGCTTTTTGTCTAAAACTGTAGCCTTAAGTGACCTAAGCCACAAACAGAGAATATTGAAGATACTCACATGGACAAAGACCTCCTCTAAAACCTGGTCATTTAATTGCTCAATAAGTAAAAATTCAATTTCTCTTAGGTACCAGAAGCTGTGCTAAGAGCAATGGGGAAATAAGGTAGCAAAAGAAGTTCTTGTGTTCTATTAAATTGTCTCCAATACTGAATTATTGAATACTGAACCACTGTCCCTAAGGGAAGTACAAGTTTAGTTTTCTGTTAGTATCTGGTCACAATATTTGTCAAATGATCAGCATGTAACCTTGTTTTATGGCTGTGTTTGTTTAAAGATACCTTCCATCTTTTGCTTCCTCCTTAAAACTGTATATACATCCCTGGAAAGTTCTTTGTTTTAAGCCTTTTAAGCTGCCCTTCTTAAACCCCATCCAGAAAAAGGTATCACTGCCTTCAGGAAATTTTAGAGCAACATTAAAATGAAGCCCCTGAAGATAAATGTATGTAAGTTTAATAATAAATCGCATTAGAGGGGCAGGTTATTGGAGCTCATTAAATAAGCTTTGGTTCTATGCATGCTCATGCTCCATGTATATCCATGAATGTCCATAAAAGCACCCACTGAGTATTGCTTTGGGTTTACAAATAAATTCTAGCAAATAGATGAATTATCCCATACAGATTTCACGAATAATGAGGATGGACTGCATATGATTGATGCGGGTTACTCAATTTATTGGGGGCAATGACAAGTACTTGGTCAATTCTGGGATCTTGGTGGCTTGCATGATTGCCTTAAATCCTTTCTTGAGTTGGGGGCCTCTGGGACTTGGGGACAGCAGGGTGTGAGTAAATCCTGAAGTTGCATTGAAGTCCTGAGGACAAACTGGTGGACTGGTGCCTGTGAATTTGTTAAGAACAGGAATGTAGGAATCTGCTGGGGTGGAAGAGATGCAATCAAAACCAAGTGAGTGGGAGAGACTGCAAAAGTCAAGGGAGAAGTAAATTCCAGGCTGTGCTCTCTTTTCCTGAGCAAAGAGACAACTCCAGGTGTGTTAGAGGGTGCTGGCAATTTGCCTTTACTCCCATGATCCCACTCCCTTTGCTTCACACATTCCTAGGATTCCTGCATCTTGAGGATTCTTGCAGTGATAACATCCAAACGGTAAGATTAGTACCCCAGAGAACCAATAGACAAAATAACATGACTAATACAGCCCCACTATTCATAAGGCCCCACAAGATCAGGGGTCTTCTGGTCAGAGGAGGGAATTTTGGTGGAACAATAAAAACATTGGACCACTGAGGTGGAACTTCTGGAAGACAAAGTTGAAAATAATCAAATAAGTGTTCTACAACACGTAGATTTTTCATTAGGCAATTCTATAAATAATATGAAAAAAATTTCTAAAATAAAATGTCATGTTTAACAGCAGTCATCCTCAATGATTAAGTACAAATGTAACAGGGTGTTTAAATAAAAGTTTATATACAAATTAGGAGAACATGTATGCAAACTTAGGTGCAAATTTTCAAGGAAAGCAGTTGTATGACTTGTGTGGTCATTACTGATGCTGACAACTATTCTGGTTCTCCTTCCAGGCCCATGGCAAGATTGGAAATTTCTACCCCTATGGAGTTAAGAGTAGTCATGTTCATGCTTTGGACAATGAAATGTAAGCAGTGGTGTTTGTCACAGGAAGGCACTTTAAGAGCCAGTATATGATGTGTCATGACCATTTTCCTTCTTCCTTTTTGGGGGGAGGCTTCTGCATCCCTTTAAACCTTCTGAGACTATCTGAGGTGACACAGGGGACTCAGGCTCTGGCTCTAGACTGGAAAATCTAAAAAGGGTGAGTGATAGGCTGTCTGGCTGCTGATGGATAGGCTGAAGGAGAGATGTCTGCTTTCGGGTCAGCCAGCACTCCAGAGTAGGCTGGGAAAATGATGTGGTTTCCTTGGACCTGTGGATTGCAATTAAGGAAGCCAGGATGGAGGGCTCTTGGGTTCTGTTCATCAGGGTGGCCCCGAAGGGCAGGTGGGCTTCAGCAGAGGGATGTAGGGCTATAGAAGGAGTATGGAATAGGCTGGAGGAAAGCATATTACCTGCTGCGAGGGAATTGCAGGTGACAGCTCCTCAGTGTTGTTGGTCGTAGTATTGGCAGGAATTCAGCTTACATTAGAGGCAGCTCTGGAGAAAGTTCCTGCTCCCTAAGGTCTCTGGTGTCCTTTCTTCCCTATCCACCCCGTTCAGTCACAGAAACACAGAAACACACACACACACACACACACACACACACACCCTTGGGGATCCATAAAACCTTTCCCAGGTAGCAGCATAAGCTCCTACTGAAAGGCACTTTTTCTGGAGTAAGAGTTAGTAGCTCTAACTTTGCATGAATTTGGAAGTTCTGACTATTATAAGAGAGTGGTATAATAAGTATCAAATTGAAAGTGTAATTTAAAACTTAAAGTAACTTTTTATAAACACATTTTTCTAGTTTGCTAGCTGCCGGAATGCAATATACCAGAAACAGAATGGCTCTTTAAAAGGGGCATTTAATAAGTTGCTAGTTTACAGTTCTGAGGCTGAGAAAATGTCCCAATTAAAACAAGTCTATGGAAATGCCCAATCTAAGCCATCCAGGGAAAGATACCTTGATTCAAAACGCCCGATGAAATTCACGGTTTCTCTTTAGTGAGAAGGCACATGGCAAACACAGTCAGAGTTTCTCCCCCAGTTGGAAGGGCACATGGTGAACACAGTCAGGGTTCCTCTCTCATCTGGAAGGGCACATGGTGAACACGGCATCATCTGCTAGCTTCTTCTCCTGGCTTCCTGTTTCATGAAGTTCCTGGGGAGGCATTTTCCTTCTTCATCTTCAAAGGTTGCTGGCTGGTGGACTCTGCCTCTCATGGCTATGTCGTTCTGCTCTGCTCTCTCTGAATCTTTTTCATTCTCCAAAATGTTTCCTCTTTTATAGGACTCTAGAAACTTATCAAGACGCACCCAAGTGGGTGGAGACATGTTGTCACCTAATCCACTTTAACGACCACTCTTGATTAAATCACATCTCCATGGAGATGATCTAATTACAGATTCAAACATACAGTATTGAATAGGGATTATTCTGCCTTTACAAAATGGGATTTAGATTAAAACATGGCTCTCTAGGGGACATACATCCTTTCAAATCAGCACACACATATTACCCAAATATTCAAAATATTTAACCAGTATGTCATGGAGACCAAGAGCAAAGTCCTGGAGCCTATCTGTTATGCCTCTTAGTTGCTCGAACATGGAGAGTTAGGGGGAATTGGTGGGAGTTGGGAAAGTCAGCTGGAGTCACAGAGGATAAGTCAGGGTGGTGTGTCATTGGGGGTTGAGGGGGAAGTGTAGTGTGCTAGTTGAAACTGTTATGTGCCCCAGAAAAGCCAGGTTTTTTTAATCCATTATTGGGCAGCCCCATTGTGGGTGAGAACTCTTGATTAGGTTATTTCTGTGGAGATGTGATCCACCCAATTCAAAGTGGGTCTTGATCCTTTACTGGAGTCCTTTATGAGAGGACACAGAGAGCTCAGAGCTCAGGAAAAAAAAAATGCCCTGGAAAAAGCTAAAAGAAAAAGAAACACCCAGAGACATTTTGGAGAGAGCCAATAATACAGAGTGCACTAGAGATGAAACCAAGTGAAGTACACAGAGGTAGAGAGATGTCCTGGGAATGCTTAGAGGAAACCCATAGGATAGAGAGCTCAGAGAGGTGTCTCCAGAGAAGCAAACAAGGACCCACAGATGCTCAGAGAGAAAGCCACTGCAAACAGAGGCTGAGAGCAATGGGGCCCAGTAGCAAGGGACTGGCAGACATCGCCATGTGCCTTCCCATGTGACAGAGGAACATGGATGCCAGTGGCCTTTCTTCAAAGTCAAGGTACCTTCCTCTGGATGCTTTAATTTAGACATTTTCATGGGCTTAGAACTGTAAATTATAATTTAATAAAACCCTTTTGTAAAAGCTAATCCATTTCTGGAATACTGCATTCTGGTAGCTGTAGTAATCTGAAACATATCATCAAGGCCCCTTGCTGCTTACCAATTCATACAGAAGTAAATTGATCTTTTAACTAACTCTGTGATTGACATGGGCTGCCGGAGAGGCAGGCACCAAGGAATGAGTTCTCCACTGAATGTTTTAAAGGGATAGTGAGAACTAAATAAAGCATGAATCTTGATTGTTGGATGTACTCATTACATGTTAACTAGGAATACTACCTAGAGATGGCCTGACATATGCAACTATTTCATATTGAATTTCCCCGAGTATGAGGTTCTAGAACTTGGAAGGTGAAACTGGTCCCCATGTGCAAGTCTTGAACAAGTGTTCTGGGAACACTGCTTGGGAAGCACCAGAAGGAGGAGAGAAGCAGAATCTTCAGAGGGCAGGTGGGGAAGAGAAGAGATTGGTCACTATATGGAATCACAAAGTTGCAATTTTAACCTAGCTGTATATAACCAAGGACCAGTGAATCAGCTATGCTGTTCAACAGTGGCTGTGGTTGATACTGTTCATACCAAATGATTTATACATAACTAATCAAAATACCAACTCAGATAAAGAATGCTATGTGACCAAAAATATCAGTGATTTGAATACCGAGTTTATGTATTTATGCGCTAAGTTAATTAAATACTTAGTATTTAAAAAATCAGTAGGCAAGAGATGGGCCACAGCCATCCTTACCCAAGGGCCAGAAAATATAAAAGATGCAATATAATCATGATATTTCAATCGCTGTGCAATGATAGGGTTTCCAATTACTTTTGGAAATTCAGAGATGTTAGATGTAATGATTTTATAAGTGTTCTGATCTGTTTTTAAGTAAAAGAATTAGTTTCTTGTACAAGCTCTATTAGAAGAATGCAAGTAAAAAGACCTAATTCGAATTTTAAAAGCTTTTATTCCACATACTAAAGTGCCTCTGAAGGATAGAAAATGCTTGTCCTTCCATTTTTATTTTGACTGAAACATAATTTTTCTAATACTAAAATTTGGGCTCTAAGTTAATAAAAGAATGAAAAAGGAAAATTGCAATTGTCTAGAGAACTAAACTTTGCATTTCAACTGAATTCTAATAAAAACACGCAGAGTCCATTTTTCTTTCTAATTGTGAAGTCACATAAATAAATATTTTCAATATTACTATAAAATATCATTGCAAATGTATTTCAAGGTTATTTACAGATGTAAGATGATTGTTTATAGCATTTCATGTTCCTATAGTTAAAAACACATTCACTGATCAACTGTATCAAATGACTAGTGAAATCCTGGGAGGATTCAGCATTTCTAGGCTTTGTCATAGGGATATATAGATACATTATTCCAGTGAAAATCCACAAGGCTATTGGTTATTCCAATGTCCAATAAGATTTTGATCAGCCTGTCATCAAGAAGCCTGTTTCTCCTATCCAATACAAAGAAGCATGCAGCCTTATAGAGTCCAGGAGTCTTTTGAGGACGTGGAGGAGGGGAAGATTCATTGAATAAAGACAACAGGGTACACAGAAAAACAGACTCTAACACTTGGTCTCTAATGACTCTGCTGTCTGAGGACCAGTCCTGAATTCATATTTACCTGCACTTAGAGAGTGAGATAAACTAATGAACTGCGTCACTTTCTGTTACTTGTAGCTGAAAGCACCCTTAATGATACGGTGTTATTTTTTTTTACATGTCCCTTATTGTGTTAGTTAGATTCAGTTGTCAACTTGGCCAGGTGAGCATACCTAGTTCTGTTGCTGCGGACACAAGCCAATGGTACGTGAACCTCATCTGTTGCTAATTACATCTGCAGTCAGCTAGGAGGCGTGTCTCCTCCAGTGAGTGACGTTTGACTTAATTGGCTGGTGCTTAAATGAGAGAACGCAATATAGCACAGCCTAGCAGCTCGGCATTCCTCATCTCAGCACTTGCAGCTCAGCCCAGGCCTTTGGAGATGCAGAAAGAAGTCACCCGGGGGAAAGTTGTTGGAACCCAGGGGCCTGCCTGGAAAGAAGACCAGCAGAGACCATCTTGTGCCTTCCACGTAAGAAAGAACCTCAGTGGGAAGTTAGCTGCCTTTCCTCTGAAGAACCAACAAAATAAATCCCCTTTTATTAAAAGCCAATCCGTCTCTGGTGTGTTGCATTCCGGCAGCTAGCAAACTAGAACACTTATTTATATATGAAATTATATTATTTTTTTGTCCAGTTACCTATGATCTGTCTCCTTCACTAGAATATAATTTCCTCTTGAGTAAAGATATTTTCTCTCCTTTCCACTGCTATATCCCAAATATCTACCATGGTGTCAGATGGCTTTCAGAGCCTCTGAATATAATGCCATTCAAATTCACCATCTTTAATATCACCAGCTAGTACAGATCTACCACAGTTTCATTCAAAGAGGTTTTGAAAGAGCCCTTCCTTTTATAGACTATATGTCAGCTGAGTGAAAGAAAAGCCCTTGGCCAACTTAGCAAGTCTGGCTTGTCTCCACTGAACTGTACACCTTATCATGTCCACAGTTCTTACCTTCCGCACGTCATCACTTCAGGAACTCTCCCGACCTACATATCAGTTTTATAAAATGGGTCACTTCTTACATTTCTGTGACACGTGCTACAAAATCTCACTAGCAAGATTCCTTCTTTGTGCTGGATCAGTCGAAGGAGCTGTTAGCAAACTCTGTCATAAGATCTATATAAGATGTCTTTTCGTATGATGCCCCCAAAATTGCTACGACTGGAGGGTTGAGATTTATATCCCGATTGGCAATGGAACTCATACCTCCAGCGATCATGTCAATTTGTAAAAGTTAAATGTCTTAAAAATGACTGGCACTGTTGAAGGGCGTTACCCTGTCAATCACCGGGTCCCTTTACCCGCGTTGTCAGTACAGGGCAAGCTGAGCCTGCAGATGCCTGGGTTTGTTGGTGCCTGCACACAGTGGGCTTCTTCATAAGCCTTATATTTTCCTAGCTTCAGACAAAACCTAAGTTTCTGTGAAGAAACTGACTTAAGAGCATGTTCCAAAGCAGCCATTTTACATACAGGTTCTGAAATGTTTTAGGATAGAAAATGTGTTAAATCATTATCAGCATTAGAGAATGAATTTTTGATCAGGCTTTTTTTTTTACTATAAAATCAATACATCTGTGGTTGAAATTTTAGAGACTATAAACTTATATTTCATATAGAAATTAATCATGATCCTTCAATCAAGGGATATAAATCTAAAGTTATATTAATATACAAATTAACCAGAATAATTTTATTATTCCTATATGTGTCTTAATGATTATACATAGTATTGTCCCTTAATAAAGCATTAGTATCTTTCCTATATCATTACATTAAAAATTAATGGCTGCCTAAAACTCTAACAGCATAGTCATTTAAAACTATTCACTTTTTATTGGAAGTTTTAAGTTTGCACCTTTCTTAGTAGATCCTAAATAAATATATTCACATACACATGTTTTTTCTTTCTTTTCCTTTTCTTTTGTTTCTATTTTCTTAGAATTGATTTCTTCAAATTGAATTGTATGGTCAGGATTATAAGCATTTTTAAGGGTGCCACTATTGCCCCTCTTTTTACAAGAAAAATTCAAATAATTTTATCTACCTGCCTGTGATTTGTGAGAGTTATGGGGGATCGGTGCACCCCACCTAGAACTGAGTTTTACAATATATAAATTGTTAATTCTTAGGCAGAAGCGGTCTGTCTGCTTTTCTTTCCAAGAAGTTTGACCCACTTATATATATATATATATATATCCTGCAACTATTTATTCTTTCCTCAGTAACTCTCCACTCATTTCCTTTGCACATTTTTCCAGAGGATTTTTTTTTTATTTCTACCTGTGAGTTTTCTGTCTTTGTTAATCATCCTAAGAATCCATTATTCTTGTTTCAAATGTCTAGCTTCGCAATAAGTTATCATACAGGGTAGACACAAGTAGGAATGTAGGAGTAGTTTAAAAAACAAAGGAGTACTTTCTTACAAAATCTCCGTGGTTAATAGTAAGTCAAACTAAAATAAATTACAAAAAATATCAATGTTAGACCATAATCTCCTGCATAATGCAGATTAGGTTTACACAAATATGTTTCTTATCTTCTGAATTAGAAATATATCTTAAGTGGAGTAATTACAGCTATAGAATGCATGTTTTAAACTGGCAAAAAAAGGCTTTGTAGCTCATTTGATATGAAAGCCATATTTAATATAAGAGTTGAAGGCTTAAAGGTCCTATATTCTCCTTCTTTGTGCTGGATCAGTCGAAGGAGCTGTTAGCAAACTCTATCATAAGATCTATATAAGATGTCTTTTTGTATGGTGCCTCCAAAATTGCTACGACTGGAGGGTTGAGATTTATATCCCGATCGGCAATGGAACTCATGCCTCCAGCGATCGTGTCAATTTGTAAAAGTTAAATGTCTTAAAAATGACTAGCACTGTTGAAGGGCGTTGCCCTGTCAATCACCGGGTCCCTTCACCCGTGTTGTAATTGTGTTGCAGGATTAGAGCTAGACCCAAGGGCTCTGCAAACATACCAAGTACAGTATAATTCTTCCTCAATCATATGTTACCCAAAGACACAGATGCCTTACATTCCTCAAAAATTTTTTTCAATCACAATTAGTTAGGAATGGCAATATCACAAGAACATCAGATGAGAAAATTAAGTTCTAATGGCATACTATTTATTATGAAGGCATTTTTAACATTAGCTTTCATTCATATAGTTTACACATTAAACATCTAATATTTATATGTCTGCCTAAATCCTATAATATGCATATATTTAATTTGAAAAAGAAAACTGATTAAGACTTATTCAAACTGAACAATAACAAAATCCTCATTCTTTCATTTTAATGTAAATACAATGGGCTATACTTTCACTTAGCATTATCCTTTAGTTATTAATACCCAAATAAATACAACTGGCAACAGTAGAGTTCTGAAGATTGCTTTCTTATGTTATTTACCCTGATAAGAATACTTTTCACAGTGATTACAAGGATAATCCAGGCATAATTGTAAATTTTAAGGCTAAACATGCTTCAATAATAAACTTTAAAAATAATGGATTAGCTTATTTTAATGACGGTACGTGTTTACATGGATAAGAATTATTACATCCCTCTGGGCTAAATACTCAATGCTAGCACAGACAGAATGAAAAGCCAGGCTATAAAACATCAATAAAAAGGAGCAAATGAAATTTGCTTTTCTTATCCTATTCTTTCAACTATTATGGCGGACATAGTTTTATTGCAAGTCTCTGAATTAATGAAGAGAATATTTTGGTAAACAGAAATGCATTTCATGCTCCACAAGAGAAATTGACTTGCTATGGAAAAATATACCCCCAAATAAGGATACAATTTCATGATTTTTCTAAAAAAATATATAGCGTAAACTCTTTTAAAATGCCAGAAAGTCTCAGAAGTAAGACTTTAACACTCTTATGTCAGAATTCAAAACAAAAGAAAAACTGTCACCAGTAACACTAACTTCACAACAGAGCTGGGGAATTTTTGTATATTTGCTCCTTTCCATAGGAAATTATCTTTCTGCAGTACAACTTTGCTAAAATTCAAAGGCCTCTGTTTTGGGCCCTAGTAATGAATACCACTTTCTAGCAGTATCTAATTTTCACAAAAAGCAAAATACAGAGAGGGCTGAGTGCCACTGAAATTATTCAAGGCTCTACTCATTCTATCTATTCATTCTGTGTACTTACATCCAGTGATTCTCACTTGTATCCAGAAATTCACACAATATCTGCTAGATTCAGTAGGAAACAAACCCAGACACAAAACCTAAACTTCAATATAAACGGTCTCTTTAAATGAAGTTTTAAGGAATTTTGGAGTTTGAACCATGTATAATATGTACATGTATTTGTTTGAAATGCATGTGACTGAAATGCATCAAAACAAATGCATATTGTGCTGATAACATTTAGGCTGAAGCAAAAATTTCTAGAGAAACAGTCTCACAGTGATGTATGTGTTCCTACTGTACGCCAGCTGTTTTGCATTCTCAGAACCCAGATATCTCCAGCTACCCTGAAAAGCAAGGAGCATCATCCCCGTTTTACTCCCTAGGGACCTGAAGTGACTTGCCAAAGGCTACACAGCTAGAAAGAGGCAAACCAAGTTGGAGTTTAAACCCAAACCTCAGTGACTTCAAAACCTGTGCCCTCTTCATATCGCTACCTTGAAACACAGCCGCTTTCTTACACGGGGCACTATTCCACATCATCAACACAATCATTAGTTAATGTGCCAGAGGTGGTGACAGCTTCCATCAAAATGAGAAGCTCAGAGGTTGATTTCTAAGACTAACAGCTGCGTTATCAACAGTGACAGCAGCTGCGGCATCATACACTCCCTAATGTTTTGTCAAACACATTAGCCCTCTTTGGAGAAAGGGCACTTGAAGAATGGGAACTGGTGTCACTTTCTAGATTTATCAATATCTAACTGCAGTATCTTTCCCACTGGCCACCCCCGCCCCTTCCAGTCATGCTCCAATAGCTGGAAAATCTGGTATTGTTTACAATAAATCATATGAAGTTTAAGCCACAAGGCAAGCTATCAAGGGAGCCCAAGAATCATTTATGACAAATCAGAATAGGTTTCAATCCCTAAAAGACTCCATGCAAGCCCTAGCCTATTCATCACGTGCATAATCCATTCTCACCAGCAATGATATTCACATTGAAAAAAATATATATTAAAAACAAATTCAGGTGCCTGGGAAGATGCAGCTGCCTCTTCTCCGAATCTCCGCCTTTGCCTCCAGATTTCTCTGGGGCCAGCAGCAGCCAGACCAGGAGCCTGGGCCGCAGGCTCAGGAGACGACCGTGGCTCTGTGTCCAACCAGCAATCTGCAGGTGGCTGCGCCAAGGCGCCGGAGAAGGTGCAGGAGAAGGCTGAGAAGGCACCGGAGAAGACGCGGGAGGATGCGGAGGAGACGGCACAGGAGAAGGGCTGGAGGAGGCGGTGGAGAAGGGATCGGACAAGGTGCTGGAGGAGGTGGCGGAGACGGCGGCCCGGGAGGCAGAGGAGCCACAGCTGCTGCCCGGTGTTGGCATTTGGAAGGGGTGCCATGTGCGCATGGGGTTCGGTTCCCGGTCCATGACCGCCCGCATCCGGGACGCGCTCCACCCTGTCCCGCGGACGTCTTTGTACAGCAGAGTTAACTGCACATGGAAGCTTCCGGAGCCTGAAGGAAGTGAGGCAATGGAGTTCACCTTTAAGAAGGCTGCCAAGGACTGGGACTCCATCTATGCCACTGGAACTGGGGGAAAGGAGGAGGAGGGGAATGTTCTGAACCGGGAGTGAGAGGTGGCCAAAGGGGGAAGAACATGCAGAAGCACAGATCAAAAGGAGACAGATGCTGCAACTGTGGAGATCTAGACCACCATGCCAAGGAATGCAAGCTGCCACCCCAGCCCAAGAAGTGCCACTTCTGCCAGAGCATCAGCCATCTGGTGGCCTCATGTCCACTGAAAGCCCAGCAGGCCTGCAGTCCTCCTACCTTCCATAAGAAGAGCCCTGCCCTGCTCCCAGAGGCCCGAAGTTGAGTCACAGGGCATGGGGGCAATTATTTTATGATTAAGAAGTTCCAAGGAGCAGGCATCAATCCTCAGAGTGGATAAAATGGGATAGGGTGTGTAGGGGGCAGTTGGTTCTGCTGGGTATCTTAGGGTGGGGCCCACAGCATCACCCTCTATTCCATCTTGGTGGGGGAAAGGCATGAGGCAAAGGAACTCCAACTACACTCTACCCAAATACAAGTGAGGGCTTTCAGGAGAAATACCCTTAGAGTCTGCATGAAATATCCCTAAAATTTCCAGTTTTTTTTTAAAGGCCTGGATGGGGAAGTGGTTTTCCTTTGAAAGAGGATTAATAAACATTTCTCATGTCAGAGTGAAAAGATTAAGTATGATAGCAGATTGATGGACCCACTCAAGAACCACTACATTCCATGGGATGGAATCTCTCAGGGGTAGGGCAGGGTTTTTCCATTTGACTTCTCATAACCCAAGCTTAAGCCAGTGTGCTAGGGTCTGTCCCAAGCAGTGGATTGTGATGACAGACAAAAGGGGTGGTTGGCAGGACAGGTGCAGACTTACTGCTCTTAAGCTCAGTCCTACCCCATTCTGGGCCAATACGATTTTATTTGCTCCTTTGGATAACTGCACCTTGGGTCCCATTTTCTCCAGGATGTCAACTGCACCAGTTGTGTGCGAATGATGTATCTCATACATTTTAACTTGCTTTTCTTAATATAAATATTCTCGCTTTGCATTTTTGTATATTTAATCTAAGCCCTTATTCCTGCACTGTGTTCTCTGGGACATGAGCAATCTCAGGGATAAATCGGCATGTCGCCACATTAGGAATACTTTTTTTTTATTGTTGCTTTATCATTACAAAAAGAACTATTTTAACTACCCCATTTTGCCAACTAGAGCTGTTTTTCTGCCATAGTGTCCTCTTGAAACGGGAGACTAGGTTTTAATGGGGTTGCCCCATGACTTGATATTCTACTGGAAGACTGGAAATTGGGAAGATTGTGCAGAGGTAAGGAGAGGCTGGGCTGGTTTAAAGATTAAGAGAAGAAACCAAGGTTAGGTGAGAGTTATCTATATATGTAATAAGGAATTCCTATTCCCAGCCTCTTAATCCTAGGGCACAGGACTTGCTTAGTACATCAGATGCATCCTTTGCTGGATTAGGCGAGGTCTGCCCATGAACAATGTGTGTGTGTTTATGTGTTCAAGGATGGATGTATGAAGCAAAGACTAAAATCCTTAACCTTTCAAATTCTCAACCTTTCCTGCTTGGCTTCCAGAACACCGTAAGTGAAGGCTTCTTTGTGGTACCTGGAGCCACAAAGTAGCTAAAGGAGAAAGGGGGCTTTGTTTATATGCTGTGGGATTACTGCAAACCTATCTCACTGTGTTGAAATGGGGCAAATGCAATAGAACACATTGGGTGATTTCTGTCTGGTCCTGGGTTCTTGTCTCCCCCAAATGCTGCTCCCCTCTATTTACAATAATTTTCTGGGCTTTGTGAATTTCATGAGTCTCCGATTTGCTGATTGCTAGGTGTCCTAATTTGTGTAAATATAATGTGTTGGTCTTTCTCCAGGTTCTTTTGGAGTTTTTATTGCTTAAAATCTTTGTGTTGGAAGAAAAATACTGAAGCATCTTTAACACAAGATTACCATACCAGGCAATAGGATCTGAAACATGCTTGCGGACCCTTCTTTGAAGTGGGGATCTTGAGCCATCCCTTCTTTCGTGTTTCCCTATTTCCCATTTTGGACTAGATCTTTTCTCCTAAAAACTTACCCCATGACGCCTTTCCAGCTCTCCCTCTGAAAACTCCCATGCACATTTTATTTGGAAGGTGTCTACACAACTCTTCAATGACTTTTGCAAAAAACCTGAAGAACCTAAGGACACTCCATTGCTCATTCCCAACCTTTTGAGTTAAGACCATTCCTCAATGTGCTTCAGGCCAAAAGAATAACGCTGCCATACTTGGATTGACCAAATCTACTTAATCATCAATCCTAGGATAGAGAGAAACAATGGGGTGGGGTGTTTCCATGTAGAAAAAAGGAGGTAAGAGATCAAGAAAGAGAAGATGAGTGTATATCCATGGCACTCAGGAACTTTTACACAGGTCCAAGAAACTTATGTCAATGTGGCCACAAGAGAGTTTCATAGGAGACAGAAGAATGTAACTCCATGTTTAGTGCTAAAAACCAAAGCTTTGTGTGGGATCTTGAATTTATGGGGAGGAAAAGAGGGTAGGAAAGCATGTACATATATTATCTCTCCCTAACCCCTTCCCCTCACTCCTGCACTGTAGGAGACTGAGTTCCCTTTGACTTTGGGGGCCCTATCACTGGGGTATGTTTTTTTTTTTTTTTGATGGCTGATTTTGTACTGGGTACTTTCCCTTCTATCATTTGTAATGCATGCTGAGTCTTTCCCCTTCTCTCTTTTCCCTGGGATAATACAATGAATAAATGAAGACTTACTGGAACTGAAAAAAAAAAAAAAAAGAAAAATTCAAATTGCATTTGTATAGTTCAGACATTTTGAGTTTTCTTCCAAAGAATATCTTTTCTTTAAAGATATGCTTCCTTCTAAATATCATTTATTTGTTTCTGTTGAATTTAAACTATTCTTTGTTTAAAAGTGATTATATGATGGCATGTAGCATTTATTTTTATAAATGGAAATAGGATTGATTTATGGAGAATTGTGACTCATTTTTATAAGGGTACTGTTATAATTAAAAATTTACCCTAGCAACCTTAGTACTTCAAGGGCTTTTACTTATTTAAAAGGAGTAACAGGGAGAATTAACCATTTTTATTTTTTTTTTTTTATTTTTTTTTTTAAAGGAAAGACAGAGAGAAGGAAGGAAGGATAGAAGGAAGGAAGGAAGGAAGAAAGGGAAACATCTTTAAACATTTTCTTGTTTTTATTGTATTCTGTTTCTCCGTTTTTGTTACATGGGCTGGGGCCGGGAATCGAACCGAGGTCCTCCGGCATAGCAGGCAAGTACTTTGCCCGCTGAGCCACCGCGGCCCGCCTAACCATTTTTAATAGCAACTTATCTACTTTCATCCTGTCTGTATAGGTTTTATCATATTTTCTGTAACATTTAGTATATGATATTAAGATTCTCCTTTAAAAGCACAATAAATACATCAAATAAAATAAGCACAACTTTGATTTTGAAATCAATTTTATTTATATTCACATAAAATGCACTCTATGTCCAGAGGAATCATCTCATTTCTTCAGCTGTGCACTCTTATGGTGTAATGCAATAAAATACCTATAACAGAAAGTTATTTCTTTTTTTTCTTTTTGCATGGGCAGGCACCGGGAATCAAACCCAGGTCTCTGGCATGGCAGGTGAGAGCTCTGCCTGCTGAGCCACCTTGGCCTGCCCAAAGCCTATATTTTCGTTGGTTGCATTGGTAGATTTAGGAAGAATGCATGAAGCCAGATACTTTAAACAATCCAAACACCGGATTAAAAAAAAAAAAAAAAAAAAGGCAGATGGAAGACTGAAAAAAATGAAGTATAGCAAAAAAGCTATTTTTTTACATGCAGAGTGGGAAGGGCAAATCCCATATTATTTTTCCTGTTTCCTTATAAGATGAAGCATGGCATCATGAACCTTTTCCATTCGGGAAGGTCCAGTGATAATATGCCGTTCTCCAGACCTCCTTCTAATTTTTTTCTACTTTACTGTACCCCATTGTGATGTGTTGTGATAGCAATCCTGCCAATGTAAGTGGAGACCTGCCCAAATCATGTAGATTTTGTGTGAAGCACAATGCCTGACAGTGTCAGCATGCCCCACCCTCTTATGAGAGAGACTTTGATTTAGATTTTCATGTATTCACCTGGAATTGCAGATTAAATGGCAAGAGGTGACCTTTAAAATATCTTTTCAGAGACAGATTAGTAAATTCTATGGGAATCCCTCCCTCCTTCTTCCTCCTCTTTTCCTTCCAGATTCTGGTGTGTTGGTTAAAAATCAATCATTTTGTCATTCAAAAAGTGATCATACATTTCTAACAGGAGAGAAAACAAAAGAATGAGAAAAGATGACTTTTTACTTTAAATCATGGTAACTAATGCTTATCAAGGAAAGTTTGTTCTGCTTAGAATTAAAGTGATCATATATAATGAGAGTTTAGTATTTTGCTTTCCATCCAAACTAAGAATGCTTGCTCAAGCACCTTTGAGAAATAACTCAAGATTACTTGTGCTATTAGATTCTGTCAGCATAAATCTTCCCCATTGGCAATGGGGATTTATTTTGGAAAAAGAAGCCTTTCAGATGCTATGACAATGAATGCTATTAAATTAATGCAATTAAAGGCAATGGAAGTTTTATCCATTACTATGAATTAGTCTTTGCACTGTACAGCATCCCACAGGATGCAGATTATATCTCAATGTTTACCCAGTTGGGCAAATACATACTTATTACCATCACTCATTTATGATCTAATTCAGTCATCTGAGCAATAGATTTTAACGGGTTCTATTACTTCTTTTTTTTACATAGGAAGGCACTGGGAATGGAACCAGGGTCTCCAGCATGGCAGGCGAGAACTCTCACCACTGAGCCACTGTTGCCCACGTTGCTACTTTTTGATATAACCTAAGAGAAAAAAGATTGTGTTTGGATTTCCTCCCTGCAGGGAGCAAACAGTATTGGTTTTACTACGCACAAAAGGTATGCAGCAATGGCTGATTATTAAGCAAACTAGACCATGGCAAACACGAAACCAAGAGTGATTTTAGAGCCCCTCCAGCTTTGCCTGATCACCTACTTATAGCAAAATGAAATTAGTCACAGATTGATGGCCTCACCCACTTTCTAGGCACAGGTGCTGTGTCTCAGCACAGAGCCATATCACAGGTAAGAGCAGTACATTTTTCTCATGCACTTAGATGCAAACTTCTACAACTCAACCCCCAATTCCTGATGTCATAGGTTGATTGTGTCCCCCCAAACGACATGTTGTAATTTGTACCCCCAATATCTCAGAATGTGAGCTTATTTGGAAATAGGGTCTTACAGATAAAATTAATTAAGATGAGGTCATACTGGAGTAGGGCAGGCCCCTGATCTAAGGAGAGAAGACACAGAGAGACAAGGGGCCAACACTATGTGACAACTGAGACAGAGATTGAAGTCCTGCAGCTGCAAGCCCCAAGGAATGACAAGAATTGCTGATAAACCAGGAGAAGCTAGGAGGGTCAAGGAAGGACTCTCCCCTAAGGGATTCAGAGGGAGCGTGGACCTGCCAATATCTTGATTTCTGGTCTCTAGCCTGAGCTGTGAAACAGTACATTTCTGTTGTTTTAAGCCACCTCTTTTGCGGTACTTTGTTTCAGCAGCCCTAGGGAATGAATATACCGAGGAAAGGAAGGTAATTTCAGATTTGTTCTGTTATTTAAATTTTTAATCATAAAATTTCTTTGCCAAAATATCATCCAAGGTAAAGGTCTAGGAATGATATTTTTACAGATAACATCAAAACTTGGAATTTTCTAGAAGCAGAATTGCTACATATATATCAACTGTACAATGGAGAAACAATAATAATTCACTGAATTATATCTGCTGACAACTGACATGTTATCGCATTGATTCTCATGACACCTCATTGCAGTTCAGAGAGATGACGCCATTTGTTCATGGTCCCAGAGCTAGTTAGTGGTGGTGCCAGGATTCTCGACTCCTCACTTGGCATTCTTTCCACATTATCTTCTTAAGGAATTGGAATAACTTTTGATTTTTCACTGGTAACTTAGCTGTAGCTCATGAAGGTCGTGTTTGTTTATTCCCCAAACACAGATATCTTTTGGCCATTTCTCTATTCAAGCAAAGTACACTGATTTTGGCATCCTTTTTAACAGGCTTCCCATTTTTCTGGGTGACTTCAGGGCATAGAAACATGGTCCTTCAGCTCACTGCCAGCCTCACCTGCTTGAACATTCACTTCCATCCCATTACAGTTGCCTACAGAGTCCATTGTCTCTTCTAGTCCTAGCTCTCTTAGGAACTTAATGACCCTGACAATTGATGAGAGGCAAAACAGTACAGTGGTTACCTGAATGAGCTCAGGACTCTGACCCTTGAATTTCAACCCAGCTCTAGCTCATTATTTACTAGACAGTCAGTAACTATATAGACCAACTGGAGTTGTTATGGTTAAATGAGTTAACATATGTAAAGAGCCAAAACTGTACCAGGTACTTAGTTAGGGCTTAATAATATCATCTTATTAAGTCCTTCAAATCCTTGACCTCTCCATTCTGTCCCATCTTCTGCTGTGTGTATGTTGGAAAAACCCTGTAAATCCGCTTAATTTGAAGCTCAAAAAACATGACGGTGGCTATGTGAAAGAAAGACAAAGGGGCTGTGGGAAACTGTTGGGTAATTTCCATAAGAGTTGTTCCATAACCCAACTGAAGAGATGGATTGTGGAGTTTACACATATAGGACGGGAGTGAAGTAAGAGCTAAGCTGATGGACTTGGAGTGAGAATGACATACGAAAACTGGAAACAGTCACAACTGCAGTTACTGGAAGCAGAGATGGCAGTAGGGGAAGTGACTACTGGCAGGGACTTCTAGGTGTATCACTGAATATGAAATATCCTTAATGAAAACTTTAGCATCTGAGCAAACAGAAGAGTTGGGAAGCCTAGGATGGGAACCAATGAGAGAGCAAATATTCCATTTCTAGTCATTCTTTCTCTGACTGGGGACCAGGATAGTTGGAGTCACACATTGACATGGCCAGGTTCTGACCCTCTCTTGGAGACTCATAAAGCACATTAACATATTGAAGTTTCTTAGAATTCCTACAGCAAGCAAATGGGTTTAACTCTGTTTAATATCGGTTCTCCTATTCCTAATTTTATTTATCTTATTTTCCCTTGTCTTCACTCAAATCCAGGAGATGAAAGATGAGACTTTCATTGTGGAAAGGATAAAGTAAAGGATGAGTTATAAGGTCATGGAAAAAAATGACCAGAGTGCACATTTTTGAGGAATTTCAATTTTGCAGTGATATTTGGATTTAGGGATTCGTGTGCATAATGGAAAAATCTCTGGATGTCTTGGTTCCTAAAACCATCTCCTTCCCCTACTGTTAAGGGAAAAAGTCCCTTCACTGTTACATCTTACTTCCATCAGTAAAAGATTATGATACAGGTATAACTGAAAGAATTGTTACAGGGAAGATATAAATAAGATAAGGTGAAAATTAATGTGACGTCTTTAGCAGAGGGCTTGATACCAATTAAATGGTTATAACACGTTTTTGTCTTTATTATAATTATTTTTCCACACAGTTTACGAGTTAAAAACTTTAAGTGATTTAGTATGATGATGCTATTATTGATAAAAATCACTCTGCCTTCAAAATACGAGTAGTAAACTTTTATTTAAATCTTATCCCTGTAAACAAGGTACTAGTCTTAAATTTTCCATTTTATATAGGAAAATCAGTTATGCTGAAAGTATTAAAACTCCACCATAATAAGTTCTACTTGGCAGCAGTCAGTGGATGGGTCTTGTCTTGTTAAATACAATAAATCAAAAGATAAAGATATCCCCTTTTTCCTTTTTCCTTTTTAAAAGTCAAGAACACAAACATGAAGTTAGGTGATAGACTAAAAGGCTGCCTGACTTTCCTACATTTCCCCAGCACACACTGCTATCTCTGTTCTTGGAATTGAAAATGTTGCCTGACAGTTATTTTATTTTTCTACCAGGCAGGGAAAGTTCCTTCTCCACGTATCATGAATTTCAATGAGGTTCAGAAAGATATTAAGAAATACTTCATTTAAAACTTCTAAACTTGTTTCTCTCTGTTCATTTTTAAACAAATTTATTTGTACATCATACAATCCAAACTAAGTAAACAGAGAGAAACAAATGCTAGACAAAATGTGGAGAAAGAGATGCACCTACTCACTGTTGGTATGGAAACTAGAGGTGCAGCCCCTTGGAGGGCAGTGAGGTGGTTCCACAGGAGGGTAGGTAGGGGTGGGGCTGCCGTAGGATTCATATGATCCCACTGCTCAATATATACCTGGGGGAACTGAGAGTGGGGACAAGAATGCACATTTACACACTGGTGTTTGTGGCAGCAGTGTTCCAGATTCATAATGGATGGAGGTGGCCTAAAGGTGCAATGACAGGAATGGAAGAGGGAACTATGGCATGTACATACAATGGATTGCTGAGCCACAGCACAAAGGAATGAAATTGTGAGGCTTGTAACTAGGTGAATGAATCTTAAGGACTGTATGTTGAATGAAATGTCAGAAATAAAAGACAAATGTTATCATGGCTCACTCATAAGGACTAATTATAATATACAAACTTGGAGAACTGAAGTCGAGAGCATGGGTTATAAGGTTGGGGGTTATTGTAAAGAGTCCTAGGTTGTAGGTATTTACAGTAGTAACGTATATGCAGGACTTGTAACTGTTATTTCTAAATTCTGAGATACTGAGCTGTTTGTATGTAACCTGGTAATTTCCAGAAACTTTGGGTATTTATGTGACACCTGAGACTGAGAGTTGAGCTCTGAAGCTATGAAAGTCACCAGTACCCCACACAGAAACTGTTTAAAAAGTTGAAAAAGGGATCAGACTTTGAGTAGATATAAGATTGCTGTGTGGACAGGCCTGGGGTAGATCGGAATTCAGGGTAAAAAGATGGTATCATTCATATCTTAAAACTTCAGCTTCTGTGTAAGACCAAGAGAGAGATGTTTAGTTGATGCAAAATTTATGTCTTGGGTAGCACATTACCTAATTTAATTTGTATGGTAGGCTTAGTTGAACACTATAAGTACATGGAATCTTGAACAGTGTGTGAGACTTTGTCAGTTTGTCCAGGTTAGTATGATGCTACCATAGATCCAGAGTAATACCGGCAGTAAATAAATGTTTACAAAATCTCCCTGGTAGACTTGGGAGAAAGGAGGAAATATTCAACTTCCCCATTTGGAGAATTCCTGATATTCTTTCAAACAGTAGAGACAACCAATTCAATAGGCTAAGCCCTGATCTTGGGGTTTGTCCTTATGAGACTTATTTCTGCAAAGGAAAAGCTAAGCTTACTTATAATTATTCTGCAAAGTCACCCCCAGAGAACCTCTTTTATTGCTCAGATATGGCCTCTCTCTCCAAGCCAATTTGGCAAGTGAACTCATTGCCCTCTCCACTACATGAGACATGATTCCCAGGGGTGTAAATCTCCTTGGTGGCATGGGACAGAACTCTCAGGATTTGCCAGGACTTAGCATCATGGGATTGAGAAAGCCTCCTTGACCAAAAGGGGAAAGAAAGAAATGAGACAAAGTTTCAGTGGCTGAGAGATTGCAAACAGTCAACAAGTTATCCTGGAAGTTACTCTTATGTATTATATATATTATAATATATATATATATATATATATATATATATATATATATATATATATATATATATATATATCCCTTTTTAGTTTATGGAGCATTGGAGTGGCAGGAGGGAAGCACCTGAAACTGTTGAGCTGTGTTTCAGTAGACTTGATTGTTGAAGACGATTGAATAATGATACAACCTGACTGTGTGATTGTGAAAACCTTGTGTCTGATGTTCCTTTTATCCAGGGTATGGACAGATGAGTAAAAAATATGGGTAAAAAAATAAATAATAGGGAGTATAAGGGATAAAAGCAATTGTGCAGATTGAAATACTAGTGTTCAATGAGAGAGAGGGATAAGGGGTATGGGATCCATGTATAATTTCTTTGTCTAGAGTGATGTAAATGTTTTATAAATGATTATGTGATGATGTTGTGCGCCATTGATTGTACACCACGTATGGACTATATGTTTGTGAAGATTTGTTGATTAAAATATTTAAAAAAAACTTCCAAACTAATAACAAGAAAACCTTTCTAAATGTTTATATGGAAGGAATTGTATGTATAATTTCCAGAGCACATTCAGTCAAGATTGTATTTCTGCTTAAATATTTTACAATTTTATCTATACATTTAGGGCGATACCATGTTTCAAGAACCTGCTAATACATTCAGAATTTCTCAGAATACTTTAGTTTGGACATTTGTAGGGCCTTAGACCTGTAAACTTGTAACTTAATAAATCACCTTTAAAAAAGCCATTGCATTTCTGGTATATTGCATTCTAGTAGCATTAGCACATTAACACACTTGTCCCCTGTTCCTTCATTGTCCAGCCAATTTCTGAATTTGATTTACTTCCGAATGATCTATACGTTTAAACACTCATATATTAATATTAGAAATGTGTTTGTGTAAATACTCACTTTCCCTTCTTTTCTATTACTATGTCCCCATTGAGTGAGGTATTCTAACCCACGTGTGGACCCTCTGCACAGATCGGTCTATTTCTGGATACGGCCCTTACTCAGCCCATTCTAGACAGTTCCTTGAATGCGCCAAGCCCACGCCTGCACCAGGGCTTTGCATTTGGTATCCATAGTCTTTTTCCCTCAGACATGGCTCACTCCCTTTTTCCCCCCAGGTTAAATGCCATTTTAATTCAGCATATTACAATATATAACATAGCACCCCTCCCATCACTTTCTCCACGTGTTCTGCTTTGTCGCTCTTAATGGTTCTTCCAGGGTTTGTTCTTCCCTCACAAAATGATAAGGGCAGCAACTTTGTTTGCTGTGTTTGTGGAACACAGTGTCACTGAATAAATATGTGTTGAATGAAATATGCATGAAGAAATAAAGGAGAGATTTTTTTCTTCTCATCTGCATCTGGACTTGGGTATGCTTACAGAGTGCTCAAAGCACAATAATCCCAACCTCAGTCAAATCAACCCTTTTAGAGAAATTAGAGGCTAAATGTAAATATGAGCCCAGGGAGTGAGAAACAGCCCAACTGTGAATGGATCCATTAAGATTTAAGAATGAGGAATTGTGAACCTATCAGCTATCAGAACAAGGCATGTTCTTATTTAGTCCAGCTTCAAGAACTTGATTATTAATATTTACTTGGGGTTGAGTAAGCTTAGAAACAAGTCAAGGTCCCTAAGGAATGCATTTTACTTTGCTGCCTCAATGTGGTTGATCTAACTCATCTTGAACATATTGTTAACCCCAATGGGTGAGTATCACAAAATCATTAAATTTCAAACTCAAACAGAGTTTACAAGTAAATAAGCCAAACACTCTTCATAAATGAAGAAATGGTAGGGGAACTAGAAAACAAAAGTAAATGTAACATTTAAAAAATCAAATGTTTGACTTAAGACTTGGGGAAATTATTTTCTATGAACCAAGTTGAGATTAGAAATAAATAAGAATTCATTATTTTTGAAAGAAGCCGTGCAAAATAGACATAAATTCTAGATAAGCTTTAAGGATGTACACACGAATAAAGTGATAATAATATTGCTGTTTCATTATTACTTTTAATTGGTACTTGATATTGAACCCTTTGAACTGAACTGACAAAATGTGACAGAGGACAAGGACGGTAGGAGGTGACAGAAATGCCAGGAGGGTGATCAGGCCATGGGGGCTTCAAGGCCTGCACAGAGGGTCACTGCTATTTAGTTTTATTGCTGAGAATGGGCACTGCCTATATTTACCATAATCCAGGATCTCTATACACTTCTGTGAGTTTTCCCCATTCATACCAAGCAAAGGGTGTAATTCTTGGGTAACAATGAAGAACTGAGGCTCAGAGAAGTCACAGTTCCAATTTAAAGTCTAGGTGGTTTACTCCTTGGTTCAACATCCTCAAAGACAGAGGGCTGAGAAGGCTGCCTCCGCTCCTTCAGCACAGAAAGGCTTTCTGACCTACACTTTGGATTTGACTTACTGCTAAGCACTGATATCTCCCGGACATTTTTTCTCCACTCTAGTCCTGGGCTTTGTCTCTCCTGGCTGGCTTTGCTCTTGGCTGCCCATTTCCTCATGTGGCAGTTGGAGGCAGACCTGATATAGACTTGGGTTCACTCTTCAGACCTCAGACTTTAGTCTTAGGGTATTATGGATGAATCTATGGAAGAAATAACCTAGTAAAATTATTCTTTGGAATACTAGACAGGCTATAGAAGTAGGGCATGATAAAAAAAAATGTCAACAAGAAAACTGAAGTCTGAAAATAAAATTAAAGGTTAAATTGGAAATATAAAAGGGAAATAAATTTCATTATTGAGATCTTAGAAAGTAGCTTACTTCTATATTATAAAGTTTTGTTTAAATAACTACAGATGCCAGCAAAGAAATAAGCTATTACAATTTCAATCTAGGTGTTTCTTCACTTCAGTCTATAGCAAATAAACAACCACAGTATCAAGAACCAGGGAAAAGGATAGCAAAATTAACCCTCCAGAAACTGTTTTTGTTCCACGTGGACTCTATAGGAAGCTTTGCCATCCTGCATTTGTAAACTCCTCAGTCTTGATATCAAATATGGACAATCCATCAGTCTTAGTCCTACATTTAAAACTCATTAAAAATTTGTTTGTCATTCCTCTCAAAGATTAATCACATAAGCCCAACATAATAGCTTTGCCAATTTAAATGTTCCCACTTTAACATTTCATTTCAAGTGTACTGTAATTATATTATATTGCTTCTGGCCAAGTTAGAATATGTACTCAAATAATAATCCTGGTTCGGGTATATGGTACAGTTAGGACTATTCCTCATGTTAATTATGTACATTAACTTGAAAATATATTTACAAATGGCTACCAAAGTAAGAATAATCTATCCATCCATCCATCCATCTCTTAAATTGTGCAGTTTATTTTAATAGTTAAAATTACACAAAGGGATCTACTTACTTATTCTTTTGATTTCTGTACAGTCACTTTTCTATCTTTCATTTATGTTTTAATAAATTTTATGCAAGAGGTCCCAGTCCCTGGCTTTTGGGTTTATAAAGATGTATGTGCTGGGGACTTGCTTCCCAGTTATGTGTTTTGAGGAATGACTATTGGCTATTTGAACCTAGTATGTTAGAGACGGAAGCACTGCACATTGTCATCCTCCATTCTCCCAACTCTTGGCTTCTTTGTTTCCTGGAAGGAGAGTATTATTAAGTCAAAGAAGAAATCTCTAGCCATAGCTGTACTAGATGCCCGAGAAAGCATACATGACTGTTTTCATTACTTGAGCACATTATCTTTAAGATGCCTTTCCTTTCTTTGTGTTATGGCACAATTTCTTGTTTTGTTTCTGGGCCTCTTATAGGCATTGGGAAACTCATTAGGTTACCAAACAGATTTAATTCCTCTATTTATCAGTTAGGAGAGAGAGGTGACAAATAAAATAAATAAGTGAATAAATATATAGTCTGATGGGGATAAATGCTCTGAAGACAAAAACAGAAATGGGGATACAAATTCGGCAAGGGGATTCCTTTACTGAGCCGATGATGGGAGAGAGCAAGGTAAGGAGATCACTATGAGAAGAGCATTGAGAGCAGAAGGAAGAGCACTCGCAATGTCTCTGAGGGTGGAGAGTGCCCTACGAGCAGCGGGCCTACCTCCAAGGAGGAGCTGACCCTCAGAATTCCTGGACAACAGGTTAGTGAGAACAAAGTCAATGATGACAGAGCATGGTCAGTGATGAGAGGAAGGTCAATGATGAGTACAAGGCCAATGAGAAGAGTACGGTCAACAATGAGGTCAAGGTCAATGAAGAGAGCAAGGTCAACAATAACAGCAAGGTCAATGAGGAGAGCAAGGTCAATGATGAGAGCATGGTCAGTGATGAGAGCAAGGTCAATGATAAGGGTGAGGTCAATGATGAGGGCATGGTCAACAATGGTAAGGACTTTGGTTTCTACTTTGAGGAACATGAGAAGCCATGGAGGGATTTGAACTCAGAAGTGCCATGAACTGACTTGTTTCAAGAATCATTCTGGCTCTTGTGTTGAGATGAGACTATTGGGGAACTGAAGCTGGGAGGTCATTTATGGGGGACAGACACTATTCAGGTGAGATGGGGAGAGAAGCAGGCAGGTAAGGAGTAGCTGAGAAATGACATGAAATTACGGATGGAAGGATTGGCCAATGGATAGAA
This sequence comes from Tamandua tetradactyla, assembly GCF_023851605.1. Taxonomy (NCBI): domain Eukaryota; kingdom Metazoa; phylum Chordata; class Mammalia; order Pilosa; family Myrmecophagidae; genus Tamandua; species Tamandua tetradactyla. The sequence goes on from NC_135335.1 coordinate 60,082,577, forward strand.
TATGGGGTGTATGAGAGAAAAAGAGCTGAGAGCAACTCATATATGCTATTAACTAAAATTCTAGAACTATGCAATAATGGGCTTAATGCAGGATCAATAATTGTGAATGTACTTGTTTTAAATTCTTAGCAACACAAAAGAGGAAATATATGCTTTAGTTACGTTGAATACAACTATAGATTTCTCTTTATGTCTCCTGGCCTGCCTTGAAACAATACCCTGCTTGTTCCAAAGGACATTTCTCTTTTCTTCCTCTCAAATCTTTTCTTTAGGTGGCATAGCCATTGTAATTATTTTTTGTTCTTCACAACATACATTTTTCTTACATAATTATTTTTTTAAATAATTTAAAACAGCTTAAATTTTCATACTGTGATTGTTCATATGGTTATATATCTGCACAACTTTTCACATTCAGAGTTTTTCTTGAAATGGTACAAAATATCTCTGTCTAGATTGTTTTATGTTTTGCCTCTTGTTATTTTTCTAAATTGAGTAGTTAATAGGTTGTCCTCAATTACTGTGGATGAATGTTTCATGTTTTGGCAAGTAATGAAAATTTGAAACGTAAATACAGCAACTGGGCACCTGGGCATTCTCACATGATCTGTGTCCAAATTTTGAAATGCCAGGATTAAGCAGCCACCTTTATCCTTAGACAACTTTCCTGTCACCTTTATTTTTGCCAAACTCACTCAAATAAAGATCACTTTGGACTGCATGATTTCTGACCTGTAATTACTCTAACAGTAGCTACTGAAAAACTCATAGTTATTACACAACATCTGTTCCCCCTTTCAAAATGGCTCTGACCCTGAAAATATGAAAACTGATTAAGGTGATTAAATAAACTTAGCAGGTTGGTCCAGTTTAGCCTTTCCAAAAATATTGGCAGAAAAATGACCAAATCCATCTGGAGTGTGTTGTTATTTCTTGGAATTTCATTATAAAAATGTGGAGGCTGTCACAGCTCCCAGGGATTACTCACAGCTAGTGAAGTAGGACACAGCAGTCAAGTTGAATTCATAAGGTGCAGATGGTCACTTTTCTCTAACCTTCCGTAATGGCCCTCCTAAAACCCGACTTGATAGAACTTCTATTAAGCAATTTAAGAAAGAAAACAAAACAAGAGACTACTGTCTCCTACAGCCATTCATCTGGAAGGCAGCTCATTTGGAAGAGGTATTGATCCCTACTGTACGTTAGATCTTTTACCCATATCCTTACTTCGATCCATTTTCTTTAAAAAAAAAAAAACAACTGAAGACAATACAGAAAAGCAGACTTTGTAGGGTCTTGCAAATTCAATCAAAGCAACACTATAATACATGACACATTCCATTTAGAGACAAACCTGCAACATAAAATGTAAAATCAAAAAACCAAAACAAAACAAAAACCAAGAACAGTAAGAAAATTTGAATTTTATCTTATCTAGAGTGTTAAACATCAGCAGACACCCTCTTCCATTCTAAGAAATAAGCAAACTTGTCTCTAAATGTGACAATCAAACATGAATTGCTAAAGAGCATGGTTAGCCCAGACTCCTGAGTCACTAACAAGATGACAGCCATTTCCAAGACCAGCGTTATTGTTAGCTCTGTAAGGTCTTCAATACAAACATCACTGAAGCCTTCTCATTCCTGTCTACCACTCGCCTGCTCCATCATTTCTATACTACAAACTTATTTTGGGGTAAACTTTTCCATGATGGTCCATCTTTCCCATAGGCACATACCACAGCAGAGATGTTTCAGAGGCACAATCAATGAACACTGTACCATGACAATTCTCCTAGGGTGAGTGTAGTCCAGAGATGAGGGCTGGGCATAGCAAACACACAGAGCCCAGGGTGCCCTTTGCCCAGGCCCAAGCTGGTATTGCTCCTAGGGGTTAAGCATGGTACTGACTGAAGCTATAGGTAAAGCACCTGGGGAAGCTGATTCAGGAGGCTGGTGCCCACATCACTGCCTGTACAAGAATCTGGATGTGCAGAAAGTGTTCTGGAATACGGTGGTCACCTGAGGGCCACAGAACCAGCACAGAATGTGGAGGATGGAGAGCCTTGTGGAACTCAGCTCCTGCCAGGATTGCTCACTGACCTTGGCCTAGGAGAGCCAGCTCTACCACTTGATCACTTCCTTCCCCACTTCCAATCTTCCTCTTCCCAGGTGGTTTCTGCTTGGCTTGGCTTTATTTGAGATGCCCTTCTCTCCTTCTTCCATGTTGGGGCCAGGCTTCTCCCATATTGGGTCCATGGCCAAGACTGAAGAGAGCCCAGCCATCTGAAAGGATCTCTGGGCTAAGTGGCTGTTTTATAAGCTCCTCTTCTCCCAATGGAGCTGGTATTCGGTCCTACCCAGAATATTCCATGAGTGTAAACAATTTGTAACATATTCTGGCCATTAGAATACATTTTTTTGTTATCTATGCATTGGTAAAAATTAATTAGGATAAATACACATTTACAAGATTATAAAATTGTGATTTGGGCTCTTGGGAGCATCTTTATACTTTAAGGAAATTTTAATGTTATTTAAACAGCAATTATTGAGGATTCAGTTATGTTGATAAGGTGGAAAGACTTAAAATAAATTCTGACCAATTAGCTTTATTGTGCATGAACTAATGTTGCTTTCTTTTTCTCAGACCCATAGAACTATTTAAATGTTTTAAAAAATGCCTTTGAGCATCAAACACAACCTCACTGTGCTTCTATGGAGTACAAGGATGCATAAGAAAAACTTCCTACCTTTAAATTTAGTTAAGTTCAAAATAAGAACAAAAAAAAAGGATGGTGCAACAGTGGCTCAGTGGCAGAATTCATGCCAGAGACCCGGGTTCTCATCTCTTTTTTTTTTTTTTTTTGGTGCATGGTCCAGGAATCAAACCCAGGTCTCCCAAACGAAAGGTGAGCATTCTACCACGGAACCACTATTCCTTTTCTTTTTTTTTTTTTTTTTTTTTTTTAAGAGAGAGGGAGGAAGGGAAGGAAAGACAGAGAGAAGGAAGGAAGGATGGAAGGAAGGAAGGGAGGAAGAAAGGGAAACATCTTTAAACATTTTCTTGTTTTATTATATTTTGTTTGTTTGTTTGTTTGTTTTTTTTTACATGGGCTGGGGCCGGGAATCGAACCGGGGTCCTCCGGCATGGCAGGCAAGCACTCTTGCCCGCTGAGCCACCGCGGCCCGCCTCCTTTTCTTTTAACAAAAGTTTTTGTAAACATTTTCTTCTACACTTAAAAAAAAAATTCAACTTAGATAGTTAAAATTGTGTTGACAGAAATTGCAAAGCTGGAGTCATTACACCAAGGAATGTCAAAGGCAGCAGGGAAAATGAGACTTGAGGTACAATTAACAATACAACTAAACTAAAGCATTATTTCCAGATTACCAGGTGTGTTAGTTAGATTCAGTTGTCAATTTGGCCAGGTGAGCATACCTAGTCTTGTTGCTGCGGACATAAGCCAACCGTACGTGAACCTCATCTGTTGCCAATTACATCTGCAGTCAGCTAGGAGGCGTGTCTGCTGCAATGAGTGATGTTTGACTTAATTGGCTGGTGCTTAAATGAGAGATTGCAACGTAGCACTGCTAGCAGCTCAGCATTCCTCATCTCGGTACTCGCAGCTCAACCCAGGCCTTTGGAGATGCAGAAAGTCACCCCGAGGAAAGTTGTTGGAACCCAGGGGCCTGGAGAGAAGACCAGCAGAGACCATCCTGTGCTTTCCACGTAAGAAAGAATCTCAGTGGAAAGTTAGCTGCCTTTCCTCTGAAGAACCAACAAAATAAATCCCATTTTATTAAAAGCCAATCCGTCTCTGGTGTGTTGCATTCCGGCAGCTAGCAAACTAGAACACCAGGCATCCTGAGATAAAAGTGGCCCCCAGCCCATGGGAGAGGGAATCATAACAACCAAAGAGATAATATTATCTTGCAGAAACAGAGTCCCTACGTAGTGATCAATTCTTTTGGCCAATGGAGATGAAAGTGAGAGAAGAGTGATTTTTTTTTTTTAATTTTGTGATTACAAAACAGAAAATTATTAGGATTAATAATAAACCCACAAAGACACTTTGGGTTAGAAAAAGGGAGTTTAAGAGGGATTTTTCAAACAAAACAAATTCCCTCGGGATAAAAATTTGGGCAAAGAATGAAACCATCCTAATAGTTCCATGATGTAAGTCCAGGGCAAGCTGTGGCCCATCAACAGTAGATTTCCCAGATCACCTGGTAAGTACTACGTTTGGAAAAGTCTCCAGAAACCTCTGAAAAGTGTTTGGACAATACTGAGGCTCCTTGAATATTCTAATAATGCTTTTAATTTTATTTTTAATTTTTTGGCAATTGTGAATAATGTTTCTATGAACATCGGTGTGTGCAAATATCTGTTCGATTCTGTCCTTTCACTTGGTTTGGAGCTAGCCCTAGTAATGGAATCGCCAGGTCATATAGTAGTTCTATACCTAGCTTTCTGAGGAAATCACCAAACTGTCTTCCATGGTAGCTGTGCCATTTTACATGTCCACCAACAATGAACGAATGTTCATATTTCTCCACACCCTCTCCATCACTTGTTATTTTCCTTTTTTTTTTTTTAATAACAGTCATTCTAATGGGTATGAAATGGTATCCCCCTGTGATTTTTGTTTTCCATTTCTCTGATGGCTAATGATGTTGAGTATCTTTTCATGTGCTTTTTGGTCCTTGTATATCCCCTTTGGAGAAATGTCTGCTCATGTCTTTTGCCTATTTTTAAAATTGGGTTGATGTTTTTATTAAGTTGAATGATTTCTTTATATATTCTGGAAATTAAACCTTTACTGGATACGTGATTTTGAAATATTTTCTCCCACAAATACTTGTGTACATTGTCATTTTACTTTCATGATAAAGTCCTTTGAAGTACAGAAGTTTTTAATCTTGATGAGGTCCCACTTATCGATTCATTCTTTATAGCCTATGCTTTGAGTGTAAAGTCTCAGAAACCACTGCATTTTCTTCTAGGATTTTGATAGTTATAGCTCTTAAATTTAGGTCTTTGATCAATTTCGAGTTTATTTTTGTATACGATGTGAGTTAGGGATCCCTTTTTTTCTAACAGAGATTCAGTTTTCCCAGCACCATCTGTCAAAGAGACTCTTCACAATTAAGTGGTCATTACCCCCTTGTCAAAACTAGGTTGGCCATAAACATGAGAGCTGATTTCTAAGTTCTGTATTTGACTCCATTGGTCTACATCTCTGTCCTATGCCAGTACCATAATGTTTTGATTACTCTGGCTTTGTAATAAGTTCTAACATCAGAAGTGTGAGTCCTCCAACTTCATTCTTCTGCTTCAAGTAAGTTTTAGCTATTTGAGCCCTTTACCTTTCCATACACATTTGATTTCCATTTCTGCAAAGAAATTCTTGGAATTTTTATTGGGATTTCATTGAATCTATAAGTTGCTTTTGGTAGGATTCACATCTTTATAATATTTACTAATCCAATCCATGACCACTGAATGTCCTTCCATTTATTTAGGTCTTCTTTGATGTCTTTTAGCAACGTTTTTTAGATTTCTCTGTACAAGTCTTTTACATTCTTGGTTAGATTAAGTACTAGATATTTGATTCTTTTAGTTGCTGTTGTGATTGGGCTTTGTTCCTTGATTTCTTCTTCAATTTGTTAATTGCTTGTGTATAGAAACACTATTGATTTTGGGGTAATGATCTTGTACCCTACTACTTCACTGAATTCATTTCTTAGTTCTAGGAGCTTTGTTAATTGTTTTTCAGGATTTTCTATGTTTAGGATCATATTATCTCCAAATAGGGAAAATTTTACTTCTTCCTTTCCAATTTGGATGACTTTTATTTCCTTTTCTTGCCTAACTGATCTAACTAAAACTTCCAGTACAGTGTTGAATAACAATGGTGCCAGTGTAGAGAGAAAGCATTCAGTCTTTCACCATTAAATAGGACATTAGCTGTGGGCTTGTCTTATTTTCCTTTTATCATGTAGTGGAAGGTTTCTTCTATTCCTAGCAGTCTAAGTGATTTTATCAAGATGGGGCTGTTCTGCTAATCCCTAAACTACAGGTGGGACTGCCCTTTTAGTCCTCAGGCAGTGTACAGTACTTCATTCTAGCTCCTTCTGCATCCATCCTAAAATCAGATCTTTCTCCTTGGGCAGTTCCTTGGCATCTGACCTTCTTCCCTTTTGAATTATATTTGCATCTAATATCTTGAGTTTATAAGACTTCTTTCTTGATTTCTGTTGCTGCCTGGAGATTTCTTTTCCTTTCCTTGGATATCAGCATATGACAATTTCTGGAGTTATATTTTATTGATGATTTCTAAGTGTTTCTAGTATGCACAAGGCCAGTCAACATCAGTTAAGTCAACCATGCTGCTGGTCAATACTGAAATAAGTACACTCAACGCAGATCCTCTTAATTCACTTTCAGCCCGGAAACGTGTAAAGGTGCTGCATTTATTTGAGCAACAGGGCACTGAAACTGGATTCATTCTCTGAGAAGTCAATCAATCAACTGAAACTTCATTACCGATGCAAATTATCATATGATGATTGTTTACAAAAAACAGGCTCTAAGTATTATCTGTTTAAGACCAGATAATCCACAGCCACACATTTAAGGACAGTTCTTTGGAGTGTTCTCCACCTTTGTAGATTCTCACTCATCTTAAAGATTCTTTTTCTTATAGAATTTTAGATCCTTAACTTTCTTTTCTACTACAAACTTTTTTCCATCATTCTTTCTCAACTTGAAATCTACTGTGGTAGACTTTCCACTTTTTCACCACCCCACTTCTACCACCTAACAAGGGATTACACTCTATTAATGCAGTACCATCTTGCCCCCACCACACCCCATGTTCACTCTCACCAGCACTGCCTTGGTTCCTGTGACTCTAGTAAGCCCCTTAACTGATCTGCCCCTCCTTTTGATTACTATTCTTAACAGGGCCTCCAGAGTGTGCATTTAACAACTAAATCTGATCTTGCAGGGGCTCCAAGATATAATAAAAATACATTTTAAACTGCTTAGTACAAAACATAAAAACTCTGTATTACTCTTTTCCTGCCTCCCTTCTTTTTAAAATAGATTGCATTTTAAGACAGTTTTAGATTTACATTAAAATTGAGACAGAACAGCATTCTCATATTCCCTGAATTCAGATTCACCCATTATTATTTTTTTTTATAATGAAATACAACATATACACAAAAAAAGGAATAAACTTCCAAGTGCATTTTAACAAGCTCTTAAAGAACAGATTTTAAAGTTTGGTATGGGTTACAGTTCCACAATTTTTTGTGTTTTCTTCTAGCTGTTCTAAGACACTGGAGACCAACAGAAATATCAATATAATGATTCAGTAGTACTCATTTGTTAAATCCTACCTTCTCTGTTGTATTCCTCCTTCTCTTTAAATAACATATATACATAAAAACATTAAATTTCAAAGTACATTACAACAATTAATTGTATAATAGATTTCAGAGATTGATTTGGGTTACAATTTCACAATTTTAAGTTTTTATTTCTAGCTGCTCTAAGCTACTGAAGACTAAAAGAAATATTAGTATAATGATTTGGCACTCACACTGATTTATTAAACTGAATTTCTCTGTATAAGTCCACCATCATCTTTGATCTTTCTCCCATTCTTTAGGGGTATTTGGGCTATGCCTACTCTAACTTCTTCATGTTGGAAGGGGCTGCTGCTAATATGGGATGGGGGATGGAACTAGCTGATGTTCTGGAGAGACTGGCCCCTCTGCATTTCAGGACTTATCTGGTCCAGGGACCCATCTGGAGGCTGTAGGTTTCTAGAAAGTTACTCTAGTGCATGGAAACTTTATGGAATCTTATATATTACCCTAGTGATTCTTTAGGATTGGTAGGAAAGGTTTTGGTTGAGGTTTGGCAAGTTATGATGGGTAGCAATTTCTAACTGAAGTATGTGTAAGAGTGACCTCCAGTGTAGCCTCTCAACTCTATTTGAACTCTCTCAGCCACTGTTATCTTATTTGGTACACTTCTTTTCTCTCTTTTGGTTGGGATGGGATTGTTGATCTATGGTGCTAGGGCCAGACTCATCCCTAGGAGTCATCTCCCATGCCACTAGGAGACTTCATCCCTGGATGCCATGTCCCATGTAGATGGGAGGGCCATGGTTTCACTTGCAAAGTTGACATTAGAGAGAGAGAAGCCACATCTGAGAGACAAAATAGGTCCTCTGGAGGTAACTCTTAGGCATACCTATAGGTAGGCTAAGCTTCTCTGATGCATACATAAGCTTCACAAGAGCAAGCTTTAAGATCAAGGGCTTGCAACATGGCAAGCAAACTCACTGCTCACCCTCTCTCTATGCGGGATACGACTCCCAGGAGTATAAACCTCCCTGGCAACATGGAACAGAAATTCTAGAATAAGCTGGGACTCAGCATCAAGGGATTTATGAAATCTCGACTGAAAGGGAGAAAAGAGAAATGAGACAAAACAAAGTATCAGTGACTGAGAGATTTCAAAGAGACTCAAGAAGGTATCGTGGAGATTATTTTTATGCATTATATAGATATCCCTATTTTAGTTTAAGTTGTATTAGAGAGGCTAAAGGGAAGTACCTGAAACTGTAGAGCTGTGTTCCAGTAGCCATGCTTCTTTAAAATGATTATAAAATGATAGCTTTTGCAAAGTAGCTGTGTGATTGTGAAAACCTTGTTCTGATGCTCCTTTTATCTACAGTATGGAGAGATGAGTAAAAAATATGGATTAAAAATAAATAAATAATAAAGGGAACAAATGTTAAAATAAATTGGGTAGAGGGAAATACCAGCGGTCAGTGAGAGGGAAGGGTAAGGGGTATGGTATATATGAGTTTTTTCTTTCTTCTTCTCATTTCTTTTTCTGGATGTAAATGTCCTGAGAAATGATCATAGTGATGAATATACAATTATATGATGATCTTGTGAGCCACTGATTGCACACCAAGTATGGTATGTTCATACGTTAAGAATGTTTGTGTTTGTATGTTTGATTTTATTAATAAAAAAAATTTAAAAATCACAAAAAAAGATCAAGGGCTTGGCCTATTGACCTGGGAGTCCTAATGGATGTGACACAGTAACAGGGGTTTCCCCAGCAGTGAAGTTTAATAGTTCATAATTTTTCTTCCCTCCCTCAAGGGGCTTTGACATTACTTTTTGATTATCTGCTTAATATACTCTGGATTGTATCCAGGCATTATATTAAGCTGTACAAGATCAAAGGCTCTCATTCTTCTACTGGGTTCTCTGTATTTGGATTGTTTAAATGATCTATCCAGGCAGGTTGAGTTAGATTACATGCTACAGAAAACCTAGGTTCTGGACAAAATAAAACTATCTTCCTTTGGTCTCAAAGATAGGTGAAGTTCTAAAATGCAGGTAGTATCTTCCTTACCTGTGTATTTTGAATTACCTTAATCCCGACCTGATCAGTTTCAGTCTTGTATCTAAATACCAGGTTATACATATATAAAACAGCTCCTCAAAACCCAGAAATAACTTTTACCATTCCAGAGTAAATGTGACTGCTAGAAGAGCTTATAATCTAGGCCCCAATTTTCTTAAAAGTATTTTCTAAATGAGATCATACAATATTTGCTCTTTTGTTTCTGGCTTATTTTGCCTCACCAAATGTCTCACAGGTTCATTCATATGGTTGATCCTCTTTTGTTCAATTTTATTTCAATTTTTTTTCCCTTTCATCCTCTATCCCCACACCTGTTCCTACCACACCTATCATAATGCACGTCTGACCCATCATCTTTGATTAGTTGTTCCAAAGTCTCTCTCTCCTCTGGTGTCTTAATATCACCATATATTTGTGAAAGTTCTCGTTCTTTGGCAGTTATTGATTTCCAGCTTTGTTCCACTGTGATTAGAGAAAGTGTTTTGAATAATTTCAATGTTTTTAAGTTTATGAAGACCTGTTTTGTGTCCCAGCATATGATCCATCCTGGAAAATGTTTCATTAGCACTAGAGAAAAATGTATATCCTGGTGTTTTGGGGTGTGACAACCTAAAAATGTCTGTTAGATCTAATTCATTTATCAAATTGTTTAGGTTCTCTATTTCCTTGTAGATCCTCTGTCTGGTTGTTCTATCTATATAGGAGAGTGGTATATTAAGTCTCCTACTATTATTGTTGAAATGTCTATTGCTTCTTTCAGTTTTGCCAATGTCTGTCTCATGTGCTTTGGTGCTCCTTGATTGGGAGCATAGATATTCATGATTGTTATTTCTTCTTGGTGAATTGTCCCTTTTACTAATATATAGTGTCCTTCTTTGTCTCTTTGATTTGTTGTCTTACATTTAAAGTTTATTTTGTCTGACATTAGTATAGCTACTCCTGCTTTCTTTTGGTTATAGCTTGTGTTTGGTTATAGCTTTTTCCATCCTTTTACTTTCAATCTATTTGCATCCTTGTGTCTAAGATGTCTCTTGCAAGCAGTATATAGCTGGTTTATATTTCTTAATCCATTCTGCCATTCTCTATCTTTTAACTGGTAAGTTTAGTCCATTAACATTCAGAGTTATTATTGTAAAGGTATTTCTTGAATCCACAGTCTTATCCTTTGGGTTTTATTTGTCAGATCTGTATATATTTTTCCCTCTTTCATTTTTCATCTGTTAGGTTGCTCTTACAATAATCTTCAATTCTGTGCCCTCCTCCAGACCTCTCTCTCTTGTATTTTTTTTTTTTTTTCAGCCAGCAGAACTCCTTTTAGTATTTCTTGTAGAGCTGGTCTCTTATAGACATATTCTCTCAGCCTTTGTTTGGCTGTGAAAATTTTAATCTCTTCCTCAGTTTTGAAGGACAATTTGACTGGGTACAGAATTCTTGGCTGGAAGTCTTTCTCTTTCAGGATCTTAAATATATCACAACACTGCCCTCCTGCCTCCATAGTGCCAGTTGAGTAGTCCAAACTCAGTCTTATGTGGTTTCCCTTTATGTAGATTGTTTCAATCTTGCCACTTTCAGTATTTTATGTTTCTCTTCAATATCTGACAGACTGATTAACATGTGTCTTGGGATAGGCCTATTTGGATTTATTTTTGTTTGGAGTTCATCAGGCTTCTTTGATTCGCATATTTATGTCTTTTATAAAGGTTGGGAAGTTTTCCTCCATTATATCCTTCACTAATCTTCCTAGCCCTTTTCTCTTCTCCTTCTGGGATATCAATAATTCTTACATTTGTGTGCTTTGTTTGGTCTATCATTTCCCTGAGATCCAATTTAGCTGACTTTTCCACAATGCTTTGTTCCAAGCATTTATATTATTATTTCACTTAATGATTTCAGCATCTGGATATGTGAGTTGTTCTATCCTAGACAATTGAGATTTTATTGGGTCAAATAACTTCCACAATTTATACAACTCTACAGCTAGAGACCTATTTTAGGCCAGATTTCGTAGATTCCATATCTGTGTCTTGTAACTTTTATTTGAACAAAGACCTACAATTTCAGTGAATTTTCTAGAACTTAATATAAATTTCTGTTTTCTTTAAAATATCATTTTAATACATTATTTTCTATTTGAACAGAACAAATGAAATTAAATGCATTTGAATGATTTCTACTATACTAGAGTCTCTTTCATCTTTTTTTCTTGAATAAGGAAAAGCAAGTGTTGATTAACCTCAGAATGCATGTTTCCTCTCTCTTTAAAGCTCTGTTGATATGCCATCAATCTCTGTAAATAATAAATTCCAGGAAGAGAATATTACTTTTGATAAAGGTATTTATTGATAGTAAATGCTAAACAAATTGGGAGTACATGCTACTAATTAGTGTGCCCCTATCTGACAGCCACATATTGACTATGACTTTTAAAAGCCAAGATAGTTCATTTTATAAAGGTCAAAAAATGATCCATTAAATATTGTTCCAAAATTTTTCTGAGAAAAATTGGTACGGGGATTTCTTGTCATTGCAAAAACTTAATTTCCAAGTAGGAGTTACCAATGTCAAAAAGAATAACTATTGTTGTCAAGAAGAATAAGAATTGGGTTTAATATGGCACTAATTACCAAAGGAAAGCAGTAAGGTACTGGCATTTGGAACTATTTAAATATTAAAATTGTTAAGGTGAATAAATCTATGTCTGTTTTTAGTTCTTCCATGGGATGGCTTTCCAAAGTCACATGTTCTCCCTGTTACCATATATGCCACTCAGCCTTTATCTTCATGAGCAAACACTGTGATACCCAAAGATATCCCAAAAGTCAGATTATTTCTCACATTAATTCAAAAGAGAAGGAGGAGTTATAATAGAGACGACAGGATTCAACAGACAAGTACGACTGCTGAATCACTGTACTGATGTGTTTTTTAGCCTCTGATGTCTTGGAGAAGCTAGATTGTAAAACCTGAAGTCGTGGAATGGTAACCTATAGCAAACGTTGAAATCTGTTCTGTAACTACCTGCTAAAACATACTCTGAAACTTATTGCTCCTTGTTAATTTTTTAAAAAATGTTTGTACATGTTGTATTTAACAATGAAAATGTTTATAAATAATATATATATATACACACACTCATGAGCTAAAGAAGCAAAAGATGTCACTGAGTGAAGCACTTTTATACCAATACATTTTTTATCTATACATTTTAGAGAAGTTTCTTATTTACTACTCAAAATTTGCCAGGAAACATTTGAACTTAATGTTAATTCTTACTGTAAAACTTATGGGATAACCACTGGTTCTTTCATCAGAAGTCTCTCATGTTTTGCTAAATTCTGTGTAATACTGTAGACACTGATCCCATAGGTTTAATTACTTTAGATTTTTGTTTTTATAATTGAAGTGAAATCTTCCTCTCATTATTTTTTTTCTAAAATTTCTTTGCTTTTCCCATTGAGTTTTCCAGGTGAAGGTTAGATTAAGTATTCTTTTCTAGATGTTCATTTCATTCTCAATGAATTGTTTTTTTAAACTGGAATATATATGCAATCCAAAGTCCATTTCAGAGGTACTGACATCTTTTCAATGTTCTGTATTTATATAAAGCCCCTCAATAGATTACATGCTTCTCTGTTTAATCACTTCTGTATGTTTCTGCATTTAGATCTCAAGCATTTTGGGTTGAAATATTACAGTTTGCTACTACTAAATTTTAGATCTTGTACTATTAAACTCTCTCACCAGTCCTTATAGATAGTTAGGACTGCTATTGATTTTTATATTACAGTATATTTTCTAATTTGGAAAAGATGTACAGTCTGAAAGTATTAGGCTGACCAGCAATTATGTGACATCAAGTTCAGTACAGAGAGTAAAATGGATAAAACTGAAATGTTTCTCAGTCTCATCAAAGATGAAACACCTTTATTGATTACATTTTAGCACTGTCACCTATACTCAAAATTTGATGGCATGTCAAAATCTTCAGCAGAAAATACTGAATGGATTGTCAGACCTCAAGAGCTAAAGTAGTAGGATTCATTTAATAACGAGATCTTTTGTAAGTACAGAACTTAAAAATAGATAACAATTACATCCTCAAAGATTTTATGGCTTCCAACAGAGGAAAGTCAACAGAGGGATGGATGCGAAAGTAAATGCAAAATCAATAAGGAACCATAGCTTGGTAGTATCTTCTGCCCAGTCCTGACATTGAATACCTGCAGTTTATTGTAAGTAGTCAGCTTTCTTTAGACCAAGCAATGAAAATATAAGAAACACCTGCATCCCAAGGACATCTACCCTATTAAGGAGGAAATACTAAGCTCCAGGGGGTTAGTGACTTCCAGAGGATGGGGCCCAAAGATGTTTGCTCTTGCTGCTGCTGAGAATTCACCAGGACACAGAAAAACAGGGGACAGATCTCCATTCACACTCCCCAGAGTGTGATGTTCAGATCAAGGGACAGTTAAAACTCTCCTGGAGGACAACTGAGAGAATGACAGAGCAGTTATCTGCATAGCCAAAATACCATAAGATGAGAAGGACACAGCAGGTATCTGCATAGCCAAAATACCATAAGATGAGACCAAGGATGGAGCAAGAGGAAAATCAGCAATGTACAACTGCGAATTCCAGGACAGATATTGAGATCAAAGTATCTAGAAGATTCTCCTAGAAACCCACCGCTATTGTGGTTGGATGCCAAGCATAACCCTGAAAGTACAGATGAGTTGTATCAGTTCTACTGAAAATGCTCAGACCAGTTCAACCATACCTCCACCCTTCTTACTTTATTTTAAAGTGTCTGCATGAGTGTGTGGCCCAAGTCTGGCTGGAAATAAAGGATCCTTAAAGCAGCAAACCAGTCCCTTAAAAACTATTTGTTTATGATCATGTTTTGATCTTCTTTGAAATTTGTTTGGAGAAAAGCTCTGAACATTTTTAACTGCAGATGTATGCATTTTTGCAAGTGAGATTAGGGGAAACATAATCCAATCTGGTCCGTATGGTTAAGACATCAATTATATATTTAGCTTGTATTCTGTGTATTGGACAAGTTATTGGGTCCTCCTTTCCCTGCTCCTCAAATGAATAACGCTTATTGAGGACAATCTAGTTAAGAGGAGTGGAAAAAAGCACTAAAATACTGAAATACAAAAAAGTTTTTAGAACAGGAAGAACAGAAGTTAAAAAATGATAGTATGAGAGAAGAGAAAAAATATTTGCTTAGGGAAATGAGACTCAGAAGAGCAGTTTGGAGGAGGTTGTATTTGACATTGATATTGGACAATGTTTGGCTTGCAAAGTGCCAAGAGAGGTAGTTATCTTGAGTTTGCTTGGGGAAGGTGGTGTAAAAACAAGAAAGAGGGCAATGAGGCAACAGAGGCATTGGCATATGTCCGCTAAGTGACAGCAAAAGTCATGGTTTGGCTGGAAACACCACTGTGAATATTGGATGGGAAGTTTTTTTTTTTTTTTTTTTTTTTTTTTTATGAAGTACTAATGAAGACCATGAAAACTGCAATTTCTTGGTCCTGATGTCATCATGTGCATTCAAGTTGAGCTTGTAGACCAAGTCCCATTAGCTCAGCAAGTTGCTTACCAATGTTTTCCAGATCTCTTCAGCATTACTCCAAATTACTTTCCATGGTGCCCTAACAGCATTCTCAGTACTTGCCTTGGGTATGCCTGGCCCTCATTAGTTCAGCATGCTAGACCCACATTTCTGTGACATCTCTTTGTCCCACAATTTTAAATTTGCCCAGCAAAGCCAATCAGCATGACTATGCTGCCTCCATGGAAGTAATTTTCCCAAGTATTATTCAGACTTTCATAGAGGTAGAAGTTATAAATTAAGCAAGTCTCAGCTATTGCCACCACAGTGGTCTGATGCTATTATGTACCCAAGATAAGTCCATATTCTTTTAATTCATTCCTATGGGTGTAGATTATTGTGCTAGGACCTTTGATTAGGTTATTTCAATTGAGGTGTGTTTCACCCCATTCAAGTTGGGTCTTATTGCCCTTACTTGAATCCTGTATAAGAGGATAAAGGACACATAGAAAAAGCCAGGAGGACTTGAGACATCACAAAGAAAGTGAGAGAGGAAGCTACTAAGCCAGAACCAGAAGCAATGAAACCTGGGAGAAAAGGACCAGAAGATACCTGCTATATGCCTTTCCATGTGAAATTGGGGTTCCAGATGCTGGCAGCCTTTCCTCAGAGAAGGTTTCTTCCTCTTGATGCCTTAATTAGGACATTTTCATGGCCTTAGAATTGTAAATTTGTAAGCTAATAAATCCCCATTGCTAAAGTCAATCCATTTTGGGTATATTGCAATCCAGCAGTGTTGGCAAACCAAAACAACCACCATTCTCTCTTCCCACTGCAAGTAGGCCAATGTGGCTCACAATATCGCCTGTGTGCTACACTGGATATTGGCAGAAAGTGAGAGAATGTAGAAATTTTTATTTCCCTGCCAGCAAGACCAAGGGGTTAAATGATTTGTCAAATTTTGTTCAAATAGCCATATTGCTAGGAATTAAATTCAGGATTCTGGATACTCAAGGAGCAATGCATAACTAATTGTTTCTCTTTTTTACATCTACCCCAGTCACTAATAGTAAACAACATGTCTATACACTTAGGCTGGATTGTATGATGTGTGAATAAAACTATTTAAAAATGGACAGAGAGAAACAAATACTAGAGAAAATGCAGAGAAAGAGATGTACCTATTCACTGTCGGTAGAGAAATGAGAGGTGCAGTTCCTTGGAGGGCAGTGTGGTGGTTCCAAAGGAGGCTGGGGTGGGTTTGCCATAGGATCCTGCAACCCTGTTGTTCAGTATATACCTGGAGGAACTGAGTGTGAAGACAGGAAAGGATATTTGCACACTGGTGTTTCTGGTAGCAGTGATTGTGACCATAATGAATGGAGGTGGCCTAAGGGTACAACAGCTGAGGAATGGAAGGAGGAATTATGGTGTATACATACAATGGACTATTGAGAGGCCACCAGAAGGAATGAAGTTGTGAGACATACAACTAGACGAATGAATCTTAAGAACTCTATGTTGAATGAAATGTCAGGAACAAAAAGACAAATATTATCATGCCTCAATTATATGGATTAACTATAATATAAAAACTCAAGGAACTAAAGTCAAGAGCATGGGTTATCAGGTTGGGGCTTATTGTAAAGGATTCTAAACTGTAAGTTCTTACAGCAGTCACATATATTCAAGAGGTGTCATTGTTAATTCTAAGTCTGAGATACTGAGCTATTTGTATATAACCTGGTCTTTCCCAGAAACTTCGGGTATTTATGTGCCACCTGAGACTCAAAGTCAGAGCTCTGAAACTATGAAAGTCAGCAGTACCCCATACAGGAATGATTTAAAAGTTGAAAAAGTGATCAGACATCGAGTAGAGATATGAGTGAAGCTCATCTGGATAGGACTAAGGTATATCAGAAGACCACGTAAAGGATATTGTCCATATCTTAAAACTTGAACTTCTGTGTGAGATTAAAGGGAGAGATGTTTATTTAGTGCAAAATTTCTATTTTGGGTGGTGTATTTCTTAATTTAACTAGTATGGTCAGGCTAGTTGAACACCATAAGTACAGGGAATCTTGTATAGGGCATGAGATTTTCTTAGTTTGTCCAGGTTAGTGTTATGCCCTGATAAATACCAGAGTGATCTGGACAATGAATAAAGTATTTGTGGGGTCCCCTTGGGCGGGTAGGGAGAAAGGGGGAAAGATTCAACTTCTCCATTTGTAGAATTTCTGATATCTCGCAAGCAGTGAGGACAACCACATTAATCTTGCGGCTTGCCCCTATGAAACTTATCCCTGCAAAGGATAAGCTAAGCCTACTTAAAATTAGGCCTAAGAGTCACCCCCAGAGAGCCTCTTTTGTTGCTCAGATGTGGCCTCTCTCTCTAAGTTGACATGGCAAGGGAACCCACTGCCTTTCCCTCCTATGTGGGACATGACTCTCAGGGATGTGAATCTTTCTGGCAATGTGGTACAAAAATTTCTGGATGAGCTGGGACCTGGCATCAAGGGATTGAGAAAACCTTCTTGACTCAAAGCGGGAAGAGAGAGATGAGGAAAAATAAAGTGTCAGTGACTGAGAGATTTCAAACAGAGTTGAAAGGTTATCCTGGAGGTTATTCTTATGCATCATATAGATATCCCTTTTCAGTTTATTATGTATTTGAGTGACTAAAGGGAAGTACCTGGAACTGTAGAGCTGTGCTCCAGAAGCCTTGTTTTTTGAAGATGACTGTATGAAGATATAATGTTTACAATGTGACTGTATGATTGTGAAAATCTTGTGTCTGATGTTCTCTTTATCTAGGGAATGGACAGATGAGTAAAAAATATGGATAAAATACATATAATAAGGGAACAAAGGTTAAAATATATTAGGTATATGGGAATACTGGTGGTCAAGTATATAAGAGTTTTTTCTTTTCATTTCCTTTTCTGGAGTGACACAAAAGTTCTAAAAAATGATCACAGTGATGAATATACAACTATGTGATGATATTGTGAACCATGATTGCATACCATGTATGGAATGTTTGTATGTTAAGAATGTTTGTGTGTGTATGTTGTTTCATCAATGAAAACATTAAAAAAAAAACACCCAAAGAAAAAGTCCAAGGAAATGTTCTGGATAAAAGGAAACTAAAGACACGTGTCAACTAAATGTAGTACCTAACCCTAGAGGTGATCATGCTCTGGAGTGAACAAAAGTGATAAATGGCAATACTGGGTCAACTGACAAAATTGGAATACAGATGATAGATTAGATAAAAGTATTGAATTAATGTTAAGTTTGTTACAAAAGATAATTGCTCTCTAGTGATATAAGAATATTTCCTTATTATTAATCAATACAACCTATGCAACATATGAAAAAAGAGTAAACAGCTGATGGCATTAGAGGTAAACATTTCCAGTCGGCCATTTTGAATCTGTTGGGTTCAATGGCATCAATGTGAACCTCTTGTGTGTGCGCAAAACACCTGGTTAGATTTTTGCCCCCATGGAATTTAGGGGAGAAATATATGTAAGGAGAGAATTCTCCTCAAGCCAAATGGAATTTCCATATAGATAGGTTAAGTTTTACAATACTAGACAGGCGAGCTGTGGGCCTGAGACCAGGTAGCTGGAGGGTAGATATTGTGATACGGTGCAATGCTTGAGGACGGTCAGCTGCTATGGGAGCACCCCAGCTGGCACAGTGAAACCTATGCTCTTCCCCTTTCTGTATTTGAATGCAGGCTTGCTTTGGGCATTTTATGCCCTATATTCATATAAAGGAAAGACACAGATGACTTCATCTTGCTAAAACTAGATAGACAAAACCCAGAGCATTGAGCAAACTCATTAACTTGGAAAATCCTCTTAAGCACTTGTTACTCTATCAATAGTTTTACATTATTAATGACTTTCCAGAATTTCAGAATGTCTTTAAATTCCCACTTGACCATTCTGTGCTCACGTGCAATTAGCAATAAGAGTTATTACTTGGACTATTTACTAAGTACTTGAAACAAGTTACATGCTTTACATGCAAAATCTTACTGAGACTTATCAATAATACTGTAGAATAATATTATCATTCACAGTTTTCAGGTAAGAAAACAGAGGCATGAATGACCAGTTGGAAGAAGAGCTGACAAGTGAACACAAAAGCAGCAGACTCTGTACCACCTACGCATGTTAAAAAACCCACACGTGGGCTGGTGCGAGGGTAGCTCAGTGGTAGAATTCTCACCCGCCATATGGGAGACTCAGGCTTGATTCCCAGACCATGCACTTCCCAAACAAACAAACAGGCAAACAAACAGAAATTCAACAAATGATGCTGCAGTAAGGGGATACTCACATGGAAAAAGAATGAAATGTGATCCCTGCCACACAGCATACAAAAAAAAAAAAGAAACCCACGTGTCATGTTTCCCATACAACCAACTTCCCCTTGAGTTTTTTTTTCTGTAATTAATAGCACCCATTTCCTGTCTAGTAAGGGATATTTCCAGAGGTGGTTATGTCTGATAGAGCAAGAGATATACTGAACTCACAAGACTATTTGAGAATTAAATTAATGTCCAGCCAAAAATACTTTAAAAATGTGAGGCATCGTATAAATGAAAAGTACTTTAATGCTTTCTTATAGTAAAAACGTAATGGTAGACAATGGTATACTGTTAAGAGAAATAGTCATGTTCTTAGAGGTATGTCTCTACTTGCCTTTTCCCTTCAACTAAATAATAATATTGTGCAGAAAGGGAAGGGCTCTTAGTTAAGGCTGAATCTCTGAAATGGAATTTACCCCTTTCCATAGAAGTATCCAATTTTAACGTAGAAAATTGGGAGGTTCATTTTAAGAAAATAATAGGCCCTCAGTCATGCTTTCCTGACTTGATTGGAATACGATGAATGACAAGAAGTAGTAGATCCTATGAATGAGGTTGACTTTGTGGATTCAATCCTATAGCTTTATAGACAGACTTTTTCATCTCACTATTTTATTAGCAGGTTATAATTTATACCTCAAGTGTCATGATAATTAGCTCCCATGAACAATTATTTACTCTCTACCAAACTAAAAAGGTTTTGTGGTGCTTTTGGCTTTGTTTTGTTTCTTACAATGATGTAAGTGCTGTCTTGGGCAAAGCAAACACACTTCCACTAGGAAGGTAGATACCACCCAGCGGAAAATGTTTATGGGTTACAAATTTGCTAACTACCTGGATACTAGCACAAAACCACCCCTTACAAATTTACTTTTCCACTCATGTTACAATGGTGTGAGAAATGTCTTCTCATTAGGTCAAGGGCTTTGCTTTTTCTTAGAAAAGTTGGAAAAGGGGGAAGGAGGCAATGTTGGCATAAATGGTGAACCACTGGCAATTAACTCTTGTACTCTTTTGTTACCTATCTGATGTTTAGGAATTTAAGATCAAACAAGCAAACGTGACTGATGTTGAATATTGAGAATTTTTCTTAAATCATAGAGCAGAGATTTATCTCAAATTAGCCCAAAGAAGTCAATATGACTAAAAATTAAATTGTTTGTCAGCAAGTCTTCAAGAGTTAGTTTTCATACCTGTTTTTACTAGACTTTGACACTAGACTTTCTCACACACGCACATACACACATATAATTGTTTTGTCTTCTATTTCATAGAAGACTGCAATTTCTTTTACATTTCTCCCATTTTATTTTATCAATTTTAGCAGTTTTATCATGGGCTCACCACTCTTGCTATGGCTTGGGGGAACTATGAATTCGAAGTCTATTTTACAAAAGTGGTTTTTAGAACCCAGCTGATTGAATATAAAATCCTATCTTTTACCCATGGTTCTGAAATTGCCCGTGTCCTTTGCACTTTCATAAACTGCTTTCATTTCCTGAATGAGACCTATGAAGTCTGGCCGTGTGTCTCTTAGAAGATGGAAATTGCTGGAGCGGTGGCTTTTCAGCCTTTTAAGCACAGTGTCTTTGGAGCACTTTGTCACAACATATCATCCCAGACACATCTGCTCATTTATTTGAACCAGAGAAAACAGCTTTTCTTTTAAGATCTTCTGAAATCAGGCATATTGCTGCTTGATTACGTCCCAAAGGTATATGCCATTGTCGCCTTCAATGGCTGAACTTACTATCAACCTATAATAATTATGCATCTTTTTCTCAGTCCTTTGAAATATGCACTGGTGTTTGAGTACTCTGCTTCCATGAAAGCAATGTTAGTCATCACCATCACAATTAATCGTGAACATGGGACTGTTTAACACTGCCAATCTGCTCAGCCTAAGTCTGAATACAAAGAAAGAAACACATGTATGATTTAGATTTAATGGTAGGAAACTTTCAGTGGTGACTAAATGCTTCGTGCTTACCTCACATAATATCTCGCTGTTGTCATAACATGCTGAACAACAGCAAAGTTTGAAAATCTACTAGATGGTGTTCTATTACACTATACTGGAAGTGGAAACAAAATTGGAATTTTAACTCACCAATGATACCGAGCAGCCTCAGGCAGGGAAATACACGCTTCATGCCTTAAGATTTCTACCAGCAAAATCCAGACTGCATGAAGTTCCCATTTCCTGTGCTATCATTTTAAGTAACTGGTTATTGAACTTCTTCTTCCCACATGCTACTCCCATGTTGTAAGTTAAAAGAGCATTGAAAATTCCCTTTAGACTCCCAGGATAATATTGTTGAGCACTGATTCCACAATAGCTCTCCATCCTAATTATATTACTTAGACATGCTTCTGTTAACTAAACCCCAAATAAAATGTGCCTTCTCTATGATTATAAATATATGGCTTAGACAGGGAGTTACCTGGAGCACCACGCAGGTAAGCCCAGTTCCAGGGTGGGTGGGCTCTTTAGAAGACTGGGGGTGTGGGTGGAGGTGGGGGCAGAGGAAAGGTTTCAAAGCCAGGTGAGCTGCCCTTTGGGAACTGAGCAGAACTGTTTTTGGAACCTGAGACAAAAGGAGAAACACCCCCTATACACACACTCAAATAAATACCCTCTCATATTTTAAACCAGATGGAAAAAGTTAACAGAAGTTCTACGATCACAAAGCATGTCTATATGTAAAGTCTCGTGTTGCCCAGTTTGTACATAGGCTATTGTCAACCCTCACAAACCTGCTCAGTGAACTTTTATAGAGGACTGTTTCTGTGCATACTCAGGGTCTTAAGACAAACAACAGCCTGCCTTTACTGAACACTTGGATATTTTGTTCATCATGAATTGTTTGCCTTAATTTTGATGTTTAAAAAATACTCCATTAAAATATTTTTTTGTCTTGATTAACTGTCACTTTTGGTTTTCCCTTCAACTTTGTGCCTTTGGTGAATTCCTCACCTGCTTCACCCTAAACACAGTCCTAACTCCCAGCATAAACAGTAATAATAAATTAAACAGAACAAAACAGGAATGATCTGGGTGTCTCACACGTAGAAAGGGTAAGTATTACTTATCTTCATTGGTCATGTATGTGTACAGGTTTGGAATATAAAATATATTCATTTTTCTGGTCATAGACAACACTGCAAACCAGTGGTCAAAGGATGTAACCAAGAAATTAAGATTTAAGGGATGATTTTGATACTGAATCGTATATAGATATTTCTTTTTGCTTTCTGGTACACTGGAATAGACAGAGGGAAATACCTGAAATCTCTAAATTGCAGTCCAGCGGCCTTGATCTCTGATAATGATTGCATAGCTCTCATCTTGTGACCTCGTGATCATAAAAACTTTTTGACTAACCTTTGTTTGTACCCAGTTAACCAGTTTTCAACTTTAGAGTCGTGTAATAACAAAAGACAACCCCAAATGCTTATTAATGAAGGGTCTTGGGTCACCCCAAAACTAACCCACCCCAAGGCCAAAGTTATCTTGATAACCGAGACTGGGTCTAAGCAAAAAGTGGCCTGTCTGACATGCTAGTAACTTAGACTTTAACCTACAAGTCATCTACACCTTGTTATAAAACTAAAAACTCACACCGATACAGAACGTATGTAGGACTAAACTGTGACTAAGCATGTAATCAATCAATCTGCGCATGCTCAATAATCAGTCCATCTCTAATTACATCATCTGGGCCACTGTTTTCATTTTCCTACACTGTCCACTTTTTAATTCTATAAAACTATCAGAATTAATGCAGTTCAGAGAGACAGATTTTAGGTTGATAGCCCATTTGATCTCTTACTACATACCTAGTAATAAACTTTTTCTCTCTTTTGAAACCCTGGTATCTCAGGAATTGGTCATTTGAATGCATCAGGCAAAAGAATTCGTGGCCTTTGTCCAGTAACAGGGAGAACAAAATCAGGCCTAGAAATTACTAACTGGAACAGCTGGTCTAAGTCCCAGAACTCACAGTTTGAAAAGCTTTTAATTATGCTGTTTCTCTCTGAATTCCTCTGCCTAGTCATTTGACTATAAAGCTTCAAGTACAGCCTGTAGCCTCAGGGGTTGGGGGAAAGTCCCTGACCTCCTGCTCTTGGCTTTCTGGGTTTGACCAACAAGTCTTTGTCCCAGCTCAGAAGGTATTGTGAAGTCTAACTGGCTCCCATATCGAGCCCAGACTTACGTATGAACTTAGGGCCATTCCGGACTCCAGCACTGACCTCAGTGGAGCAGGAATTACGTTTTGCACTTTCCCGGGGTCCTTCCCACGCTCACTGCTACATACGCATCTTTCTGTCAGCTCCCAGTCTGGGTGCCTGTCTCCCCAAAATAATGTGCCTCTCTAGGGAGGGCCTGGAGGGTAAGATCCCCCTATGAAATGCCTTCCCACTTCCAGTTCAACATTTGAATAAGTGATTCTGATCAATGGCCCTGAGAAAATTCAGGATTCCATGAATGGAGAGTTTCCTGGATGTTCTCATTCGTTCATTCCTTAAAGACAAAGTTATCAAGTGCCTTTTTGGTGGTAAGCACTGCTCTAGGTGCAGGGGATAAAGTGAATGAACAGAAGGAAAGTCTGTGCCCTCAAGGTGTCAACACTCCAGTAGGGGGAGGTGCCCACAGTCTCATCCTTAAAATGTGTGGCGTGTGAGAGAGAGAGAGCTGTGCTAGAAGGGCAGAGAAGGCAGCAATGGGTGGGGGTGGAGACTACTGGGCTGGATGTCATCAAGTGATGAGTTCATAAAAATGATGTACTGAGAAGGTGACAATTGAACAAGATTGGACAGAGGTGAGGGACTGAGCAAATAACTGAAGCATGGACTGGGGCTTGTTCTAGGAAATGGGCAAGTTCCTTTTCCAGGAGCTTGGCTGGAACATTCAAGTGTCAGCAAGGAGACCAATGTTTTGGAGCAGACAGAGAGAGAGAGAGAGAGAAAGAGTGAGTGTGTGTATGCGTATGTGCGCATGGGTGCGCGTGTACGCGCACATGCTGGGGTGGGTGGGTGGTGCAGATATCAGAGGACAGTGTGGAGGGGAAGGGAGCAAGCCATGTAGGTAGGACTTTTTAAGCCACTGTAAGAACTCAAGCTATGCTCTGAGGTGGGAAACCAGAGATTGGTCTTGGTCACAGCACTGATATTGCTTGACTTATGTCTGAAGGTCCCTCTGGCTGCTCCTGAGACTGAGATGGCTGGTGACAAAGGTGAAGGTAGGGTGGAGGTCAGCGGTGGTGGTGGCAGAGGTGGAAGCAGAGGAAGCAAAATGAATTGGCTGGATTCTGGGTAAACAGTGAAGTTAGAACCAATGGCTGAATTGAATATACAATGTGAGAAAATGTGAGTCAAGAACAACACCCGAGTTTTCAATCTCAGCAGCCAGAAGAATGGAAATGGTACTTTCTGAACTTGAGGAAACTGCTGGAGGAGCAGGTGGGGGTGGGTGAAATAAAAAGTCCACTTTGGGAGATGGTGACTGTAAGGTGCCAGTTAGATATCCAAGTAGCTGTATGAGTTGGGCATCTGGATAGGAGTTTGGAGTTTAAGGGAGAATCCAGGGCTGGAAAAAAATAGTTGGCATTTGGCAGGGAACAGATGGCATCTAAAGTTGGAGAGGACCTGACTGGCAGACTTGTTTCATGTTGCTATCCAGTGTTTTAAAGGAGAGAATTTGTGTGCCTTTGGATGGAGCATGTCACCTCCTAACATCTATACTAGCCTTCACTCTCCTTGCCTTTGTACCTGTCCTACACATACTAGCGTTGTACAGTATCATACCTATGATCCTGAGGAAGCTACTCAAGAGTAGGCATCTTGCTCTCTTTAGTTTGGTGATAGATACTCTTGTAATGTAGCTGGTTCTCTGTAAATGCTTGGTGAACAAATGAATGACTGCAGGTATCAAAAATGGAAAGTTCCCTACAAAAGGTAAAGGAATGTCAACTGTAGGAATATACTGGGCAATAAGAAAGTGAGGTAAAGAAATGCTCTAATCTCACAGTTCAAAAATAAACACTAAGGAAAAAAGGACAATGAAAGTTGCAGAAACATTGAAATCATGCTAGAAAAGAAACAGATTTCAAGGTAAAAAGAATTAGGCAGGATAAAGAGAGCTGTTTTATAGTGACAAAATTACAATATGCAAAAAATATATAACTAGGGATCTTCTTTTGTTGAACAACACAGTATCTACATATTTAAAGGAAAAACATGATAGCAACACACAAATGTTGTCAAAATAATGATGATTATAATGGATCATTTAAACATACCTGACGCAGAAATTATTTTAACTACTAAATCAACTATCATATACAGTTGTAGAGAATTTGAGAACCACAACTACACTACACTGTTCACAAGCATTACATTGTAAAGAAAGAAGCAAACCAAACAGCATACATAGTCTTTTCAAATATCCATAGAATGTTTTAAAAAAGGATTGTATATTATGCTTTAAAGAAAATATTTTTTAAGAATTAAAAATTTAATATATACCACATTATTGGCCGAAAACGAAATAAACTAGAAACAAAATTAAAATAGTAACTTAGTTACATGCAAAAAATAAAGAATTTAAGCAGGTAGAAACTGTAAAACTCTCAACTACAGGACTCAAATTAAAGAGGAAATAAAAACCAAATTTCAGATTATTTAAAAATACCTAAAAATGAGAACTCTAGATATTAAAATCTAGATTCCCAGTCAAAACAGTTTTTGGAGAAAACAATATATGCATGTAACATGGAAAACAAAGTAAATTAACTAATTAGATTAAAAAATAAAAGAATAAAAGGAAAGAATCAATAAAGACATAAGCACATGACAACACAATAAAACATCTTTATAAAGGTCAATTTGGCAAGTAAAATCAAATAAGATTCTTAAAATATCAATAATTTAGGCACAGCTTTCGTAAATCAGAGGGTAATAAGTATTAGGAACAAAATGGTAAAACCATTGACTTGGTGAAGTTCAAACTATATATTACATATTCTTTGCATCATTTTATCTGTAAGTTCAAAACTTAAAGAATAATAAAAACTTGCTAGGAAAATATCCACTCACCAAAACACTAAAGAAGAGATTAAATAAAATAAAACACATACTGAGCAATAACCTAAGAGTAAAGGAAAAAAACTGTCCAAGACCTATCCCTAAAAGGGCAGCAGCCTCCTCTACAAGGACCTGTTAATTTTTGTCATTGTAATTATTCCAGAACATAGGGGACGACAGAAAGTTTCCATATGTATCATATGGAGTATGAGGTATTACATGACCACAGAAAAATTAGCCAACCGGCGCCATACTTATGGATAGAAAAGAAAAGCCTGCAGTCACAACAGCAAACCTGATAGAGCAGCTGATGAAAGGAAGAGCGCCTGGGGGGCTAGAGGCACCCCATTCTCACTTGTACCAAAAGAAGACAACCCTGTCCTGAAGGTCAGACCACAACTTCCTAAAGGAGGCTAAAATTGTGGCAAATAGAAAACCCTCCCTATTTGCACTTGATTTTAGTATATACCTAGGAAAATCAGAAGAATTAAGTGAAAAATATTTAAGAACTGCCCACTCACCTCCCCACATATGTTCAGAAAAGTGGCACGATTAATACCAAAAATCAGTACCATTTCTACATGCTGGCAAAACAAATGCATATTATTGGGGGAAAAGAACACTGAAAACATTTTGAAAATGTACAGCTGACAAAGAGTTAATTAAAAATATGTTAAAAGCCCAATAAATCAAAAAAAAAACAAAAGGCAAATGCTCAACAGAAAAACGGTCGAAATAAATAATCAGGCAACTCATTAAAGGAGAAGAAATAAAAACTGCTAATAATAGAAGAAAACCTGCTCAATTTCACTAGTGATCAGGGAAATGCAAATGCACATAACGATGAGATATCACTGACTGACAATGTCCAGTATTCAACTGGGTGGATAGGAAAAGAACATTCCACACACAATACTGGTGTGAGTTAGCAGCTCTTTCGGGAAATCACTTTGCCAGTAACTATTGAATTATAATATGTTTATACTGTGACCCAGAAATTCCTTGTTCAAGGAGAGAAAAAAGGGAAAAGAGGGAGGGAGTTCTGGGAGGGGAGAAAGTAGAAGGAGGAGAGAAAGGAAGATGAGGAGGAGAAAAGCGAGACTGATTGAGAAACAGCTATTCAAAAATCATTTTGAATATTTTCAAATGCCACAGTGGCTCAGTGGCAGAGTTCTCGGCTGCCATGCCAGAGACCCAGGTTTGATTCACAGTGCCTGCCCAGGCAAATAAAAGAAAAAAAAATCATTACAGTTGTAACTTCAGTATCAGCTAAACTAAATAGTTTTCAAAGTATTATTACAAAGTGAAACTACCTTTTGTTCATCTCTAATTTGGGGAAACCTTACCAAGGCTGTGTACCAAGTAATTTTGAGTTGAATATAAATAATCAATTGTTGATTAGCTATTTTTCCTACTAGTTGCTTAAAATAGTCTCAGATACGGTTTATGTCACATAGTTATTTGGGAGTAGTTGACAAACATGCTAATAACCAAAAAGCTTTGGACAATATGTAAAATTGCTCAATTATGATAACATTTATGTTTATGTTCACATAAAAAGCAACTCTTTGTTCAGTGAAAATACAAAAAAAGTTAAATATTTTCTATTCACTTATATGTGAATAAATGTATAATTTTCCTTATTGAGATATACATGGCCAAATACTGAATTAAGGACATAAATGATCATGTCAGAAATTATTTAAAATAGTCTGAGGAAAAACATGTATTCGATTTTCATTTTACCCAATTTATTTATTTTTTTTTTATTTTGAGGAAAATAAAACTAGATTTCTCATGCCTGTTTAGCACCTTAAAGTTTGTCATTATAATAAATCCACACAGAGACACAAATGTAGTTAAATAACAGATAGTCTCAATATAGTGCCCTCTTCCATTGTCAGAAACAAACTACTATTGTTATTGTAATTTTAAATTCTGTCCATATGGTTATTTCCTCATAACCTGTTCTTTCCTACTACATGTTTCCTCTAACATGCTACTTATATCAGAAAATCAAAACATAGCTCAGTATTTCCTAAATTTCAATAAATTTTCTCAGAAATTTTTGAATCATCCAAGAAAACTGGCTTCAAATAATTTTGGCTTTAAATACTTCAAATAATTTTGGTTTTAAATAATTTGTCGTTTTTACAGTTAGCTTTGATTTAAGCAAAACCATCCACGAAATTATGGATTTCATGTGCTATTTAGTAGGTTTTTAAATACCCACCAAAAATATATATATAACTATTAAAATAAAGATGTTGCACTATGGGGCATCTGCAACCATCCTACATTCCACATTTCACTCACCATGCTTGAGAAAGCATCACCCCAAATGTGGTTAATTCTGCATGATGAGGGCTGCAAGTTAAATAAGAATATAATTTCATTAAATATTTAAAAAAATTTTTAAGTGGCATTTTCTCATTTTCCATATCAGAGGTTAGCTTCTTAAGCAACTTAGGTAGAAATATGACAATCAACTGTTCAAGACAATCTACCACCATACAGTAAAAATTGATATTTTTCTTTCTGGTGTACAGTTCTGTAAACTTTAACACATGTATAAATTTAGCATAACAGAGACATAGATTAGTTCCATCACCCCCAAATTCTCCCTCATGCAATCCCCTTTAACACCCTTGTATTAGTTAGGGTTCTAACTAATACAAACAGAACAGAAAAGCATGATATATCTGTAAATATAAGATTTATAAAAGTGTCTCATGCAACTGTGAGGATGTAAGAGTTAAGATTTGTAGGGCAGGGTGGGCCACGGTGGCTCAGTGGCAGAGTTCTCACCTGCCATGCCGGAGACCTGGGTTCGATTCCCAGTGCCTGCCCATGCCAAAAAATAAAAAAAATTAAAAAAAATGTAAGGCAGACCATGAGCTGGCAGCTACAACGCAGGTCCTCAATGAGCTCTTAGGAAATGCTGGCTGGCTGAAGCAGGAAGAGTGATTGCCTCTTCTGAATCCTCCTTAAATGCCTTCTGGTGATTAGATTAAAGTGTCACTCATTGAAGAAGATGCTTCCCTTAGCTGACTGCAAATGGAATCAGTTGTGGATGACAGTCAACGTGGTCATGATTTAAGTCCATAAAATATTCTCATAGCAACAGACAGGTCAGCGCTTGCCTGACTAGACAACTGGGCACCACCACCTGGCCAAGTTGATACATGAACCTGACCATCATACCCTCTTTCCATCTATAAACCTCTGGTAATCAGTGATCAGTTTTCCATCGTTATGGTTTGTCTTTTCAACAATGTCACAGAAATAGAGTCATACACTATGCGACTTTTTGGGACTGTCTTCTCTCTTTGGAAATAATGTCTGGGATTCACTAAAGTTGTCACGTGTTTCAACAGTTCTTTCTTTTCTACTGCTTCATGATATTCCATCATGTGCATGAACTGCCATTAGTTTAAGTATTCATCTACTGAAGGATATCTGGTTGTTTCCAGCTTTGGGTGCTAACAAATACTGCTTCCATGAATATTCATGTGTGGGTTTTGGTATAAACACAAGTTCATTTCTATGGGTAAATACCCAGGAGTGAGACTCTCGGTGGTCATATGCTAAGTACATATTTAACTTCATAAGTAACTGTCAGAACATTTTCTGGAATAGCTGTAGCATTTTGCATCCCCACCAGCTATGCAGGAGAGTTCCAGTTGTTCCACATTCTTGCCAGAACTTAGTATTATCACTATTTTTTTCTTAAATTTTAGCATATCTGATAAGTGTGCAGTTGTATCTTATCATACTTTTCATTTGCATTTTCACAGTAGCCAATAATTTTGAACATCTTTTCATGTGCTTATTTGCTATCCTTAGATGCTCTTTTATGAAGTATGTGTTCATGTTCTTTGTGTACCCTTCCATTTTAATCTACAGAGATACTTCTTGGTCATATCCCTAGAAAAAATTTATAGGATACAAAATAATGGCTGGATTTGGCAATATATTTTAATTTCCTATGCTGTCAACTCATTTTCCTTTTATAAATTCAATAAATGGGCATTCAAAACCATTGAATAGGAATAAACATGTGAATAGAGGAGCTTTTCAACACATAGTTTTACTTCCTTCGAATAAAATGAGAACAGAATGAGATGGGAGATGCACTCTGGATAATTTAACTAAATGTGCAAAGAACAAAGTTTATGAGTAATAATGCAGTGATTGACACACAGCTGCCAACAGAACTTTTGCATTCACATAAATTTATTCTCAATGCCTGCTCATTGAGGTGTCCCAATACATATTCAGTTGTTATTCATTATATTTATAGCTTTTTTTTTTTTTTTTACTGGATTTGTTATTAGGAAAGCATTTTCGTCATCTGCAGACACAGCTGCGTATGAAACAATTTAGTGATGAACGCCTATGAGGCCACCTCTGCAGGTTGCACTCTAGGTGTACTGTGTTTGTCCCACTGTCTGCTGGCTCCACCTGCTTTTGGAATGGCTCAGATTCATATCTAGGAAGTGCTACTCACCTAACCCATATCCAACCCTACTCCACACTGAATCATAAAATCCTGATATGAGTTCATGCTGGCAGGTTGTGCAAAGAAACTTTAAATTAAAACAGCATCAAAACTTCCAGGGTTTCCTTTCCTATCTTTATTGTGTTACTATTTGGCTTTTTGCTTGCAACAATATTTCCTAAAACTATGAGATTTTCAGAATTTCCATATAAATAAATAATGATACTAATGTTTTTGAAGCCAAATAAGAACAGGAAAAACGTTCACAAAATTGTGTCTTACCTACTAAAAATGCTAATATATTTTGAAAAACATGCTGAGTTTTATGTTTAATGTGCTATTTATAAAGTATAAACATTAAAACAAAATACAAATTTACCTTCCATAGCTTTCACTCATTTTACAGATTTTAAAATTAAGTGTACATTTATCACATACTATTTTTCCTTTGGCAAGTATGGGACAGTTATTAAGTATTATGTCTAAAAGATTCACAAATACCAGACAAATTTAATAAGGACTACTTAAATACCTTAAGTTATTTCATTTTGAATGCCACATTTCAATTTTCTGTGCCTGACGACAAATGCTGGCTCTCAAAACCAACTAGAGAAAGACCAAGTGACTGAGCACACATGCTATATTTTAATTTCATTTATTAGATAATCTGCATCTTCATATTCTTAAATGTTAACAAATATATCAGAATGTGTGACCACAGTTAATCAAAATCCTTGAATGATGTCTAGTTAACTCTCTCCTTGACATAAAATATGCAAAACAACTGTACAGTATAATAAAAACACAAGAGACTCCTTATGACAGAAAAACTGTAACCACTATTCAGAATCCAGAAAGGAAGATAACCATGAGTACCAATTTTGAGATTTTTGAAAAGGCAGACAAGTAGATTTTTAGAAGGTCTGAAACTTTAAAACCTCTATGGTACCACATGATGATGATGATGATGATGATGATGATGATGATGATGATGGTGGTGGTGGTGGTGGTGGTGATGATGGCGGTGATGAAGATGATGGCGGTTGTGGTGATGATGATGATGATGATGGTGGTGGTGGTGGTGGTGATGAAGATGATGGTGGCAGTGGTGGTGATGATGGTGATGATGAAGATGATGGCGGTGGTGGTGATGATGGTGGTGATGAAGATGATGGTGGCAGTGGTGGTGATGATGGTGATGATGAAGATGATGGCGGTGGTGGTGATGATGATGATGATGATGATGATGGTGATGGTGGTGGTGATGATGGTGGTGATGAAGATGATGGTGGCAGTGGTGGTGATGATGGTGATGATGAAGATGATGGCGGTGGTGGTGATGATGGTAATGATGATGATGGTAGAGGTGGTGGTGGTGGTTATTGCCTGGGGCTCACCTGTTCTGATACTAACTGTGAAGTTCCTACCACAGTGATGATGGCCATCTCCAGTCTCTCTTGGGGAGGACTCCATTTGTACATTAACGGCAGGATTTGGGAATGTTTAATGAGATGGATCATTAATTGAGTGCAAATGGCTAGATAGCACTTACTATACACCAGGCACTATTCTAAGTGCTTTCTGTATGTTATCTCATTCAATTCTCTCACTCCCTAGGAGGCAAGTGTCATTACTAATATCTTCCCCCCAGTTGCAAATGAGCAAGCTAACACACAAAGGGTGAGATAATTTATTCAGGGTCCCAGAGCTAGGAAGGGGCAGAATTGGGATTCCAACCCAGGTTGTGTGACTTCAGAGTCCACAATCTTAACTCCATTCTGCCCCCCAGGAAGAGAGAAGAATAGAACACCTCAGAAGAACAGATTCAGGGTTTACAATGGTTGCACTGGAGAGAGAGAAGTCTCCCTAATGCCATCATCACAATAACACCCTCCTCTTTGCAAGCACTCTGATTCCTGTCAGTGGGAGACCCTTGAAGCAGCTGAGATGCCAAAATGGGAATATGCCAAAGTGACAAGTCTGATTTCCAGGCAGATACACAGTCAATGTTTTAAGTAACTTATTTCAGACAGAATCCAGCAACTCAGCAGCTACTTGTGCTGCATTCTTTCTAATTACCATTGAACATTTGGTTCTCTCTAGACATTCTGCTGTCACCAAAAACATTGCTACTTCATGCATGAGGACTTGCTTAGCAAAATATTTTCAAAAAGAACAAGGACAGCTGTCAGAAATTATCATAACCTTTGAAATGTGAGGAATCATGAAATAAACTGTTTGGTATCTTCACGTGTGAAATGGAAACCAGGTATAATGCTTGGATATTTATCTTAAACCCCATGACACATAATAATTCCATGCACACATCCCATATATGACTTTACGATGCTTATGAAAAAGTCACTGGTGTTATTTCAGCATGCTCTCCACTACCACCATGGAGGGAAGATAAAGAAGTATTTTTATTTGCTCTTTCTCAAAAAAAGGTCATCAAAGTTCAAAGAGTTTAGAACATTAATCCAAAGTATTACTGACATATAATAAACTAGGTTCTAGACCAGTGCTCTTCCCTATACAGATGCTGTCCACTTGTTTATATGTAGGACATATTTCTCCATTTCCTGATGCAATGGTGCAAGGAAAGCTCTGTTCAGTGGTGTGGATAGAGTCTTACATATATTTTAACTATGTAAAGTATTATTTACATAGATAGATAGGTAGGTATCTATCCATACATCTAAATAAATAAATATATACATATATAAGTGCAAATGTTTTTCTGTCAATATCATGTATATATATGTTTTCTGTCAATTAACTTTACAGATATCTATACCTGTATCTATATTCATATCTATATCTATAATTTTTCTTCCTCTATCAGCTTTTTGGTGTGCATGAAAAAGAAACATATGAACATACAGCAATATATAAATAAATATTTGCATTCATATAATTATTCTTACAATTACTGTGTTTGAATTAATGACATGCATGGCTCTGGACCAGTTGTTCAAATAAGCACTTCCTGATTGATCATTTTCTTTGGAAACAATTGCCACTTTGGGAACAAAAAAAAGGGATTGGATTAGGAGTTGGACTGCATTCTCGGCTTTCATGCTGATCTCGGGAAAGTCTTGATTCAGGGTTCAGGGATAGACAAGATGAAGGGGAAGGAGGTAAAACTGCAGGCTCTACAAGCATCAAATGACTAAAACACCACCTGGCTTAGTCTGCCAGGATTGCTCTCACAAATGCCACAGACCACAGGAATTTACTGACTCACACATTTGGAAGCCAGAAGTCCAGCATCAAGGTCTTAGCTTTCTCTAAACATTTCCTGGCTATCCACAACTCAGCCTTTGCTCCGTCACATGGCCGTCTCTCTCCCCTTCTGTCTGACCATGTCCACACTTCCTCTGCTTATAGGGACTCCAGTCATGTTGGATTAGGCCCACCCTGATTCAGTCTGGTCTCCACTTCACTAGTAACAGTTTAATTTCAGTTAACTGTAAGCACTCAATAGAAATAAAATTCTTTTTTCTGACTCTGAAAATGGAAGAAGGCTTTTTGTTACATAATCAATTGATCTCAGATGGGTAAAGAGAAGGACATGTCTTTCTTGGAAACAAGTATCTTCTGAAGATGAAATGTATCAATAGCGATTACTGCAATCATCTTATTTGGTGATTTTGATGCAAAATCATGATTTATTTGATGATGTAAAGAGGGAGCTTCCAGTGGGAATAATTGTATGTCTATTATAACATATGTGTGTTATTTGAAAAAAAATAATGACATGAAATAAATAAAAGTAATTTTCAAAGAGGTGCTGCCACCTTTTGGTTGTTCTTTGATGAAACTTTGCTTTTTACATACTCATTTTTTAAAGTTTGCATAGTGCACAAGAAATACACAATGAAAGCAACGTGAAACCTATTAAAATAATAAGCAATTCCATTATGTCAGTATTTCATATTTGGATGACTTCAACTATTTCTGCTAGATACCAGAAAAAAACTGATCGCTATGAACTATTTTTTTTTCAAATGTTAATATAGCAGTAGAAAATATCCATTTTACGAAGGAAGAAATGCCCCATGTTTTACTGACGTCAGACATATGAATGCTATGCTTATGGTATCAATCAAGGTGATAAAAATAATTTTTATTGTATTGAAGAATAGAAAAGAAGACTTAGACTTCAGTTCTTGGTATCCTATTAAGACTCTGGGTCTCACTCCCTTAAGAGATTGATTATTTTTCATATTTGTGACTTTCTAATCTCACTCCCTAATATATATTAAGGATCAATTTCCTCTTCTCTGCTTTCCTTATAAACTTTTTAAACTTTCTTTCCTTCCTCAGGAGTAAATGTACATACAGGTTGAAAGAACAGATCCACCTATGGAAATAATTCACCGACTATTTATGGCAGGTGCTGCCTGATCAAAAATTATAATACAAATGGGTCCTGGGTTTTACTAAGTGACTTAACTGAACCTGACTTGTTATTAGAAATCTTTTTTGAGTCAAATGCTTATTCTTCTTATTTGCTGAAATATTTCAACTAATTGAAATATTAATCATGGTTTCCTAAATGACAAATATTTTACTTTCAAAATACGGCAATTGTCTAAGGAAAATGCAATGGCGTTGCTCATACTTAGTTTTCTTTCCATTCTCTTTAAAATATTTGTTTTTTAACTTGAAACAGCAACTAAAATTTCTTATTTTTCAAAACGCACGTGCATCCCAAAGGAATAATACTCAACC
This sequence comes from Tamandua tetradactyla, assembly GCF_023851605.1. Taxonomy (NCBI): domain Eukaryota; kingdom Metazoa; phylum Chordata; class Mammalia; order Pilosa; family Myrmecophagidae; genus Tamandua; species Tamandua tetradactyla. Next base: position 60,118,307 of record NC_135335.1, read on the forward strand.
CTTGGAGCCACAGTTAATTCCAACGGGCTCAAGGAAACTGAGATTTAATCCAGTTTTTCATACAAGCATTGACTTTGGAGTGTCCTCAAGTAGGTAGGTGCTCCCTGTATCAGGTAGGACCATCACTGTCCTCGATGTTGCATGACAGTGTTAGGGACCCTTTAATTGCACATTGGCAGGTGAATGCTCAAGATCCTCTTTGGGATATTCACAAACTTCAGGAGTCCAGATTGATGACAGGCTGAGTGCATTTCTCCTGCCCCAAGCAGACCAACTATGAAGCTCTTTTCCTTACTTTGGCTACAAAAAATCACCTGAGTTCTGACTCCGGCAGTCCTTGCTGAAGACTGAGGATGGTCGGGACAAACAGAACCCCTTCCCCAGTTCCTTAGCCTCTCCTACACTTGCTCCTTGCTCCTCTATTCCAATGGCCTCCAGAGGCAGACCCTCCTCTCCCCAAGAGGAATCCTGAGGCTGGCAGTGTCTTCGGGTCATTTCCTCTGTCATTTTAACAATTCCTTTCCTTTCCTCACTCCATATCATGCTTTGTTTCTCTCCCTTATTAACTCACAGACTCAATAACCTTTATCATGTTTATTCTGAATTGAGAGTGCTACATTGACTATAGATTATCGAGCTACCCAAATGCCTTCTGTCTGTTTCTCCTTCCTCACCTGGAACGAAGTCACCTTGGATATTCTGCTATGACTACTTTTCAAGTTTATCTACTATTGTTGACTTAGACATGAAAAAAGTAGTTGGGGCTATGGATAATGGATACATGTGTGCATTCATCTCAGGACAATCAAGGTCCAGCTGCCTTTCTGCTCTGGAAGATACACTTTCTGCGTCCTTATTGCCAAACAGGTCATGGTCAGGACTGCCACATGGACAGCATATGTAGTTTGCATCCTAAGAATGATGAGGTTTTTATTGTGCAATTTCTTCATGGGACTAGAGCAATGAGGCCCAGGAGGCATAGAAGTGAGATGTCCTGGGAAAGTAGCCACTACTTACATTGCATTTCATCAGAAAATGCATTTAGTGTTTTCAGAGCTCCCCCGCCACCAAGTTAAGAATTTTGATGCAAAAATACTATTCATGTATAGGATAAATTTGGGAAATGTCTTTGTAACAAGCAAAGGCAATTCCCTCACTATTACAACTAGAGGAAACTGATCACAAATAGAAGACTTTTTCTGTTTGCTATGTTCCAAAGCCCTCTACTCTGCTAATTACTTTGAATTATAAATTTATTTTCCCATAAGAATAAGGTTTATATGATCATTACTTCCAAGCTCCACTCATATTACTTTTCTATTGTATCTAAGTGCATTACTTGGACTATTCTAACCTGAAAATATGGCAAAAGCTCTAAAATGCGGGGGATGTGGATTCAGAACAGGTCTGGATTCCACTCTCAGGGGAGCAGAAGGAGAGCAAAATGCCCTGAATCTTGACTGCACGATGTATTCACAGCATTCAGATGTTTGCATCATGATCTCATTTAATCCTCTTTAATCCACATAAACATAGTTGTATAGTACAGATAGTACAGAGTTAGGAATCCAAGCCCCAGAGAAGTCACGTGACATGGTAAAGGACATAGCTGGATTACCTCATATGGTTGGGATCAGACTCTTTCGTGTCTATCTTCAAACTGGAAATTCCATATATTTCAAAAGAGCACATTCTCCCCTCATTGTTTTCCATTATTTACTCAACTGTTTTTTTGAGTGCTAGGCTAGATGCTCCCAATGCAAAGGTGGGCAAAGGAAATGTGACTTTTGCATCAATGACACTTTTTGGTCTACTGGGAGAGTTGGATGCAATCACACAACTATGTAAGTAGAAATTATGATGGGAGGGGAATAGGGCATTTTGAGCCTGGATAATGGTAGTGGTGGTGGCAACCATGTTAGATGGAAGATCAGAGAAGCCCACTTTGAGGAAGCATCACTTACGTTGAGAAAGGAAGGACAAGAAGCCTTTTATGAAGCAAAGGATCATGGATAAGGTAGATGAGACAGTGTACTCAAAGGCCCTGAGACAGAAAGTGCAATACACATTTCAGAGAAATGAAAGACCTACTAAGGATTAAAGATGGAAGGAGGGAACAGCAAGGGGGCAGTTTTTAGAAATAGGCACAGGTTAGATAAGTAAATTGAAAGGGAAGGAGAATTTTATATTAGGAAGTAAAAGATAAGTGATCCACACAGGCTCTGGATCCTGGGCTGTATGCTTTGGCCATTGATATACATGTGAATCATCCATAAATACATGTTTTGTTTTCTTTTTAATACAGTCAGAAGTAACCTATAAACCGAGCAAGACGAATTAAAGATACACCTGTGTATCATTATGGGGAAATGGTTTTGTGCTAAATTGTGTTATTTTTTCAGCCAATCTATACTTTTTTTTTTTTAACCCCTCCCTGATACAGGGCATAGACTTCCTTACCCTACAGACTTTGGGCTGGGTTGTCGGAGCCTGTGATGGCATCATCAGGTGTTCTGAAAGGCCACCTGAGAAGCATATGCTCCTTCACCCTGGGTCAGAATGACCACACGTAGAACTGCTCTGAACTCTGCCTGCAGCCTGAGGCCAAGCCAGCTGAACCCCAGCTCAGGAGGGATGTGCAGGAGTGCAGAGGTGCAAATAATGGTTTGCTATTAGAAGCCACACAGTTTGGGGATGACGGTATTGTGCAGTTTTATTGCAACAATGGCTAATATATATTTGTAATATCAAAACCTACCCTCACTTTCACACTCATAATACTCCCATACTCCACCCTACACCGACACGCACCACCTGCTCTCTACTTCACATCTGCATCAGGTTTAACTAGAACCCAAAGAAACTGGGAAATGATGACTTGGATCCTAACCCAGCAGTGAAGCCCAATCATTAACTTTAACAACACTGGAAGATGGACAGGTAGGTGGTGATTACGACACTGAATTAAAACCAGGCTGCTGGGGATGCAAGGGTAGTTTGGTGGTAGAATTCTCAACTGCCATGTGGGAGACCCGGGTTTGATTCCTGTTCAATGCACTTCCCAAACAAACAAAAAAAACAGTAAACAAATTCAACAAATGGGGCTGTAATAAGGGCATACTCACATGGAAAAAGAATGAAATGTGACCCCCGCATGAGGCATACAAAACAAAATAGGCCACCACTGCTGAATGCTTGCCTCCAGGCTTTATTATAAAGTCACTAAATGGAGATTATCAGTTTTTTTGCCAATTTATTTTATTCCAAAGAAAAAGTAGGATACCAGCACAAGGCAATGGCGAGAAGAATTAGCTACCAAATACATGATCTCAGTTCCTGGCTTAAAGAAGTCATGGTCTTTCCTAGCACATTTCATTCTTCACAGCCAGTAAGAGGCTGGCACTTAAGGCATTACATTTCTTCCGTGCGTATAGCTTGGGGGGCTTTTATGTTGCGATAACCCATCCCATGTCCTAAGGGGCTTTTTGAAACAAACCCTTTCACCAGGAGGTTACCACATAGATTCTAGGATGAGTTGGAAGAGCATAGAAGAGAAAGAAAATTGCATTGACATATTGGCCGCTGTGTTCATTGCTAAACCAGTCTAAAGTATGGATGTGATTTTTTTTAAGTGTATCTTATGACTCTTCAGCTTTATCATATGATAAGAATATTAATGCATTCAAAATGAAGTGTTCATGAAATCTGGAGTCCTTTCTACTCTGCAGGAAGTTCTTATTACAGAAAAAATTATATTTCTCTTTCTTAGATATATGGGTTCACAGAATTTTAGAGCAGGAAGAGGCTCTGGAAATTCTCTAATCCAGAGTATCTCAAACTCATTTGGGTGATGAATGACTTTGAGAATCTAGTGAAACCTATTAAGTATCTCCCCAGAAGAAAAATTCAAATCAAAATTTGGCGCATTGAGGGAGTTCAGCCCCTTTTGAATCCATCCATGGAGACCTTATAAGTTCATGGTCTCGTCCATATGATAGATAAGAACTACTGTTCCTGCCTTGTTCATAGACTTCCCCAGTGGCCCACAGGCTTAGTGGCAGCCCAGAACACGGTGAGAGGAGGGGCCGCTGCCAGAGTACTCTCTATGCCATCAAATGCTTATGGCTTACTTCCTAATTTTTGTTATGAAAATTAAAATATTGCTAATTGTAGAGAGAGAACTTTAATAAGCTTCCATGTATCTATCAAATGGCTTCCATAGCTGTCAGTATTTGGCCATTTTGTGTCACCTATCACTCCCCACACTCTTTGGCTGAAGTATTTTAAAGACAAGACATTATGCCATCTCACCCATGAGCACTGCAGTGTGCATGACCAAGTGATAAGATAACTATTCAGCCAGGAGAACATATTTACTTTGCTTATTATATCTCTTAAGTCCCTTACTAATTTTCCATCTTGAACTCCCTTTTTATTGCTTTATTTTAAAAAAGGAGTATTTTGTTTCTTCTTTCTTTCTGGGTTTGACAAATTACTTCCTATATGGCTTATTTTAATTTCTAATTTCTAAATTAAAGTTTCTAATTTTAATTTAATTTCTTCTCTTACCTCATGCATGTCTGGGAGTTGGCTAGGTGATCTCTATTTTTTGTTCTATTCTTTTTTATTTTTTTGGTACGCTGTATGGTGGAGTCACATTTCATTCTTTTTCCCATGTGAGTATCCCCTTATTGCAGCAACATTTGTTGAATTTTCATTTGGTTGTTTTTTTGTTTGTTTGCTTGCTTGTTTGAAAGTGCATGGACAGGGAATTGAACCCGGGTCTCCTGCACGGCAGGTGAGAATCCTACCACTGAATTACCCTTGCATCTCTCTATTCTCTTTTACTAAAATGGGATCACTGGGCAGGACATGGTGCTCAGCAGGCAGAGTTCTCACCTGCCCTGCCAGAGACCAGGGTTCAGTTCCCAGTGCCTGCCCATGCAAGAAAAAAGGGAGCACTGGGGAGAGTGGGATCAGTGAAAGACATATTTTTGTTTTTCCAAACAGAAATTTCCTCATCTCTGGTACAATATGGATTGTTTCATTATTTTGCTGATTTTTCCTCAGCTAAGGAACAGCCCCTTTCTGACAGCATGACCCTCCTTTTCCTATATATGTTCTTCCTATTCTGAAGAATAGGTAGGCCGTAATAAAATATATTCCATATCTCACTCCAAGACTGTATGTGTGGAAGCATCTAATGCAGTAACTAACATACAACAAGCTCTTAAATGTTAGCTGAATCAAAATACATCTCTCTTCTCACTCGGAAGAACTGTATGTCATTCATTTTCTGGATTGAAGTATACAAAATTATCTATGACCCACAATAATATAAACTAAGATCATTTTGTACTGGGAAAGAAATATGAACAGCCCTTCCTGTTCATTGGCACAGACAGTCTTAACTCCTGGAGAAATTTATGATTACCTAGTACATAAATGCTGATAATCAAAACCACAAAAACGACAACAACAAAACTATTCAGTCAGAAGGCTGAAAACCTCAGTAAACAATTCAGTGGTATAAAGTCAATATCTTAGCTGGTTCACATTTTATGGTTGCAGGAAAAATGCACACTCTGTGTAATGACCAACTGCTTGTCATCACATGCATTGATTAGCTTTTGACTCTAATAGCTACATATTCTAAAATATATATTGAATAGCAGGCTGTGAAAGACACAATGTTTAAATGCATCCCAGAGTTAATTTTGGTTTTATTTGGTGAACTTAAATTGAATTGATTTTTTTTTTTTTTGGTACACTCTCAGGTAGAGTCATAATCAGTGACTTGGAGAAAAATAAGGATTGTTACTATTACTAAATAGATAAAACCTAATGAACCCTGATTTAAAGAATGCATTTTGCAGAATATAAGCACATCAGCTGTCAGCACCTCTTATTTTGCAATTAATCAGCCACTGCCTTGTAATATCTCTTTTATTGAATTTTCTCGTTGCTTAACATTTTGTGCTTTCCAAGCACATTTCTAAACTCCATAAAAGCAGAGAATACTAGCAGACTCCCTTAAGTGTGAATTCTTGCCCTGGCTGGCTTATAAAAAATTGTCATTAAGCAATACTGCCATTTATTCAGCTAACGCTAGTTGAAAGGGCACCTTCTTGTTCTCAACAGGCTTACTTTGAATCCCTCAACCTCTCAATAGCCATTCCTGAGAGGTGATGGGGAGACCCAGAGTTTCAGGTGCTCTGAGCACAAGGCAGGAGTCTTCAAGATCAATTGGCTTTCTCTAGATAAGATCCCCACTGCCCCAAGAAGTGTGAGGAAGACATGTAAACTCTGTGGGCTTCAGGCCAGAGCTCCCCTTCCCCACTTCTGCCTTGCCAAAGGAAAGTGACTGTCAGATCTACCTCTAGACCAGCCACCTTGTAGGCCACAAGCAAAAGGCACTAAAGCTTTGCTCCAAATCCCTAGATGCCCCTGTAACACAACAAAAAGTCCCTGGCCTTCTGCGAGTTCAATCCAATCTAATTGCTACTGCATCTAGTGCTGCAAAGCATTTTTCTAGGTACTGGTCATACGGTGGTGAACAATTAAGACCCTTCCTGAAGGAAACCCCAGTCCTGTGAGGGAAACAGTGGCCTCCATAATTTATAGCTTTGGCATAAGGAGCTTGGGTTCGGAGGTGGAAAACTGCTCAAGGTATTTACTGTCAGTTGCTCTGGTGGTGGGATCTAAGAATTGGCCAGTGACAGCTACTGCGGCATGTGGTAGAGACCATTCATGTCTGTGTATTACTTACAAATGAAAAACCTATAATATGTAAATAAGTTATATGTATATACAGATGAGCCTATTAAAAAAAAAAAGGGCTTCCCCACCTTCCATGCCAACACTCTCTGTCTCATCACTGCCATTTATCTGGAGACACTTAGGTATATAACCTCTCTGTACTTTCTGTCCCTGGTCACATCAGTCACCACAAAAGGCCCAGGACCAGGACATACATCAGCTGCTAAACCACCATCCCAATAGGACTTCGCACATCACAGATCCTCTTTTCTAAGTCCGTTTTCCATCTCCCTAATTCCTGAAATCCCTCCATTGTATACTCTTTTACTATGTCTTCATGGGAGGTCATTATTCCAAAGAAGTTTATCAAGGCAAATATCTTGAAAAAGAGGAACTTGAAATACAGGTAGGAATTTTAAGGACAGAAATGAGGCAAAGCAAATTTCACACAAAGGGAATATAATGGATAGAGTACTGGAAACGTGAAGGCATGTGTCAGCATTATGTTTTGCAATTTAACAACTAATATGAACTCCAAAGAAAGTTTTAGTACTTGGTCACAGTTTATGAAAATTTAATTGACATGTAGACTATTATAGTCATGGGAGAAACAGTAACAATAAATTAAACTGTATATAACAACAGAAATTCACCTAAAAATTGCAATGAGAAAATAGTGATGACTCAGTAGGGTGTCAGGTTTAAGGGTCTCTGGGCAGCTTGAATTTGCCCCCTCAGCAATCATATAAAGACAACTGGGAACATATGCCAGGCAGCAGATCTCCATTTATCATAGCTTCTTCTAGCTATTAGGTGTCTGAACAAGTAAGGATCTATTTTCATACTTAATAAGAGTTAAAAGCCTTAGGTTCTTTGCATAATCTGCTCTGTGGTCATATTATTACTTTAACCTTTGTTTTTTAGCTTTTATTTTGAACAAACTTCATGATCTGGCAAATATATGGCTATAAGCTTTCCAAATAAATAAATAAATAAATAAATAAATGCATCTTTATTAGAAATTGAAGTGGCATAAGGAAATTCCTTATGATACTGTTTGGATTGGAAAGCAACAGTTCTACACAGGTTTATTAACCTGACACAAAAGCAGCGTTAGTCATGAGAGTGCAAATGCAAAGAGCATTCACCCAAAGGCTAGGCAAGTCAGAGAGAGGTGAAAACCTCAGAGTATTTTGAAATGACGTTGGTTATTACATTGCTGTCTATAAACTAGATTGTACATGTTTGTGTTCCCCACAATGCCTTGGGCATACCTGGTATGATTATTTATGGAATGACGAGGGCATGATAATGAACAGCAAGTAAAAATTCATCTAAAGCTAAGTCAGTTCTCTTTCACCTCCATTTCAAATCCCTGGTGTTGAGAGAAGGAGCTGAATAGAAAAATCATTCACAGAGAAAGGCTGCATGTATTTTATCAAACGAGTATTCCATTTAAACAACTTAATATTATTGTATGCATACTGAAACACAATTATCATCACACAAAAGACATGAATGAGAATGCCAAAGTATTATTATGTTTAAAATTGACATTTGCTGGAAGGTAAATACACTTTGGCCACTATTTGTAATGTTTCCATGTGACTCGATGCATAGGGTGTAAGGAGAATGCTGGATCCCCATCCCTGCATCTCCAACCCCCAAATCAAGGCCTTGGATGAGTTCATGGGTAAGCACATCATTCTTATTATGGTTATTATTATTTCGATTAACCTTAGATAATTAAAAAAAATTCTCTAATCACTATTAACCACAAAAGCAGGTCATTTCAATAGTTAAAATGTACATTTTCTTTTAACTTTTTTTATTGTGAAATATATATACAAAAAGCAATAAATTTCAAAATACATCTTTTTTTTTTTTCTTGCATGGGCAGGCACTGGGAATCAAACCCAGGTCTCTGGCATGACGGGCGAGAAATCTGCCTGCTGAGCCACCATGACCTGCCCTCAAAATACATTTTAACAATAGGTACAGAACTAGTAGGCATCACAGTTCCACATTTTCAGGTTTTTCTTTCTAGTAACTCCAAGACACTGGAGACTAAAAGAAATAGCAATATAATGATTCAGCAGTCATATTCATCTGTTAAATCCTATCTTCACTGTTATAACTCCTCCTTCTCCTTTGATCCTTCTCCCAATCTTTAGGGGTATTTCTAAATTCTAACCTTTTCATGTTAGAAAGGGGTGTCAAAATATATTGGGATAGAGGGCAGTGCAATGGGGGTTCAGTGGCAGAATTCTCACCTGTCATGCTGGAGTCCTGGGTTCAATTCCCTGAGCCCATGACAAAAAGAAAAAAAAAAAAAGGCAAAAAAATATATTGGGATGTGGGATGGAGGAAGTTGAGGTTTTGGAGAGGCTGGGCCCTCTAGGTTTCAGGACCTATGTGGCCTAGGAACCACCTAAAGGTTATAGGTTTCTGGAAAGTACTGTCAGTTTTTGTGACACTTTTGTAGAATTTCAGACAGGGCCCTCGGTGTTCTTTAGGGTACCAACACAGGAACAGTGTTGGTTGGCAACCCATGCTGTTTGGCAATCCATGGTGGTTTGAGCTGTAAGCTGCTGGACTGCAATACAAGGAATTGGAACAGCTTTTATAAAGGGAATTTAGTAGGTTACAAGTTTACAGTTCTAAGTCTATAAAATTGACCAAACTAAGGCATCCAGGAAAAAAAATACCTTAATTCAAGGAAGGCCTATGGGTACAGAACACCTCTGTCAGCTGGGAAGTCTGCCTTGTTCCTTGCTTCTGGGCTCTGTTGCTTTCAGCCTGTTTGAGTTCCTACGGGGGTCCCAGGGCTGGATTTTATTCCTTGGCTTCTCTTGGCTCTCTCCAGGTTCTGGCTTACTTAACATTTCATGGTGACTTCTGCTGGACTCCAAGCATCTCCAAACATCCATGCCTCTGTTATTCAAGTGTTGGTATCTGTGTCAGATCTGCTCTGAAGTTTCGTTGGCTCTCTTTGTCAGCTCTGTTGTTTCTGAGATTTCTCTAAAATATTTCCCCTTTTAAAGATTCCAGTAAACTAATCAAGACCCACATGGAATGGGTGGAGTCACATCTCCATGTAATCAAAAGGGATGGGATGTGTCACATCTTCATGGAGATAATCCAATGAAAAGTTTCCAACCCATAGTATTGAATCAGGATTAAAATAAATAGCTGCCCCCACAAGATTGGATGAGGAATAAAACATGTTTTTTTTCTGGGGTACATAATACTTTCAAACCAAACATGTGGTAATTACAAACATGTAGCTAAAGCCTGCATTTAAGAGTAGCCTCCAGAATAACCTCTTAACTCTATTTGAACTCTCTTAGCCACTGTTGCCTTATTTTGTTACATTTCTTTTCCTTTTGTTGGTCAGGAAGGCCTTGTCAACCCCATGTGGCCAGGACTAGGCTCATCCCTGGAAGTCATAGTCCCAAACTGCCAGGGAGACTTTCACCTCTGAATGTCATGCCCCATGTAGGGGGGCAGGTAAGGATTTTCCTTGCAGAGTTGGGTTTAGAGAGAGAGGCCACATTTTAGCAACAAAAGAGGTCCTCTTTAGGCATAACTATAGGTAAGCTAAACTTCTCTACTACATAAATAAACTTCACAAGAGCATGCCTCAAGATCAAGGGCTTGGGAGCCCCTAATGCTTGAGACAGTATCAGGGGTTTCCTGGATGGTAAAGTTACACAATTCCATATTTCTTCTCCAGTCCTTCAAGGGATTTTGCCAATAGTTTTAAATTATTTGTCCAACATGCTCTGGAATATATATGGATATTACATTAAGCTATACAGAATTAGAAACTTTTGTTTCCATACTGGGCCCATGTGGTTGGGTTGTTCAAATGAACTATACAGACAGGTTGCGTTTGATTATGTGAGACAGCAAATTTTGGTTTTGGACAAAATAAACCTCTCTGCCTTTGGTTTCATATGTAGGTGAAGTTCTAAAATACAGACAATGTCATCCTTTACAACTGTGTTCTGATTTATCTTAGTCCTGACCAGACCTGCTTCATTCTTATATCTAACTGAATACTGATCTCTTTTTCAGTTTCTTTAATAGTTGTTGCATGTGGCAATGGTGGTTTTCAGAGTTGCAGAATGCCAACTCTAAGTCTCTTATGTCACAGGTACCCAAAGTTCCATGGAAACACCAGGTCATATATATATATATATATAACACAGCATCTCAAAATCCAGAAATAAAATTTATAGGTCTACTCTAAATGTGACTGCTATAAGCACTTACATTTCTTCAGTTTTCTAAGTATTTTCCATCCTTCCACATTCAATCTATCTGTATTCTTGGGTCTAACACGAGTCTCTTGTAAGCAGCATATAACTAGATCATATTTCTTAATCCATTCTGCCAATGTGTCTCTTTTAATTGGTGACAGTTATTACTGTAAAGGCATTTCTTAAATCTACTATCTTATCTTTTTTTTTTTTTTTTGTCAGATCTATATATTCTTTTCCCTCTCTCTTGCTTTTTATACTTTAAGTTGCCCCTACTGGTACTTTTCAATTTTGTGCCTTCCTTCAGACTGCCCTCTCCTGTATTTTTATTTTCAGCTGATAGAATTCCCTTTAGTATTTCTTGTACAACAGGTCTCTTGTTGCTAAACTCTCTCAGCCTTTGTCAGTGAAAATTTTAATCTGCCCCTCACTTTTTTTTTTTTTGCATGGGCAGGCACTGGGAAGTTCCTTACTTTTGAAGTATAGCTTAGTTGGATAAAAATTCTTGGTTGGAAGTCTTTTTATTTCAGTTTCTTAAATTTATCATACCACTCCTTGCCTCCATGGTGCCTGTGGAGTAGACCAAACTCAGGCTTATGTGGTTTCCCTTGTATGCGGTGAGTGACTTCTCTCTTAATGCTTTCAGGACTTTCTGCTTCTCTTCAACGTCTGACAGACTGATTAATATGTGTCTTGGAGTAGATCTTTCCTAATTTATGTATTGGGGGGTTGCTAGGGCTTCTTTGATTTGCTTATTTGTCCTTTATAACGGTTGGGAAGTTTTCCCTACTATTTCTTCCACTCATTTTCCTAGCCCTTTACTCTTCTCTTCTCCTTCTGGAACACTGATGGTTTTTATACTTCTGCACTTTGTGTTGGCCGTCATTTCCCTGAGAAGATCCAATTCCAAATTTCCCATCTTTTTGCCATTTTTTCTTTTGTGTGCTTGAATTCAATTGTCCTGTCCTCTACTTCCATCTGCCCCTTCAAGTCTGTGGTTGTGTGTTGCTAGTATTAATTCAGTCTACAGATATTTCATCTCTGTGAGTTCTGTTATTTTTAATTTATTCTTTCAAATTCTTCTTTACGCTCTTCTAATGTCTTCTTGCTGCCCTTTAAATCATCGGACAACCCATTAAAAATATATAGGAGATTTGTATGAACATTTTTGATTAGTTATTCCAAATTGTGTGTGGGCACAGGGGCCTGGCACAAGCATGCGGGTGTGTGGGGTACGGCAGTGTAGGGCACTGCTTGACTTGCTTCCTCATCCCCACCTCTCCGTCTGTGCATCTGTGAGGGCTCTGGGCCTCCACAGGGAAGGGGGAGCCATAGGTTCTGTGCACTAGTTGGATAATCTCTGTGTACAGGTGTTCTAGTTTGCTAGGGAAGGAATGCAATATACCAGAAACACAATGGTTTTTAAAGGGGGAATTTAATAAGTTGCTAGTTTACAGTTCTAACGCTGAGAAAATGTCCCAGTTAAAGCAAGTCTATAGAAATATCCCATTCAAAGGCATCCAGGGAAAGATACTCAGTTCAAGAAGGCTGATGAAGTTCAGGGTTTCTCTCTCAAGTGAGAAGGCACATGGCAAACACAGTCAGGGTTCCTCTCTCATCTGGAAAGGTACATGGTGAACATGGTGTCATCTGCTAGCTTCTTCTCCTGGCTTCCTATTTCATGAAGCTCCCCAGGAGGCATTTTACTTCTTCACCTCCAAAGGTCTTTGGCTGGTGGACTCTGACCCTCGTGGGTCGTTCTGCTTTGCTCTCTTTGAATCTCTCATTCTCCAAAATGTTTCCTCTTTTATAGAACTTCAGAAACTAATCAAGTCCCACACAAATGGGTGGAGAAACATCTCCCCAATTCAGCTTAACAACCACTCTTGATTGGGATACATCTCCAGGGTGATTATCTAATTACAGATTCAAACATACAGTATTGAACAGGAATTATTCTGCCATTACAAATTGGATTTTTGATTAAAACATGGCTTTTCTAGGGTCCATACATTGTTTCAAACCAGCATAGCAGGGAAAGCAAGTTTTCTCCCTTCCAGGTTCTCCAAGGGAATTCCCAGCTGAAGAGCTGAGGGGCCTGATATCCCAAGCTAGCTGTGGGGACAGGCACTTTCCTCAGTGCCACACCTCTTGTCCCTAGTGGAGTTACGACTAGGCAAACGCATTCCATTCTCTCTGTCCCAATTCTTCTGCTTTTTCATCCAGAACTTCTCTATATACAGTGACCCTCTCAGGTCACTCGCATCCTGGAACTGCTACGTTGGTTGCTTTTCTGTCACTTCTCCAGTTGTTCCATGGAGCAGGGGTGAACTCAGCCTATCCTATACCACCATCTTCCTGTAAGTCTCAATTCTCTTTGAACAGTCAAAATTCCAAAATGTATATAAACTTCACTCATGTTCCTGCCCCTGTTAGGGCTTGCACTAGTTGGGAAGTCTCCAGTAATCAAGTGGTAGCATGCTGAGCTTCTAACACATTTTCCTGTCCTGGGATTCTTTTCCTTCACACCCTGAGCTTGATGGCTGGAGCTTCACACTCCTCTGGTCAAGATGGGACCCTCAGATTGTTAAGTGCTGAGGATGGGGGAGTCTTCCTTGAGATACAGTGTTGTGACCCCAATTCATGCTCTCTGGTTGGGTGGCTGCTTAGAGCTGACACTTTCTCTTGGATGATCATTGCATAAGTTTCCTTGAGATCCACTGCCACCCCAGGACCATCTGACCCTACTCCCTAAGCATGGTTCCCGGGCAATGCCTCACCTCTGTTCCTACCCAAGCTCAGTTTCAGTATCTAACTGTGCCCTTCCAACTCCTGTGTTGAAGTTCCACATTTGGCCAGTGTTTTTATTTGCTATCACTGATAAAATACAATGTACCAAAAATGTACTGGCTTTTAACTATGGGAATTAATTAGCTTACAAGTTTATAGTTCTAAGGTCATGAACTATAACCTTAATTAAGGCATCAACACCCTCCAGACAGGTTATGGTGAGCTTGGGTTCCTCTGTCAGATAGCAAGGCACATGATGACATCTGCTGTCCTTCTCTCCTAGGTTTCATTGCTTCCAGCTTCTGGCTTTAGTGGCTTCCTCCCTGAGGTTAGCTTCTATCTCTCTTAGCCTCCCTGGGGCTTTTTTTGTGCATTTTATCCTCTTATAAAGGATTCCAGGAAGAAAATTAACCCCACCTTGAATGCAGGGTAGGGAGGTCCAAATCTCAATCAAAATAATCTAATCAAAGGTTCCATCCACAACAGGTCTACACCCACAAGAATGGATTAACAGAACATGATCTTTTCTTCAGTACATACAGCTTCAAACCATCACAGCTCTCTTTTTGCCTTGTGGTCCAAAGGGTGACCTTTCCTCCTGTGACCCTCTGCTGGGCTGAATGGAGACCAGCTGTAAGCCTGAGCCATCATATAAACTGGGGCCACATATTTCTGTGAAAAGGAGCTGATGCTTCTATGACAACCTGGTCGAATGCAATGTCAAACATTGCTGAATTATGCATGAAAATGAAAATGGGAAAAGGTGGAAAGAATCATAAAAAATAAACTAAGTCTCTGTATTCACATTGCTTTACAAGTGACTCTAAATCTCCTACCTCTTGAAAGAAACCAAAGCTGGAAATGGCGAGGCTGTTTCATGGGTGCAGTATATACATGACAGATGGTGAGAAAATGCAAACAGTAGGCCTACATATAAAGAAGGGTGGGCTCCTAGGCAGAAAGCTGGTAAATAAATATCAGAAGAAAATGCTTAGTAGTTGAATGTCTCATTTATGATCTGCTTCTTGAACCTACTTTTTCCAATTGATTGACCATCTATCCACCAATTCTGATTTTATCACAATAGAATGCTTCCGTTTTGTCTTATTATTCCCTTCCCTAAACTTTAGAATTATAAAAAACAAAACAAACCTGAGGCAAAGAAGAAAAAACAAAGCCTTCTCTTCAATTTGGCTTTTCCCATGCCTGTCTTTCATTTCATGCTCAAAATTCTAAATATATTGGTCTATTTATATTTCCATGTTTGCGCTTCAAAATCTTTCAGAGAGGCACCCTGGGCCAATTTCCATGTAGATAACTAATAACCCCAAATTACGAAACTTGGCAGCTTCTTGCCATGTTCTTTTTTTTTTTATTTGGTTGCCTGTTCTTTCTGTGGTTCCACTGCCACCTGGGTCTTTTTACACTGACTATTTTTTTCTTCTTCTTCAAGGCTACCATATTTGTGTCCAACCCAAGAGTCTCCACTTTAGTCTCTTTCTTCTCTTCTTAATGCTCACAACTCCTTGATTCAAGTATGTTATTTCAACTCATACCTCATGGGTCATGCTAATGGCTTCTGTGTGCCATCTGCTGACAGCATCCTACTTGGAGATCAATAAATTCTTGGAGATTAAATGACTAACTTCCATGTGTACATCATTAGCCTTAATCCCTCTCTATGCTCCAAATCTAAACACTAGGAAGCTCTGACAGCACAGTGGCCACCGGTGTGAGCCACAGGATCACTGGTTAGGTTCAAATCCTGCCTCCAGTACTAGCAAGTTGTGTGATTAGGGAAAACTACCGAATGGTCCTAGTACTCTACTGCTTTATCTATAATAGAGATGAAAATAAATAAATAAAACCAACCTCATAATGTTATTGCAAGTTAAAATAGTATAATGCAAATCAAAGCTTAGTAAATTGCCTGGCATAGCAAGCCTCCTATACATGACAGCATTACTTGTTTGCTAGATATATCCTCATTAACTTCTCCCCAAAACTTCAAATTTCTACTCAAAAAGCGTTTCTCCTCCTTTGTGTCCTACTTCAGTTAACAACCGGTATAGCTATTGAGGCTAGTAGTGAATTACTGAGTCATTTTCTACTCCCTCATCAACCTTTACATTAAGTTAAGTTGCCAAGCCCTGCTCACCGCACCCCACTCCCCACCAATATACAAATTAAATCTTAAAACTGAGCCATGGCTTTCTTTTCACACCAACACTAACCTAGCTTGGTTCCTCATCATCTTTCAACTGGACTACAGTCATAAGACCCTACCTGGGTTACTGTATATGGACTATCATGAGGACGGCTTGCCCATTATATTTCCTTTTGTCTCTAAGGCATCCCTCAAAATGTTGCCAATATGTTGATACAGAATAATGTCTTTAAATGGCTCAGCAACTTTCAATGGCTCTTTAATCCCTAAAGAATCAAGTCTAGGCTTCCAAGCACTGAATGAACTGAACTTGACTCACTCACCTTTCCAATCTTTTCTTCCAATGCAAGCCCTTCAGGTTCATGCAGAAGACTGATGGTCCCCTGTACAAGGCACACTCTCTCACATTTCCAGTTCAGTAGTTACATTCCCTTAGAGTGGAATAAAAAAGCCCCACTTGTATTTCAAGGTCTATCATTCCTCGAAGTTCTCTTTAATAATTTTTTTTTGGAGGGGAAATTAAGTGTTTGCTTCTCCATCTTTCCATAATGTTTCCTCAAAATTTTCTTAAAACTTGTATTTTTTCATGTTTAATAATAATTTGTATATATATTTGTTTCTTCTAATAGACTATGCTCTGAGGATTTTGAGCCAGTGGCTCAAAACACAGTGGTAGATGAGCTCAAAAAATACATAAGTAAATGTATGAATGCTTTCTAATCTATGTAAATCCAATGAAAAGTAATGGTGTTTTGAAATATAAAATATGGGACAAGAAACATGCATACATTTTTTCAAAATCACATGATAAGAAACTTAAAAATTGTTAACTGGCATTGGCTTATTAGTTATACATTTACAATAATCTAAATAAATTCATTATAAACAAAATTAATTTGTTGGTGGAAAAATTAACAGATTTCAAGTGAGTGTGAATTAAGCTCATTTTGTATCAGGTTATTCACATATTCCTGTTATAGGTTAGAAATCATGTAAAATGTCTGAGCATCTCCTAGAAAATTATTCTGTGTCCCTCCATCTTTACACTTTGAACATTCATTTCTTTATGGCCCCTCCTGTTTCAGTCCTATTAGGGTTTCTGGCATTTTCTTCCTCTCTGTTTAAGCCCTTCATGTCCACAGCTCTGGAACGGCCTATCTACTATTTTCATTGGCTTTTCCTTTAGAGGTATCCCCTTGTGTCCACACACTGCAATGTCTTATCATAGAATATAAATATGAATATGTGTGTTTATGTGCAAGTATATACAATATTTGTCTTCTACATTTCCACCCATTCTTTTTATTTTGATTTATTATTATTGTTATGCCAATCTGCCATGCAATTGGCAAAGTGTTACACAGACAACGCTAATCTTTCAACACAAACCTCAGATAGCACTCTTCAGAAGACCATCTCCAACCTAACCTAGCACTGCCCTGGTGGTGGGGCTCTATCTTATAATTTTATTTTAATATTTATCACTTCATTATGCATTGCATACCTGACTTTACTACTTGAAGATTTTGAATCCTTGGAGCATAGAAATTCCTTTTATTCACTTTCAATTTGCATATCTCTTAATGCTATTAAAATCCCCAGGACCAAGTCACCAGCACTTATCTGTCTGTGGAATGATGGCCTGAAAAAATGAAGGGTTTGATACATCTAAATGACTAGACTTCAAATTGGAAGATAATTGCTTATTTTTTGTCTTGACAATTGTTCCTGTATTAGTCAGGGTTCTCCAGGGAAACAGAATTGAGAGATTTTATATATAAATATTATGGCATTTATCAGAGGAATTGGTTAACATGGTGTATTGATTTGAAGCTCTAGGTACTCCATAAAAACTTGTTCATCAATGTAGTCCATTCCTGTGAGTGTGAATCCATTGTAAGTAGGTCCTTTGGATGAAGTTACTTCAGTCCAGGTGTGGCCCCACTCAAGCACGATGGATCTCAGCTAGGATTACTGTGGTTCCTTATATGGAGAATGGAATTCACACAGAGAGAGAGAAAGCCACAGGAGGCAAGAAGCTACATCTGTCCTAGGAACCCGCGGGGAAGTGAGAGTGGAGGAGATGTGGCTGCGTGCTTTGCCCCCTGACGGAACAGCCAAGCCCCAGAATGCCACAGTCTTTGGGAAAAAGACTGTTTCTCCTTAAGCCTCTATTGCAAACTTTCTTTCAGCCTCAAACCATAAATTAATACATTCCCATGGTTCTGTGAAACCATTTCATAGCATTTACTTAAGCAGCCTGGGAAACTAAAAGACGTGACCATAGGGATTGGCAAATCTGAATTCTGAAGGGCAGAGTGAAAGTTGGGGACTCCTATGAAGGTTTTGATGAATTTCCCAAGAGAAACTGACTGGCTGGAGTAGCGATGGAAATTCTTCCTTCTGAGGGCTGAAATCTTCAGTTCTCCTTTTAAGGCCATTAACTGACTTGATGAGAACTCTCTCCTTGCTGAAGTCAATCTCCTTTGTTGATTGTAGATGTAATCAGCCATACAGGGAATTAACTAATTAATGATTCAGATCCATGAAATACCTTCACAGTAACAATCAGGTCTGTGCTTTCTTGATCAAACACGGAACCCCTAGTCGACACATGAACATAACCACCACAGATCCAGAAATTCGAAATGGCTAATTCATTTTCGGGAAACAGGTAGGGAAATGCAATTGTTTTCAGGAGATGGCTGACTAATATTTTGAAATAATTGTGGCTTTATGATTCCCTCAAGATGGGGGTGGGTGGTCTATGAGGGAAAGCACCTCGGACTTTTTCAAACTGGCATGCTGCCAGTTAAAGCGGTGCAGCTCCTGCATCTGATTTGGACAAATGGGATTTGACTCTGCAGAAGGCGTTCCTCTTTAGGCTGGGGTCACTTTGGTGAGACTGGTTGGTCATGCAGACAGTAGGCAAATGTGAAAGACCAGTATTTTAAGTGTTAGTTAGTAATATAAATTGGGTGCCTTTTCAGTCAGAGTGTTTTTATGCAGAGTCACAATTGGATTGAAAGTGCCCTTTGCCTGAGATCATCTTCGGGTTTAAAAGATGTTCGTAAAGACCCCAAACAGTTCACAGGAAGAGTGGACTTCTCATTAGAAAAAAATGTTTGATTAGAAATGGACCAGGTTTGGTACATGTAATCTGAATTGGACTCTTGGAATCCAATTTAATCCAATTAATTTAAGATGGGACTAGACCCAACATGGGAAATGTCCCACTGTGATGGTTTTGCTCAGGCTATAGGGTTTGGATTTCTTGTAGAAGTATGAAGGGGGATCCCACCGAAAGAAGTGAATGTCCCACTTTCATCATCCAGAGACAGAAACGGAGATGGACTTCTAGGTAGGGAAGGAGTTTCCTCCATATTCTGTGGCTCACAGGTGGTGCCGCATGGGTGGGAGGTATGGCGATGAGGCCTGAAGTGTCCCCTACTTGGAGGCTGATGAGAAATGTGCAATGGGCTCTAGGTCAGTGAGCAGCCAGGAGGTATAAGCTGTTTTTTTTTTTTTTTATGTGAGGTCTTCCCCAAGTCTCTAGCAAGGTCTTTACCACAGTCATCTTCAAGTGAGCTATATTGTGGGAAACAAGATGGTAGAGGATTCTGTTTCACAACCTGGAGTTAGAGGATGAGGGGCCAGCCAGAGCAAAGGAAGTTCAGCATGCCCAGAAGATCATGAACATCCCCTAAGGCATTACCAGCAGCAACAGAAGTACACACATGAGAGGAGCTGAAGGGCAAGCATTGCGGTAACACATACGAGAGTAGAAGTGAGGCAGTTCCACACCCAATGCTCAGCAACACTTAGCAGTGAGCTGAACTCCAGTACATGAGGATGGCTACGTCATATGCCATGATGCTTTGGCCATACGAGGAAGTGAAATCTTATTTTGTAGACACCAGCTATTGAGGTTACACAGTTACATTATTTAGTATATACCCTTGAGTAAAGGTCTTCAGTTTTATGATATTGTCGTTGAGATTTAGATTCACTGTAAGTATATTAAATACTATCCCGCCATTTATTAAGACTTATTCTAAGGAAGTAATTCAGCTACCGGAAAAATCTGGCTTATCCTCTGGCCAGAGAATTTTGCTTTGTAGTAAAGGTTCTCTCTTCCACACATGCATTTGTATACCATGCTTTAGGATGATGTGGGGGCAACCTTTTCCATGCATGTCTGTTGATGATCTGCTAAGCAAACAAATCTGCTGACCCTGAACTAGATATAGAGCCGGAGAGGAAAGGTGTTCCCTTTTGCTTCTGACATGATAATGCAAATGAGAAAATTGGATTTCTTTAATGCAGCTCAAAATGCCACATATCAACATACTATCAAGTGAAATAATCTCTTTTACGTTACATTCTGAAAAAAGTTATCCATGTGGAAATAAAATGTGCTTAGAGTTAGAAAAAGAAAATAAATGTAACTAAATTTTTTCCCAAAGATGCAGCACAGTTTCCAAGTAGTCATTACAATTGTAGAATGGATGATATTAATCTTTGAACAGAATACTAAAAATATAATTAAGGTGAAGTGACTTTAATATGACATTAACACGGTTTGCCTTTGAAATGGGTAACTTTTCAATACCTTTGATTTTTTATGACAAAAAAATAATCACTGCTTTCAAATACAAGAGTGCTGTGAAGATCAAATAACTAAGCATTAGTAAAAAGAAATTCATTTTAAGTAGTTCTAAGGTCTAATATTCCACCGGTTTCCCTCAGGCACTGCATCTGTGTGTGGATTTGAGTTTTATTGAGCTAAAGGGAATAATGCTCTGTAAGTATAGCTACTTAGATATATAAAAGGTGCTTATAAAACAGAAAGGAGATTCCAAGAAATTACACACATTGTGAAGCTATAAACTAAAATAACTTAATTATAAAGCCATTCCAGTGGACATTTCTAACATTTGTCTATTTTACCTATATTTTCCCTGATTTTTCTTTTTTTTTTAGATTTTTTTTGGAGAAAAAAATGTAAATGATGGCAAAACTAAGAAAAGTATAGGGAGTAAGGAATAGATCACAATGGAGGAGAGTTAAAGCAGGAGGAAATTTATACTAACAGAATGGAAAAATTAAAGAGGGAGGAGAGGACACAAAGAATTTCCAAATATAAATAAATAAATAAGCCATTAACTAAACAAGAATGAGTATTCTTTTTGTTCATTTACAAAATTGCACAATTCATACTGACTTTCAGAGGGAGGAAAAATCTTCAAAATGGATCTAGCCTTTCAGCTTTCTTTAAGCAGAAACACACTTATATGGTAGCTCACCCAGCTGTTTTCCTTTTCCTTAAGCATCTTTAGAAGGCAAACAAACAAGCATTCTTGGGGATCTGTTTAAGTTTTTCACTTTTTTGGAAAAGATGGGGGGTTTTTGGAGAGTGTTCCTTCTTACAACCACCAAAAAGGGCAGACATGTCTATTGCAAAAATTTAGGAACAGAAGTAAGTAACACATCACAATGTCCAAAGGGGAGTTTTTTTTTTAATTCTACATTTTCCCCTAAATTTGAATCTTTGCCACTTAAAATGAGGTCCATGGACTGGTGATATGAGCATCACCTAAGAGCTTATCAGAAATGCAGAATTTCAGGCTCCTCCCCACAATTACTCAACTCAAAGCTGCTTTTTTTTTTTACGAGATTACTCAGTAATTCCCATGTTCACTAAAGTTTGAGAGACACTGGTCTAAATAACTATTACAAGAGATAAAATGAGTTTGTTTATATTGCATTTCTGACAACTTTTACTTTGTGGGATATTAGTAAAATGGGATGGTCTTAAATTGCACTTTTACTAGTTAATACTAGGACTCTCGGGCAGGCCACGGTGGCTCAGCAGGCAGAGTTCTCGCCTACCACGCCAGAGACCCAGGTTCAATTCCCAGTGTCTACCGATGCAAAAAATAAAAATAAAATAAAAAATACTAGGACTCTAATTGGAGAAATGTACAACATTAAAGAAACAGAATTCAAAGTAAAGAAAAGCAAATACTCTCACATTTAAACTGTACTGCAACAGAAATTCTGTCTTTAGCACTCATCATCATATCATGAAACAGGAACACTTAGCAGGTTTTCTATGTGACAAAACAGGATACTTTAACAGTGTGGTACTAGGTCCAAGAATTTGAACTTCATGATAATAAGGAATCACATAATCAATGCCCTGTGGCACTTCACCTTACCTTTTTTTTAAATTAATTTTAATTTTTTTTAAATAAAACAAACGCAAACATTTTTAACTTTTGATCATTCTGTTCTACATATATAATCAGCAATTCACAATATCATCACATAGTTGCATATTCTTCATCATGATCATTTCTTAGAACATTTGCATCAATTCAGAAATAAAGAAATAAAAAGATAACAGAAAAAAAACTCATACATATCATACCCCTTATCCCTCCCTTTTATTGATCACTAGCATTTCAATCTAAATTATTTTTAACATTTGTTCCCCCTATTATTTATTTTTATTCCATATGTTTTACTTGTCTGTTGATAAGGTAGATAAAAGGAGCATCAGACACAAGGTTTTCACAGTCACACTGTGAAAGCTATATCATTATTCAATCATCCTCAAGAAACATGGCTACTGGAACACAGCTCTGCATTTTCAGGCAGTTCCCTCCAGCCTCTCCATTACATCTTGACTAACAAGGTGATATCTATTTAATGCATAAGAGTAACCTCCAGGATAAACTCTCGATTCTGTTTGGAATCTCTCAGCCATTGACACTTTTATTTTGTCTCAATTCGTTCTTCCCCTTTTTGGTCGAGAAGGTTTTCTCAATCCCTTGATGCTGAGTCTCAGCTCAATTGAGGATTTGTCCCACGTTGCCAGGAAAGTCCACACCTCTGGGAGTCATGTCCCACATAGACAGGGGGAGGGCAGTGAGTTTGCTTATTGTGCTGGCTGGAGAGAGAGAGGCCAAATCTGAGCAACAAAAGAGGTTCTCTTGGGGTGACTCTTAGGCCTAATTTTAAGTAGGCTTGACCTATCCTTTGTGGGGTTAAGTTTCATATGAACAAACCCCAAGATTGGGGGCTCAGCCTATAGATTTGGTTGTCCACGCTGCTTGACTTCACCTTACCTTGATCAGACTGATTGGAGCTATTCTTCAAAGAAATCATTACTTTTAGAATTTCTGACATGTTTTCTCAGAAAATGTTAAGGGTCATTTCATCTTCTCAAAAAAAAATCAACATTCAATAAATCACAGACACGTCATTCTATTTCATTTTCCTCTGTGGTAGGCAGAGATAACACCAAAGGTTTAACCTGGGATTTGCTGAGACACTAGAATAATTGGCTGAGAGCCAAGGTTCTGGAGAAGATTTAGAGATGCTACACCGAAATTTCAGTTCCACCAATGAGGCAGAGAAGGCAGGGAAGTAAGTGACATGTTCAACGTGGTGAATAGGGGCCCCAGGTAAAAACCCAGGACCCTTAACTTAAAGGGTTTCATATTCCATGATATTTTTGCCATGTTTTGTGGAGTGATTAAAAATCCGTATAGAGGGTGCAAGGGTAGTTCAGTGGTAGAATTCTCATCTGCCATGCAGGAGACCCCGGTTTGATTCCTGGCCCATCATTTCCCCCCAAAACAAGCAAACAAAAAACCAAACAAACAAAAATGCAATAAGTGGTACTGTAATAACAGGATACTCACACGGAGAAAGAATGAAATATGACTTCTACCATACAGCATTCAAAAAAAAAAAAAAAAAAACGAAAAACAATCCATTCAGCGACATTTGGGGAATGGATTATATGATTTCTAGTAAGATATTAAAAATATGCATCTTGCCTCAAATAATTCTTTTGTTTTTACTCCTGCTCAATAATTCTTCCTTTATATGCCAAGCATTGAGCACTGGAATATTGTGAGAAAAAGACGTTTTGGGAAATCTCCCATTTAGAATTCTGGTGTTCCATCAACTTCTTTTCTTGGGCAACTTGGTTCTCAGTCTGTTTAGTCTTGCTAAAGAAATAAAATGCCACCGATGTATTGCTACCACTTAGCTCTATATTTCAAGATCACATCTCTATTTGTACACCCAAATTCATAATTGTGATGGGGCATTACCAAAGAATTATTAGTAATTCAGCTCAGAATCTACTTCATATCTTCATGAATCAGATTTTCTTTCTGAATTCAGTTCTTATTTGATGAGACAACAGCACCTTCATCCACTCTAACATCAACACAGAAGCACCTTCTGTTCCTATCCTCAATCTCAGTCCATTTTCTACACGTGAGCATTTCACTTTAAAAATTATCCTTTTTCACTATTAAAGTAAAAACCATCTCTTTTAGAGAAAAGATAGAAGATGGGAAAAACAAGTAGATGAAATAGGTGCTGGTGATTTAACTAGCTTATGAAATTTCATTTTCTAACAATTAGTGCTACAGCTATATTTTTTAATGTTTTGAAGTATGTTTTAATTTCAAATGTGTCTAATTAGAAGCTAAAAACTTCATTAGAAGATGTTTATTAAGTCTATACTATATATTAAGTTTGGTCCATAGACACATAGCTCAATAATCTAATCGGGGGGAAGAGATACATTAACCAATATATTATAAGACAATAGAAAATATGTACAAGTATCAAAAGCACTAAAGAAACACAAGCCTTTGATTCAGCAGTTCATTTCAGTGTATTTACATAAAGGAATAATTTAGGAAATGAACTAACATTTAGCTGTGATAGTTGGAGCTCGATAACTATTATAAGGTTTGCAATAAAATCTATTACTTGGCTATGCATGCTATATGTATTTACATGCATTTACATGTTTTGTTCTGGAAAGAAGTTTGTTTCCCTGAGTTAGTTATGGTCTTTTGCTGACATCTGGCTGTGTTCACATGATAAATTTTGAGTTACTAATATGTTTGAAAATATAAATATACTACAAGTATTCTAAAACATTTTCTCTATATAAAATTGCACAACACATTTCAAGGGTGATCAGCCGTCAAGCTTATTTTAGTGTGTAAATTGTCTAGAATAAAAAACTTCCTTGAGAATAAAAAACTTCCTTGTCTTTAAATGTCATAGGATGACCTCCAAAACCAATGCTGCATGAATGTGCTGCGGCAGCTGATAAGCAGGGGCTGGCATTTTACGAATATGTACAGGAAATATTAAAACAAACTTCTAAAGTAGCCATGAGCGTAGACTCTGAACTTTATTCTGCATAAGGTGCATACGCATGCATATGCACACATGCACACACACACCTTAAAACCATTAGATGCCGTGACATTTTCATGGGAAAGATCCAGAAACTTATTGGAGTGCAGAAATGAAAAGCACGGTCTGCTAATGTTTGTATCACCTAATGAGAACACTAAAGAGAAGCAATCAAGTATCCTTAAAGGCAGGGTAAACAAACAGACAAAAAAGCATGCCTATCATTAATTCACACTAACAGAATAAACTCTACAATGAAAAGAGGATGCCTTTCTTTGTTAAAGCATCATGGCCATTCCATTCTGAATGTGCATTTTCTTAGCATGGGAAATAAAATTGTGCTTTTCCTCAAATATTAGTCCATTCATTTTCCTCATAAAATGAAAGTGACACTGGAAGGTTAATGATGTGAAACCTTGCAGACAAAATAAAGCTACAACAGTCTTTCTGCTGATGAGACTGTAGTAACGTAATGTGAAAAATTAGAAACAGAGGAGTAGACTCTTAAGGAAATTTGATTTATGACATATTTTTACCAGCAGAGGCTCAATGTACCTTGCAAGGTAATACATAGGAGGATATAGTTATTTAACTGATGGTTAAGAAAATTCAAGATGTTATAGTCCAGGGCAAACTATGCTGAGTTATACCATATTCCATACTGTGATTTATCTCAGATATCTTTTGCATTCGCAAATTTTCGACATAAAAGTAAACCTAGAAACAAAATTACATGATTTTCACAATACTACAAAATATACTTCTTATGAATGTAGCACCACATTGTTTTATTATTTTTTCAACAAATAGCTTTTTAAAAATAGTTTTATTGTACACCATGTATGGACACATACAGCCCATACATGGTATGATCAGTGGCTCACAATATCATCACAGAGTTGTATATTCATCATCATGATCATTTTTAGAATACTTGTATCACTCCAGAAAAAGAAATATAAAGAAAAAAGAATTAAACTCAAATATTCCATACTCCTTACCCTTTCCTATCATTGACCACTAATACATCAATCTACTCAAATGTTTTTGCCCCTTATCTCCTCTAAAATTATTTGTTTATTTTTTATCCTTATCTTTTTACTCATCTGTCCATACCCTGGATAGAAGGAACAAGTTTTCACAATCACACAGTCACACTGTAAAAGCTATATCTTTATACAATTGCCTTCAAGAATTAAGGCTACTGGAACAGAGCTCAACAGTTTCAGGTGTTTCTCTCCAGTCACTCCAATACACCATAAACTAAAAAAAGGGTATCTATGTAATGTATAAGAATAACCTCCAGGATATCCTTTCAATTCTGTTCAAAATTTCTCAGCCACTAAAACTTTATTTTTTCTCATTTCTCTCTTCCCCATTTTGATCTACAAAGGCTTTCTCAATCCCTTGACGCCGGGTTCTGGTGAATCCCATGAGTTTTGTTACACATTACCAGGGAGATTTACACCCCTGGGAGTCATGTTCCATGTGGGCGGGGTGGGGAGGGGGGGCGGGGCAGGGAGGGCACTGAGTTCATCTGCCCAGTTGGCTTAAAAAGAGAGGCCATGTCTGAGCAACAAAAGAGGTTCCCTGGGGGTGACTCTTAGGCATAATCTACTGTAGATCTAGCCTATCCTTTGCTGGAATAAGTTTCATAGGGGCAAACCTCAAGATCATGTGCCTAGCCTATTGGTTTGGATGTCCTACTGCTTGAATATAGGAATTCTCCATATGCAGAAGTTGAATACTTCCTCCTTTCTCTCCAGTCCCCCCAGGGGATTTTGCAAATACTTCTTTATTCACTGCCCAAATTACTCTGGGATATATTGGGTCATCACACTAACCTGGACAAACCAAGAAGATCTCATGCCTTATTCAAGATTCCATGTACTTATGGTGTTCAACTAAACTGACCATACCAGTTAAACTAGGAAATGCACTACCCAAAATATAAATTTTGCACTAAATAAACATCTCTTCCTTTGGTCTCATGCAAAAGTTGAAGTTTTAAAATACAGATGATATCATCCTTTACCCGGTCTTCTGATCGACCCCAGTCCTATCCAGATGAGCTTCACTCACATCTCTAGTCGAAGTCTGATCCCTTTTTCAACTTTTTAAACAGTTCTTGTATTGGGTACTCCAGACTTTCATAGCTTCAGAGCTCTAACTCTGAGTCTCAGGTGTCACACAAATACCCAAAGTTTCTGGAATGACCAGGTTATATACAAACAGCTCAGTATCTGAGAATCTAGAAATAACAGAATTCCTGAATCTGTGTGACTACTATAATAGCTTACAATCTAGGACCCTTTAGAATAGACTCCAACCTGATAACCTATTCCCTTGACTTCAGTTAACCAAGTTTTTATATTACAGTTAGTCCATATGAGTAAGACATGATCATATTTGCTTTTTGTTCCTGACATTTCATTCAACATA
This sequence comes from Tamandua tetradactyla, assembly GCF_023851605.1. Lineage (NCBI taxonomy): Eukaryota > Metazoa > Chordata > Mammalia > Pilosa > Myrmecophagidae > Tamandua > Tamandua tetradactyla. Next base: position 60,145,970 of record NC_135335.1, read on the forward strand.
CAGTCCTTAAGGTTCATTCACCTAGTTGCATGCCCTACAACTTCATTCCTTCTTACAGCTGTATTTATACACCACAGCTCCCCCTTCCATTCCTCAGCTACTTGTACCCTTAGGCTACCTCCTTAGGCTACCTCCATTCATTGTGAATCATGAACAGCAGTACCAGTTGAGTTTTAAAATAACACTCATGTTTGTGTTTCAGTAGAACTACCTATGCTATATATGGAAAATATAAATACTCACAGATGCAATTTTCCTTAAGACTCTAAAAGAGGGCTAGTTATAAGAAAAACTTCTAGTAGTGTTAACAGAAACTTTACAGTCAAAATCAGGCCCAAAGTATTTGGTTAACTCATTACATACAATGATTCCATTAGTCGTAACAAGAATAAAAACAAGAGTAAATCTTTAGAGTCACCACCAATGTATCCTGCCAGAAATAATAACATCTTAAAACAAACCCTAACCTCTAAAATCAAGAACAAAACAAGGATGTCCACTCTCACCAATTCTATTCAACAAAGTAGCAAAGGTCCTAGCCATACCAATTACGCAAGATAAAGAAATAAAAGATATCCAAATCAAAAAGGCTGATATAAACCTATGTTACACATGATCTTATAAAGAGAAAATCATGAGGAATTTACAAAGAACTGTTAGAAGTAATAAAGGAGTTCAGCAAGGATGCAGAACTACAAGGTACTAAAATTATTTGTACTTCTATACACTAACAATGAACAATCTGAAAATAAAACTAAGAAAAAAAATAAAAACTCCTCAACAAACACTCAGCTGCCTTTTTGTTTTTGGAAGTGTAGAAAATAACAAACTGATCCTAAAATTCATATGGGAATTAAAAGCCATAGACTAGCCAAAACAATCTTGGAAAAGAATATCAAAGCTGGAGGACTCCCACATCCTGGTTTCAAAACATACAGCAAAGCTGCAATAATCAAGATGTTATGTAATGAGCATAAGGACAGACAAGTAGATCAATGAAAAATCCCTAAATAAACCCTTATATTTTCAGTCGACTGATTCTCTACAAGGGTGCCAAGAAAATTCAATGGAGTAAGAATAATCTTTTCCACACTGTGCTGAGAAAATTATAACCACATGCAAAATAATGAAGTTGGATCCCTACCTCACACCATATACAAAATTTACCTCAGAATGGTAGACCTAAATGTAAGAGCTAAAACTGTAAAAAGAATTTAAAAGAAAGAAACAAAAGTAAATCTTAAAGATCTAAGATTGGGAAAAGTCTTCTTAGAAATGAATCATGAGCATGAGTGACAAAATAAAAAACAGATAAATTGTACTTCATTAAATACTTAAAATATTTGGGCTTCAAAGTATACCATTAAGAATGCAAAAAGTTAATCCACAGAATGGGAAAAATATTTACAACTCAAAATAAAAAGAAAACCCAATTAAAAGTGGAAAAAATCTTAGAATATTTAAATATTTGTATATGAAAACAAAATATACAAACAGCAAATAAGCACATGAAAAGATGTTCAATGCTGGCTAGTTATTAGTGAAAAGCAAATCAAATCCTCAATGAGATACTACTTCACACTTCACACCTACTAGGATGCCTAGAATTAAAAAGACAGATAAGTGTTGGAAAGGATTTGGAGGAACACTCATACATTCCTGACAGTGTGAAATCTTCCAACCATTCTGGAAAAATGTCTGGCAATTTACTTAAGTTTTAAACATAGGGTTACCATATGACCCAGCAACTTTAATCCTATGTATATATTCAAGAGAAATTAAATTATGCCCACACAGAAACTTGTATATAAGCAGTATTATTTATAAAGTCAAAAAAGTAGAAACAACCCAAATGTATATGAATAGATTACTGGATAAAAATCTGCATATACATGCAATGGAATATTATTTGGCAGTAAAAAATGTCTGCAAGAAGAAAGCATCACCTTGATTTGTACTTTCTTTTAGCCTCAAAATTGTAAGCTAATGAATCCCCATCATTTAAAGTTGACTGATTTCATGGTATTTGCTTGATCAGCTTAGGAAACTAAAACAACCATTTATTATATGATTCCCTCTATGTGAAAGGTCTAGAATTGGCAAATCTATAGAAACAGAAGTGGATTAGTGGTTATTAAGGGTGGGAGGGGGAAAGAATGGGGAATAACTTCTAGTGGATACAGAGTTTCTTTTGGGGTGATGAAAAATTTCTAAAATTAGATGATTGCAATGGTTGCACAACACTGTGAATATGTTAAAACCACTGAACTGCACATTTCAAAGTGTGGATTTTAATTATATCTGAATTATATCTCAATAAAGCTGCTATAAAGAAGTCATTTTACAGCCACAGAATCACTTAGGCATGGGGGGATGTGTACCTACAACCAAAACACTCATTTTCTCAGTGGAGAATATTACAAATTGAGCAAGAGATATTTTAATTGCTATTTTAAAGTATTTAGATTCCCTGTGCCTGCCCATGTAAAAAAAAAAGTATTTAGAAAGAAGACCGACTACTTGCACAACGGAGTATGTAGTGCTTGATGTTTTCCTGCCTGCCTAGGCATTGGTCTAATTACGGTACACCAAGTATGAAAGTACCACATTAATCATCAGAAGGCATTGGTTTTAAGCACTTCTCTACTACCATATGAGAATTGCAAGTTACTTAAACTTTGCCGTTTGGAAAGTAGCATTTTTCTTACCATTCCTACCCCACAAAGATATTGTGAATTTAAAACAAGATATTCGTAGAGGCAGTGCACTATTATATAAAACAACTACAGTTAACAAAGTAACCACAATTAATAATGGCGATAATTGTAATTGTCAATGTTTATATTGTTAACGCCACTTAAGATGAATCTTGCATGTAAAATGCATATTTTCTTGGGCAAGCACATTATAATAATTACTTCCTAATATCAAAAGGAATTTCAAAATTCCAGATATCAGGAGTATATGACCATTGTGTTTAAGTTCCATATGAAATATATAGAGCACACACTGCAGAGTACACAGCACAAAGGAGACACTCAAATCGTGTGATTATCCTCATCGTCTCTTATTTAAATCACTGGCTTAATTTGTCTTCTACAGTTTTACATCTCTTTTAACTATTATGCTATGATATATACTTATTAATAATTGTGAAATGAAATATAAGAATCAATCTTTTATATCTATCCTCACCAAAACTAGTCATTTGCATGAAAATTAATTCTCAACATGTCTAAAGACATTTTTCTATAAAAGCATAACACAAATTTAAGTGAATATCTTACTTAAGAAATTTAAAGGTAATAAAATTTCACCCAAAATAAAATTAATGTTTCTTCTATTTTACTATTCCTTCTCTCCACCTACTAATATACATACATACATACACACACACACACACACACACACACACACACACGGTTAAGAATATTGAGAGAGAAAATATTTAGTTCCCTATATATTTTTTATAAGTTATTATTAAAATGATCACTGAGGCCAAGAAACTAGTTATCCATAATATGGTAAGCGAACCACGTACACAATTTAAATTCAGTGTAATTTATTAGCCCATATATTTGATTGTTAGATTCTTAATAGCAACCATTTACCACTTCCTTGCATAGCAACACTTTTTAAAAGAATTTTCACTCCATGTCTCATTCACCTAATTCAATTGGACATCCATTCCCCCATTTCACTGAGGTCCATCTTACCATGTCACTCATGGCTTCCATGTTAGCATATTGACAACGACACATCTTCTGAGCAACACTTAGTATAGTTGACTACTTTCTTCTTGCAATCCTCTTTTCTTGATCTCTTGACTTAAGGGTTTCCTGGTTTGCTTCTCACTCTTTCTTGTGGGCTCTTTCTTTCTGCTTAGCTGCTAAATATTAGGGTGCTACAGGCCTAGACTGTGGAAACTATGGCTTCTACATCTTTGTTTTCTGAGGTAGACACACAATCCCAAGAGGACTTTAATTGCCGTTGATACTGAAATGTCCAAATGTCTACTCCAACTCTCAGCTCTACCTTTAGTTTCTGACCTTGAGATTCACCTGACTACTCAAGTGCTCCACTTCAAAGTCTAATAATTTTTGGGAAATTACCAGTCCATCCAAAAACATTTTATTTCTACCCTAAGCCTGTTCTTCAGTTCTACCCATCTCAGAAAATGGCAATGTCATCCATCCAATTTCTCAAGCCGCAAAACTTCAGAACCACTCTAAATCGCAAACTTTCTGTCACTTAAATAAATTTAAAGCTTTGCTAAATCCCATCATCAAATTTTCCAAAAATATTACTGACTCCAGGGATTTCTTTGCATTGCTCCATCTTGAATATGACTGCTCATCTGGCCTGAATTATTTCTTGCTTAGTCTAATGAAATCCCCTCTTAGGTGGTCTTCTTATCTCTACTCTTGGCCCACCCCACCATCATACAAATCAGATCAGGTTACACAGACATCTCTCCTCCCCTACACTGCATTCCATTGTGATTGTCATGAAACCCAAACATCTCAGCACAATCTATAGGCCGTAGGGTCTGGTCCTTCCTGGCCCCTCTGATTTTATCACCAAGTATTTACTGTCTCATTCCAGTCACTCTGGCTAATGTCTGTTTGTCAGACTTACCAAATCAATTCCGTTTTGGGTTACTGCACATGCTGTTCCTCTGTCTGGGTCTCTTTTCTTCCATACTTTGCATGGCTGATACCTTCTTAAGATTCATGTCTCCATTCACATACCAGTTCCTCATGGCAGCCCTTCCAGTTGTGTCCCTTGTGGTACCTCTAACACCTCACTTTGTTCTATTTCTGTGTATAACACATCACTGGCTGAAGTTATCTGAGTCTTATTCCCTTCTTAGTGGTTTATTTTTGGTCTCCTTCCACTTATTCAATCCCACGCACAGGTGGGATTGAATAGCGTCAGGTGAATGGATGTGGAAGGATGGGTGGATGAATGAGTGAGGAGGGAAGAACAGATGGATAGAAGGAAGGAAGGAAGGGTGGGGGGAAAGGAAGGAAGAAGGAAAGGAAAGAATGTGGTTTGGATGTAAACTTCAATCCCTCCTTTCTAAGAAATCCATGACTTCACCTGGTGAGAATATCAAAACTCTCTCTACCTGGGGACTCCTTTTCTGAGAAGGCTTGGGTCTGCTTCGTCTGCATTTTGCATCCCATTCAATTCTACATCCAAGACAAGCTACATCAGAATTGTTGGCCCCAGGTATTATCATGGCCCTGCCATTACCAAATCCTAAGATTAACCCAGATTTACGAGAAGGACCAGGTCAGCCTGTGATACTTACTATGCGTATACGTCTTTACAGGAGAACTAAGTTATGCTGGATTTTATCACTTTCTTACTGAACAGGTGTACCAAAAATCATGGAGCTGAGGCAAGGTTTGCACCAGGCCCAAAGTGATTAAGCCAGTAGAAGCAGAATCTATTCTGTAAGTGTTTCTAAGAAGTCCATATTTCAGCAACAGGCCTTAATTTCAGTCATAACAACTTCTCACCCATGGGACTCTCCAAGCCTCATTTGTTTCCCTTTGAGTCTGCCTGAAGCCATCTACCTTGGCCTCGAATGGTCGCTTTCCTGGTCTTGACTGCCTTTGTGAGGTCCAACTTGTAGACCTCTATGTCTTCTGCCTTCCCCAGTCAGATGGGCAGTCTGACCATTCCCAGCTAACTCTCAATGGGTTTTGTGAAACTTCTACGTTATTTCAACTACCACAAGCCAGAACACATTCCCTCAATGTTTGTGATATACTTAAATTAGTCAGGATTTCCTTTGAGGAGAAATGCTGATGATGCTAATGACTTACATTTTGCAATGGAACAGTGTGATTATATAAACCTACAGAAACAAAGGAAAATAAATTACCTTGTGCCTCTTGGTTTATACTGTATTTACTGTGATTTTCACCATTTTCCTGTTTTCTATACATCCTATTTCAAGTCGTGGAGAAGTAGAAGTGTAATTTGAGTTTTCCAGGGGATGATATATTTATTTTCACTCAGACATTGAATACATATTTATATCAAAGGAAACCTGGACATTTCATAAAAATGACATTAGCAAAAGTTGTGGAAAATTAAAATGGCCAAATGGTTCTTAATGCTATTTACTGTTCTAAAGCACCTGTGATTTTGTTCCCACCCCCTGCAAACTGCAATCTCAAATGATTTCTTATCCTAACATCACATGTTGCAGGATACACATGTTGCAGGATATGTCTCTCTGAGCTTTCTTGATAATTCTCAAGCAATTTATTTAGCCCATCCGAGCCTCTATTTGCTCATGATATTTCATACAAAGGGACAACAATAGCTCTTACGTTTGAGAACTGCTGTGAAGATTGAGTGATATTATCCAGGTAAAGTGTTTAGCATGATGCTTGGCTCAGAGTAAATGCTCAATACACTTACCATCTTCAGCATCAGCACCTTCACCGTTAAACACATGCACAATCCACACACAGCACTCTTCAAAAGAGTTTCTGCCACATACCGCCAACATTGTAGGTGGAACACAATACCTGGAGGAAATCTGATACTTAAAAAAAGAGTATTCAATGTTGTTCATGTATTATTCCCTTTTGCAGTTCCACTGAGTTGCATCTCTGCAGGGGCACGAAAAACGTTAGGGACAGCAAACCCAATGGCTACTTATCAAATGGACAGTGCAGAGCCAATTTAAAGTATCCATTAGGCATTGAGAGCATGAGCTATACATTCCAGTTCAAGGACAAGTGACACCAGATGCACTCACTCCCAATAAGAATCAATTTATAAATATTCGTCTCTTCCCTTTTTCTGATAACTGATCACATGTTGGAGGAAGATTACTGCAACCTATAGAATCTGCCCAGCAGTATGAAAACAACTTTTCATAGCAATGTCAAAGGACAGTAAAGACAGGCAGACAGGCTGCATGATTATTGCTTATTGATTCAGTCATCATAGGATATGGGAATTAGAAATAGTAAGTATTGCGTAGAAAGTAAATATTAAATGGGTAGAATCTATTGAATATTGTCGGTTACGCAGATTTTTGCATCTATGTGTGTTGGAGTAAAAGTGGTAAGTGCTGCATGGCAGACATTGCAAAGTACAATTTATTTCCCATTCTTTATACTGTACTATTTAGTGGAAAGAGCCCAAGACTGAAAGTCCCAGGGATGGCTTAATGGTTGGAAAGTCACGGTTTGGAGATTTAGGGCAAATCATCTTACATTCAGACCTGGGCCTCTCTTCTGAAACTTGTCGGTTCCTTTCTAGCTGTAAAACTCTCAGATTCTAATAACTGCATTATCATAACCTGGTGTTTTGGTAGCTAAGCATCGCCCTGGACTATAATCAACATTATCCATGTTAGAATTCAATGTTCTGCCCTGGCTCTTTCTACAGGAAGACAATATCAAGCCAGCACTTAAAGTGACAATTTGCAGCCGCCAACTCTTTCTCCATAAGAATGAGACTCTTTCAGTGCGAACTGAAATTGTATGCAGTCTGGAGATATTATAAACCAGGATTTTCTATTCATTCTAATCACAATTTACTCATGATAAGATGGCAGATGGGGGGATAGATCATAGTAGATATGCTGGTTTGAAACTGTTATGCACCCTGAAATCCATGTTCTTTTTCTTAATCTAATCTTGTGCAGGCAGACCTATTATGTGGGTGGGACCTTTTGATTAAGTTGTTTCCATGGAGATGTGACCCACCCAAATATCACGGTTTCCATGGAGATGTATCTCTGACCACTCAAGGTAGGTCTTAATCCACTTACTAGAATCCTTTAGGAGGGAACCATTTTGGAAAAAGCTAAGAGTTGACACAGATGTTTAGAGGCAGAAAGAAAATGTCCCTGGGGAAGCTGTTTGAAACCAGAAACCAAAGGACCAGCAGACACAAGCCATGTGTCTTCCCAACTGACAGAGGTGTTCAGATGTCATCCCCTTTCCGGAGTCAAGGCATCTTTTTCTGGATGTCTAAGTTTGGATATACCTATGGTCTTAGAACTTTAACTTTGTAACTTAATAAACCCACTTTACAAAAGCAACCCATTTATGGCATACTGCATTCTGACAGCATGAGCAAACTAAAACATTGGACTATTCTAGAACAACTGAATCACATTATTCCCAGAGAAAAAGGTACGGATCTTGGACTATAAAGGAGCAGATACTTTTGGACAGGATAACAATTTTAAATACTGAACTATAATACATATATATTTCTGTGCAAAAGCACTCATATATTTTTATTACTTTTCTGTGGGAAAACATGGACATTTTCAACCTATATTGTTCCAAGACTTTCTGCGATCCAACAGTTATAGTAGAGCTCTTTAGTATGGTAAAATGCAATGGGTTTTTCCTTGCCATTTATTACTAAATATGTATATGTATTTTAATTTCCATAATTGGTACTAATTCATATTCCACAAATACTTGAAATGTTGAAAGCTTAATATATAGCATAATTATGAAGAATTAGGTTTTCTCAGAGATTTGTTATAGCTCTAAAGCAAATCATTCTACAATATCCTAGTTATATATAGATGTGCAATAGTGCTATTTTCATATCCTACAAGATTATTTTTTAAGATTCTTATGGTTTCCATTTGGAGTAATTCCCATAGGTTTAAAAAACAACTTCCAAGAGGACATAAATTCATGGATTATATGTATTGAGGCATACTTACATAATCATCAAGTCTCTTAACAACTGGTAAACTTAAACTTCGACACACAGAATAGAAGCCTTCGATGCTATATTTATATGTGTGCTTCTACACCAAAATCACAAACCTACATAGGGGCATTACTCTGCTGTCAGCAGATTTAAGCTACAATGCTTCCTCTTCATGATTCCAAACTGCTCACTGTTCTTGGCTGGCATCACTCATTCCTGCTATTGACCAGTTCCTCCCCAACACACAGCCTGCACACAATGGTGTCCCCTTGCTAGGGAGGAGGGAGGGACCCAGATAACCTGAGCCCCCCCCCCCCTTCCTCCACACCACAAACCTTTGACCTGGACCCAGGTCCTAATGCTTTATCTATGATATTGTCACAGTGATTCTCAGCTAATTAAACCCCTGGTTATACAAATTCAGGCGGGTTTAAAAAGTGGGTCTCATAAATCAAGGTAGGCAAAAATGTCTGCTAGCAAAGGAAAAAAAAAAAGCTCAAGCCCAGCTTCTTTAGAAACTGTCTCAATTGAAAGTAAAGACAGAATGGAGGTGAGCTGTGAACCCCATGCTGGACTTTTAATCCCCTCCCCAGCCCAGCACCCACCCTCTACAGACCCCACCTTGGATCCCACCTCCCCATTTCCCTCTGAAACGCACCCCCTCCCCTTTCCAGGCACTCGTAAAATGTGCTCTTTCGCCTCCTAACAAAACCAAGTCATTTTCATTGTCTCCTTGGCTTATTATACTCAGACTGAAACACAACAACGAAGTATTAAACCCAAAAGCATTTTTCTCGTAAGGTGTAGAATGAAACGCTTTGATTCCTTCGGTTGAAAGAACTTCAAATTGTGGAACTGCAATCCATACCATACTTTGAAGTCTGTTGTATAACTGATTGTTAAAATAGACTTTGAAATCTATCACTTTTCTAAATATGGGTTATATTTCACAATTTTAAAAATGTAAAAAAAAAAAAAAAGAAGAATTTCAAGCATCAGTCGACTGGGATTTTTTATTGTTCTTTTGGGTCTAAAAGGACCAGTGAAACAACCCTTGAAGGCTCACTGCTTTAATGATGGGCCAAAAAAAGGATGCTGGATGCTGAATGTGGCATGACCTGGGGAACTTGTTTACATACAGTTTATTTTCCATCCCAAAGGAAGGAAATTTGGCACTTTGGCAGGGGAACGAACACCTTTTGTCTTTTCCTCAACAAGTTCATTTCTCCAAAAAATATTCTTTTTTCATACAAAGCATTTACACACTTAAACCAATCATTAACCATAACAAAATAAACACAGTATGGAACATTCTTCTGGTGGCAATATGCATTATAAGTTGTATCACACATCAAACTGTGCATGTATAATCGATTCATTTTGCCAAAATGAATTATTTCCTATTATGTGAAAGACATAAACATTGAAAGAAAAGAAAACCAACAACAAAAAAAAACTGCTTGACCTTTTATTTTCATCCTTCATTTGCTGCATTCATTGGCCCATAGCCTACTCATAATTCCCAAAATTCTTTCCAACATATCATTAACAAAATAATTTAAATAGATGTATATATTTTTAACTAATTTAGAAAAGAAAGGTGCCTAAGGAAGATGAGGTTTTCCTGTCCAGGATGAGATCACCTTTCCCCAGAGGTACTAACTCCCTCCTAAAAAGTAAACAAGTGAGTGCTTTAGCATTTTTTAGCTATGGTCAAACATCCACATATGATCTACTTATTGAAGCAGATTTCTCATACTAACCCCAGTTCATAGCACTGGAGCCCAATATGCTGAATTTTCAATATAAACCTCCTCTCCAAATATGATCCTTTTCCTTGATCCTTTTACAACCAGCTTTGGTGGCAGACCACCAAAGCTTTGGTGGCTGGTTGTAAAAATGAATATAACTTATGCACAAAGCACATTGTGCCCAACTGTGCAGTTCATGATAAGTCACCTGTGCAGCCTGCGTGCAACCCTGGACATCATAATATGACCATAATATCATCAGCCTTAATTGTAAAGTATCTAAGCAGTAGGAGCCCAACCTTGGCTCTGCCCTCCTTCCCACCCTCCTCCAAGTTTGGATTTGGATTCAGATTCAGGGTCTCCTTGCACTTGCCCTGCCACAGCTAATTCCCTTTGCTCCCCTGTCTTCACCTCTAGATTCTAAAGACCACCCTTCATATTTCCTGAAGATTTCCCTCTGGGTCAGTAGAAACACAGACGGAATCAATGGCAGTTCCGCCAACATCTCCTCTTCCGAAACTCCACCTGCATTACTGGGATTCCTTTTCATTTGTTCCTCTACTTTCGGTTTCTCACCAAGAACTCGTCACTGCAAGACACTATTCCAAGCTACTATGTCACTATAATTAATGTTCCATATAAACCTGTCTACTAAATTTTATGGTACACTCTTAAAGAGAAAAGGTAAACTTATTTATGCTTCTTTATAGTTCCCTCAGCACTTAACAGAGAACTATGGACACAAAGGTACACAATAAACACTTGCTTAATGAATGTCTCCCCCCTTTTTTTTTAATCTCTCAGCCATTGACACTTATTTTGTCTCACTTCTCTAACAGGTTCCCAACGCTCTAATCACAACAATGGCAATAGTTTGTAACTTGGATATGGGTGTGCTTTAAGGATCTAGAGTGCCTTTCTAAACAGGTCTAAACAGATTTCTCTAGAAAAGAAAATATATTTGAATGGCATCATAATATGACCATAATATCATCAGTCTTAATTGAAAAATATCCAAGCAGTAGGAGCACACAGACAGAGAGGTACAGCTAAACGCCCCTGGGGGCTTTTCAGTCAATGCCATTTTCAGATTTGGTCTCTAAGCCCTCCTGCAAGGTTCAAAAAGAAAGAACATATTGTTACTCCTGCAGTCGTACATAGCGCCAAATGACAGACCCAAGGAACAGGGTTGATTATCCTCCAGGCCTCAGAGCTGCGCTTTCTCATTTGTATACTAGCTTTAGGAGCATCAAGGAAAATGCAGCAACCTAGGAAATGGAGTTTCATTTCCAACAGCTTATTTTTTAAAAAAATGGTGCTTCTTATTATATATGTTGAGGAGTTGGTCCTCTGCCTGATAGATATTTTAGAGAGCTGAAGTAATTGAAATGTACCAGAGGAAGTGGAACAGCCTCACCTGGAATGTGAAACAAGGTCTCGTGCAGATCAGCAAAAGGGAGGTGCACAATCTGGGAGCAGTGACTCTCCAGTGGGACCCAGTCCTTGAGGAACTTTCCCTTAAGTGTCCAGCCATACAGTGCTGCCAGACCCCACCTAACCCAGCCTGGGCATGCATTGGAAGATAGCTGTGGGAACTGACAACCCAGGGGCGACAAAGGAAGTGAGCTGAATGGGAGAAGGCATTCAGGTTTCACAGCACTTCATTGAATCAATTCCTGTCTGTCCTGATTTCAGCTGGGACATTGGGCTTCCACTAATCAGCAGCAGCAAGGCAGCCCCAGAGGATGCCGGGACTAAGCAGAGCTGCCTGGGAACTGACAGTTTTGACCTGAATTAGATTTTTAGGGTTACCACAGCCAAGTATGAGAACATGGGTGCTCCAAACAATAGAATGTATTCTCTCCCAGTTCTAGAGGCTAGAAGTCAGAAATGCAGGTGTCAGCAAGGCCACATTGCCTCTGAAGTCTGTAGGGAAGGATGGGTAACATGCTCCTCTTCTGGCTGCTGGTAGAGGCCGTGATCCTCGGAATTCCTTGGCTTCTGGTGGTCAACAACATGTTCTCCTTTCTATCTTGTCTGCCTCTTCTCAAAAAGGCATAGTTCTATTGAATTAGGGTCCCACTCTTCCCCAGCGTGATTACTTCTTAATTTTCCATCTGTATTGGCCCTATTATCAAATAAGGGTACAATATGAGATACTGGAAGGGTGGGGGGTATGTCTGCAACATATTTGGGAGGGACACAAAATTATACCCACTACAGTGTCACTGGCTTCAAGGGACACATCTGATTTTCTGACCTCTGGCAGGAAGCAGCAGGCATATCTTAACCATAGTGGGGGATGGGGAAATTTTGGGGGGAGAGAAACTCCAGGATCACACCATGCTAACCTGGGCATATCAGTGCTTGCAGTAAATGTCAATGTTGGAAATCAGGCTATGTGTCCACATGCTGCAGTCACTGCCTATAAGCCTGGGGGCATCTGGCCAAAAGGCTTAACCCCAAGACAGGGACTATTTCCACCCTACTAAGCTGCTTTCTCAAGTGAAAATGGGAATGCTCATTAAGCCAGGACCACAAAACAGGAGAACAGCATTTTAGCTTCAACATTCTATCAGGTGTGTATAAAAACACACTTAAAAAACTGAGGCTATTATGTCTGGGAAATACAAGTAAACCAATGATTAATTCAGCTAAAAAATCAAATGCTCTATAAAATCAATGCTCTCTTGCAATGAAGTACATTTTATTTCTATACATTCAGATAAGGAGGCAAATAGAAAGGAAAATTTTTCTATAGCTCATAAATAAGAAGTATGCACTATGGATCCATATAATTTGAGCCATCTTTGATCTATTTTTAACTCACTTCTGTTGCTCAAGAGAAGCTCACAGGGAAAAATGATTCAATATAAAGCAATATCCTCATGGGAACATAATCAAATTAAGCTTCGTTTGGAAACTGATTTTGTAGTTTCCTAAATACCCAGCATACAAGGGATTTACTAGATCTTTAGCATAAATATAGATATGAATGGGGACTGCAGAATTAACCCAAGATTATGGAGATTGTTTAAGCTTTATTCAAGCAACATTTCAAATCTATTTAGAAATATTTTCACAAATATAGGCTGAAAGAGATTAATGTAGTTTCAAACAATCTAAATCATGGATTTGAAAGATTTTGCTTTGGTTTATTGTCTCTAAAATTGTTCAACACATAAGTACTTAGGTATTCAGAACAGAATTATCAAAATCCTTCTGTACTGATAACTCCAGCATTTCTTTATTATCTAGAAATTACTATTTATCTTGAAATTTCTAATATTTAGAAATTACTAATTTATCTTGAAAATTATACTGTATGCATTCAGATTGCTTTTTAAGGTGCTCTTAATATTGTGCTTAAACTCTACTGTACTGCCTTTAGCTTAGTTTCAGATACCAAAATGTTTCTATGAAATGGGCATCCTGAATTCCCTTTGAATTCAATACTCCCTTTGGTTTTAACTCCCTAAAGTGTCCACCTCAAAGTATTCATTATTAAGGTATTGGTACAAATCCAACTGAGAAGGAAGTGCGAGATGAGAATTTCAGAACATCTCATAATATCTAAAGACAGAATCAATACTCCAGTTATTGGATTCTTTGGTAAATAGCAATACCCACAGATGGTTAGAAGTGGGAGGGAGATGAACAATCATCACAACGGTATGTTTAAAATAATCAAGTTTTACACCAAATGTAGCCTAATGTCCAAGTATTTTTTGCCAAGCAATCACAAGAATTCAGGCAGTCCATGTTGGTGGTTTGGGGGTGCTGCCCTCTCTGCTTTCAGGTTCCAGTAGGGCCAGCACTTTTCAACACAGGATCACTCTAAGAGGAACACAGTTGTATTTTGGTGGCAGGAACAATCAATCTTCAAGTCAGGTCAGGAGACTGAAACTTCAGGAGCTGTTAAGCTGTGGGACTCACAGGGCTTCAGACCTCAAACACTGAGAACTACATCCACAGTCCAAGAGTACAGAATGTTCCATAATCTGACTTCTTGGTCAGGTGAGGGTGGTAGGGCTTTGACAATTCTTCTAACTATAAATATGTCATGACACTATTCATTTCATCAATGATGACATGTCTCCAGCTTTCCATTGGCCCATATGCAAAATCCATTTGGGTACTAATTTTGGAAGGAACAATCACCACATCTTGATTACGGATTCCTGATTAGGAGATTTTAACAGCTACATAATTATGTCTAGGGTAAAGATTAAAGTTCACTTGCAAACACAAACAACTACAGCACACTGTGTATACAGAGGTATCTTTCAGCAAATAACCATATAGACAATATAACACATGGCTTTCTCCTCGATGAACAACGAAAACATCATCCTGCAGACATAACCATCTATTACCGGTTTACTCAAATGACAGCAGACTCACATCCTTGGTAAACAAAAGTGGTGGAAAATGTTGACAACTTGTTGGAATTGCTCATACTGAATTTACAAAAGGGGTTTCCACAACTTTTAGAATATAGGAGAACTTTACAATTATTGGAAAAAAATAGATACACAATATGATTGTGAGGGCACTGATGGTAAATAAATCTCACGGGGAGGGAACAGAGGGCTCCAAATGAGCCAGCCTGGCCAAGCAGAAAAGGAACAGAGCCTCGGCAGTGTTGCAAATGTAGAGACAAAAGCCAACTAGAAGGGAATGGCTTTGATAATTAACAGTGAGAAAGTCAGAATCTCGGAGCCTGTTTGAAGGATACAAGACAAGAAACCATTTGGAGGAAAGACAGACTATCTCAGTGGTTTTTAGGAAAAGCAGAATCCCCACTACAGAACATAGAGATGAGAGTATGTGAATACAGAATTCTCCGAGACAGTGTGATTCACGTTAGGCTGTCAGGACAGAAACAGAGCCCACTGTCACCACCTTTTATTGACCACACTCTATTTGACCAGATGTGCTAACAGTGTCTGGGAAGTACTGCTTTCATCACTACAACCACCTTGGGAACTCAACGGACTGAGAACTGTGGTGGCCATTATCATTGCCTACCCATATCCAATCATCTCTTTCCTGGATACACAGACACACTGAGTTTCCCAGAATCCCTACTTCTAGATGATGTCAGGCCCCTGTCTGGAAGGGTGCAGCAGGGATGGATGTGACACACACTACTCCTAGGTCTGGCCAAGAAATAAATGTCTCATTCTGCCTTCCTCTCTCCATTTCTCCCCTATCCATTTCCAACTGGAAGAAAAGATCCCAAGATGGGGCTGCTATTGGAGGAGATCCGGGGGCATTCTCTAGGAGGAAAAGTGTCCCAGTGCACTGTCTGGTAAGAGAGACCTATGCTGAACCTGCATCAACAAGAAATACACCTTTTCTTGTGCCATGCTATTGATATGTGGGGGTTAGCTGCTATTGCAGCTACCATGTTTATAATGGCAAACCCAAAGCAATCTCCAATTGTCAGATGAAGAAACCAATTAGGAAGATTAAGTAATTCATCCAATAGCATATTCCAGGAAGGGCAGAGCCCATTCTTTCAATGACTATTCCACAATTCCACATCAGACTACAACATCCCACCTATCAATCCTTTTAGAGATGCACTCACACATTCATAAACCCTGCAAAACTTTGCAGAGAAGCCCCTCCATGTATGATTAATAGCAATAAATTCTCTGTCCATGGGCTACTTTAGACATGCAACAAACAAAACCTTTCAGCAAAATAGTGTCAGAGAGATGGGAAAAGTCTGGAGTTTAGGGTTACAATTCCTTTTCAAAACGAGCAAAATGAATTCATGTGGAAATCTTCATGATCTTGGATTTGGCAAAGGATTCTGAGCAAACACATGAGCAACAAGAGAAAAATAGATAAATTGGACATGATCAAATTAAAATCTTTTGTGCTTCAAGGGACAACATCAAGAAAGTGAAATGAAAACCTACAAAATAGAAGAAAATATTCGCAAATCATGCATCATATATTTCAAATCATATGATAAGGGGCTTGTATCCAGAATATATGAAGAACTCTTAAACTCAATAATTAAAGGACAACACAATTTTATGCCTAAGAGTTACTTTCTGAGAACCTCTTTTGTAGCTCAGATGTGGCCTCTCTGTTTTTAAACCCAACTCTGCCAGTAAAATCAGTACCCTCCCCCCTACATGGGACAAGACTCCCGGGGATAAGCCTGGCCCTGGCACCATGGGATCAACAATACCTTCTTGACCAAAAGGAGGAAAAGGAATGCAAGCAAATAAAGTATCATGGCTAACAGAGCTGAAATAGAGTCGGGAAGCTATTCTGGAGTTGATTCTCATGCAAGCTTCACCTAGATATTGCTAATTGCCATGGTTTGCCAACCCAATGAACATCATGCCTGTTAACCCTAAAGAACACCCAGGACTCTAACTGAGATTCTACAGAAATTGCATGCACTAAGTTTTCATTTTAGAAACTTAAAACCTTCAGACGGTTCCTAGGCCGATAAGTCCTGAAACCCAGAGAAACCTAATTCTCCAAGAACAGCAACTAGTTACAACCTTCTACCCCATATTGTTGACATCCCTTTTTAACTTGAAAAAAAGTTAGAATGGGTATTATTCAAATGCCCCTAAAGAAGGGAGAAGGATCAAGGAGAAGGAGGAGTTATAGCAGAGAAGTTAGAATTTAGCAAAATGAGTATGACTACCAAATTATTTTGATATTTTTTCTTAGTCTCCAGTGTCTTAGAGCAACCTAGTAGGAAAAACATGAAATTGTGGAACTGTGACCCATATCAAACTTTGAAATCTGTTCTACCACTTGTTAAAATGTACTTTGAAATTTATTGCTTTTTTTGTATATATGTTATATCTTACAATAAAAAATTTTAAAACACAAGCCAATTTAAAATGGGCAAAGGACATTTCTCCAAGGAAAATACATAAAAAGTCAATAAGCACATGAAAAGATGTTTGACTTCATTATTTATTAGGGGAATACAAATTATAACCACAATGAGATGCTATTTCATACATTCCAGAATGATTTTAAAAACAGAACACAATAAGTTTTGTGAGTCTGTAGATAAATTGGAACCCTCATACACTGCTGATCAGGATATAAAATTGTACAGTCACTTTGGAGAACAGTCTGGTAGTTTCTCAAGTGATCAAACACAGAATTGTCATACAAACCAGCAATTCCACTCCACGGTATATATGCAAGAGAAATGAAAACACATCCACCCAAAAACGTGTACATCAATGTTTATGATTCACTATTCACAATAAACAAAAGGTGGAAACAATACAAATATCCATGCAACGATAAAGAAAATGTGGTACAACCACACAACGGAATATTATTCACCCACAAAAAGAAACAGCTTTGATACACGCTACAACATGGATGAACCTCAAACACATTATGCCGGGTGAAAGAAACCAGTCACAAAAGACACCTACTATAGGAATTCATTCATATGCAATGTTCAGAACAGGTAACTCTATAGGTACATAAAGTTTATCAGTGGTTGCTTTGGACTGGGGGAGGATGGAGGGACAAGAGGGTGAGAGCTAAAGGGTATGGGGTTTCCCACCAAGGTAATGAAAATGTTCTAAAGTTGACTATGGCTATGGATGTACAATACAATGGACAGGCTAAAAGCCACTGGACTGTACACTTTGGTTGGATGAATTGTGTGGTATGTGAATTATATTTCAATAAAACCACTTTAAAAAAAATAGTATATGAAACTCCACCATAGGATTAATATGAGCAGGATAGTGACCAAAAGAATTAATTCTTCACTGGTGGAACTCAAAGATATTTGAAAGAGATATTCAGAAATTTCTCCTAAAGCATACCCTACATCACGATAATAGCAGCAGTAGTAGTAAGACAATAGATAGATGACGATAGATAGGTAGATCGCTGATTATAGACAGATTACATAGGTAGATTAGATAGAATGATAGAATGATAGATGATAGATAGATAGATAGATAGATAGATAGATAGATAGATAGATAGAGACAGAGACTAGGCAAGCAGTTAGATAGAGATGATGATGGATAGTAGATAGAGAAACATTTCTACTTGCCTAAGTGATAAGCATTTTAATTTTCTTGCCCTATATAATCCTCCCTGTAAACACCTGATTAATAAATTTCATTCATGTCTTCAAAATTGAAAAGAAAAAAAAGCAGTGAGAGTGTCCAAGGGCTGGAGGGGGTGAGCATGGGCAGTTTTTGTTTAATGGCTACAGGATTTCCATTTGATATAATGAAAAAGTCTTGGAACTAAGTAACAGTGATGTTGGCACATCATTGAATATGTACAAAATATGACTGAAGTAAAAACTTTAAAATAGTTAAAATGGTCAGTTTTTGCTATGTGATTTTGATTACAATGAAAAAAAGAGAGAAAAGTAAAAATAACTAATGAAAAGAAAATGTCGCAGCGGGGAGGACTGAGGCAGGGATGGTACGTTTCGTAATTGGGACGATTGCTTCAGGGATAATGTCACTTCAGAGCTCTGAGATCGGTGGTGGAGGAGGACTGGATTCAGATCTGCCTTCCTTGCAGGCTCATTTTCTGTGCCAGAGACTTGAGGGTGCGAGGCTATGGGGAGGGGAATGAGACTAAGTAGACTTGAAAATGACTTTAAATGAGTAAACAAGATGTGGTGAAGAGCAGAAGGTAGGATTAGGAAACATGGCCTGCAGCACCAATTGAAAAGGTCAGGGCAAGCCGTTTGCACCTTCTTATCAGTAGGGACTAAATTTTAATCATAACCAATAGGATAATTTGAAAAAGAATGAAGGACAAAATAAATAAAAATCACCCAAAGACAGCACCCACCATTTTGATAGATTATACTCAGCTGACGAACTGCACGCACAAATGTGTATTCTGCTGTCTTCACTAATTATGAAAACATCATTTAACAATGACTTGTCAAATCTATTTTTTAATTAGAGAAATTGTAGGTTCATAGAAACATCGCCCATAAAATACAGAGTTGTGTAGAACATCCTATTATTAATATGTTGCATTTGTGTGGTACATTTGTTACAATCCATGAGAAGAGCATTTTAAAAATTGTAATATTAACTACAGTCCTTCATTTGCAATAGGGTTCACTGTGTTGTACAGTTCTGTGTGTTTTATTCTTTTTAAATGTTACCCTAATAACATACATACACCTTAAAATTTCCCCTTTTAACCAGATTCAGATGTAGACCACCCAGTTGTGTGCACTGCAGGCATAATGTGGTGTTGCTATTATCACCACCCATTACCAAAATTTTCTGATCAACCCAAATAGAAACTGTACAATTTAAGCACTAACTCCTCCCTCCCTACCCTACCCCGTCCCCTGGGAACCTAGATTGTGGATTTGGTAACTGGTTTGGCTTGTCTGCTATGCAAAGCCTGGGGACATTTCTCATGAGGCACACTGAGTGCAGTGAGTGCTGCGCTGAGCTGCCCAGACACTCACTGTCCACAGCAGTGACCCAGCCGAAGGGACCTGCAAGGCCCGAGGTCACGGCCCTTCCCTGGACAGCCTCCACATCCCGGAACTGGAGCTTAAAGGCTAGATCCCCAGACCCCACCTCCAAACCTTCCCAGCTCCATGGGGTCAGCTCAGGCCTTACTCGTGACTGCACAGGTTCCATTTCTCCCTCCGGCCCATCCTGCTTCACTCTCTCTCCCCTCCCCAGGATTGATCCTGGGAACACCCCCAATATATCCCCTGCCTGCAGCTCTCAACTTGGAACAGTAACATTTCTTAGAAACATAAGGCATCTAATCTCCAATGGTTTATAATATGAGAGAAGACTCCAAAAGCCAATTTCAAGTCTAAAAATTAGAAATACGTTGTTAATCTAAAGGACACTAAAGACCTTTGAATGATAAATAAAATTGTATTGCGCTATGGAGCACCAACGGTGAGCCACCCATCTTGTCAGGGGCAGATAACATACGAGTAAGATAGCGAGAGATGACCTGTGTGTGTGCATGCCTGTGCATCAGTGTGTGCATGCCTGCTCATTTGCAGTGTGTGGCATGTAAGTTTGTGCATGTGGTGTGTGTGTGTGTGTGTGTATGTTGTGTGTGTGTGTGTCTGTGGTGTGGGCAGGGAGAAGTCTATAGAGAAAAGAGAGGCTCAAAGTATAGTATGAAATCCATAAAATTAATATGAAATCAGAACACCATTTTGCAGTAGAACATTTTGTTCTATCATTTCCAAGTATTCCTAAAGGCTCAAAATAGCAAGAAGGAAAACTTTAAGAAGGAGCTTGTTGAAAATGGACATCTGCTGGCTCTGTGTGGTGATCTGAAGCTACGTGCCCCAGAAAAAAAGGATGTTCTTCAACGGCTTTCATATCTGTGCATGTGAACCCATTGTGTGTAGGACTTTTGATGAGGCGACTTCAGTTAAGGTATGGCCACCTCAATCAGCACAGGTCTTAATCCTATTACAGAGTCCCTGAGAAGCTGAGTGAAATTCAGGCAGAGAAAGAGAAAGCCAGGAGAAGCATGAAGTTGAAGGTCAATGGAACACAAAAGAGAAGAGAGAGGCCAGGAGAGGCTACCCTTGTGCTTTGCCATGTGACAGGAGCCAAGGACCAAGGCTTACCAGCAGCTAGCCTCAGTAAAGCCAGGAACTGGAGAGAAAGCCTTACCTTGAGGATGTCTTGATTTGGATTTCTCCTAGCCTCAAACCATGAGCCAATAAATTCCTGCTCTTTAAACCAACTCATTGCATGGTTTTGCTTTAGCAATGAGGAAACTAAAATACGCAGGAAGTAAACTTAAAACAATATTTCATGGAATACATCTTCACACAATCAAAGAAGAATTGGATGTCATAGCTAAAGAATTCCTACTGCCACCAAGGAAGACTGGCTCCGTTGTTTCTCCACTGACTGGGGGGAGGGAATGGAAGAAAGAGGTGGGAGAGGAGAAAGTAAAGTCAGGAAAAAAATGAAAGAGAATTTAAAGAGTTTGAAGTAGTTGCTTTGCATAAAAGGTGTGTGCAATTCAGAGGAAAAGAGGAAATTATGTTGGCAATTAATGCCTCTTTGTGGAATGATAAAGCAATTAGTGGAAACTTAACACCAGCCAATCTGTTCTTACAAGTGGCAGCCCAAGGAGGCTGAGAAGAGGGGAAAGGCAGAAAAGCAAATTCACAGAGACTCAGAGCTAAGAAAAGTCAAGAAGAGCTCCCATTTACAAGAGATCATTCGCCCTTTCCAAAAATATGAATTTACATGAATTCTTATGTGAAATAAAAGATTTTAAAATTTTACGGGAACAAAAAAAAAAAAAATTACATAGGGCAGCTTTTATGGAACCCTGACATGTATTTGTGTTTAAATGACCTCAGGATCTTGCTAAAATGTAGATTCTAATCCAAGAGTTCTGGACTGAGCTTGAAAATCTGCATGTCTAGAAAGCTCCCAGGTGATGTGGGCGTTTCTAGGTGGAAGTCCACTTCGAGAAGGCAGTGCTGAGTCATCTATATTCTGGAAGGTGGGGGATGCCTGTGCACCCTTAGTGAGGGCTTCCCACTCCCAGGTTGCCTCCAAGGTAAGTTTTGCAAGAATGCACACATTCACTGCATGCAGTGAATGTATAGCACCGATTTTACAAGATCATTTCATGCAAATTTTACAAGATCATCTCATGCAAATAGTTTTTCAGTTTTGCAATAGTTTTTCCCTTCCCCACCAAAAACAATATGTTTTTCTTTCCAAAGGGCAGAAAAATAAAAGCAGCTGACTTTCCCCATCCACTTTTATATTGCTTTACATTTGGGAAACCATTTCACCTTCCTCAGCTAATTTGATGAGTAGGAACATCTTGTGGAAAAATTGAAAACTCGAAGGTTGTTGCAAATAACTGCTGACTCCCATGGTCTCCACAGCTTGTCATAGGCACTAAAATCCCAGTGTCTTGGAGGGAGAGAAAGGCAAACAGTGGGGTAAGCTAGCATGGGGACAATAAGACCCTGGAGCTGAGTCTCTGCTGCATGGTGACATCCATTTTAACTTGGAATCTCAGTTTCCTTGTCTGCAAATGGTAGTAATTATCTCAGTTCTGCCTTCCTTTCTAGAGTTGTTGTCAGCATAAAAAGAACTAAAGTAGGGAGGCAATGTTTATATGCTAACTATCATAAGATACACATAAGCTAGATTTTCCTCTAAGACTTTTGAGACAATGCACTCTCGCTGCACTCACTTTTGTTCCGGACAGAAGGTTCAACATGTGGAAAAAAAGTGCTTCTAACTCTTATAGGATATTAATGAATCTGTGCTAATCTAAAATGTAAAAGAAATTCTTAAAAAAGTATTCAGATTCTCACTCAAGTATGCTGCCTCCCCTTTACTTTGTTAAAGAAGCAGTTGACAATGTGGACTAAACTGTGTCTCAAAATACCCTCAAATAATATAGAGCACTCTCTGGTGAATGTTTGCCTAAGGGTATATTCTTTTACCACGTTTGTTTTCTATACATAATTTTCTCCCATAGGGAGTATTATACTGAATATAAAATTCCCTGCTCTCGTATCCCTACTTTCCGTTAGAATGTGAGCATTTTTACAAGTGTAATCTTGTAAGAGGCAGCTTTCCTTCTTGTTTATTCCTTATACTATACAGATGGAAGGAAAATTAAAAGCATTACTGCATCTTAATGTTATAAAATATTACCCCAAATATGGATTTCCACGCTTACCACACCTCAAAAAGATGGAACTGATGAAATATGAAAACACGCAGAGGAAAAATTATACAATTATAAATCTATAAGGGGGTGGTTTACACAAATCGTGTTTTCCTGGTGTTATAAGCATAAGTGTGGTTCAAACCCCAGATCTGCCACTAACAAATTAGGTGATTTAGTCAAGCATGTTGAACTTTCTGTACTTCCAGTTCCTTTGAGAACCTCCCTCAAAGGTTTGTTGTGATATTTAAATAGATGTTTGTGTGTAAAGCATGGAGAAGAGCCCTTACTCCATAGAAAACACTCCCTAAATAGTAGATCAATATTTTAAAGTTGCTTTAGTAGGTTAGAGCTGTGGCTCTCAAAGTGCGGGCCTCAAACCTGCAGTTATCAGTATTACCTGGGAACCATTAGAAATACAAATTAGGGGGCCCCACTGAGACAAAATACAAGCCCTCCAGGTCATTCTGATGTGCTCTCAATTTTGAGAACCACTGAGATAAAGGCAGAATATATCACCAACTCTTTCCTAGAGATACAAATTCCCAATGGTCTTTCAGTTTTGTTTTATGTATTAATCAATTTGAGAGAGAGAGCAGGAAAGGCTGTTTAACAGCTATAAAGCACTACTTAGAGTTGACCTAAGCATTTTTGAAATTGGTTCATGATTTTTATGATACTTAGGCACCCTGAAACCAAATTCTTTCACAGACTAATAAATTCATTATTTGAACAATACTATTGGAATTATCCTTTTTATCATAGAATAACTCAAGACAAAATTAAGGGCAAATACTGGCATTAAAAACATTATTCTATTAAAAACATTATGGGATTGAATAGAATTTATACACATTGTACAACATATAGTTTTGAAAAATTCATTCTCACCTTGGCATTAGGTTCCAATAATCACAGAGTAGTCACTATCTTAAAAATGCTACGCTTTTCTATCCTGTTTTTATATGGGGAAGGAAAGCAATGACAAAATAAAGATAATCACACTTGGGGAGAGAGAATGGCGCTCTTGCAGATTGAAGAAGAAAAATAAAATTGAGAAGGTACTCTTCTCACGAGAGAGAAGAAGGGCTGAATATATGTGTTCTTAAAGGGTCCTGGTTTTAGTAAAGAGGATTATGGAAAGCATATCTTAACACACTATTTAAAAATACTCAAAGTAAAAGTAAACTGTTTAAAATACATATTCATAAACTATATTATAAATGCTTATTTATTACATTTTCATGGAAAATAAGGTTTAGTGTATGGAATTATAAGTGCTGCTTCTCTGCTCATAAGGATTTATGACTCTCTAGATTTATCTACAGTGTTGCTAGACTATTCTGAAGCAACACTAGAGTTCATCTACCATTTGTATATTTGCCATGGATTGAAACGGAAGAAACTTTGTGCTTGAGTGCCATTTTTGAGCAGATCATCCATGTTCACGGTGATTTATTCCAAGTAGCAAAGTAGCTGAGCTTCTGGTATACCAATTGCTTCCACAAGACTGAGAGATTGATCATAAATTCAAATTTCATAGGAGTTAACCATATTTAGTTTTCAAACTTTACAGAAATACTTTACAAGTCAGGAATCCACCTAAAAGACCAGTGTTGAAGAAAGGAAGAAAAATGAATGGACCTTTGCAGAAGGCTCATCAAAGCATACAGATCTATGTTTATCACATTATACTATTCTGTCAGCAATGGCCAAAAAAGAAATACAGTTTTAACGTGTATTCATTTCAACTTTATTATCAACTATGAATTTGCTTGTTTAACCAATGTCTCCTATCCTTAACAGTATTTCTTAGCATATCAAAATAAACAGGGAAAAGAGACTTATGACTTCTTTTCAGGTCTTAATTTCAAAGATTAATTGCTGCTTTTACTGCCATCACGGCTGCTATTTTCATAATACTTTCTAGATGCCCAGGAATCTAGTAATATGGCAGTTCAGCAACTTTAATCAATACATCATGTTATTACATAATCATGTCTCTATCTCATAATACTTATTGAGAGAGAGAAGCTCAGCAAAGAAAAATACAGGTAATCTGTTTCTCCGTGCCTTCTTAGGATTTTTTGTTTGATGTTGTTTTTGTGAAGAGCTCCTTCCTAATCAGACTGGCTGGGAACACTTAGGTGCAGACATTCTGTTTTGTAAAGCCCTCCAGCAATTCAGAGGATGTTCGTTTAATGACAGTGTTCTCAAAACTCTCAACAGTTTTCCAATAGGCTAATAAGATTTTTCACCTGGCTGTTGATAACAAGAGTTGAATGCAATCAACAAAACTATAAGTAATTCCTATAAAAATGTTTAGCAAGCACACTCACTTAAAAAAAACTACATTATTGCTATTAAGATTAACTTAAAGTATTGCTATCAAGATTAATTGGTACTTCCCAGATGTGTGGCATCTCAGATCAACTCAACTGACAAGTGTCCAAGCTCACTGGTGTCCTGTGCTCAGAACATGGAGGATTCAACAATGAGAATGTCAGAGTCCCTGATCTCTGGGTGCTTCCCCAGGCAGATGTCAGGCCTGAGAACCTTCAAACGTTGCCTATCTGTGAAGATTATTCTTTGAATTGAAAGTTTCTCTGACTTACTCTAGAGTGCATCAGCACAGGAGTTCTTACTCCTTTCCAGTGACCTGTGCCTTTAGAAAGGGCGTCTCTGTCTCTGACGCCCAGAGTCTAGCCCATACCTACTTTGACCTTTTCATCTAGCAACTCTTTGCCACAGTTTCTGAAGCTGCAAGGCTGTCAGCTCTAATGAAACTTTGTGCCCCCTGTATTCTGATTATTCATTTAAAAGCTGCTTAGTGATATCTGAGTCACTTGTGCTGCTCCTGTTAGGAGAACCATCAGTCGAGGTCCATGGTTTAGATGATCAAGTCATTTAGTGACAGGGATTGCCCCCAAATGAATATTAGGGACTTTGCAAGCCATTATGACACTGACGGCAAGTGGAATCTGCAGCCCTTTCACAACCCTGCTAACCAGTGATGTCCACAGGGGCTCTCAGGCCCACTGTCACATGCTCATCTACCAGGACCACCCTCTCTGATAGGTTGAACCATGTGAAACTGCTATTTTTGTGGGTCAAAATGGTTGAATATTAGCAGGTTCATATAATCGACCCAATATGTCTACAAATCTATACCCTATTATAACCAGGCCCCAGTTTAAAATTAACCGCATTCAAAGTCCACTTTCTCCCTGTTTACTTCAAACACAAAGAACTCTCTCTCCTTCTAAGTCGCATTTTAGCGCACAACCCTTTAACTTGGCATCATAGCGCTTTATAACACATTTCGCCATTAGAACATTGAGATGCGTCTCATCTTTGTATCTTACAGATGCACTTGCTCCTTGCAAGTGTTTGACAAATAATGGCAAGAGTCAACAGGGATTCCCAAGGGAGAGAGCATACCAGCAAGACTGGGGAGTCAAAATGTCCGTGTTTAAATCCCAACATGATTTTTTTACACTGGGTAAGGAAATAATGATAGCTTTATTTATTTCATAATGTTGTGTGAGAAATAAGTTAACTCATCAGAACAGTGCCTGGAACAGGCAAGGACTCCATGAACATCAGCTGTTATTATGACTTCAAGGTGACAAATATCAATAACTAGAATCTTCCAGACTTACAGTCCAGCCTCAGACACGGAGACCAGGGACTAGACTGTAAAAACAGTAAAATGTTGGTCCCTCTGCAGTCCAGTGTGTACGGCAGTGGACTTCATCAATTAAGGAAAGAGAAGCTGCTTTAGAATCCAGAGAAGCTGATGCCCCTGGTTGCATATGACATACACCTGGGACACTTCAGTAACTCTGGATCCCTAGACCAATTAAGTCCAGGCATCAGTATTTTTAAGCTTATTTATTTATTGGTGGTTTAATAGCAAGACCAGGGCAGGGAACACTGAGGTCAAACATTCTCAGGCCACACTTAATTACCACTTTTAGCAACTTGGTACCACTTTCTGAGAAAAGACAAATCACCCTTAAGTAAAGTCATTTACTTGGGAAACTTCCTTCCCAAGGCCATCACAACCTAATTGGAGTTAAGAAATTCATATTTCTTCAATGTCTTCAATTTGTGGCTGCCACCAAAAAAATAAATAAATAAATAAATAATAAATAGAAACCAGCATCAAGAAGAGAAAATCTTCCCAAAATTAAACTGAAACAGAAACATAGCGACAAGAGTTTAGGGATCAGGGAAAAGTATAACTATGCCTCTAATCTTAGAGCATCACAAAGATGCTTGTATTTTTTTCTATTAAGGGCTACAGATAAGGGAAAAGAAATAGTATTCTTATCTTTGATAAGAGAACATTTGGATATGAAATCTAAAGTAAACGGATTCTGCTACCTGCCTAAAATAACTATTTCTCTGGGAACATGAATTCAAACTCATGTCAGGCCCCAAGAGTCTGGGACATATTCCCAGGTCCCAATATGCCAGATTTCTCACTTTATTATTTTTTTTTTTCAGTATCAGCCCCTTAAGGATCCTGTTTTAGAATCCCCTCCCCTTCCACCCAAGGACTCCCCACTTCCTGAAAATATCACAACAGATACATAAACTTTGGCCCTTTGGAGGGTCACAAACTATTTTAATATTTAAAAGATTTCTTTGTTTCCTCCAAACAAGAACCAATGTCCATTTCCTTAGGCGCATCATCACCCCAATGAGAATGCAAACTGCAACGTAAGTGGCTCTATCAGCCAAGAGCTTGAGCTGTAGGATGGTGCTTCAAAAACAACCGGAGAGGATAAGCTCAAATCTCAGATCAACAAATACTCACAATCAACAAGGAACTGGGTTAAATGCTCACCCTTTGTCTCACGATGCAGTGATCCACTGCATGCTTACAGAAAACACCCTTTTTGTGAGGAGTGGATGGTTGTAAATACACATGAGCTATTTTGAGTATGTATTCATTATTTCAAACATCTTTTCAACTAATCATTCCAGATTCTTCAGCTCATTTTCTGGGTAAATACTCAGAGCGAGAGAATTCTAAGAAATAACTTTGTTTAGTTTAAAAATTAATGATTTGACAGCCACAGCTGCTAACCTCAGTTGGTGATATGTAGCAGTCAGGAATGTGAACTGTATTATTAACCATAATAACTTTCATTTACATTGTGCTTTACCATGTAAAAATAATTTCACCTATATTATTTAAATAATAGGGTGGTAAAATGATGTACATATTTAAATAATAAATGTAAGAAGTCATGTAATTCAGTCAAGTTACTTATAATTGTGCTTTTTGAAAGAAATAAAAGATCTATATACAAGTCTTAATTTAGGCAATTTCTCAATAATTTAAGACAATGACTTCAATTTTTACTCTTTACATCGTCTGTGAATCCAAATTCCATTCCTCTTCTTGATCATTTTGAAGCTTTGAGAAAGCATCGCCCTACTTCTGTGTTATGCTGCCTGTGTTAAAACAAGAGCTAGGGGAAAGAGATGCTAAAAATTCCTAAATTCTAATAACTCATTCAAAAACACTGCATTTTCAAGTTGGAACCTCAGGATAAGCAAGATATATAATTGTCTGGCACTTGGAGAACTCAGATAAATATGTATATACTTTCTCTAATTTTGCTCTGGGGCAACAAATAGGGTATTGCAATTAAGTGAAATTAACTTTTGCCTATGAGCTGCTCAACCAACTACAGTCAAAATAATTTAATGCTTTTCATGTCTAACTTTATTCAGGGACAATCCCAATGGTACAGAGTCCTCTTATCATTTCCTATTTCTACAAACATTCCAAGCTTGGCTATGCTCTTTAAATTGAACTATAACTGGATTTATCAAAAAGTATAGGGGAGACAGTGTAATGGTGGCTCAGTGGTAGAATTCTCACCTGTCATGCTGGAGACCCGGGTTTGGTTCCCAGTGCCTGCTCATGTAAAAAAAGAATGGGGGTGTGTTTTCCACCCAAGGTCAGCATTCTCCACATATATATAAGCATTCCACAAGGTAAGAAAAACTCAGCAATAAAACAGATGGGGCTCAGGGCAGGAGATATTTAACTTAATAATTACAAATATATACTTTTTAAACACAGCCCTATATTGCTTGTATATTTCATGTATGTAGAAACTAAATAGTTTGACATTTTATAGTTGCTTTTGTTTTATTTCATTTTGTTTTACATATTCACTGATAGAAAGATGAATGGCTTGAAAAACTGTATGTGCTAGAGCAATCTAAACAAGGATGATGTGCATCCTTTAATAACTCAATCTAAACATAAAGGATAGTCACAGGCATCTCAAAATAGAAGAGTTCTTACTGATTTACGTCTAATGCTACATTGATATTACTTATGATGCTTCCCTGGAATCGAGGTCAGTAATTTAGTTTAAAGTGGTCTTATGTTAGTAAGTTCTAATGAACTTGGGAGAAGAAAAGACACATCTCCTTTGTACGATGACACCTAATTCTCAGGCCTTAAACTCAAATAATTTCCACATATAAGCTTCACAGAATATGAATCCACAATCAGAAATTTCAAACATATGAGAAAACAAGCCTCTGTGAGCAGGATTCATTAGAAACAACAAACAGAATAATCATACTCATAAAGACAGAAGACAGTGGAATTATGAATAATGATAAAAATCAATATGTTTAAAGATACAAAGGCTAAGAAAAGCTCATCCAGTATCCCAAAGCATATCAAATTGCACTTTTCAACTTAAACTAGCATAATAAAAACAGCTGGTATAACTCTGATATGCAGCTGATAGGATTAGACAGTGGAACAACCACCTTGGAAACAAGTTTGACTGCTTCTTAAAAAGTTAAAGATTTACCTGCCATATAACTGAACCATTCCACATCTAGGTATTTATTTATGAATAAAGAAAGAATATGCTATGCAAAGACTTGTACACAAGCCTTGTTCACAGCAACCTTATTTGTATAATCAAAAACTATAAACAATCCAATGTACGTTAGCAGGTAAATGAATACTCAGTTGGTACATCTGTACAATGGAATACTGCTCAGCAACAAAAATGAACTAGTGACACATGCAACAACCACAGTTTAGCAAATTATGAATAAAAAGAAACTTCCTTTACTAGGTAAAATGGGCTAGTCTAGATTAAATAATCAACTATATTAAATGTGGAGTTACTACATGACCTAGCAATTCTATTCCTAGGTCTATACCCAAGAAAAATGAAAAATATGTCCACACACAAGCCTGTACATGAATGGCCAGAGCTATTATTCACAGTAGGCAAAAGGTAGAAATAATCCAAATGCCCAGTAATGATTAATGGATAAATAAAATGCAGCTTGTCTATACAAAAGAATGGTATTTAGCAATCAAAGAAATAAAGTATTTCTATATGGTACAATCTGGATCAACCTTGAAACCTTATGTTAAGTGAAATGAGCCAGTCACAAAAGGCCACATATTGCATGATTCCATCCATGTAAAATGTCCAGAATAGGTAAATCCCAGACAGAAAGTTTAGGAATGGGAGGCCAGGGGGATTGGGAGGTGACTGATAGAGGTACGGAGTTTCTTTTTAGAATGATTAAAATGTTCTAAAATTGATTATAGTGATAGGTGCACAACTCAGTGAATAAACCAAAAAAACATTAAAATTTAATTCTTTAAATTACTGAATTGTATGATATATGGATTATATCTTAATAAAGCTGCTATTTAAAAAACTGTACATAAGTTCATATAATGGTAAATATGAAAGGAATTCCATTACAAAAGGCAGCCTATTCTTTTGTACTGGAATTTTTGTACTGTACAAAAAGACAGAAAAAAATTATAAGATTTAAAGGGAAGACATAATACAGTTATTTTCACACACTGCTTATATAATCCCCCTAAGGAATATATAAACAAATTATTAAAAGCAATTAAGAAAATTTAGCTAAGTTGCTTGGTACCAGATCAATATAAAAATATCAGTTGCATTTATACATATATATGTATGTATAAATGTATGCTTTGGTTGCATTTATATGTATAAATGCAACTAAAGCAATGCATTTCTTAAAGTTTCATATATATATATATGCATTTAAGAAATGCATTGCTTTAGGTTGAATTGTATCTTCCATAAAAGATATACCAAAATCCCTAAGCCATGATATCTGTGAATGGGACTTTATTTGGAAATAGTCATTTCCAATGGGATTAGTTAAATGAGATCATGCTAGACTACAGCGAGCTCTAAACCAATACAACTGATATGCTTATCAGAAGAGACACAAAGAAATGCGAGAGAAGGCCATGTGAAGATGGAAGCATTCCACAAGCCAAGGAAGGCCAAGGACCGCTGGCAATGACTAGAAGGCTGGAGGCAACAAAGGGTTCTCCCTTACAGGTTTCAGAAGGAGCATGACCCTGCTGTCATCTCCATCTCAGATTTCCTGTCTCCAAAACCATGAGACAATAAAAGTCTATTGTTTTAAGCTACCTGATTTGTGGTACTTTGTTACGGCAGCCCTAAAAAAGTAATTCATGTATCTTATTTAAAAAATACCATTTGCAAGAGCAACAAAACTCTAAGGAGCCAAGGAATGAATGAAACAAAGAAACACACCAGATCTTAAGGAGAAAGGTACAGAATTTCATTGAAAAACATTTTTAAAAAACTAAAAACATGGAGTGACATCAAATGCATGAATTTGAAAACTGAAAATCACAAAGATATATGTCTTCCTCAAGTTCCTTGAAATAGACCATAAGTGAAAATTTGACAGGCAATAGAGAAAGCATTAAAGCTTAAGGAATAAACAACCATCTGCTTAATAACAGGTGTTGGGGCAAATGGTTATTTACATAGAAAAAACAAGTACTGAACCTTTACATCCTGCCATGCCAAAAGATAAATAAATTACACATGAATTACAGACGTCAGTATAAAAGATAAAACTTTACAATTATTAGAAGAAAACAAAGGAGATTCCTTTTCCTTTTTTTTTTTTTTACATGGGCAGGTTGGGAATCGAACCTGGGTCTCCGGCATGGCAGGTGAGAATTCTGCCTGCTGAGCCACCGTGGAGACTCCTTTTCATGCCTTATGGTGGACTAAATTCTGTACTCCAGTTTGGACATGGTCTTAACATTGATACACATTCTTTTGGGCGTGAGCCCATTGTGAATAGGATCTCTTGAAGATGTTACATTAAGGCATGGACCAACGGAAAGAGACTGGGTCTTAATCTGAACTGCTGGAGTCCTTTATAAGCAAAAGAAATTCAGCCATAGTAAAAGAAGAGTACCCAGAAGCTGGAATGGAATCCAGAGGAGAAAGGAGAGGACATTGCCACATGCCTGGAAAACCAAGGAACCCAAGGATTACCAGTCAGCCAGGATGATACGGAGCCTGGGAAGAAACTCACCTTCTAGAGTCTGAAATCATGAGAGGTAAATTCCTATTGCTTAAGTCATCCCATTATGTGGCATTTGCCACAGAAGCTGGGAAACTGAAACATGCCCTATTAGTAAGCAGGATTTCTAAAACAAGATTCCAAACACATGAATCATAAAGAAAATAGACTGATCAACCTAATAGCATTAAAATAAGGTATTCTGTTCATTAAAGGGCAATACAAAGTGCAAAAACAACCTACAAACTGGCAGATGATGGCTGTAACATATACAGTTAACGAAGGATTAGTTTCTGCATATATTGAAAATAAACCAAGAAAAAGGCAAGCTTCCCATTAGGAAAATGTGCAAAAGATACGAATACACATTTAATAGAGGAATAAACATGGATATTTAATAAATGTATAAAAAGTTGTATTTGCATAGAAATCAGGGAAATGCAAACTTCATACCCATCAGATTTTCCAAAAACAAAGTGGAAAAACCCACCAGATTTTCCAAAAACAAAGTGAAAAAACAACAAACAAAAACCTTGGAAAATTTCAAGTTTTGTGCATATGAAGCAATGGACTACATGTTGTTGATGGGAATGTGAATTTGCACAACCACTTCTGAAAACTCTTTGGAATTATAGAGGAAAGTTAAAATCCTACAATCAAGGCATTGCTTTCTTGAGTATGCCCAAAAGAAACACTTAGGAGTTTAGGTATGGACTAACTGAAAGATCCACACTAGCAGACCTCTACACAGATGACTCTGCCAAACATTTATAGAGGCAAACCTGCAAACTCTGCAAATGTTCCTATGCAAGAGAAAAGATAAATGCATTGTGGCAGCATCACACAATGGAATAGGAAGCATCAGGAAAGAAATGCATGGATTACAAGCACTCATGTCAATGTGCATAAATCTAAAAACCATACAGCTGAACGAAAAAAAAAAAACAAGTTGCAAAGAATATAGATCACATTTATGCAGGATGCAAAAGTAGGCAATGTATATATTTCATGTATTAGGAAGCACACGTGCAGGAATGAAATCTAACGGAATGAATGTACTCACAATGCAGAAAAGTTTTTATCTCAGAGGAAGGGATTGGTATACAACAGAGGAGCAGGGAAGGGGATCCAAAAAGGGTCAGTTTTATTTCTTCAGCAGAGTCATGGCAGTGTTCAGTCATGCGTGTGTATATCAGTATACTCTCCACTGTATAAATTATATGCTTCATAATGCTCTATATGCCAGCATCTTAAAATATGATTTGTTTCTTAAAATTATGCTTTATAGTATAATCCCCCCAAATTCTCTTTACTTTATCACTGAAGCCCTATTAGTAAATGACAACAATTTTACAAAGTACACTATCATTTAGTCCAGTTTAATCAGATATTTAGTTTTCTCGCTTATTTTGGAAGAATCTTCTATCATAGTGTTCAGCGAGCCCCTCGAAGTTTTACTTGATTTTCTACTTTTTAACTTTAAATAAAAGAATTCTCTCTGGGAATAACAAAACAAGTTAAATCTTCTGTGAAAAATAACAAGCCCAATCCCCTGGCAGAGCAATCACTATTTCCTACATATTTTATTTCCTAAAATCCTTTGGTTTGAATTTTCAAATATGTCTTTAAAATTCTTCCAATATTCTAGGCAGCTATACATCAAGAATAGCTTATTATTCCCTAGTTCTGACTCTAAGAGTCACAAATGAAACTAAATTGTGATTAATTTTCATCCTATGGAATGCTAGTTCATTAGCCAAACATGACAACTTTTGAAATGGCCCTCTGTATCTCCATCCCAAAGAGTAGTTTAAATAGAATTGAGCTGATTCAATTCTCTCCCTTGAATTTTGATCTTGTATTTAATGTTTTATTTTAGTATTAAGTGGGCTATTATGCATATAAGATTGGCTCGATATGCATTTTGTTATAGATACTCAAGACAGCAGTTTTAACAGGAAGAGAGCTTGCTGTCATCACTACTAAGGAAAGTAATACCCATAAGGTAGTACTAAGATTGGAGGTCACTTGAGGGCAAGTGATTTACTTTTCATATTCAGAGCTGTATCCCCAATGCTATTACACTGTATAGCACATAGGAAGTCCACAACTCATATGTGTTGAATAAGTGAATGAACGAATGAAATGTGCTCTGAATCCATGCTCTTACATATTTGTCATTGTTTTTGTTGACATCAGCAACCCATCCAAACAGCCATAGGTCACACTTTTCCAAATTTGGAACCAGACTGGAAGGCTCCAGCTTTTAGATAGAGCCCCAGAGGGTCCCATTAGCTTCCCAAATCCCTCAAACAACACTCAGGCTTTTAAAGAATGCAAAGAATCCCAATATTTCAGAAACTGAGGATTTTCTCTATTAATGCATTCATGTCTTTGGTGAACTTATTTTCCAGGACCAGGTTGCAAAGAAAGAAAGCAATGCTTAGTAGTACTAGGACACAGAGTCTCAGAATTACAGTGACCTTGAGCAATGTCCAACCATTCAGTAAAGAGGATTTTCATGGTGTTTTAATGCAGTATGGCTGTTACCACAAATACATTAACCAAATATCAATTTAGAAGCATCTTTTTACTACAATGTTCCCTGGCAAGGAATGGTACAAATTAATCTGTCTTCAGTTAATTTACTATGATCATAATCATCACATAACGAGAGGAAAAGAGGGGGAGGGATAAATAAGGAACATTTCTCTGTGAAAGCAGGGCATTTCCTGCCTATTTGTGTATGTGACAAGTGAGTCACAATTGTTGTTGTTTTCATAGAAATAGAGTGAAAGAGGACCAACCATCAAATACTGAATATTTTCTCAATAACAAAAACTATGCTCATTGTTCTGCACACATTTTCACATTAAATTGTTACAAAAGTCTTCTCAGGTAAGGACAACTCTCTCCTTACAGATGTATAAATGGGGTTTCTAAGCATCAGTCTATTTCCCAGTGTTACACAGTTTAAAGAAGCATAGCTAACAACAAATGCTGGGCTGCCTGTTTCAAACCCCAAGGACTTCAGCCAACCCCATGTTGCCTCCTCAAATTAGAATTTCAGTATCTGTTGGGTATTTATGACATGACGGTCATGAGTGAGTCCCAAAAGACAGAGAATTAGGGTCTTGACTTTAAATGAGGCATGCCAAAATGGCTGTGGGTACTCAAAGGGTGCATTCACACATCAGGGAAGGAAGGTTAAAGGCTAAATTTTGAATAAAGTTGGCAGCCAACTCCTCAGACAGATCTCTTCCGAAAAAATCTTGCTGAGAGTTGCATTCTCAAATAAGTGTACAAGACTGAGCAACAATGTGAGACAATTTTTAAACTTCCTCAGCTCTTGAGGTACTAAACAAACAGATGTTTGAGAAGACTGGGGCTTATGAATACAGCTTTACTGTCAACAAATTAGGCAACATCTTTGCTGCCTGCTGCTAACACAGCAATCCCTCACATTTAAAACTCTGTAATAGTTTCTCCTGGATAAAAGGAATTAGAATACATTCACATACCATGAAATGTTCAAAAAAATCAAACGATTTCTTGTGGAAAATGAGTACTGCTTGTGGTAGAAAGCCAAGTCACAAAGTTGGCTTAGCCTACCGAGTTTTATTTATCTATTTTTTTTTAAATAAGCACTATTTTCAAAATCTTACCCAGTCTCCTTTGACACAAATGAGTTTCCAGATCTTTCAAACTCTGAAATCTCTGTCAAGCACTCAGGTTCCTTGGTTTACATTTCTGTGACCTAATTCCTGGACAATGAATTCTCCAACTTGTCTTGCTGTCACTAGACTCTGAAAGCAAGTGATTTACTTTTTATTTCCCACACAGTTGGCAGTACCAAAGTTCATCACATCACTTCTTAGCTTAAAACAGCTCTGATGTTCTAAACGCTTACCCAACAAAACCCAAACGCTCTGGCCTGACATCTCTGGCCACTCCTGGAATAGCTGGGTCTCCTTTCTCCCTCTTATCTCACGCAGTCTATGCCTAAACTCTGTATTCCAAACCCACTGATTCAAAGCAACCCCTGTCCATCCCTCTGAGATTTGGTTTTACTTCGTTTCTTTCCCTGTTCCTGGTTCCCATCCTTTGACCCAAAAATATGGAGCCATTCCTGACACTTCCACTTGTGCTCTTCTCAGCACCAAGATATTTTACCATGGCACTCCCTTGGGGGATTTTTTTAACCTGTTCATACTCCTTGCTCTCCATTTGATAGTTAAACCCTTGGAGAGCAGGTGCCACTGCATCATGTTTACCTTTGAAATACAAGTGGTGCTTGTGAACATGTTGTGCCTATAGCAGTACCTAATAACCTTTTTTTTTTAAATAGAACAAATGCTTATTCCTGCTCCCAATGATTTCTCAATGTGAAACACTCTGTTCCAATGCCCTATATTTACCCCACTTTTTAGCCACATTAAATAATATCTAGACTACCTAAGGCCATTTATAATATACTATAAACCTCTTTTAAATTGTTTTCCCAAATACTAAGTCCATGCTTGACCTAAGTAGAGATTCCTATATATAAATATCTAATACGCCTTCCTTCCAAGTATCAAATCTATTTGGTAATATTGTGCTATCATCACCTAATTACTTTGATCTGCTGCTCAAGTTCAAGAAACGTCTCCTTATTAAAATATTCAGATGGGATATTCTTGGCAATAATTAAAGGCTCAAATGAGAGTAAGAACACAGGAGTGGGAAGTGGAAGCAACCTGAGGTGCTCATTTCCCATTTCACAGGAAGGAAACGGAGGCCCAGGCAACCCAAGCCACTTTCCCATAAGTCACATCTTGACCATTTTGGTGTCAAGACAGTGGTCTCCTGACACTTGGCTCCCAGACTCCTTCTGGTTTACCCCAAGTCCTCTCCCATCTTCGTAAGTTGAACACACAACATTCACAGTATATGGCAAGCTGTTTTGCATCAAAGGCTGTTAAATGCATCAAAGGCTCATTGCTATTTTATCAGGTAAGATGTCATTGGCTTCCAGTTCTCCATAATAGCCATAAACAACAAAATTAAACATGACCAACCTGGTAAAAGCTTTTGGAACCTTAGCATTGAATGAAGGCAGAGCGGACATGGGGGCTGTACAAATGGCCTTCATCGGCAGATCCTTCTTCGTCTCAGTATATTTGTACATTTAGCCATACCAGGTAGAGCAATGAGCATGGAGATACTGGACAATGCATTGATCTCCTGCTGTTCTCTGAATAATAAATACTTCTAGTAACTGATTTCTCTACCTTGATTTATTGTGCATTTCCTGTCATATACATAAGTTACTACTGCATTACTGTTCTACATTTCTGACCACACTGCATCACAAATCCAGACTCCAGCTCCTGCAGTGGGTCCAGAGATGTATTAAGTTGTCTCGTGTGAAAGGGAAATTGATCTGAGCCATCATTCATTTCATCCCCTCAGATTCTGTGTAGCTGCCTGATCTGTAGTAAGATGAAGACAACTGTGGTGCTATTCTGATGTGTCTTTTTTAGTCTGTAGTGAGTGGGATCATTTTTTAATGCTTTATAGAAGTATTAGGAACAAAACTTAACTGAAAAGATTCTCTGTATGCTCATCAAGGAGGAAGATAATATAACCATGCTCATAGAAACAGTTGGTGTGCTTGGTGCTTCTGTCTCATTTTAATCTTTTCAAAATTACAGGAGCGCATTTTTCAAATTTACAGATAAGAAAATTGAAATTCAGAGAAATTAAGTGCTCCAGTTTGCTAGCTGCCAGAATGTAATATACCAGAAACAGAATAGCTTTTAAAAAGGGGAATTTAATAAGTTGCTAGTTTATAGTTCTAAGGCTGAGAAAATGCCCCAATTAAAGCAAGTCCATAGAAATGTCCAATCTAAGGCATCCAAGGAAAGATACCTTGGATCAAGAAGGCCGATGAAGTTCAGGGTTTCTTTCTCAAGTGAGAAGGCACATGGTGAACAGGGTCAGAGTTTCTCTCTCTGGAAAGGCATGTGGTGAACACGGCACCATCTGCTAGCTTTCTCTCCTGGCTTCCCTTCACGAGGCTCCCCAGGAGGCATTTTCCTTCTTCATTTCCAAAGGTCGCTGGCTGGTGGACTCTGCTTCTCATGGCTATGTCATTCTGCTCTGCTCTCTCTGAATTGCTCATTCTCCAAAACGTTTCCTCTTTTATAGGACTTCAATAAACCAATCAAGACCCATCCAAATGGGTGGAGACATGTCATCGCCTAATCCAATTTAAAAACTACTCTTGACTAAATCATATCATCCAGGGAGATGATCTGATCACAGTTTCAAACATACAGTATTGAATAGGGATTAGTCTACCTTTATGAAATGGGATTTTGATTAAAACATGGCTTTTCTAAGGGGCATACTTCCTTTCAAACCAGCACATTAAGTGTATTTTCCAAGGCAAAGCCAGGTGATACCATAAAAATACAGTGATGAAATGAGCTATAATGTCTGGAACTGAAAACTTCATCTTCAAAATTAATAAGTTTTAAAAATGTTATATGGAAAAAATGCTATAAGGATGGGAGAAAAGAAAGAAACTAGTTTAATTCAATCTACAAATAAAGATTTCCAGTTCATTATAGATCAGAATGTTAAATTTCAATATTTATTAAAGTTAGCTTTCTTAAAACATCTGTGCTAGAATACAACACCACTAAATAAAATTTGATTCTTGGCTATTTCTATTCGTAAAATTATTATTAGGTTTTTGAAACATTTTGGAATGTTTCGGAAAGAAGTAAGGTTTTAAACTTGATAAGGAAGTGTTACAACATAGTAATTGATAAAAGAAATATATCAAATGATTATAAGCATTAAGTATGCAAACTTTTTAAGGACTGAAATTCTTGAGAGAGTTGACTCTGTTCTTCCCACAGAAATCTAGAACGATGTCTTTAATATGATAATGATGATTTTAGAGATGTAACTATTAGGACAATTAATTTACAATAGAATGTTTAATAGTTACCATGGATATATTTAATAACAATGATAATTTACATATTAACACTCTACCTCATCTTTGTTTAGAAAGAATCTGAGAAATACTTTGAAATGCAGAACTTCAAAATAGCTACAATCATTGGCATTGACGGGGAGGAAAATAAACGGAAATTCAGTTAAAAAATGTTTGCGTCCCTTAGGTGAAAATGGATTGGAGACATGTGGATGTTTGTTTGGAACATGAATCAACATGCGGATGATTGTTTAGAACACGAATCAAGATGCCATATAAAATAACACAATAGCACAGTAGTGTGGTATTTCACATATGTGTTGGGGAGTAAAGAGACCTGCACTCAAAAATTAATATCTGGTTGCTAGCAGAGGGATTTTGGGAGAGTGAACTTCCTTCTCTGCATATTAGTTTTCTCATCTACAAAATAAAATAAGACAACTCGTAGGGTAAATCAGGAGCAAATGGCATGATCTGCATAAAGCATTTAATATTGGGCCTGCCATATGGAAATTGCTCGCAATATACTGCCATTGGTTTTCCTCTGACAACTCCTACTACTACTGCTATTATTATCAACATCATCTTCTCAAAATCAGAGTGAAAGTGTACGGCAAGGTCAACCGTAGTTCCAGACACATTACACAAGCCAACTGCCCTGAAACCCAGGGTATCACTTGTTAAAAAGTAGATGCATTCGTGAAAATGAATATAATAGACATTGAAATGTAATATTCTGACCTGCAAAAGGTCTGATTAATAAATAACCTTAGTTCAAAAGAATAATTAATCATTATTAGTGATATAATAATAAATATAAATATAATATAGTTATTTTAAGTTGGAGAATATAGAGATGGAAATATTTATAGATTTAATAAGACTTCCGAAATGGCAGTAGGGTCAAAACAGTGACAAAAGTATGATTTATGTCTTCATTTATTTATTCACTGCACATTCATTGAAGAATTTCTACGTGCTAAGTACTGCTCGGATGCATACTCAGGTTCCTCCCACTTGCAGACTCCTGGAGGAAGCAGCCAAGGAACACACTTCTACTTCTTGGGGGTGAGAAGACTCAGCAAAAGCTTCATGGCGGTGAGGAGGAGGTGGTTTTGATCTAGGGTGTACATTGTACTCAGAGGAGTGACCAGGCACCCCGGGTCAGGTGGAGAAGGCTCCAAGGGCTGAACGACACCAGCAGAAAAAGAATAATCAATGATTAAGTGTCTCTATTAATGTGGAACAGCTGTAAGCTCCTGCTCTTTCTAGAAGAGAAAAAGACCTCAATGAACTTGATGGTGCTGGGAAGCATGGAGGTGGGTCTTAAGTATTCTAGAATATTCACCCTAATTTATGTAGGAAAAAACTAGGAAATTTTGAAAGAATAACCTCAACATTAAAAGGCAAGCTATAAGAGGCTAGATAATTGAACAACAACAACAAAAAAGAGATGCTTTGAGAATTTAAGAGGTTATTAAGGCAAGTAGAACAAGGGTTCATGGATAGACAAAAGAAAACTAGGAATATTTGTGGGAGAGCTTTCTGCTCTGGAATTTTCTTTATAAGGAAACTCCTTTTCTCTTATTTTAAACAAAATTAGCAAACCAGGGGGAGGAAAAAACCCTTCAAATTATATGCACATTCCCTCTGTTTTTATTTTACTCCCGCTTTTGCAATAAAACAGACATATTCTAAAAGACTATTAGGGAATGATAAATTCAATATTAATTCTGAAGAGCAAGTCATAAACTAATTGCATGTTTAAAAATGAATTTTTATTTAGGAAATCAAACAAAACTTTAGTTTAGCCCCATGAGAAATGATTATTTCCTAGCAGGAGAATTAGCAGTTTTCTCTTTCTAATTTTAATGAAAGAATATATATATATTCAATGAAAACATAAAATGCTGACAAAAATCAATCAGAAGTGATTTAAAAGCGATTGTTTTACCGACTGGCAAGCATGTAGTAAAGATCTAGAATCTTACGGTGATGAGTGATTTCAACCTTTGACCAAATAAGTATGTTTGAGAATGTGTGTTTGTATAGACATGTCTACAGAATAAAAAACTTCATTTGGAAAAAATATAAATAAGGAGTTATTTCAACATCTGAGATGCAAGCATGTTAGCAGATGTCTCCTTTCTTATTTAAAAAGGATATCTATTTGTTTAAATGCTGTGTCCCAAAGCATAATGAAAAACGTACCCAAATGCCTTGCTTTGGGGCACATTATAAGAATTATATTCACATATGATTTACTTTTTAAAGAATATTCAGTGACCATGTCTTTAAATAAATAACATCCATTTCAACAACAAAAAAATGTGATTACTTGACCTATGTAACTTCAACTAGTTCCGATAACTAACTGAACCAGCGTTCAGCATTTTCTCTAAAATAAGCCGAAGTTCTTTGCAGATGTGGAATTCTGAACATCTTTCTGTCTTTACAGATTTGTTGACATTTGGGCTCAAAGAAGTTAGTTAATAAAGAGAATGGCCTTTGAAGGCATAGACAACATTTATTTCTCCTACATCCCACTCTCCAATATGTGTCAGACTTCCATGGGAACTTCTGTTTTCATGAAATTAAATAGCCCAACGGTGTGAAAGAAACAGCCTCTCCTTATTAGCAGCAAGCATTTTTTTAATGTCTATTACATTTTGTCTTTTCAAATATTTATATAACTCCAACCACAGTATGGGCTATCTATATTATAAAAGTTTTGTTTTAGATGTCCTTATTTTACGGTAAATAATCACTCCATATTCAAGTACCACCACTTAGAATCAAAGCTACAGATCAATTTAATATGAGTCCAAATGCAGGCAAATATGCATGACAAACACAAAATGCACATTATACTTATGAATCTAATACAGATGGGCATAAACTAAAATGTATTGGTATTGAATAA
Organism: Tamandua tetradactyla; assembly: GCF_023851605.1. Lineage (NCBI taxonomy): Eukaryota > Metazoa > Chordata > Mammalia > Pilosa > Myrmecophagidae > Tamandua > Tamandua tetradactyla. The sequence continues at coordinate 60,188,469 of NC_135335.1, forward strand.
TGTATGTGTATGTATATCTATATGTCTTTATATCTCTCTCTATATATATAACATTACAGGTAGAAAAGCATTGCATTAATTGTCTGTTGCTATATAACTGACTACTAAAAATTCATCAGCTTAAAACAATACCCATTTATTAGCTCATTCTTTCTGTAGGTCAGAAGCACGGACTCAGCATAGCTGCTTCTCTGTTCGGCTGTCATCAAGGTTTCTGCTGGAAATGCATTCCTTTCTGTAGGCTTTGGGGAATAACTTGCTTCTAAATATCTAGGTGGTTGGCTGAATTCAAGTCCCTGTGATTGCAGGACTGAAGTGCTTGTTTTCCTGTGACTGTTGGTTAACAATGGATTTTAGCATCTGAGGCCCCCTGTATTCCTTGCCATGAGACCCCCTCCATCTTTGAATCCAGATTTGACAGAGTTATCACATGTCAAATTTTCAAATTTGTGACTTTCTTTGTCTCTGCCTTTTAGACCCATATTTAAGGGTTTTGTGTGATTAGGTCAGGCCCACCAGGTAATTCTCTTAAAGTCAGTCATGCCATAAAACAACCTAATCACAAGAGTGATATTCCTTCATGTTCACAGTCCTATAGATTATAAGTGCATCAAGGGGAAGAAAGCTTGGGGAACATCCGGGGATTCTGCCTACCCTAAGTAGCAGTTTTTGTTTGTTTGTTTGTTTGTTTTCACAGCTAATAATCCTTGGAACCTGGCTGGGGAAGGGTAGATTATTGAAGATCAGGACAAATCTGGACTCCTTAGATTAATCAAGAGCTAAGGAGACTGGCATAGACAAAAATGCTAAAGAGCGTTTATTTTATTTAGTCAGAGTTCACCCAAATGCCATCCAGGAACAGAGGCATCATGAGGAAAAATGCTAACACTTAATTCCAAAGATTTTCAATCATCATTTCCTTAGTTACTTAAAAAGCATATACCGAGCAAAAGTAGCATGGTGGGCCCAATGGTCCAGGGGCTATAGGAATGAATTTGTCAAGTTCATTGCCCTGACAAGGCTCGCAGTCTAGATGACTGATAATGCTTCGATAACCACACATTGGTCTGAGTTCTGGAAGCTACTATATGTATTTCAATATTTAGAAAAGTCTGTGAAGAGTTTAAGAGACCATGTTCTGATCTGCAGCTACTTACAGCATAGGTACTTGGCTGCAGATGTGCATATGTTGCAATAACAGATACCCCCAGATTACCCATCTCTACCCAAATTCTCAGTAAACTTATTTCCTATTCAATGAACTATTATGATGTTGAATGGTGTAAATGTATACGATTAACATTTCTTCAGTACATTTACATGTTGATGTTACTACCAGGAAATAGGTCTTTGGAATCAGATGGGATAATTTCCCATCATCCAACAAAGGCAGAAGAAAAAACAAACTATATTTATTAGCACTTCCATCATTTCTATGAAAATATCCCTGAAAAATATTTAATTTTGTTTCATTTCCCTTAATAAATTCTCCCACCTCTCTAGTAGCCAGGAGAGGGATTAATTAATATCTAAGTCATCATAGACTCCTGTTCCTTTCCTCCTTTTTAAAAAATAGTTCATGTCCTGTATTTTTTAGCTTAAAAATTCTTTTAGATGTGTGGGTGGGGTTAGTCTATCACTCTTAATAAAGACTTGAATTTCCAAAGATGCATTTTTGAAACTGAGCAAACAATTAGCTAATGACAGGAAATGAATACTGAAGGCTGGGTGTTAGTTGTTCTCCAGTGAAATAACAGCAAATTGCTTATATTATACAAATGCAGATTTGCACATTAGAGATTTCCAAACTAAAAATATTTATGCCTGATTAAGTCTGATATTATACAGCACTATAGAGCAAGGGGACTTAATTAGGCAGTGTGGTCTGCACTCAACACTATTAGTTAATGCATATTAAACAAACAGTTATTGATTATGATTCATGGACTGAGTGCTAAGGTTGCAAAGTATATTCTAGAGAGAGAGTCAGAGAGGTAAATATTTACATCAGGTATAAAGAAGCTAACGTTGTCATAGTATTATTTTTCTGACTGCTTTAGTAATGCACTGATGTGTTGTATTCAAGACATTGTGCACATAAGAAATCAAGTCCAGATAAATCAAAGTGATGAAGGTGAAACATTTTAAGAATTCCACAGGTAATCTCACTGAGGCACCGTCTGAAATGCAGCCTTCTCTAATGGTGCTCAGCCAGTCTACTTCACTTTCAGGTACCATTTGGTCCCTAGCTGCTGAGCTTCTTTTCCTCATCAAAATTTCCTCCAGCTGCACATAGGCCAACATGGACCTCTAGCACCCGCCACTGGATGTTACAGATTTTGTGCCACTTACTTCATAGTGTGTAGACTGGGAACCCAATTTATGGTCCAGTGTAAATTGATCCAGTCATAAATTAAAGATTGAGGCACAGGGACCAAAATGGCTCCAAGATTTCCTCCTCTCAGGGGGTGAGAACGGGTGAAACAACATAAAAATGTACATTTATTTTTTTACAAAAATCTCAGGCAGAAGAGTGAGAAATAGGAGTGCGCAGGACAAAACAGATGGATACAGAAAGCTGCAGAAGTCTTGCTGGAAGTGAATTTTATTGGTTGTGGTTAAGGTTGGCTAAGATTTTATAGTTTTATAAGATTTTTAATCGTTTTCTTATCAGATGCAGCTTCATGCAAAACAAGAATTTGGTTTTCACTTCATTAAAATGACAATGTTTTCTTGGATTATTTGTTTGCTCTTTGTGAGAAGCTATAAAAGGTTTTTTAACCATCTGAATACTCTACCTAGATGACAAAGATTCTGTATCTTATCAGACCAGTATACTTATTGATATGTATTTTGACCATCTCCTTCCTTATTATTTCAGACAAAAATGCTTCCTCACTTTCTAAAAGATGGTCTTTTAAAAATCATGTTAACTCTTCTATTTACTTTCAAACTTTTATGTCACCTTTATCAAATAAAAAACCAAAACCAAAAAAAAAAAAAAACAACTCAGGCAGAAAGATTAGAAATATAAATTTAAAAGGTTAAAAGGTAGACATACCAGTAGTCAAATAGAAGACTTCAAAACAAAGTAAATGTTGGTTCACTGGTGTACATGGACCCATAAAATCTGGAAGGCTCAGCTTCTCCAGAGGTACTCACCATTAAGAAAAGCTTTCAACACATACAAACACTTGGAGGCATGCTAATACCCCCTCGCAAATATTATTTTTCTCCCTACCTTATATTCACCACTTTCAACCAGTCAGCTAACCTTATGAAAATAATTTCAAGTGAATATAACTCACTTTCCTTCACTTTACCCTTCTTCCTCTGGCTAATTGGAATGTTTAGAAAAGTCTGTGCACAGCTTAAGGGATCACAACGTACTTACTTATAACTACTTACATCCTAGATCTTTTGATGCAGAAGCTGATATGCTTCTCATATCCTAAATAAAGCTTTGCAAATGAAAATAATATTTCATCCAAGGAACCAAGTTTAACAGCACAGGGTATAATGAGTCCCATTTAAAGGTCTGCCACTGTTTAGCCAAAGAAAAGAACAATGTTTAGAGACTAATGGCAAGTGCCTCTAATAGGAAATGGGACAATTACAAATTCACTGTTACAGTGATACAATATTTTAGAGCAAGGGATACAAAGAGGCTTTAATTCTTCTATGACAGAGAAGGTTAGGAAACCACCAAACTCATGCTCCTGCTTCAGGAGCAGAATGGCTGTAGATCCCAAGGCTGAGAATCCCTGCCCACTTCTGTTCTGAGGCCACGTAGCAGGTTTTCACCCAGGGGCTGTGACATTCCTTTATCACAGTACAATGATGGAGCCAACAGTGCACTTGACAATGAAGCCAAAGGGTGGGCAGGGCCTCCAGACAGAAGAGAAAGGGCCCTGCAACTCCTTGAGGAGGGAAAGTGGGCCCCCAACCCACAACCCCTGCCTGGGTCTGTTACATGAATGAAGTGATACTGAGTTAAGTCACTGAAATTTTTGAGTTTATTTGCACAGCAGCCACTGTTTACCTAACCTAGAAACTGTCCTAAAACTGAAGGGTATCAAGAACATAATATCGAATAAGGCGATGGGAAAGCACGTAGATTTTTGAAAAATGAAAGTAAAGTATTATAGGGCTTCATTTAATTTCCATCCCCAGCATACACACACACAGACATATTTGGATATATTCTTAAATAAGAAAATGTGTCCTAAGGAAGAGAATTTATTTTGTGGTCAAGAGACTTTTTTTTTTTTTTTTAATATTTCATGATCTCAAACAACCCTCAAATTGTATAATCACTCGTTATCTATGGATTGATACTTGTATTTACATACGGGAAACTGCATGCATGGTTGGTACTTTAGAAGCACTTTCATAATTTAATATCATCTATTAAGCAAACAACATAGATCACATCAAAATGTTCTCTCTTTCGTTTTAGGAACCTGCAACTCTGGAACCATTTAGAGAAAAAGAAACAAATAGGGAAATTGTGATCTAGCATCTCTTGTTTTCCACCAAGTCAAGCAAAGCCTTCCTTTGTGGAAAATTATGCATATTTTTTTTGCATCGGGGCAGGCATTCATTTTGTTTAAAGTGTTTTAGTGCAAATCAGACCATTTCAGACGCCTTCTGGACATCTAAATCGGATCACTTACAATCCCTTTCCAACATCTGGCTAATGTTGCAATTGCACTGCCCCCTTCGCGAGGAGGAGATAACCTCTGCAATTCACTCTTAACCGCTCTCAAAGCACAGAGCCGAAGGGGCGGGGATTCCCATACCTTATGCTGCTCATGCTACCAGTTTCCGATCCCAGCTTGCATCGCTCTAGCTGGCTGGCTACAATCTGACGTTCAGCCTCCAGCTCTCGGGTCAGTCTTTCAAACTGTAATTCCTGAAATGAAACCACAAAAAAGATGAGTTCTATCATCCGTGTAAAAAGTGGAATTCAGACCAAAATTATCCTAATAATTGAAAGGGAAAAAAATATGATTCCCAAGATGTCAAATTTCAGAAGTAGAGGATCTACCTGGAATAAAGAAGAACTTGAAGTTCAGAGAGACCCGAATTTATATTCACAGTCCTGTGACCCACCAGCTGTGGGTCCTTGAATAAGCTATGCAATGCAATTTTCACTTTCAACATCTGTAAAACGCATTTAAAGATATTTATTTCATAAGGTAGAGGTGAGGATTAATTGAGATTCTGCTAGAGAAAAAGCAGCCTATCCTATGTTCAGTGTATTATCAGCACCCAATGAATGCTTATATTCCTGATGCCAAAAGTGTAACACATATAAAGAAAATTAGTTTCCTATTATCCTTTATAGTATTGTGCTTATTTCCTACTGGTCTTCTTGCTGTCTCTGTATATTAATTTGACCACTGCTTCCATATTACAGATTTTTAAAAAATAATGTTTTAAACTAACACCTTTCATGATTTAAATTCCAGCAGAACAGCAATGATTATTCTATACAGTCTAATTACTAAGTGAATAATTCTTACATATCTGATACATCACCAATTGAACCAATGTAAAACAAGAAAAATAATTCATTCAGCACTTCGAAGATCTCAACTGTTCCAACTACAAGACATTTTTGGACCATATTTTAGTCTTTATATTTTATTTGTATGTACACCCAGGTTTTATAATTTTTGTGAACATAATTAAAACAAATCACGTATTTTAACAAAAACTTTCAGGAAAAGCTCTTACAATGTCCCATTCAACTTCTTTTTAAGGTAGATTATCTACAGTTTTCCCTATCCCCATGAGAAAACAGGAATGTTTTCTCAATGAAAAATAAGATAAGAGTCAGTTTAGGAGAATCTAAGGTACTTGAAACTCCTAAAGGGTAAGGGATTTGTCCTTCCAGAAAATATAGGTGTACTTTATTGGCTGGTGCATCTTCTACGTATATTAAAAATACCCTGACTTTTTAATAAGAGCAGTACTGTGATTATTGTTTTTAACTTATTTCAGAGATCTAAGTTAAGAGACACTTTGCCAACAAGAACTCAACTTCTGTCTTTAGGAAGCTAAGATTGAGGAAGCATGTTGCTTTTAAAGTTCCAGTTTTTATTCTTCCCTATTCTGACAGACATCAAGTTTATTTTTTTAAGGAACAAATCCCAAGACCTCTGCTGAATGGACTTTATAAACTTCCTTCTTCTTACCAGATGTTCTACCCAAATGTTTTGAGCAGTTCCTTCCCACAACAAATATCTATGTTCTAAAAGACCTTTCATTTCCAGGTTTTACAATCTATCTTATCATAAATGTGTCTGTGTTACACAGGAAAACTAACTCATACCTTTGGTTGATGAGACCTTAAAATGTGCTACTTAGATGCCCCACAGAATTCCTTATAAGTGTATGGAAAGTTATATTTTGAATTTACATTGTCTAATGTAACTTGCGATATCTCCATATGACATAGTAGTCAAATATGGTGAGTCTGATTTGGGATTCATAAATCTCAGCTTCCTGCTAAGATGGATTTCTTAGGTGGGTTGCCTTCAGTTTGGTTTTGCTGCATGTTTGTTTTTTGTTTTGTTTTGTTTTGCTTTTGTATGGTATATGGTCACATTTCATTATTTTCCATGTAAGTATCCCCTTATTGCAGCCCCATTCGTTGAATTTGTGTTTGTTTATTTGGTTTCTGTTTTGCTTGTTTGTTTTGGGGAAGTGCATGGACCAGGAATCAAACCTGGGTCTCCCACATGGCAGGCGAGAATTCTATCACTGAACTACCCTTGCATCCCCTCGCTGTATGTTCTTGCCACATCAGTCTCTTGGGAGGGAGGGGATGGAAGATGACCTTATCACTTGCAAGCTGCCTTCCAACCCTGCAGCTATCAATTCCAGTGAACTTTATCTGTCCTAGTCTGCTGGGGCTGCTGTAACAGATACCACACACTGGACAGCTTAAATGAGAGGAACCCATTGCAGCACAGAATTAGAGGTTAGAAGTCCAACATCAAGGGGCTGGCAGGGCCATGCTTTCTCTGAAGTTTGGGGCATTCTGGTGGTAGCTTCCTAGAAGCCCATGACTCAGTCTCTGCCTCCATCATGTGGCTGGCTGTCTCCTTTTGTCTCCTCCTCAACTCCTACTACCAAGCCCTAATTCCTTTGCTTATACTAACTTCAGTCATACTGCATTGAGGCTCACCCTGACTCATTTTGGCTTCACCTTAATAGGATCATCCACTTTAAGAATGAGTTCACATACACAGCACCAGGGGTTAGGACTTACATATGTCTCTTTGGGGGGACCTGATTCAGTCCATAACATCATCCCTTTGGCAGATCTTTATTTCCATGTGGTCTCATTTTCCTCCTGTCTAAAATACCTCATATAGTATTTCTTGTAGTGCAGTTCTTTTGGTAATGCATTATTTAAAATTTCCATGCTCCAAAGATGTCTTTATTCCACCTTCATTTTCTAAAGACATATTCACATCACTGTCTCTCATTTGCATTGTTTATGACACACAAAAAAATCACCCTTTGTGATGGTCCTTTATTTTTTCTGCCAGTCTTTTAGATTTTCTCTTTATCACTAGTGCTGAATATTTTGATTACATTGTTCCTTGGGGTAGTTTATTCATAATTCTCATGCTTGGGGTTCACTGAGCTTCTTGGATTTCTAACAAATTTTGATTCCAACAAATTTTGTTCCCAACAAATTTGGATAATTTTCAGCCATTATTATTTCTTCATTTTTAAATTTTTCTGTTCCTTGCTCTCTCTTCTCCTTCAGTGTCTCCAATCCAATGTAAATCAGTCTGCTGAAATTGCTCCATAGCTCATGGATGCTCTTTTCCATTTTCTAAAATTCTTTTTTCTCTTCATGTTTCATTTTGGCTGGTTTCCATTGCTGCCTTCAAGAACACCGATCTTTCCTTCTGCAATGTATAATCTACCTTTAGCTCCTCCAATGTACTCTTCTCTTAGAGAGTAGAGAACACTGATGAATCAAACATTCTTAGAAGTTTCATTTGGATCCTTTTATATCTTCCATATACTTAACTTTTCAAACATATAGAACCCAGTTATAATTGTCTTAATGTCTATACTTGTCAATTCTAGCACCTATGTTAGTTTTAACTGATTAAAGCACCTCCTCATTCTGCCCCTCTGCTTGCCTAGTGGTCTTTGATTGAACATCAGGCATTATGAATTTTACCGTGCTGAGCGCTGAAAATCTTTGTATTCTTAAAGAAACTTTGAGCTCCGTTCAGAGGTATAGTAAAGTTACTGGAAACAATCTGATACTTTTGAGTTTTGCTTTTAAGATTTCTTAGAAGGGGAACAGTATAGCATTTAATCGGGGGCTAATTATTCCACACCACTGAGGCAAGACCTTTTGAGTAATCTACTCAATGTCCCATGGACTGTGGCGTTTCTAGTTTGGTGGGTACAGGCACAATTTTCCTGGCTCTATGTGATTTCCAGCTACTCTTTCCAGATGGCTCCTTCGCCAGCTTCAAGTAGTTTCCTTTCAGGAATTTCTTGATCAGTTCCCTGTAAAATATTCTAAAGGGATCCTCTACAGACCTCTAGGGTTCTCTACTGAGCAGTGATTGCTTTTCTGGTACTCTACCCTATAAACTCTAGCTGCCTTTGCCTTCCAAATTCTCAGCTCCATCAACTTAGGGAGTCCTTAGGCTTCACCTGAGTTCCCCCACTCCCTACATCACAAGGAAATTCTCAACCCAAGGCAATCATTGGGATGACATGGCTGCTGCCTACCTCCCAGGAATCACTGACTCTTATTGTCTAATGTTCAGGGTTCTGAAAACTGGTGTCTCATATATTTTGTCTTGATGTTTTTGTTTATTTTTTCATGTGGTAAATTACTTCCAGACCTTCTTATTCCATCTCAGCCAAAAAGCGGAAGTCCTCCTAAAGTTTGTAGGAATTCACAATTTTTATTCAAGCTTGATTTTGACTTAAAAGCTTTCAGCATAATAAACACAGGATTCTTGTACCTGAAGATTGATTTGCTTTGTAAATGCATGCTTTCAGCATATTTAAAATATCCATACAAAATGAACCCCAAACCAGCTAAGTACTTAATTTTTTGTTTTCTTTAATGATTGTCACCTTTATAATGTTAAAAATAGACAGTTACTTGTTTATTTTATTTGCATGTTGACTTTTTAGTTGAACTGACCTTTTCTTTATTAAAACAGACTGCATCAATGGGTTGCCTTTTAAAAAATGTCCATTCAATACATGTTTACTTTCTCATTATGCATATAAATGCACATGTGCATATGAAACAACCAAGCAATGAATTGATTACCCTCCCCATGCCTGATTGAAGAGTACATATTAAATGTCAAGATACATAGGGAACAAGATGGTTTTCTCTTCATCATCTAAAATCCTATGTTTATTTTACATAACACAAAATATTATAATAAAATTGGAGACTAGAATTTTTACTGAGCACTTTCTATCGAACCCTGGTTGGGTAGCATGCAATCTCTGTGAGACAGAAACTTTTTCTGCTGGGCTGTTGCTGAATATTAAGCATCTAGGGACATCCTTGCCCCTACCAGGTGCTCAATAATTCTGTGGCATAAAATGTGCTCAGCACTGAGCCAACTGTTCTACAGCCATCATCTTGCATAAACATCATTAAATTGCTATTCCTAGTTTCTGTTTTTTTTTTCCCCTCATTTTTACAAAAATGTTAAGGTAATTAGGGTGAAGAGATGAGCTACGGCCAGAAAAAGAAAACCTTCTTTCAGAAGCAAGATGGAGAATGAGGTCAAGGAAAGGATTTTAGGCTCTCTGGATGCTGAGCGATGAAATATCAAAGGAAATAATGTTGGATTATTTCAACATTCCTCAAATTTTCAAATTACTTTATTTTAAAGACCATTACAGTGCATTAACTAAATTTTTCTGATCTGACCCCATCCAAGCATCTAAAAGCTCATATGGAGGGGCTCTTTTTGCCATGCCACATCATTGAGGCTGGGACCTTTCAGTTCCTAGTCATCCTGGCATGGTATTAAGCTTGGAATTGATAATTAGAGGAGCTGCAACTGAGATTCTCAAACTTCGGGCCTCAAATGGTCTGAAGATCTAGACTAGTCAAGGCATTGTCACAACAGATGAGTTTCTGTTACACCAAGAAATGCTTAGATATGGTGTAGGTGGAAAAATGGCTTTCTCCAGTTCTAGCAGTTTGGTGTGTAAAGGCAAGAGAGAAGGCAGACCCCTCAGACCAAACAAGTACATGAATTTCTTAGAGAATTTGAGATGGAAGAACATTCAAGAGAAGGATACTGCTAATCAAGCCAGGCATATACAAAAGAAACCAATTAGAAAAATAAAATAGGTGGATATATTTGGAGAAATGGGTAATACTGGTTGTGGTGGCTAATTTTATGGGGTCAACTTGGCTAGTTTATGGTGACCAGTTGTTTAGTCAAAGGCTCATCTGAGTGTTGCTGGAAGGTTCTTTGTAGATATGATAAACATCTACAATCAACTAACTTTAAGGAGATTGCCCCTGACAATGTCGGTGGACCTCAGGTAATCAGTTTAAAAAAAAAAAAAGCCTTAAGAGCAAAAGCAGAGGATGCTAGGAGAAGAAAGTCTGCTTTAGACTTTAACATAGAAATCCTTCCGGACTTTCCAGCCTCTTGGGTTGCCCTAGGAATGTTAAGCTCAACTAACTCATATCCAAATTTCCAGCCTAGCATCATGACCTATGGATTTCAAATGTGCCAGCCCTAAAAATTGTATGAACTAATCCCTTAAAACAAATAGGTCTCTAAATATATTTACACATATCGACCATGGTTCTGTTTCTGTGGAGAACACTAACTGATAACACCATGTGGAAGTGAACACATGGTTGTAAATTAATTCAGTGAAGATGAGACTACCAAAAGGGATAAGAAAAAGAAAAAGGTATTTGAAGGTTATCTGGATTTAGAGAGCAGAAAGGACAAGAGAAGCCACAAAAATAAATAGGAGAATAATCATGGGGGCAAAAGGCCTTTAGTTTGGCCTTCTGGGGAGTTCTAATTGAGAGGTAAAATAAAACAGGCCAAAGTCGGCGACAGAAAAACCTAGCAGAAGAAATGGGATTTAATGGGAATTCAGATAGGCTGTTCCTCAGCAAAGGGAGCTCTGAGAAAAAGAAAAATAGTGTTAGAGAGCCTAAACCTCCACACTATGTATAAATTATCTTGTCTAGAGACAATACAGATTTATGAAAGTAGCAGACATAGGATGCCAAAGCTCATTAAAATTTATTAAGAGCTAGATTTAAATGGTTTGCATTCCTAGATTAGCACATTGCTGAGTCATATAATCCATTAGGATTATTATAAGAAAAATCATCATATAGTTTTATAACTTTTTCTTAGAGTCTAAATAATTTATTTAGTTTAATTAAATGGGACTTACTGAATGTTTTTAAATGGATAAAAGCATGTAAAGTCTCTTGAGGGGCTTAATGCTTAACCAACTCATATGAAAGCTGAAATCAGAAAGTACATACTCATAGGTTCATTTATTTCTTTAATAAATATTTTATTTAACACTGTGGTGTAGCGTCATTTGGGAGTGTATAAGCTAGATTTGAGAGAATGGAAAAGTTTAGACGGAATTATGAATATGTAGAAACAGATGTGTCATGACTTATTAATACAGAAAGAAGAGAGACCAGCATTAGAAGTGGAGAATGGAGAAAATGGATGAGATACCAGACCGTGGAAACTAAGCTGCTTTCCGCAGTAGAGACTTAACTAGAATCCAGTGTTGTGGGATTAAAACTGACCAAGCCCAGATTTACAATTACATGAAGTAGTAAGGGGCTCCAAACATACCCTGAGAGTGTTTCTGTGGACTGCACATGCTCAGGCACCCATGTTTCCTTTGACAACCTCCCTTCACGTTTGAGGAAAGAATATTGTGGACCAGCTTCCAGCCACAATGTGGTTGTGGCATACAAAGTCTTCATGTCTGCTAATGACATGGGAGTAGTAGGCATGAGCATGAAGCGTTGAAGGTATCAGATTTCATAGATTTAACCATGGTGATTAAGCTTCAAGGAGTCCCTCTCTATAAAAACTCAAAGAGTTGGAGTTAGATAACTTGTTCTACCACTAGGCTGAGTTAGATGAGGAAGAAAAATCTGTTAATGAAAAATGGAAGGTCTAAATTCTTTTAATGGCCTGCTGAATGAGTCTTTACGTCCAACCCTGTATGATACCATCCTGTGCGATCTTATAATATTCAGGCTACATTTTTACCCTTGTATGTCACCAATCTTATTAAATGTTCAAGTGTTTGTATCCTACCCAGATTGTGAAATTTTTGAGGAAGGCATGGAACCTAATTTCTATTTGTATCTATGGCACTAAGTCCTGTTTTGGTAGATGATTGCTTATGAATGAAAGACCCAGGATACTGGTATCACAGCTTCCTGGAAAGGAGCAACCAAATTGTTACCCAACAATTTTTTTTTTCAAAATAGGCATTTCATGACTATAAAGGAACACAAATATTTCAAGCATATGCAAGTATTTTTCTTTTTTTTTTAGAGAATCAGTAGTTCTACAAATTGTCTTCATCACTAATTTGTATCATCTGTCACATTGTTGTCAGGATTCACTACTCACTATACCGAAGTATAATAAGGATAAAAATGGCCTGCTCTTACTGGGAAGTCTGCTTTAGATTCAACTAGGTGTTGCCCATTTAAAAAAAAATTCTCTTTTTTTCATCTTATTAATCAATGCCTGCCTGATACATAATTTAATAGTACTCTATATTTCCAATTGCATAACAGAAAGTAATTGTCGGTTTTGGTTTAAAATCAAATTGCAGAAAAAAAATTAAAATAAAAATAAATCAAATTGCACAAGTAAAAAATGAAATGAAACAAACATTTTGAGATTTTATTTGGAAAAAACAGCCATTCCTATCCTCTCAATTTCCTCCTTTTCAGAAGCAATAATTTTTACCTCCCTTATCAGATTTGTATTAATTAGACCTCCATTATTTCTATTAAAATTCTTATATTACTCTTCTGATTTTCAGTTATGAACCTTATCATCTGATGTTCCACAATACAAAATGAGGGTTTTGCTGCATGCCCCCACTTGCTATCACAGTTCCCATCTTCCTTCTATTCCCCTATATCGTTAAACTACAATATTAGGTAGAACAATATGATGATGTAAATGCTAGTCATAGCATGATTTCCTTGCACTAATGTACGGATGTTTTCCCTAAGTTCATAGCTTTTCTTCTTCTTTTGCTGAATTGTTTATATACCTATCATGAATGCAACCAAAACCTAGCCCCAGTTTATGTACATCTTTTCAAAACACAGTAAAGCACCTGAAATAATATCAGTCTCAGCTATTAGGCACAATCTTCCAACTTGGTCCAACCTGGGCAGGCTGCCTGCTTCAAACAGCTGTTGTCCTAGAGTTTCCCTTTACCGCCATGCTGGGGAGTTCCTCTATCCCTCCATTATAGGGATTGCCTGTTTATTGGGCCTTTTGTCATCTTTTTTCCTACTTTATTTCCTTTTGTGGTAGAATATATGCTTCCAGAAAGAGACTGAATGGGAAGAAATTTCTGAGATCTTGCACACGTGATATATTTCTCTTCTACTCTCGCAGTTGATAATATTGCTGAATATAGAAGTAAAGAATTTTAGGTAGGACATAATTTTCCCCATAATTTTGAGATATTGCTTCACTGTCTTCTACCTTCCAATGTTGCTACTGATGAGTGTGGCAATATTTCTGTTTTTGATTTTTTTAATTTTTGGATTTAATCTGCTTTTACTTCATTGTAGAAAACTTATATTCCCTTGGTCCCCAGTGTTATAAAATTTTTGGTGACATGTCTTGATATAAATTTTTTTCAACCATTGTGCTGGGAATTTAGTGGGACCTTTTAATCTAGAAACTCATGCTCTTTCAGCTCCAGACAATTTTATGAGAAAAAAGAAGTTGATGATTTTCTCTGTATTGTTTTTTTTTTTATTACCATTGTTTTCTTTTCCTTTAACTTGTATTTTCAGGCTGTATCTTCTTGGGCACTGATTCCCTAGATCTCTACACCGTTTCTTTGCATGTAGCTCGCTATACTGAATGGTTGCATTGCCTATCTAATGAACCATCTTCCTGACACACACCCCTGGTCCACTCTGATCTCTACCTCCTATCTGCCTAGTACTGCCTATTGTCTAATATCTCCACTGTCTCCTTCTGGAGTCTCAGAAAATTGTCCACTTTACTCCAGAAGCTCTCCACAGCCTCCCCAACTCTCTCCTCCCTTATCTTACCCATCCAGGCTGCAGAAGAAATCTCCTTCTTTGAATTCTCAATGCCAACACAATCCAGCCAGTTATGTGTGAGATGAGTACCTGGACAGATCATTTACCTTACTCATCAGGCTCTAAGGTTCAATGATTTTGGGGAGCATGATTTAGTGACTGTGCTTACAATATTGGAGCAAAGGGCTGCTCAAATATTTTGGTCACATTATATTAGAAAGTGAATTGTGGTCATCATAACTATCTAAACTCTCTCCTTGGATGTTCTTCCATTTGGGAGAAGGTGAGAGTCCAGGACTGGTGTCTCTGTCCTCTGACTTGAATCTCTGCAGGAAAGATGTACTACAGTAGATGATTTTAGATAAAATATTGTGTCTTAAGGCTGAAGGGGTCAGACCCTGGGCCTCTAAAAAATTAAGTCTTCCCTGGGGAAAAATGGGTAAACTGAGGGAATCTAGCCTTAGGACAAGCAAGGGATTCAGGTTCCAGGGCCAGGGCTGAGGTATGAACTTGGGACACTCACTTATCCCTTTTATAATCCTCTCCACCAGTGTTCCATTGCATAGCTGACCTATTGCACCATCAAGTATTTGTACCGTCAAGTAATTCTGGGTGATCTTCCTCCTCATATCACTTTTAATTCCCACTTCACACTTATTTTCCATTTGACTACACAGCTTGGGTTAATTTTACCCCACCGAAATATATTGCAAACCAAATCTGATGGGAAGACAGTGCAAATGACAGGGTAATAATTGGAAGCCAACAGCAAAATGTCCAACAAATCTGAGAAGAACAAGCCATGATGTCAAGATGGGATGGAACAAATCAATGTCAGCTCTAAAGCTATGTAGACTTCATGATGAGTCAAAAACAACTACAAGAGCTGTCGGGGAGAGTTTATAAGACTGACAGATTAATGTTTTAAACAACCACGGTGTTAAGCTTGGGTCACCAACAAAGACAGCAGATGACAAGAATCAGAACTCTGAAGCAGAATCATTCACACCTTTCTGGAGCAGTTTCAATAAAATGAAACAAAATGTCTCTTTCTGACCAACCTGCAAATTTCCATATGCTTTGTTGCATATGGCCAAATGCATTTTATCTGGCCAAATGCCTTTAGGATATCCAAATAAAGCTTGTTTGCCCCAGTTTTCGTCATTCATCTAGATAATAAGACTGTATGAAATGAAGGCCACAGTTCTTGGTAATTTATGATCATGTGAAAATTCATTAGGTGTGATTTAAATATTTAGTGGTACTACTCTACTAAATATAGTGGACTGACCATGCATCCTACTTTGCACATGTTCGTGGTTTTGGTCTGCATTCTGGTGGGTGTGGACCTGTTGTAGATAAGATGTCTTTGAGATGTTATTTCAGTTAAGGTGTGGCCGCACTGAATCAGGTTGGGCTTTAATCTGGATTACTAGAGTCCTATATAAGCAGAGTGAAAGTCAGAGAGAGATACCAGGCGAAGTTGCCATGTGCATTCTCACGTGACAGAAAAGCCAAGAACCAAGGATCTCCAGCAGCCAGCCTCACAATGCCACAGTCTTCTAGGAGAAAGAACTGCCTTGCTGATGCCTCAGTTTTGGACTTCTCCTAGCCTCAAAATGACGAGCTAAAAAATTACCATTGTTTAAGCCAACCCATTGTATCTTATTTGTTTCAGCAGCCATGAAACTAAAACAATTGGTGGCTATAAACTACTTCATGACAACTTCAGAATTTTTTTAATGTTTGTTACAGTCTCCAGAACTACAGAATAAAAATTTACAGGTAATGGGGTCCCAGTTATGTGCATTTTGAAAAATTTCTACCACTGGTTCTCATGCCTTTTTCTGCTTGGGAATAACTATTATACTTATGACAATAGCAGCACCAAGACCTAATAGCAGATAATAATAACTATCACTGTTTTAAGTATTTAGTATGTACAATATTCTGCTAAGTGTTTTATCTGCATTGACCCAATGAGGTTGGCATTTTATTGTCTCCATTTTATACGTGAGAGATCTCAGGCTTAAAGATATTAAATATCTTTCCTAAAGATTAGCCTGGGATTGGAACCAATTCAAACCAAATGCTCAGAGACCTACTGCCTCAAAAATCTAGAACTATTTACCACTGTTTAAATGAAGGTCACAGAACCAGTTATAATACAGCCAAACTCATACCACAAATTTCCTTAACATGGAATGACTATAGCACATCATTTCATACTCATTTATCTTTGCTTTCCTGCCAGCCTAAAAATAAAATATTGCAATTATTATTTCCAGTCATAGGAAGAATGAGACTCATTATACTCTACCAGTTTACACTACAGCTGAAATATCTCTTCATAATAATGCTCTTTAACATTTAAAAAGGGCATCACCAAGCAAAGCTATCCCCAAAGGAGGGCACTGAGGATGGTGAGGAGTCCTGTTCCAATGTTCTTGTGTATGTTTATCCTGTAGTGGAGAATACAGCCTTCTAATATTTAAGTGGTGGAAGAGGAAGTACTGGTTTCCTTGGCTTAGCCATGAGCAATGACTTGCAGCCTGCCAAATGGGATTTGCACGTGCTCATCATGCACCCTTTGCTATGGATATCTATTTCTACTTTCCCCTTTCCACGTTTTCCTTCTTGAGTCCAGGGGAAATGCCCTTACATTAAATTTTAAGATGATGAATCCCCAAAGTTCTCTTGTCAAACTGTGAAATCCAGACTTTTTATAAACTCAATCTTAAAATTGACTTTGTTCAGGTATTTCTATATTATATCAGTTACATGGCAGAGTAATCTACTTTTCCATGATTTATCATCTTCCTAACATGAAATTCTCTAACGAATTCTACTGGTTGCTCTCAGAGAGTTGAGTATCTGTCAGCATTTCAGGAGCAGGAAAGGGCTCAAGTCCCTTTGGTGGCTTCACAATTTCCAGAGAATTCTTCCATTTAATCACTGGAAATAAAAATTTGTCCTCAAAGATATGATGATACTGATAGTACCATGATATCAGATTTATCCATCACTTATATGAAATGAAAAAGAAACATACCTTCTTACTACCAGCAACCAACAGGTGTGCTTTGAAGCATTTATACTTACTTACCTGGCAGCAAACCACATTCTCATTTTTTAGAATGATTATTATTCTTATTTTCTTTATTCTAAGGCAAAGATTGCTACCTTGTTTATCTGACTCCACGGTACCAAACACATAGTTCCAATAAAATATTCAAATCCAATAAACATTTATGGAATGAATGAATAAAGTTATAGTAGTGCAATAGATGTTCATGTGCAAAGCATGTCAAAAGATGCTGAGAGATACAGGCAAGGAAGACATGGACAGAAAGTTGATTCAGAAATGGATCCAGTTGACAGTTTACAATCTAGTTAAAGAGTTAAAATATGTACATCATTAACTAGAATACAGAGTAAACAAGCTAAACTGCAATTTAAGATATATACATAAATTTCAAAGAGTAGATCCGATTGGGGAAGATGGAAGATGGGGGAAAAGGAAGAAATCAAGGCCAGCCATCCCATGCTGGACGTGAGATGGACTTTCAGAAGGCTTAAAAGGTGACCACTGGAATGGGTGGAGGATGGTCATTATAGACGGAAGGAAAATCATGAGTTAAGGCACAGAGTCAGGCAAGAATGGAATGAGTATGTTTTTAAGGGAGTGGTGACCAGCTCAGTTTGGAGGGTAGGACCAGATTGAATTTCAGGCATTCAATGAGAAATTATGTCTTAAGTAGAAGGCTAACATTTTACATATGATCCTGAGTCTTCTCAGTTGGTCAATCTATTCACATGCTCCAAATACAGAACTCTTGGAAATTTCATTGAACTCATTGTATTGATAAGAGTTAATGAAATGTAAGCATTTTTTGGCATCTGAGGGTCAGTAGCATGAACATGAATCATACACTATATTGCAAAGATGCTACCTTGCAAGGCTGTTGACTGCCTCTGAACATCCCTGTCAACTGCAGAGCTCTTTTCTAAATAGGTGGACACACTAAGGTCCTCTGGAGTTGCAGATCTAGAAAGCTACTGGCTTCTACTCATTTCTCTTCTTTGCTCATGTTATGGACATTTCTTTCCAGTGGTCCTTTGTGTATCTTTCAGAGTTCCTGCTCCTCCTCGCCTCCAGAGCTGTTTCTAATTACTATTAGGACATCTGCTAATTGAGGGGGCTGCCACAGGGTTTACATCAGGTAAGAGGGCGTTATTATAATAATTCTGTTCAAACATGATAGCGTAATAGTATTACTAGCTTTATTATTTATATAATAACAGCTATATTGCCCTCTAAATATTTTATCTTCCTAATGACCCAGTGAGGGAACAATCTTTTTGGCTAAAGATGCGGTAACTGGTAATCAAGGAGGCTGAATAATTTCAGATCACTCAGTTAGTGGTACAGCAGAGACCACAGTAGAAAGCCAAGGCAGCCAAGTGCTCTTCTAGATTCTTGACAAGGCATGCAATATGCTGTCAACCCTTTGGTTTCAACTGTGAAATATAGTTCCCCACTGCTTAGGTATTAACAACAACAACAAAAAATCTAAGCATTTTTATACTAATTCAAATGGGACAACTGGATCCAATTCTAGTGTTCATTTCTTAAAGCATTGTTCAGTCACTTAAAAGAAACACCCCCTTTACTAATGCAACTTTATGACATGGACATTTCAGTGTAATCCTTCTTAGATCAACTTCAAAAGACAGAATTTAAGTCTATCTTCAAGCTGTGAAGGTTCCTTTTCCCTTTATTTTATTTTTCTTTTCATTTGAAATTCCTCTGCTGGGAATGAATGAGATACAGTCTATAATGGATACATCCATACCCAGCTCCTGATCACCAAACACACACTTATGGAATGTAGCACTGATGAATGTACCACTGCTGAAACAGCTTATACACATCGGAGCAAAATGAACTGTGGCCAATAAACTCCTTCCATGGTCATCATCCTTCCATACCTCCCCCAAAGTCGACAATGTCTTAATGGATGTGCATCATCAACTTTCCAGGCTTATTTTCAGTCATAAAGAATAGTATATCAGATGCCCCTGGCACACTGAATTTGTCACACTGTAGACAAGCTAATATCATTATGGGAGACCACAGGGGAAAAAATAAAAGATTCACACTTAATCCTATTAACTACCAGGAGACCCATCAAGGCAGTTGGGGTAGCTCATGAGACGGCAGCTTCGAGCAAATTAGCAGCCCATAACAACTTAGTTATAATGAGCCTGCAAGATCTTACACCATAAGCTCAACTCCATTCAAGTGAATTCAAGTATATGAATTAATGTACAAAGCATAAACCTTAACATCTGTCTGTGCTTAGCCAATATTTTGTTTATGCCTTTTTATGAACTGCCAAATTATCCTTGCGTCCCCTGAAACTAGGTACTACAATTTACATCAACTGCTGTTTTACCCGATAGAGAGGGCCAAGCTGATCAGCACTGGCCTACCTGGCTAGAAAACTGGCCAGCCAGCTGCTTATGACTCCAGAAGGCGTTTCATACACATTAGACCAATTTCCCACCCCACCCACAAATTTTCACTTTCTGTTCACATGGTAAAAGCAAAAGTCGAGTCAGAAATTAAATAGCTGACGACACACAAACTGTAGAACTGGTATTTAGTTAAGCCAATGCCTAAATCCTAGCTACTAAAAATCAGCATGGAGAACCTCTGCACTTTAATAAAATTAAGCCATGTACTGTTACCTCAAAGCAATGTCTTTCTTCCTTTACCATCCTGGAGTGAAAACTCTTAAGACTCTTTAAAGACTCCAGAAATAATAGTGATTGAAATGATGATGATGATGGTGATACTTGTATTCATTTTGGTATTATAGTTTTACAGATGAGGAAACAGAGGAATAAATTACCCAGGTTAACCAGAGGAAACAGACACTCAACAGAGTTTAAGGTATTTCCCACAGAGTTTTACATATAGGGTGAATTTACACAAAAACTATAGCTTCCCTTATCTGTGTCTGTTGTAAACAGCAGGGGTACACAAATCACTTGGGCCAAGTTACAAAACTCTCATCCCTTCCCTTACATCCAGGAACCTCAACATGCAAAACAATGAATGCTGCAAGTACCATTTTGGTTTTTCTAGATTTTTGCACACCCAAAGTGCATCTAGTTCTAATGAATCTAGATAAAGGCCCTTGAAAGCCTCATGGAATTTCACATGTGCGTGGAATCTAGAAGGTCATTTAGCCCATCATCCCTCCTTCTTGAAGAGTCAGCTTCTCAGAGTCCCTGTCCAAAAGCTACCAAAGACAGCAGCTCAAAGTCAGATACATATCATTCCACTGAAGGACAGCTCTGATTGTTAAAAACATAATGAGTCGCCTTCTAATTTCAGTAATTGCTTCCGATTCTGACTCCAGGTCTAATTGTGCCTTATGATTCAACAAACCATTACATTGACTTTTCCAATGATAAACAGACCCCCCAACATTAGAAATCATATCCTCTCTTCTATGATTTATACAAGGGCAGTTTAGAGGTCTCATCACTGTTTTTGGAGCCTGCATCATTCTGATCACTTCTCTACTTCTTCTCTTTTGTTTACTGATGCCCCTGTCTTAAATCATGGCACTGAACATTTCACACACTACTCCAGATCTGAGCTGAAAAGGCACAAGTCCTTAAGAAATATTGCTTGTTTTGTAGTACAGAAACTTTAATCAATGCAATCTATACTTACATTAGCTTTCTTAACAACCTTAGATAGGGTTGCCTTATGTGAAACTTATTTATCTGAATGTCAATCCTTTTTTTCGAAATTTCTGTCAAAACCAGATTCTACACATTATATATTTCTACAGCTGATACCTCTGAACCTATGGGCAAGGCAGGGCATATATCCCAAATATGTAACTTTTTGTTTTCATCTTATGCCAGCATTCTAGGTTCTTTTTGAAAATTAATTCTATATCAAATGTATGGGTGATTCCCTAGCTTGTGGGATCTGTAAGTTCTATAAGCTTGACTTCTCAGACCTAACCAATCCTTTGATTAAACTTTTGAACAGAAAGTACATAACTCAAGGCTTCTCTACAACATATTCTTCCTTCTGTTAATGATCAAATAAACTACGTTTTGAAAGGGATATATAAACATATGCCTAATACATGTGATCAACATACAGTCATCATATTATACCTTGAGAATTTTCTAGTACCTTGATGGAATGCATCGTGATTTCAACATTGCCCTGTGGTACCAAATCTGCAGAATGACTGGTGGTAATGATGTGCACATCAGCAAACTGATTTTATTTGTTAATAAATGATTTTATTTGCCTCGATATATAATCTTGTCAGTGAACTCAACTCCACTTATAATCAAGTCACAGGGTCTTACCACAAGACACAGGTTTTTAAAGAAGCCTAACCTTCACAAACAGAAGTATTTCTGAATTCCCATGTTTTGACCTTGATGAACTTACCTACACATCTTTTTAGATGCTGAGCTCCAAGCTTGGTTGGGGACAGGCGCTCTCTCTGAAGTTGTATGCATGAGAAAGCCCTTTGGGGGATGGGAAGTAAAGGTAGGAACTTATATTTAAATTTATTCTTCTCACCTTTTAACATTACAGTTTATTTTATTTCCTAACATTTATATTTTGTTACAGTAGTTTGTACATAGCACAGGCAATCAAATGAATGATTACACAATGGATGTTCTTGCTCATAAGACTTTTAAGTTTTGAGGTGTGAAATTAACAAAGGGCAGAGACCCCCACATGAGAGAGACACAGTTGGGGCCAGGGACTCAGGGGAGACCCCACCTTGTCCAGTCTGCCCTGCTCTGTTCCACAGCTAGAGCGTGTGCTTCTAACTCCGGCACTAGGAAGCCCCTATAGGAGATCATAAAATCCTATTAATTTGGAAGGGATCTTACAGACGAAGCCTTTAATTTTGCAAGTACTGAAACTGAAGTGCAGAGGGATTAAGAGACTAGACTAAGCTGCTTTCAATCTCTTTTGGAACATACCAGAGAAAAGAAAACAAAATGAAGTAAAGTTGGTACCAGAGTTGGATGTAATTCCATTTCACCGCTTTTTCTCAATTAAAAAAAAAAAAATAACCTCCTCATATCCAAAAAAACACAAAACAAAAACAAAGAGAAGAAGGTAGTAGGGAAATAGAACAGGAAAAAAAAAGAAAGACCCAGAGGGCAATGGTCCCCTGCGTTCTATCGGCCCTGCTGTTTCGTTGACCAGTTTTACAGGACAGTGTTAAGCATGGTGAAATCCCACTAGTGGTGAACTTTCTGGAAGTTTGTTGCAGGCTTCAGAACTGAAAAGTAATCTGTTTTTAAATTCTTTTAGAATTCTGCCTTCAAAAATTAGAGATATCACATTTTTCCCCCCAAGGTCACAGTATCACAAAAACAAAAGTTCACAGTACAAGAACAACTCCCTCCTAATCTTGATCCAATAAAATGTTTTTCTATGGATGAATAAGGGAGAGGCTACACATTTCATATAGGACATCATGTCCGACTGGCCCCACAGCAAGATCACCAGCTTTACTGAGAGAACGGTGTTCAAAGCGCTAACGTATTTTCTTAAAATCACAGTTGGCGAAAACGGGGGCCAGCATATGAAACTGGAACTGCGACCTCCAAGACCGTATCTTTCTACCACATCACAATCAAAAGAACTATTTCATACCTGATTAACTATACCAAGGAACTGTGTCTTCAATGAGCACAGATTTTCTCAAATTTCCCTGAAAATGTCAAGGTTACCTGGAAACATGGATGATAAGAAAGGTGCCCTGGCTTCCTTTTAAATATGAGAGCAAACAGTAAACTTTTACAGAAAGTCTATAGCAATTAGACTCGTTCACACTTGTTAGGATGGATGAGGCCTCTTTGTAGCACAAAGCACTCTACTCTTAGAGGCAGCATATTTCTTTTGTGGGGCAGAAGGAGTAATTGTAATTATCATGGGTTTATCTTCTGGTCCCCACTGGAATCCCTGATCCATGAAAGCAGTGACTTGCTATCTCTTTATTCATACCTCTTAGGACAGTGTCTGGCAAATAGTGGGAGCTCAATAAATATTGCCATTGGATTTAAAATATACTTACAAGGTGTTTCAGAACTATTAGGCTTCCTTCACCTTAATGTACAGAATGAAAAGGGCAAATGTTCGGTACAGCCAAAAACAGGCAACACTAAGGCCGCACATCAGAACGGCGAGAGGGAAGGAATGAGTGGATGAAGGAATGAGGAGGACATTGCAAGATTAGACCTTGACCAGTAGACCTAATATTTGCTTTCTGAGCACTGAATGACTCACCTTTCATCTTATGCCAATAGTAATTTTCCCTAGTCTGCCTACTGCACTCTCTTTTTTTCCTATGTGTGCATGCACAGACACGGGCATGTAATAAAGACTGGTAGCAGAGAGTGGGCTGGGAAAATAAATATGGAGATAAGCCCCATGCCCACGTCCAAGTTCTTATCACCTTGAACCTGGTACCTGCACTAGTCTACAATGTGACCTTCCCATCTCCTGTCTTTGCCCTGTCCCCAGCTCCTTTGAACTTGCCCCTCCACCTCTCTCACTGCCAGTTTCCACATCTATAGAATCAGATATGTGGTTCTCAAATCTTGGTGGGTCCAGGAGCCTAGATGGAACTTATTAGAAGTACATACACCCAATCCCAGCATTGGAGACTCTGAGTCAGAAAGTTACATGGACAGCAAGTACCCAGTAAATTCTGTTATGGGCAGTTCCTGTAGCACCCTGCTACCTATCCCTGACTCCCAGACCTACAGGTTTCTAAAGATCAGATTAATGAATGAATGAATCATTTGTAGTAATGGGCAGAACAGCCTGGAGCACCTGGCTAGACTAATAGAGGAAGAGATATGCAATGGGGGTGGGGAAAGGAAGTGATCTATGAACAAAAAGAAATCTCAAAGGATGTCAAAATCTAAGTGAAATTGCAAAGTTGAGCAGTACCAACAGACAGAAGGCTGATGGAGGGTGAGCTTCGCAGTTAAGTGGGCATGAGTTCAAAATCTTGCACTAACTTACTTCTACGATCTCAGAAAATCATGTAATGAAGAAATTACCGTGACCTTCAAGTTTCACATCTAGAGTAGAGGGGTGCTATTTAGTAATGAGAGTTCTTGTGGAGATCTGATGAAATATTTCAAGTAAATAACCTGGATTATACTGGATGTGCTCAATAAATGTACCCACTATTATTTCATGGTAATAACAAAATAAAAGGCAGAGTCAGATTTATAAATTTTAAAATGAGAAAATGCAAAATTTCTGTTTAATTACACATACCCAGAATCCATAAATGATATAATGCATGGCATTTTGCCAATGGGTGTGACCCACATTTGCCAAATATATGCCAAAATGTACCAGGCAGCCTTGGCTAAGGCTCCACCTTCCATTCCAACAGCCCAAGAACTCATCTGCCTGGTATCATATAGAGACAGCCTCAAAGCCATCTAAAAAGCCTGTCCCCTAATTTTTTTTCATCTTCTCCTCTGTATTTACAATTTCCAATTTTTGCCAGAAATTCTCTATGATAATATGGGTGTAGTCAATCCCGAACTTCAGCAGCTAAATTTTAATTACATTTAATATTCCAATGCTGAATATGGCATCTCTCACAGAAGCTCTACTCATCCTGTTGAAAATTACCAGAATTGGTTCAGAAGAGTAAGTGGGCTTGAATTGAATGAAGCAGATGAAATACAGGAAGAAGGAAAATATGATTGATGTGGCAGTTATGCAATAAAGAATTATATTTGAAGCCACTCTTGTGGAATGAACAGGTATTCAAATGTTACAATATACTTATAAATATTAGCAGTGCCTTTTAAGAGACAAAATGGTTCCAGTAAGCTATTTACCTCATATTGAAACAAGCAGAGTTTTGACCCACGCTTGAAATTATTTTTCGTATTTTAAAAAGAGTTAGTACTACTGGAAGCTACAGACTAATTCAATACTTTTATTCCTAGAGGAAATAATTCTTATATCTTTGAAAAATATTTATGCACTGGAGAAGGTCACTATGTGATTAGCCAAAACAAGTGTTTATTAAATTCCTAGAGCTTGCAGAGCTGATTTTTAAAACCACATATACTGAGTTTAATTAAACTTGTCACATGGAGAATGAATTGGGTTGAGACAGAGGCAGGTTAGTTGATCCACAAATGAGAAAAATATATACCTACTGTTATTCTGCTTTCCAGGTGAGCCAGAGTTAGATATGGCCAACTCATATGAGCTACCCACACAAATATGATTAATATTGACATATCATTACAGGAACATAAGAACGTATTTTGAGTTTTGAGAAGAACTTAAATTGAATTGCTGCTGCTTAAAGAATATCACATAAGTAATTCAGGCCATTGAATCACTCTTTTTTTTTTTTTCTGGTGTTAATGGAGGTTAGAAACATGAATGCATGAATTTGCTATTTCAAGGAGGGCATATACTTTTTGCACGTTCTTTAAAAATGACTTTGGCGTAAATGCAGATAAAGCATCGAACCTTAGGGAGAGCTGAGATAACAGAGTAACAGTCACTCCCTTTATGGTGGAGGAAACAGACTGGATGGTTACAAAGGCTGAGGTCACTGGTCAGGTTCCCACACTGGCTTGCTCACTAAGGTTCCACCTGACGTCACAGAGGAAAACTTCTCAACTACTATTTTTGCTCTGATACAGGAGATTGGCAAAGGATATTGGTACATAAGCAATTATGAATCTGGTGCCTGCAATCACACCAGTTCTCTCTCATTTAAAAAGTGGATTGCAAATGATAACTTCAGATATTCACTGTTTTACTTATTTTTAAAAATCTGAAAAAAAAAATAAGATCCTCTATTTTGGTGTCAGGAAATCTATATTCAGATTCTTATTTAAAAACATAGATTGCTGTTTGCTGTGGTTTCAGAAAATCTATATTCAGATCCTCATTTGTTCATTCAACAAATATGGCAAATATGGGTCTAAGTACAGGGAGTATATCAATGGAGAAATCAGGCAGAAATCCCTGTCCCTGTGGAGAAAACAGTGAACAAAATGAACAAACAAACTGCAAAGAGAAATGGAGAGTTCCTCCAAATAACAGAGGAAAGGAAAGTGACAGTGGGAGGTTCAAGTAAAGTCATCACCTCAGGGACAACGTGATATTTGGGCAAAGATCTGAAAAAGTGAGGGAGCGAGTTCCACCTCTCTGGGATGGGGCAGAGAGGAGAGGCTGGGGAAGTGATTCAAGCAGAAGGAAACAGCAAACACAAAGGAAACAGGGAAAGGCAAGGAGAGTGGCATGGCTGGTGCAAAGTGAGCTAGAGAGAAGACTCCTAGGAGATGTAGGAGAGGCAAGGAGAGGCTGGTGGCAGATGACGGAGGTGCTGCTGTCACTCTGACTTTGACTCTGAATGGAGTAGTAGCATGATGGGATTTTCATCTTTATAGGATTTCTCCGGCTACTCTCTGGAGACAATCTTTACAGTTATTTATATACGTTCATTTTGTGCATGCCACTTAATTTTTCTTTGTCCCTTTGGAGGATCAAATATACCAAATATTTTGATGCAGTGTATAAACTAAAACACCCTTTCACATATGCGACAGCACCCCACCATCAGAATAATTATTTTACTGCACCACAATCATTAGTTCTCACATCTGTATCCCTTCTAGATTTTTGAGTTCTTGGACACTAGGGAATACTGCTTTCCATTTTTGTACGTAGCACCTCGTACCATGTTTAGCACACATGAGGGCTCAGGAAAGATTTGATACCTAAGATGGGTTCAGCAAAGATTTGATGAATATAAGATACCGCAAACACTCAAATTTTAAAAGAGCTATAGAAAAGAACTCTGCTTTAATTGTCAGAATTCACAAGTTAACATAATAATCTACTTGTAGAAACACTAATACAAATCTTTGTCTAAACCATCTCAATTGGAACTTTCAGTCAGATTCCTGAGCTATAATTCTCCAACTTAACGATATAATCAGCAGAGTTGGCCCAGCCCTGAAACTACCTGGGGAAACTTATTTATTTATTTATTTACTTACTTACTTATTTTTAACGATTGAAACTGCTGTAGTTTTTCTTAATTGTGTGGATAAAATGTATGAGTAAATAACCCAGAAAGGATTTTGCAACTTAGCCTTTGGAGACTCTCAGAATGTATTTTCTTTTTAAATAACATTTTGTTTGATTTTCTGCTTAAGTTTTAGAATGCCATCTGAAGAAACCATCTAAGATGTCTTCAGATGTATTGGCAGGATGTAAATATCTAGACCAAAAAAAAAAAAAAGAAAAACTTATAAGTAGTTCTACTTTACTTCCCCTTTAATATGTTTATAAACCATACTTAGATGGTTTATAATTAGTAAACTTTTTTCCCTTAAGTCTTTATTTGGATCCCATGCATATCCTGCATCCTATAGTTGAAGACATAACATCCTTTAAGAATACTGAAGTTACACTAAGGTTACAAAAAGTATGAGTGGTAGACACTGTATTACTTAAGTGAAGTTATTTACCCTTATATTTAGGCAGTATTATTAAGTAATGTTCGATATGGAAACCATTTCTAAACATCAAAATTTTCTTAAATTAGTATTCTCAATCCATGCTATTGAGTTTTACTTTCATTCCTTAGAAAAGATTTCTTAAGCTGAGTATAATTAACATAAAATTTTAACTTTTAATTAACTGATATGAACTGAGTAAGATATGCCCCATAGTCTACGCAAGCCCTCCTGTTTTTTTTATTCAAAATAAAACACATCTATGGGTAGGCATTGAAAATATTCCAACATATGACAATGTTTCTGACAAAAATAAATCATCTTTAAATCAACGAGGTCATTATTCATATTTAGTAACTGAGTTACAAAGTCATATTTCAAAAAATAAACAACATGCAGAAATGTTATCTTCTGATGGTCAAAATTAAATTGAAAACCACTCTCTGTTGCAGTTATTATCCATCTGAAAACACTCTAAAGATAAAACCTAAAGGCTTTCCATTTTACTCAGACTCCCACAAGCCACATTTAACTTACCAATATATAACAATCTAATAAACAATTTACATCGATAGTTGTTATATTACTGGCTTTCTGAAATCTTTTTTTTTTCTTTAACCTGTTGAGCACTACAACTATTTTCTTGACTACAGTGGAAGCACAGATGAAATCTATGAAGTCATACATTTTGGCAACAATTCTCTCAATGAATTATCTGAATAAAAGCAATGGGAAAAAACTTGGATGATAAAGGTTTTCTATAATTATGGGCTATGTGTGCTTCATTCACACCTGCCCCATTTAGAATAATCAAAACATATAATTACTGTATTCTAGTTCTAACATAAAGCTGATCCTTAGGAACCAAGTAATTTCAGTAAGAAAGGGAATGCAATGCAATAAGTTAGCTGCCTTATATACTGAATTTTTACAGTTACTTTACCTAGTAACACTACCGGGTGTAATTTATGCCTTTAATTTCTGAATACATTCCTTCTGGGTGGAGTTATTAATTTAATTGTGCACTGAGGATCAAAAGGCCCATAATTTTCAAATCAACTCTTTTAACTGAATTATAAATGGCTATTCAACCATGAATAATCATAACTTTCATAAAATCTAAAGCATGTATCTATGCGGCCCACCAAATTTTACTAAAAACATATTAAATAATTATTAAATAGTTACAATAGTGAGCTGATGAGGTTGATAGCTCTTGATCCTTACAGCTGCTTTCTGTTTAAGTCATTATTTGTCTTTCACAATTTCAACATCTAATTCACAGAATAAAGTGAATGGTGAGGCCGGAAGTAAATTCTTACCATGCTTTCTACCCATAACTCTCAACCTGCAGTTTAAAAACTTTAGCTCAAGCATCACACAAACAACATTCATCACAAAAACATCTTAAAGAGAAATATAACATTTAATTTAGACTTTTTTTTCCTTTTACCTTTGCTGCACCGTTTGCAAATAAATGGTCCTGAAATACTTGAAAACGGTGGTCTAGACGAACAAGTGGACTAGTCACAAAGATGAAGGGTTATTTCCCCCTCCGTCCCCAGGCAGCGGTGCCAGCAATTCCAGGCTTCCACCCGCCTGCAAATCCCTCCCTGCACCACGGCTAAAAGGAACCACAGAGGAGCTCAAAAATCACGAAGGGACTGCAGGAACCGCCTCAAAAAAGTCAAGACGCCGAATGATCACAGTTTAATTTCTGCTTTGACTCGCACACAGTTTAAGAGAAAGCAAAGCAAGACGCAGGAGAGACACCACAAGCTCGGGGGTTGCTGTCTTAAAAGGGAAAAGAATAGAGTTCAGCCAAGCACAAGGGTCTCCATGACAACAGTGAATTTAGACCCCCATCGGCATTATTTATGCAACATTTCATCACAAAAGGACCCTCCCACTAGCCGCAATAGCCGATTCTGGTTTTCTAATGTTCTACTCCTTTGACAGGAATGTGTATCTGGATCTTCAGCTATCTGGATCTCAACATTTTTTAAAAAATCCCAGACAATCGTAAAATGATTCTCAAACTGAATCTAGACTTTGTCTCCTTGGTAAATTCAAAGGCAAGAGATCAATTCAAGCTTGTTTAGAGTTCATATTCAAAGTCAGCTCAGTTTTTCTTTCGAAGATGTAGTTGTCCAATGAACACAAGTTAATTTAAAATGTTATTTATTTTTTTAATGAAGTAGCAAGTAAACAGAAATAAATTTAAAAGGTTGTAAAATCTAACCAACCCCAAAGACTCAGGAAAAGAAAACTTGGCTGGATGCCAATTGTAAAGCTAAATTTTATATAATAATGTACTCTGCCTCCCCCCAGCTATTTATTGTACCTTAAAGAACTCCTTTGGGTTTTTCACCTGACCCTATTTTACCTAACACTTCTAAAATAATAAATTCAGCAAAATTTGAAACACTTTCTATGGAACTCTGTACCAAATGGGTCCCAGGTCCACACAACTAGATGAGCTAGCGCAAGTTATTGAAAACCTATGTAATGCAATGATATAATTAGGTTACTGTGATTATTAATAAGATCAATATCAGCAAAAGCACTTTTTTCCAATTCTAAAGCAATAAACAAATATTAGTAGGACCATATTTAATAATGTTGAAAGGAAACACTCAGTCTTCATTTGTAGAGTTGCATTTAGGATTATCTCAATTAAGCACCAACCAAAGTGACTTTTTTGTTGCTTGTTTTTGGCATGGGCAGGCTTCGGGAATCGAACCTGGGTCTCCAGCTCAGCAGGCGAGAATTCTTGCCACTGAGCCACCATTGCACCACTCCAAAGTGACTTTTAAAAATCAGACTAAAAATAAATCAGATTTTGATTATAAAATAATTCACTCATTATTCAAAAATGGAAACAGTGAATACAGTTATAAAGTAAAGGGTGGCTCTTATTCCACACACTCTTATCCCTGATTCCACTCTCCTTTTTAACTGTCTCTCTAGTCCTAAATGACTCACCTTGATTAGGTCTTGATGGAATCTATGCTTTGTTTAATACATTTTTGCAGGAAGGGTTCCTGTGTTGGTGAGAAGATCTTCTTTTGCCTGCAAGGTAGGGGAGTGCCCCTGCTACATATCTCGGGGACTTGTCCACCCGGCTGGGGATGAACATGGTGCCTCTAGCAGCACAACTCACCCTGTGCTGAGATGGCGCCCCCTGGGGTTATGCGACTCATGGCCCATGTACCTGGTGATACAATTTTTGCCTCACGTTTCTTCTCCCTCCTAATTCTGGAAGAAATCTTTCAGATGTCTTCTGATGCAGAACATTGCAGGGGAGAATTTTAAAAAAACAAAACAAAGCAGGCTGATATTGCCTCCTTGTAAGAAAATTCCTTCAGTTGAGAATTGTTGTAAGAATAACAACCCATATGTTGGCTCAGCTATCTCTCTCCCTTATCCATGGCCTTCTTTTTACTTGCTTCAATTTCTTGTGATTTTTCTTTTATATTCTGTTTTATATCCTCATACCATTCCTCTTTTTTCTGCACTACCTGTTCTGCCTCTTGATGCTTCCAATGTAGTTTCGTTACAGCAATGGCTTTATTTTTTCTGTTTCCCATGGTCTTTGCCAGCACACTGTTATTTATTTCATCATTTCTTCGATTCATCATCTCTTCGTTTATTTCATTTGTCTCTCATGATATTAAATTTCTTTACGTTTTAAAGAAGATGCCCACCTTTATCTTCTATTACCTTGGGATACATACATATATATATATAAGTATATCTATATATACTTTTTTTTTCCTGGAGTTGTACTTTTGCAGCCCTTTGTAAATTCTCATTGGTTATTTTCTCCTTTTGCTGATTTCTTTATTTCTTACCTTTTTCTATTTTAACTCACCATCTTATATTAAACCTTTCAGTTTATTACTTGTTTTTGAATTATGCCAACCTCATCCCAATCTGTCATGAGCTTACTAACAGATTGGGAAGGGGGAAGGCGCTGAGTATGAGGGCAGTGAAGGAACTCTACACCTAAACATGCAGTTCATGTGCTGCCCCTCCTCCGACATTACTCTCTCTTGTTAGAACTCGTTCTCCCCAGGGTTCTCCACCTGGTCTGTGTTCCTTCCTGCTTCAGAACTCAGTTAAGCACTCTGGGTCACACAAATGTCCCCTTCCTCCCTCCCTTCCTTCCTTCCTTCCTTCTTTCTTCTCTCCTTTCTTCTTTCCCTCCCTTCCTTCCATTTCTTTTTCTTTTTCTTTTAATGGAACTGTTCACCGTATAATATCAGGAAAGCGATACCTGCCCTCTGCCTAGCAGCTCCCTTATATACAGGTTTTGGCTGAGTTGATTCCTAGTCTTACTGTAAATGGAATTTCATTCCCAAATGTTTGTAGTTTGGGTTTATTTTAATGCCTCCATGAGAGATGTGGAATAATCTCCACCTTGTGAGACATTCATAATAATGGTTTAAAATCATCCTTAAGAGGCAATAAAAATTTTTTAATGAAATTCAACATTCTTGATTTAAAACAAAATCTTTGCAAATTAGGAATAGAGGGGAATTCCCTCAATTTGATAAAGATTAGCTATCAAATATAAAGCCTAACTAAAAACTATAACGATAGTTCAATATCAAAAACTCCACCTTTATTTATGAATGCATAAAAGGCTTGTTATCATTTCTATTTAACATGGCACTGGCAGTCTCAGGCAATAAAGTAAAAACAAAGTGTCAATATACAAAAACCAGCTGCATTTCTGCATACAAGCAATAAATAATTTAAAACAAAATTAGTATTACAGTATCATCAAAAGGCCTCAAATACTATGAATAAATCTATGAAAATGGTGCAAGACTTCAACACTCAACACTACACAACACTATCGAAATCACATAGATCTAAGTGACTGGACACAAATACTACATTTGTGTTTTACCAGATTTAATATTATAAAAGCTTCAATCATTTCAGACTAAATGATAGATATATCACAGTTCCTATCAAAACTCCAGCATGTTTTTCTGGCGAGGGCTCAAATAATGGAGAGTAGATTCGAAAATGCATATGGGCATGCAAAGTATCAAGAAGAATAAGTGGCCTTGAAGGAAAAGGCCGAATCTGGATAACTGAAACTACCAGATAACAGGGCACATTATAAAGCGGCTGCAATGATGACAGATGATCTCCATGTAATGACAGATGACAGATCAGTGGAAATGGACAGAGTCCAGAAACACAGTCACAGCCATACCTAATTTATAACAGTGACCCTACAGTGCGGCGGGAAAGATGATCTTTTCATATGGATATCTGTACAGTGAAAATTATATACCTTAACTCCCGTCTTAAAAAGTACATAAAAATCGTGTCTGCCCATGCCAAAAAAAAAGTACATAAAACTCAAGTCTGAATGGAATGCAGCTCTAGATGTGAAAAATTAAACAAATTTAATTTAATATGAACATTAATGTGAAAAAATTAAACAAATAAACAAACAT
Organism: Tamandua tetradactyla; assembly: GCF_023851605.1. Taxonomy (NCBI): domain Eukaryota; kingdom Metazoa; phylum Chordata; class Mammalia; order Pilosa; family Myrmecophagidae; genus Tamandua; species Tamandua tetradactyla. The sequence goes on from NC_135335.1 coordinate 60,221,895, forward strand.
TTACTTTGAGTTTAAAATGTGGGATACATTCACACGTTTGGTTAGGCAAGGCATTCTTAAACAGTGCTAAAATAAAAAGAGAAAGAAATTATGTTGGGAATCCCATATTAAAACTGGAAAATTCTGTTTAGCAAAGACACCATTGAGAAAGTGAAAGTGCATTCATGGAAGAAAATACATCATATATATTCAATCAAGTCCCTGAAGGCAGCATAATAGGAAAACGATGGGCAACACAACAACAAAAAGATCAATATACTTGAACAGGCAGTTCCCGAAACAGCATATCCACAGGGCCAATATAAAAAGCAACTTCATTACTCATCAGACATATGCAAATCCAAGTTTCCATGGCGAGTCACTCCATACCCAGCAGTGGGTCAAAATTAAAAAAAAAAAGAGGAAAAGTCAAATATTGGCAAGCATTAGATGTAATAATAAGTTTCAAAAACTGTGTGTACCAGAGTAAAAATGGTAAAGTGAGTTTGGGGCTTGTCAATCTCTTCTAAAGCTCTGTCTAAGCATCCTCTACTTTATGCCCCACCAACTGTCCTCCTTATTTTACTTGCTCAGAAATGTGCACATATACTCACTTGAAGACATCAGCTATACAGCTCACACCAGCACTAGTCACAGGGGTCCCCAACTAGACACCACTGAAATGTCCAGTAATCAGAAAGGCTATATTAACGTAATGAAATGTTACTTAGCCATGAAAATAACCAATCAATAACTACACATAATATTATGAAAGATTCTGACACACACACACTGAGCAACTGTACTTGATAAACATACTTTTCTGAGTATATATTATATTTTTAAAAAACTAAATTATTTTCAACCTTGGATTTTTGGAAGATACAGAGGCTACATGTATGAAAATAGGAATATTAATTACCTACTAAATTACTTGATTCTTAAAAAGTATCATTTTAATTTTGGAAGTTTCTGGCAATATCCTTGTCAGTCTTATTTTTAAAAGAAAATGAAGGGTTCTCAAATGTCACAAAATTAAAAGTAGAACTAAAGAATGAATGTATTTGAGGAATTATTGATTTTAAAACAGTTCACTATGCTGTAGCTTTTTTTGACAAATATTCCTATCTCTTGGCCAAAAAAAAAAGAAAGAAAACTGCATTTTAATGTCCTAACAATTTTTAACTGGCAACATTGACAATAAAATGTAAGAATAAGCAACACTAACAGAGAAAAGATTTAACATTATAAATAAGTGGCATGCATTGTAGGGATTTCCAAATAAGTGTAATGCAAACATTATATTTTAATTTTCTTTTCTCATAAAACTTGAGCTTTTAAAGGAGTCGTATTGATAGACTTGACTCTTCCCTGAAATTTTGCTTTTCGTTTTCTGAGACTCTGTCTCTGAAATTTTGGCTTTTCGTTTTCTGAGACTCTGTAATTCTATTAATTATCATTACATAGTCTAAGGTATAAAATTACAAGTGACAGACAGCCAAATTGCTGATTCTCAGTTTGGGCATGGTGAAGGGCCAGCACAAAGAGTCATTTGCAATTAAATAGTTGAAGGCAGTAATATTTTTCCAGCCGGATCAGCTTTTCATTTGTAGTCCTGCGTTTATCTCTTCTGCCATCAATGGCCAAAATGAATTGCAGGAGGTAGCAGAGGAAAGAGGAGAAAGGGAAGAGGATGGAAGTCAAACAAATGACGCTGGACTTTTGCCTAGGGCAACTGTAAGTGGCTGCTTCTCAGAAAAAAGGACTCCCCTCTTCCCTCCCACGCTGCCTGCTGCTGTAAACTCTAGTGAACTGGTTTCTTGAACACACTGAAAAAATAAGAAGCTCAGTACTGATACCTGAAAACCAAGTCATAACATACTAGAGCTCATATTCGTGTATCAGTGTACATTTGAACCCTGTAACTAGGAGTGCAGGCTACATTAAATCCCATTAATAATATAAATTTTGATTATCGCTTGCACCATCATGCTGGAAACCATTTGGGACCCTTTCTACTGTGGAAGCCACAAGCCTTCCTTCACTTTATACCTCAGACTAAAGCTCATGCAATGACAGCTCAAGACCAGATCATTTTAGGGGTGATGGACTCTCCTGGCAGAAAATTAACTTCACTCTATTCAGAGCATCCTTGGTTTCTTAGGTAGGATGTGTGGTTGGCCATCTTGGGGTGATTCAGCAAATGTCTTGGCATTCCTGAGGTTGTAAAATTTCAGTCAGAGAAGTTCACATGGATTTGTATTTCTGACATGCACCAAGCTTGAAGACAGGAATCACCAGTTACCAAACACACAGGATTGCAATGACTGCAAGAGACTGGGCTGAAACCATCATTGTTTAAATGCATTAATTAGCTGGAAATAAAGAGACACATATGCTATATAGAATCCTTACAAATGCCTCCTAAAATGCCACAATGTAGCAATGTTACTACCAATATCCACTCTTTTCAAATAATATTAATTATAGCAATAGCAGAATTCTCATTTATTAAAGTGTGCTCTCTCTCTCTGTCTCTCTCTTTTTCTCTCTGTCACACACACACACGTTTTGGCAGAATGAAAATTTTTAAATTTCATATGTGAGTTTGCTTATGGCAGAAGTTGGACCATTTTGTGTTTCTTACCAGATTGCAAATGTCTGTCAGATTTTACCCTTTTCCGTACCCAAAGCATACATTTAAGACACCATCTTTTAAGAAATACTCAATGTATCTGACTACTAAGAATATTATATTTTAATCTCCTAGTATTAAGAGTGACATTTGTTTCAATTTTTTTTTGCATAATTAGCTCAGTCTTTATTTTCTCTCCTTTAACATTTTTGTAAAGTGGTGATCATGAATAATACCTTGTCAAAACAGAGTGGGCCCTGTGTCTTTGGCTGGGTTGGGAGTTATGTCATTGCCTTTACCAGAGACACGCTGAGAATACCAATAAGAAAATGCACATGAGTAAGCACTTTAAATTCTCTCCTACAATGGGTTTGGTTAAGACACTAGCCAAAGAGGCTACTTTAAAAATACTTATTTGCAAACACTGAAGCAACCAAAATGATAACATTTTTTCATAAATCAAGGTAAACTAAAAAAAATTCTAAGGCTCAAATAATTCAGAGGGGTACATTTAAAACAAACAGGAATGGATTTTTGCAAATGCCACATTTTAACACATCAAATCATAACTGTAAATATTTTGGTGTAATAATTCTCTTTGGGATACAGCTTCTTTGGGTACTAACACATTTTCTTGCATTTACCTAGAAAATGTTCTCCTCTAACTTCAGAGATTTTTGCTTTGGGAAGTGAAGACAGAACAGCGTTTTTACTGGGGCTCTGCCCTGAAGATTGGGCATTACAGATGTACAGGCAAAATATGACTAACATTCCTAGAATGCCAGGGCTCTGATGCTCTCTTAGCACTTTTTGTTCATCAGCATTTTTTTAAACTATCATTTTTATCATATAGTAAATAGGCAAATACTGGGTCAATAAGCTTTTATGGATTATAAAATATTTGTTACATTGCTTCTTGAATGCTTGAGAACAATCTCTAAGTTTTTTCTTTGCCTTATGGTGGGGTTGGTTGTGTGTGGAGAGAGAGAGGGAAGGAGGAAGGGAACTAGCTAGCTTAAACAAGGCCAAACTGAACGCTAATAAAAAGAGTTTGCTCACAGATAGTGCAGCATTGCATATTAAACAGATGTGAATCCCAAACAGACTCGGTGATTTATCACTTGCTGAAATATTACATTATCTTCCTAAAATTTTGAAGACTTTTCTGTAAGACCTGTTGAATATATCTTTCTTCATTTTTGCACATTGCTTACATACTGGCATGGGACCAACTGCATGTTAAAATGTAGGTTGGTTCTAAAATTAATACTGCATTATATAAAATAAGCATGTGTTTGGTGTCTATGGGCTTTGCTTCCAACTCCTTAAATTTCCTAAATACTGAGATTGCTCGCTTCATAACTGCAGACCACCTGGAATGCAATAACTGCTTGGCATTTTCAAAATGTATTTTTCTGCTGTATCAAAGAAGCAGCTTTAGGCAAAAGGGAGGGATTTTCCCACTGTTCCTGCACATAACCAAACGGAGGAAAATAACTCATTTTATGGATAAAGAGACAGAGAGATTAAACAATTTGCCCCAAAGCACCCAGATTTTAAATAGTGGAACCTGTATTTGAACTTGAGCAGCCTGACTTTCGAACCTTTATTCTTAACAACTAGAACAGGACATCAAGTTTTTTTTCTAGGAGTTATGTCTAAAACCACCACCCTGGCACCACCGCTCTTATGGGGTTTGTATAATATTGAAGAATCAGATTCTCTCCCTCTGTAATCCCATTAAGGAAGAAAATTCTGGTGAGTACAAATCCTACTCCCTAGGAATCATCCAGATTCCAAGCACCCCAGAGCTTTCTCCATCCATTTCAGCCACTAGAGGAATCCATCACCAGCTACGGTTTTGCTAATCATTCTAAAGGCAATAAAGCTGATGCTGCATACAGAAAATACTTACTCCATTATTACTGTTATTGCTATTTTTATTATTATTTTACAATCAAATGGTTTGCTTACCACCCTTTAAATGAATGAATATGTCTTGCTTTCATTGTTTTCTCCATTAGTATACCTCATATGGGAAGGTTTACAAGGTGAAGTGAGAGTAGACGAGTGTACTGCTGAGAACATACTTTGGATTGCAGACCAAGAGCTGAAAAAAACATTTTCTCAGTCACCAGGATAATTTATGAAAATTTTGGGAGGCAGCTGAAACATTTTAACAAGTACATATGTAAAATTTTCATATTCATTAAGACCTCAATCAAAAAGCTCAAGTGCATTGTCCATAACAACAACAAAAATGGATGGGGAAAAAAATGGGCTTTAGCAGATAATGATATCATACAACGATTCCTGGAAAACGGAAAGGAATAAAAAGTGATAAAGGGTAAAAGTTTACTCTCATAGCAGGTTTGGGTTCTAATATATTTCACTTCTAAGAGTTCCTTTTTCGAGTTCTTTTCCCATTTATACCAATCTTTATATACACTTTTTCTTTATTAGAGAAGTCGTGGGTTTGCAGAAAAATCACATATAAAATCCAGGATTCCCATACACTACCCTATGATTAACACTTTGCATTGGTGTGGAACATTTGTTATAACTGATAATGGCACATTTTTATAACTGTCCTATTAATGAAACTCCATGGTTTAATTTCAGCTTCACTGCTTACATAGTGTAGTTCATGAATTTAAAAAGAAATACTCAGTTGCTGTATATATAATTTGATGTTCTCCCTTTTAATCACATTCATATATACACATATTTCAGAACTATTAATTACAATAAAAATTTTGTGCCAGCATCACCACCATCCATTACCCAAACAATGAATCATGTACATTTTCCACTACCCCTATGTTGAAATCTTGACTGTGCTGTCAAACAGAATTTTTTCTCAAATGGAACATGCATGACTGACAAAACATTTCAGTAAATATTTTATCTTTTTTTTCTTTTTCGCTAGTTCCTGAAACACAGAAAGACTGGAGCCTCTGCTTATGTATGAGACGTGAGTGCAAAGCAGTGATGAGTCAAGGTCAATGGCAAGGAGATGAATAAGGTATGGTTGGGAATTTCCGTTGGGGTTCGCAGCCTACAAGGTTTATTATCTTGATAATGACAAGTGGCCAATGGACAAGGATCCAGCTTCTTGAGAGCGTTATATATCTGGGAACCTTAAAGATACAGTTTTGTTTTGTTTTGGTGTAGCATTCTATCCCCATCATTCTGATGCTTGAGTCACAGGCTGAGGAATTCCAAACTTAAGAAATGGCTCGAAATTCCCTAGTGTACCTGCTTCCAGGAAATATCAAATAATGGAGAACAAGAAACCATAAATTTTTTTATCCAATTCCGAAGGACACATGTAAATACTCAGATGATCTGTGATGAAAACATGTGACTCCTACTTCCACTTCTCCATTTACCCTCTGTGTTTTCCTCATTTGACATTTCTGAATGTACAAGACAAAGATAATCACTGAAGTAACTATTCACTTACTGATGTATATATTTATTTAATAGATTGAATAGGCAGCCATGTTGTTTCTTCCATATGTATGTGAAAACATTTGCTGCTCCCTGAATTCCAAGCAATATTTGGGGCCTATTAAAGCTATAAAATATCTACATACAAATATTTTCTATAGATCTACTATGTACATAGGTTTTATTTTTTTCTAGGGAAAAAAAAAAGCATGCCAAAAGTGAATGAATCTACACACGTGCACAGCATTAAAAATGAAGACTAGTCCAGGAAATTACATTTCAAAAAAATTATTGGGCAGAACATTTCCAGACAATGATGTTGGTAATGAAAAGTTTGATTTGGAAAGAAACATCAGCAATTAACTCAGTAATAGCACAGAAGTCGGAAGGTAATAAGAGTATTTGTGGAAGAAATACAATAAGAACAGCATCTAAGCAGGCTTTGTGAACACAGCTAGGCGGGCCTGACCACTAATGAGACTGAAACTACACAGATAAATAGCTGGATTAAATGAAAAGAATTTAAAGAATTCTAAATCTAACAAATCATTTGGATTTAAAGCAATTCAACTTGCTTAAAGCAGCAAGGACAATTCTGTGTGTGTGAGTACTACATTATTTTAGAAACACAATCTAGGAATGCAGAACTATTTCCAAAAGCCTCATCTGTGAGAGGAAAGAATGACTGAGAAACATGTGAAAATGAATATATACTGATAGACGCACAAACAAGAACACACGTGTACATTTTCACCTATACGTAATGCCAAACAACATATTATTTGAGGGCTATATAGCAAAGCTGGTATCATAAATATTTAATTTCTTTTTTTCCATGGCATTAATTTTCACTTTTTTGTCCTATCTATAACTTAAATCATCAGATTTCCACCTCCTCCATTTTGCAAGACTCTTTCTGATTTTGCCATATAAAATGGTATATTTCTATATACGAATTTAATTTTTTTGTTCAGAAAACTGTCTTCATTTTAAATAACTGGGGGATTAATTAAGATTGTTTAAAACAAAACGGAGAGTTGTCATTCTAATGTGGCCTGCGAGAAAAATCTTAATCATTGTAAATTCAATGAAATTATTTTACTAGATTTAATTGTGAATATTTAATTGTTCACTTTTCAAAAACTCACTGAGATTTAAAAAATCCATCCTTTTCTAAATGAGAAAATATATCATAATAACATAAATTGTATCCATTGCCTTAGAGTTTACAAAAGGATTTTATATAAATTATCATTTGATCTTCTTAATAATTCTTCAAGTAGGTATTAATATTCAAAGCCAGAAAGATAGAGTAAATTCAATAATAGGAAGCTAATTTACATCAAAATTCTTATTTGGGAAGTTAAATTATCAAACTAACTGCACAAAATACTCAGGCACATATTAAAGTGTATTTAGGAACTGCTCATCAACAAAAGCACTATGAGATGGCATGATGCTTCAAAACATTCATTGGAACCCCTCGAAACCCCTAACTCTATGGAATTTGGGGGACAGGGAAAGGTCACCAACTCTTTATCATCCTCTGACCCCAAGGCTCAAGCAGGACCATTCCTCCAAGAGTGTGGAAATTGCTTCCTTAATATTAAAGGTATGTAAACCACCATGAGATTCAATTGCTCCTCTCATGGCAATTCAAGATACAACTTCTTTTTCAAAAATCTATTTCATGATTGTAAAATGTCCCCGCATATTCATTTAATTTTACCATCACAAACGGCTCAAACAATACATTAGCATTACTGTTTCAAAATTAATATTATCATAATTAAGAAATTATCAAGAGAGATGTACTGGAGCGATTCTTTTTCTCATTGTCAGTGTCAAGAATAACTCAGTGTTTTTTCTCATCCAGGGAGATTTGAAAATCCAAAGCAACACAAACAGGTTTCTTTTTTCCAGGACAGTTCCCCACGGACATGTGTCACTACACATAATAAGCACGATGACATTAGATAGCACTATTCAAACACTTTCTTGGCAGTTGCAGCAAGAAACAAAGGTGCTGCCCTTTGGCCATGGAGACTAGCCTGTCTCAAGCAGCCGTCTGTCCAGAGGGGAGAAAGACATTTGGGGCCAGCAGGGGCACTAATGGAATAACTTTCCAATCGTTCACTTTGAAAGAGACAGAATCAAGACAGTTTCACTTTCTCTGTTAATATTAGGAAAAAAAAATTCAACAACCTTAACGAGTGCTTTTCATTCTTCAAGCTTATAATATTAATGTCTGGTGACAGATTGAGCAATCAACTGTTTAATTCTTCTGGGTCACTGGTAGTCTGAAATCAAGGAGTGGATAAACCTGGTACATTACAATACTATGAGATGGTTTATTAAAATGCCTTAATAAATATAACATTGATGAATCATTTGGCAATTTAAAAGGAAAGATGCTCCTTTGGACCATTCTGAATGCTACAACCTTACCCATTAAAAGGCAATATAGGAGAGGGGACTTCAGTAGGAATCTTAACAACAACAACCATAGCTACTGGCCATTAGGCCTTTACCTCCAAAATGTGATGGGTACCCACTGTCGTGCAGGATAAAACCTCATTGTTGTTGGTTTTTTTAAATCTACATTTAGTATATTAAAAAGGTGGTCATCTACTTCTGCAAAATAACAACTGTCATTTATAGCTTCCAAAATAGATTCTAAATATATGCACTTAATATAAATCACCTTGTAAAAAATAGCTTATTCACTTTTAATTTTAAATATTATATCTGCAGCAGATGATAGCTTTCAATTATACCATCTCTTGTTGGTACAATTGGCAGAACCATGTTCTGCAAGGGCTCTACAAAAAAAAAAAGAAAAAAAACGACTTTGTCTTCTTGAAGTAACCACAATGACACTGGCACATAGTTGCTTTGAAAGTGAAATAGAACTGAGGCTCTGAAGGAAATCAGAGCAAATAGTCAATTGCAGAGCTTTATGAGCCTACTACTTTAATGTAAAATGTAAAACCCATGAAGAAGACTATTTTTTCTTAAAAAAATTGCCAAATCTATTGCTTAGCCCAACAAATTATTAATTTAAGGAGACTCTTGGCTTGATTACCATTCATTCATTCATTCATTCATTCAATCATTCATATATTCATCAAGTAGTTAATAAATGCCTATCGTGACCTGGTACTATCCTGTAGAGCAAAGAGATGGATGTGACCCTCCCCCTCACACAGCATTCAGTCTAGCTTTATTTTGGAAAAACGATTTGACATCTGATTCAGCTTCTTCTAGAAATTCAATTTTACCTATTTAAACAAATCAGTTTAATTATTCTTGCAGTGACTTACTCATAATAAGCAATGTATCGTGGCCTAACAGATGTAATTATTATTTTCCTTTTTAATTGATAAATGTAAAATATTAAGGTATATCTCCAAACGTCGATATCATTTCTTACTTTACTATCACACTCAGAGAGTGGAAAGAAGAAGGCAGACATTTATTAGTGTGCAGTCATGCAAGCATTCACACGCATGTGCTGGTTTTTTGTTGACAGTTAAAGTTTCAGTTGCTGGGATGTGACCTAATGGGTCACACGTGGAAATAAAATCAGGGTTTCATTTAAACAGCATCCAGTTGAGGCAGCCAGTGACCTCATGTCTTCAGAGTTGCTGCACTGGCTTGGAAAATCTGCAAATGTTCTACTTGTCGCCATGACTTGGACAGTAACTGTGATCTCAACATTATACAAAGGTCTTTACAGGTATCATCAATGTCGTTCACCACCACAAAGATGGTGCTAGTTTCCTCTGTAAGTGATGAGAGTGATTCAAGAACAGAAGTGCCTTGTCCGAGGTCACCCAGCTGAAATGTTCTGGAGCAAGGGTTTGAATGCAGGTCTGACTCCAAACTCTGGAGCCTTCTACAATGGTAGAACCTGTGATTTGCAAGTTTCCCAGCCTCCTTCTATAAGCAGTTCAAATTCTCCTGCTCCCTTCCTTGACATTCTCTGACTTTCTAGATTTATTCTTCCTCTCTCCCCTGAGATGCCTAGGACTCACTTCTGACTTAGCTTGCCAGGGATGCTATAACAAATACAACAGACTGGTGGACTCAAACAACAGGAATGCACTGCCTCACAGTTCTGGAATCCCACATCAAGGAGTTGGTAGGACCTTGCTGTCTCCAAAGTCTGTAGCATTTTGGTGAAGACTCGCCAGCAATTCACAACTCAATCTCTGCCTTCATCATATGGCAATCTATCTTCTTCTGTCTCCTCCTCATTCCTGTGCACAAATTTTCTCTGCTTATAAGGACTCCAGTAATACTGGATTAAGGCCCAACCTGATTCAATTGGCCACATCTTAAAAGAATCTCCAAAGATCCTATTTACAAATGAGTTCACACCCACAGAACCAAGAGTTAGGACTTGAACATGCATTTGTGGGGAACATTATTGAAACCGTAACAATTTCCTCAAATGTGTCTGTTGCTCCAATATAATTTCTCATTAAAATAAGTTGATCAGGTTTCATACTGAGTCAGAAATTAAATGATACATCTATCTTACCAAGTACATCTGTGGTACGGTGAGGGGGCATCTTTAAGAGCATTTTTGGTTGGCTTTTTATTTTAATGTTTGGAGACCTCCCTTCACCTTTGGTTCTCCAGGGACAAGGAAGTATGTAAAGGAACACACACAAAGGCCCTATATTCTGAAGGGATGAGTTCCTGTTTCTTCCTGGATCCCTGGAAGGAACTGAGAAAGGAAGAACCAGCCAGCCTTACATGCTGACCCCAAACTCCTCAGCATATCTCCTCCCCTTTCTAACTTCCTTCCTTCTGCATATAGATAAGTTTTCTTTCATGTAGCCTTATGTCAGTTGTTATTAAGCACGTTTTATATAAATTTGGGTTCAGCTATAATAATGATGCCAAGTAGAATACATTAAACAATAACATGAAGATGATTTATTTTCATTTTTGGAATACAAATCTTGAATAATTAATTTATTTTGGCTTGGATTTTAATTCATTTTTCTTCAAGAAAAATTACAAGGCCATGATGTTGCAGGAAGGACCCTAGAGCAGGAGCAACTGATCTAATTTCTAGTTACAGCACAAAGCTTTCTTGCAGAATTTACCCAATTTTTCTTAAACAACACTCCTTTTCCACCAAGTTCAGTAATAGGTATAGAAACAAAAGACCTTCAAATCAAGGCTGGTCTAGTACATATTTATAACCCTCAAGAGTGCGGTGGGAAAGTCCTCACCATTCTCAGGACACCCAGCACAGGGACAACCACAGAGCAGACAATGCACATTCTTCCAGGTAATAAACAGATACATGTGAGAACAACTTAAAGTCTACAGGGAGAGAAACATGTTGAATGACCACAGTGTGCCCATGTGTTGCAGAGGCTGAAGATTTAATGCTGAAGGAGATGGACAAGAGTCTTATATTCAATGGGATAATTACAGACTATAAACACCCATAATATGTGAACAAGATGGTTTCTCATGGGGATAAGCCCTTTAAGAAAATGAAATAGTTTGGTAAGGAAGTAGAATCAATGTAAATATGGCCCTTGAAGGCCATAGTAAAACATGGATTTAGTGTTTCATTATAAATACTAAAGGAAGCTATTAAAGGGATTTCAGTGACATGATCGGACATGCACTGTCTTTAAAAAGACCTCTCTCTTGGAACAAAAAATCAACTTAATATATTATGGTAAATTTAACATGAATGTGCCTAGAGCAATGAAACTAGCAAGAAAGAGTCCTTTTCATATCTGAAAAACTATGGTTTATAAAAACCATGCAGTGTGACTAGGGAGGAGTCTATTACCGTCATGTAGAAACAGCTTTGGCAGGTAAAAATAGGATGGGTATGGTTGAGAGAGAAGAGACAAACTATACTGAAGTGGAGGTAATAGAACATGGTAATTATTTTAGGAAGAATTCTAAAGATGACCCCAAAGATTCCCATTCTCTGGGTAGTCACTCAGTCATCTAGATACTGCTGCTGGGAAGGGACTTTGCAGATACAATTAAGATGATGAGCCAACTGGTCTAAAAATAAGGAAGCTATCCCAGATTATCTGGATGGGTTCAGTTTAATCACATGAGCCTTTAAAAGTGATCCCCCCCTCCCCGCCCCAGCTACAATCAGAGGCCTATAGCAAAAGAAGCAAGAGACAAAGCAGATGGGGGGTGGGGTCAGAGAAGTTCAAAGCCACCCACTGTTGTTGATGTTGAAGATGCAGGAAAGAAGCCATGAATCAAGCATGCTTCTAGAAGCTGAAAAGGACCCCTGGGAGCCTCCAACCTACAACCTCCAGGAATTGGATTCCCTTAGCAACTAGAATAAGCTTGGCAGCAGATTCTTCTTCACCCTCTGGGAATGAATACAGCTCTCCAACACCCTGATTTACCCAGCAAATACCAGTATTGAATTTCTGACCTACAGAAACTGCGAGGTAATGGACTGTGGTTGTTTTAAGCCAGTAAATCTGTGACGATTCATCATGTCAGAAAGAGAAAACAATGTAGTAGTAGAATATGTAGTAGAAGAGAGCAAGTGCAAGAGACACATTAAGAATAAGGAAGTTTTTTGGACAGAGGGTAGGTGATTGGAGGAGTTTTTTACTAAGATGGAAAAGAATGATGGAAGAACATTTGGGGAGGCAGACAGAACACAGTAATTTTGCTTTGAACGTGCTAGGCTTGAGGTGTCTGTCATTCACTCTGTCAGAGGTGACAAGGAAAAAGTTTGAAATATAAGTTTGGAGCTCAGCAAGAAGGTCAGGGCTGAGGCCATTCCTAAATGGGTTTCATAAATGTGCGAATGCATCTAAATAAATGTCTAAAAACACAGGACTGAAAGTATGCTCCTAGGGATAGATAGAGAAAAAGAAAGTCAGAATTCCTTCAGGTTTTGTTCAGTATGGATATGTAAGGATGAAAAGGAGCTTATGCATGTAATACTCTATAGCTGACCCCATGAGACAGACATACAGATATATTTTGAGCCACACTGTCTCCATATCAGGCATTTCAACATTATGCTTTTTTGGGGGTGGGGTGGGGGGAGTGTACAGGTCTCCTGCATGGCAGGTGAGAATTCTACCACTGAACTACCCTTGCACTATCATGCATTTTAAAATAAAGAAAATAGATGCAGATAACCCAAGGAAAAATGATCTATTAAAATGATAATTGGAATAGTAATCATATAGCTTTAATTATTCTGCTTTTCA